>NC_045426.1:225878312-227193312 GCF_902635505.1 Sarcophilus harrisii
GGATCTATCTGCTCAGGCTTACAGTTCCAAAGATTGCTTATAGATGATTCAACTTCTGATACACTTTCTACATGACAAAGTAGAGTTTAAAATATTAATTTTAAAATAGATTTTATTGATTATTATTCCAAATTGGACAAATACCAATAAATAGAAACATGAATATTTGCATATAATAAAGAATATTAACATAAAAATTAACAACTTCATGTACAAATTTCCATATACCAAGAACAAAAAAGGAAACAATCTCTAATATCTATAGTTTGAATATAATAAATTCAATATGTTATTTAATGCTGTTCTGCTTGTCTATGTCTCCCTCAAAAAAAATTTTATTCTCTTCTTTGCATTTAAAAAAATGCTTCCATGACTCTTTTTTGTTTCTTATTTTCTCTTTGAGACATCACTTCAATTAATCACTTCATTCCCTCCCCTCAACTATTTTTAAACAAATAAGCCCAGACAAAACCAATTAAAAACAAAAACACATACTGTCATAAAAATCCAAAAATGAATCTTTAATTCTTGATTTTCTATTAGGAAGTGGGAAACATGCTTCATCATTGATTGGTCCATTGGAGCTCCAACTGGTTCTTCATTAGAGTTCTTAAGTCTTTCAAAGTTATTTTTCTTTTCAATAGGAATAATGGAAATGGGGGTATAAGGGATATTTAGGAAGAACTAAACACCTTCAGTGTGATAGCTTGCCAAGTACTTTCCAAAGCTCTT
Organism: Sarcophilus harrisii; assembly: GCF_902635505.1. Classification (NCBI taxonomy): domain Eukaryota; kingdom Metazoa; phylum Chordata; class Mammalia; order Dasyuromorphia; family Dasyuridae; genus Sarcophilus; species Sarcophilus harrisii. The sequence continues at coordinate 225,879,045 of NC_045426.1, forward strand.
CATTCATGTTTATTATTTCCCATTACCCAACTCTCACCTGTGGCTCCCAGAAGCTATAGCACAGGCAACAGCAATAGTCCAATAAAAGTATTCTCTGCAGATGGTCTAAAACACTGGTGAGCTAGGGGCATATCTACCCCAAGCATTCGAAGACCCAGCAGAATGGTGGATGAGAACAATTTATTCCAGTGACAATGAAGATTGCACCTATAAATTGATCAGGCATCAAAGATGCCAAGGTCATCCATGCATCTTATGCCATTGCTAATTGTCCAACTTTTTTACCACTAGACTTCAAAGACTCTGGAAGAGAGAGTGACACTATCAACTTTGCGCAAATCTGTCTCATTTAAATCCAATTCACTCACAAAGACATTGAATGATGTTATTAATCCTCGTCAAAACAGGACAAACAACAATAGTGGAAACCTTTAATTCTTCCCTTATCCCATATATACTTTACACAGGACCAAGAGAGACATAATTAAAATGTATAAAGGGGATGCCAAGGAGTCTTCTTACAACTCTATAAAGTATGAAGAAATTTCTTAATCATCCTGAAAGGATTGTAGAACTTTGGTCATTAGATGAGAGCCATTCACACCACACAAGAAACATGTTTTAACCTGAGAGAAAAAAAATCTATGGATATTTTGGTGACAGAAATCCCCAGGATTATAAAGAATTATTTTGCACTTAGTATATTCAGCAAGCCTCTACTAATAAAAAATAATGTCATCTGACTGACTGTTAATGAGAAGCACAATGAACTAATGAGACATGGTTTTAGAAACACAGACCTATGGGATTATAGACTTCAGTCTAATCTAGACTTCAGTGTATCTAAGGAGTAAAAGAATAACCTAATGGAAGTATCATACAATTTTGTAGTTACTATATAAATTATTCTCTTGGTTCTGGTTATTTTACTCTACATCAATAAATACAAGTGTACTCAAGTTTTTCTTCATTAATCTTAATTAAATAATTAAGGCATAATAATAGTCCCTTATATTATTAGGGATTTGAAGTATTTTTACATTATTATGTATAACTTTTTTCTTGAAAACTGTCTTTTTATGTCTTTTTAATAATTAACGGTTGGGGTTGTGGAGCCAAAATAATGGAGAGGACACACACATCTATCTAAGCTCTTCCTTGCCCTCAGATGACTTTTTTTCATGACAAGGTCTCGGAATTAGTGTTTGACTGTGCAAATATGTACACATAAAAAAAAAGTTTAAAAATACTTATTGGTTAGGGAATGAATCTTCTTATAAATCTTTTTATAAATTTGAAGTGGTTCCTTATGTATCTTGGGTATCACAACTTTATAAAACAAACAAAAAAAAAGAGTTACAAAAACTTTTTCCCCAGTTAATTCTTTCCCTTTTAATTTTAATTCTTGATTGTTTGCATAAAAGCTTTTCAAATTTTAATGGTCAAAATTATTTACCTTAATGTCTTTAATATCTTAATAAAATATCCTTTATGTCTCTCATTTGATCAAGAACTCCTAACCTACTACAGTTATGAAAGGCATATCATATACTTCCCTGATCCTCTAATTAATTCATTTATGATATGATATTTTATCTTTAAGTCAGGTGTCAATTTGAAACTTATCACATAGGGAGAAATAGATATAAAGCAAATTTTTAAGAATCTTGACATTTCTATCCTAAAGATTTTTTTTCACAAACAAAAACGGTGAAGTAGAATTAGAAGATAGATAGTTAACTGTGGGGAAAAAGATTTACAGAAAATTTCTTTGATAAAGAGCTGATAGCTAACATACAGAGAACTGTTAGCATTATCTAAGAAGAAAGGTCACTATCCAATAGATAAATACAAAGGGATATAAACAAATGTTATTCTAGAGAAGAAATGCAAGATATCAACAACCATGTGGGAAAAAATGCATAAAAGCACTCATTAAAACAGGAATGTAAGACAAGATTAGAAAGAAAACAGAAAATTGGGGGGGGGGATTTTACATCAAAGAATTCTGATAAAGATTTCATTTCTAAAATATATAAACAACTCAAATTTATAAGAATACAAGGCATGCTCTGATTGATAAGTGATTAAAAGATATGAACAGACAATTTTCAGATGAAGAAATTAAAGCCATTTCTAGTCATATGAAAGAGCAGAGAAATGCAAATTAAGAAAACTCTGAGGTACCACCACATACCTCTCAGATTGGCTAAGATGACAGGAAAAGATAATGATAAATGTTGGAGAGGATATGGAAAAACTGAGACACTAATACATTGTTGGTGGAGTTGTGAACTGATTCCAACATTCTGGAGAGCAATTTGGAACTAGGCCCAAAGGACTATCAAACTCTATATACCCTTTGATGCGGCAGGGTTTCTACTGGGTATGAAATCATTAAAAAGGAAAAAGAACTCACAAGTACAAGAATGTTTGTAACAGTCTTTTTCATAGTTGCAAGGAGCTAGAGGCCAAATGAATGCCCATCAGTTGAGGAATGACTGAATTAAGTTATGATGTATTAATGTTATGGAATATTATTGTTCTATAAGAAATAATCAACAGGATGGTTTCAGAAAGATCTAGAGAGATCTGCATGTACTGATGCTAAGTGAAGTGAGTAGAACCAAAAGAAACAAGAATATGCAATGATCACTTCTGATGGATGTGACTTTTTTCAACAATGAGGTGATTCAGGCCAATTTCAAAAGACTTGTGATGGAGAGAGCCATCTGCATCCAGTAACAGAACTATGAGGATTGAATGTAGATCACAAAATAATATTTTTGCCTTTTTGTTGTTTTTGCTTGATTTTCATTTTTTCTCATTTTTTCCTCTTTTTGATCTGATTTTTCTTGAGCAGCATGATAATTTTGAAATATGTTTAGAAGAATTGCATGTTTAACATAGATTACTTGTTGTCTAGGGGAGGGGCAAGAGGAAGGGAGGGAAGAAAAAATTTGGAACACATGGTTTTGCAAGAGTGAATGTTGAAAAATATCTTTGTATATATTTTGAAGATTAAAAGCTATTATTTAAAAAATAAAAGAAGAATGCAAATCAAGACTATACAGCACGGGCTAGCTCCCTGGAGGGCCTCAGGATCAGCCAGAGTCAGGATAAATCAAAGTCCTTGGTCTTTAGGAGGTGAAATGAAGGAGGCAGGCAAGCTGCCACATGGCTTACCAAAGATGTATTCTAGATTCAGGAGCCCAGAGTCTCCAGCTTCTCTCCTTCGTGTCCTGCGGCCAAGTGCCTTTGACTTCTCTCTCCCAACCCTCTAATCCTTGCCTACGATTATCTCAACACCAAACATTCAGCAAACACCAATGGAGAGGAGAGCCATTACATCACCATCTCATCTAAATATGTATATGGAGCCATTATCTCACATAGAATAGGTAATTAGCCTTAGGTGCTCGGTTGTCTGACTCAAGCATACTTTTTTGGAGTTTCAACCCTCTACACAAGACAACTCTAAATTTCTACTTCATACCCATAAGTGACAAAGATGACAAAAAATAAGAAATTGTAATTTTTGAAGGGCAAATAGAAGGCACACTGATAGTTGATTTATGAATTGTTACAACCATTCTGTACTCTTTGATCTATTGGCTCCACTATGTGAATTCATTACTAGGCATATAATCCTAAGGGATCAAGGGAAGAAAGGATCCATATGCACAAAGAATATATGTGACAGCATTTTTTGTTGTTGCAAAGAACTAGTAACTAAGATGGGAGAGGATTCTCCTCAATTGAGAAATGATGGAACAAATTATATTGTATGAATAATAGAATATTATTGTGCCATGGGAAATAACAAAAGAGTTGGATTCAAAGAAATGTGAAAACACACACACAATGATGCAGAGTTAAGTAAGTAGAACCAGGAGAATTATGTATTTATAAGTTTGTAAAGGAAAACAACTTTGAAGGACACAAGAACTTGGATCAATTTGATGACCAATCAAGATTCCAGAAGCCTGATGATAAAACATGCTTTCCACTTCTTGGTGGAAACATGATGGACTATAGGTGCAGAATGAGACATACGCATTTAGACATGACCAATAAAATATTAATTTGGTTTTTTTATTGAACTCATCTATTATAGGAAATGGCTTTAATTTTGATGAGGTAGATTTGGGAGTCAATTGATAGTGAATAGAAGGAAAGGGAGGGCATAGAAATGAAGGAGGGGAGAAGAAAGAAAGAAGGAGGAAAATGAGAAGAAATAAAAAAAGAAGGAAGAGAAGGAAAAGAATATAAATGATAGGGTAGTACAAATAAAACATTTTAAAAATATAGAAAAGAGAGCAATAAGAGGTCCAGAGGAGAACACAGATTAGAAGGTCATGCTAACACTACCAGGAAGAATGTCATATATATATACATATATATACACATATGTATATGTATATATGTAAAAAAACAAGCTGTAATAGATTCATGGCTTTATATACAATTCTCTATGTGGAAATGTTCATGTTTATTAATGATTTTCTAGTTCATAATAATTTTTTTTAAAATACACTGTATTATAATTTACAAACTCTAGGATGAAGGGTATTGGTAAAAGTGTGATTTAACTTAACCTTAATGTTTTCCCATTAACTTTAATGACTCAAAACTAAAGCATAATTTTCTTAGCTGATAGAGATTTTTACCCATATTTGCACTAACTATTCAGAATCAGAGGTTGTAAAGCAGTATTAGAATAACTCTCTACAATATGAGAAATAGGAGTCATCAGACTTGAGACAGAATATTAATTTGGGTCCTTTAACTAAGCAGACAAGGAAAATGTAATCAAACCCTTGCAATGATGTCTCTACATCTTTACTAGAAACCTAGTTTATCACATGGGAGTGAAAATTTTCACTGCAAAAGCATCCTTTGCTATTTTCTCAGCATGTTAATAAGAGCAATTAGATTCTGAAGGCAGAATGAAAATTAAAACAGTTCCCCCTCCTCCCTCCTTTCTGCAAGCTTATCACCTCCCTCATTGCCCATAAATGGTCCCTACTCTGAGGAGTTAATGTGTGCCTTGAACTTAATTACTCCTCAATCAGATTAGGGGTTTTCTACTGTATTTATATTTGTTTGATAGCTATGACTTCTATGACTAAATTATTATAGTTTTAATATTTTAGAATATCGTTCCTCTTTTTTTCTTTGTAGATCTTGTTGTCCTAGTGCTAATTAGACTTTTCTTCCCTAAAAAGTCACTGTGGTCCCTGATCTCCCTCCCCTTTTCTAATTTAAAAATAGGATATGGTAATGAGCAAAAAACTAATCTTGCTTCAGAAAGGCAAGGTGAAAACATTTAAATATTCTCATTTAGTATTTTATGAAACTCATTGATTATATACATGAAGTATATAAATTATATACATATACATATATATGTATATGTGTGCATATTTATTTCCTATCAGGAGGCATATTTAGCTATATTATAAGAAATGAATCTAATAGATGTAATCAGGTGAGCATTCTCTCTCTCCCTTCACTCCCATTTGCTAGACAGGGAATTATTCCCTGAAATTGAGCATTCAACCTGGCCCTTCTGGTGGGCTTGCCCTTTGCTAAAGGAAATGGGCAGTCAGAAATTTCTGGTTTGTTCCCCTGTACACAACCTTCTTCATTTTTCCAACCCACCCCCAATTGGAGCTTGTGTTAAAGATGATTGCCAACTAAGTGGAAAGAGCCAAACACTCCATAATAAATATCTTTCTAAAATATCTTTGTGCATCTCTGTCTTTCTCTATGTCTCTCTGTGTGTCTCTCCCTGTATCTCTCGCTTGCCTCTGTGTCTCTGGCTCTGTCTCTCTGTCTCTTTCTCTCTTTCCCTGTCTCTCTCTCTGTGTCTCAATATTTCTCTCTTTATCTTTTTAGCTCAGTGTGAATGTATCACTGTTTCTGTCTTTGTCATTCCCCCTCTGTCCCATCTGTTTAGGGTATTAGAACTCTTCAAGCTTCCTCTTCTTCAGACTTCCTGGGGATGGGTCAGAGGTGTGATATTGAGGGTATTCTCACATCCCTCTGAAAACTATAATGTCTGCTTATACATGACAGTGAAAACATGTGCTCTCTAGAAGAGTCAGAGATAGAACCTTAAAGCTCTAGTTGTCTTTTCTGGTTTAATGTTTCTCCCCCTGAACACAGTTAACCAAGTGGTGATTTTAAAATCAATTTTTTTAGTCTTGGCAACTTTTTGAGCTTAAGAGATCAGGAATTCCTAGCTTCCAGGGCAGGCTGTCCACCAGGAAGTGATCTCTGAAACAATTTCTCGGGGGAAAAGATGATTACTGCCAGGAAGAAGAGTTCAAACAGGACCGAAGCTTGCAGAACTGAGAGAATTACAGAGAATGTGCAGAGTCGAGGTGAAAGTGAAATACCAGCTCAGAAGTTTCCAAGTGCTTCATGTTTTAACTCTTTCAAGTATCAAACTCCCAGGATAATAGAATAGAAATAATGGGTTACTTTTTAATGTTTATGCATTTATCAATGTGAACTATGAATGAGTCTTTAAAATATTTCTTTTGTAGTAAAGAAGTAAATAATTGTTGAATATTAACTTCTCTGTACATTTAAGATAAGTAGATAAGTATTTATTAACTACTTACTAAATGCAAGGCACTCTACTAAGCACTAGAAATATAAAGAAGGGAAAAGGCATGGTGTCTCCCTTTATAGAGTTCAAATCCAATGAGTACATTGAATACATTTCTAGAAGAGACCATATTAATTAATTCTTTGTGAGAGGAACCTAGATCACAATCAAAGAAAGTTCTGTTGAAGAGATTTTCCCTAGAATTCATAATGAACTATACTCTTCAAAGAGAGTCCAACTGGTATCTTGGGGTTATTATTCTTTAGGTTTGAATCTGATCCACTTGAGTACAGAACTGGGCAGAACCCCTTATTGGAAGAGTGCCCATCCAGAAATCAGTATGGTCTTTTATTATCTGGAGAAAACATTTCACAGAAGGTTGAATTATAGAAAACTTTTTTTTTTTCTTTTAGCTAGAAGAGTTTCAACATTATGCCATTGGTCTTTCAGGGGTCAAGAGCCTAGCATCAAAATAGGAGGTGCCTTATTGGAGTGTGAATGGCTTTGTATTTAATTAATTAATGTAAAGCCCTTTCATAATAAAAATGCTAAATAGGAACTAAGGTATGCTCTCTAAAGCACTGATAATGGAAGTTAAAAAGAACTTGATTGATAACATGTATCTTACAAGAAACACAATTTGTACTTGGTATTCAACAAAATGGTTGTTTTCTTTTTTTTCTTTTCTTTTTTTCCCCCTGAGGCAACTGGGTTAAGTGACTTGCCCAGGATCACACAGCTAGGAGGTGTTAAGTATCTGAGACCACATTTGAACTCAGGTTCTCCTGACTTACAGGGTTGGTGTTCTAACCACTGAGTCACCTAGCTGCCCCTAAATGGTTGTTTTCTTATACATAGACCAAAGAGCACTTAAGATTTGGGTTTGGTTAGATTTTTATCATTTGGAAAAGTCTGAATGAAAAGTTGCCATAGTCTAAAATTTTCTACTTGGCAAATAGAAATGGCCTCACAGAGGACAAGGTTGCTGTGGACTAATAAAATGTCAGGAATAGAACCAGATTTGTAATTTAATTGATATAAGGAAGTCTAGATGACAAAACTGTCTACCAATGCAGTATCTTTCATGCAACTTCTAGTGTTAGAGAGCATAGAGAAGAAAAGTCAAATAGTAAGTGTCAGAGGTAGGATTAATCCTTGGTAACTGCTCAAAAATCAGCTTTTTTCACTATGGCATGTTGCTATTTCTCTAGAAATTATTGAAATCTCTAAATGATGCTGAAATCAATATTTTTGACTGTCAATTTTAATTGGTTTCTCCCTTTAAACGATGAGTAAGAAGTTGAATTGATTTGCTTGAACTTGCCTGAAGATTGGCTAATCAGTCAAAATACTTTAGTTTATCTTTTACCTTAATTCAAGGGAATTTGTAATGAAATAAGAAATACACACAGAGAAAGAAAATCTGCTTTAGATAACACAGTTGATAGATGCATTATGTCTGTAATACCATCTCTAAAAATGATGCTCTATGTTCTTAGCACCATGATTCACATAAAGAAATCAATTAATAAATTCATGTTGTCTGTTGCTTTCATTGGATCAATAGTATTATAACAAGATATTTGATGAAGCAACAATTTTCTATATATGTATACACACACATACACATACATGCTCACATGGGGGCACCTAAGCGGTGCAATGGGCAGAAGGCTGAGTCTGGAGTCAGGAAAGCATCTTCTTGAGTTCTAATTTAACCTCAAACACTTCTTACTTACTAGCTATGTGACCTTAGGCAAGTTACTTAACCCTGTTCACCTTAGTTTTCTCATTTGCAAAATCATCTGCAGAAGGAAATAGCAAACCACTCCACTATCTCTGCCAAGAAAACCCCAAATGGAATCACAAAGAGTCAAACATAATTAAACCAAAAAAAAAAAACCACATACATGTATAGTATATGTATTTGTGTATGTATATATATATATGCACATATGTGTATTTTGGTTTTTCCAACATTCTACTTAGTAAATAATAAGATGTGGTAGAAATCTAGGGCAGAATATAAAGGGAGATTTGCATAACAGGCTCATACTTCAAGCAGAAAGGTAATATGTCATAGTGGAAAGATAGATTGCACCCAAAATTTATCATGTAACCTTGCACACTAGACAATGATTTTCTTGAAGGCAGCCATATTCCCCTCTCCTGCTCCTTGGATAGAGTCTTATTTATCAGTATATTCAATTCAATTCAGTTTAATAAACATTTGTTTAAGATGATGTAAAGCAGCGGTGTCAAACATGCAGTCAACTGAACTGCTGACAGCTGCAACACTCCCAAGAGTATGTGGCCTGAACAAGACAGAAAACTAATTGGGAAATATTCAACAAAGGAAATAAAAGTAAAATAAAACATAGGCAACATTTTAAAACTATCAATATGTTGACTAATATGGAAAGATGTTTAAAATGATTGTACATGTATAACTTAGATTGCTTGCTGTCTTGGAAGTCAGAAGGGAAAAGTAGAAGGGACAGAAAAAAAATTTGGAACTCAAAATCTTGCAAAAATGAATGTTAAAAATTAGTTTTACATCCAATTGGAAAAATAAAATACTTTTGGGGGAAAAAAACCTATCACTATGTCCTTGCAAGGATTCCTTATGTATAAATTTAATAGCCCCTTTTCTAGTTGAATTTGACACCATTAGGACAAAGGATGTCATGAAAAAATAGACAATTGAAAAAGATGGTTTAGTCACAAAGTGAGACCAAAAGGTCACTAATGGATAATCCACAAGCTTTCCTGGTAGCCTAAGGATGTCAGACAAATTCAATGACAACTCTGGTATGTTGAATGGACCTCCTGTTGCAAAACTAGAGGAGGTCTGAGATGAGAATCACACAGGAAAAACAAAGTTGTATGGGTGTGTTATGCACAATGGGAGGGAATACCTCCCAAAGAGAAGATCAGAGATACCCTGAAATATCAAGTATATGTAAGGCATAGTGTGTATTAGGGGCACAAGCATGCAAAAAACAAGGAGTCCCTGTTTACTGTGGAGATAGATAGGTAAAATGGGGCATCTAGAAGGCACTGTGGATAGTGTGGGGCTTGGAGTCAGAAATACTTATCTTCCTGAATTCAAATCCAGTCTAAAACACTAGCTGGGTGACTTGAGTGACAAACACTCAAATCTGTTTGTCTCAGTTTCCTCATTTGTAAAACGAGCTGGAGAAGAAAATGGCAAACCACTCCAGTATCTTTGCCCAGAAAACCCCAAATGGGGTCACAAGGAGTTGGACATGACTGAAAAACAACTGAACAATAACTAAAGGCAAGATAATCTGGAGTCTCATAGAAGAAGTGGTACCTGAACTGAGCCTTGAAGAAAGATAAGCATTCACATTGACAAGTTCATGGTGACTTGCTCTGTGTTTCTCCCTTCTCTCTCTTCATCTCCCTCTCTTTCTCTTTCTCTCTCTCTCTCTCTCTCTCTCTCTCTCTCTCTCTCTCTCTCTCCTTCCCTCTTTCTCTCTCTCTCTCTCTCTCTCTCTCTCTCTCTCTCTCTCTCTGTTTGTTTCTCTCTCCCTCCTCTCCTTCTCTTTTTTCCCCTCTCTTCCTTTCTCCCTTTCCTTTCCTCTCTCTCTCAATCCCTCTCTTCCTCTCTCCCTCCCTTCCTCTCTCTTTCCCTCCATCCTTCTGTCTTTCCCTCCTTCTCTCTCTGTCTCTCTCTCCCTTCCTCCCTCCCTCCCTCCCTTCCTCTCTCTCTCTCTTTTTCTCTCTCTTTCTCTCTCCCTCTCTTTCTCCTCACCCCACACATACACTCATTATGATGTCCACCTCACCAGTTCCTTTCTTTTTAAAAATCTGACAGTTACTCAATCTGACTTTTTCAAAACTTAGTTTAAATTTTCAATTAACAAGGGTTTTTTTTCTTCCTCCTACCTTGCCTAATGGAAGGAAAAATTTTAAAATTCCTGTAACACATATGCATAGTTATGTGAAATAATTTTCTACAATAAAGTAATCACTGCAAGAAACCTCCTGCAGACCTACTTAATCTTGGTATTTTCCTCTGAGACTATTTCTGTATCAGCTAGCTAGATAGGTGATAGAAATAAACACATTAAGTATACAAATATATATATTCATTCAATAAACATTTATTAAGGGCCTACTATGTGCCAGCCTACTTTGCTAAGCACTGGAGATTACAAAATTAGTAGGATAGTCTACCTTGAAGGAGCTTGCAATCTAATGAAAGTGACAACATGCAAATATGTACAAAACAAGATATTCAGAGGATGAATAGGAGAGAATTAAGAGAATAAAAGTATTGGAATTAAGAAAGGTTAAGGTACATCTACTGGTCATCCTGCCATCTAGGGGAGGGGGTGGGGAGTAAGAGGTGAAAAATTGGAACAAGAGGTTTGGCAATTGTTAACGCTGTAAAGTTACCCATGCATATAACCTGTAAATAAAAGGCTATTAAATAAAAAAAAATAAATAAAAATAAAAATAAAAAAGAAAGGTTAAGGTAGACTTCCTGACATATACGTATCTTATTTACACACAATTGTTTGCATATTGTCTCAGTCTTAGACTATAAATGAATAATTTTTTTGCCTTTCTTTATTCCCAGCACTTGGGACTGGATGCATTGTAGGTAAATATTAATTCAATGACCGACATTGCCCATGTCCAAAAGTAAGTTTCTTTGCTCATTTTAAATCCAACACTTCTCTATAAGGAGATGGGTAACAAAGTTGGTCATTAGTCCTCTGGAATCATATTATCTTGATTTTGTCTGGTTTCCTATTTCTTTATCCCTGACCCACCCAATATGTCTGGATTTTCTCTTAATCCATCTCATCTGTATGCATGGTGCAGTAAATCTCTGCCAACCATTATCTCTCCTGTTTTCTAGCTCCTATTTCTTCAGTAGCAAAGCCTACAAGTGCTATTGTGTATCCCTGACCAAGCACATACATACCAACTTGTCATTATATTCAAAGGAATGTGTGTCGAACTGTAAGTCAAGAGCTATTCTGGGCTTCACCTTTAAATTAGTTTATGATAAAGGACTCCTCTTTTCATTTTTTTCCTTCATAAAGTGAGGATGATATTGTACTATGTCTTCCTTGACTCTTAAGAGGATTTTTTTAAAAGCACTTTCATTGTTATTGCCTGTCAAGCATAAATAATCATAATTTAAGTAAAATATTTTTTGAGGAGCTATACACACCTCTCAGCTAGGGCACCTTATTATTTCACCATTTTCTAACTATGTCTTACCCAAGAAAGGAAACAACTCAGAGAATTAGAGGGAAAAGTGCTATGTAATCATGAAAATGAATAAACAGGGGTTAAAAGGTTAGTTATCTTTATCCAGGTGATAGTCTGAGAGTTATTAGAATTGAACTTTTGCTAGGATTGTGAACCTTCATTATCCTTATTCTTAATGTAGTAGAAAAATTGGATACAAAAATACATTTTGAACAAAACATACATAATAATATAACAACAGCAATTCAATTCAAAGATATTTTGTAAACCCCTTGCACTCTGTTAGGCACTGAAGGAAAAACAGACTTCTCAATCCTGTCCTTAACTAAGTGGCAGTTTACTTTGGAAGAGAAAAATGATAAAAGACGACAACGATGATGATGATGATAGCTAATATTTATATTGCTCTTCTACATTCCAGGCACTATGTTCCAAGCACTAAGTGCTTTACAATTTTTATTTCATTTGATCCTCATGACATCCTTACAAAATGAGGGCTGTTATTATTCCCTTTTACATATGGGAAAACTGAGGCAACTGAGGTGCCTTAATAAGGTTAAATGAATTATCCAAGGTCACACAGTTAATAGTAGCTAAGACTAAATTTGAACACATCTCCCTGATTCCAGCTCCAGAGTTCTATCCAAAGATTAAAAAGGTATAGACATAAAAGTACAAATTAGAATATTTCAAAAACGCAGAGCATTATAGAGAAGAAAAAGATTCTTTCCAAACTAGAAAAGATGCAAAATAGAAAATGAGGAATTCAAAGAAAGATACATTAGAAAAGGGAACATTTGAACCTTCCTGTTTTGAAGGATGTTTTGAAAAATGATGGATAGGATGTTAATAGATGAAAATAAAAGGGAAGATGACTTTAGTCATAAGATATGTCAGAAGCAGCGACATGGAGGTGACCTAACACATTTCATAGTACAGAGGAGTTCATAAGATAAAAAACACTGTTAAGAAAGATTTTATGGAGGAAGTCAGCCTAGATACAGAAGCTCACATAAGATTTGGAAATGAGGAAGAAAAGAGTGACAAGATGTTTCAAGTGCAAGTTAATACATCTTTAAAAAGCCAAATGCCTAAAATGCAACCTATTGAGAAAGAAAGTTGATGTTGGGGCTCAACAGGACCCCAAAAATGTTGGGGTTCCAGAGTTATAAGGTGTTTCAAAAAGGCTCAGATCCATCTCCAAATCAAGGGACAAAGTTTATTATAATTGTGACCCCAACTAAAGTAAGCTAAATTCTAAAAGATGTTAGCAAAATGCCAGAGCAAGAAGGTAAATTTATGAGGAAATATTAAAGAAACCAGATCCTTCATGTCACTGATAAGCTCATTTTATGGCTTAGAGGTGGAGTTGGGGAGTGTTCTGTTTTGATTTTGGGCACTATAGTTCCCTAGGTAGAGCTCATGGTGAGAGCCTTCCAGAGGTGTGTTTGTAAGCCTGAAACATCACTAGGTCAAGTGGCAAGCACCCAATTTTGTTCTGTGCCTACATTAACTTTAAGCATCTCATTTTTGCTGCTTATTAGCCTCAGAGACCCATTATCACTGACCAACAGATTGTTATCTGACAGCCAGCTATCTTTTGGGCTCCGCATTCTGATCATATAGAGTAAACTAAGGCAGGATACTCTAAGGGAAGATATACATCATTTCTAACTGAATAATTCCCAAGGCCAGATGGCCTTGAGGTTATTGCCACATCCTTCTTAAGGACTGCTCCACATCATCAAGAAAAGGGGAGATAGAGTTGCTTAGTTCATATAGCGCCTGAAGTTTCAGAATATTGTAGAAAAAGAAATCCATTATATACCCTTAGGGAGGGAAGTGAAGTATGTAAACTGAGAAGTCTATGCATTTCAAAAGAAGAATGGACTAGTACTTGGTAATTGGGTTCTGGAAAATGAAGTCGGGAAAATTGATAGAGCAGTTTAAAAAAATAACTTTAGAGTTGTTTTTATGAGAAAGTAAGTTGTTTTGAACATTTTGAACTTAAGATGTTAGCAGGGCATCCAAGTAGAAATGTCCAGTAGGCACTAAGAAATAACATCAAAGAGTTTTTCCTCAAAAAGAATATCTTCAAAATCCCTTAAGCTTCAGGCAAGAACTATGTGTCATTTCAGATCTATGTGACATGCTGAGTATGAGATATTAATGGGACACCAGAGTAAAGATGAATTCCAGACAGATGGATATTTGGAGTGGAGGAGTGTTGTCTTGATATAGATATACATTTGTGAGTCATACTCAAAAGGGAGACAGTTGAAGCCACGGGAATGAATGGATGTCAAGAGGAATAGTGTTGAGAGAGAGAGGAGAGGGCTGATGATGGAGCTGTGAGGATGCACATATTTAAAGGATAGAGAGAAGAGCCACTAGAAGAAACAAAATAGGAATTGTCAGGGAAACAGAGGAGAACTTAATGAGTGAAGTATTATTTAAACCATGAAGGAAAGAATTTCAAGAAAGGAGAAATCAACATCAATACTGTAGATAGGACAAGGAAAATGAGGACTAAGAAAATACTATGAATTTAGAGAGGAAAGAGACACTAATTTGATTGGTTAAGGGGAAGAAGCAAGTGAGTGGAAAAGAGTAAAGTCAGCATATATGCCTTACTCTTTCTATATGTTAGTAGTAAATGTGAAGGCAAAATTTAAATGGTGTCCTAATAAGACTATTTTGTTTGGGGATAATGAAAATCTAAAAATGTTTATAGAAAAAAAGAAACACTGGAAAAGAGAGATTCATTTCAATTCAGCATTTACCTATATGAGCAAAGTACTACATGATATCAAACTGCAAAAAATAAGTTAATCAATGTAGCAAGGATTCAAAGGAAATAGAAGAAAATAAAACTGAGAAACCATATTCTAAATTTGTCATGAGAAAAAGTAAAGTTATTTTCTTCAAAGAATAGTATGAAGAAAGAAAAATGGAAGACAAAGTAAAGAAAATGGTTGTAAGGAGAAAGGAGGGAAATCAAGAATTATAACAGATGGCCTCAATGTCATGGTACAGTAAAATTTAAGATAATTTGTTGATATTTTTGTGGTTTTAAGAGAATAAAAATAATGATAGCTGATATTTATGTATCTCTTTAAGGGTTGCAAAATATTTTTCATACACTGTCTCATAGTCATAGTCTTAGAGCTAGAAGAGGACATCTCTGCTAATTTCTTCATTTTACAGCTAAGAAAAAGAAGGATCAGAGAGCCTGAAAATAAAGATCAGAGAGTTGACCAAGATCACAGAGGTCTTAAATGATAGGTGGGATTCAAATTTAGTTCGACTGACTACAAGGTGATGGCCATTTGAAATAAAAGGCAAAAGCAGATTACAGAATCTTGAGGTAGACTCAGTAAAGCTTGACATTGTAAAAATGGGTTGAAGAAGAATAAGGAATAGAGACTGATGCTGAAATTATAATCCTGTATTCCTGTAATAATGGAGTTTCCCTCGACAATAAATGGGAAATTATGATGAGAAGTAGGTTTATAGTAAAAAGATAATTTCCCTAATGGAAGAAGCAGTATAGTTGAGTAGTGAGTTAAGAAGCCAACTTGCCAAGGGTAGAAAATAAGACACAAATAGTGATCCAACAGAGGAGACTGATAAGGAGCACAGGGAGGAGAAAACCTAGTAAAGTAGTGTCACTATTCATCATGAACTGGTTATCACACTCCACAAAGTTTCTTTGTGGAGTCACTAAAAGTAGTGTCACTAAAATTCAGGGAGAAGAAAATACAAGAGAAGAAAGGGTGATCAACAGGTTAAAGTACTGCAGAAATGTCAAGAACATTAAGAACTGAGGAAAAGAATTATTTTTAGTATTGATTACGTATATTTGTTACACTATTCTTTTTTTTCAATGAAGAAAGAAAATGATCATGTAAACTGAAAAAAAAAGGCAATAAAATTTAAAGGGAAAAAACCCCATCATCACAATAGAGATTATTGTTCACCCTGGGACAATAATTCCAGTTGAGGATTAGGGTTAGAATTCAACTAATAAAGGGTTTGAAAAATGAATATGAGGTAAGGAGGTGGGGCCATCAAGAGTAGGTGACTTTTCCTAAGGATTGAGAGAAATATGGATATGTTTGTAGGCAGAGAGGAAGGAAATATTATTTAGATAAAGGGAAATGGGAGATTAGAGAGAGGAAATATACATATTCTCCTAGTAGAATCTATAAACCATGAAGGGAGGAACTATTTTGTTTTGCTTTATCTTTGGTTCTCCATCACCTAATGCTATGTCTTGCATATAGTAAATGCTTAATAAATGCCTATTATTTTGCTTTGAAGGGATCAAGAATATGAACAATGGATCAAGTTTCTGAAGAGACAGGAGGAGAGGGGATCAAAGGCATATAAGGATTGGTCTTGACAAGAAGAAATTTCACTTCATATTTAGAACTTAAATGGGGAATAACGTTCAGAATATTTAAGGGATACAAAGGGGGACAGGGATTGGAGCTAACAATATATGGTCTTTATTTTCAGGGTAAAGTATGAGTCAAAGTCCTGAAATAGGAGGGAATGGAGAGTAGAGAGTGTGGGCAGCTGGAAAAAAGAAGCACTTTGGTATCCACAACTTTGTGGAGTGTGATAACCAGTTCGTGATGAGTAAAAGATTTCCACATAGCAGTGGAGTACCAAATAAAATAAGGGATATAAATAGGCAATGGACCTGTGACTGATATAGGGAATCCCAGGTTAGAAAAGTCTCAACAAAAATAGGTTGGCACTTCTGTCCCTTACTTCCTTGCAGAGATGCCTAAAGCTGATCAAATGACCTGCCTACAATTACACTCCATTATATGTCAAAGACAAAACTTCAATTGTGGCCTTCCTGTATTCAAAACTTGCTCTTAATTTATTATGCCATGCCATATTTCCTAAGTGAAATTAGATAACAATTTGTATCCTAATCAGCATAATTTACTGCAGGATTTAATAAAACGCATGTAGGATTTAAGAAGGCAGATGCTAGAGAGTAAATGAAGGCTGGGTTTAGAGACAAATGTGCAGCAATAGGACAAAATGATTAGAGGGTAAGCCGTATAAAGTTGACCTAGTTATTCATAAGATAGAAGACAGCATAAAGTTGACATGATAATTTATAGGATTAAAAGTGAGAAAGGAGAAATATGAATCCAGAAAAATGGTGCAGAGATGGTAGAATGACTAGAAGACAAAATAAAGAAAAAGAGTAGATTTAGAAAAAGCAGTAGAAAGTTTTAAGAATAAGAATTTATGGTATAAGGTAGGAATTTCAGAATTCTTACTCATGGAGACTAAATAGTACTGGTCAAGTGGTGGTGAGCTCAAGGATATCACTATTCCTAAGTAAGGCTGAAATATTATTACTATTTTGCAGATGAAAAAAATGCTCACAGAGATTGTGACCTTCCCAAGCTAAAAGTAGTATGAACTTGAACTCAAGTGTTCTGACTTTAATTATATTACATATACAGAAATAATTATAATTATAACCATACATACAGAAATCCACCTATGCTGCATGTACAGAAATAATTACAATATAAATTACAATATGATAAGTTCATAGGGGGAGTGCATATGAAAATCACTGTTGTATAGTAAAAAGTGGATTGATATTTGAATTCAGAAGATCTGGGTTAAAATCCTGGGGATGCTACTTGTCAACTATAAATACTTCATAAAGATATGAAATCTTTTTAGGTCTCAGTTTTCCATCTATAATGTGAGAAGGTTGAACTAGAATATCTGTTTCCAAGATTTTTTACCTCCAAATCCTGGAAAAACAGAGATATACTGAATCAATTAAAATTTATAGGATATGAACAAGTAGAAAAAGAGTAGAATGAGGATGGGAGATGGGAGGAGGCATGCATGCTGGCACTAGACATAGCATAATTAAAAGTACTCTAATCCATCCTATATTCAATAATCAGTATCAATAATCAGATAATAAATATCTACTATGTTCCCAGCTGCCAAAATGATTTTCCTCAAAAGAGTTCTGAATACACACACACACACACACACACACACACACACGCACACACACACACGCACACACACACTTATTTGTTTATTTATTTCTAGCATTTCTTTACTCAGCAGACTACAATGATTATTATCTCTAGGGTCAAAACCCTTTTTCTGTTTGGCCTTTAAAATTCCTCACAACCTACCCTTAATTTACCTTTTCGGTCTTATTTTTCATTTCTGTACTCTACATAAAAGCTAAATTGTCTTTTTAGGTGCTCCTCTCATATAATACTGCCCCTTGATAATGACTGTCCCTACTGCCTGTAATACTCTCTCTTCTCTCTTAAGAATCCTTTGTTTTTTTCAAAACTCTCAAGTACTACCTTCTCCATTATGCCTTTCCTGATTCTCTCTATTGCTAATACCTCTCAAAAAATTACTTTGTGTTTATCATGTATAGATAGTATATTACATGTAGATAAATATGCCTAAATAGATAGATAGACAGACAGATAGATAGGTAGACAGACAGATAGATATAGATAGATGATATATAGATAGATGGATGGATGGACAGATTGAGAGCAGGAACTATTTCATTCTTATTTTTGTGTTCCCATTGAATAGCACTCTCTGACACATAGTTGGCCCTTAATAAATGCTTGCCAATTGATTGAATTTAAGGAAAAATCAGTAGTTAAGTTTTTTAGAAGCATAGAGTTTATGAATAGAATTAGTCTGGGATAAGGCTGGAAAGGATCCAATGTTATTGAGAGTCCTCAATGCCAATCAATTAATGTTTGGCTGAAGAGTATGGATTTTTTTTTGGTCGGCAGTTGCTAGTCATTGCAGGATTTTTACTCAGGAGAATGATATGATAACAGCTGTACTCTAAGGAGATTAATTTGACAGCAGTATATAGGATGGATTAGAGGAGCTGGTAAGGAGAGACTGTTTGAGGAGGCCAATTAAGAATCCATAGCACTGGTCTACAGGAGAGGTGAGAAGGGCCTGCACTAGGGTGATGGCAATGGGGATAGAAAGAAGAGCTCACACTCAGAAAGCTTTATTACAAAGATAGAATTGACAGGACTTGGAAACTAATTAGATTCATGAGATGAGGGATAGAGAGGTATCTAGATGTCTCCAAGGTTTCAAGTATGGAAGACTAATTCCCCCTAGCTGCTGTTTTGTCATCTTTGCGCTTTTCTTACAATTACAAAATCTCCAAATTTCCTTACCCCTCCTTCTCCCAGAATAAGGGCTTGGATCTTAGGAATTAAATTTAAAAACCTGATCATACTCTCTGACTTAGGGCTGCCAATCAAGGCAGCCTATTAAAATCTTTTGCTCAATTCACAATCTTCTTATAAGCTTATCTTTTTTTCCCCTTACAGCTTGTATATACTTAAAAATTCACATTTACATTTTGCTTCTGATCTAGGGTCTCCTATCAATCAATCTATAGAGATTTGGGGAATAGAGAAGGAATTTCTGTTGTATAGACATTGTTGACTCATTACATGCTTTCTGAGGAAAAGCACAGCTGTACATCCCCCTTTTTCTCACATTTATCTATAATGATGCTGACCTCCAGCGTTTTATGGTAGCCATTTTCCAATTTACAAATCATAAAGTGGGGATACAAAATGCCTTTTAAGTAGTTATGAAATCGAGACTAGATTAATAAAAAGCTTATAAATTAAAATATCAGAGGAATTAACATTGTATTTGATAAATGACAAAACTAAAGGGTTGACTTTTTTTAAAGGATAACAATTGAACTCAACTGAGCAGAACAAACCTTAGATTTAAATCCGCTCTTAAACTGAAGAAAACTGTGGTCTAGTAATAGAATTTTAGGCATCCTCACATAATTCTTGAGAAATGAGCTGAATAATACTTGAATTTGTAATGCCAGTGATTGTTTCAGAAGAGATGGAGGAATGGGATAGTGTTATTATTATCATCCCCATTTTACAGCAGACAAAAGTTAAGCAACTTGGTCAGAATCACACAGCTATTTGTCTGAGTAAGATTTGAACTGAGGTCTTCCTGTATCCAGGCCCAGCACTCTATCCACTGAAGCACCTGTCTACCCCAAAGTAATATTGTGGTCAAACCTGGAAAAATAACCAAGAAGGGCAACATAGTGCCAAACAGAAATCTTGAGAGAAAATGAAATAAGCTTACAAGGGAAAGGGAGGCAACATGACCTAATTCATAGAGGAATGGTCTGAGTCAAAAGGTCTTTCCAAGTCCAAATCCAAAATTTTCTGTACCACATGTTGCTACTTAGTGGATGGACAGAGCAAAGACTGAACTCTGGATCCTGACCTCATTAGTACCATGTTTTCACCAAGTGAGATAACTAGTCCAGTTGGTATCTAAATATAAACAAATACTCGTCATAACGTGCTGGCAAAAAGCAAACTTGCTATACAGACAGCTGAAATCAGATACTCTTTCATCAAATGGAATATGAGCTTAAGGAAAAAAGTCACTTGAAGTCACGAATATATTCATGTGCTGAGCATGGCATTGAAATAAATAATTCAAATATTACTTTTGTCGCTCATAGGCAGTTAAAAAAAAAAGGGACTGCCTTGCAGGAAAGAGCATCTAAGGGTATTCTCTCATCAAAATAGGCATTCTTTGAAAATTGCTCCAAAGACAAGAACCAAAGAAAAGAAGAGGTGCATGGACTTCCAATGTGATAGTGTCAATGTACTTCAATTCCTGAGGCACTGAAAAACCAAAATAAGGGGACAAGCCTATCTTTAATAGATAGTTCTTTTCAATTGAACCCCATGGTTTTGTATAATTTGGAAAGAGGGGAAAGGAAAAGAAAATAAACTTTTGCACTATAAGTATTTGACAGAATGAATTCCAAACAAAAAGAAAAGATAAAACACTTTAAAATGTTTACTAAGACATGGTTTGGGGCAGAAAATTATGAATAAAAATTTACCACCTCATTCAATAGCTTATAATCTGTATGTACTATTTATAAATACATTTCTACTGCTTGTTTAAGACATATGTCACTTGTCAAGAGGAAAAAATATTCTGTTTTAACACCCCTGAGTCTCACAAAACTATGGTAAAGAAAAAATAACTAATATCTATATAGTGTTTTCTACATGCTAGTCATTAAGCTAAGCACTTTCCAATTATTACATCTCATTTGATTCTCATAACAACTCTGAAAGGTAGATGCTATTATTAATACCATTGTACAGATGAGTAAACTGAAACAGAGCTTAAGTGATTTACCTAGGGTCACACAAGTAATAAGAGTCGAAGGCTAGATTTGAACTTGAGTTTTCCTACCTGACAATGGGACCAGTGCTCTGTCCACTGAGCCACATACCTGCCTAACTATGTATTCAGTTAGGGTAAACTCATTCTAACCTAATTGAATGAATGAAAAAATTAATTAAATTTAAATGCATTTATTGTTTAGTTTGATGCCAGGCACTGTGCTAAATACATTTCTCTTGTTCAAAAAATTCTTAATTTGTCAAGGAGAAAAATCTATTAGTTTTAAGCTTTTTTATTATTGTTGTTCAGTTATTTCAATTGTGTCTGACTCCTAGAAAATACCATGTGGGGTTTTCTTGGCAGATACTAGAGTGGTTTGCCATTTCCTTCTCCAGATCATTTTACAAATGAGGAAACTGGGGCACACAGGGTTAATTTACTTGCCCAAGGTCACACAGCTAGAAAGTGTTTGAACTCAGGCTTAGCATTCTATACACTGTGCCACCTAGTTGCCCTTGTTTTAACCTTACTGAGTTACACAATGGAATGGTTAAAGGACTCTGACCTCGTTCCAATATAATTAAATGAATGAAAAAGGTATTTATTAACTTTTTACTGTACATCAGGCTTTGTGTTAAATGCTAGGGATATAAATTAAAAATAAGGAAGATTGCCTTTGTCCTCAATGAACTTACATTCTAATGGGGAAAGACAATCTTGCTTCAAAGACAGTAAGATCCTTGCCAAAGTTATAGGAAGAATTGTTTATAACTGAATTCTCTATTTTCTTGCCACAGAATCACAGAATCTTTAGTAGAAGGGGTCTCAGAGATAGTCCAATTCATACCAGAATAAGAAAATCCTCAACAATCCCCCCAGAAATGGTCACCTAGCTACCATTTGAAAAACACTAAATGTTTAGGTAGCCCACTTTGGGACACTTATAATTGTTAGGAGTTTTTCTTATGTTGAGCTGAAATCTGCCTTTCCATAATTTCTATTCATTGCTCTTAGAAGATTACTAATATATATAATGCATAATATAAATGATTTCAAAGTAGACTACTTAAGAGAGAAGAGCCTGGAAGAATTACATTCATTTCTTGACTCAGAAATCTGACTTCTATCTGTTCTACTTTACTGAAACAATTCTTTCCAAAATTACCAATAATCTCCTCACGGCCATAACTTCATCTCTATGTCATGGGGATGAAACAGAATTATATTATTCCTAAAGTCCCTCCTAATTGTAATTCCTACGATTATGTAAATAAATTCAGTGACTTGATCTATTTCTTCATCCTCCCTGACTTTTATAACATTTGTTGCTGTTCAGCCTTCCCTTTTAGAAAAAAAAAAAACTCCTGAGTTTCTTTGACACTGCTCTCTCTCTCTTGTTTCTCTTCCTACTTGCCTTACAGTTCCTTCTCAGTCTCCATTATAGATGCATCTTTTCCTTCTATCTTATTAAGTGTAAGTATCACCCAATACTTTGTCCTAGGCCCTCTTCTCTTCTTCCTCTATATTCTTTTGCAAGGACACAATATACTCTCATTGATTCCATTATTAGTACTATTCAGATTAAGTCCTTTCCACAATTTAATTCAGTTATATTAATATAACAAACAGAGCTCTATGAAATACAAGGTACTATCCTAACTAGTAGGATGACAAACTGAAAAATAACATATAATCTGCCCTCAAGATGCTTACAACTCTCTAGTCCCACCCTCTCATCTAAGCTCGAGCTACATTAAAAAAATTTTTTTTCATGCTTTTTTCTCTACAAGTTTTCCATGGTAACCCATACCTTTTTGAATCTCTTAGTTGAGAATCTTTCTTCATAATTAATCTCCCAAAGGCTATTTGTCAAGAGGTCCTCTTCTACTCTTTTCATCTCACATCCACCTAATATTTTCCTTCCTCACTCCAGTCTCCAGAAAGGTGACCTTTCTCTTTGTCACATAAGGTTCCTTTAAAGAACAAATGAGTCAAAATATAAAGGAGCTTTGAAAGACTTAAACCACTGCATATGTGTTCTATAATAATAGTAAAACTAGAGGGAAAGTATCAGTCAGACAGGTAGGAGAAGAATCAAAAAAGAGCATTAAGGCCAATCTCTATTGGATGTAGCCTCTACTTTATTACCCTGCCCTTTTCCCCAGCAATTCCCCAGCAATTCTTGTCATGATCTCATATTTCTCTTATCTTTCTACTAGTTCCTTTTCTGCTGCCTACAAATCTGCCCAAGCCACCACATCCTTAAATAAAGCCTTACTAGATATAGATGCTATCTCACAACATAGCATTTTCATTCTTTTTGATTTTTGCTTGCATTTTATTTTGCTTCACTTTTTCTCTTGTGCAGCATGGAAATTATATAAATATGTATGTATGCACATATTGGATTTAACATATATTTCTACCATGTTTAACATATATTGGACTATTTGTCATCTAGGGGAGGGCATGAGGGAAAGGGGGAAAAATTGGAACACAGGGTTTTGCAAGGGCTAATGTTGAAGAATTGTCCACACATATATTTTGAAAAATAAAAAGCTTTAATAAAAAAGGGATATAGATGCTACCATCTGTGCTAACTATTCTATTGTATCTCTCCTTTCTTTTTAATTTAACTTCTCAAAAGATTTATCAGTACTGGTTATCTCCTTTCCTCTTTTCTCACTTTCTTCTCAACTTTTTGAAATATGGTTTCTGACCTCATAATCCAAATGAAATTATTCTCTCCAAAAACATCATTGATATCCAATTTGCCAAATCTAATGGCCTTTTTCTTCATCCTTCTTATAGCATTTGACTACATTGACCACTTTTATTTTGAATATTACCTTTTCTCTTGACTTTATAGGCCTACTGTTATTTCTCATTCTCATTTCCTGGATCTTTATCCATATCACACATCTACTAATTGTGGGTGTAGCCCAAAGCTTGTCTTATGCCTTCTTCATTTTTCTGTTTATAATCTCTCCTTGGATTCAATTATTATAATATGGATGCATCTTCTCCTTCTATCTTAAGTGTATCACCTCTGTCCTAGGCCCTTGTCTCTTCTTCCTCTATATTTTTTTGTAAGGAAACTTAATATACTCTCATTGATTCCATTATTAATGGACTTCATGAATTCAATTATTATTTCTATATATCTCAGTTATGTATCAATCTCCAATATTTCTCCTGAGCTCCATTTCATCACCTTAGCTGCTTATTTGACATTTCAGATTGGATGTCCTCTAAGTACCTCAAATTAAACAAGAACAAATCAGAATCCATCACTTTTCATCACCATCTCAACGTACCATCTTGTGAACCTTCCATTACTATCAAGAAGTATCATCATCTTTCCAGTCTTCCAGCTTCTAAATCTCAGTGTCATCCTCAACTCCCCATTCTCCAGCTAGCACTTTAATCTACACACATCCAACTGAACTCATTGTCTTAAATTCCCTCCCTTCTTACCAATTCCTCCATTTGTGTTTATATCAACATTGTACACAGTATAGCCATCCAGACTCAGATCTTAGAATCATGTTTTTCTCTTCCCTCTCCCTCATGCTCAAATCCAGCTGGATATGCTCCATTAATTCTGCTTCAGTCTGCCTCTGACTTTTGTTTTTTACATCCTAGCCACTCTGCTACCATCCTAGTTCTTAACCTTGTTATTTCTTTCCTGGACTTTATTGTATTTGTGTCCCTACTTCCAGTCATTCCCTTTCCAATCCGTCTTTTCACAGCTATGAAAGTAATTTTCCTAATCCTCAGTCCAAAATCCTATAGCAGTTCTGTTATGGCCTGTTGGGTAAAATGAAGGCAGTTTAAAATACTTCCAAATCTTCACAATGTAATTCCAAACTGCTTTTCCAGTCATATGCTGATCTTGTCCTGCCATCTATTGCCACTATACATTCTTTCAGACAATGTCTCCCCACTCCAAACCCTATGTGAAATGTACTTCCTCCTTATTTCTGCCCATTGAAATCTTTGCACTTCTATGAAGATTCCCCTAGAAAATAATCTTTCTTACATTAGATTTCTTAGTTTTTTGTATGGAGCTCATTTTTGTCCCAATCACTTTTTGTTTTATATTACATCCCTCTCCCCATTCCTCCACCTTTCTTCACCCTTCCCTTATATAGTAAGATTCTTGAGGCTCTGTGTCATTCACATGTTTTGTGTCCCTATTCTACTTAGCACAGTTTCTACTAACTAGCCAACTGTGTAAATGTTATAGGAAAATCTCTACAATATATGAAGAAATATGGAGTCACATGAGTTCATTCTGGCATTTTTGTATGAATGATTCAGACGAAATAACATGTTAGCACTCATCTCACTACTTTTAAGCAGCTTTTCTTTGCTATGCCATATTTCCTTTTGGAAGCATTTTTCCTCCTATCTGCTGCCCAAAGCATCTGGACAATAACAATATTTCCAACATTTCTATAACATTTTAAAGTTTAGGAAGTTTTTGAGTCATACCAACCCCTAAAAGAGATAATGCAAATGTTACTATTAACTCTATTTTACATTGAGGAAACTGAGGTACAACAGACTGAGGAAAAATAACTAATTAGTAGCATTGGCAAGAGACTTGTTGTATTGGAATCATAAACTGACAGGCTTGGCAACTCACTTGTGCTAACTGATATCTCTGAAAAAAGGCCATTTAAAAATCCTTAGTAGCATCTGTTTATGAAGCCCAGGCTATTTGATAGGATTCTAAAATGATGAAAACCCAGGTGGTATATTTGGCATTTAACAAGATGAAGACTGGTACCAATCTGATATAATCCCCTGATATGCCATGGTAGCTTTCAGATTATGCTGATTTAGCAATATGACCATCCCCAGGATCATTTGTTGCTATTAAGTTATTTTTAAGTTATGGCCAATCCTCTGTGACTCATTTGGGGTCTTCTTGGCAAAATGATTTGCCATTTCCTTCTCCAGTTCATTTTACAAATAAGGAAACTGAGGCAAACAAGGTTTAGTGATTTTCCCAAGGTCAGAGCAAGTAAGTGTCTAAGACTTTGAAATCAAGAAGGTGGGTCTTCCTGACTCCAAACCCAGCTCTTTGTCCATATGTAAACCAGTCATCACAGAATCATTTAGGGGAAGGCTAATGCTAAGCAGGATGTCTTCCACTTCATCATCCTCTAGATACGTAGTAGAAAATACTGCATGGTCTTAAAATGGCCATGGAGACAACAATTAAAATGGTACAAAAGAACTTTTTAAATTTTTTGTTTCTCAGTTGATATAAAAAGATGTTTTTTGCAAAGGATAGCAACAGGGAAGAGAGTTTGTGAATTCAATAGTATTGTAGATTTGACTTCCACCAAATCTAAGAGGCTCAGACTAAACTCATATAAAGCCTTCAAAATCTGTCATCAGTTTATCTGTGTGCAGATTACTCCCTTCACATACTGTGATATGTAAAAATGTTTGAGAGATATAATTTCTGGGTAATTAAATCATTTGTTAATAATGCCAGAATTTTAATAAAAGGATGGTCATCTGGTCATCTCTTTCTTAGACCAAAGACAATCATGGCTGCAGGCTCATGTTTTTTGTGCAGTTCCCAGATTGGCAATCAACTCTGATTAGTCAACAATTAATGAGAGAATGATTATTCAAAGAGAGGTTGGACCTGAACTTTGATTACATCATCCATTTAAAAGTTCCCCTCAGCCTTGGACAATCTATTCAAAGAATTTATGCCCCATCCAACCCCGAGAAGAACACACTGACTGTCTCATCTGTGTGGGGTTGAGATAGAAGAAAAGGTTAGCTCAATCTTTGGAGACTGAGGTCTTAAAATGAAGATAAAGAAAGAGGGAGAAATCCAAATCTCTCCAAATCATTGTTTATTAATAATAATTTCTCCCTATACTCTATATTCTAGCTAAACAGACTTCCTATTTTCTGGATGTAACATCCTATTTCTAACCCACTTTATAAAGTTTCTATGACAGTCAAATGAGGTAATATTTGTTTGTAAAAAGTACTCTGCACAATGACTGGCACATAGTAGATGCTAAATAAATGTTTATTCCCTTCTCTTTTATACTGCCCATTTTCTATGCTTAGAATACTCATCCTTCACAACTCTATTTCTTGTAGCCCCTAGTTTTAGTGCCTCTTCTAAAGGCAGTGAAGTGCTGCAGAGGATAGAATGTCAACCCTAAGGTCAGGAATACTCATCATCTTGAGTTTAAATATGACCTCAGACACTTACTGGTTGTATGACCCTAGATAAGTCACTTAATCCTGCTTGCCTCAGTTCGTCATCAATAAAATGAGCTGCAGAAGGAAATGACAAGGCACTCCAGTATTTTTGCCAAGAAAATCCCAAATGTGTCACAAAGAGTTGAATATGACTGAAGTGACTGAATAACAACTACATGGCAGCCCTTTGAATATCTAAATGTAGTCAACTATCATTCAATAAACATTTATTTAAAAACATTGAATAATTATCCTATTTGGACCTCAGATTTCTCATCTGTATGTTGTGTCCCTCTAGAACTTTCATCATTCCAACTTGCACTCCCAGTTCAAGTTCCCCCAAGGATGACTATCCCAAATTCAAGGAATTGTATAGGTCTGTACTTCTAAAACTATAATTTATGGGCTCCCATTGATATGCTTACTTTCAAAAGTCAACCAAAGTATATAATCAGTCAAAAAATATTTATTAAATACCTATGATGTAATAGGCACTTTCTAAGCATTGGGCATAAAAAGAGAAGTAAAAGGCAGTTCCTGCCCTCAAGAAGCTTACAATCTAATGGAAGAGACAACATAAAAACAAACATATACAAAGCAAGCTATATGAAGGATAAACAGAAAATAAGTAACTGAGAGAAAATGTTGCAATTAAGAGGAATTGGGAAAGGCTTCCTGTAGAAAGTAAGATTTTAATTGGGACTAAAAAGAACCCCAATAAGTCAGTAGTCAATGTAGAGGAAGAAGCTACATGTGTAGTGAATAGAGTACTGAAACCAAAGTACAAAAACCTGAGTTTGAACCCTATGTCAGATAATGACTAGCCTCTCTCAATCTCAGTTGTATCATCTATAAAACAGAGATAATTATAAAACTTATCACATAGGATTGTTGGTGCCAATCAAATGAAATGACAAGTAAAGTGCTTCACAAACTTTAAAATTCTATATAAAGTAGAGCTATTCTTATTATAAATCTATAAATTTACCTCCTTTTTGGTTATCTCATTATTCATTAGAAGAACATACAAATCTTGGCCAGGTCAGGTGAGGCAAAAAAAAAAATCTTTACTTTTTTCCTAAAAGGTTTTGCAGATATTTGTAGATAGATATTGACTGAATTGCAAAATGAGAATTTTATGGAAATTAGCTATTAATATTATCTCCATCATTCATTATCTTGTGTGACTTGAGAGTCGATTGCATTTTTCTTAGATCTAAGAATAAATGTACAAGCAGTTCTTTTAGAAGTTTGCAAACAGAAATCTATTTAAATGGAATAGTCAATGGAAAAATATACTTATTTTCTTTCTCTTCATTCCCTAGATACTACCAGATCCTCCATAAAACATGGATATAGAAGAAATCTAATCTCAAAAGGTTCAAATAAATTTATATATCTTGACTAGATTGTTTCTATTTGTTCTGGAGTTAGACTGTCTTCTATTTTTAAAACCAAGAAATTACCCCAGCTTTATCTGAGCTTAGTTTGAGATGTGTGTTTCCAATGAAAATAATAGCACTTTGGAGAGGTATCAAAACAAAGAGGGTTCACTAGAGAAAACATGAGTACATATTAGAATTTAATCATCCAGGCCAATATTTCACTCCGGTAAATAACAACAAATATCTGTTATTCTTGCCTTGACCTAGGCATTCCTCCATAGATGGGGGATTTGTTCAAAGGACATTGCTCATACTTGAAATTATTCCATTAAATGCAAAGCTATTGAGAATCATTGCTAATCCTTTCTTATTCATAGGATAAGTGAAGCAGCTAAAACAAACAGGGAAATATTAGCTCAGTCAGTATGTCAGTTTACCCTTCCATACTCTTTTAAAAATTCTGATTGTTTATCTTTAATTTTTTTCTTTTTCTTTGTGAACTTAAAAATTATTTGCAAACAAATAATTCAAGGTACAAAAGAAAATATGAAAGTGGATTTATAAGAAACTGTTAACTTGTTACACCCAATTTTTGAAATCTATATTACAATTAGTCTGTGTATCCTTCATTTAATTTTTCTTCTATACACTAAAAAATGTTTTATTGGTCTTCATTTTGATTGAAATATATGAAGACACAGAGAGACAGAGAAGAGAGAGAGAAACAGAGAGAGAGAGAAAGAGAAACAGAGAGAGAACCAACTACTACTCTAATTTTTCACTTCTCTACCAAGAAGTAGAGGAACCATGATTCATTATTAGTCTTTTAAAGTAATTAGTCATTGCTTTGATCAGAGTTCTGAGGTCTTTTAAATTTGTTTCCTCTCACATTATTATTACTGTCACTGTGTAAATTGTTCTCATGGTTTTTTAAGTCTAAAAGGAACATACTAAGATCCTCAAAAAAAATTTTTTTTCACTATTTTCTCTGTAATTCAATAAGCTTTTCATTTAAAATTTTAAATTCTATGATATTTGATGCATATGTTTAATAATGACATTATTTAATTATCTATGGTTCCTTTAAACATCCTGTAATTTCCCTACTTATTTTTTAATCATGTCTAATTTCACTATAACCTTATCTGATGTCATAATTGCCACCCCCATTTTTTAAATTCACCTAAGGAATAATGAATTTTATTCTAGTCCTTCATCATAAACCTGTATAAACTTTTATATTTCAATTGTGTTCTTTGCAAACAACATATTATGGCATTATATTTTCCAAATCATTCTGCCACTCTTCTCCATTTAATGAATGAGTTTATCCCATTCACATTCATGGTTACAATTTATTTTTATTTCATCACATTTTATTGTAAAATTTCCTCTTTTTCCCCATCGGGCTCTTTTCCTTTTACAAAGAGAAATTGTCTTATTTTTTTTTATTCCCGGTACTTGGCATACAATGATCTTTTATAATTTTTTTACATTCATGCATACATTCAAGTTACATGCTTCTTTTGTGATTTCCTATAATATGGTAACCAATTTTTTTTTAATTTGGCCAGAGTTTTTAGGAAGTCTAATAACTCTTAAATCCTCCTCATTCTGTTTCAAAATATCATTTTTTTACAGTAAATATTTAATTTCTAGTTTTTAGTTTTTTTCTTGTTCTAATTTGTGTATGCGTGTGTTTCACTGAATAATTGAATTCCATTTGCTCCCATGGGATTGGGGTTGGGCTTCTTTCATATTGCTAAGTTAGCTAGAAATCCTCTCCACACTTTTTTTTCCATGAGCCAATTAGGCTTGGTAATAATTTTAATACACATTTTTAAAAATAAATAGGGAAGGGAAAGGAAAGGAAGAGATTAATTGAAATATATGTCTGCCAAACCCTATAAGTCAGACATAGCAAAATTTACATGACCACAATTTCTTGTTTAATATCTGATCTGCCTCCATATCATTTAGAAATAATTCTCTTATTACATTACATCTTAAGCTTTTCTATTCAGGTTTTATAATGAACTAATATCTCTTCAATGGCTATAGTGATAAGCAGAAAGATAAAAGAGCTAAAATGTAAAATATAAGAAAAGGGATAGGAAGTTAGAAATATCATCATATATTTATATTCATAAGACTTCCCAAACCCCTAAATTATTTATGAGTACGTGCACAGTACATAACACATGTTTTCTAAGCAATATGATACCCTGTTTATGTTTAGTTATGTTAAGCATTAGATGAGGTGTTCAAGATGAGTCACTCTCCTAATACCAACATAGAGAATTCAGCAACATGCATTCCACTTGTCCAAGTGCAGAAGACCCCTGCTGATGGTATGTTCTGCTATGTTTTACACCCATGATGTTAAATGTCAGCTCAAGGATCAGTGTTTCCTTCTAGCTCTTTAAGGATTTTATCTTTTTTTGTTTATAAGCCACATTAATTTTAATTTTTTTAAGTTTTATAAATGACAAAAAAAACCACTCTTAATCTTCTCCCCTGGAGACGATTATGCTTAATTATTTTTTTTAATTCTCTGAGAGCACAATTTGTTATGCTTCCTTTCCCATATATTATCTGTTTTCTAACATTTGATTCTTTCTATCAAAACCATTTTCCTCCACCCTCTTCCCAGTCCTCCCCTACTTCCCAGTCAATTTGGAATGAAACATAAGGAATGTTATATAAATAAATGTTGAAATTTAAAGAAAGGATTTCTAGCAGAATGAAAAATAGGAATACATCTGTAAAAGGAAAGAACGAATAAGGTCTTTGTGGGAAGAATATGTGGACCAGGGTGATTGGAAGGAGAAGGTTGAATTGTACAATTATTTAGGAGAGGCAATATGGTACATTGGGAAAAGTATAGGCTTTGGACCAGTCAGAAGACTGGATTCAAATCCTATCTCTGTTACCTCTGTAATCTTGAGCAAATAATTTAATCTTCCTGGACCTCAATCTCCTCAACTACAAAATAAAAATATTCTATTAGGTGTCATCTGAGGTTACTTCTAGCATTATATTTATTATATAAATTAATTTAGTATCCTAGAACTTCAGTTTCCTTATCTGTAAATAAGAGGGACTAAATGACCCCTAACAATTCATTTGAGACTTAATCTATAATATTGGGATTGTATGGGGCATATTAAGTCCTAACTGAAAGGAAATTTGAATGCTAAACCAAAGATTTTAAGACTATTAATGTAAGAAATGTAAAGTATAAATTTTTTTGAGGGAATGACTTGAGGAAATTTCAGAAAATTAATCATATGACATCACACAGGATAGATTGGCATAGGAAGAATGTATAGACACTATTTCAATTCTTTCCTTGTAAAAAAAAAATCCCACCTTATAAAGTGAGATTGAGGGAGAGGCTGAATTTGAACTGGATGATTCTGAGGTCTCTTCTACTAGTTCTAATACCCTATGATTTTGCTTTTTATAATCCTAGCATTATTCATTAGATAAGAGACTTTCTGTTTGTGTTGTATTTCAGTTGGTTAGGTCCTGTTCTAGCCCAAAACTGTTTCTGGCCCATCTCACAGATGCAAGATGCACTGATGTATGAAGTGCTGAACAAAAAAAAGAGTTCTTAATGAATATTAATCTGCTGCACTTATAGCATGTTTTATGGTCTAGACATTGGCATAAAACTAAGAATTAGATGAGAAATACAGGCCATGATAAACTGAATAACTTTGTTATTTATTTTATCATGAGGTTTCTTATAAACTAATGGATACTTGTATGCGAAATTATTTCCTGAGATCTAGAGTAGTTTCTCAGAAGTCAGACAAGACTATGAAAGTTAGGGTCCTGTCTCAATGAGAATAAGTTCAAAATTGGCCATGGGATGAGTATGATGCATTCTTTCCTTCTTTTTTTCTACTTCCTTTACCCCACCAACAGTGAAAATATATAAATTTCCCAAAAAAAATTTAGGAGCAGAAGTAATAGATAATACTTTGCTTCACCAGCAGTCATTGCCCTAAAATCCATGAAAACCAAAAAAAAAATTTCTTTATATATATGAGATGAAACTATTATGTACTAATTTTAAAAATTGGGAAGCCATTTTGTGAGTTGCTACCTCCCACTCAACTATTCTCCATATATTATATTGCATACTGACTTGGAAATTTGTAGTGGCCCCCATCTCTTGTCTTCAGGAAGGTTTTGTAATTGTGTGCTGTAGAGGAATTTAGGGAGGGAGTTGAAGAGGGAAGGGGGATAAGTGTGTGTACATATTATATATGTATACATACAAATAAATATCTCCAAATGAGATTAATTAAAGGATATGGATATCAATATAGGTATCAATATCCTTCAATTAATCTCAGTTGGATACATACCTTCTGCTTGGGTCTTATTCTTTTTTCTCTTCCTAGGGTGAAGGCTGATTTACCAAAGACTCATTCATTTGGAAAGGCATTTGCTATCAGATCAATAGAAATTAAAATGGGTAGAAAAATCCGATGAATACTTGAACAAAATAAAAAATCCTATAGAACTAGAAAAAAGTATGTTTCTTATGTAATTTATGTAAACATCTTTAAACATCAAATAAAATTATACATTTTGAGTTATTTATATAAAAATGAATTCCAACATAAGGCTAATTAGGAAAGATTGATTCTACCCTCCTGACTCTTTTCTCTCTCTCTGTCTCTCTGTCTCTATCTGTGTCTCTTTGTCGCTTTCTATCTGTCTCTATCTATCTATCTATGTCTTCCCCTTCTCTTTTGTTCATCCCTCCCAAACATCTTTAAGAATTTTTCCTTTTAAAAGTTTTAGATTTGGACATTGGAAGACCTGCATTTCCACTTA
Source organism: Sarcophilus harrisii (assembly GCF_902635505.1). Lineage (NCBI taxonomy): Eukaryota > Metazoa > Chordata > Mammalia > Dasyuromorphia > Dasyuridae > Sarcophilus > Sarcophilus harrisii. The sequence continues at coordinate 225,912,663 of NC_045426.1, forward strand.
TAGTGCTTACTAGCTCTGTGACTTTGAGCAAATCACATAACCTTTCTGAGACTCAGTTTCCTCCTCTGTAAATTGGGATAATAGTATCTATCATCAGGGTTGTTATGAGGTTCAAATTAGATTGTCTATGCAAAGCGTAAAGCACTATACAAATGATGGTTATTATGTTTGTATTCTTTGTCTAGTTCTACTTTCTGCATTTTTCATTACAATACTTTATATATCTTGCCATATTATTCTTAATTTTTATGCTTATCATTTTAAATGTATTAACTGTGATATAGTGTTATTTTAAAAACCATTTTCTTACTGCTGGCTTCTAATTTTTCAATGTTATAAATGTCACCTACCAATATCTTTGTATAGATCATTAACTTTTTAAAAATAAAGATTTGATAGTTAAAAAATGACAGAGGTGGTTTCAGAGAAACATGGGAAGACTTGTGGGAACTATGCAGAGTAAAGTAAGCAGAACCAGGAGATGACAAAAACACTGTAAAGACTTACAACTTTATATCAATTTGTGCATACCCTTTGATCTAGCAGTTTTTCTATTGGGCTTAAATGCCAAAGAGATTTAAAGAAGGGAAAGAGACTCACATGTGCAAAAGTGTTTGTGGCAACCCTTTTTGTAGTGGCAAGAAACTGGAAACTGACTGGATGCCCATCAATTGGAGAATGGCTGAATAAGTTATGATATATGAATGTTATGGAATATTATTGTTCTGTAAGAAATGATCAGTAGGATGATTTTAGAGAGGCCTGGAGAGACTTACATGAACTGATGCTAAGTGAAATAAGCAGAACCAGATCATCATTGTGCATGGTAATGGCAAGATTATACAAGAATCAATACTGAAGGACGTGGCTCTTCCCAACAATGAGATGATTCAGGGCAGTTCCAATGCTTGTGCAGCAAGATAATTGTATAAATATGTATATATCTATGTTGGATTTAACATATATTTTAACATGTTTAACATATTACCTGTTATCTAGGGGAAAGGGTGAAGGGAAGGAGGGGAAAATTTGGAAGACAAGGTTTTGCAAGGGTCAGTGTTGAAAAATTATCCATGAATATATTTTGAAAATTAAAAGCTTTAATTAAAAAAGAGAAGAAGAAGACTTACAACTTTAAAAGACTTCAATACTCTGATCATCATAATGGAAAAGCACATTTCCAGAGAATTCATGATGACCACACTACTCACTTCTCCATAAAAATATGAAGTACTAAGACTGCAACTAGAAATATATTTTTTTCAGACCTGGCCAATACTAGATTTTGCTTTCTTTATGATAGATGTTTTTAACAGTGCTTTTCTTTTCCAGTTTGAATGGGAAGAAGGAGGAAGGAGAAAAAGAAAAGACAAATCATGAAAATAAAATAAAATTTAGATTTGAAAATGTTTTATAATGTCTCTGTAACTTGTTTCTAATGATTTGAAATACCTCCAACAATGAATGTATATAATTATTTCCCCATCATGCTTCCACTATGATTTTTTAAAACTTATTTCCAGATTATATCTTTTTTTTTTTTTTTTGCTGAGGCAATTGGGGTTAAATGACTTGCCCAGAGTCACACAGCTAGGAAAAGTTAAGGGTCTGAAGCCATATTTGAACTCAGGTGCTCCTGACTTCAGGGCTGATGCTCTAACTAGTACTCTACCTAGCTGCCCCCCGGGTGATATCTTTACATTCACCTTTCTTTCATTTAATTTTTTCAGTGATTATTTGAAATTTTTTATCATTTCTCTTGATTGGTTATTTATAACCCTTGGTCACTAAACAAATGGCAATTGGTTAATATTTTAAAATATCTTTAATTATAGTGACTCACATTTACAAAGACCTTTAAGGCTTACAAAGCACTTTCTTCATAATAATCCCATGAGGGCATTGCAAATGTCACAAATACCAAATGAGGAAACAGTGTCAGAGGTTAAGAGATTCTCATGCTCTTCACCTAGTTAATGTAAGACCTGAGCCTCAAATTCTAGGCTCTTGATCACAGATTTCATTCTCTTTTTAAATATATCATACTACTCACAGTTCTGTATATATCTTACACATCCCGGTTTTCACCTGAAACTTTTGAAACAATCCAAAAGTGAAGGAATGAAGACTTTGGGTTTTTAATCTAGGGATCCACTAGGGATCTACAGATCCTAAAAGGATAAATAGACTTCATGGAGTCTATAATTTTGTATGAGGAAAAAAAATTACATCTTAATTTTCACCAACCTTTAACTAAAATTTAGCATATCCTTCAAATACTTTATTTTTTCTTATAAAAATTATTTAAAGTTTTTAAGTTCTAAATTCCATCCCTCTCTCTCTCTCTCTCTCCTATCTTCCCTCGCTAATTCAGTAACCAATCAGATATAGGTTACACATGCATAATCATGTAAAACATTTCCATACTAGTAATTTTGTATAAAAAGGCTCAAATAAAAGGAAAGAAAGTAAAAAATAGTATGCTTTCATCTGTATTGAGAGAGTATCTGTTCTTCTCTGGAAGCAGATAGTATATTTCATTAGTCCTTTGGGACTCATATTGCTGAGAATAGCTAAGCATCCTTCACAGTTCTTTATTGAACAATATTGCATTTACTATGTACAGTGTTCTCCTGATTCTGCTCACTTCACTATATATCAGTTCATGTAAATCTTTCCAGGTTTTTATGAAATCATCCTGCTTGTCATTTCTTATAGCACAATAATATTCCATTACTATCATATACTACAGCTTGTTTAGCCATTCCCCAATTGATGGGCATTCCTTTGATCTCCAATTCTTAGCCACCACAAAAAAGGGCAATTACAAATATTTTTGTAAAAGTAAGTCTTTCCCTCTTTTTTGGATGTCTTTCAGATATATATTAGCAGGAGTTCCTTCAATTACTTTAAAAAATTATTTTGCAAAAGGATTCATAGGTCTCACTGGTCCATCAAGGAGTCTGTGAGTTGAATTAAAGCATTAGGAACACCTAAGAAATAGATAAAAGAAATAACTTGAAGGAAAAACTGTCAGAATTAAAGGAATATAGAATACCAAGTAGAGAAGGGAATGAAGTCAAAGATGACCCTCAGAATATGCCAGATGACTGGCATAAACCTTTGGGGATATGACCTTAAAATGTGCATAAATTAGTTAAGATTTTTTTTTCTTTTTAAGCCTAAGGAAGTGATTTAAATGCCAAGATAGAAAAGGTAACTAGAGGAAATGGGCATGGAGATGTAGTTGGGGAAATTCAGAAATATGGTCCACTACAATCTCTGATACATCAAAGGAACACTAGACAGCATTTAATAACCTGATTCCAATCACAGCTTCCACACTAGCTGTGTGATCTCAGCAATTCCCTGAGCCCCAAAATTTCTTTTTTGCAACATCTTTTTATTATTCTTAAGGATGAAATGAGATAAATTTTGAGTTACAAATAATCCTAGTTTTCTATCTGTTTTTCATTTTTCATAACTAATTGACTGTAAATCAACTAGAGATGAATTTTAAGCCCAAGCTTTCAACATTTAGTTCATTTGCTGCTTGATACACTTTTATAATAACATTTCAGAAGCACAGTTCAGATTTCTCTTCCTTTGTTCTAAAGAAAAGTGAATCAACTTGCAAATATCATAGAGACTGCATCCCTATCAAATTTAGTTGTGTGAGTCAGTTGCAGAATCTACAATTTTGCTACAGTAACTAACAATGCTATTTTCAGAGATGTACTTCAAAAGAAAAGAAAAGAGAAAGGGGGAAAATAAGATCAAAAAGATTTCTGTTAGTCACTGTAGTAATACAATCTTGAAACATGTGATCTGTGTTGAACAAGGTACATTGTGTAGTTTTCTGGATGAGCATAGCCTGGAGTTCCAGCAAGCCCCAAACTAAGCATGCTCCAGTCATTTGTGCCTGTCAAAGAACTATTTGCTCCTGAGCCCAGTTGTGATACCAGGGGCACTTGCCAAAAATTCTAACACAGTTCGTGTGGCACTGAGTCAATGCCCTGTAACTGTCTGACTATCCCACTCTGCATGTTGCAAACTTCTCAAAATGGGGTTGGTCTTCTGCTGCCACTGAATCAATCCCAAATATGCCCTGTCACCAAATCCAAAATAAATATGAGTGACAGATGAAATAAAGGTATTTACTCAGTGAGACATATTGCAGAGAGGAAGCCTGAGATAAAGACATCCTCTTCAGCACTCAGGAGATTCCATTGATTTGGGTGAAGAGGTTGCTATTTGAAAAGTAAGCCTTTTATGATTTGATAGATTATATTATCCTGTTCTTAAGATTAGGACTTTTATCCTGGAATGGATTTGAGTGTGTATATGTGAGTGAATGTGTGTGTGTTTTTCTAGAACTGATAATAATATAAAAATCACCTCAAGCTCAATTGCACATTTTTATTTAAAAAGAAATTTCTCTTTCTCTTTTATACTTATAATACATATGTATATGTATATATTATATATATGCATATATAGCCACAATATTGATAACCCTTCTTTCTTCTTTCTTTTTCTTCCTCTTTTTCTCATGTCCTTTTCTTTCCTTTCTTATCTTTTTTCTTTCTTTCTTTCTCTCTTTTTTTTTCCCTGTTCCTCTTCCCCATTTCTGACTCTTTATTTTCCCTGCCAAATATGTGTTTTAAAAACATCCTTCCTTCCTCTTTCCAAACTTCTTGGATTAAATATTCTTTTTTCATATCATTTTTCTATAAATTTCCTATTTGTTGTTCTTATTTCTATCCACCTCTAGTCTATCTTAAATTTCATTTTCCCATTCATGGGCTTATCTTCATTTGTTCCTTTGTTACTCTCACTCTGTCCCTCTGAAAGATAGAGCTTCTGAAGAGCTAATTTTGAGTTTCTTTTTCTTTACCATTTTAAAAAAATTTGATGATTTCACTCACCCTTCACCTTGTATATTCTTTGGGGGGGCAGTTGGGGAGGGGACATTTTTCTACTGTGCCTCATTCTTAAAAAAATAGAACTCAAAAAAGTTAGTGATAATGGGAGTTATTCTTTATCACAAGTTATCCAGTATGGATCTGTCCCTAGTCTTTATTGTGATCACCAACCACTTCTAGTATGTTATACTATCTATAGTTCTTTGTCCTCCCTAACAATTTGTGTACTGACCACTCTGGTGACTTTTACATACTATCTTGGGAGAGATATAGTCCTTATATGTACAATCTTAATTTCAAGAAAGTCATCTCTGAGTGTTTCCATTTCCCCTAGGGAAATGTTTACATGTAATGCATAATTATTACACACATATATATTTATTCATGTATGTATATATGCATGTATATATATATATAGACACATATACATAGATAATAGCCTTGCCTCTTACTAGAGACATATATTCTCTCCACCCTCAAGAATGTTCTTTGATGGCATTTGGTCATTTCCCCTTCTGGAGCAAGACCCATCTTTTATTTCCTCTCTCTAAGTCTCTCCAATTCTTTACTTTTTACTTTTACTATTCTCTCATCATCCTTATACTCTTGTTAAACTGAAGAGACTGAACTAAATTATAAAGAAAATTTATCCAAATTATCTTTTGGCTCCTGGGCTGAGTCAGAACTATCTTCTGCTATCTTCCTTTCATATCTTCTTCTACCTTCCTCTCAATCTATCAAGCAATTCCCAAATGTGTTATTCCTTCCATAAAAAATATTACTTTACTAACATGGGAACAAAGTATTTAATCATCCCATTTTTTAAATTTTATGTCATTAGGCCATTAACTTTTTCTTTAATCCATTGGTGATTTCTTCTGTTCTTTCTTCTCAGTTCACTTACCTTTTCTAAAATCCTATAAACATGAAGGAAATTATTTCACTGTTTTTTCTTGATAATTGTATTTTTTAGCTTTTCTGTAATTCCCTTACATGTAATATTTGAAATTCCTGCCCACTTCTAAGTTTTCTAGGTAGTCTTTTTAAAAGGATGCTTCAAATGCCTTTCTTTTGTTGAAAGTCTGTCTTTTTTTTCCTTTTTTTTTTTTTGTTTTGTGTTTTTGTTTTTGTTTTTTGCTGAGGCAATTGGAGTTAAGTGACTTGCCCAGGTCATACAGCTAGGAAATATTAAATATCTGAGGTCATATTTGAACTCAGGTCCTCCTGACTTTAGGGCTGGTGCTCTATCCATGCACCACCAAAAGTCTATCTTTTTCTTTGCTGATTTCATTCTACCTTGCAGTATATGTTATTAGTTTGCAGCTTGAGCTCTTTTCTTTTTTGGAATATACAATTTCATTTTCCCTCTAATTTCCCAAGGATATGGAATTATTCTAAATTATTTGAATTTACACTTCATTATGAATAAAGGTGTTCTTGATTGCTTTCAAAGTTTGTTGTGTGGTAATAAACTTGAAATTTCACCACTATGTGCCTTCGAGTTTCGAGTACTGGATTTTTTCATGATGGCAATTTGAAGATTCAATTGATCAGTACTTTGTTGTGGGTATTTAAAAGTGCTAGAAATTTTTCTTGATTTTTTCCCCTGTAAATAGTATTCGGGCTTTGAAAAATATATATTTGTTCTTCTGGGACACCTATGATCTTTAAGTGGTCTCTGGGAGTTTCATTTTCAAGATCAATTACTTTTACTATTACAGATTTCATATGTCTCATCAGAATCTTTTGTTTTTCTTCTAAGATATTCTTCTACTTCCATATATTTGTTCTTTAGACTTGCTATTTTCTTTTTTCAGAACATCTGTTTCTCTAGAGAGATTCGCTTTCATTTGCTCCAAGTTGTACATTTTAGAATTTTTTGTCTCTTGTTAAACAATATCAGGGGAATCTATTAAATTCTCTTTTTCACTAGGAATATAATATATGAGAGTATCTATCTATACTTGGCACAAATTACTCATAATATAATAAGTTTCCAGTATTCCATGATCTTTGAATTTTTCCTCATTTTTCATTAAGGCAATATGAGTCTCACTTTTGTTGTATTTGCTTAGAAGTTAGGTTTATACCTATCCTTTCTCTCTTGAAATATTTGTGGGGGGAGGGTTTGTCTTTTTCTTCAATAATTTATTTTTCCCCCTGGCTTCAGTTCCTGATGTTGGAGGTTCCCTGCTCAAAGCAAGCTCAGTAGAGAGAGGATTGACTCAATTTGGGCTTCTAGTCTTCTATTCTGAAGTACAAAAGATTTTTAAGCAAGAGTTCTTAAACTGGGGTTCGTGAACTTGCACACAGACACATACACACACAAATACTACATATATATATGTATGTATTCATGAACTCTCTCTTTATATATATATATATACATATATATATACACATATATGTATATATAAGACTATACCCATATATTATCTATGCTCATGCATACATATATAAATATATGTATAAATGTTTTTCAATATAATTAGTATTTTAGGCATTTAGAAATATCATTCTGAGAAAGGAACAAGTTTCTTCAGGCTGTCAGAGGAATCCATTTCTCTCTCCCCCTCCCCTTCTCTCTCTTTTTCTTCTCTCCTCTCTCTCTCTCTCTCTCTCTCTCTCTCTCTCTCTCTCTCTCTCTCTCTTCTCTCTCTTTCTTCTCTTTCTCTCTCTCTTCTCTCTCCCCCCCTCTTCTCTCTCTCTTTCTTCTCTCTCTTCTCTCTCTTCTCTCTCTCTCTCTCTCACACACACACACACACACACACACACACACACACACCCATCACACATGGTGGCATTTATTTTCTAGTTGGTTCTATTCAGCCATATTCTCCCTATCCCCAATCCCTCTCCTCTGCTTGTACTCTTTTTCCTTTGAATGCATGGGCAGGAACACAGCAATTCCTTCTTTTTGTGAAGCTATGGGAATTGGCAGAAGCAACTAGGAGGTATGAGGGATAGATCAGTGCTCAGGAAGACTTGAGTTCAAATCCCTTCTCAGATACTTACTAGCTGTGTGCCTCTGAATAAGACATTTAATTTCTATGTTTTTCAGTTTTCTCAACTATAAAATGGAGATAAAGATAGCATCTATCTCATAGGGTCATTGTAAAGATAAAATAAGACAACTTTCATCAAGTACAGTGATTGGTTCATGAGTAAGCACTTATAAATGTTTTTTCCCCTCTCTTCTTTTAAAGGAGCAGATCCTGAAACTCAAGCTTTCTAGCTTACATGGGCCTTCTAATTCTTCTTCTAAGGATGGCATTCTTAAATTTGATTTCAGCCCTTTGGTGAAAGGAAATGTTGCTCTGGTGTTTTAAAAGAAGAATCTTACAGGGCTTAAAAATCTTTAGAATAAGGAAGCTATTATACTTGGGAAGTATAGCTACCTTTATAACACCAAATACTAGCAAGCTATACAAATAGCATTTTTTTTTTATTTGAAAATGGGCAAATATCCATTTTAACAGAAAAAAAAAGATCACCTCACCCAGGAGTAATTGGAGCCAACTTGATTAAGCTGGCTAAAACCAATTGTTAAATTTTCAGTGTAAGCATTTACAACTCAGAAATAAAAACAAATTGGAGTTTGAGTTATCGTTTTTTAGATTGCCTGAACTTAAGAAAGTGTTAATACAGATCAATTTTAAAAGAGTGCCTTATATAAATTTTCCCCTCCCTGTTTCAATTACCATTTGCCAGAGCACTTCTGACCCTACTCCCAAGAATTTTTTGAAGGAGAGACAATGTATAACAAGGAAAAGAATGTCAATTAGACGTTCAGAAAATATGGGTTTAAAACCCTAATTATTACCATTGAAACTCTGAGCAATCACTTAACTTCTAGTTTCAGTTTCCTCATTAGTAATATGAGAGAGTTGAACTAAATAGAAGAATTTTAAGGTTCTGAGGATGCTGAACTAGACAAATAACCTCTAGGAATTCAGTTCTATGATTCTTAAAATTAAGTACTAAAAAGTGATTTGATTCTTTTTCTACTTTTAGCAAATCTTAGACATCTCATTTTAAACCTAGACTAAGAGACATTACTATTACCTTGTATGTCCTTAATACTCATTCTGAAGATGTCCCAAAGAGTGTAATAAAAAAATCCAAAATATTTTTGTACCTTGTAACTTTATATTTTGTAGCAGTGACCTGGGATAAACATGGGGAGATATAAACAGAAGAAATCATAAACAGGAGAGTCTTCTCCATCAATCATAAACATAAATTGGCCATCTTTTTAAAACATTAAGACGAATTTATTAAAGTGGCTAACACTATTACTGTTATTCTGTAACACTAATTGGAGTGTATCTTGATTTCTAATCAATCATTTTGTTCCATCACCTTAGCCTATAAGCAATATACTGATTAGTTAATGAGAAACCATAATTTCATGATATTTAAGTTCTTTTGTATGCTGACCTTTCCATTTACTTAATTCATGGGTGGTATTTATTCAACACAGACAATTATGGCTCACTCAGTCATTTTTAGATAAATAGTCATATTTCCAAGATACTGGCAAACAAATAGCACCATTAAGGAAAGCAAAAGCTTAATTATCTGTGATTTATACATCAGAGAACATTTAAAATAAATGTTAAGAATAGATAGACATCAAAGTATTTGTTTTCTTAAATTCATTAATGTCAAACATACTAACAAGTTCACATATCACATTACATTTTTTTAAACTATTTCTATTGATGGTGAAAATAATGAGTGTCAACTAAAATAATAATAAAAAATAATTACACTAAATAGTTCATTATAATTACCTGGAATTTTACATTAGATTATTTAGATTAGAGGCAGCTACACTGCACAACACTTAGAGCACTGGACCTGAAGTCAGGATAGACCTGAATTCAAATCTTCACTCAGATACAGAGTAACTATGTGACCCTAAGAAAGAAACTTACCATCTCTCCATCTCCACCCTATGTAAAATGGGAATTGTAATAGTTTGCAAAAATTTTTTATCATGTTCCCCCATCGATCAAAAAAGGAAAAAAATTGAATACACCTCTTGTATATACATAATATTTATAACATATATTCTATGTAATCTATAATTACATATATCCATAGGTGTGATTATATAGATGTATAATTGTATATGTATAGAATGTATATACCATGTATAATTATACATATGTATAGTGAGCATGTGACATATACACAATATATACATATTTATATTATATAACACATATCTACATATTTATATTACAGTATGCACAGTGATATATAAGCATATCTATACATACATATATGTTATGTATATAATTGTGCATATATGTGTATATTATGTCATAATTACATAACATCTATAAAATATATATTCAAGTGTGTCTATGATCTGTCATAGTATCACATGATGTATTATATATATATGTGTGTATATGTATATATATATATATATATATATATATACATATACACACACACACACACACAAATACACCCATACACTATATAGTGTATGGGTGTATTTATACCACTTCCTCCTCAGAAAGGGGGAGATTGGAACCTTATACATCAGAGAAAGGGGAGAGAACAAAGGGAGGGGACCAGTACAGAGCAATACAGGGGAATAAGGGGAACAATAATAGAATGAGATCCATTTTCCACCCTTTGACTGGTCCATGACATACCCTTGTAGTCAGATCATATCCCTTCCTGGGATGAGACCACAATGGTCTCCCTCACCCCCCAGGGACTCTGGCCCATACTTGGAAGAACCATAATCTTCTATATCAACAAAATAAAGAACTGCATAATTAAGAATTTGACCATTGTATACTCTGCCTCTAGATAACTAAAGTCATATTAATGTGACACTGACTTCAGTATTGTTTCTATTTTTTTGCCCACAATAATCAGGTAAATTTGTTGTTTAAATACAAGAATAGAAAATTCTCCAATATGGAGACTAGCATGTTACAATCTTGATTCTTCCTAAATCAATCCTAAATAATATTTTCATTTTGTGAAACTTCTATAGGTATTCCCCCCACTTGTCATATAAAACATATATATATATATATATATGTACATATAATTTAAGAGACATTTAACATTTGCTCTTTGTCATCCACAACAAAATTCATTAAAGAATTGCATCAGACAATATTCTTGTTGGCTATAATTCCTTTCGTTTGCATTACCACGCTAAGGAAATTCAGACAACCAATGTGAAGGAATGAAAGTAGCAGTTATAAGTGATAATCTTCAGGACTAGACAAAATATTTTTCTATTTTGGGACTGCCTATAGACAATAGATAGTAGCAGAGAGAGGAAGAATTTTGCATTTTGGAACTTATGGACTGGCCTTTTATGTAGACTATTATTTAAATAATATTTGTCATTGAAGAAAAGAGAGTTCAAAAGTTATGTGAGACCTCTTTTTAAAAAAATTTTTAACATTTTTATTTAAAGTTTGGACTTCCAAATTCTAGCCCTTCTTCCCTATCCCTTTCCCAAATATGAGAAGCAATCACATATAGGTTAAACGTGACTTGAATAAAAAGGGGGAAAAATAAAAGCAAGAAAGTAAGAAATAGCATATTTCAATTGCATTCAAACAATATTGGTTCTTTCTCTGGAAGTGAATATGCTTCATCTTTAGTCCTTCAAGATTGCCTTTGATTATTTTATGCTATCATTCACTGTTTTTCACTCAACAATATTGCTGTTTCTGTGAACAATGTTCTCATTCTGTTACCTTCACTATGCATCAGTTTGTATAAGTCTTTCAAGATTTTTCTGAGAAAACAAGGCAGCAATATTTTATTATAATCACATACCACAGTTTATTTAGCCATTCTTCAACTGATGGGCATCCCTTTGATTTCCAAATCTTAAACACCACAAAAAGAGCTGCTACAAATATTTTTGTACAAATAGGTTTTTTTCCCTTTTTTTGGATTTGTGAGAACTCTTTTTGGCTTACTAGTATAACTTTGGCAATCTATTATTCCCAGTTGGCTTTCCTTGTGTTGTTTGCAGGCCTGGGGATGTCTTGTGTGCTGGCCTGTGATGTGAGCTGCCTGATGGGGCTAGATAATAATGACTTCATGTCATGTCACTGCTAGTTGCATCCTTGATATCACTTTTGAAGCCATTCCTCAATCCCTTTGGAATGCTTAGGTCAGAGATATCAGGACTGTTCCCAAGAAAACTGGTTGAAAAGCAAAACACTTAGAAAACTGTGACATAGTCTGCAATGTGTCAACAGCTATTGGGGCTGATTTTTCCACTGAATGGATCAATTCGGGTGTTTGATTATTATGTATAATATGACTAGCTTTACATCTCCAAAGGCAGACAATGGATTATAATAACCTCCTTACCGGAAACTGTTACTAGATTATGGCTACTTAGATCAATTTGTTGTTTTAATAATGAAAACATTTTATTCTACTATACAGACATTCTGACAATGATCCCTATGGATGAGTAATTTAAGAAATTGTATTTGTCAGTAACTAATACAGATGATTCATTTTTTTATACAAACTGTAGTCGAGAAAACAGTTCAACATAGAAGTGAAGGATTTTCTACTTTACTTCTCTCAAAAGAGTTACATTTCCTTCCCTATTTGAAGCCAGATGAGGAAAACAAAGCAAATCATGACTTTTTTCTTTTGAAGTGTGGCACTTTGTTGTAGTGGTTAGAAAGCCATCACTGGAATCAAAGAGATGTGGGTTAACATTTTATCTCTGAGACATACTACAGTGGTGTGTGGATTCCTTGGAATAAACAATATTTTTAATATGATTTCATTTTTGATAGCAATAGTTCTACTTATATAAGCTGACTAGAAATGAATGAATTTAACCAAATGAAAACATATTGAACTAATTTTCCCATAGTTTGAAAGTTTTCTGCCTGTTGGGTACTAAATTTCATTCCATATAAATATTTTATTGTTTTCTTTTGTCGTGCTTTTAATTCTATAGTTAAGACTAGATATAATTCCAAAGAAATATACAAAAATTGTAGCTTTTTGAACATATCTCAGTAACTATTAGACTTATTATTGTCATAGGGAGGAAGTCTAGTGTTTTAAATATTATTCAAGGCTATAATAAAACAAGATCAAAACAAGAAGGGCAAAGGAAAGTTTTGTAGAGAGTAACAGTACCCACATGGATAAACTATTGCTGAAAAACAGCCTATTTAATAATCCTCAGAAAATAAACCAAGACTTGAAGGAGGATCTAGAAACTTTAAAGGTTGTTACAGTTTCCTCTACTATGTGGTAGAGAAAATTGAAATTTGAAATTGAAAATACAAGAAAATTAGTAAAATAAACAAAAAAGAAACCAATTGTTAATCATTGCTATGAAATAAAATAATGTGCTATGTGAACAAGACAGTAGAGAGACTGGAGAATTGGGGAAAAGTCAGTTTTACTTGATAAAATTAATTCTTCGTTTAAATATATCCCCAAGCCAGCATCAGATGGTTGTACAAGCCTTTAAGATCTGAGCATTTTAATCACACTATAAAACTTTTACCCTAAAAATATTTTAGAGAATTTTTTTCTTTCAATAAGCCTGAAGGCATTTCTTCATTGAATAAATGATGAACTCTGATAAATATGTTGACATGTGAGAAATAATCGTTCTGGAATCACAGAATTCCCAAATAGAAATGAAGTATTATGGGCTTTCAGCGAGCCATATATTTCAAAAGGTTACAAAATTTATGCAAGTGGTAAAAATAAACATGTTTCAAAACTAGCTTCAAAACATGACAAATCATTTTAAAAGTCTATAGATTATAATCAAGGCTAGAATTGGAGAAACCTTTTGTCAGAAATGTGCCTCTTTAAAAAAAGAAAAGTACTTTTTCTTTTTCCTTCCTGTCTGCATATTATGCCAAGATTATTTAAAACTATCCATAAAAGGGCAGAGAAAAGAGCCAGTGACCTTCTCCCCACTATGGAGAAGAAATGGCAAACTGGTATCAAATGGCAACAGAAGCACATGGGCAAGTTTAGGTGAACTTGGCTACTTTTTTTTGTTTGCTGCTTTCCTGAACACAGTTGACCAAATAGTAATAGGCAGACATTCCCAGCTTTGGAAAACAATTTTGTGATTTTGAGTAGTTTGGAGAATTTGGGTACCTTAGTTATAGCTAGCTGTCAGTAAGGAATTTCTGCATCAGAGAAAATGACTAGCAATGAAGGAAGGAACTCTGCTCTTGGCCTCTCTTGATAGAAGTCATGGGTCTAGAAGAGGGAGCTGGACAGTGTAGAGCCAAGGAAAATTGTGAAATACCTAGTTAGAAGTGTTTCAAATGATTTATATTTTAATGACTTTAAATCTCAACCTCCCAGGACAATATAAAAACCATTATATTACTATCTCCTGTTTTGTGTCTGAAAATACATGCTTGAAAACTTTTTTGTATTTAGTTTCTTTGATGTAAAGAAGAAAAATAGCTATCCAACACCTGATCTAAAAATGTACATTGTTTACCTTTCCACTCTTCCTGCCCTTTGGGAAAATCTTAAATATGATTCAAATGTAAGTTTTAAGTAATTTTCCCCTGGGCACCAGAATAAAGAATTATAGAACTAAAGTATAGAAAACAAAAGCCTGATCCTTATATTAGTATTTGGCTCCCTAAGAACTTAACCCAGTCCATCCACATGTAGTTCTGTCTTCCCTCTATTTTCAGTTATTATTATTAGATCTTTTCCAAGTAAAGGTTCTCTTCCTTTAATGCTACTTTTTTTTCAGCATAGTTTGAAACACTGGTTTGTTTTTAGCTTCTTTTGCCAAGCATTCTCAGCATTAGCATTCCTGATGCTATTTTTACAGAACAGTGCCATGATCTTATATTAACTTTCCTGATATCTGGTCTTGCTTTCATCTTCTGTATATATCTTCTTAAAATCTAAGTTGCTGTTGTAGAGAAAAACAACCTCAAAAGATTTTTGAACTCTGGTCAATGCAATTGTAAAGCACAAATCCAGAGGATTGAAGATAAATCCTTCTGCTCACCTGTCATTGAGATTGTGAACTTTAAATTCAGAGAAACACATACATTTTCAGGCACAGTCTATATTACCATCTGTTTTGGCAGATTATGCAAGTTTATGATGAGAATTGCATTTTTCATATTTTTTTCTTTGGTTCAATCAAAGGGTAGAGATAGAAGGCACAAATAAATAACTATTTGAAAATTGAAAATAAAAGAAAATCTAAGTTTCTTGGGAAGGTGTCAGTGCATCTACATCAATCTCTTCAGATAAATTCCATTTTTTCTCTTCATTGAAATGGTTTCTCTACTGTCTTCAGAATTTCACTCTTGAATATTTCTCTCCTGAACTGATTTCATCTGTGCATTTTAGTCCATGAGATAATAATACCCATCTTTTCTCTGATACCTTTGAAAACTGCTTTCCCAATATCAAAGATGCATATCGGGCTATGTTCAGATTTTTTTTTCCTTTTATATTACAATCTTTTAAAAGGAATATATTCTTCCCTGCAGGGTTTACATCATTTTCACTAGAGTATTCATTCTCTCCTGTTAGTAAGAATCAGATCCAGAAAAGAATCTGTCTTAGTCTGAGATACAATTTCAGAATGTATTATAATAATTCAGGAGCTAAAGTTCCCTCATTAAATTGTGAGCTCCTTAAGAGCAGGGACCTTTTTTGATTTATTTTGTTTCTTTTCTTTATATGTCTAGCACATAACACAAATCCTTAGACACAGTTGGGGAACGGATCAGTAATTTATTAAATGCCCACTATGTGCTAACTGTGCTAATTACTTTATAAATATATGTCATTTGATGCTCACTTGTTGAAGAAATTATTCTGTGAAAGGCAGGTGCTACTTTTATCCCCATTTTACAGTTGGGGAACTGAGGCAAACAATGGTTCTAATGACTTAGTCAGAATTACATAGCTAGCCTCTGAGGCCAGACTGGGACTCAGGTATTTCTGACCTAGAACTAGTGTTTTATCTGCTGCAGCACCTAGCTGATCAGTAGACATTAACTGCTAATTGACTTATCTAATAGCTAGTGATATAAGTGGGAAATGGGGAATTATGATGAGAAATTTTATGGAGGAACAACCAACAAGTTTTCTGAATGGATATGTGGAGTTAGAAAGAATGAAGAATCAAGAACTATACAAATTTACCCAGCTTCCCAAGGCATCCTGGTTGGAGATTAGAGGAAGAATGTAGCTATTTAGAGAGAAATTAAAAGTCCTGATATAATTTCTATTTCTTATGTCCTAAGATTTATCAGTTTTTTACAGTTAAGGAAGTAGGAGAGAAGGCATCAGCAATATCCTGTTCTTAAGTCAATGTTCTACTCCTTATAAAGTCCATTAAACTGACAAAATTATTCCTAAGAAAAAAGGGAAGCCCCCTTAGAAGACATTCCCAAGGACACAGCTGTCACTGACCTTGTGACATAATTATCGGCAAGCCTTTTGATGTCTTCCTCTTCTGTGCCTAAAACCTTAGGCGGCTTATAGCAGCTTACAATGCATAAGAGTTTCCCGTGGACACACTCAAAACAGGAGAACACAAATACAGATTTACTTCCTTGATCTGTGGTGCTTTGCCTGAAAAAGGTCTCAAATGGAATTCTTGATTGACCTTCCAGAAATACATTTAGCTTCTTAATATCAAATTAAGGACAGTTTAAGAAAAACAGCAAAGACTGGATTTTCCTTGCTTTCCTCTACATCAATAGATAGCCCTATAGCAAAAAGATAGCAAATGTGCTCACCCAGGTCTAGTATAAACAGTGGTCGCCTTCCCATTCCACAATTCAACATCTTTGCCTCCTGTATTATGACAACATTCTTAAACCTTGTTTCTGTTATTTAGTCATTTCAATCGTGCCTAACATTTTGTGATCCTGTTTGGGATTTCTTTTTTTTTTTTTTTTTTTTTTTTTTTTTGCAAAGATATTGAAATGTTTTTCCTCTTTTTTCTCCAGTTCATTTTACAGCTGAGGAGATTGAGGTAAACAGGGATAAGTGCCCTGTTCACAGTAAAACAGCTAATAAATAGGTGATGCCAGATTTAAACTCAGGAAATTGAGTCTTCTTGACTCCAGGCCCAGTACTTTATTCACTGAACCATGTAGATCCTAAGAATCCTAAGAAAGTTTGATATCTGGGTAAGTCCATGTTTTAGAGGAGAGGTCATCTAATTTTCTGTCTGATTCTCAACCAGAATCTCAGATTTACAAAGAACCACAATAGATGTCATCTATTTCAGCCTATAGTTACACAAAAAAACCATCTATAACACATTTCACAACTGTTGTGCACCCCTTCCTTGGAGAGTGAGGAAAGGATTCCATTTTGAGAAATCTCTAATTTCAGAAATCTCTACCATCACCACCACCCAATCTTTCTATATGCAGATTCACCCATTTTTCCCAATCTTTCTTTTTGGGAACTAGCAGAATAAATTTAATCCCTCTTCCACTTGACAAATATTTGAGTACTTGAGGATAGCTATCACATCCCTGAAGCATCCCCACCCTTAAATATCTTAGGTTAATTCAGCCACGCTAATGTGATACAGTCTCATTCATTTCTGCACTCCTCTGGTTGCTTCCCCCCTTATTGATATCCTTCTTAAAAAGTAGTACCTTGCTGAGTGAAATGAGCAGAACCAGGAGATCATTATATACTTCAACAAATGATACCTAATTCAGTTTCAATTGATCAATGATGGACAGAAGCAGCTACACCCAAAGAAAGAACACTGGGAAATGAATGTAAACTGTTTGCATTTTTGTTTTTCTTCCCAGGTTATTTTTACCTTCTGAATCCAATTCTCCCTGTGCAACAAGAGAACTGTTTGGTTCTGCACACATATAGATTGTATCTAGGCTATACTGCGACATATTTAACATGTATAGGATTGCTTGCCATCTAGGAGAGGGGGTGGAGGAAGAGAGGGGAAAAATTGTGACAGAAGTGAGTGCAAGGGATAATATTGTAAAAAATTACCCTGGCATGGGTTCTGTCAATAAAAAGTTATTATAATAAAATTTTTAAAAGTCTAAAAAAAAGTGGTACCTGTATTAGAACATTAAAATCCAGATATGTTTTGGATGCAGGAAGACTATGGTTTCCCTAATCCTAGAAACTATGCTTCCTTTGATATAAATTCCTCATCTTATACTTATAAAACTGACTTTTTAAACCTGTTAAGATTTTATGTGTATTTCTATTTATATCCACCTTATTAGATTTGGCCCAACACATTGAGATATTTTCAGATCCTGTCATCTTGTCAGCTATTCACCTCAGTTTTGTGTCATCTGCAGATTTGATAAACATATCATCTACGACTTTATCTGAGTTATTGGTAAAAATGTCAAATAGCTCAGTACAGTATTTGTCCCAAGATAAATCCTTGGGATATTCCATTGAAGACCTCCTCACAAGGTGACATTGAATTATTTGAGGCTAAACATTCAACTAATTCTAAATTTTATCCTACTCCCTTAGGAGCTATCAAAGGCATTCTTAGATTTAAAATGAATTTATTAAATAATCTCTCACATGTGAAATCAAACTTATAGTGTAAAGACTCATGGAATTACAAGAAAATTCTAGGTCAGACACATTTTGAGACTTCTTAAAGTCTGAATAATGATGCCTCTAGTATCTACTTACAAATTATGAGGCTCAAATAAGCTAACATGTATTAACTTGCATGAGATAAAGTATTCTGTGAACTTAAAAAGCTTTATAAAACTATCAGTTACTATATTAATATTATCATTATTACATTTTGATTCTTACATTCCCATATCATAAAGAGCGGAAAGAACTATCATAAAATTCAAAAGATATGCCTCCTGTGCATCCTCCTGTGCATGTTTGTGGAATGAATCTAGCTATTCAATCAATTCTGAATTTTATTCTACTTTCCAAGTGGTGATCTAAGTTATACTTGGATGAAGACATTATTTCCTCACAAGGGAGTTGTAGATCTGCATTTAACCACATGGTTCAAGGAAAACTCAGGCACGTAACTAATTTTATAGATCACATTTAGGACACAGAAGTGGCAAAGTTGAGGTTGCATGTGACTGGTGTTTCTGAGGCTATTATTAACGGTTACTTCAGTGGTAGCAAAGAATTCAATAAATAAGTTATTTATTAAGTGCCTACTACTAAGTCCAGGGATGCCCAAAAGATAATAGAGAGATGAATTGTAGGTATAAATAGGTTGTGATATACATTTTAAGTGAGGAACTATATAGAAAAAGTAAAGTCAAGAAGATTTCCAAATAAATGCATGATGAAAAGAAAAGTTAGATGGGTCAGAGAGTATAAACTACAAAAAGATCTCTCTTGCTCTATTACAATGAGTAGAACCTCGGGGTGAACTTATGGGAGGTATGGATAAGAGTCACACAAAATGGACAGGCATAGAGGGTTTGTGGTCTACATTTCTAGAAAGATACCATATCAGTGCGTGTCAGTCATGTGATAGGTATTTAATAAATATATACTGAACAACTGGCTCATCTATTAAAATATTGAAGCATACGCTGGTAGCTTGCAGATGCTGGTGACACAAATGCAAAGATGAAATTGTCCCTGATCTCAAAGAATTTATAGATTACCAGGATGTCTTTAATTATTATCATTTCAAAGAGGCATAAATAATTATTTATTAAGTATCTCCTATATGCAATGCAGTATTCTAGGCCTTGGGGCTACAAAGATTTTTTTAAGAGTTTTTTTAGAAGTAGAAGTGGAATACATGATGAGGATAGGAATGAAATATACACAGATAACTTTAATATAGGTTAGAATTAATTCAGTTCAACAAGTGTTTAATAAAGTGGATATCATATGCAAGATGCCCTGCTTAATATTGAGGGTACACAAGAATAATTCCTTTCTTCAAGAAGTTTAGGCTATATTGAGAAAGCAAATGAATTTGTTATTTTAGCAATTAGGAAAAAAAATTAAGCCATGAACAATTTAAAACCTTATAAGTTTCCATATCAAACATTGGCTACCCATTGCTATAAGCCATTTTTAATATCATCAGATGCTTAATGCTTTGTTTTGTATTCTGTGGTGGTTTAATAAATCCTTGAGACTAACTGTTAAGAAATCTGGGTAAAGTAGGAGACAGGACATGATAACTGAGATTGACTGGCAACACATGTCAGCTTAACACCTACCCTCAGTCAATGAGAGTTTTTTTCTGCTTTAGTTGCAGAGTACATCACCCTGGAATTTTCTAACTGAGCCAGCCTAAAGGCTGGATTCCTGCCTGGTGTTCAACAGTATTCATTTATTCTTAGGATTCAAAGCTTCAATGTAGTGTGAAGAGTATTTGATTTGGATTCACACATCTTAAGCTGAAGTTCAGGAAAAAAGAAACAGAGACAGAGAATTAGAGACAGAGACATAAAGACACAGAGAGACAAAGACAGAGAAATAGAAAGACAGACACAGAGAAAGACAAAGAGACAGATACACACAGACAGAGAGTCACACAGAGAGACAGAGATAAAGAAAGAGAAGGGGGAAGAGGAAAGGAGAAGGAGGGAGAGAGCGAGAGAGACAGAAGAAGAAAAGAAGGAGGAGGAGGAAGGAGGGAAGGAGGGAAGAGAAGAGAGGAGGGAGAAATCACATTTCAACAAATCAATTTTCTTTAAATTCTTATATATTATATTTTTTGCAATTAAAAACATAGTGAGGAGTCCTTGGGCTTCACCAGACTGCCAAAGGAGTCTATCACACACACACACACACACACACACACACACACACACACGATTTAAAACTACTGATTTATAAACCAAGTATCTGAGTTAAAATCTCCATCTCGATACTTATTGCATTTGTCATCTTCGACAAATCACTTAATTTCTTTCAGATTTCTTTCCTCATCTACAAAATAAAGCAGTCATTCTAGTTGATTTCCAAGATCCCTTCTAAAATTATCTTCCTCAAGCCTAGGTCTAATCATATCACTGACTACTCAGTAAATTCCTGTGGCTCCCTCTCATCTCTAGGATCAAGCATAAAATCCTGGGACATATAAAGCCCTGCATAATTTACACACACACACACACACACACACACACACACACACACACACCTTTCCAGTCTTCTTATACCTCATGCTCTCTCCCCATGTACTCTGGGATCCAGTCACAGCCCAAGACACTCCATCTCCTGGCTCCATACATTGTCTGTCCCACATGCTTGCAATCTTCCCCTCCTCATCTCTGCCTCCTGGCTTCTTTCAAGTTCTAGCTAAAATCAAACCTTCTACTAGAAGCCTTTTGTAAATCTCCTTAAATTTTAATGACTTTCCTTTGTAAATTATCTCCAATTTGTCCTGCATAAAGCTGGCTTGTTCAAAGTTGTTTGCATGGTTTTCCCCCACTGGACTGTGAGGTCTTTCAGAGTAAGGACTGATTTTTGTATCCACAGGATACAAAGGCCTTTCTTTGTATTAACAGTGCCTAGAGAGTTACCAGTACATAGAAAAGTATTTTGGGTATAGACCAACTGACTTCTAGATTTAAAGCTATTGTTCCTTTTCCCAGAAAACTGGGAAGCGTTCATTCAGATATCATCTGACTTAGATTAGGTCTTACTAATGTCCTCTGAATGCTGTGTATATCCATCTTGCCCATTTTGTGTGAAAGAGCAAACCTCGGTGTTGCCATGAACAGAATAAAAGAAGGGAGTTCCCAGCACTTTAGCTAAAGGATCTGTGCAGAACTTAGGCAGACACTCTGGCTCTTGGCAGGGACTGGGTGGTGAAAGGGAAAAGTCAGCCTGTCATGATATATTGAAATCCCCTAATCCATTCAACTCAGTTGGCACACCAGATATACAGGTATCAATGATCAAAATGTGTCTTGCTGTGTAAATATTCAAAAGTAGCTCCAATATTTCCCCTCTGTTATTTTCTCTTGATTTGTTTTTGTCAATCAGCCTGTCTCCAACTAAGCAACACGTTTACCTCTGTTGAAATTCTCTCTGAGATTTTTTTTTCTCTCTCCTTCCCTTAACTACTGCAAAATTGTTTTTCATGGTCAAGCTCCTTAATTTTCCAGATTCTGGCATATGAAATGTGGTATAAATCTTTGCTTCTCTCTCTCCTTTTTTCTGTCTTTGTCACTGTGTCTTTGTGTCTCTCTCTATCTCTGTTTTTCTGTCTCTCTGTTTCTCTCTATCTCTGTCTCTCTGCTCTCTCTGTCTCTCTCTCTCTCACACACACACACACACACACACACACACACACACACATCACATACACAAATACACCTCTCAAGAAATAAGCTTACCTACTCCTATCCTAAAGTAATTGCATTAGTGTATTTTCCAAAGTTCTTTATTTAAGATATTAAATTCTTTAAGATATCTTTATTCTTAGGATTGAAAGACATAGAGCTGAAAGGATCTAGAAATGATACTGATCTAGTGGCAGTGAAACTATCTTTTTAAAAAGCATACAATCAATGTGCTACAATTTTCTAATACATTATGTGCAAGGTGAGGGAGGGAGGAAATAAGCATTTATGTAGCATCAACTTTGAGCCATTATCTCATTAGATTAGTATATGATCTCATTTGATATTCACAACTGCCCTTTACAGTTGAGGAAACTGAGGAAAACGGAGATCAAGTGACTGAACAAGAATCAAAGTGAACATCTGAAGTCAGATCTGAACTTTGTTCTCCAGATCCAGTTCTCTATTCACGGACTCACCAACTGCGCCTATTAGAAAATGTATTCAAAAGAGAAATTAAAACAGATGAGATAAAGATACAGTAAACAATATTTTAATCTAGATTTATTTTATTTACAGAATCAAAAAAGCTTTTGTTCTCACTCCAATGTTAGCATTAATGACCTAATTATGTTTTTAATGAGAGCAATGTGATTGAATATGCTTCACTAATTTGGAAAATTTAGGTTTAAATCTTTGTGTTACAGTGATTAAAGGTCTGGTTCTAAGTTCAGTTTATTCTGATAGTTGGTTTTAATGGTTGCTATAGCTGAGAAAAGATAGTACACAAAAATACATAAATCCAAATAGAAGAAATATGTCATTGGCTGGGCTCACTAAATCATGATACTTATAGGGAAAGTGTATGTACTTTTACTTTAATTCAAAAATAATTTATGAAGTAGTTACTATGTAGCGATTACTGTGCTGGGTGATGAGTACAAAGATAATAAGAATGAGACAATTCCTTTCCTCAAAAGCTGCATTCTATGCTGGAAGGAAACCTGAACAGAGATAAGCAAATCAGCACATATACAATACAATTCCAAAGTCAGACCAGGTATGATATCATAAGAAAACACTGAGGGATATAGAGATGAAAAACAATTTTAGGAAGAATAAGGCACTAGTGAAGATAAAATGAAAAGAGGTTATGGATAAATAGGGGAATTTCAGAATTAATGATTCTTAGAATAGTTGAGAACAAAAATATGGACATACCTACATATGGCTAAAGCATAGATCAGGTAAATTAGGAAGATTGATGAATTAGAAGGGCATTTTGTTTGAGAGGACAGAACAAGGGATGATATAAAAAGAAAAAACTGTGAGCCAGTAAACTATTTATTTACTCATTCTCCTCACTTAGAAAAAAAGTTATTCTGAACTTAAACACCAAAATAAAATGGGTATTGCCATATGGGAGAAAGAATAAGCATTTATTAAGAGCATAATATGGGCCAGACACTGTGCTAAGCACTTTACAAACATTTTCTCATTTGATTTTCACAACAACTCTGGGAGGTAGTTGTTAGTCACATCCCCATTTTACAGATGTGGAATACAGATGTGGAAACTTAACCAAAGATTAAGGGACTTACCTAGGATCACAGAACTAGTAAGTGTCTGAGGCAAAATTTGAATTCAGTTCTTTTTGACTCCAAATCTTGCACGCTATCCACACCACTTAGAACACGCAAAAAAGAATATTGTATATGAAATTATATACATGAACATTGTATATGAAAGCAACATGGAATGTATTATGTAAATATAATAAATCCCACTTATGTACCTGTATATTATACGTTGCTTTCTACATTATGTATAATAATTCTACATTACTTCTATATATTATAGATAATAAATTCCATATATACACACATATGTGTATATACATATATCAAATACAACTTATGTTGCTTTCAAAATTACCCTATGTATCTGTTTCCTTCTAAACATTCTTGTTTCTTTGCATGAAAAAAATTTTTCAATGGCCTTTTTGTGAGGTGCACCTCTCACCTATGCCCCCAATTAAAAATAAGAGGAAAAGACTCCTTCTAACAACAAAATCAAGCAAAATAAGCTTACATATAACCATTTTTAAATTTTTTTCTCTTTTTGCACCTTGAATCTATCACCCATCTGACAGAAAGCAGGTTATATGTTTCATCACAGGTTCTCTGGAAATATGATTGGTCACTGCATTAATTAGTATTCTTTTCTTCCAATATTGTTATTTCTTATAATGTTGTATCCAGTGTTCTCCTAGATCTGATTCTTTCATCTGCTTCCATTCATAGTATCCAGGATTTTATGAAATTATATCTTCTTGGACAACCAGCTAGTGCAGTAGTTAGAGTGCTGAACCTGGAGTCAAGAAGATAGGTATTCCTGAAGATAGGAGTCAAGATAGAAGCTACTAGCTGTCTGATCTTGGGCAAATTATTTAACCTCTGTTTGTCTTAGTTTCCCATACAGAAAATGAGAATTGTAGTGGCACCTCCCAGAGTTGGGGAACAAATAATTTAAAATCACTTAGCATAGTACTTGGAATGTTAGCTATTATTAATTCTTATGATACAGTAATATTCCATTGTACACATACATCACAATTGTTCAGTCAATCCTAAACTATGTGCCACCATCACTTAGATGCTAGTTCTTTTCTTATTGTTTTTTCTTTAATTGCCCTTTCAAGATTAGAAAGTTTATTTTGTTTGCTACTGTTCCCCATCTCTTCACTTGCCCCTTCCTATCTCTACCTGAATATGATATATGTCCCACCAAACTACATGTATTCATGTATGTGTGGAAACAGAAAATCAAGAGGTCTGTATATTCAATTCTACTTTGTATTCTCTAATTAAGAATGGAGTTCATCTGAAGTCTGCACTCCCTTCCCCTTCCTCTGTGAATAAATTTCACATGTCCCAACTATAAAAATAAGCAAGTAACCAATGCTTCTTTCCTCCTTTTACCTTTCCTTTACTTTGCCCTCTCAAAACTTTCAAAACAAAATCAATCTTATTTAGCTCTCTCAACGTTCTTTGAAGACATGAAGGGCCTGAAGAGGCATTGGTTTCTTCTCCTACTTATAGGATGCCATTGCTACATCATGATCAAGTTCCTTCCAATTGCTCAGATAAATTTACCTTATCCATTACCTTATAGATTTCTCTTAACCTCTTTTTGGTCTTTTCATCACATATGCTTGAGATTTCTCTATTCCATTAAAGGTCTACTTTTCCCCCCTTAGGATTATGGTTGTAATGCCTTTTATCTTTTAGAATAATACATTACAAAGTCTCCTTGTCACTTTTCAGTAGAAGTTGCAAAATCTTTTGAAATCCTACCTGTGGCTCTTTGGTACTTAAATTCCTTTCTGAATGCTTTCATTATTTTTAACTTGATATGGAAAATCTGGATTTTGGTTATGAAATTTCTAAAATTTCCTTTGGGTTTTTTTTCAGGAGGTAATAAGTATCTTCTTTCTATCTTCCCTTTGCCTTTTGATTCTAATAGATTTGAGATGTTTTCATTTATGATTTCTTGAAACATAATGTCCAAGCTTCTTTCTTTTTTTAAATCATATATCCAAATTCCAATGACTTTTAAATTATCTCTCCTTGAGGTGGGTAGTCTGCTTCCATTTCACCTCCCAATTTGACAGAAATTGAAAAGCTTTGCTTGGAATTCAGGTAGTAAATGTCCATCTCCCCTTCAATCAATTATTCTTACAAATTAATTAATATTGAATTTTAATATTTTTAATAAATAGACTAAAATATATTAGAATTCTTGAGAGATTTTTAATTAGAAGATTCTAAGTTTTTTTATTGTGCAGATATGTGGGTTTTATAGGTGGCATAAATCATTTTTGGCAATAAAACTTTAATTTAGGTTTCTTAATATTACTATAATCTTACCATTAAATAACCTTTCTCACAGAGACTACAGATGCTATTCTGCATCTTTAAAAAGGTATTGAATCTCTATGAGAGCTACAGCTTAAATGGTTTCTGGGAGAGATGTCACAGACAGAGAAATACTGAGGTATACAGAGAAAAAAAATATAAGAATTGCTTTCTTGAGAGAATAAATGAGGTAATAGTCAATGAGACTTTAACTGTCAGACTAAGACACTGATTTCAATGGAGGACTCAACAGCTACAAGCTATGGTTAAAGGTGACAATGGTTGTAACATTTTTTTTTAATTTGCAGAGTGCTTTATAAATACTAATTCATCTGATCCTCACTACAACTCTTAGAGGTAGATGCTACTATTATCAGCATTTTGCAAATGAGGAAACTGAGTCCTTGGGAAGTTAAAGGACCTTCCCAGTCACACTTTATTTATTAAGTGTCTGAGGATTAATTTAAACTCAGTTTTTCCCAGCTTTAGGTCCATCGCACCACCTAGTTATATGATAAGAGAGCTATGAGAACAGAATTTAATACTGAACAGAAGATAAACATAGGAAATAAAGTTTTCCAGTTTATAGAAACTGAGATAAGGCTCAGAGATAGTTAATCAATTAGGGAGATTATACATTTCTATTAATTTATGAGGAAATATGAAAATGTGACTCATTAGTGACTTAGAATCTGGGATCAAAATTAATAATAATAAAAAAAATAGCAGTTAAACCACAAAGGGGGCACACATGGAGTTTTGATTCTTAACTCTGCTGTAATATCATTAGCCAATATGTAAAAACACAATATATTCTTAAAATGATGTTCTTTATTCTGAATATAAACAATGCAGTGAAAATACCAGTGCTTAATTTCCAAAAGGATTATTGTGAGAAAAGTATTTTGTAAGTTGTAAAGTACTACATAAATGTGAACTAGAATTTTATTTTTAAATTGGTATTATTCTAATGATATTATTCTTGCTACTCATTAACATCATGTTCCATCCTCATCCTTAACTCTAACAGGATCATTGTATATTTTTTCTCTACCAATTCCTCTCATCTAAATCAACCTTCTTGCATTTATCAACCTGGTAATTTTATAAACTTTTTTCTGCTCATTCCAAATTTTGCTGTTTATACTTCTAGAATTCTCCCTTGAATGTTGTTTGTTTTTAAATCTGGTGACTATGTGTTCTGCTCAGGGTGTTGGTATAGTCCATATAGAAAATAGTGATATTAGAAGTACTTCCAATTTCACTTCTGGCTTATAGAAAACTGGTGGTATTCAATCTAGTTCTTTATCTTTTTGTTTTTCTGGGGGAAATGGATGCTCTTAAAACATGACAACTTTAAATATGCAAATGACTCTTTCAGAGAAAGAGTTGCAAAACATCTCTTCAGTCATTATTCAATGTTTATTTGTTTCCATCTAAACTCCAAAAATTATCCATGATGACTTGCTTTGCAGAGCTCATTTTCAAAACTTGCTGCAATTATATAACAAATGAAAAAGAAAGACACAGTGGAATTAGGAGGGAGAAAAAAGGAGCTTACCTTAGTAAGACTACTTAATAGCAAAATACTTCTCTCACAAAAATTAAGCAACAGTATAGCTAATCCTTTCAAAATAAAAGCATTCTGGACAAGAATTATGAACTTTCTTTGCATTTAAATTATTTTGTATTCATTAAACAAAGATAGCTTTGCTTTTTAATGTATAATTAATTATTAAACATGCAGCAGAAAGATAGTCATAATAGATATTTCAACATCACAGTGAAAACATGACTAACAGTAACATGTTTTGCATGATTGCATATGTATCACCAATATCAAATTGTTTACATGGAGGAGGAAAGAAGGGAGATGGAGAATTTGGAACCCCCAAAAAGTGTTTCTACATATAAATTGGTAAGAATAAAATATTGTTAAGAGTAAACAACAATGACAACAACATTGTAGTGAAGTGTAATCTCATTGGTGAGGATATTTCATTCAATGACACAGATCTCAAACCAGCCATGCCTTCCCATCCTACATGACTTGTCCGTGTTCCCCTGTAAATTCCCCAAATTGGTTCATCTAATCTTGATGAATGTCTTCATCTTGTTCCATTGATATTATGTGGATACTAATGGGACTGTCCATTTTTCAACCATGCCATACAATTAATTTATTTTATTTTCTTGTCATGCATTTCATTAATGACATCCTTTTCATCACTTCTCCTATGTGATTCTTGTTAGTACTATGTTTCAGTATTCTTGGATTTTTAATTTAAAAAATACTTTAAATAATATCTAAAATATGAGGTATTCATTGAATTCTGAGCTTGTAGAAACGAACATGGGTATTCTAAAAACTTGACTTTTAAAAAACATAAAGGAAAGAGTGCATTGCTGGAGCAAAAAGTAATTTTTCAATATTTATTGGGTACAGATGATTTTTTAGTCTTCTAAAAATAAATTATGCAAGATAAAAATATAAAGAAAAAGTCGAGATGGGAATAAGCATTTATAAAGTATCTACTGTGTGCCAGACTATGCCAAGCTCCTCCACCTTTTAACATATATCTCATTTCATCCTTACAATAACTCTGCAGGATAGGAAGGTGCTATTATTAGTCCCATGTTACAGTTGAGAAAACTGAAGCACACAGTAGTTACCTGACTTGCTCAAGGTCCCACAGGCAGGATTTGAGGTAAGATGTAAACTCTTGCCGTTCTTCCCGATTTCAGGCCCTTTACTCTATCCACTGTACCACCAGATAGATAAAGATAGCAAGAATAATATCAAGAAATAGATATTCATCAAAAGAATGAGACAGTCTCATGGATGAGAAGTAGTCAATATTCTAATACATTGTCTTTTTTTTCTATCATCTTTACTTTCTCAAGTAAAGTCTCAAAAGTATTAAGTATTAAAAAGTCAGTGTTACCATCTTCATGTCACAGAGGATTGACTCAGCTAAATTTCATAAAAACTAATTTCATTTTTGACTCCAACTCTACTACTACACTTTCCAGCTTTCCCCCTAATCCATGTTGCATTATAGACACCATCACTTTCAGACAGTAGCTGAGCTAAAGAAGAATCTTAATATCATGCATTCATATATCTTTAAAGATATAATGTAAGATGTGAAAAATATAAACATTTTCATTGACTCAGTCACTAATTGCTTGTGTCAAATAGTAAAAACTAGTTTTTCAAACAAATAAATCTTGAAAGAAAATTTTATATAATGTGTATAATCTATTGTATCTATCTTTCAACATACATATTGGGGGGAAAACAGATCTGGAGTCACATAGACCAAGTCCATTCTTGAGACCTAATTCCAAAACATTAGTTTCTCTCTTTGCTTGTTGCCCAAATCTGGAGTTTCTCCAAGAAAATATTTTAACATATTCAGGGTATATCTTACATATAGGTTTCACCAAATATAGTGAAAAGTAATTCCCAGGCAGCTAAGAGGCACAGTACACAGATAGTCAAGTAGACCTGAGTTGAAATCTGACCTGGTACACACTAAATGTGATCCTGGACAGATTATGTACCCTATCTTAGTTTTCTCATCTATAAAATGGGGAAAATAATAAAACTTATCAACAATCAGGTTGCATAACTGACTACATAACTGAATAGAATGCCAACCCTTGAGTCAGGAAGACCTAAATTCAAAACTGGTCTCAGATTCTTACTCGCTGGGAAAATCACTTAACACTGTTTACCTCAGTTTCCTCGATGGAGAGAGACAAACCAAAAACTGTATCTTTACCAAGAAAACCACAAATGGAATCACAAAGAGTCAAACATGACTGAACTATAACAAAAATAATAGCTATGTCCCATAGTTGTTGTGAGGATCAAATGAGATACTTATAAAGTGATTAACACAACGCCTGGAACATAATGAACTCTTAATAAAGTCTTATTTCTTTCTTTTCTTCCTTTCTATAAAATCATTTAAGGTTTAAATGAGAATTGGGTGTGACATATACTTTATTTCACTTCACATAAAATGAAAAAGTCACAGGAACCCAAGAAACATCTACAGTACTCAAGTGATCCATTAGTTCCTATCCATCTACCCCCCAAAGAAATTTAGTGCTAATAGAAGAACAAGATCCAAAAGTTTCATTAAAATCCTCTCCAGCAGGGTCCTACAAAATTGCTTCCCAACTCAGTGACACTGTGACAGATCTGACTTAGATTCTCCCTTCCTCCCAAGTTAAAAGTACTCAGGTGTAGTTCCAATTGTTCAGTAATGAAGAGAATCAGCTATACCCAGAGAGAGAACTATGGGAAATGAATGTGGACCACAACATAGCATTTTCAGTCTTTCTGTTATTATGTGCTTGCATTTTTGTTTTCCTTCTCAGGTTCTTTTTTTCATTCTTTCTAGCTCCAATTTTTCTTGTGTAACAAGATAATTATATAAATATGTGTGTGTATATATATATATATATTGGATTTAATATATATTTTAATATATTTAACATGTATTGGGCTACATCTAGGGGAGGGGATGGAGAGAAGGAGGGGAAAAGTTGGAACAGAAGGTTTTGCAGGAGTCAGTGTTGAAAAATTACCCATGCATATGTTTTGTAAATAAAAAGCTATAATAAAAAAAAGAATAAAGGGTGTTCCTTTACCCTTCCTGTTAGACCCACACTATCCAAGTCATTAAGTGGTTTTCCTCTCTAAGTAAGATAATTCAAAGAAACATTATGTACTGTCCATTTTGCTGCCCTCCACAAGGAGAAAAAAAAGTGAAGAAGATATCATCAAAAGAATAAAAGAGACAGAGTAAACTTTTATAGATCACAGGGAATAAAAACTGATTCTCATCCTGACAAATAGCAGAAGATAGCCCTAATCTTTTGTTGTTGGTCATATCCAATTTTGGGGGCCCCATTTGGATCACAAAATATCTCACAAAATCACAAAAAATCTCTCAGCAGAGATACTAGAATGTTTTTTTCATTTTCTTCTCTGGTTCATTTCATAGATTAGGAAACTGAGGTAAACAGGGTTAGGTGACTTGCCCAGGTTTACCCAACTAACAAGTATCTGAAGCCAGCTTTGAACTCGGGAAGATGAGTCTTCTTAACTTCAGTCCTGGCACTATTCAACCCCAGTCTATAAAACTCAATCAGCATGGTACTAGGGGACAGACAAATATTCAGTATATGCCACACCCCTTTGATTACTTCCTAACAATAGCCCACACCCTGAAATCTTACAAGGTTGATTGGAGAATTCCTCAAATTATTCAGATTCCCTTAGTCACCCCCTTATATTCAAAAGTGGTACAGTGGATAGAAATTCGCTCTGAACCTAGAGATAAGGCCAGAATTCAAATCTAGTCTCAGACACTTAATAGAAGTGTGACCCTGGTCAAATCACTTAATCTCTATCTGACTCAATTTTCTCATCTGTACAATGGGGATAATAATGGCACTTACTTACCAATCCTGTTAGATAAAATAATATTTATAAATTAGGGGCAGCGAGGTAGTAAGTGGATAGAGCACCAGCCCTGAAGTCAGAAAGACCTGAATTCAAATCTAACCTCATACACTTAACACTTTCTAGCTGTGTGACCCTGGGCAAGTCATTTAACCCCAATTGCCTCAGCAAAAATAAATAAAGTGCTCTGTAATCTTGATATATTATACCTGAGCTAGTTAGCTAAATCATAGTAATAGTCAATGAATTTACTAATTATCTTTAAAGAGGATTGTATTAGCCTATTTCTTTTTCAACTGTGACATATCCATTATGTAAATCACAGAAGACCTAAGGCCTGTCTATATGGTATATGGGAAAACATTACACATGCCCAAATAGCAAATAAGTGATATTTAGAAGTTTGTGCATAACTCAGAATATATAAACTAATCCAGTTCAAATGGAGACAGAGTTGCTCCAGGAAGCTCCAAGAAAGTCTACAATAATGGTATAGGAAAAAGAAAGAGAGAGGGAAGAAAATTCCTATTCTTTTGGCTGGCCTGGGAGCAGGGACAAACGCATTCTTATTTAATCATTCTTCTGTAAGAAATGAATTTAAGCTAGGTTTATGTAAATTAAGGATTAGCAACTAACATCACTGCGTATTTGAGTCAATCTTTTCATTTATTTCAGTAACCAATTCTGAGAGCTGGAATACTCATTTTAAAAGTTGTTCAAAATCAGTTACTGAGAAGTCCTAAAATGTATCTCCCTATTGCCTCCAGGATCAAATACAAAAACAGGACTCTGTTTGGCATTTAAAATCTTTCATAACCTAATTATTTACTTCCTTCCTTTCCAATCTTCTTATACCTTACTCCCCAAGACATGTACTCTTCTAACCAGTGATATTGGTCTCTTCATTGTTAATGAATAAGAGACGCCATCTCTCAATTCTGGCATGTTCTCAGGCTGTCCCCCTTGCCTACAATGTTTTCACTCCTCTTTCTTCATTCTGCCTTCTGACCTTCATGGTTTCCATTTAAATGTCAACTAAAATCCTGTCTTTTACTGGAAATATTTCCCAACATTTATTAATCCCAGTGCCTTCCTTCTAGTAATTATTTCTTAGGTATAATACATACATAGATAAATATATACTATGTAATAGATGTGTATGGCTTATTTTGTATAGTTTTTTTATTCATTGTCTCTCCATTAAATTGCAATCTCTTCAAGGGCAGTAAGTTTCAAGGGCAGTCCTCATCGTATCCTCAATTCTTAAAATAATGCCTGGCACATAGTTGGCACTTTAAAAAATATTTATTGATTCATTGATAGATAAGGTCATATAATTGGACATGAAATTGTCTAACATAAAGTTCAGTATCTTCAAAGATGACCCCTGTTCTCAAGACAATTCGTCATGCAATTATAGCTTGCAATCATGTAACCCTTTACGATTTGAAAAATCCTTTTCTTATTTGTGTTTCCTTGTATTTCTTTTCACTATTTTATAAAGCAATGTTGATCATAATAATTCTTCCTCCTCCTCCATAAGATTTTAGAAATGTACTTTTTGTAGAGTTTCTATTTTAAGCTACTGATGCTCCTAGCTATTGTTGACTGAAGCAGTTTCTAGGATTGTTTGACCTACTTATTGTGGCAACTGATTTACATCAGTTAAACTACTGTAGGATATGGCCATAGACTGTAAAATGTATCTATCCTCTTAACCATTTCCCTTTTGAGGACAACAATAGCTTATTTAAACAAGATAAGTTTGAAATGTTTCAATTATGTTATAAATCTTTTAATTTTTATTCTTTTAATATGATGTTGAGTTTGCTGTTCCTCTAATAAATCAATGAACTAACTATACTCATATAGCTAATTCATACAGTATTCTAACATTAGTAATCAGTAATGACTGATTACTGGCAGTGTAGTGTGGTAGGAAGGCTTTGGAGTCAAAAAGCCTGGGTTCATATCACAACTTTGCTATGTACTAGCTATATTATTATTATGGAAAAGTCCCTTAACTTTTCAGAGTCTCAAGTCCTTATCTGTAAAATGTCAATAATAATACCTGTAGCACCTATATGTGTTGTTGCTTATAGCCCCCACCCAGAAGAAATTATGTATGCAAAATGCTTTGCATAAAGGCAATATTGCATAGTGATTGGAGAACAGACTTCAAACCCAGGAAGACCTGGGTGCCACTTCCATTTCTAAGGCATGATCCAGGGCAAGCATTTAATTTGTGACTATTCTATGCAATTCTCTAAAACTATACATGGCAGAGAAGGTGCTGACCTGTATTGGTAAAAGGAGTTTCCTCACCCAGGAGTTCCTGAGATTACTGAAATCTCTAACACAGTCTCTATTCCCATTATTTTTCCTGTCTAAGGGATAAACACATTTATTTTTGATCTGCAATTCAATCAATGCCTACCATGTCCCATTCCTTCTTATTATTTTCTTAGAAAAAAGCACTTGTGGTATAAAAGTGTGAGATACTTATATAGGCCACATATTCTTTGAAATTTTTTATTTCTTACTATTGAGACATATTTTCCAATACATTGCTCATCAGCTTCCCCATATCTTTCTTTGAATTGAGCTATTAAGTGGTAAAAATATGTACTGATTTAATTTGGAAGGTCATATCAAGTTCATAATAGAATTTCACTATCTCTCATCATCTATAAGTTATTAACAGATAGAACATAATTATCTTTAGAGAATTTTTTTTAACATATGTTCATCATGAGCACTGCAATGTGAGGGGACTAAGTATCCCAGGGAATGTTTCTTGTTGCCTTTGGAGATATGATAACAACAATTCCACTCTGATTTCATTCTCCAAAAGGAACTTGTGAACCATCCATTTAATTTTAATTTCCTTTTGTTTTCTAGTTTCAATAATAGAGAAAAATAACAATATCAACCTCACTTCCTCTAATATAATATCAACTCATTAACCATTGTTCAAGAACCTTACATTCAATTTACCAAGGGAATATATCCTTAGACACCAAAAATCATGAGATTCTGAAAACTCTGCTCCCAATTGCACCAGTCTGCCAACCATCACTGCAGCAGTGAAATAAGAGCTGCTTAGGAATTAGAGTTATTATATAGTTTTCTTTGTTTTAACAGTAGCCATGACCAAATAATTCATCACCTATTGGCAAATCCACTAGTGATGAGTCTCTTCACACTTAACTGGACAGGTACCCAGAAAATAGCCAAAATCTGGCTCCATGGTCATACTCAAATGGGCTGAATCTTAGTCTCTCCTGGTAAAGTCAAGAACATGCCACAAGAAATATAGAATACTTTAGAAAAGAAATACCAACTGAGCAATAATTCTCTAAGATAGGTATTGGATCCTTAGTTTTACCAATGAAAAAGGAAATAATAATTCACCCAAAAGTATCTGGTAACATTTAAATTGACCAAGAGGATTTAGAGAGAAAAATATCAATAGTAATTAAGGAGTCTTCTGTTCTATTAGGGAAAGTTTTATTTGTTTGTTTGTTTTTGGTTTAGGTTTTGTTTTTGTTTTTGTTTTTTCATATACCAAGTAAGTTAATAGCAATTGAACAGTGACGGATATTTCAGATCTCACTCTTGAATCAAAGTCAAGCCCAGCATGGAGGAATGTAATGTGATTCAGAGAAGAATGGCACTAGTAGGACAAGCTGGCTTAGACAGCCCATCAACAGCCTGCACTGGATTTTAGAGACAAGAGTATAACTATCTAAAGAGCTTGTCTGAAAGCCAACAGCCCATCCTGGAAGAGTTTCTGGGTGTCAGCATGATTTATAGATACAGAACGATGAAAGGGTGTGAAGATGTAAATAGCACATTCTCTCACTTTTTTTTTTAAACAAATGGTAGCTCCTGAGGAAGATAGTCTAATATTTTCATGAAGTATGCTATGAACACAGTTTCAAGATATGAAAGGGCAAATTCCCAGGAGTCATTAATATATGTCTCCTTTGCTTTGTAAAGCAAGGTGCTGCTGGCAGCAGTCAGAATAGTATTATTCTGTGGCCTCTGAGCATTCCAGCTGTGCTTATGGCTGTTTTTTCTTATTTTTTATTCTAAAATCATTGATCAAATCTTTCTATCGAACATAACAGTTTATAGTAAAAATCAATTTCCCCGAAGGGAAAGCTGTGAGTTAACAATATTTTAATTTTGTTTCCTACTATTCTTCATTTTCCAAACTCAGTTCAAGGTTGAACTCAAGGAAATGAATAGTCAGTGGGTGGTAGTGAGAAGTCTAAATAGGACTCCCAAAGAGATTGAATTCTACTTTAAAATTTATCATACCTCATCTAAAAATTTATTTTTGTTATTAACTTTATATTTTATTTTTCCCCAATTACATGTAAAAACAATTTTCAACATTTTTAAAAATTGAGTTCCCAATTCTCTCCCTCATTGAGAAGGCAAGCAATTCTATGCAACTTATACATATATAATCAAGCAAAACATATTTCCACATTAGTCACAGTCAAAGAAAACAGAAAACAAAATAAAAACCCAAGAAAAATGAAGAAAACTTAAAAAAGAATGCTTCAGTCTATATTTAGACTATATTCAATCTGTAGTCATCAGTTATTTCTCTGGAGATAGATAACATTTTTCATGATATATCCTTCAAAGTTGTCTTGGATCATTGTGTAGTTGAGAATTCATAGTTGATTGTCTTATAATATTGCTATTACTGTGTACAGTGTTCTCCTGATTATACTCATTTTACTTTACATCAGTTCATGTAAGCCTCTCCAGGTTTTTCTGAGAACATCTAGCTCATATTTTTTATATCACAATAGTATTTCATCACAATCTTATATCACAAATTAGCCATTCCCCAATTGGTGGGCATCCCCTCAACTTCCAATTCTTTACCACCAGAAAAAGAGCTGATATAAATATTTGGGCATAGTTCTAAATTGTTCTACATAATGGTTGAATCAGTTTACAACTCTACCAACAGTGTCTCAATTTTCCCACATCTCCAACATTTATCATTTTGCATCTGTTCTATTAGCCAGTTTAATGGATTTGAGGTAGTACCTCAATATTATTTTAATTTGCTTTAGAAATTTATTTTTAAAGTGTCATTTTAAAAAGTAAGAAATTTGGCCACCCACTTCCCAGTTAGATAACTGCAAATAAACCATGATCTTTGTATGTTTCATTTTCCCCAAAAGGAAAAAGAAAACAATCATCCTAAACACTGATCAGTCGCATAGAAACAAGGGAGAAAACAGTGAACTCAATTCTGAGGAGTTCATTGATCTCCTCGGAAAATGGATATCATGAAAACAAGGTTCTTCCTTGTTGTTTTTATATGTTACTTATTTTCTCTTTTTAAAACAAAGCCCTCACCAGATAACACAAAATGTGATCCACCTCATCAGCAACCTTTCCATTGCACATTTGCTAAAGATGTCACTTTTCAGCTTTTTCTAACTCAAATCCCAAACAAAGCCTCTTATCTCTTAAGTTTTGCAATTCAGAGGGATTCACAAACAACTAATTTTCCCCTGCATATTCTGACAACCTTGTAAAAGATTAAAAAATGTTATTTCTCCAAGTCTTCGTAAATAGTTTTCAGGGTTTTCCCATGGCACTCTAAGATTCTGTGTGAGTAAGCAAGTTTCTTGTGGCAATGACAATTTCTCAATTGTAATATCTTCTTGGGATTTACTCTTCAAAGTACTATTTGAATAAGATTCCCACAAAATAGTGTCATATTCCTCCCTATAAGTACATGGTTCTCATAGGAGAGATAGTGTGGCAGAATGGATAAAGAGTTGGAATCTGGAAGACCTAAGTTGACCACATGAGATAGTTACTAGTCTTATGAATTTGGATAAGTGTATTAATCTCTATGAACCTCAGTTTCCTCATTTGTAAAATGGGGGTGATAATAACATGCACAGGCTTGAAATGTTAAAGATAAATCAATAAATCTTCCCACCTCTGCTACCGACACCTTCAAGTTATTCTTCAAAATAATGACAGATCTGGTTATGTCATTCC
This sequence comes from Sarcophilus harrisii, assembly GCF_902635505.1. Classification (NCBI taxonomy): domain Eukaryota; kingdom Metazoa; phylum Chordata; class Mammalia; order Dasyuromorphia; family Dasyuridae; genus Sarcophilus; species Sarcophilus harrisii. The sequence continues at coordinate 225,950,341 of NC_045426.1, forward strand.
TACGTTCAAAATCCTACAATGGCACCCTACACTTGTCTACCATGTAAAGTTCAAAATCTTTGTTCTAGTTAATATTCAAGATCTTCCATAATCTGAATGCACCTTACCTTTCCATATTGATCTCAAACCGCATTTTTCTATGTACTCCATTGCTCCAGTGAATTATATACATTTTTTACTTTCTAGCCTCTAGACTTTTGATGTTTCTTCCTTTGCCTATGATGCCCTCTCCATTCATCTTAGCCTGTAGAATCTTTTGTTGTTGCTATTGTTGTCATTTTTCAATCATGTCTGACTCGTTGTGACCCTATTTGGGTTGGGTTGTTGTTTGATTGGTTGGTTTTTTTGACAGATACTAGAGTAGTTTGCCTTTCCTTTTCTAGTTCATTTTGCAAATGAGGAATCTGAGGCAAACAGGGTTAAATACTTGCTCAGGATCACACAGCTGGTAAATGTCTGACCCAGATTTGAACTTACAAAGATGAGCCTTTCTGGCTTCTATCTATTCTGCACCACCTAGCTGGTAGAATCCTTATCCATCTTGAAAAGCCTGTTAAACTCCATTTTTTTCTGATCTTCCATTAATTGGTGATAACCTTTTTCCACCTTGTCTCTAACAGAGTCCTATTTCATATTTCTCTGAAGTATTTTTCATGTGTTTTTAATTTTTAATGCTTTGTATTAGTTATTATATGTTTCATGTTCCCCTTCTAGACTTGTTCCATAAAAACAAAGATTCTGTCTTGTGTAAACTGTGCACACAATTTTAAAATGAGGAACTTAGCCTGAATAATCTTTGAAATTCTAAATCCTATGATCCTGTGAGTTCTATTTATGGTAGTTAATAAAGGTTCTGATCCAGTCCAGTCTAATCTGACGAGTTTGCTACATGCCTACTCTATGCAAACTATTGTGCTAACTTGTGGGAATGCAAAGAAAAAACTAGAGTAAGTCCTCACAGAGTTTAGTTCCTATATACTGTAACTACATAACATATGAACTGATAAGCATATATCTGTTCATTTTAAAAGGATAAAAACAATCTGAACTACATTACAGACAACACAGCAAAAATTTAGAAATAGAAGTAAGGCAATCAATAAAGGCTTCTCATGTGGAATGATACATAATCAAAGCCTTGAAGGAAGCTAGGGTTTCTAAGAGTTAAAAGAAAGTATTCCTTGAATGGGAGACAGCCTAGCAGTGGCATAAAGATGAGATAAAATATCAAATTTAGGGACTACCAATAAACTAATTTTTCCAAACTATACTGTTTAAAGAGAAGTGATATAGAATAATTCTAGAAAGAGAGACTGGACATATTGCAAAGAGGTTAAAATGATGAACTAGAAAGCTTTTATTTTACACAGAAGGTAAAAAAGTATAACTGAAGATTCTAATATTTAGTACAGTTCCTAGCACACATTAGCTACTTAATAAATGCTAGTCACTGGACCAACTGACATGACAAAAAAAATATTTTGACAGTTATATAGAAAACATATTGCAGTATGGAAAGTAGCCCAGATGAGGTGGTGAATACATGAATTAGGGTGATAGCTGTTTGAAAAGGGTAATAGAGAAGGGGATGGATATGAGAGATGATTTGGAGGTAAAATAAATAACTATGATTTGGAATCTAATTTGATATGGAGGAGGGATGAGAAAGAAAAAATAGTTCAGGACAATTCCTATGTTGTAAACCCAGATGAGCAGAAAGATAGTGATACCCTCCACGAAAATAGAAATGACTTGAGGAGGAACAAGTTTAGGAGAAAGATAATGAGTTCTGTTTTGAACATGTTGAGCTTGAGATATCATAAAAGTGAATTCAACAAAATTAAAATCAATGAAAATAAATGTTTTCGAACACCAGGATACTTCATGATGTCTTGGCCATTTTCCAAATGGTACCATGTATTCATGTTACCTTATAGGTTTGCAGTTACCTTATAGGAAATAGAATTTGGTCCTGATTAATGTATATAGTGAATCTCATGAGGTAGTTGCATATTTTAGAATTCATACAATTGAAAATTATAATTATTTAAAATATAGTCATTGGCTCCAGTTCAGTGGAACTGTGAAGAGCAATTTTGAATAATGTGATCACTTCAGGAGATTCATTATTTGGACTAATTGGAAACTAGTTGAAGTACTTCAAGAAAATATCTCATTCTTTTTTAATATGTCACAGAATCAAACTCAGTGCAATGATTTAAATCAATTCAGCAACATTTTTAAACAACTGCTATGTGCTAGATTCTATGTGTGACAAAAAAAAAATTTCTTTAAAGGAATTAAAGAGTTCTTGTTTAACCTATATCAGATCGCTTGCTGTCTGGGGTAGGGAGAGTGGGAGAAAAATTTGGAACACAAAGTTTTGTAAATATGAATATTGAAAACTATCTTTACATGTATTTGGAAAAATAATAACAACAACCAGACAGAAAGAGAGACAGAGAAAGAATTGCATTAAAGTTTTTTTTTTCTTGTCACCAAAAAAAAAATTATATGCAAGTTACCTATTATTATTATTAAAGATAGTATTAACAATATTATATCAATAATGAGTAGCTGGTTATATACAGTATTATACCAGAGATCTCTCCAAAAATTTAACTTTTTGTTATAAGATGCTTCTGTGTTGCTTTCAGATATAGACCTCTTGATATGTACTGTGGACTTCCTTTATGCAAAATGTGATCTTCTTGTGGTTTTCTCTGGCTGGTTTGGGGGGGCTGTTTTTTGGGAGGGGGTTGTTTGGTTGGTTTGGTTTGGGGGTGGATTTTGGTGGGTTTTGTTTTATTCATAAAATTTAGTCCACTTTCTAACTCCCCCACTCAATCATTCTAAAAAGCCAATCATAGCCAAAAAAAAAAAAAGTTACAACCATTTTTTATAACTTTCAGAAAATGAGTAAGAACTATAGATGGAAACATCCTGAAATAACCGTGCATGATGCAGGTGGACTCAAAAACTTTTGGGAGAAAAAAATTGAACACCATGCTAAGCAAATGGAAAATGAAAACTCTCGAATAAGCAGGAGTGCCCTGGATAAGTAAGTAGTATCATGTAACAGCAAAATTTGTCTGGATTTTGTCCAACCCCCACCCAAATATACAATGATGGATTAGATGAAGATTATGGTACTGCTACATGTCTACAAGATGTTGGAAGCCTTTCAACACATTAACACTGTCATACTGGAATTTACAATAAAGTTTTATTAGTTTCCACCTGGTATTTAGAATACTAAAGAACCAGAAGATAACACTATCTCTTCTTGGGGGCCCTCTAATTCACTTTCCAAAAAAGATTATCTGCCTACAAATGACTGGCAATTAATTCCAAGAAGTGACTACTATTAATTTCTGCATAGAATGGTTAAAGAAAAAATAAGCATGAAAGGAAAGTCAAGCAGTTGAAAACATTAAATGAGCAGACTTTTCCTCCTGTGAGAGTTGGAATCTTCCAAATATTGATTACTTGCTTTTAAACGCATTTTAATCATTCCAAAATGATTAGAACTACAGCATCATAATTCTGAAAAAAATTACCTCTCATGAATGATAATGAACCTTGTTATTAATGGTGAAGAAGTAGGATTTTGAACTTTGACACATCAATTTTTATGGGGGATATATGACCATTGAGAAATGTATATAGAGTAATCATGTTCACACTTGAGCTCAGAAATTGATAAGAATCTTGAGACCAAAACTAATATTACTTCTCTTTGTTGATAGACTAAGTGCAATCTGAATATGATGTAAAAATACCAGCATATTGTAGAATGGTATGTAGAAAGAGTGGATATAGCAATCTTAATTTGGGATTTCATCAGGATGGGGAACTTTCAGTGTCAAAACTCCCTTACCAATGCATATTGGCAACTCAGCTATAGTTTATAATATTAGAGAATTGCCTAAAATACTCAGTTAAGTGACTTACTTGTGATCATCCAACTAGTATATGGGAGAAGACTTGACAGAAGGTTTTCTTAAGTACGAAAGCCAGTCTTTTATTTACTTAATCAAGCTTCTTCTTTTTATAAATATTATTCTCAATATACAGATGGAGAAACCAAGTCAGGCAAATTTTATCTTGCATAGATCTGGAGCTATAAGAGAATTCTGAGACCTTCTAATCCAAACACAGGATACTGAGTCCCAGGGAGTACAAAATGGCCCAATTTATACTTATACAGGTAGTAAACATCCTAAATAAATATGAATTCAAGTCATTTGATACCTGAGTCAGTACTCTTTCCCTTTATCACATGTCTTGTAAGGGGCTAAAATCTAGATCTTCTGACCTCAGATCCACTGTTCATTCCATTCCACCAAGTCCCTGCTTCAAAGGAAAGATACCTTAATGTATTAGTTGTATGATCCACAATAAGTTAATATCTTTGCAATCCCGCTTCCTCATCTATAAAAGGAGTGGGTTGGATTAAATACGCTTTCAGGTCCCTTCCAACTCTTGTGAACTGAATGAGGGTTCCATGCTTTGAGTAATATATAAAACTAATTTTTGACCCCAAATTTGCCTGTCACTATAGAATACATCCAAGAGGAAGATTAATTTATAATCATACTAAGAAAGTGTGACTCCGAAGAGTTCGAAATTAACAAAGTGCTCTATGTAAAGCATCCACAGCACTAATCTCGAAATTAAAGTACCCAGCTGTTGTCCTTGTTAAGCCAGTGTTGAAAATGAAAACTGTCAATCTTCAGATCTGACATGGCCAGAGGAGATTTGATCTCACAGAACTGCCTGTGCCAAGTATGAAAGGTTCCCCTGAAAATCTATTCTGTCAGCACTCCCTTCCTTCCATATTCCACTGTGTCTTTAAGACATGGGTCCTGTCTCTGTCACTCAAGATATCTGTTCCTTTTATTAAACACATATAGTTAGATGATACTTTAAGTACCAAATCTTCAAGCTTAAGCAAATCCTCTCACCACCCCACAGCACCACACACAATTTTTTGTCCCCCCTCTCGTCTCAATTTTCATCTGCCCACCCCTCACTTGACTGCTACATTTGGCTTTTCCATGTCTTTGTACCTTCCATGAGATTGCCCACTAGGTTTGGCACAAACTAGTGCCTTCCTTTTATCCTCTGAATTCTACCCCAAACACCTGTCAAGAGGCAACAGAACAGTTCTCTCCTGATGCAGTTGTCATTACATCAGTCCTGAAAGCCAAGGACATACTGTTGGTATTTTCCTTTTGATGTAGTGGAAAGTGCACAAGGCAACTTGGCATTTGCAGTCCAGTCTCTGATACTTACTGACTAAGTGATCTTGGGTAAGTCATTTAGTCTTTCTGAGCTTTTACTTTGTAATCTGGAAAATGAAGATAATAATAATAGTTGTATTATCTAAATAACAAGGTTTGGGAGAGGAAAAAAATTTAAACCTTAATGCACTATAAAAATGTGAGTCTTTCTTATTTCATCTCCCATTGTTCTCATCCATTTTTATCTTTATACGATAGAGGCTCTCTTTAATATTACCTTCTTTTTTATTTTTATACCAAATTACAAATTTTCTCCCTCTCTCACCCAGTCTATCACCCATTGAGAAAACAAGAACGATATCTATTATATACATGAAATCATACAAAACATATTTCCACATTTGCCAAAGCTATAAAATAAGCAAGAAAAATTATGCTTCAATATGCACTTTAAGTCTATAAGTTAATATTGCCTTCAAAGCTCTGCAATATTTCATTATAAATGAGGTAGTAATTGATAAGGTCCATTCTAGTATTTTCAGCAATGAATATTTTTAGTCAATGTTCAGATGGATCTGCCTTATATCAGAGTATAGAATCCTCCTAATAAAAGATCCCATAATAGTAAGATATCCATCAATTTATGCAGTTACTTCCAATACTCTCTTTTCTTATCAGATATTTTCTCTCATAAAGGAGAGAGGAAGACAAGAAATAACAAGTATTAATTATTCACTAACTATGATCAGGCTAGATGGATAATTGGAGAGAGCACCTGTTCTGCAGTCAAGAAGATTTGAATTCAAGTCCAGCCTCAGACACTAGTTGTCTGGACAAGTTCTTTGATAATGCTTGCCTTCATGTCTTCATCTATAAAATGAACTGAAGGGGCAGCTAGATAGGGCAGTTGATAAAGCACCAGCCCTGAAGTCAGAAGTTCAAATCTGGCCTCAGACACTTAACATTTCCTAATTGTGTGACCCTGAGCAAGTCATTGAACCCCAATTGCCTCAACAAAAAAATAATTTTTTTTAAAAAATGAGCTGCAGAAGGAATTGGCAAATCACTACAGTATCCTTGCAAAGAAAACCCCAAATGGGGTTACAGAGACTAAAATATGACTGAAATGACCCAAGGACAAGAAAATGCACTTTATTAAATATAGCTAGGCACTGTGCTTATTTGCATAAGTACCTTGCTCTCAATTGTTACTGACAGATTGAATCAAGATGTCCCACTAGTACCACTACCACTAGTAACTTAGAATCACAGAATTTTAGGAATCTCTTCTATAGAAAGTATTCAGTCTCCACTTAAACACCTCTAGTTATTGGAAATTTACTTTCAAAACAATACATTCAACTTTAGAATAATTCTAGTTCTTATGTTTTTCCTCTGTGTAGTCTAAAATCTGTCTTTTACAATTTCTACCTATTTCTCCAATTTTTGTTCTCTGGGGACCAAGTAAAAGAATAAGGCTAAACTCTGTTTTATATGGATATATACAGTGCTTATAGGCTTAAGCATTCATTTTCCCTGTGTTGAGCTTCTGATAACCTTTAAGAACAATAGTAAAATATTATGTAACTTTCAGCAGAGTCATATACCTCTTCAACTGTTTCTATCCTGCTAATAGCTAAAGGAATTCCCAAAAGAGAACTTTTTTTTAACTGGAGAAAAGTGCCCCACTGGTTTTCAAAAATTGAGTTTATGGGATTACACAAGTAAATACAATATTTTTTAAGGAACATTTTTAGTTGTTTTTCTGTTTATATGTTTGGTTGTCTTTTTAGTACCAGGGATTGTCACTTCCTCTCATTAAAAAAAGGAAAAATTATGTAAGCTCCCATTCCATGAGGTACTAACTAGGACATCTAAAATGTCAACATTAAAGTCTGTTTTTGTGTATGTGAGTGTTTTTTTTTCCTGGCAAGGACAGAGACAATTGTCATTGGCATCTATGCTCCAGGATTAACACATGAGCCATCAATCTTTCAAAAATTGTTGGAGATCAAAACTACCCAGTTCTGAATCCCCAGGTGTTTGCATAGAAATACAAACATTAAGCCAGATTTTCTCATTGCCCAAGGGCACCTTTGAAAACAAAATTAATTCCAAGTATACACCTGGTACATTATAGAGCCCTCTAGCAAGCTATCATTGTGGCCTGAGTGAATTCATGGTAATTCCAAAGATTCCTAACATACAACCAAAGAATTAGCTTAATATGGGTGATTTACTTTTGAGCGTAGACCTTCCTTTTACATGGAGTGTTAGCTTCTTCTACCAGCAATCATCATAACTACTCCCAAAAGGGCTTTCCTTTGCAGGACAAGAAAGCAGCAATTACTGAACAAGAATAGAATGTCTGGTCATGTAGCTGGCTGAGAGTCATAGATTTAGAGCAGAAGGGACCTTCAAGGTCATCTAGTCCAACCTTCTCGATTTATAGCTAGCTAAGGGCCATCCATACTGGATAGAGTACTGAACTTTAAAAACCTCAGTTCAAATCCTGCCTTATGATACTTTCTAGCTTTATGGATCTATCTTGGCAAGTCACAGTCTCTAAGACTCAGTTTCCTCATCTTAAAATGGGGATAATAATAGCACCTACCTTACAGGGTTATTATAAGGATCAAATAAGATATTCATAAAGTGTTTTGCAGAGCTTTTTGTTGGTTAGTTTCAGTCATATTTAATTCTTTGTGATGTCATTTGGGATTTTCTTGGCAAAGATTCAGGAGTGATTTGCCATTTCCTTTACCAGATGATTTTACAGATGAGAAAACAGGCAAATGAAGTTAACTTGCCCAGGGTCATATAGTGGTAAGTGGCTTAAAGCTGGATTTGAACTCAGGGCTTCCTGATGCCAGGCCTGGTGCCCTAACCACTGTGTCACTTTATCTGCTCAATCTCAAACCTTAAAGCACTAAATAAATACTATCTATGATTATTAATGGACATAAAGGTGAAATTACTTGTCCAAGGTCAAATAAGTAGCAAATAGGAGAGTTGGAACCAAAATCCTTTGGACTCCAATTTCAGCCTTCTTTCTATCGGTGCACATCTGCAGCATCCCTCTTAGAAGAAATTTCAATAGGGTGACTTTCAGAATAGTAATATGACAGCATCCCTGTAATGATCAGAAAAGATGATCAGCAGAATTTTTGTTCCAGAGCAGGGCTTGATGTGTATGAAATATTGACTTAGAAAGCTTCCAAGGAAAAGAGAAATCACTTTAGAATCATAGGGATCTCAATTCTTTTTGCACAGCAAAATAACTGTTTGGACATATATACTAATATAGTATTTAATTTATACTTTAACATATTTAACATGTATTGGTCAACCTGCCATCTCGGGGAGGATGTGGGGGGAAGGAACGGAAAAATTGGAACAAAAGGTTTGGCAATTGTCAATGCTGTAAAATTACCCATGCATATATCTGTAAATTAAAAGCTATAATTTAAAAAAAATCATAGGGACCTTACATACACATCTGTAAATTTCACTAATTCACTCAAGACAGCAAGGGTTATAGTTGTTCCCTTTGAGTCTTGGATTAGTTGTTTTAAATATGCCATCCCTAATTCTAGATTTATCTCTGGAAAATGAAATTTGGCAAGGTAGACATTTAGTAAATTCTTAATGAGTGTCATTCACTTTACAAATGTTCATTGGTTGATTCATGGATTTAAGAAAATCTGCTTCATAAAAACTACTATCCTAGGGCAATATAGCCACTATCCCAGCACATCAGGAAAGACACGAAGCAGTGTCAGTACTAAGCTAAAGCTTTCTCTTCTTTCATATAAACTATGACCTTGAGTGGAAAGTCTTTAAATAGAAGAGAGCCCTTTCCTTGTACCTAATAGCACAACCCACAGAAGATATGACACTAAATACTAATAAATACTAATACTTTGCACTTGTGATTCATTAGGAATCTTGACAAGGTCACACAAGCTTCTCACTGTGAAGTGATACCCACCCAACCATATGTTTTCCAAATTTCTCAGCCCTGAAAATCAAAAGGCTGCCAGGGGTGGCGGGATAGAACAGAGTAGAGCCTTCCAGTACACATGTGGCAGAATGATGAGAGAAGCTGGGGGGAGGGAGGAAGGGTGAAGAATAATAGTTAAAAAAAACTTGGATCTGCGAGTTGGTTCATGTGTGCTCAAAGTATCTTTTTCCTGTCTACAGGCTCCGTTGTGAATGGAATCGGAGACTGGAAGGGAGACTCAAGATGCTACAGCAGCCTCAGGAAGAGCCCAAGAAATCATCCCTACTACCGATTGAATCTTTCCACCTTGTTGATAAAACAGTAGCCTAAAGTTATTAATAATATGGTAATAGAAAAAGCATTGCTTCATGGAGAGGGAGAGCCCCCTTAGGAGATTCCTGTGAAATAGTGAAGCCCAAGCTGAATGTTGAGCAGGAATTTTAAAGTGTTAATTTAAGATGTGTTTGTACAGGAATATATTCAATATGGAAATTGTGGCCATGTTTCATTGTTTCATTCAGATCACAGTAGGATCCTTTCATAAAATTACTCATCATGTTATAGATTTAACTGTTCTACAGATCAGATTCTGTCTCCCCAAACTTAGGTACTACAACTGAAAGATGGCCAGTATTGGAGTCTGTGAGAGCAGAATCCAAGTCTTCCATCAGATACATCTGGTTATGTGACCTCTTAAGGGCCCCAAGTAATTCTCTAAGATTAGAAATTGCCTATGAATTTCAGATTTCAGACTTTGCATTAGTGGAGAGAGTTTCTAAATTAGAAGTTCTCCCTAACAACAAGGGATGATTTACCTGTCAGATCTATGGAGGAATTTATGACCTATCAGATCTTTGGAGAAGGGAGGAATTATGATGAGAGAACATTATGAAAGGCAAAATGTACAACTTTTGATTATACTAAATTAAAAAGGGTTTGTACAAACAAAACCAATAGAAACAAAATTAAAAGGGAAATACAAAGCTAGGGGGAAATCTTTACAGCCAGTATTTCTGATGAAGGTCTCGTTTCTAAAATATATAAAAAACTGTGTCAAATTTATAAAAATACAAGTCATTACCCAATTGATAAATGGTCAAAGTATAAGATATTTCAGATGATGAAATTAAAGCCATTTATAATTACATGGGGAAAATGCTCTAGGGACATCTAAGTGGTGTGATAGATAGAGCACCAGCCCTCAAGTCAAGAGGACCTCAGTTCAAATGTGACCTTGGGCAAGTCATTAAGCCTAATTGCCTCAGGAAAAAAAATGCTCTAAATCACTATTGATTAGAGAAATGCAAATTAAAACAACTCTGAGGTACCACTTCATACCTTCAGATTGGCTAAAATGACAGGAAAAGATAATGATAAATGTTGGAGGGGATGTGGGAAAACTGGGACACTAATGCATTGTTGGTAGAGTTGTGAAATGATCCAACCATTCTGGAGAGCAGTCTAGAACTATGCCCAAAGGACTATAAGACTTGCATACCCTTTGACTAGCAATACCATTCCTGAGTCTGTACTCCAAGGAAAACATAAAGGAGGGAATGTTTGTAGTGGCTCTTTTTGTGGTAACAAAGAATTGGAAAGGAGTAGATGCCCTTCAATTGGGGAATGGCTGAACAAGCTGTGGTACATGAAGGTAATAGTATATTATTGCTCTATAAAAATGATAAACAAGCTGATTATAGAAAGGCTGAAAAGATTTATATGAATTGATGATGAGCGAAATGAGCAGAACCGGGAATGCATTTTACACAATAATGGAAACAATGTGCTGCGAACAACTATGAAAGGCTTGGTTCTATTCAGTGGTTCAGTGATACAAAGCAATCTCAATAAACTTTGGACAGAAAATGACATCTGCATCCAGAAAAAGATCTAAGGAAACTGAATGTAAATCAACACATGCTATGTTCACTTCTTCTTTCTGTTTTTTTAATCTCTCCCATGGTTTTCCCTTTTGCTCTGATTTTTCTCTCCCAACATGATTCATAAAACAATGTGCATTAAAAATAAAAAAGCTTACCAAAAAAAAAAAAAAAGGTTCTCCATAGTCATGAATTTAGAGAAGAACAATCTCTTCTCTTTGCTCCTACCACCACTACAAATGCACACAAATCTCACAGGTCTTTTCCTAAATACTGCAGTTATAAATTATTACATTCTACTTCTTGTCCTGTTCAGTTTCCTGGCTTCTCTCTCTTGCTAATTTAAGTAAAATTTTTCTAGCACTAAGGCTCAAAATTAACTCAAAAAGAAATTTAGCATAGGAAATATCAATAAAACTGCATTATCTAATAAAATCTCCTATATGTTTTTCAATCCTTCAAAATGTGCTTACAAATATTTCTTTTTATCCATGCAGCAACTCTGTGAAATAAAAAATGAAGTATCATAGTTATTGTGGGGGGGGAGAGTTCCTTCTAGTTAAGTAGATTAAAGCACAAAGTAGAGAATATAAGAACTGTGGCACATAGTAAAAGACCTACCTTTGGAATGGAAATTAGGATAGTTAAGTCTGGATTCTGACTAGGAAACTTCCTAGTTTTGTGATGGTGAACAGATCATTTAGGCTTACTAATTCTCAGTTTCTTCTTGTCTAAGAATTAGTAGTTATCCTTACAGATAATCTGAAGTTATCATACAAAATTTAAGTGACTTGTCCAGCGTCACACAGTTAGTATCAGAGGCAGGATCTGAACATAAACTCCAAGCCCAGGACTCTAGTCATTGAATTATATTAGAGCTTCCTAACTGATAAAATAGTGAAAATAATACTTGTACTTCCTACCTCATATTGTAGTGAGGGAAGTACTTTTGTAGATTTTTAAGTGATTTATAACAATAGCTCTTTCTTATCTTTTCCCATGGATTTTAGCTAGTAATTAATCAGATTCAAATCACTATCCTGCTAGTGTTCTTTTATATTGATTGTTCTAACAACTATTTCACAGGTAGATACATAATTGACTTTTATAGTTTGACAAAAAGTATTGTAGTATAAATTCATCCTCTATGGGTTTACTGAAAGCATCCTCTTATAGCAGAGCAATAGATATGATAAGTAGTAAATCCTGGTCCCATTTTTCTCATCTTTTCTGCTGGATTTCTATATTTGAAATTTTTTTTAGTTTGGTTTGGCTTGAAATTCTGGTATATCTATACTATGCTCTTTTTCAAAATAATTTGGGATGTCAGTGATGGTTTTGTCTATTTCATTAATAGCTGTAACTTACAGAATTAGAATTTTATATACATGAAGATTTTTAATAATTTGGGGATTTAAAACTTTTTCCTCTTCAGACTTTATTAGTTTCTCCAATTTCACCAAATTTAGACTTAGGGAAAGAGGTTGTTGAGTTTATTTTTTAATGAATAAGAATCTGTTTCTCTTCCTCCTAATTCTCTCCTCTTACCCAGAAAGAGAAAAAGGCAGAGACAGAGAGAGACAGAGACAGAGACAGAAACAGAAACAGAAGCAGAGAAAACTTTGTAACAATTGTATACAGTCAAGCAAAGAAAATTCTCCTATATCCAAAAAAACCCTCTCTTATTCTGTACCTTGAGTCTGTCACTTCTATTAGGGGGTGAGTAATATGTTCCATCATGGGTCTTCTGGAATCATAAATTATCATTGTATTGATCAGATTTCTAGAGATTTCTGATTCTATGACATTGTTACTGCATGTGTTCTGATGAAGTTTTATTTTATGAATGTCCTGTACTGATGAGTAATGAGTTATTTTATGACTTAGAGCTCAGGATCACATTAACAAAAAGCAGTATGAAACCTTTGCCTATAACTAGTGAGATCAGTTACCAATTCTAACATTTTAAAGTACTGAAACATAACAAAAATATGCAAGTCTTAAGTCCATTTCATACATGTTGCAGTTCTTCTGTTTTAGTGGTCAGTATCTCCATTGAAGCATTTCCAGTTGGAGAATGACTTGGCTAAGATTATTGAGAGCAAAGGATTTTAGATTTAGGACTGAAAGAGACTTAAGTTATTATCTAGTTCAACTCCATTTTACTGAGCCCTAGAGACATTGAATACTAGTTTGTCTTCCTCCTAATTTAGTGGTCCTTGTAGCTCCACACTTTTAAACTAATTTATGTCATTGAAGTTTTTAATATTCAAGACAGGCTATTAAATCACCTGTTGAATATTTGGTCTCTGCTGCTGCTTTGTAGATGCTATTGATAAAATCTTGAGACAGTATATCAATTAAAAGCATGAAAGTTATGCATTAATAGGCATTACTTGCACAGTAGTAAGATGCAGAGAAGTAATTTTATATGATGGTATATTTAGAATGGAATTAGTATCTTCATGACTTCATGTTTTAATTTTTTTGGAGCACACTCATAAAATGTGTGTTCGTGTTAAAATTAGGAGGTACAATATCTTCCAGCACATTTGTGTTTATGCCTTACTATCACGTAGCAATCATCTCACTCACTCTTTGGTAGCCAGACTGCCCCCTTTGATATTAAACTCTTTGATGCTAACCACTGTCTTGCTCATGGAGAATCCTAGTGATTTCTCAACCACATTTTCCCTATTTTTAGTATCCACCTTTTTTGTGAAAGGTTAAGTGGAAGCTTTTGAGCTCAAAAGGCAAAAAGTGAAGAATAGAAGGAAAGAAAGAGAAGGAATTGACTATGAGTAGAAAGAGCATTAGGTTATAGCTACAAAGAGTAAAAGGGAAAAAATTCTATTGAACCAGTATTACTTGTATTTTTGTAGTTTTGTATTTTTTTCAGAAAACAAGCCAATATGGTAGGCAACATGAGTGTAAAGGAATGAGCATTAATTGGTCTTGGATTCAGAAGTCATGAATTAAAATATCAGTTCTAACATTTATTAACAGTGTGCCTCCTCTGAACCTCCATCTTTTCATCTGTAAAACAGGGGTTATAATTGTGAGGAAAGAATTTTGAAAGCATAAAGTATTATATAAATAGGAATAATTATCAAATATGAGAGAGGCCTAAAGTAATGTAATTACTTAGGATGGGTGCAAATATTGCCCAAAAAACTCCTATGCTTCCTCTAGCCTGGGGAATAAAACCACTTTCCCTGAGCTCTATTTATTTATTAAGAGAGTACAAAGCAATTTTTCTGAAATGTTGGGTTGGGTTGCCAGGAAGTAGATTTATCCCTAGAATTTTGCTTTGGAAGCCAGAGAACTAATTGATTTTTAAAGGGAATGTTTGAATCCAGTTAGTGAAACTATCAGTAAAAGTTAAGTTGAAAATAGGAGTTCAAGTTAGCATCATGCTTAGAGAACAGCTATTTTAAATGGAATTTCTCTTTCTCTTACTGCTGGATTTTGTTAGTAGTATATAGAAATAATAATGATTTGTGTGGGTTTATTTTATATCCTGCACTCTGCTAAAGCTGTTAATTGTTTCAAATAGGTTTTTGGAGTATTCTTCTAAGTATACCCTCATATCATCTGCAAAGAGTGATAATTTTATCTCCTCATTGCCCATTCTAATTCCTTTAATTTTTTTCTTTTATTATTCCTGAAGCCAACATTTCTAGTACAATATTGAATAATAGTGGTGATAAAGCTCTGTTTCACCCTTGATCTTACTGGGAATGCATCTTGCTTCTCCCCATTACAAAGAATGCTTGCTGACGGTTTTAGATAGATGCTGCTTTTCATTTTAAGGAAAATGCCATTTATTCCTATGCTCTCTACCATTTTTAATAGGAATGGGCGCTGTATTTTGTCAAAAGATTTTTCTACATCCATTGAAGCTATCATATGATTTCTGTTAGTTTTGTTATTGATATTACCAATTATGGCAATAATTTTCCTGATATTGAACCAACCCTTCATTCCTGATATAAATCCCATTTGGTCATAGTGCATTATCTTTCTAATAAATTGTTGTAATATCTTTGCTAATATTTTATTTAAAAATTTTTGCAACAATATTTACTAGGGAGATTGGTCTGTAATTTTGTTTCTTTATTTTGGCTATCCTTCCTGGTTTAGGTATCAGTATCATATTTGTGTAATAGGATGAATTTCTTAGGACTCTTTCTTTACCTATTTTTCCAGATAGTTTACATAGTATTGGAATTAATTGTTCTTTAAATGTTTGGTAGAATTCATTTGTAAATCCATCTGGCCCTGGAGATTCTTTTCTTAGGGAGTTCAATTTCTTTTTCTAAAATAGGACTATTTAAATAATTTATTTACTCTTCTGTTAATCTGGACAATTTATATTTTTGTAAATAATCATCCATTTCAATTAGAATGTCAAGTTTGTGGGCATACAGTTGGGCAAAGTTCATATTCACAGATTTAACTGCTTTTATCACTTGCCAAATCAAGATAAATACAATCAGTGGTATTTCCTGTTCTGAACACTAGGTGAAATATAGAATTTCCCAAAAGTCTTAAGACTTTGGGGAAATGCTGTATAGTCAAATGTGGAACCCTACTCTACAGAAAAAATTATTTCTAACAAATGCTGTCCTTATGACAGTGCTTGCTCTTTTAAATTTTCACCAAGATCTATTTGTAAATTAAGTTTTGTGTCTGATCTGAACGTACCAAACAACTCTGAATAGTTTAGGGGCATCTATCTGTAAGCCTAAGTATACAGCACGCTTTGTAATATGATGGAAAGATTAATTAAATATAGAGGTTAAATTAATGCTTGGACTATTCTGGATTTATCATACAAATATAATCATATCATATATCATATTATAATATCTGGGCTTCCTTCCCTCCACTAACATAAGCCTCATCCTAATTCAGGTCCTCACCACCTAGTCTATAGATCCTTCTCACAGCTGACAAAATATTCTTTCTAAAACACAGGTCTGACCATGTTCCTCCTGCTTAAAATCTTCCAATGGCATCCAATTACTTCTGGAATGTAACACAAATCACTTAATACGGCATTGAAGGCTCTCCACAGTTTGAATTCAACCTACAATCCCAGCTTTATTTCTTTTAGAAATATCTTCTAAACAAAGTACACTGTCAGTCATCCCCCTAGCTCCCTAAATTAAAATTCTATTTACCTCCTCTGTGCATTTACAAAAGTCATTGTCTTGTGTGCAATGGATTTTTTCTTCATCTCTCTCTCAAAATCTTTGCCTATCTTTAAGGCTCACCTTAGCTGCTACCTTCTCTATCTATTCCCAAACCTATTTCATAATTCTCATACTTTCAGTTCTCAGTGCACTCTCCCTATTCAATATTCTAAGCTTGATTTGTTTCCCTCATCTTTTTATCACAATCACCTCCTCCCCAGTAGAATGAAGCTTATTGAGGACCAATATTACCCCATATCTGTAAAATAGAGACTAATATTTGTAGAACCTTCTTCACAAGCTTGTTGAGAGGTGTAAATGAAATAATAAGTATAAAGGCACTTTGAAAAAGTGTCCCTATTAAAGTTTTAAGACTTTTAGGATAGCCTGTAAAGATATTAGATATTTTCCTCATGAAGAATATTTTTTAAAATAAAAGTATAAATTCTGAGCACAGAAACTATGAAAATTTTTAATCCTCAATACTATTAAAGCTTCATTCTGCACTAAGACTTTTGTGACACCTTGTATAAATGATGTCATTTGTTTTTTTCATGAAAAGTAGACAAGAAGGGTATCAATTTTGAACAGAGAAAATAAAGAAAGTTATCTGTAACTCCATCCCCAATAAAATGTTATTTTCAATTGCTCTTTCAAGGCTTGTATTGCCATGTGAATCTACTTCACATTGCTCACTGCCCTTGGTACTATTAAAAAAAATAGCACTTTGTATAAAATGATTCCCTCTATTTTGAATTAGTCTACCAATGCTATTTATTCTTTACATAGGGATCATGACCATCTTAGTGAGTCACAGTATTAGCTTCCTTTCAAATATTTTTAAATATATGGAAAGTCACATGCACAAAATTATAGCCATATATAGCAACAAGAGCAGGTAGACTCCCAAGCAATAACAGTCTCCTGTAATAAAACAAGCTATACAAGACAATGGGGAAAATGTACCACAGTAGCCAGATAGTAGGTGTTTAAAACATTTTTCAAAGAATTTATTTAGATGAGGCTATTTTAAGAGTAGTCATAGCATAAAGAAAATAGATACTTGAAAAGAGTCTAAAGTCTGTACAATCCCTATCTTTCTTGTTCTTGTTTATACATAATTTTTAAATGGTACCGAATTTAATTTTTTTGTTTTTTTTATACATGTCTCCAATTGAACAATGAAAAAAATGAAAATGTTAATCTATCTTTTTGAACCTGCATATTCCAACAAAACAAACTCCCACACTGCTCATACCTGATATGTCTCTCTCTTCATTTTACCTTCATCAAACCTCCAGAAGGAAGTCAGTATGATATTTGGTTTTTGTTTCTGGATTTGTGGTTTACCAACTCATTGATAGAATTTAAAATATTTCCAATTTTTTCTTATACATTGTTATTCCATAAATTATTCTCCTACTTCGGCTAACACTTCACAGAGATTTTCCCATTTTCGTCCAAAACTGTTCCCTTCGTCACTTCTTATGTCATAATAATATCTTATTACATAAATTATAATTTATTTAGCAGTTACCCAAAAAGATGACACCACTCCCTTGAATGACCCCACCAAAAAAAATTATGCAAAACCAGCTGCATCTACTAATGTATTTAAAATTCCAAGCCCTTAATCTATCATCTTTCTATTTTAAAAAAGCAGAGACATTTCTTCAACTCTTCTCTGAGAATAGGATTGATTAATAAAGACTGTTAAAACTGCATCAATTTTTCAAAATCATAACACAAAGAGATCATTTTTAATACTTGTCAGGCAGTCCTATACCAAAGATTCCCAGGCCTTTTATAATAGCACTCTAAAAGGTCAGAGGGTCCCTTATTTTTGGAGATAGTTCTGAGCAGAAGCTGGTACTAATAACATTGACCTTTTATTTTTATAGCAGGGACAATCTAGAGTAGTAGGATAGATCTTGGGAAGGGAGGAAGGTTAGGACATGGTTCTTAGTTAAAATAGCACAAGATCTAATTACTTGATTCACATAACTAACCAGAATTAACTTAATTCCAAGGCAAATAAACTAGATACTGTGCTAGGCAGTAGAAATAGAAATAGAAAAAGCAAGACAGTTTCTGCCCTCAATAAGTTTATATTCTAATAATGTAAAATAACATATATGGAGGAATGGTGACCAGGGGGTATTTTAGAGCAGGATGTCAAAATTATCCTGATTAGTCAGAGTGTCATTTACTGGAGTAACTAGGTGGCACAGTGGACAGAGCATTGGTCCAGGAGTGAGGAAGATCTGTGTTCAAATCTGATCTTAGATACTTACTAGCTGTGAGATACTAAGCAAGTCACTTAATCCTGTTTTGCCTGTTTCCTCTTCTGTAAAATGAGCTTGAGAAGAAAATGACAAATCCTTCCAGCATCTTTGCCAGGAAAACCCTAGATGGGATCCCAGAGAATCAGATGTCCAACAATTCATTGGATTTGTCTTTTCTGAAATGTTGGTGTTACTTAATTGCTATTCTTAGAGCTAAAATTAAGAATCAAAACAGAGAATGGGAGGGGACAGTATAAGTCCAATGATTTGAAGTAGCTCTGTATGCCTGGGACTAGGATAAGATAAATCAAATGCTGACCAATAGGATCTCTGAGTCTCACAACTGGAAGATTGAGTTCAAATGGGAGGAGAAGGTGATGGCCAGAGTTGCAAGGGATATAGCATTTATACATATTATTGTGTAAGGTACCATGAGAATATAAAAAGTAAAGTATAATCCTTACCTTTATAGGAGCTTACCTATACATATAAAGAATGATAATAAGAAAGAATACAAAAATAAAATAAAGAGAAGCAAATAAAGAATTAGAGTAGTTCAGAGGAAAGAGAGTTCTTCAGTCCATGACTATAATATTTTAGGCATCAAAGGATGTGTACAAATAGTTGTCAAAAGAACTGCAAGCTATATCAACCATATGAATGAATGTTGCAAATTACTAATAATAAGAATATATATTTTTAATGGTTTCATTCTTATACTTGCAGATAGGTAAAAATGACAAAAACCAATATTGGAAGCGTTGTGGGAAGTTAAGTATTCTAGTGCATTGTTGATGAAGCTATTATGGAAAGCAATTTTGAATTATGCAAAAAGATATTAAAATTTCCATATCCTTTCACCCACATTTCTTTTTCATTACTAGGCTTATACTTCAAGAAAGTCATTGCTCAGAAGAAAGTTATAATATATTTGAGAATGTTTATAACAGGATTTTTAAGCAAAATATTAGAATTAGCAAAGAATTAGAAACAAAATAGATATCTATTGGTAGTGGAATTGCTAAAAAAAATGTACATGAATTCAATAAAGTATTACTGTTCTTTAAGAAATGATGGATTTGATGAATATAGAAAAATACAAAATTATTTACACGAACTGATGCAGAATGAAGTAAACATAGCCAGGAAAACAATATGCTCAATGACAACAATATAAATATAAAGAACAACTACAACAAAATCAAAAGTGAATGTTAGAAAATTACCAAGAACAAAAGTGACTCCAAAGAAAAGATATGAGAAAATAGCCCCATCCACTCCTTTATAGTAATGGTACATATATAAGTACAGAATATTATACTTATTTTCAGACTTTTTCCATGTGTATTGATTAATTTTTCTCTCTTTTTTTTTTTTAGGAAAAATATCTTTTATATTCGATGATTCTCTGGGAGGGAAGAAGGATAGAAACATTGGGAGAAATTTTGATTTATTTATTTAAAAATACAAAACATATCAATAAAATTTTATTTTTAAACTATATTTAAAAGCAGCTAGATGGTACAATGGATAGAGCATCAACTCTAAATTCAGGAGGACCTGAGTTCAAATCTGGCCTGAGACACTTAACACTTCCTAGCTGTGTGACCCTGGACAAGTCACTTAACCCCAATTGCCTCAAAAAAAAGGGTAACATTTTGTTATTATTGTCCTCACGTCTGACTCTTTGTAACCACATTTGTCATTTTCTTGACAAAGACACTATTGTGGTTTGTCATTTCCTTCTATTCGTTTTATTGATGAGGAAACTGAAGCAAACAGGGTTAATGATTTGCCTAGGGTTTCACAGCCAGTAAAATGTCTGAGACCAAGAGTCTCCCTGACTCCAGAGCTGGTACTTTATCTATGATGTTACCTAGACACCTGCTTCTAACACTAAGCAATGACTTGTATTATCACATATTACCAAAGCTTATTTGATATGATAAAAATATGATTCAATCAGATCTCTTCTAGCTCAACATTTTAGAAATTTCCAAGGGAATGTCATTTTAATGTTAACTATTACTTAAAGACTTTATGTCTTTTTTTGTTGTTGGGGAAGGGGAGATACATTTTGTTTGCATACAATAGATACTTCCCAGCAAACATCCAAACAATTACATCTCCCTCCCAACTTATCACAAAACTCAATGAGACCATCACATATTATAGCATACCATTTTCCAATTCTGTAGTTTACTTACTTTTAACAGAAGGGTAGTGTATTAGTTTAAACTTTGAAATACAGTATCACCTGTATTCTGATGGAAATGGATATCTTCGACAAAGAGAAGATCTAACTCAGTTCCAATTGATCAATGATGGAAAAGCAGCTACACCCAGAGAAGGAACACTGGGAAATGAGTGTAAACATTTTTGTTTTTCTTCTCAGGTTATTTTTACTTTCTGAATCCAATTCTCCCTGTGCAACAAGAGAACTGTTCAGTTCTGCTCACATATATTGTATCTAGGATATACTATAACATATTCAACATGTATAAGACGGCTTGCCATCTAGGGCAGGGGGTGGAGGGAGGGAAGGAACAGAAGTGAGTGCAAGGGATAATGTTGTCAAAAATTACCCAGGCATATATTCTGTCAATAAAAAGTTATAATAAAAAAAAGAAATACAGTATCACCATTGTTTGTTTTATTTGGCCCAAATGTTGTTGCCCTGAAATATTCTCTTTATTTATATTATTATAACCATTGTTTTATTCCTTTGACTCTACTTTCTTTTCTCTGTATCACTTCATATAAATCTTCTCATTTTTCTGAACTTTCTGAACTCTTTATATTTATCTTTCATTAACAGCATAATAATATTACATTCAATTCATATATTCATGAATAGGTGGGCATAAGTATTGTTTAACACAAATAATGTTCCTGAACATTTTATATCTTTGGGCCTTAGAAGAGTTTAGATTCTCAGTAGCACAATGGACAAGAGATTTCTTGAATTCTGTCTGATTTTTTTCTTTCAC
Organism: Sarcophilus harrisii; assembly: GCF_902635505.1. NCBI lineage: Eukaryota > Metazoa > Chordata > Mammalia > Dasyuromorphia > Dasyuridae > Sarcophilus > Sarcophilus harrisii. The sequence goes on from NC_045426.1 coordinate 225,971,943, forward strand.
TAAATTCCAAACACTTAGCACAATGCCCAGCACAAAGCCTGGTACTTAATAAATTAATGTTTGTTGAACAATTTACTTGGTGGCATGAAAAATTAAACTTTATGACTTTCCCATTGCTTTTAATTCTTTCTCATCGAAGTTTTAGAAATGGAGTATTCTCTTATCACCAATTGACAGGATATTAGACTTTTCCACCATCCTTTATTATCATCTCCTCCATCTGAGGTAATCTTATCTTTCCTTTGACCTTCCTTTTGTTATCAACATAGCTGGGGGAAAAAGTTTTTTTGGTTGTTGTTCTTCTTAGCTTTCCTTGCCAGCCTTAAATCATTCATACTTTAGCACTCCTGACAACATTCTTATAGGACTGTGTCAATCATTTGTATTCATCCTTCATTACCTACCCTTGTTTTCATCTTTTATCCATGTCTTTTTCAAATCTGTCAGCCAATGAATTCCTTGTATTTTGTCTCTTTAGACAGCTCCCCCTTTTCTTCCTTATCAGGACTGTACTTTGTTGCATCTTTAAATTTCATTTTTCAGAACTTCCTATATCTTTTGGTCTGATTTTGCTTATAGAAGTTCGGGCCAGGGGTCCTACCTATGCTTTCTCTATACATTTTGAAGTCTGTTCTCCCAAAATCAAAAGAGGCACATCAGAGTATGAACCTATGCAATATCTTTCTTCTCGGTCTTTTTTCTCCCTTACCACTCTGCAGAATTTGACTCTGCCTTCCAACTCCTCTTACCAAATACTTCCTCCTTCTTTGGCTTCAGAGACACCAAATTCTAATAGTTCCTCTAACTCTTCAATCATTACTAATCTGTCTCCTTTGCTAATTCTTCATTTTCTTTCCAATAAGTGAAGTTAGTTACTCCTTAGAATCTGTCCTTACTCTTTCTTCTTGGAAACTCTCTTTTTTGTCTTCATTAGCTCTCATCACTTAAGGCAGTGTGGTTCAGTGGAAAGGCACTGCAGCTGAAGTCAGAGGCTCTCAGTTTTAACCTTGGCTTTCCCATTTACTACATGGGTGACTGTGGAAAGTAACTATCACTTTGGGCTGTTTTAATTGGAAAAATTAGAGGACTAGGTGAAGCAATCTTTGAAATTTGTTGCAAATCTAATCCTATAATGTCTATATAAATAATTTTCAAATCTTCAGCTCTGGCTTGCATTCTGAGACTTAGATCTATATATTCATTTTTCTAGATCTCTCCTTGACAGTTCCCAAGATTTCAATTCAATGTGTCTAAAAGTGAACTTGTTATCCTTACTCCTTTCTATTTCTCATTTGTCTATTTCTGCCAGTGGCAACATCATTCACCTCACTTCCCATGTTCAAAACCTTGATGTCTTTGATTCTTACCTCACACTCTCATTCATATCAATCAGTTCTTATCACTTCTACTTTAAAAATATTTCTTACACCTTTCTCTCTAATTCCCCTGTCAACATAGCAAACACTAAGTACTAACACTATCAGTACTGGGGTGTAGAATGATACAGATAGATAATATATAATTCCTAAAGTCAAAGAGTTTACGGTCTAGTAAGAGGATAAGGCAAAAATAGATAATGAAAATATATAATATTGCATGATAAATGCATCAGTTTGTTGTAGGAAAAAATATTAAAGACATGATCAGATATATGCATTTAAAGGATATTTCATGAAAAATTGACTAGAAAAAATGAAAATGAGTGAGAAAAACCTATCAGGATGTTATTTTAATAGTCCAGGTAATCATCAAGGAATACATATATTGGATTTATAGAAGTAGAAATAAAGAGGAGAAGGTTTATTAAGGAAAGAACAAGTGAGAGGATAGACAGACAAGATAAATAAAAAACATGGATATAAAGGAGAAAAAAGATAATGTGGGATTGGAATTGACTCTGGTATCTTATCAAGATGTGGAAATGTTTCCAGGATTTCAGAAGCCACGCCAGTAAAATGCAAGCCTGGCAGGTTATATTAATCTGGAAAGGCTTTGAATATACTTTAGGGGCGAACTGAATGCTTGTCATCTGTGGATTAGCTTCAATAATTTCAGAAAAACTCAACACTGGGTTGACTATAGTTAAATGAAGTCTTCTGCCCCAAAAAGAAGTTTTAATGTTATCAATAAATCAGCATTTATTAAACAACTACTATGTATCAGGCATTATGCTAAGCATTATAAATTATATATGAGTTTTGATTTATATTGGTAAATGTAGTACTATTGTCAAAGAAAACATATATCATCCCTCCATGTGCAAAAATGTTTGTAGCAGCCCTTTTTGTATTGGCAAAGAACTAGAAACTGAGTGGATGCCCATCAGTTGGAGAATGGCGGAATAAGTTATGGTATATGAATGTTATGGAATATTATTGTTCCATAAGAAATTATCAAAAGGATGATTTCAGAGAGACCGGAAGAAATCCACATGAACTGATGCTAAGTGAAGTGACCAAAACAAGAGAAAATTGTGCATAGTGATAAGAAGATTATATAATGATCAATTCTGATGGACTTGGCTCTTTTCAATATTGGGGTGATTCACACCAATTCCAATGGCCTTGTGATGGCAAGAGACATTTGCATTCAGATAGAGGACTGTGGGAACTGAATGTGAATCATAACATACTTTTTTTCATTTTTTTGTTGCTGTTTGCTTACTTTTTGTTTTCTTTCTCATTTTTTCTTTTTTGATCCGATTTTTCTTGTGCAGAATAATTGTGGAAATATGTATAGAAGAATTGCACATGTTTAACATATATTGCATTACTCACTGTTTCGGGGAGGGGATGGGGGAATGGAGGGAGAAAAACTTAGAACACAAGTTTTGTGAAAATGATGCTAAAAATTATCTTTGCATAAATTTTGAAAATAAAAAGTTACCAGAAAAAAGGAAAACACATATTCCAAAATGTGTTATATTAACAACAAATTAAATATGAGAGATGAGACTTTTTCTACATCACAGCATTCATTATCATCTATCCAAAGTGCAATAACCTCCTAAAAGGTTTTTCCATCTGTACTCTCTTTTTTCCTAACAATATTTCATACTACCTCCACAACAGTCTTTCTTAAAAACAGAGCTATTCAGATTATTTTTCTAATTAGAATTATTCCTAATTCCCTATAGGATAAAGTTCAAACTTCTTGTTGGTATTCAAGGTCCTTCCATCAAATGATGCCATTCTACCTTTCCAATTTTGTCTCATATATAATCCTACTTCTGACCAAGCTTGGGGTTTGTTCTGAATGCAAATGAGTTAGTATCTGAGGCCATATTTAAACTGAGGGAGATAAGCCTTCCTAATTCCAGACCTGGTGCTCTATATTCTGTACCACCTCACTCTCCTATGCATGATTTAGCTAGAGAGCAGTTTCTATCTGAATTTGATACCATTGTCTCACATATGTTACCTCATATTCTCTATACTTGACACAAACAGCATTATATTCTGTCTTCCAAACATGCTCTGCAATCACTTGTCCAAGCTTTGTCCAATCTTTTCTATGATTGGAATGTCTTCCCTTCTCCAATTTTTTCATTAAATTTCCACTGACTGTTTACCTCTCAGACCTGTGGAAGGGGAAGGACTTTATGACCAAAGCAGAACTAGAGATCATTACTGATCACAAAATAGAAAATTTCGATTATACCAAACTGAAAAGTTTTTGGTACAAACAAAACTAATGCAGACAAGATTAGAAGGGAAGCAATAAACTGGGAAAATATTTTTACAGTCAAAGGTTCTGATAAAGGCCTCATTTCCAAAATATATAGAGAATTAACTCTAATTTATAAAAAATCAAGCCATTCTCCAATTGAAAAATAGTCAAAGGATATGAACAGACAATTCTCAGATGAAGAAATTGAAACTATTTCTAGTCATATGAAAAGATGCTCCAAGTCATTATTAATCAGAGAAATGCAAATTAAGACAACTCTAAGATACCACTACACACCTGTCAGATTGGCTAAGATGACAGGAAAAAATGATGATTGTTGGAGGGGATGTGGGAAAACTGGGACATTGATGCATTGTTGGTGGAGTTGTGAATGAATCCAACCATTTTGGAGAGTAGTTTGGAACTATGCTCAAAAAGTTATCAAACTGTGCATACCCTTTGATCCAGCAGTGTTACTATTGGGCTTATATCCCAAAGAGATTATAAAGAAGGGAAAGGGACCTGTATGTATGTGCACGAATGTTTGTGGCAGCCCTTTTTGTAGTGGCTAGAAACTGGAAACTGAATGGATGTCCATCAGTTGGAGAATGGCTGAATAAATTGTCGTATATGAATACTATGGAATATTACTGTTCTGTAAGAAATGACCAACAGGATGATTTCAGAAAGGCCTGGAGAGACTTACATGAACTAATGCTGAGTGAAATGAGCAAAACCAGGAGATCATTATATACTTCAACAACAATATTATATGATGACCAGTTCTGATGGACCTGGCCATCCTCAGCAACGAGATCAACCAAATCATTTCCAATGGAGCAGTAATGAACTGAACCAGCTATGCCCAGAGAAAGAACTCTGGAAGATGACTAAAAACCATTACATTGAATTCCCAATCCCTATATTTATGCCCACCTGCATTTTTGATTTCCTTCACAAGCTAATTGTACAATATTTCAAAGTCTGATTCTTTTTGTACAGCAAAATAACGTTTTGGTCATGTATACTTATTGTGTATCTAATTTATATTTTAATGTATTTAACATCTACTGGTCATCCTGCCATCTAGGGGAGGGGGTGAGGGGGTAAGAGGTGAAAAATTGGAACAAGAGGTTTGGCAATTGTTAATGCTTAAAGTTACCCATGCATATAACCTGTAAATAAAAGGCTATTAAATAAAAAAAAAATTCCCACTGACTTTTCTGAAAATCAGTTTTATTTTGACAAAACAGCTAAACCCAAACTCATAAACAAACTATCCACAAAATCTTTTCTTTAAAAACAGTCAAGAGTAAAGAAAAACTGAAAAGATAATTGATCTCTATAAGCTGAAATTTTTGTAGTTTATTAATAGTAAGAACAAATTTTTATTTAATGCAATAGAATCTGAATCTTCCATTGTATTAGCCTCGAATTTTCTTGCAACTTAGTGATATCTTCATCTATCTCGCTGTACTTGCATATTTGGTTCTGCTTTCTTCACTAGACATCAGTTCATATAACTTGTCCAACAATTCTTTTAATTTTTCATGTTTGATCTTACAATATAGTAATGTTTAATGAGCCATCCCCCTGTTCTTCTTCACAGAGTTTATTTCCAACTTCTTACTATTACAAATAAGGTTACTATGAATTTTTTGCTCACATGGGTATCTTCTTGATATCAAAAACATCCAATATAAACTTTTCCCCCTTTTTTATTTTCATTTTTAAATTTAGTTTTCAACATTTACTTTTATAAGATTTTGATTTCCATTTTTTTCTTTCTTCATCTCTCCCTCTTCTCTCATCCTTCCCCAAGATGGCAAGCAATTTGATTCAAATTGTGAAAGAAGAAGCAAAACAAAAAGGAAGAAAACCAACAAGAAAGAAAAAACAACCAAAAAGTGAAAATAGTAAGTTTCAATATGCATTCAAACTCTTCTTTTAAACCTGGATTATATTTTCCATCATGAGACTTTTGGAATTGTCTTAGATTATTGGATTGCTGTGAATAGCAAAACTATTAAAATTGATCATCGGCACAATGTTGCTATTACTATGCACAATGTTTTTCTGGTTCTGCTCACTTCACTATGTTTCAGTGCATGTAAGTCTCTTCAGGTTTTTCTGAAATCTGCCTGCTCAACAATTCTTATAGATCAGTAGTATTGTATGATGACCACGTATTTTAAAATCAGCTGGAGTCAGGAATTCAGATTAAGGGGAAAATCTTCAATCTTTATTCTCAGTAGAGGTGAAGAAGGATCAGAGGTGAAGGGGAATCAGAGGTGAAGCGGGCATCGCGATAGCAATGTGTGCAACTGAGTCAAGAAGCCAGCCAGACCTGAAGCCAGCCAGCCTTCTCTTTCCACTCCTCTCTCCGTCCCTCTGCCTCCACCCACTAAAATCATCATTTCCTATACAACACATCAGGACTTGCCCAAAGAGTGGGTGGGGGCCATTCTTTCTCCAAGCATATATATTAATAGAGTATGGTGCAATTACTGTTTAGCCTCACGTGCTTGGGACCTCAGTGCATCAACTCGAGCTTCAGCCCATTACAGTATTGCATTACATTCATATACCAAAGTTCAGCCATTCCCCACCTGATGAGCATTCCCTCAATTTCCAGATCTTTGCCATCATAAAGAGAGCTGCTATAAACATTTTTATACATGTGGGCCCTTTTTCCTTTTTTATAATCTCTTTGGGATACAGACATAGTAGTTCTATTGTTGTATCAAAAGGTATACACAATTTTATAGCCCTTTGGGCTTAGTTCCAATTAGGTCTGGAGAATGGTCGGAACAGTTCATAATTGCACCAACAGTGTATTATGTTTCAATTTTCCCACATTTTTACCAACTCAATATAAAATTAGTAACAGGATTACTGGGTATGAAGAATGTTGTAACTTTTCCTAAATAATTCCAAATTAATTTTCAAAAAAAATCAGTCATTTATAGTTTTATCAGCAGCAAATTAACCTTCCTATCTATTCTGTAAAGCCTAATTTACATATCATCTCCTTCATCAAGACTTCTCTAATTCTCCTTTGGAAATAACTCTCCTCCCCCCAATTTCATGCAGGATTATAATAAACTTATCAAATGTTCTCATAATTTATAATTATCTGGGTAGGTTTCTTATTGCCACACTAAACTATAAACTTCATAAGAATAGGGATTATACAAATGAAGGTGGCCTAGCTGTACCAGATCTAAAACTATATTACAAAGCAGCGGTCACCAAAACCATTTGGTATTTGCTAAGAAATAGACTAGTTGATCAGTGGAATAGGTTAGGTTCACAGGACAAAATAATCAATAACTATAATAATCTAGTGTTTGACAAACCCAAAGACCCCAGCTTTTGGGATAAGAATTCACTATTTGACAAAAACTGCTGGGAAAATTGGAAATTAGTATGGCAGAAACTAGGTATTGACCCACACTTAACACCATACACCAAGGTAAGACCAAAATGGGTTGCTGATCTAGGTATAAAGAATGATATTATAAATAAATTAAAAGAACATAGGATAGTTTTCCTTTCAGACCTGTGGAGAAGGAAGGAATTTGTGACCAAAGAAGAACTAGAGATCATTATTGATCACAAAATAGAAAATTTTTATTATATCAAGTTAATAAGGTTTTGTACAAACAAAACTAATGCAGACAAGATTAGAAGGGAAGCAATAAACTGGGGAAAAAAAACATTTTTACGGTCAAAGGTTCTGATAAAGGCCTCATTTCCAAAATATATAGAGAATTGACTCTAATTTATAAGAAATCAAGCCATTCTCCAATTGATAAATGGTCAAAGGATATGAACAGACAATTTTCAGATGAAGAAATGGAAACTATTTCAAGCCATATGAAAAGATGCTCCAAATCATTATTAATCAGAGAAGTGCAAATTAAGACAACTCTGAGATACCACTACACACCTCTCAGATTAGCTAGGATGACAGGAAAAGATAATACTGAATATTGGAGGGGATGTGGGAAAACTGGGACACTGATACATTGTTAGTAGAATTGTGAATGCATCCAACCATTCTGGAGAACAATTTGGAACCATGCTCAAAAAGTTATCAAACTGTGCATATCCTTTGATCCAGCAGTGTTACTACTGGGCTTATATCCCAAAGAGATCTTAAAGGGAAAGGGACCCATATGTGCAAATATGTTTGTTGGCAGCCCTTTTTATACTGACTAGAAACTGGAAAATGAATGGATGCCCATCAATTGGAGAATGGCTGAATAAATTGTGGTACATGAATATTATGGAATATTATTGTTCTGCAAGAAATGACCAGCAGGATGATTTCAGAGAGGCCTGGAGAGACTTAAACTGATGCTGAGTGAAATGAGCAGAACCAGGAAATCATTATATACTTCAACAATAATACTATATGATGATCAATTCTGATGGACGTGACTCTCTTCAATAATGAGATGAACCAAATCAGTTCCAATTGTTCATTAATGAAGAGAACTAGCTACACCCAGCGAAAGAACTCTGGGAAATGAGTGTGGACCACAACATAACATTTCCACTCCTTCTGTAATTGTCTACTTGCATTTTTGTTTTCCTTCTCAGGTTATTTTTATCTTATTTCTAAACCCGATTTTTCCTGTGCAGCAAGATAACTGTATAAATACACACACACACACACACACACACACACACACATATATATATATATATATATATATATATATATATATATAGTATTTAACATATTTAATATGTATAGGACTGCCTGCCATATAGGGGAGTGCATGGGGGGAAGGAGAGGAAAAGTTGGAACAGAAGGTTTTGCATGGATCAATGCTGAAAAATTACCCATACATATATCTTGTAAATAAAAAGCTATAATAAAATTTTTTAAAAGAATAGGGATTATATCTTACTTAAACTTACACAGAGAACTCAGAGTTGTCCCCAAGATATTTTAGAGAGAAACATAATGATTCAATATTTATTCTAAGACTATCTACCCAAGAAGTCACCTAGATACTTCCATCTCTTGTGTACTGCAGCTGTCCCTACCTCAAGTTCAGGCCAATTCATTTCTATGACAATGTAAAAAGAAAAAAGTTTCATTGGTATTTACCCTCTCTTCTGCTGAATCTAAGTTCCAAAGCTGCTAAGTGCTAAAACTCAGAGATTCCTAATTGTTTTTGCAATGTCATAATTTTTAAGAAGCTGAGCTTTCATAGACCGCTATATTAAAAACCAAGCACCATGGGAAAAAAATTAATGTGAAGCAAGAGATGAGAATGAAAGTGTCCAATCTGATTTCAGAGTTTAAGAAGTTGGGTAGTACCCAACAGGCCCTCACACCTAATTGCAAATAATTGTATAAGAATGAATTTAAAATACTATTTTTTTGTTTCAGTTTATATGAATTTTTTCAAATGGCTACAATGTTGCTAAGATATTGTTGTATTAAGTTGTTTGGACCTATCTAAAAATGGATATGTATGTCTTTTGACCTGGAAAATTAATAGGAGGAAGAAACACTAAAAGGCAGAAGAATTTAGATTAATTGCAATGATCAATCTTGATCCTGGAGAATAAATAACAAAATGCCTTCCCACCTTTTGGTAAAGATGTAAAGTATCACTTTCTTCTCTAAAACCGCCATCTTCTATTCTATAGATACATTATATGTATCTATTTCTACACCGTCTCTCTAATTAATATGGGAGCTCCTTGAGAATAGGTTTTTATTTTCCTTTATTTGTATCCACACTGCTTAGTACAATGTCTGAAAGCACTTAATGAAAACTTTTAAGCATTTAATAAAGGCTTGTTGATTGATTGACTGTTGTGAAGAACAAATGTGACATATACAGAAAGTGCTTTACAATTCTTAATACAAACTAGAAATGGTAGATACTATTATCATGTGTTCTTGAAAACTATTTGGAAGCTTAATTTTTATAAATCAAATACAATGTTGTAATATTTAAGAAACATTTCAAAGTCAATATTTTAAAGAAATCTGTGACAAAATCTTTTGCAAGTAAAAGACTGATCAATTTTTTGTAACTTTGGATTCTTGAATATTAGCTATTTTGCATGAAGACTACATTCACATTTGAGATTTTTGACTGGTGTGTAAAAGGAATATGAAAAGACACATATTCCTTCAACCTAGTAGAGTTATAATAACCCAGAAAAGAACATTTTTGAAAAAAGTAGCTATTTCCCATGTAAATTCTAAATTCTGCTGTATTTTAACCATTTTCTTAGGAATAGGAAAAAATGGCATGGGATCAAAAAAGTTAATTGATTAAAATAATATGAGGAATAAGAAAAAATAATTCCAGAAAAAAGTGCAAATATGTTAGTTACAAAATAAGTTAGAGTAATAATAATTAGTGATCACAGCATTTTCATAGTACCAAGAGCAACAATCATTTCTGGAAATGAATGAACTATATATGGCAAGAAAAATGTGAATATTATATTGAGTTCATGGTATACATGTAATTTCTGTTTTGATATATGGTTATATAAATACGTTTATAAAGTACTAACTTAGCACCCCACTAAACTAAGTCAAGAACCTCTCAGTAATATAGTGAGCCAAGGAGGGTAGCATTTCCCATCTGAAGCTAACACATCTAATAACCTGGAACTAAGTCTCTTCAAGGTCCATTTATGAAATGTACATGTTTGTGCTAGAGTGATGACAACTTTCCATTTGTCCAGAATGAGATGATGCTTCACTAATAAGCAGTAGATGGATAACATTTGTATGAAAGATTATGTCAACAACCTTAACAGAGAGCAACCATGTCTAGAGAGTTTTATCCATGCTCCTTTGACCAATCACTTTGGTATTTCCTCCTCCCACTCCCTAACTTTAAAAAGTTTATTTAAAACCAAGCATAGTCCTGTTTTTAATAAGACTGAATCCTTAGCTACAGATCTGTGGATTGAATCTAATTTTGGAAGCTATCATTAATGCTTTGAATGGAATGGACATTTCCTTTATTCTGGGCCAAGCCTAGCTCAGACAAGTCCATAATTCAGGTTTGGGATTAGGAATAAGTGATAAAATGCCTGAAAATCATAAGATACAATAAAAACCAATTTTAATTTCCTAAAAATAAGATTTTAAAGGATAGGATTTCTTGTAAAAGACAAAAAACTGTACTTTTCCACCTTCATATTTTTGATGGCAATAGTCATATTAAGTCAGAAAGGATTCCTCATAGAAGGAATTCTGGTAAAACTCTCACCACAACTTTATCTAGGCTGGACTTTATATACCTCTGTTCCACCAGATCACCTAAGTCCCCAGTATGTCTTAACTGACTTTTATAAATGGAAATCATCTCAGTATATATGAAATAAATACTGTTCCTACAACATTCCCCTCCTTAGTGGCAAGAGCCCAAAAACCTTTAAGGAAACCATCCACTATTGATAATTCCTCGAAATTACTCTGCTTCAGAAACTTTTCTCAAATTTCACTAGAGGCAGAACATAAGTTTAAAAAAAAACACAAAATCCAGAGGTTTTTATAAAAAATACAGTCTAGGAAGTGTGATATAATAGGAGCAGCTTATAAAGGGTCTTCCAATGTAACACAAAAATGATGAACAGAAAGAGCCCCACGTATAATAACAATGATAATATCTGCTGTATATCACCAATTGTCATTACAGGTCTCATCATGTGAAGCAAGGTAGCTAATAGATCCTTAGACTTTTTCATGCAGCATGTCTCTGAACCTACAATTATAACCTACAATTATACCAAGTCTCACTCCCTACTACCACTGGTTCATCATTCTCTGGCCTATTAGTAAAATATTCTACTCTCAAAGCCCCATAAATAGAATGTTATCTTTTTTTAACCTTTTAAAAGTGTCTTTTCTTACATTTTAGAGGGTCTACCACCTTCTGCTGTAGGCGGTGGAACAGATTTCCCTTTACCTTCACTTAAGATCTCAAGATTACCACCAAGAATCCTTTTTCCTGAGATGATTACTTTTTGCTATGATTATAAAAAGCCAGCTTTACCTTATACAGGTAATAAAAAAAGCAAAATATCTCCTAAAGATTCCTTCCTTTGGTCTTTTTAGGAAAAAAGTTATCTGAACTATCCATGGAGAAATATCTATCAAGGGAGAGTTGAACTGTTTCCCAAGGATATCTAGATTATAGAGGCTTCAGTGGCAACAACAAACCCATAAGTGCAGCACAAAGCAGTTTAAAATGTAATTGGGAAATATCTAACAAAATGAATAATAATACATTATTAACACAGACAATGTTAATTTGTGATTTTCTAAGTCAATATGTAGCCTGTAGAGATCCATTACTATTTGAGTTTGACCCCACTAATCTAGAACATCACAGTCAGAAATTTCAAGAACTGATCAATTCTGAGTGAAGGAAGGAAAAAGGAAACATAACAGAAGACTAACTGGGTCTATGTTTAGAAGTAGTTTATCCTTATCAGATGAATCTTCTAAGAGATGGAATCCAAGAAACTGATAGATTGGATAGCTTTTCCCCTTCTTAAGGTAGCACTGATTTATCAGACATAACATCTGACACCCAACCTCAATATTCAGGAGCATGATAATGAAACTTGTTTTGAAAATACATTCTAGCAGTTAATAATCCCAGTTGGAGATTTAAAAGATTTAATAACTCAGCAAGTTCCACTGTAGTCAACCCGATCTTAAATCCATGTCACAGTAAATTGAATGTCCTGATCAGTGGCAATGGTACAAAAACCCTATGGAGAAAAAACAAGATATATACTGTAAGAACTTGGGTGGCAGCTGCCATGGTGATATCACACTGGCATTCCCTGAATATAAACTGAATAAGGGGAAATATCTTGCCTGAGATGTGGGACAAGGTCCAAAATAATCAATCTGCTAGTCAAAGGTAGGTCATGAAGAACATGATATTATGTCGTACTGATCCTTCAAAAGCAAATACTCTGACTGACATAAAAAAGATTATTGAGAAGTATCTGTGTCATCTTTAGCTAAGGAGATCATATCAGCCCATTCTTTTTTTTAAATTTTTATTGAAGTTTTTTATTTTCAAAATATATGCATGGATAATTTTTCAACACTGACCCTTGTGAAATCTTGTATTCCAAATTTCTTCCCTTCACCCCCTCCCCTAGATGGCAAACAATCCAATATATGTTAAATATGTTAAAAATATATGTTAAAGTGAATATATGTATACATATTTATACAATTATCTTGCTGCACAAGAAAAATCAGATCAAAAAAGGAAAAAATGAGAAAGAAAACAAAATGCAAAGAAACAATAACAAAAAGAGTAAAAATATTATATTGTGATCTGTAAAGACCACATATTTTAAAATCAGCCGGAATCGGGAATTCAAGTTAAGGGAAAATCGTCACTCTTTATTCTCAGAGAAGAAAGATGGGAGGTGGAAAGGAATCAGCGATAGCAATGTGTGCAGCTGAGTCAAGAAGCTAACTAGACCAGCAGCCACACAACCAGCAGCTAAGAGCATAGAACCCAGGCCAATCTCTCCCAGCTTTTCTTCCTGTCTCTCTGCCTCCACCCACCAAAATCGTCATTTCCTCTACAACACATCAGAACTTGCACAGAGAGTGGGCGGGGGCCATTCTTTATCCAAGCATGTATATTAATAGAGTATAGTCCAATTACTATTTAGCCTCATGTGCTTGGGACCTCAGTGCATCAACTCAAGCCTCAGCCCATTACAGTGATCCAGACTCAGTTCCCACAGTCCTCTCTCTGGATGTAGATGGCTCTCTTCATCACAAGATCATTGGAATTGTCAGTAAATTCTTAAAGAAACATAGCAGTATCTTAGTCCCCACATCCAGACTAATAATGTCCAATCAGTTTTCAATTTAGAGTAGGGAATATCAATGGATTTTATGGACTAAATGTGGAATCACCTAGGTTTTCCCCATCCAATGTATTCCCTCAAATTTAGAGCATATCTATCTGCTCCTCCTTACTCATTAGACAGACAATTCTTTGAAGGTAGCATCATCCTCTTATTTAGTTTTTGTATCCCTAACACTTTGCTCACAATAAATACTTAAATGTATTGTGTCTAGTTTGTTAAATCCTGTGGTTGGTAGAAGAGGATAGAGGGAAAAAAGGTCAGGAAATAGAATCAAAATAGAACAAAATAAATGAGCTAGATAGAATAAGGGTATTCTATCATCTTTTTTCCCCTCCACTTTATAAGAAATACACCCGGGGGGCTATACTTGTGCAATATCTGCATTCTCTAAAGAATATTAAATAATTCTCAGCATGCAGACATTCAATAAACAGTGATTATGAAAAATCATCTAAAGAAGAATGCATATAGCAATGGGAAGCCCTAGTATGAAGAAAGATGTACTTTGGAATGCTCTTACTTAGCAGAAGCGAGGCACTGAGAAAGGGAGGAGGAAGAAGCCCAATATAGCAGCTGGTGCCAAAGTGACCTGTCTTATTCTTTATATCTGCTTATAACCACTTTTCCTCTCTTAAGCAAAAACATGAAGAAATGGGACTCGTTCCCATTCCATCCTACTTCTACCAAACTCTCTGCTTCCACTTTGGAACTTCTTTTCTCCCTCCAGAATGCCCTCATTGATATTATCCTATTTTACTCATCTAATAATAGTGAGAGAAATGACTACACAACATTGTGTAGCCTAATCCAAAAAAAAAAAAAAAAAAAAAAAAAAAAGGATGAGGACCCTGGAATTCTTTCTCCTACCAACTGAACCCATTTCCCAAAGGGTCTGTTTTGCATCCTTGCTTTTTTCTCCTCCAATTGTAAAATAGGAATTAAAATGTTTCTACTTAATTATTTTCCAGAGCAGAGATAAGATGAGACATTTGAGGGCATGAACCAGGGCTTGAAAGCAGATCCCCTATATGTTACCATCCATTGGAGTCTAGAATTCCTTACAAAAATACAAACAACTCAAACAAGAGATAGTGAGATTTCTTGGCATTTTCTAAAATGTCCCTTTTCAGGCCCCAGTATATTGCATATTTCTTTGTGTCATATCCTAGACAGATGGCTACCTAAGCCTGCTACCACCTCTCTCCCAGATGTTTGGGGAGTATCAGTGATATATGATTTAAACTTCTCACATGATGAATTTGTGGATTTCATAAAATTACTGACTTAAAAGTTGTTTAGTAGAAAAACACTCTGTTTTATTTAATGACATTCGATGTCCAAAAATACTTTGTCATATGAAAAATATTTTTTCCTAACCGACCTTCAGAAATTGTTCCCCTTCCAAATTTTCTTTTGAACATTTTTTCCCTTTCCCTGCTAATATGGAATCAAGGGCAGATGAGCTGTAATGAGGGGAAGATTGCCATGGCATTTGAAACCAGATCTACTTCAAGTATCATCAGCAACTTGGGGAAGGGCAAGCAAAGGCAGCATGAGGTATAATTTAGGATTGAGATTCTTCAGTAATGATGGCTTTATGTATTTGACAGGGTAGCAGTGGGCGGAGAGGGAAATCAGGTTAAGAGACCTAAAAATAAAGTTTATTACATACTGTCCAGCTGTACTGTTGTTTAGTATGACATGACAGATTCATCAACATAAATATAGACAACTATAAGAAAATTTGAGGAATTTTACCATATAGATGATTTGAAGGACATAGCAAAAGAGCAGCTGCCAACAGGGACAATCTTTTCATAATGCAGAGAAAATTGCAAAAATTTCAGTCATAGACTAAAAGCTCAAAGGGACCTTGGAGGACATTGAGTCCAACCCTCTCACTTTGTAGATGAGAATATAAAATCACACAGCTATAAGCACTTAAGGTAGGATTTGAATCAAACACTTCTTAATTCCAAGTCCAGCTCTCTATTCATTCCTTCATGTTTTTTCTTCATTTTTCTTACTGTTCAATCACTTCAGTCATGGCTACCTCTCCATGACCACATTTCTATGGGATTTTCTTGGCAGAAATACTGTAGAATTTTCCTATTTCCTTCATTTTACAAATGAGGAAACTGAGGCAAACAGGGTTAAATGATCTAAGTGACACAGTGGAAAAAAGGCTAGGCCTGGAAGCAGGAAGATCTGAGTTCAATTTCCATTTCAGACACTTCTTCTCCTTTATATGACTTATCAGCCCTTTACAATGAAGCAATGTATGATCATGTTTCACATCTCTGTGTTGAGGAGGAGGAGGAGGAAAAGGAGAAGAAGGAGGAGGAGAAGGAGAAGAAGAAGGAGGAGGAGGAAGAAGAGGAGGAGGAGGAGGAAGAGAAGAGGAAAAGGAGGAGGAAGAGAAGAGGAGGAGGAGGAGGAAGAGAAGGAGGAAGAGGAGGACGAAGAAAAGGAGAAAGAAGAGGAGGAGAAGAACTAGCTCTTCTCTAATTCTCACAAATCCCTGTTTTGGGGACTTTTTATTAGCAGCTGACCATGTTTAATTAGCTTTTGAGGAAAGTATTGTTAATATAGGAAGAAGGGGAAGAAAGCATTTGTACAGTATCTGCTATATACTGTGCTAAGGGCATTGTGCTAAGGGTATTATGAAGATTATCTTAAATGTAGTAGAAATAGTTAGTGCAAAGAATAATCCCACAAAAGTCTGGATCATACTGCTTATAAGTATACAGAGATCCAGAGACAGTTAGCTCAGATTTAGAGAACAAGAGAGGTGAGTCACATGGGTAGTATACATATGTGGCAAAGAACTTAAAACTTCTTATTTCTAGAAGTCCTTTTTCCTTCATGGAATCCTCATAAATTTCCCCTTATTTGAGTTCCAAGAAGCAGAGCCTTTGTAGAACTCTGAAGCTTTCTTTCTTCAGCATGGCTAATTTGTCCATGGTTCCAAAGTACTGCTACCAATATTAATTAGAAGATCAAATCTTCCAAGCTTTCAAAGTTCACAACTCAGTCCTCATACCTCTTGGGACAATTCCCTCAATGATTGGAATCTTCTGATAACATGCTCAATTCTATACTTTCTTGCTATAATATGCAGAAGTCCAGAGGTATGCCCAATTATTTCAGCCAATCCCAATATATTTCTTGTGTGGCATCATCTTATTTCCTACAAAGATTAAAGTATTTTATTACTCTCAAATTGATTTAAAATGTCCTCACCCCTATTTTATATTTTTGATTAAGACAATAGAGGTGTTTAGGACTTGTTCACACTTTTAAAATATCACCCCTTACATAAAATTCAAGTTTGTTCATTAAAGTTCATTCTTTCTTTCTAAAGAAAAAAAGAAAAATTAAGGCTAGCTTTAAAAAATGCTTCATAATTGAATTATTATATGAAAATGAGGCAGCTAGGCAGCTAGGTGGCACAATGGATAGAATGCTTAACCTGAAGTCAGGAAAATCATCTTCCTGAGTTTAAATCTGGTGGTCAGCCACTTACTAGTTTTGTGATCCTGGAAAAGTCACTTTGGCCTGTAAATTTCCTCACCTATAAAATAGGCTGGAGAGGAGAATGGCAAGCCATTCCAGTATCTTGGCTTAAAAAAAAAAAAGTCCCAAATGGGTTCATAGAGTCAGACACAATTAAAAACGACTGAAAAACAACAGAAGGAACATGTTCCTCTCCAAAGTTCTGCTCCAGTGTTTCATCATGGCAGCAAAATGATGCACAAATTCTAGTAGAAATGCTTAAAGCCTAGCAATCAACTGTATATCTGTCAACCAACAGCTACCCTACACTAAATTTAAAGAGCTAAGATTGGCCTGATGGTGATGAATTATTCAGTCACAACAATGACAGTCATTTACTAAAGCTTACATGAATTGCAACTTGTCTCAGTGGAGGGTGTGACCTACAACCAATAAAACTGTTGATCCCTGAAGCATTTAAGTATGCCCACAAAGTATTTTCCAGCCTTATCTCACACTGTTTCAAATTCTATTCTCCTAAACAATACTATGTGCCAGTGATGTCAAACTCAAATTGAAATAGGGGCTGCTAACTGATCCCTAAGGGTAACTGCAGGCTGTACATTAACAGAAAACTATGTACATTTTTTTTTTTAAATTAATTCACCAACACATTAAAATCAAATAGGAACCACATTTCAAACATGACAACCAAGTGACATAGTACAGACCTGAGTTGTGAAAATACAAGTTTAAATACAGCCTCAGACACTTACTAGTTTTGTGACCCTGGGCAGGTCATTTATCTATGTTTACATCAGTTTCCTCATTTGTAAAATGAGCTGGAGAAGGAAATGGCAAACCACTCCATTATCTTTGCCAAGAAAACTCCAAATAGGGTCACAAAGAAGCAAACACAACTGAAATGACTGAATAATATCTTAATATAGTTCAAACCACATTTGAGAGGTTGCTACCTGTGAGCCAGGTGTTTAATACCTCTGCTATGTACTATACTGCATACTTTGTCACTTCCTCATCTTCTACATCAGACTGCCAGCTCTTTGAGGGCAGGTATTTTATAAATATATATATATATATATATGTATATATATATATATACATATATATATATATATATTATCTTTATATTCACTTTGTACAATGCTTGGCACAGGAGCCATTCAAATACTTGTTGATTGACTTTTCCTTATGCCTAGAAAGCCATTACTAAGACTATTTATCTACTGTCAAAGTCTATCTACCTTATTTCTAACCATCCTTCAAGGCTGGCTCAAATACTGGTTTTTCCACATAATCTTTCCTGATTTACTCAGCTGGAATTTGTTTCTGATTCATCTGAGCCAATAGTACTTTGTTTTTTCTCTTCTGCATTAATTTTGAAAAATGCAAATACCCCAATTTGTATTGTATTGTATTATGTAAGAGCTGGCCTCTAACAGCCAGGTCCCTACTATGGATCTTCGCAATTAATACTCTATTTGGCTTGATTTTTTTTCTTCTCATTGAGACTTTAAAATTCTAGAAAAATTTTCTCCTTAGCTCACTTTCAGCATGTATAATTGACTAGTAAGTCAGAGCTTCCAATGGAAATGAAATTTATTCATAAAGAAACACTATCCATAATGGAACAGGATAGCAAAGCAACAGAAAATAACAAAAGCCTTCATTCCAGGTAAATATGATCTCAATCCCTCCTCTTTATGCCTAACCCAAGAGGATTATGGGTGTTGGAATTCTCCCAAAATTCATAATTCAAATAACTACAGTCTTTACAAATTCCCTCAGAGGTTAAAAATTTCAGTGACTAGCATCAGCATCTCTACTCAGATGTCTAACCATTCTCATCAGCAGCTATTATTAGTTTTTTTATAGAACTTTCTCCCTGTCTGATCATTTTCATAGCCCCAGGCTACCAAAAGCTGGTTCTGTATAAAGTTGATCCTTCTGCCTTCTCTGTTTTTCTTCCACTAGCCTTGACCAGATAACTGTCATGTGTCTTAGACCCAAGACATTCAGAAAAATATAGACTTTTTGCTTTTAAAAAATGCATTAATATTTTTAAATCAATGCCTTTAATTAATATTTACTTTAAAATATTAATGTTAAAAACAAAATTTAAAAAAACTGGTTTTCTATTATCATTGCAATTCCTGCACCCCCTTTCCCACTGCTGTGAAAATGGACTTTGAGGGAGAAAATATGACAGGACCTTCATATGATCTAAGATTGATGAATCATAGATTGTGATTGATGAATAATTGAATTCCTATTTTATTCCAATCAGTATTAATCAGTTTAATACAATTCTATAAGGACAATGATTTTAAGTTCTATATATTGGGCCCCGAAACTGTGAACTACAAAGTATAAGTTTACTTGCTTAATCATAATAACCTAACTAGAGGATCTCCAGCCTTGTTTTTGCCTTGTTATGGTGCCTGAGCCCAGTGTGACATAGGTGACTCAGTGACATGGAAAGTCCCCCAGGTATTTTTGTTGCCCCTCTGTCCTTATCATCCCTTTATCACCCACCATAGGAAGATGGCTATGAGCATTTGACCAATAAGTTATTTTATTTGCCAGTCTATGAACTACTGGCCCATCAGTCCATGTAGATGTTTTAACACATGGTTTTGGACAATCTATAAGATATATTTATCTATGTATAAGTTTTATCATTTATACAAGTTAGAAAGCCCTTTAAGGACAAGAAAAATATCTTAGTTATCTATCAGTTTCAAAGAACACACCATTCCAGTGTGTTCTTTAAGACGCTGATCATATATTCTTGTGTATGACAGATGACAGATATCTCTGTCATATCTCCTAATAAACTGAGTGTTCCATGAGGATATGGACCATTTCTTTATTTAGAATCTGTGTCTCCCACAGGACCTAGGATAGTGTTCTACACACATAAGTTATTATTTAGTTAGTTAATGTTAATATAAGGGATGCCAAACCAATGAATATTTTATTAAAGTATTTCAAAGGCAGGCTAGGGAATAGAAATTATTTTGCTCACTTTGAAGTCATATCCCAGAATTAGAATCCTAGCAATGAAACAGAATGGAGATATCATACACATCAGTGTCATCATTTTATAGTTAAGAAAAATGAGCCTCTGAGAGATTTTATAATTTGCCCAAGGTTACCTAAAGCCAAAAAGAGAAAACCAGTTCAATGCCTTTTCCTCTACACTGATTTTTTATTTACTTAGCTGTTCTCTGCTCTTCATCAGATTCTTCCAAAAACTCATCATTCTGCAAAATCATAACAACCTGGAAATTCACACACTTCAGTACCATCTGCCCTCCCTCCCTCTTTCTAGTTAGAGAGAATAAAGGGTAAACAATAGAGAAGCCCTCCCAAATCCTCCATTTAAGGATGCTACCTAAGGTAGCCAGCTCTTCATTTCCTATTTAAATGCCATGTTCTGGATTTTCCCATCCTCTCCCCATTTTTTCTCCCCACCTCTCTAGTCTGAGTTTTCAGTTTCTTTTCATGTGTTTTTGTTGTTCAGTAATTTGCAGTCATGTTCCATACTTTATGACCTCATTTGGGGTTTTCTTGATAAAGTTATTAGAATGGATTGCCATTTCTTCCATCTCATTTTACAAATGAGGAAACTGAGACAAACAGACTTAAGTGACTTACCCAAGGTCATCCAACTAGTTAAGTATGTGAGGCCAGATTTGTACTCAGAAAGAGAAATCTTTCCAACTCCAGATCTAAAACTCTATCCACTACACCACAACTTCTTAAACTATGGGTTATGATCTCATATGGGGTCATGTAACTGAATGTGGGGATCACAAGATTATGATTTCTTATCAGTAAATGTTTGATTTTTATAACTATATACCCAGGATCACATCAGGCTAAAAGGGACCCCAAGGGGAAAAGGTTTAAGAAGTCCTACAATATACCACCTGGCTGATCTTTTAATGTGTTGTTTTTTGTTACTAGATTGTGAGATCCTTATGAGTAGGAACTGTCTTATGCCTTTTATTTTATTTTATATCTCCAGAACTTAGTATATAACTAATAAATGTTTATTGACTATAATTCATTAGAAGGACCAGGTATGTCCATTAACACAAAATTTTGCTTGGTCTTTTTTAATAATAAAAATAATGTTTTACTGGGACACCAAAGCATTGTTGGTGCAGTTGTGAATGGAGTCAACCATTCTGGAAAGCAATTTGGAATTATACTCAAAAAGTTGTCAAATCGTGCATACCCTTTGATCCAGCAGTGGATCAAAAATCCCAATATATCCCAAAGAGTGCTTAAAGGAGGGAAAGGGACCCACATGTGCAAAAATGTTTGTGGTAGCCCTTTTTGTAGTGGCCAGAAACTGGAAATTGAATGGATGCCCATTAATTGGAGAATGGCTGAGTAAATTGTGGTATATGAATGTTATAGAATATTATTGTTCTGTAAGAAATGACCAGCAGGATGAATACAGAAAGGTTTGGAGAGACTTGTATGAACTGATGCTAAGTGAAATGAGCAGAACCAGGAGATCATTATACACTTCAATAATAATACTATGTGAGGATCAATTCTGATGGAAGTGACTATCTTTGGCAATGAAAGGATCCAAATCAGTTCCAGTTGATCAGTGATGAACAGAACCAGCTATACCCAGCGAAAGAACACTGGGAAATGAGTGTGGACCACAACATAACATTTGCACTCTTTCTGTTGTTGTTTGCTTGCATTTTTGTTTTTCTTCCCAGGTTATTTTTACCTTCTTTCTAAATCCAATTTTTCTCGTTCAACAAGATAACTGTATAAATATGTATACATATATTGTATTTAACATATACTTTAATATGTTTAACATGTATGGGACTGCCTGCCATATAGGGGAGATAGTGGAGGGAAGGAGGGGAAAAGTTTTTGCAAGGGCCAATGTTGAAAAATTACCCACACATATGTTTTGTCAATGAAAAGCTATAATAATAAAAGAAAAGTTTCATTAATTGATTACAAAATACAATTGGACCCAAAAAGATTTACCCAAAGGGACCTCCCCAAAATTGAATTATGTAAGGGCTTAGGTGATCATTGTCTTCAACATTTTGAATTTTCTTACAAGATGGATAATTGAAATACAAGAGTTAAGTCACAACAAAAATGAAAATCTAACATTGCCCAGAATCTTAAAAGCAATAGCTTTGACAATTGTGATAAGCATATAGACCTCACAACATAGTACCATCCACATAAATAGCTGTAGCAACCAACTGTTGGCAGTCTATGTCCATTTCAACTAATCTATCCTTACCTAACTTCATTTTTACAGATGAATAAAAATCAACAGTAATAATTATTATTATAGCAAACATTTGCAAAGCACCTATTATGTGGCAGGCATTGTACTAAATGTTTTACAATTATCAGATCTTTTGAGATATTCTAATTTGGATCTTTCTATTAGCCTGGGATTTGAGCAACTGTATGGTACAGTGGAAAGAAAGCTGACTCTGGAATCATGAAAATTCATCTTTTTGAGTTCAAATCTGACTTCCGACATTTACTATCTGGGTGATCTTAGACAATCCACATAATCCTGTTTGCCTCAGTTTCCTCATCTGTAAAAATGAGCTAGAGAAGGAAATGGCTAAGCACTACAGTATCTTTGCCAAGAAAACCTCAAATGGGGTCACAAAAAGTCAGACAAGACTGAATAACAGCAACATCATTGTATACTTAGATGGAAAAAAGTTGTATCTTTCTTTTTTTTACCAGCCCTTGACAGAAATTTAGCATTTCCTTCAATCATTTAAAAATACTATTTTGTGAAGGAGTCAATAGACTTCATCAGAATTTCAAAGAAGGCCATAACATAAAAATACTAGAAATAAAACAAATACCTGCTCTACGCCATATAGAATAGAAACATTAAGCACAAATCAATTCACTGGAGCCCATCTATATATATATATGGCCATACCACCCAAGAGGGTCACAGAAATAATAAACCTATCAGTCACTATTCTTTTGCTGTGTTGAAAGGGAAATAATAATAATAATTCGTGTGTACATAGCATCTTAAGGTTTATGTGATATTTTCCCTTATAACAACCTTAAAATAAAACAGGGCCACAAAAAAGACCAGTCAGCATTCTGAAATCCCTTGTCCTACAATAATGTTTTATATTGACTATACACATTAATTTAAAAATGAATTAATTTTCTACTATTTACCATCTTTTGCACTTGGAGTCAATATCAATTATTCTGCATTTTTTTCTTTTACTTCCTCATGATCCTATCAATCCATCTCAAAGTACATTTGCTTACTCTTTGCCATTTCTCTTTACTCTTCAACTAATATAGAATGCTCTGGGCCACTCTGTGGATTGTGAAAGGTTTTTCTTCCTGCAGGCTTCTTTAAAACTTCAATCATTTTTTATCCTCTGAGGGCTTCTGCTCAAAAACAATTTCCAAGCATTTATAAGTATGTTTGTTCCTTCTAGAGATACACATAAGAGTCATAAGTAGCTATTTGTGAAGTCCTTAAATAAAATGAAAACTGTTTAAGAGTCTGTACAGATAGAATGATATAGTAGGAAAGAAATACAAAAAAAAAAAAAACCCTCTGGATTCATAGTCAGAGAATTGAGTTCAAGTTCTGACCTTAAAATTCATTTACTACCTGTATGAATTTAGGCAAAATGCTTCACTTAACTGAGTTTTATTTTCCTTTTCTTTAAAATGAAAATATTTTACTAGATGACCTTTAAAGTACTTTTTTCCTCTAACATTCTGAGTCCACCAAAAAAGTAGTCTCTGAACATTGATAGGGTTTGGGATTTTTTAGACCACTTTCTCTCTGGTGGTGCTTAAACTCTAACAGAATGTCAACATTCCCATCTTGGCTTTAAGGTTTATCTAAAATGATAGACATTTTCCCTTCCCTAGAATCCCTTTACTTCTTTAAAAATACTCTGTAACTAATAGTCCTAGAGAATTCACAATTTCACACCTCTACCCAGAAGAAAAAGTTATTGGTCTTTCATTTATTTGTTCTATAGAGTGCTCAATGATGGTTATTTAAGAAGAAAGACTACTTGAACAATATCATGAGTATATAGCCCTCTGGTCTTCAAATTGAAAGTGTTGCCTCAATACATCTGATAACTAGAACTGATTTTTTAACTTTTTTAACTTATTAGTAAGTTTGTGAACATCTTTTCTTACACAAAGTCTTAAAGCCAGGAAGACCCTTCATGTCCCTGAACAACTCATTGATTCTCTCAATGTCCTAGGCAGCTAAGACTAGAAGTTGATGAGTTGGTACCTGCACTGGTAAAAGAGTTTTCTCACCTGGGACTTTGAAAGATCAGTGAAATCACAGAAGTAGGAATTCTCCCTAAACCCTTTTTTCTTAAAATTTTTTAAAAAATATTTCATTTTTAAAAATTTTTATTAAAAAATTATTCTATTGAATACAAACAAAGAAAAAAACAGAATAGAAAAAGAAAGGCAGAAAAGGAAAATTTTTAAAAATATTGTCATGTGTTCACCAGAACTTCAGGGAGGATTCAAAATATATAACAATAAATTTCCATTCTAAGAAAACATATAGAATAAAAGAGATTGCATTCATGAGTGTCCATCTTTCCTTTGCTTCTTTGTAGAGAATCTTTTGTTCTCTGCTGTGCACTTTTTACTTTATTATTTTTCCTCTTTCAACTGCCCCCCCCACCTCCTTCAAGCAGGCTACAATTAAGCATAGATAGATAGATATTTATTTGTTTACATTTATATATGTGTGCATATTCATTCCCACCTATGCACCTACACATATACATATATCTACATATACACATACATATACCTACTTACATACATACCCACAAATGCTCAGACACACACATATATATGCAGACATATTTACTCATATGTAAACATGCATCTAAAACAATACTAATATTATAATGCAGATTTCTGTCTTGACTGAATATTTGATTTTGTCTAAAATCAATGATTACTAATCCTATTTTTTTCCTAATAAATTCTATTCTTCTCCTTGTTGTAGGGTTTGTTTATATCTCTTATTTCCTAACCCTGCTAACTCTTCTACTTTAATTTTGCTTCTTAACTTGCCTTGCTATTACTTACTCTCTCTCCACCCATGGATGTCTCCCTTATCTTCTACCCTCATCCTTTCCTTCCCTCTTCATTCCCATTCTATACACCTTATCCAACTCCTGCTAATCTAAACACCCTTCTATATCTCACTTTATCCTATTCCCCCCTTTTTTATTCATAGATTCTACCATAGATTTTTAACTAAAAATTAAACTGTAAAAACCATCTCCCCATCCCACAGTTGGAAGCACCTCTAACTGTGGGGTGGGGAGATGGTTTCTTTGGCTTTACTTCCCTCTGACCAGGAATCCCACACCAAGAGCTCCACCCTCCTACAAATGCTTACAGCCAGCAGGGTTCCTAACCCACTGCATCTGCATTCACAGGGTATGCTGGTTCCTTCTACCCAGGGCTGCATCTCTGCAGCACAATGAGGACTGGTGTTCCTAATCAGCCAGGTTTTCTTCAGTCATCCCAGACTCAGACTCCTCCCCTGTTCTGGGAGATGAAAGATTTTATAATTCCTCTTAAGGTTCCAGTCAAATCCAGCTAAACCCCAGGAATTCCTACTTGGTGTTTCTGTGGAGCTAGCCCAAAAATATTTGCGCTTCACACTGGTCAATACCAGCCTGCCATCTTTCTTCTGTTCTTTTTGAATTGTACCAGAAAGACCCCTGTTCTGCCCCAAGTCTTCTTTGTGTTTCACTAGTCTATGTTGGCCCTAAAGTGCAAATTGGTTCTATTTGTGGGGGAAATCTAGAGAGCTTGAAATTTACTGACCTACTTCACCATCTTCCCAGAATCCTCCCTCCCTATACTCTTTAAATGTAGTCTACTCATGAATCATGTTTAATTGTTGGTTCAAGGGAAAAAAATATATTTAAAGTCAAAATAAAAGAAAGCACTTAAATTTAATAAAGTTAGATTTTTTTCTTTTTTGCTACCAGAAGCTTTTATGATTATGAAACAGTAAGACTTAAAAACTATACATACTAGAACTTATAGATCTGAATGAGGGCTATTCTTCTTAATATAGTTCCCTTGGGATTCTATACAAATATTCCAAAAACATTATGACAACCTCAAATACGGTTGAAACTTCTCTTTTGGGAAGGATAATCAGAGTCCATTAAAAAAATGACACACAAAAAGAATTAATTTCATTATTTTACAGTCACACTCTATGGGTTATTAATAATTGAATGAATGAATAAATAAATGGATGAATGAATAAATAAATAAATAGATTATATTGTATTGTACTATGTTAGACTCTAGGTTTTAATAGCTAGATTTCTATCACGGAAGTATCTTCTCAATTAATATTCTTTAGCCCATTTTTTCACAACTCAGATTTATTTTTTTTATAGTAACTTTTTATTGACAGAATCCATGCCAGGGTAATTTTTTTTACAACATTATCCCTTGTACTCACTTCTGTTCCGATTTTTCCCTCCCACCCTCCACCCCCTCCTCTAGATGGCAAGCAGTCCTATATATGCTGAATATGCCCTAGTATATCCTAGATATAATGTATGTGTGCAGATCCAAATAGTTTTCTTGTTGCACAGGGAGAATTGGATTCAGAAGGTAGAAATAACCCAGGAAGAAAAACAAAAATGCAAACAGTTTACATTCATTTCCCAGTGTTTTTTCTTTGGGTGTAGCTGCTTCTGTCCATCATTGATCAATTGAAACTGAATTAGGTCTCTTTGTCAAAGAAATCCACTTCCATCAGATTACATCTTCATACAGTATCCACAACTCAGATTTAAAAGCTCTAGGAAACTTTTCTAGCTAACTCTCTATCAAGGTATAGAGTTGGCTAGTAAGTCAGGATTCAACTAAGTCGCACAATAGATAGAGTGCTAGGTGTGAAGTAATGAAGACTTATCTTCCTGCATTCAAATCTGGCCTCAGAAACTTACTAGAGTGACCCTAGCAAGTTACTTACCTCTGTTTGCCTCAGTTTCCTTATATGTCCAATGATTTGGAGAAGGAAATGCCAGACCACCCCAGTATCTTTACCAAGAAGACCCCAAAGGGGATTATGAAGAGTTGGACATGACTAAAACAATTGAACAACAAATAAGTCAGACTTCCAATGGACAAAAAAATTGACAGATTTATTCACAATGGGACAAGACAACAAAGAAACATAAAGTAACCAAAGCTTACATTATGATTTATTTATTTTCTTTTTTGTTTTGTTTTGTTGTTGTTGTTCAGACATTTCAGTAATGTCCAAATCTTTGGACATGGGGGTTTTCTTGGCAGAGATATTGTGGCTTGCCATTTCCTTCTCCAGCTCATTTTACAGATGAGGAAAACTGAAGCAAAAAAGCTTAATTGAGTTGCCCACCATCACACACATACACACACACAAACACACACACACACACACAGAGCTAGGAAGTTTCTGAGGACAGATTTGAAATCAGGTCCTCCAGACTCCAGATCCTGTATTCTATCGACTATGCCACCTTGTTTATTAACCTTATTAAAAAGACACCAGAAAAGCCTAACACAGTTAATAAAAGACCCACCTTAAAGATAAAAAAAAAAAAACCTTAGCTCAAGTCCTCTCTCCCTATCACACTTTTCTAACTGACCATGAACATGTCAATTCATCTTCCAGGGTCCTGCAATATTGTAATAAATGATTTTACTGATCTTCAAATTCCACTTTAAATACTTACTAGTTGTATGATCATAGGCAAGTCACTTATTCTGTCTGCCTCAGTTTCCTCAGCTATAAAATGGAAATAATAATAGTATCTATGACCCAGAGTTGTTTTGAGGATCAAACAAGATAATATTTGAAAAGAAAAGTGCCTGGTACATAATAGTTGCTTAATAAATGTCAGTTTTCTTCTTTCAAGTAACACTAGTGATGAGGGTACCCATCTACTACACTCAATTTCAGTACTCATTCCACCACTTCTTGTTCTACTACCCATTAATTCAAAATTTTATTGCAAACAATCACATTTAGATGAGGTTTGGACTAAAATTTACTTTCACATTTTCTATGAAAAACTGAGGTAAGGGAGCTGATTAAGAATATTAACATTATAAATAAAAATACACTAAGAATGCTTAAACAGCTTAATAGAAATTATTTTCAAGTAATTACTAGTCCCATTTTCATATGAATAATGAATATGATGACTAGAAATGTTCCCTATTCATTGAACTTATTTCACAGAATTATAGATTCTCAGAGTTGGGAAGCATCTCCTGGGTCATTTAGTTCAGCCTATATTGATCAAAAATTCCCTCAGCAACAATCCTCACAAACGGATATCAGCCTCAGTATGAAAGAGAGGAAACCCACTATTTCTTGAAGCATTTCCTTTTTTGAACCTCTAATATTGTCCACAGTTGATTATTACTGCTTCTGTGCAATATAAGTATCCTCTGTTTCCTAGCAACTTCTGCAACTTTGGTGTTTAGTACAAAAAGAGTTGTCTCTGGGCTCATCCCTCCAAGATTTAGTTGTCTTCTCTAACTCTCTAATCTGGTTCATTATACTCATAAACAATGTCTCTGTTCACAAGTGCCATATGAAGTCAGTCTGGAATGACTTGTTATAATGTAACCTTGTTGGGTCTTTGTGATCACTAATTCCTTTTCCAAAAGATATTCATTAACCATTACTTTAATAAAGCAGCCAAAAATTCTTCCAGGAATCAAACTAAATGCACTGTGCTGTAATTTCCAAGTTTTATTCTTTTCCTTCTTAAAAAAAAAGAGGGAGGACCTTTTTTTCCTCCCATCCTCTGAAACATCACACTGTTCTCAAAACCATTTAAAGACCATTGACAAAGGTAGAACCAAGATGATGGAGTAGTAGAAAAGAGTACAAGAGTTCCCCTGACAAAACTCTTCTAAACAGAACTAAAAAATGGAATAAATCAAATCC
The DNA here is from genome assembly GCF_902635505.1 of Sarcophilus harrisii. Lineage (NCBI taxonomy): Eukaryota > Metazoa > Chordata > Mammalia > Dasyuromorphia > Dasyuridae > Sarcophilus > Sarcophilus harrisii. Next base: position 226,001,074 of record NC_045426.1, read on the forward strand.
TGGTGGTGAAATCCAATAACAAGTCATAGAGTCATTTTTTTCTGGTCCACATCAATACAAGGAGACAAAAAGAAAGGTCTGTAAAGCCTAGAGAGAGGTCTGTGGGTGAAGCTTTCCCATATTTAGAGACAAGTTGTGTACCTGAGCAAAAAGAGGTCCCATACTCATGCTGAAATACCACAAAAGGAACAAGTATCAAATGCCACCCACTTCACAGACAGGATTCTGGTAGAACGCAGTAAAAGATCCTGGGCAGTATCATGAGGAGTAAGTTTAAAAGCATCAACAGTGTGACTCAGAGAACACAAAAGAATAGGGTCTCAGTCCCAAATTCTAACTCGAATCCTACAGAGGAATAGCCAGTGCAAAAATGATGATGAACCAGCAAAGCTTCCCAACTACCTGATCAGGTTTGAGTTTAGCAGCAACAGATTCCAACCCAGGTCAAGAACTTACAAAGCTTTGACCAATGATACAGGGATAGACTCTTCCCTGGATCAACCTACTTTAGGAGTACCAAAAGCTTGCAGGTCCCCATTCTCAGCTGTCCCTGAGATCTTAGAATAATAAAATATTCAATGCCCCAAGAAAGTAAGTAGTAGAAGGATATACTATAACATATTTAATATGTATAAGACTACCTGCCATCTAGGGGAGGGGTAGAGGGAGGGAAGGGAAAAATCGGAACAGAAGTGAGTGCAAGGGATAATGTTGTAAAAAATTACCTATGCATACATATGTTGATAAAAAGTTATAAGCATTTTTTAAAAAAAGAAAGTAGGGGCAGCTAGATGGCACAATGGATAGAGCACCAGCCCTGTATTCAGGAGGACCTGAGTTCAAATCTAATCTCAGACACTTTGATACTTCCTAGCTGTGTGACCCTGGGCAAGTCACTTAACCCTAATTGCTTCAGCAAAAAAAAAAAAAAAAAGGTAAAAAAGAAAGTAGTAAGAGCCTTCCCTCCAAAAGTTTGCAGAACCCAGCTCCAAAAATCCAGCACTAAATTAGGGAATAGACTAAGAAATTAGGGAGTAGGGAGAAAGAAATCCCACAATAAATAAGTTATTATAATGACAAGGATGCTTTAGATGCAAATTCAAAAGAGAATGACTCCAAAACTCAAAAAACAATGTCTCAAAAGAAAAAAAAATAGTATGGGCATGAACTAAACTATAATACCTAGAAAAACGAAGCAAGAGTTTTTAAAAAATAATTTTAGAATGTTTTAACAATGTAAGGAAAGTATTAAAAGAAAAATTAGATCTATAGGTGAAAGAATTGGAAAGAAACAAAAGGTGCAAAACACTGTCCAATATCCCTGAAAATTAGAATGACTAAATAGACATCAGTGATTTTATAAAACAATAAATATTAAAAACAAAATTAAAAAATGTTTAAATAGAAATTGTAGGGTATGTCATAGCAAAAGCAAATGACCTGGAAAATAGATCAAAGAGAGATAATTTAAGAATTGTTGGACTATCTGAATGCAAAAACTAAAAAGAAAAAAAAACCTAGATAGTATATATTGCAAGAAATCTTAAAAGAAAATTACCAAGATCTCTTTAGAACCAAAAGGTAAAGTGAAAATTGAAAGAATCTACTAGTCATCTTTTAAAAGAGGTCTCCAAATTAAAACCCCCAGGAATATTGTAGCTCAAATCTAGAGGTACCATGTGAAAGGGGAAAAAACTGCAATCAGATAAATGATCAAAGGATATGAACAAAGAAATTAAAATCATTTCTAGTCATATGAAAAATTGCTCTAAATCACTGTTTGATTATAGAAATGCAAATTAAGACAACTCTGAGATTCTACTACCCACCTCTTAGATTGGCTGAGATGACAGTAAAAGGTAATGATAAATGTTGGAGTGAATATGGGAAAACTGGGACACTAATATATTGTTGGTGGAGTTAGAACTTACTCAACCATTCTGGAGAGCAATTTGCAACAATGTCCAAAGGGCCATCAAACTGTGCATACCCTTTGACCCAGCAGAATCTCAACAAGGTCTGTATCCCAAAGAGATCATAAAAAAGAGAAAAGGACTCACATGTACAAAAATGTTTGTAGCAGTAACAGGAAACTGAGTGGATATCCATCAGTTGGGGAATAGCTAACTAAGTTATGGTGTTTGAATGTTATGGAATATTATTGTTGTATAACAAAATGATCAGCAGGATGATTTCAGAAAGCCTGGAGAAATTTACATGAACTGATGCTAAATGAAGGGGACAGAACCAAGAGAACAGTGTACTTAACAACAACAAGATAATGTGATGATGAATTCTGATGGACAGGGCTCTTTTCAACAATAAAGAGATTCGGGCCTTGACTTGTGATGGAGAGAGCCATCTGCATCCAAAAAGAGGACTTTTCATCTTTTTTGTTGTTGTTGTTTGCTTGTTTTTATCTTTCTCATTTTTTTCCCTTTTTGATATGATTTTTCTTGTGCAGCTTGATAAATGTGAAAGTATGTATAGAAAAACTGCACATGTTTAACACATATTAGATTACTTGCTATCTAGAGGAGGGAATGGGGAAAGAGAGGGAGAAAAATTTGGGACACAAGATTTTGCAAGGATGAATGTTGAAAACTATCTTTGCATACATTTTGAAAATAAAAAGCTATTATTAAAAAAATACAATCATAAAGAATTCAAATACTGTGGTGCTATACTCAGTATCATACACTCTGAATGAGTCAAGACTTTAGGATATTGGGGCAGCTAGATGGAGCAGTGATTAGAGTACCATCTTGAAGTTAGGAGGACCTGAGTTCAAATTGGATGTCAGACACTTAACATTTCTTAGCTGTGTGACCCTGGGCAAATCATTTAACCCCAATTGTCTCAGGAAAAAAAAAACACTTTAGGATATTATATTCCCAAAGGCAAAGTTTATAGACTTATAATCAATAATAATTTATCACCAAAAAACTAAGTATAATCCTTTTGGGGGGAAATGGGTCTTTAATGAAACAGGACTTCCAAGCTTTCCTAGAAAAAGGATCAGAGCTATGTAGAAACTTTCAAGTTCAAACACACAAGTTGAGAGAAACTTTAAAAGATAAACACAATTATTGATAAAGGATGAAACAAAGATAAACTGCTAATGTTATAATAAAGGGAGATGATACATGCATCCAACTGAACTCTATCAACAGAAGGGGTCACTGAGAGACTAATTAGAAAAGGCCTGGGAGTGGTTCTATTATGTCTTAGTGTCTTAGTGAAAGTGAACTGTCAGTCAGTAGTCAGACAATAAACTTTTACTAAGCATCCATCACCTATGGGTCAGGCACTCTGCTAAGGGTTTGTTTTACAAAAAAAAAAAAAAAAAAGTCAAACATCCCTGCCCTCAAGGAGCTCATAATCCAATGGAGGGGACAGTAATCTAATAAATATTTATAAACTATGTATAGGATAAATATAAATTAATTAACAGAAGGAAGGTACTAGAATTAAGAGTTGTGAAAGAATTCCTCTAAAAGATGGAATTTAAATGAAGCCAGGAAAATCAGCAGGGGAAGATGAAAAGGAAGAACATTCCCAGCATGGGGAACAGTTAGAAAAAAAAATTCTAGAACAAGAAATGCAGTGTCTTCTTCATGAAACATCCATGAGTCCAGTGTCACTGGATCAAGAAGTATGTATATAAAGGAATAAACAGTAATAAGACTGGAAAGGTAGGAGGGGACTAGGTGGTGAAAGACTTTGAAGTCCAAACAGAGGATTTTGTATTTGATTCTAGAGGTAATAGAGAGCTATTGAAGTGGTATGTGCTTTGGAAAAAATCACTTTGGTGGTTGAATGGAGTTTGGATTAAAGTGGAGTAAAACTTGAAGCAGGAAGACCACCAATAGGCTATTGTAATAATCCAAGCATAAGATGATGAGAATTTGTACCAAAAGGAGTTATGGGTCATTGTATTGCTAACAATAGCAAAGTCATTCACAGCTGATCATCCCAGAACATTGCTATTACATTGTACACAGTATGTTTCACTTTGCTTGAATTCATATGTGTCTTTCCAAGGCTTTTTTTTGAAAGTATCCTGCTCATCATTTCCCATACAACAATAATATCCCATCATGATCACATACCACAATTTATTCAGCTATCCCCAATTGATGGACATTCCCTCAGTTTCCAATTTTTGCCCTGAGAAAGAGAGGTTATTAATATTTTTGTACAAATAGTGGACCCAATTTTTTTGTAAAATATTAGGCAAGTCTCTCAAAAGAAAAAGTAAGACGAGGAGGAGGTTTAAAGACAGATGAAAAGATTTGGAAGAACTGCTTTAGAGAAAGGAATAGTGAATAGATGAAGAAAGCAAAATAGGATTGTCTAGCAACAGTGAGGGCCCAGATGAGGTTGTGCAGTGCTTTTAACAATCCTAAGTTTCTTCAGCCCATCTTTTAAACATCATCATTCATTCTGAAATTTTGAAATTTCTAATAGGTTGTTTGTGTAGCTTAATGCAAAGCAAAGCACTGAAAATGCTTAGATGGACTTTAATCAGTTCCACAAGCACAAAGGTTTGATCCTAGCTTTACTGTTAATTTTTATTAGACCTACACATACAAGTTTCCGCAACCCAGTGAGTATGTCCTTTTTACTTCCCTAGAGTATAAAGGAGCTGGTATCAGGCACACTTAAACAAGCAGCCCATGACACCTTGTTCAACCACACCCCCACGGGTTACAGCAGTGACTAACATTGAGCTATAAACGAAAGTTTGACTAAATCATAATAAATAAGGGTTGGTAAATCTTGTGCCAGCCACCGCGGTCATACGATTAACCCAAATTAACAGAAAAACGGCGTAAAAGGTATGTAAGCATATAACCTAACAAATAAAGTTAAAGCTCAACTACGCTGTAATACGCCCTAGTTGATATTAAAATATGCAACTTACATGACTTTACCAATGCTGAAGACACTAAAGCTAAGGTACAAACTGGGATTAGAGACCCCACTATGCTTAGCCGTAAACCTAGGTAATTAAACAACAAAATTACTCGCCAGAGAACTACTAGCTACTGCTTAAAACTCAAAGGACTTGGCAGTGCCCTAGACCCTCCTAGAGGAGCCTGTTCTATAATCGATAAACCCCGATACACCTCACCCCTTCTCGCTCAACAGTTTATATAGCGCCATCGTCAGCTCACCTCAATAGGGTCCCAAAGTGAGCAAAATCATCAAACCATAAAAACGTTAGGTCAAGGTGTAGCATATGAAGGGGGAAGCAATGGGCTATATTTTCTACATTAGAACATAACAGATTGTCTACTGAAATAAAGACATGAAGGAGGATTTAGTAGTAAATTAAGAATAGAGAGCTTAATTGAAATAGGCAATAGGGTGTATACACACCGCCCGTCACCCTCCTCGATAAAGTAACCTTCCTTACCTAATTAGAATACATCAAAAAGAGGAGAAAAGTCGTAACATGGTAAGTGTACTGGAAAGTCCACTTGGACAATCAAAATGTAGCTTAATTAAAGCATTTAGCTTACACCTAAAAGATTTCAGCTAATCCTGACCATTTTGAACTAGATCTAGTCCTAGAAATACTAGATTAAACTATTTATTACATCCACAAAACATTTATTAAGCCCTAGTATAGGTGATAGAACAGACAAATGCCTAGGCACAATAGAGAGAGTACCTTGAGGAAACGTTGAAAGATTCCATCCTGTAAGCCATAAAAAGCAAAGACTTCACCTTCTACCTTTTGCATAATGATTTAGCCAGTCAAACCGGACAAAATGAATTAAAGCCCATCTTCCTGAAATTAAGTGAGCTATTGTAGAACAGTTGACAGAACGAACTCGTCTGTGTAGCAAAACAGTGAGATGATTTTACAATAGAGGTGAAAAGCCTATCGAACTTAATGATAGCTGGTTGTCCAAGAAATGAATTTAAGTTCGACTTTAAATTTAACCTAAGTACTTACAAACATTATTTAAATTTAAATGTTACTCAAAAGAGGGACAACTCTTTTGATATGTGGAGAAACTTTTCTAGAGGATAATGGAATTCACACAAAACATTGTAGGCCTAAAAGCAGCCATCAATTAAGAAAGAATTAAAGCTCAAACTTACCTAATATTTAATACCTATAATTAATCAAAATCCCTAACCCTATATTGGACAATTCTATAATTATTTAGAAGATATAATGCTAATATGAACCTGAATATATTCTCCTTGCACAAGCATAAATACAGATCGGAACAACCACTTACACTTAACCAAACAAATAACTATAACCATACACTAGTACCCTACTATATATTTTGTTAACCCAACCCAGGTGTGCATATAAAGGAAAGATTAAAAGGAATGAAAGGAACTCAGCAAATATGAACCCCGCCTGTTTACCAAAAACATCACCTCTAGCATTTACCAGTATTAGAGGCACTGCCTGCCCGGTGAGTTATGACTTTAACGGCCGCGTATCCTGACCGTGCAAAGGTAGCATAATCACTTGTCTCTTAATTGGAGACTAGTATGAATGGCATCACGAGGGCTCAACTGTCTCTCATTCCCAATCAGTGAAATTGATCTTCCCGTGCAGAGGCGGGAATATTTATACAAGACAGGAAGACTCTGTGGAGCTTAAGTTGTATAGCTCAACAAATACCAATATATAACCTACCGGAACAACCCGTATAAGCCCATGGCTACACATGGAATATCACAGTCTATAAGGTTATAAGTGTTATAGGAAAGCCAGAGAGCCTTAAAGAAGCACATGATATGCATGAGTAGGTAGAAAAAATTCCCAATGAAGAATTATACAAAATAAGTAATATGACAAATATCATCAGAGAGATAGATGATTGGAAAAGGAAGTGGGCCAGTAATGTAATCAGAGCAAAGGATAACTGATGAACAGCTTGTGTTGTTCCTCTGGGACCTGCAATGCCAACTGATATAGAAGAAAGTTCTCAGAATGATGGAAGGATCCCCAGAGAGGATTTATAGGCCGATGTTGTTAAGAATTACAGAGGATCTGAATGGATTGTGGTCTGTACCATTGGAGAGTGAATAGAGAGAACAGCTAACATTTCTATCAGGCCTTAAAATTTGCAAAGAGCTTTATGATTATTATCTCATTTGATCCTCTTAACAATCCTGTAAGACAGAGCATTTTTTTTTAGCACTTATTATATACCAGAAAAAAAAACTAACATTCTTTAGGAAGAAACAACTTATACATATATGGGTATATGTACGTGTGTGTGTGTGTGTGTGTGTGTGTGTGTGTGTGTGTGTGTGTGAATAAAGAGCAATTTAGAAGGAACATGATTAGCTGAGAGGATAAGGAAAAGCTTCATATCGAAGGTGACCATTAAGCAGTTTTAAAAGAGACAAGGAATTCTAAAAGATGGAGGTAAGGAGGGAATGCATTTTAAGCATGGGACAGAGGAAGAGGAAAGAAGAATCAAGGAGGAAAATTTGGAACACAAAGTCTTATAAAAATGAGTGTTGAAAACTTCCTCTACATGTATTTGGAAAAGCAAAATGCTCTTGAAATTTTTTTAAGTAGGGAAGAAACCAGGAAATTGGGAGAATTGAAGATTAGTCAATTAATCAAAGGGAGAAAATAATTCCAGAGACAATGTGTTGGAGAATATGGGAAAGGATAGTTTCTAGGTTAAATGTAGAGGTATCGACCTTGACAAGGAAAAAACTCATCCCTTCATCAAACTAGAACAAATAAGTTTGCCTCTCTGGGCCTTAGTTTCCTCATCTATAAAATGGTATAGGTGCTAAAGTAGACAGTTTTAGAAATCTCTTCTTATTCTAGATTCATGATCCTACAACATGAGAGGTGTGCCAAAAACTGACATCAATCTGCTTCCCAGTCCTTCATTTATCCAAAAGGGTCCACCCTCATTGCCCTGGGTGTTCAAGAGCTGCAATTGGCTCAGAACAATAAAAATGCTTTGAAAGGAGAAGTGGAACACAGGAACACATCAACAATTATAAAGAAACTGAAATTCATGTGTAATATGACATTGGTGGAAATGTTTACTGGTATATAGAGCATGCTACTCAAGTACTTTCTGAAAACAAAACTAATGAATCCACACTTTCCATTTATTCCTACTCTTGTTCTCTCTCTGGAAAAAGAGAAGTGAGGTTTGCCAAAACCTGTTTCTGAAGGATTTGATGGTTGTTTTCATTTTGAGAGTGTTTTTAAAGTAGTTTCTCTAACCAAAAGAAAATGTGTTTAACCATTGCATTGTTGATCTATGTGTTTCATTGTTCAAATGTGGCTAAAAGACCTAAATGATAAAACACTGAGCATGAGCACATGAGCAAAAAAGTAGGAGTTTCAAAATACCAGGTGTCCCAAAAGTCAATGAAGTTTTATTATATTAAAACTGAGACTTTGGGGACATTGCATATTTGCCAGACACCCAGGGATTCTCTTTCTAATTTCTGAGGCCTTCCCAGCTGGGCTCTAGAACTGAACAAAAGGGAATTATTGATTAATATTTTTATACGCTTTCCAAAGTGGAGAATAAGTGAATTTGGACCATCTTAGATACAAATTAGCCTAGCAGTTTGATGGGTTTGTGAAATAAACTGGAACTGGAAATAAATTGGAACAGTGCAAATCAGGTAAATTTTTTCCTTCTTATTTTCTTCCCAGGAGTGCTTTTAAAGCACTGTCTCTTGAAGGGCAAAACCCAGAAAATAATGAAAGAAAAGGGCCTATATATACCTTGCAGGTGAGTCTGCAGAAGAGCAGAACTGCACAAAAGAGGGTAAAGACACAAAGTGTTCTACTCCACACAACTACTAGACATGCATTGCACACTTACAGTATGTCTGAGTAGAATTTTCCCTACTTACTAGTTGAGTGACAAAAGGAAAAAGCTACATTGACGTTCTGTCATAGAGAGTGACCCTTGTGGGTAAATTGAGCCTGTCTTATTTTTCACAAGACTAAGTAACTTTCTTTAAACTTAAATCCTAAATCTTTCAGAATGATATGGTAAGTTATACCTCAAAGATGAAGTGTGGGATATTGGAAAGAACAATAATTTGGAATCAAAGGACCTTGGTTCTGCTACTCATTCTCAATATGACCTTGGACAATCTCTTTGAACCTCTATTTCCTCATCAGTAAAATAGAAAGAATAAATTAAACGAACTTTTTTCCTATGCTCTCTGATTTTTTTTACTTTTATAGCTTTTTAATTTTCCAAATACATGCAAAGTTAGTTTTCAACATTCACCTTTGCAAAATCTTGAGTTCCAAATTTTTTCTCCCTCTCTCTACCCCTCTCTTCTCCCCTAGACAATAAGCAGTCTGTATAGGTTAAACATGTACAATTCTTCTAAACATATTTCCATATTCTTCATGCTTTACCTTGTTTCTGATTTTATCTGAAAAATCAGATAAAAAGGGGAAAAAACATGAGAAAAGGAAAAAAATAAGCAAACCAACAGCACCACTACAAAAAAAAGATGAAAATACTTCCATATTCAGTCTCAATAATTCTCTATCTGGATGCGAATGGCTCTTACCATGACAAATCTATTAGATTTGACTTGAATCACCTCATTGTTAAGAAGAGCCAAGTCCATCACAATTGATCATCACATAATCTAGCTATTGCTGTCTTCAATGTTCTCTTGGTTCTAACTCATTTAATTTAGGAACATAAATTCAATAAACGTTAAAGCCTATTCTAGCTACTGATCCCCATTGTTTTTCTTTTTCTGTAGTTACACAATTATAATTTGTTGCAGTGTTCTAAAAACATACTTTTTGTATGTTATGTTGAGGCCTTTTATTTTTACATTAATTATTTGAACAAAGAAAAATTAAATGAAAAATTCTGATAAAGATATTTTATAAGTCACAATGTACAGATTATTCTAGAAGTCCTTGCAAGTCCTGTACTGCACTGCCATAATAAGGCGAAAGATGTTTCATTATCTGTTTTGTCACTGCTTTTTAATTACTGAAAATTTGAGTTCCCACTAGAGGTTTAATTCATATTGTTTTGGTCATGGGCATATTATGCCCTTCATTGTGTTTGTTAACTCAGTGTCAGTTCCTCCATATCTTCTCATATTTCTCTTGAATTCTTCATTTTCAATATTTTTTCTGGCACAACAACTTCCTTTATTCATATAATTTTTCAACCATTCTCCAATGTGTGATGCCTTTATTTCCAGTTCTTTGATAATGCACACATTTTTTTTTCATTTCTTGGGGTTTATATGCCCATCTATGATCTTATTTCAAGTAAATTTTCTATTTAAAGTATTTTTCTAGTAGTATGAATTTTGTTTGAAATTTTTCATGTGTTCCAGATTAGAGATATGTAACTGCTTTATTAGCTGTTGTATTTTTTTGGTTTTTCATATAATTAAGAATCTAGGCAGGAAGAGTATCTGAAGAAATTATCAATGGGCTGTGATGTTAAAACCCAGTATAACTTGTTTACAGCCAGTGCCTAATGCATTTATACTTTAATTAAATTAATGATAATAGGATTAGGTGGTCTCTGACAGAGTATTGAATCAGAGACCACTACTCACAGAGATAATATCCTCTGAATAGGCCTCAGAAAAGGAAACCTTCTTCTTTTCCCTTAGAAGTAGGTTTCATAATTTCAGTTTTAGTTCTAGAGTAATGGTAGAAATTGTGCTAATGTGAGTTGACCAGATAAGATAAGAAATAATTGCAATTAAAAGGTATTTGTGAGTAAAATATGCTTTAAACTATGAATGCACTCCCCCTCCTCCATTTTCAGCTTCAACAGTGAAATAATTATTGTCTACACATAGAGTTTTTACATTCTGGTTCTTCAAAATGCTACTGGGTTTGGTGATAAACATTCAACTAAGCAAGCAATAATTCATTGTTGCTCAGCATGGTATAGAAGATAGCATACTGGACTTGAAGTCAAAAGAACTAGGTTTAAATCCTGCTTATGGCAATTACTAGATCTGAGTCTATAACTAAGTCTTGTAACCTCTCTAGGCCTCAGTAAAATGAGACTATATCCCTCATACCTATTCCTACATGGTTGTTGTGAAGTTCAGATGATACAAAGTACTTGCATCTTTTAAAACTCTCTAAAAAGAATATTTTATTTCCATTTTTCTGAAATAGTCACTGTTTAATATGTGTGTGTGTGTGTGTGTGTAGTCAGTTTTCCCCCATAAAATGAACTGTCACATCTAAATTATTTGAAATTCCCTTGTTTCTTTACCAAAGACAAATTATATATTTTATGGAATAAAGGTACCAAATAAAATGCTGAATTTTTTTTAAATGTTGAAGTTAGAAGGGTTCAAAAACCAAGAAAAATGTCATCATTAAAATATATTCAGTTTATTAACTTACAAAACAATACCATCTGACAAGTAAGAGACTAGAAACTACTGGAAAATACTGCAGTCTTAGAGTGAGCAAAAATAATACAGGGATTGGAAGGCAGCCCACAAGTAATGCTTGGACTGAGGGTGCATCCATTTTCAAATTTGCTCTGGTCCTGGAACACTGGTTATCTCCTCTGTGTTGCTTCTTACTACCTTTTTTTTTATATATATAAAGTAACTATTTCACAGCAATTAAGCAAATGGCTAATAAAATGTACATATATATTTCTGATTAACCAGATCACTGAACAGAGAAAGAATAAGCCTGCTGGTTCTTTTTTGCAGATGAACATTGTTAAATAGTCAGCTTGGGTGGCTGTTAATGGCCAATCATATTCCAAACATAATTATGACATCAGAATTAGTGTATTTTTTCCATGTAGAGCAGTGTACCTCTTGACTCAAACTTCTGATTCAGTTGAAAAACAATTATTCTCTCAGGGCTATTTTCCATATTGACTTACTATATATTCTGTCTTATACACACACCCACACCCACACACCACACATACACACACACACACACACACACACACACACACACATACACACACACACACACACAATAGCTTTAAACACAGGAGTAATGTTCCTCAAAAAGCAGTGTATCCTAACTATTAGACAAGGAAATGAGTCTATTATGTAACAATGTGTAGAAAAGTTTAGAAAACAGCTAAGTTGTGCAGTGGATAGAGTACCAGCCCTGAAGTCAGGAGGACTTGAGTTCAAATATGACCTCAGACACTTAATACTTCTTAGCTCTGTGATCCTGGGCAAGTTACTTAATCCCAATTGCCTCGGTAAAAAAAGAAAAAAAATTAAAATTAAAAAAAATTTAGTTTAGAAAACTGGTAGGAAAAAAGAAAAAAATGTCAATTATTTCTTAAATTGGGTTTTAAAATTCTCCCAAAGAAGCAAGTCAGTAAAGGAATATGTAAGGATGGCAGAGTTAAATGGGATGGGGAAAGAGGAATATGGAATTGTATTGAAGAAAGGACATGATTTCAAAATTCTACTGAAGAAATATCTCTCTCACCTTTTGGCAAATAGGTGATGAAATAAAGGTATAAAATGATACATGAATTCTTAGAAATGGCCAACATGATGATCTGATTTACCTATAATAGTAGCAATACTCTTCTTGGGGCCTAGAGAACCTTAGATATTAATTCTCTTGCTCTCAACTATTAGGGATCTCTTTTAGATCTAGACTCACATACACATGAGTAGAATAGATTCAAATTTTAGAAAACTATTTTTAATGAGATATATTAGGCTCTTAAACATCCTGACTCTTTAAACACTACTATGAAACCCCAGAAAAAAAAAAACTTATGTAAAGCTTAGGTTTAGTTCCTATTCTCTCAAATAGTGCAGAATAAAAAGGTATCCAATGTAAATTACCTATAGGACAGCTATTTATTTCTGCTACATGAAAGAAATGTGAAACCCAAGAGACTCTCACACATTCACTGAAAAGACTTACCAATTATAATAACTCTTGTGTTCTTTCCACAAGTTGAGATTTAAATCATTATAGTATGAAACATTTTGTGAGATTAATGAAACATTTCAACTTCACCTTGTCCTGGAACTATTCAAACCATTATTTCCAGGTGTGTTTCTTCTGACAAGCTAGACCAAGACCCATCCTAATTTGGATGGGCATTTTCCATGCAGAAACCCTTACTTCTATTCAGTTTTTAATAAGGGAGCCAAGAGATCTGGCTTCTCAAATACATTAGGCCACCTCCAAAGCTAGAGATGTCCATGACAGCATCTCTATTTGGTCACCACTTTTTAAGAAAGAAAACAGGGGGGAAAAAAGTTTGGATCCAAGACCAAGACTAATTTCAACTAGAAAGATCACTATTTCTTTTCTACTATGGGTTACAGATTTCCATTTTGAGTGGGGTATGGGAAAGATGATATTTCTCTCCCTCTCCATAGGAAGCCCAGGAAGCAAATACTGTTTATTTGTCACTCATTTCAGAGGAAAAGAAAGAGCAGAAAACAATTATTCCCTTTTTAAGATACAAAGAATTTCTTAGTTTAGTGCCCAATTGTTATTCTTCCATATCTGTGATAGAATTCTCCCCCACCCTTTTTAGTTGACATGGGGTGGAGGATCAAGTAATCATCAAGGATTTGGTACATTATTCCAAAGCAACACATTTTTCAATATTCCATGGATTATGCTTTAGCCAGAGCAAACCAAGAAGGCCTACTGTTCCACCTATTCATTATGCCTCAATTTTTTTCTTTAAAATGAGAGGAAGCATCTCTTTCCCTTTCAGAGGAAGGGGGGTGGTGGAGGAAAAGAAGTTGATGGGAAGTAATAGGAATAAAAAAATGGCAACAATAAAGCATTTTGAAGGTATATAGAAGAAAGAAAAAGAAGACCCATAACTTTACATTATCTTGTTAAGCTTATACAGATTTTTAAAAACATTTCACATGGAGAGAAGTCATAGCTTCTTTCACAGTTTTCCTTGTTCTTCAAATCTTGCAATGGCTGTGACTGTTGAAGTCACTTTCTTTTTGTAAAGAGAACAGTATAAGTGAAGAGCACAGGATAAGTTAAAAGCACAGTGGAAGAAAACTAATCTTAGAATCAAGCCATTTCAAGTTTCACCTTTAGCACTTATTAGCTGTACATCCATAGGCAAATCACTTAACCTCTTTGAGACGGTTTCCTCAGCTCTAAAATATAGTTAATACTTGTAACATCTAAATCATGGAGTTGTTGAGAGTAATATATTAGCCCTTGAACACATAAGTTGCTTTCCTCTGGCTTTCCTCTACTCCCTCCCACAAAGGACTAGGATTGCAAAGTTAACAGAACTTCAAAATAGTGTTTTGATGATTTGAATAGTCCAAGTTGAAAGGATTTTGGAAAGATAATCACACCGATTCTTTCTTTGGTGGAATAATTATACAATCCAACAGAGGCTATAGTGGCTGATGTGGGGCATTATCTTCTTTGGGGGTCTCTACTGATCCCTTTTCTTTTAAGTGAGTGGATGGAGGAAAATCAAAAAGCCTCTAGTGAAATGTGACCTGTCTGTTTGGAGATAATCAGTTAACTATAAAGGTTTTACTCTAGGTCACAGTTTATGTGTCTTCCAAAAAATATATATACTTTAGGAAAATCACTGGCAGCTATGTAGAGGAAGGAATGGAGAATTAAAAGATGGTACATTAATAGGCTGAAAAACTGGGGGAAATAATATTTGAATAAACATCAATATAGATGTTGAAGTTCTGAGAATGAGAGCAGAAACTGGACTAGAGAAAAGAGTGTAGATTGAATTCATTGAGGAAGGAGGGAGAATATCCTAGGAGGCTGAGAATCTGTACTGGGTGATAAATTTTTATTGTATGACTCTCAAAGGAGGAGAAGTTGCTGAGTGATGGTGCTAGAAAAGTCTGGAAGAAGCAATAGAGAGAAAGATTTCAACTCTACACACTCCCCCTGCCCAGACACACACACACACACACACACACACACACACACACACTCTAGAATTGTGAATGAAATTGCAATTATAACTGAAATAGTGGACAGAGGTACAATATCATCTGAGGCAAGCCAGGCATCATTAAGTAGCAGAAAATAGATGAGCAAGAGAGGAAGTGGTATGAGATAAAAGGAAATTGTAAATTATGAGCATGTATTTCAGAAGGTGTGCTAGAAGGAATTGACAGATCTGGAGTAAGACATGTGGGAAAACTCAAGAGAAATAGGAATGAGGAAGCCTATAGTTCCATTGTTTTGATCTTCAACAATCAGAGATACAGGATCACTGGAGTGGAGAAAATAAGAGAAAATAGAAGAGGAAAGAGACCAGTAATGATGACAGTAAGATTCTGATGAAAGCAGGTAGATTATAAGGATCAAGAACAACTCTCTAGGTCAGTGGTTCTCAAAGTATGGTCTAAGGAATCCTGGGGAATCTCTGAAACCCTTTTAGAGGGTCTACAAATTCAAAAATAGTTTTTATTCCAATATGGTAAATGTCTATAAATATAACTCAGATAAACAAAAACACTTTGGAGAGATCCTCAATAATTTTTAATAGGATAAAGATACTGAAAACAAAAGTTTAAGAACCACTGCTAGGTTTTGATATAATCCTCAACTATCCGACCTGCCAACAAAACTGACAACTTAAGTGAAATAGGAGGATAGTTTTAAAAATACAAAATACTCAGGCTAATAGAAATAGAAATAGAAAATTTGAATAGCCCAATCTCAGAAAAAGAAATAGAACATGCCATTTAAAAAAAAAACTGTGAAAGAAAGGAAGGGAAAGAATAGTGGATTTACAATGAATTATATGACCAATATCAAAAATTTTTTAAAATTAATTTTGATATCATATATACTGTTTGCAAAAGTAGAAAAAAAGGGGAGGACATAATGAAAAATTCCTTTTATGAGACAAATATGGATACTGATAGCTAAACCAAGGAAAAATAAAACAGAAAAAGAAACATATAGGCCAAAATCACTAATGAATATAGAGGCAAAAATATTGAATAAAATGTTAGTAAAAGACTACAAAAACATACTTTAAAATATTATTCAATATATTTTATTATCAAAATATATTTAAATATATTCTAGGATGAATATATATGTATGTATATATACATACACACATATATGTAGATGTATATAAATATACATCTACATATACACACATATTTAGTCTCTCATAAGCTTTTGTTTCTTATGCCTCTACCTTGGATTTCCACCTTGGTTTAGTTAATAATTCTACTTTAGGAAAGTGCTTTTGTCCCTGCATACCTGTGCCTGACAAAAATGAATTACAATGCATTATGTGGCGTATCTGGTAATTCAGTGGCAATGGTATTAGAATCACATTTCAGCAAATACATAAACAAAAGCAATTATTCTGGAGCACTGAGGCTAGAAAATATAGTGGGTTGTACGTCACAGTTCTCTGGAGTAAAACTCAGTGTGTGAGAACTAAGCCTTCAAATTTATTCAAATCTCACTTTAACTCCAATTCCCATCATCAGCACTATCACAATGATTTTTTTCCCCTGCAAGCTCAATCAATTTCATTTTTCCCTTTTTAGCTAAAACATAGGACCCTAGGCAAAATTGTGAAGTAAATAAAGTATGCTTACTGCACCCTTAGCTTCATTTTTTTCCCTATTAGTGACCTTAAATTCTCTTTCTTTCAATATATAAAGACTTTAAGATTTCTTCACTTTCTTTTCTGCATCTGGGGACACCCTCAATTAGAATTGTCTTTAAAACTACTCCAGAATCAAAGCCCACTTTGGTCAGCATCCATTAATCAAAACCTTTTCAATATTCCTTTTACTAGATCAAACAGAGGACACCTTAGTTTGAAAAAAAGAAGAATTTGTTTGATATAAAAGCCAAATTAAGCAACAAAAGATTAAATGAACATAACCATTTCTGCCACCCATTTCAAAATAGTTGCTGGCGCATGGGCAGAAGAGGGGAAGCCCTAGTCTTGGCTGCTACTGCTGCATCACAGTAGGAATAAATAAAGCAAGACATTCACAACAGGATCCAAAAAAGAAGCATTGCATGTTCTGTGACTTGGCTCCTGCTTATCCACCCTGGGCTTCTCCTGCTGTTTGCAAATGTGATATGTGTGAAATGGGGATAATCAAGGAAGCCACCTCCCATTGGCTCTGGCTAACCATGGAAAATACCTGGCTTTGGACCAAGTCTTCTGTGTATGGCATATTTACCCTGGTTCTTTCCAGTGGGTTATATGAGCTGGCTCCATGCTGAAAAACCTGGTGCTTTAGGATGGTGCAACAATCTTGGATCATCCCTTGGTTCTTACCCTCAACTTCTGCCCCCAGTGGGGAAAGGTCTACATCAAAGTTTCATCACAAGAGGTTCACCATTGATCCAGAAAGAGATTCCTTCCATTATACTTTTAAGAGGAGTGATTGTTCTCTTCAGCAATCTAACTCCTTTCTGTCTCCAGAAAATGTGGCTCTAACTCTTTCTCTGGAACTTCCCAAGAGAGAAAGACAGTGAAGGATGCTCCAGCTGTTAAAACAGCTTTGAACACTTTTCTGTTTGCCTTTTCTGTTTTGTGCTTCTTTCTCTGAGTGATTACAAGATAGGGTCTTTATTCCTGAGTTCCTTTATAGAAGACTCCACTCTAGGTGCTTCTTGGAGACAATTATGACTGACAGGAGGAGCCCAAATTCTGGCTTAGATTGACAGAAGACCCTGAGGGCACTCAGATGGTAGAACATGAAGGCAATGTTGACTCACAAAATGTCTCATGTTATGATCTTTTAACAATCAACTTCCCAGAAGAGTTGCATGTTTTAAGTTCATGTAATAGTATATTTTTGAGTTGTATTTTTAACCACTTATTTTGTAGTGGGAAAAATAAATAGCTGTACTATATCTTAGCTGTTTTGTACATTGAGTACCTTTCTACTTTGTATTTTGAGGATACCTTAGACATGAATCAAGCCTAAGCTTTAAGTGATTCTTGCTGAGATTTAGGGGTATGAAGAGCAAAAGTTACAGAAAAAAAACAATCTTAGTTATTTCCCTTTTTAGGAACTAATTATCTCTCTAAACTGAATCAAGTCATTTCATAAGAACCAAATCTAAGAACACTCTTAAAAGAAAAAGGGTGTCTCAGTTCTTTTTCGTTTAGTAGTGGATTGTTGTATTTTTACATTACTACTACTACTACTACTACTACTACTACTGTTTCTGCTTCTAGCTGCTGCTATTTTGCCACTAATAATAGTAATAATAACAATAACATTTAATCTTTATACTTTACAGTTTAGAAAAGCACTTTTATAGAGAGATACATTATCTCATTGGATTTGATCCTTAGAAAAACTATATAATGGAGATAGTATTTTCATTCCTATTTTCCAGATAAAGAAACTGGGGCTGAGAGAAGTTAAATAACTTGCTGAAGTTCACAGAATTTGAACTCAGATATTCCTGACTCATCTGGCATTCTATATATTATATCACTTGAAGTGAGAGAGGGACATAAGCAATGTGCATATTAATAGGTGTTACAACTTGGAGTGTTCATTGCTTTTTCTCCCCTATCTACTTGTCTCATTCTGACAGCTATGAAGCATAAGGACTATACTCCATTTTTTTCTTTCCTGGCCCCAAATTCATGACTTCAGCTCTGAGGCCACGTGGCTCCCTTTTTCTTGAGGACCTGATATCCTTTGCTGACTTACCTCTTGCTGAAATTTCTGAAAAGCTGACAGGTTTAGATGGATAAGCAGGTTCCTCCTTAAGGACTCATGTCCACTCTCTTGTGTTGTCTCTTTCTCTTCTTCCTCAGTAGTTAATTCCTGTGTTAATTTCTTTAACATATACTGCATTAGTTGCTGTTTAGGGAAGGAGGTAGGGGGAAGGTAGAGAGAAAAAAATTGGAACATGAGGTTTTTGCAAGATGAATGTTGAAAATTATCTAAACATATGTTTTGAAAATAAAAAGCTTGTTTAAAAGTTTTTAAATGAAGGGCAAAAAAAGAAGTTAATTCTTGGCTTCCATAATATTCTTTTTTGGGGGAGGGGAGAGAAAAGCTCCCCATTAGTGGTCAGGTTACACTGTTTATAAAGAAATAAAATATAACTTCAAAAAGGTACAAAGGAAAAATGTCTGTCCATCATAGATTCCCATCAATATCTTTTGTCAGGAAAGGATTGCGCTCAATAATGCAAATATAGTTATTCTATCCATATAGCAATACTCTCCATCATGGTTTTGAAAAATCACTGATAGGCATAAGAAATTAAATGAGAATTGTGAAAGAGTTTTGCAGAAGTTGCAGATAACACAGAGCCTGTGACCAAATCTTAACCCAAATTTTACAGTAAGATACTGTAAATAGTAAAAGGGAAAAAAGCGAAAAATTTAAACATCTCTGGTATGGCCATAGATTTTTCAGATCACAGGGTGCCAAGTCCCTACCCCCACAATATGGAAGGGATAACTATAACTCATAAGACAATGTATTTTGCCTCTGTAGTGCTTCCAAAAGTCAACAAGAGTCAGAGAACACAAGAAGATAGACATGCATTAATAAGCATTTAAAGGAACAGGGTTACAATTATAGACTACAAGGACTCTATAGCCAAGAGGATGTAAGAATCCCTCTTTAGCTTTTAGTGGGGAGATTGTGAGGTGGGGGTTGGGAATGGGAAGAAAATAGCCTGAAAGCAAAGGAGAATTAGGGGTTATCTCCATGGACTAAGATCCCAGCAAGAAATAGAGTGAGCAAAGTAGGATTTCCTTACCTCATCACCATCACAACACAGCTCAATGGAATCCCCCTATTCTTCAGTTTCTAATGTCTAGTTCAGTCTCTTGCTCATATCTGGTCAGTCAATCTCTTAAATCCTTCAACTCCCAGTCTTCCATAATCATTTCTTCTCCCATGCAAGGTAACTTTCCCAAATGCAACAGTGCTTCCCCACAAGCTATGTCTCCTGTTATTAGTTTGTATTTTCCTCTTTTCCTGCCACCCTCTAGGTTGTCCATGAAAGTTCCTTCTCTACAACCATGAAAAACAGGAAGGAGTTATGGAAGGAACACCCATTTCCCCCTCTAACATCTTGAGTTCTCTCATTGTCATTGATTGAAGAGTCAATGCTTTTTAAGGTAAAAAAAATCTATGTTTGATTTAAGCCAAAGAAGCAAATCTGCAAAAAACAAATCTGAATATGAATGGTTTTATAGAAAACAGAAGATTTTTTTTTCCTGGCATGCCTGAAATCATATCATTTAGATGTCCTCCCTCACAGGAAAGACATAATCAATGTTTCTCGTCTATAGAAGGCAGAAAAATTATAGGGATTAACCACTGGTTCCTTTTTTGGATTTTGTCTCCTGTGAAATTCTGGGTTTCTCAGCTGCTACTCTTCCTTTATTGTAGTTTTTATCTATAATATCCAGCTTGACAAGTATACAAAACAATATTTTCTCTCCATCATCTCTTGGGGTTGAAAAAAAGAGGTAGCATTTATACAATGTTTTAAGGTGAACAAAGTTCTTTATATATATTATCTCATTTGATCTTCACAAGTAACCCTAAGAAGATGTTATTTATATTCCCATTTTAAATAGGGGGAGGGAAATGAGTTTAAGTGACATACTTAAGGTCATATAACCTATAAGTGTCTCAGGTGGGATTTATACTCAGATCTTCCTTTACCCAGGTCCATCACCACCTAACTGTGTTAAAGGACTGAGAGAGAACAGTATCTTTGCTTGGGATAGATGGGATGATGGTAACCTTCAACAGAGAGAAGGCAAAGATGCTCAACTTCTAATTTTATTCCTTTTTCTCTTCCAAAGGCAATGACTTTAACAATATAAAAATATTAGTGAGGGAGGTAATATTCCAAATAAGTAAAGAGATAGTTAAGAAACCACTTGACCAAAATGAATTGTATACTCAGATATGCAGAGAATTAGCTGCTGAGCCACTATGAAAGGTATTTGAAAGATCATGGAAAATATAAGAGGCTCCATAAAGTTAGAGAAGGAAAATTATATCAATTTTTAAAAAGTCAAAATATCAGAATCCAAGAAAATTCTAAAAGAATAATTAAAGAGATGTTTGAAAAAAAAACTAGAAAAGGGAGTAAACCCATCATGATTTCATCAAAAATAGATAATGTCTAACCAATCTCTTTTTCTATTTTGACAGGATTATCAAACTAGTAGATGGAAGAATGTTTTATTTATATATATATATATAATATATATTTATATTTATATATATATATATAATATATATTTATATTTATATATAGGGTTTTTCTCCCCTGAGGCAATTAGGATTGAGTGACTTGCCCACAGTCACATAGTTAGGAAGTGTTAAGTGTCTGAGACCAGATTTGAACTCAGGTAGGTCCTCCTAACTTCAGGGCTAGTGCTCTTTCCACTGCTCCTCCTAGCTGCCCCATATATATAGTTTTTTTTCTTTTCATTCTTTATTTTTTCTATTGGTTTATATATGTGTATGTGTGTGTATATCTTTTTATTTATAAAACATATGCATGAGTAATTTTTCAACACTGACCCTTGCAAAACCTTCTGTTCCAACTTTTCCCCTCCTTCTCCCCACCTCCTCCCCCAGATGGCAGGCAGTCCAGTACATGTTAAATATGGTAAATCTAATATATGTAAACGTATTTATACATTTATCTTGCTGAACAAGAAAAATCAGATCTAGAAAGAAAGAAAAAAATCTGAGAAGGAAAACAAAAATGCAAACAATAACAGAAAGAGGGGAAATGCTATGTTGTGGTCCACATTCATTTACTATAAGTTCTCTCTCTGGGCATATATATAGTTTTGAATTGATTTTTGCAAAACTTTTTATAAAGTATCTCCTCCAATTCTTGTGAAGAAGATAAAGAGAAGTAAACTAGATTATAATATAATTGGATTCAGAATGGACTGAAAGACTGAACTCAGAGAGTAGTCCTTAATCATTCAACGTCAATATGGCAGGAGGTGTCCATTGCATTAACCCAGAGATCTGTGTGTACTCCATCTTACTTAACATTTTATCAAAGATTTGGATAAAAGTATAGATGGTTTGCTTCAAATGTGCAGATACCACTAAGATGGGAGAGAGAGCTACCACACAGAATGATAGAATCCAAAAATATCTTGACAGGCTATGGGATTAATCAAGTAAGATAAAATTCAACAGGGATAAATGTAAAGTCTTACACTTGGGTACAAAAATTCGATTTCACAATTGTAAGATAGAAAAAGACATGGTTATACTATAATTTTCCTGAAAAGAGTCTGAGAGTTTTAGTGGACTGCAAGTTCAATATATGTCAATATTGTGGTGCCACAGCCTAAAAAACAAACAAACAACAACAACAAAAAAAGTGCAATCCTGGGCTACATTCAGAGAGTCATAGATTCCAGAAATAGAGAAGTTTTGAATGGAGAATACTTCTGTATTCTACCAAAACCTTGGCTGAATATTGCACTCAGTTCTGTGGGTCATTGTTTTAAAAAAGATAATGATAAGCTAAAGAGTATCCAGAAAAAAGCAATTAGGATAATGAAAGACTTTGAGTCAATATCATATAAGTATTAATTGAAAGAATTACGTACATTTAGCCTGAAAAAGAAAGGTTCAGAGAGGCTATGACTGCCATTCTCAAGTATTTGCAGGGCTGTCAAGAAGAGAATAGATTAGACTTGCTTTGTTTGGGCCCAGAGGGCAAAATCAGGTGGAATGGGTGTAATTTGAAAAGACAAATTTAGGCTTTATGACAAGAAAAACTTCCTAGCACTTAGAGCTGTCCAAAAAATATCTTGGGCTGCCTTAAGATGTCGAGTTTCCTTTTACTGGAGTTCATCAAGCAGAGGTCAGAATATCACGGCTCAGGTATGTTATAATAGGGTTCTCATTCATGTATATGTAACCTGCTCTTCTCTGAGAGTGCTCAGTTATAATATGGAGACATCCTTAAAGATCCTTTTGAGCCTCCTGGACTTGATTCCATGAAAGTGCCTCCCAACTCTCAATTTCTGTGATTCTAAATCATAGATATAGAGTTTGAAAGACCTTAAAAATCATAAAATCATAGATTTTAAATTAGAACGGGTCTTAGAGATCATCTAGTTCAATCCCCTCATTTTATATATAAGAAAATTGAGGCTTACCTCAGTTAGCTAATTTACCCAAATCAGCTATACATTTACCCAAATCCATATAGAAAGCATAATAGTACAGCAAAGATTCAAATCCAGGTCTTCTGGCTCCCAAATCTAATCCCATTTCCACCAAACTATATAGATTTAATCTTTCCCTCATCTAAGTTATTTCCATTATTGTTCTATAAGAAACAATCAGCAGGCAAGAAACTGGAAACTGAATGGATACCCATCAGTTGGAGAATGACTGAATAAGTTATGATATATGAATGTTATAGAATATTAGTGTTCTATAAGAAACAATCAGTAGAATGATTTCAGAGAGGCTTGGAGAGACTTTCATGAACTGATGCAACAGCAAGATAATACAATGATCAGTTTGGATGGACTTGGCTCTTTTCAACAATAAGATGATTCAGGACAGTTCCAATGGTCTTGTGATAAAGAAAGCCATCTGCACCCAGAGAGAAGAATATGGAAAGTGAATGTGGATCACAACATAATATTTTCACTCTTTTTGTTGTTGTTTGCTTGCATTTTGTTTTCTTTCTCATTGCCATCTAGGGAAAAGGGTGGAAGGAAGAAAGGGAGAAAAAAATGTGGGAACACAAGGTTTTATAAGAGTGAATGTTGAAAACTATCTAAGTATATGTTTTGAAAATAAAAAGCTTTAAAAAATAAAAAATAAAATAAATGATTTCCTTAAAATAACCCTAAAGTAGAAGGAAATGGAGGCTCTAAAAGCCAACAATTTCTGTGGCCAACAATAAAAATAGTAGCAAAGAAAGAGCTGAAGAATGCTCATAGCTATAGTAACCAAGGGTCATCAAGTTTTTGTAGTCTTCAATTCTGATCCTTATCATGCCTTTGGCCATAGACCCTTTTGAGAATATGGTGATGTATTATGACACCAAACACCTTATCTATTGATAACATTTCCTCAGCTCCTTTAAGTCTGTTATAGCCATTGTGCTATTCTTTCTTTGAAACAGTTCTGCTCAAAGCAGAATTAGAGTTTAGGATCATTGTAACTTCATGTAATTTCACATATCTAATTAGAACTGGCCTTTGGCAGAGTCAGAATAAAAAGAGGACTATCTGTTATAATTTCAATGGCAAGTCTTTTAAGCTAGATCTTTACCTACCCCATTTCCAGACTCCTTCCCATCCAACTGACTAAAACTTAAAATTCAGTCTAGATAATGGGTAAGCCATTACTTATTCTCTATGATTTTGTATGAATAAAAGATCCAAGAAGAAAGAAAATTTTGGCCAGGAATAGGAAGATAAAAGGAAATTATGGCTGATTAGGAGTGAGATAAAGGTTCTTAGGAGCAAAGGTCAGAGGAGAGAACCAGGCCAAAATTTACAATTTTGCCAAAAGCTGAACATATGTATTCTTCTTTTGGACTTTTCTTCTGCTTCCTCACTTATTACTATCTTTTGTGTTAATGTTTATGTCTTGCTTTCTGTTGCCTCCCTAATTTTTTTTTGTTTAACCCATTTCTTGGTAGGTTTTCCTTACTGGAGATAAACTGACTTAAACCTCATTGGGTTTAAAACACCCACAGCATGAAGCTCTTCACAAACAGACCCAGCTTGCCCCATCAACAACCACAAACCATACAGCAAATTACCTACCCAAAATGGTGAGCACATTAAATCATTTGAACTTCATCTGTATGATCATCCTGCTAAACACCCTCCCTCTGCTGCTGACTACTGAGGCTTTGAAAGCCACACTTGCAAATGCTGCTTAAGAAAACACTGGCTCACTGAGCATTTAGGAAATGAAATGTGTTAATTCAGATCCATTTCAAATTAGATCCTGGCACATAACTGTCTGAAGTGAGCACACCTAGATGTAGTTTACATTTGTCTCCCCGCTAAGCTTTTTCATCAAAAGTAATTTGGTGTTAAGCATATTGAAATGCCTTGCATTAGTAGTGGATGGGATTGATTTATTCATGTGCCTATGCAACATATGTTGCTTATACAGTGGTTTATAGCAATTCCAATTTTAAATTAGTGTTTCATTTTTGTTGTTGCTGCTGCTGCTCTGGCTGGCTGCCAATTTTCATTTTTGCCTGGTGCAAGCAGGAGAATTCACCATTTCTAGGGTTGCTGGTTTGCAGGTTATATGTTTCTTTTTAATGGTTAAGATTTCAAGCAACACCACTCCAGAATGGGCAGAAAAAACTAAAAATAAACTTTGGGTGATGCTGACCTATATCATGATCTATTAAAACTTTTTGTTGATATTATTCATGAATGCACAACCATCTTTGAAATAGAACTACAGGCTCATAGAAAAATCTAATTTAAAAATAAATTATTCCATCTGAACTGTTTAGGATTATACTGAATTGGTTTCATGTCCATTTTTCACGTAGACATGCCCCTTTGGAAGTGAGTGGAATCCACCAGACTGCCTAAAGAAAGGTGAACTGGCCTCAATCAAATCTTCAATGCTAAATAACAATGTGGCTGGCTAGTCGGTGACTACTGTATTTCCAGCCTAGATGAGATAGGGACATCCACTTTCATAAAGAGGAAAGAAAGAAGAAAGAGAGAGAAGGAAGATGAATGTGATGAAAGAGAGAATGGGAGGAGAGCAGGAGAGACAGAGCGACCCACACAAAGAGACAGGCAGAGAGACAGAAAAAGAAAGAGAGAGGAAAAGGAAGAGGAAAGGAGAGGGAGAGGGGGGAGAAAAGGAGGGAAGGAAGGAAGTAGGGAGAGAAGGAAGGAGGAAGAGCAAAAAAGAGAGAAAGAGAAGGGGAAGAAAGGAAAGGGAGAGAGAGAAGAAGGGAGGAGGAAAAGGAAGAGAAAGGGGGAAAGAGAAGAGAGAGAGGAGAGAGGAAGAAAGAAGAGAGGGAGGGAAGGGAAGGAAGGAAGGGAAAGGGAAAAAGAGCGAGGGAAGAAAAGAGAGAGGGAGAAAGAGAGAGAGGGAGGAAGAGAAAAGGGTCTTGAAGGATGTTTATATACTTGGCAGAAAGGGGAGAACACATTCTAGATAGAGGGTATAACCATCAGAAGCACAAGGATGTAGACAGGAATAAGCAAAAAATGTACAGAAGTACAGAAGAGCCTAACTTTAGTGAAGAAGCTGTACTAAAGAAGAGAAAGAAATGAATACATACCAAAGTATTGAAGAAAAGTTGAAAAGAACAAAGGAATCTGTATAAGATAAATTCATAAATATATCTGTATGATTACAGATCTTAGATTTTGCCCAGTTAAACCTCATTACAGTACAGTACAGTATCTGAACTCCCAGGTTATCTTCTCCCAGAGACTACTAACTCAGGTTCAAAGTTCTTTATCCACCTGAATCCACAGGGATGGAGAAAGAACCCTCTATCACTTCTATCACTACTCAGCTGTCACCGAGGAACAGATAAATCCAAGAGACCTAGGAGTACTCTCCAGAACATCAACTTTGTTTCCATCCTAATCCCCAAGGTCATCAATCAGAGGAGCATCCCATGTGATGATACAACCTATTAACTGCCTCTGCAGGTGCTACAGCCCCACCTTCTACTAAAGACCCAGAGAAGAAAGTTCTCACCCCCAAAATCCTTGGTCCCATAAAATGTATCAACATTAGAAAAAGATATTTTTTCAGTGAAAGTGACATTAAAGTAGATATTTCACCATCTATATTTATGCTGAATTGTAAGAAACACTGAACCCTTCTGACTTGCATCTGAAACCTCCTGCAATTTTTTTTTCCTCCTTTTAGAATATGAGGTCTGTGGAAGCAGGGACTGTCTTACTTTTCAGTTTGTATTTCCAATGCATTGTCTTGCATATAGCAAGGGTTTAATAAAAAGTCACTGAAACCATATAGCATATTTACCTTGAATAGTCAAAGGACACAATTAAAGCAAAGACTTAGAAAAAAAGTACTAAAGAAAAAATCCCCCATAAACCCTCATAAACTATCCTACACACACTATCATTTGGGAAAGTGGACACATAGGAGGAATATGTATAATCAAGGCCACTCATCTTATTTGGCAAGACACAACTCTACTAAGCTTTTAGGCATAGCTCCACTAAGCATAAGATGGGGAATTGCTCTCTATCTCCAACTTCTACATCAACTTACATCTTGGTTATCTCTTATTTGAGAAGAGTGGACTCTTCTATGTTCTTTTAGATAAAACTAGAAGCTTTTTGACAGCTCTTATAGAAAAGCATATGTCCTTTATTTAGATCAGAAAAAAACACCTTCTCTAGGAAGGATAAACAAAACACTTTAAACTGCCATCATTTCCCCCTCCCCCCTTAATGAATCTTTCAGAGTATCAGACCTAGGATTAAAGCTCTTTTGCCATTGTTATTTAGTCAATTCAGTCAAAATTAATTCTTTGTGACTCTACTTGGAGTTTTCTTAGCAAATATACTGGAGTGATTTGACATTTCCTTCTCCAGTTCATTTTACATGATGAAGATACTGATGTATACAAAGTTAAGTGACTTGCCTAGGATTACACCTCTATTAAGTGACTAAAGCCAAATTTGAACTCAGGTCTTCTTGATTCCAAGGCTGAATTTCTATTCACTCTAGCACCTTACTGTTCATGATGCTCTTTAGGACAAAGAATAGGGCCCTCCTAGTTAGATAAAGCTCTCAAAGATTTTTCTTCCTAGCAATTGGGCTCAGGATCTCCATGGGTAACATGCTCATGATTAGTTTTCCATCTTTCTCATGATTTTAATTTTCGAAGGCCAGACTATTTGAAATATAAATGATGTTTGCCCAATAACTACAAAATGGTCCAATCAGATAGTCAATATCTCTGATAGACACTGTGCTAAGTACTGAGAATAAATAGGGAGATGGGAGGATCCTAGTCTTCAGGAAGTTCACATTTTCTGGTGGAGACAACATAAGGAATCTCTAGTTTTTAAACCACGAACATTTTACATTATTCCAAGTTAGAGAATATCTAGGAAAAGGCATAGAGACATAGCTAAGTTCAGGAGAAAGATTACTCCACAGACCTAACAACATACCTGCCCTTCCATATGCAGATATAGTCAGTCAAAACTTAAAGGAAATTTGTTCTCATGACTTTGAATTCATTCATTTCACATGAAAAAACTGCAGCCCAGGGAACTGCAGCAAATGACCTTATTTTAAATAGTAGGGAAGGAATAAGGTTTGATCTGATAGAATGTAAGAATTCTAGAATTGTTCTTAAGCAGGAGAATAACCTGATAAAAACAGTGTTTGAAAATTATTAGCTTGTAACTGTGCAGAATGAACTGAAGAAAACAAGATTTAATGCAGCTACTCCTTGCTTCCCTCTGATACATACTCACATAGTATATAATGCCTCACACTTTTTACAGCTACCTTCCCAAAAAAACTTCCCCCAATCCATAAATTGTCTTCAATGCTATTATTCTCAGTGTGCATACTACATTTCTAAACATCATTCATCTTCATAGATCTCTTTACCATCCACTCCTTTTTCACTCCTCATCACCTAAAGTAAAAAACAGCTATCTTATAAACAAGATCAGAAATCCCTGGTCTTTTCTATATGCACTGAAGCATATACAGCTATATTTTCAAAAAGGAAACTATGAAAATTCATCATTGGGCAAGGCTTAATGACATGTCTCATTCCCCACTTGAAAGAGCAAAAACACAAAGAAAGAAGGCAGCTAATTGTTTGAAGCAGTAAAATGAAAAAGATTAATAAAATATGCAAATACATAAATACATGCATGTATTGAAAACATGCATTTATTATATTGTACACATGTATATAGCTATATTATAGAGATATATTTATCTCTATAAATATCTGTATGCACATGCAT
This sequence comes from Sarcophilus harrisii, assembly GCF_902635505.1. NCBI lineage: Eukaryota > Metazoa > Chordata > Mammalia > Dasyuromorphia > Dasyuridae > Sarcophilus > Sarcophilus harrisii. The sequence continues at coordinate 226,030,059 of NC_045426.1, forward strand.
GTTTGCCCATATACACATCTATATATATGGGTATGCACTTTGCATATTATATATCTTCCCAGACCTTTTCATAATACAGTCTTTTTACTATGATTCAAAAAGGTCTAGTAATTAAAGCTCTAGGATTATGAAAAGATAATTTTCCTGTTAACTAAATAGAACTGTATCAAGAATGCCTCTAATCTCCATATTAAGATACTTAAACATTTTAACAGACATTGATACAGGGGGGAAAAAATCTTATTTAGGAATTTCATAGAATTTCAAAATTGGAAAGAAACTTAGAGACAATTAGAGAAGTGATAGCATGCCGTGAGTCTTAGACTTGGAGTAGGATCTGAGTTCAAATTATTCCAGATTTACTAGCTCTGTGATCCTAGACAAGCCATTTGACTTCTCTCAGCCTCAGTTTCCTCATCTCTAAAATGGTATAATAATAGAAGCTAGCTCACTTGGTTGTTGTGAAAAATCAAATGAAATCATATTTGTAACGTATATATAGAGGTTGCTAGGTAGATCAGTATATAGAGCTCTGAACTTGGAGTCAGGGAGACTGAATTCATAACTAACCTCAGACACTAGCTGTGTGATCCCGGGAAAGTCACTTAAATCTCTGTTTGCCTTAATCTACTAGAGAAAGAAATGGCAAACTACTCCAATATCTTTGCCAAGAAAATCTCATGCACCATATTGTCATGCTATGGTCCACAGGATCACAGGGTCACAGACACAACTGTACTATAAAACACAGAGTATAAAGTGCTATTAAAATGTTAATTAGTCAGTCCTATCTTCTCATTTTATAGAGAAGCAAACAGATTCAGGGAAGGTTGCGATTTTTTTCCAAGGTCATATAGATAATTAATGATAAAGCTGATACCTAAGAGACAGATTTACTGACTCAAAAAACACTGATTTGCCACTACTCTTCATATACCATACTCATCCCTAAGCTTAACTATGTCAGTCTGTGTCTTTGATAAACTAATCGAATGATAGATCATCAAGTCTGCTGCAAGGACAAACATTGATGTTAGGGCTCTAAAGACCTGGATGTAAATCTTGACTCTGCTACTTACAAGTTGTAGGGTCATGGCTCACATTACTTTCCTGGGTTTCTAAGTGCTGAGAATACAAAAAGAGGCAAAAATTAGTTCTTGCCCTTATGAAGCTCCAATATAATAGGGGAGAAAATAAACATTTTCTTCATCAGTAAAATGAGTAGGGTTAGGTTAGCCAGAGCTTCTTAAACTTTTTCCACTCATGATCCCTTTTCTCCTAAGAAATTTTTACATAACACCAGGTATATAGATATAAAAAATATGTATACAAATCAAACATTTACTGATGATAATTCATAATTTCACTATCCCCACATTCAGTTATGGGATCCCAAATTGGGTCACGAACCACAGTTTATGAAGCTGGAGGCTGGACTATCTCTAAGGATCTTTGCAAATTTTAAAATATTAATTCCTTTGACTCTTTCCATCTAGCTTCTTAAAATGAATACGCATTTTAAACATAAAAATTTTAAAGAGAATATTTATAACAACTATTTAGTAACATATTCCCTTTCCCTCATCTGTCTTGTCCTCCTCAAAAAAACTCAATAACAATGAGCAAAAGTAAAGGTGTTTTAAATTGTCAACAACAGAGTCTGGTTCTCACAGCTGTCAACATGAGTAATCTTTGAGTCTGAGACAAAGTGGAGGTGAATGAAAGAAAAAGGAAGAAAAAGAAGGAATGGAAAAAGCATTTGACTAAGAAAGTGAAATTCTAGATGGAATGAGAACAAGTTCACCTAGACTGAGTGCACCCAGATAACATAATTAGAGCGAGAAGAGATATTCCACAATCTTGTCCTCTTACCTCACCACAGAAGATCATCAAATTTTGGACATGGAAATAATCTAATCTAACCCTTTCATTCCTCAAGGAGGAACTGAAACCTAAAAGATTTATCTGAGGGCACCCAGCATGTTAATAGCCTATCTAGTTATTATTCCATCTATTGTCATCAATTTCTCAAATTGGACCAAAAAGTAAATAGGGTTTAGCCTGATGCTTAGGGCCCTGGTATCAGCTTTTTACAGAAGCCTTATTCTAATCACCAAGGTGACCAGCTGCCTTGTTCTAACTTGCTGCAGTTTCTTAGCTAGCATTATCCAAGGGTATCACTAAGTAGGCTTCATTACAGGAATGGAGCCTGAGTGTGACAAAGGCACATAGGAGAGTGGCAAAACTCATTTTAGAAAGGAATATTTGTAGTCTGTCAACCCAGTCAAGACTAGGAGAGAAAAAATGCAACTAATCATTCACTAGCTGCCACTACTGGAGATGTTTGATTAGATCATATAATTTTCCAAACTGGGAATGATTACAGAATTAAAGAAATTGTTATACTTAGGGGACCATCTCTGGATTTCATTTTACTCCAAAAAAAATTATAAATGGATTTTCAGAATGATCTAGTTTTTTAAAAGCCAGACATCTAATATAGATAAACAGCACCATCTAGTGTATTTCTTTCTCTAACTTCATGTTCAATAGACCCCAGAGATCTTGATATTCATTTACACTGCCTTGGAATTTAAATCAACTGCTGAAACTCAGGTGGTGTTTTCATTTTAAGCCTTATCTCTAATTGAGAATTAACTCAATACTGAGCAAACATTTATTAAATACCTACAGTGTACAATGTACTTTGCTATTGCAATAGAGGAAATGAATAAAAACCATTTACTAAGCCTTTTTCTAAAGTGTAAATCTGACCTTGTCACACACTCATACCCCTCACTCAATAAATTCTAGTGGCTCCCTATCCTAAACAGGATCAAATATATAATCCTCTGTTTGGTGTTCAAAGCCTTTCAAAAACTAGTCCCCTTCCTACTTTCCAATCTTCTTACATCTTTTACCCCTCTCCCCTATTGCCCTTACCCACATAGCCTTCCAATACATGTACTCTAAATCCATGAGACAGGCCTCCTTGGATAAAATACTCCATCTCTCAGCTCCAGGCATTTTCACTGCTTGTCCCCTATCTCTAGAATCTAACCTACTGATTCCACTGGCTTCCTTTAAGTCCTAGGTAAAATCCCATCTTCTTAAGAAATCTTTTTTAATCCCTCTTATAAATACCTTTCCTCTGTTGATTATTTCCAATTTATCCTGTATATGACTTGTCCATACATATTTGTTTGTTTGTTTTCTCCCCATTATATTGGATCTCCTCAAGGGCAAGAACTATCTTTGTCTCTTCTTGTACTCTCAACACTTACAGCAATACCTGTCTCCTAGGAATGATCTATATAAATGCTTATTGACTGACTTGTTGACTAACTTAATATAGGTCTTAGCAAACATTGTGTTAAGTATTGGGGATGCAAATAGTCCCTACTTTCAAGTAAATTATATTCTTTTTTTGTTTTTTTGGTTTTTTTTTAGTTTCGAAACATATGCATGGATAATCTTTCAACATTGATCCTTGCAAAATCTTGTGTTCCAAATTCTTTCTTCCTTCCCCTGTACCTTCCCCTAGATGGCAAGTAAGCCAATATATGTTAAATCCAATATATGTATGCAATTTATATGTATTTATACAATTATTATGCTGCACAAGAAAAATCAGATGAAAAAGGAAAAAATGAAAAAGAAAACAAAATGCAAGCAAACAACAACAAAAAGAGTGAAAATACTATGTTGTGATCTACACTCAATTCCCACAGTCCTTTCTCTGGGTGTAGATGGCTCTCTCCATCACAAGATCATTGGAACTGGCCTTAATCATCTCAACTGTTGAAAAGAGCCATGTCCATCAGAATTGATCTTTGTATAATGTTGTTGCTGTGTATAATGATCTCCTGGTTCTGATCATTTCACTTAGCATCAATTCGTGTAAGTCTATCCAGGCCTCTCCGTATTCCTTCGGCTAATTGTTTGTTATAGAACAATAATATTCTATAACATTCATATACCATAACTTATTCAGCCATTGTCCAACTGATGAGCATCCACTCAGTTTCCAGTTTCTTGCCAATACAATGAGGGGGGCCACAAACATTTTTGCACATGTGGGTCCCTTGTTCTCTTTTATGATCTCTTTGGGATGTAAGCCTAGAATAAATACTGCTGGATCAAAAGGTATGCACATTTTGATAGCCCTTTGGGCATAGAGGAACTTGCATTCCTCTGTGACAATACAGACAAGGGAGTAGTGACCAGGGAGAATGTTTTGCCTTGAAAAACAATCAGGTTGAGTGAAACTATATAATTAGTAAAATCCTCATAGTAGTAGTAGCTGTATCATTTAATTAATTCCCAAAGTAAGAGACAGAAAGCATTTTTCTTGGACTGGGTGGTGGAGCATGGGGAGGGTGTATGGTGGCAGAATAGTTGCTAAAAATATGGCTTCATAAAAATATAATTCATGGCAGGGGTTAGTTAGATATAGTATAGATTTAATGGGCCATTTAGCCAAATAAATCTGTGCTCATGCACCCAGTAATCAAGATAGCATGGGATCCTGTATGGGAATTCCAAAACTAATTGGGTTAAGCCCCCCAGGGAATGGCTTCAGTAAATCTAGTTGTCTATAAAATGTTACACAGAGGATGTGGCAGGACTATGATCAGGATAAAGACAGAAAACTAAATAATTCTCTATTTTAAAGGGTTTATAATTTAGTGGGGGTGGAAGTGGGGAAGGCACTGAAGTGAGATATAAATTAAAAGGGAGAGTCCCTGTCTTCAAGGAGTTTAATTTAATAAACTAATCTAATACATCTAATAAAGAAAGCAGTACACAAAAGGAAGCTGAAAGAGGAAGGGTACCATCAGAAAATATGGGATGAAGTGGGAAGGGTACCATCAGAAAATATGGGATGGAGTGGGAAGATTGGCTAAGATGACAAGAAACGATAAAGAACAATATTGGAAGGGATGTAGGATTTTGGTAGAATCATAATAAAGCAGAGCAGCTGATGGTAAATGAAGAGTTGATTCCAACTTCTGAGTCCTCTATAAAGGAAGGCTTTCAGAGGAGTTTTTTGCTCTGCTCTCCAATCAGAAGTTCAGAGCAATTGAAACTATTGACGGGGTGTGGGTACCAAAACCAAAATACTCTTCCTGTTCATAAGTTTCTTGGTGATGAGCTTCTCAGAGAAGCATTATGTCAGTGGAGTTGATTAAACTCAAGCTGAGCAGAAGATGAGAGGTGATAGTAGTGAATAAAGTGTGTATTCTGCATCCCATTGCCAATCGTCCTGATTGATGTCTTGCCATTGGACTCTGATGTCTCTGGATGACAGCGTGAAACTGATCATTTTGCATACTTCTGCTTCACTTAAATCCAATTCACTTGCAAATCCGGACTTCTTGATCAAACTTCTAATATCGTTCTTCAAGAATGAAGGATGAACAACAGCAACACAGAAAATTGCTGTGGTTCCCTAGTTCTAGCTTTTTTTTTTTCTTTCCAAAATGTTATCTCTGTTCCATATAACTATTATTTTCCTGCCTAGTACCCACTACTTTTTCTATTTCTGGAACTTCCCATACTAGAAACTTCTACTTTTTTAGCCAATTGAATGAGACTGTCCCCAATTATAAATCTCTAGCTTATTTTTGGATCCCTAAGCTTCCTTGATACGCTTGATATTTCCATTTCTGGAACACTATTCTTTCTCACCTCTTACTCTTGCATTCCCTGTCTTCATTTAAGACTCAATTCAAATCCTCCCTTCATAGTATTACCCAGTCCCCCTCCCATGGTTAATGCCTTTTCTCTGAGATTTGATTTCATTTCCACTGTATTGGTTTGAATGGACACAGTTGTTTGCACGTTGTCACCCCTACTATAAGGAAGGGACAATGTTTTTTTGTCTTTCTTTGTATTCCTGGTGCTAACATAGTGGTTTGCACATAGTAAACAACTTATTTTTGACTGACTTACTGCATAGAGTGATGATAATAAGGATTTCATCTGCTAAAACCTGGGAAGAATAGCAAGCATAGTGTAATGACACAATAAATCCAAAAAGCAGCCTCACCCAGGACATCATGCCATGGCCATGAACACAATCAGTGCTTGGTTATGTCCTTCTCTGTGCCTCCCCATCCTTCTTTGATGGTACCAACTGCTTCCTTGGTTTGAAGATAGCTGCTGCCTCCATTTTGGGGGTTATCAATTGTTGTCCTAAGTTAAGGGTTTGAGGGCAAAATTCTTGCTACTTTTTCTTTCCACTCTGTATCTCAAATTAAACTGTCTAGTCCTCCTTTGTGTGTGTGTGTGTGTGTGTGTGTGTGTGTGTGTGTGAGAGAGAGAGAGAGAGAGAGAGAGAGAGAGAGATTGAGAGAGAATGTGTGTATATATCTATGTGTGTGTGTGCCCTCCCAAAAAAACACATTGTTTTGCACTGAATGGATGGTCTTGCTAAAACATAAAGCTTGCCCTCCAGTCGCCAAAAACACTAAATCTAATTGGTTTATATGATTTGAGTTTCCTTTATCCCCTTAATTTCAAAGGCAACTTGATGGCATGAAAGACTCTAGAATCATTCACACTATTCTTGATGTTGATTTAACACAGGTATGAAACAAATGAATCTGAGAATTCTCCCATTAACAATCTCACTTCATCATTATAACCAAACAATCCAATTCACAGTCTCACTTCTCCAGAAAACCTACAAATGGCCCAACTGACTTTTTTACATCCCTTCCATATCACAGCTTCCCCCAACACAGTTTCAGTATATCACAGGCCAGCATAAGAAATTAATTGGGAATTTGGGAAGAATTTTGTGGGAGCCACAGATGAAACACAAAAGTCAATAGATGACACAGGAAAAGTTTAGAAACTCTGAAATGCATGAAATATGTGTATAGTATTGTATAATATCAACCCAAATTTTACAATGTACTATAAACACTCCATAAAAGAAAAAAATCTAACTTTTTCACTGGTTCAGAGGGAGAAGCAAAAAATTTTTCATGGATTTTCCAAATCATAAAGGGAGTATTGCACCCTTAACATCTGCAATGTGGAAGGAATAGCTATAATCATTGATTACATCCAGCCAAAAACATACTCTTAATCAGAAAACATTTTGAACTGGAAGGGGACCTTAGAGATCATTAAATCTAATCCCTCATTTTAGAAATGAAGAACATGAACCTAGAGAAGTAAAAAATAATAACAGCTAATCATTTATGTAGTGCTTTATATATATGATCACATTTGATCTTCAGAATAACCCTATGAAATAGATCATATTATTACCCCATTTTATCGATAAGGAAACAAATTGAGAAGTGATTTACCCAGGATCTCATACCTAATAGGTATTAGAATCAGTATTTGAATTCAGATCTCATATGACTGCAACTTCACTGCTCTATCCATTGTACCACCAAGTTCTAAAGGAGAAAGTTTCCCAGGTTTTTAGGTAGAGTCCAGTGCCAATAGAATGTATTGTTTGTATATGGTAATGAGACTCTGCCATGTGAAGGGACTTTTTGAGTCACACAGTTAGCTAATGAGGGAAAAATATCCACCACTACAATCTATTCTTATTAATAAGAATATGGAAAAATCAAAATGGGAAGAATCAGATTTTCTCTATGATTTTATTTCTTATTGAAACTATTTTTAGTCATATGAAAAGGTGCTCCAAATCACTATTGATCAAAGAAATGCAAACTAAGACATCTCTGACATACCACTACATACCTCTCAGAATGGCTAAGATGACAGGAAACGATAATAACCAATATTGCAGGGGATATAGGAAAACTGGGACACGGATACATTTTTGGTGGAACTGTGAACGGATCCAGCCATTATGGAGAGCAATCTGGAACTATGCTCAAAAGGTTATCAAACTTTGCATACTCTTTGACCCAGTAGTGTTACTACTGGGCTTATATCCCAAAGAGATCTTAAAGGAGGGAAAGAGACCCACATGTGCAAGAATGTTTGTGGCAGCCCTCTTTGTAATGGCAAGAAACTGGAAACTGAGTGGATGCCCATCAATTGGAGAATAGTTGAATAAATTGTGGTATATGAATATTATGGAATATTATTGTTCTGTAAGAAATGACCAACAGGATGATTTCAGAGAGCTTTGGAGAGAATTACATGAACTGATGCTAAGTGAAATGAGCAGAACCAGGAGATCATTATACATGGCAACAATAAGACTATATGACGATCAGTTCTGATCGACATAGCTTTCCTCAACAATGAGATGATTTGAACCAGTTCCACCTGTTCAGTGATGAAGAGAGCCATCTACACCCAGAGAGAAAACTGGGAACTGAGTATGGACCACAACATAATATTCTCTTCCTTCTTGATGTGATTTTTCTTGTACAGTAAGATAACTGTATAAATATATATACATATATTGGCTTTAACATATTTAACATGTATTGGACTACTTGCCATCTAGAGGAGAGAGTGGGGGCAGGGGAAGGAGCGGATAATTTGGAACAGAAGGCCTTATAAGGGTCAATGTTGAAAAATTACCCATGCATATGTTTTGTAAATAAAAAGCTTCAATAAAACAAAATAAAAAATAAATAGAATTTTATTTCTTCCAGAGAATTGTGACTTCAGGAACTCCTATACACACACCCCTCCTAGAAGCCAGCTCAGTAATTAGGCAAACATCCTTCAATCAATATATGCTTTAGCTTTCTAATTAAACATTAAGTTTCTAAAGAACAGGAGCTTTCCTTTGGGGTACACTTTACACCATGAATTTATACATCTATTGAGTAGGTCAAGTTTGTACTGTGCAAACTTATGCATAGGTACATAAATCCTGAACCAACAAACTAGGCAGAATGCTAACTGAGTCTATGTGGTATAATTTGTGGATCATAGGGAAGGTTCTTCTCTTCCCAAAATATTTCCTCTGGCTTGTCTGAAGTTCATTTTAGAACTGTATCCTCTTAGCTTAAAAATTTTTCTGCCTATTAAAATGCAGTCGTAATACCACTGGAACAGGCTATGTGTTAAAGTCTAATCTGTTTCAGTGAGTGTTTTTAGCAGATTTCTTTCTCTGAGAAAAGGTTTTAATAAGGAAAAAAATAGGCAGCCTAAGGGCACTGAGTGTCTAAGAAGAGAAGCTTGGGAGAAAGGAAGGGCACAGAAAGGGAAGTCTGGGGCAGCACAACCATGATTAACAATTTTGGCATCTGGGGCAAGCATCACAAAACTGGACCAAATAGCACAAAAAAGTTCCCTCAAATCCTATTTGGACAACTATTTCCAGATCTTGGGATCTCCATGGGGAGAAGGCAAGAGACAAGGATAAGATTTAGGATACCTGTACATACGGAAAATAAAGAACATGGAGAAGATATCTCAAAAGGGATAATAATGATGAAAAGACTGATCAGAGAGGAGCTAACTAGAAATAAGGCTCCTAGAGGGATGAAAGTTTGCATCTAACAGGTTTCTACTTAATTATTATTCTTTTAATTATTGAGCATTTATTATTTTCCTTTCTCTTATCTAGTCAGTACAGTGGATAGAGGTCTGGGTCTAGAATACAGAAGATCTAAGTTCAGATTTAACTTCAAATACATCATTATCATTATCACATCTAACATTTATTTAGCACTTACTATATATCAAGTACTGTGATAAAAGCTTTATAAATATTTCATTTGATCCTAGGAGGTGGATTCAATTATTTTTCTATTTTTATAGATGAGGAAAACTGAATTGACCAGGGTCATAAAGCTAGTAAGAGGATGAGATTGGATTGAACTTGGTTTTCTTGACTAGGTCCAGTACTCAATCCATGTTTAGGTGCTGTGGACAAGAGACTTAACCTTTTCTTCAGAGAACTGTTGTGAAGATCAAATGAGATAATATTTATAAAGTGCTTAGCTCAGTATCTAGCACATAGTAAGCACCTAATAAATGCTTCCTTTTCATACCTCCATTAAAAAATAAAAGAAGAAAATCAAGCAAGTTTCTATTTTAAATAACTAGTCTTTCTTACTGGCTGTTAAAGTCAGTTGTTTTTACTCTGCTGGAATAGTCTTAGCATTGTCTAAATTTTGGTGTCCTGAAGCAACTCACCCTCCCCTGCATATACTACCACCATCACCCCTCTCCTCCATACCCCCATTTTAGTTTGGGAACTCATAGGCAATCTTTACCTCCTTTATAATTTTATCTAAAGTTAGAGTTGAAATAATACTTCCTAATTTTACTTTTCTTTCTAATAATAGCTCACATTTCTATAGTCCTTTGAAGTTTACAAAATACTTTCTTGACAACATCCTCATGAGCTAAGTACGTATTACAATTATACTGAAGCTTGGAGAAATAAAAATAACTTATTCAAAGTCACATAGCTAGTAAACATCAAAGCTAGAATTTTGTCCTCTTGCCAAAACTCATTCCATTATACCTTGCTTACTCCCTATAGTATTACATATAGAGTAGGTTATCAATAAATTCTTATTAACTAACGTATATATCACAGCAAAAAGGGCTAGAAAATTGGCCCTATTAGAGATGAAGCAATTCATACTGGAGCAAATTCCTAGAGGAACAACTAAGTTCAGCACACTATGAAACAGATGGTTTGTGAAAAAAGGAAAGTAACATATTATATCAACAGAAGAGAGGAAGAGAGGGAAAAGGAAGGAAGGAAGGGAAGGAAGGAAGAAGGAAGTGAAGGAAGGAAGGAAGGAAGGAAGGAAGGAAGGAAGGAAGGAAGGAAGGAAGGAAGACACTGTGCCACTATTGTGGATTAATAATCTAAACCATCAGTACCAGAATTTTCAGGATGGGGACTACAGAGGGGATCCCTTTGGAAAACAAAGAAACCCCAAAACTGAAGAAGAGAAGATTAAAGACTTTTTATTTTCTTTTACTCTGTTGGAATAGTCTTAGCATGGTCTAAATTTGGATGTGCTGAAGCAACTCACCCTCCCCTGCATATACTACCACCATCACTCTCTCTCTGTCTCTCTGTCTCTCTCTTTCTCTCTCTCTCTCTCTCTCTCTCTCTTTTGATTTTGGAATCATGTCTACTTATGATCCATCTGGGAAATTTCATTTTATATATATATATATATATATATGTGTGTGTGTGTGTGTGTGTGTGTACATGTATGTATATTATATATATATGTGTGTGTATGTATATTATATATACACATATGAATATGTATGACATTGAAACACTATAATTTGGACTTTGCTCCTCTCAAACAGGTTTCCAGTTCCCCTTAAAACAATAAGTATGACAAGAGGTCTAATATAGAATAAATCATATAGTATAGTTTAAGCCCTCTGATGAAAGGAACTACTCATTTTTGTTCTTCTCTTCTCCGGTGTCTACAACATAATAGGCATTTAATTAATATTTGTTAATTGAATTGAACCTTGCCCAAAAAATATAGAGCATGATCTTACAGGAGCCAAAAAAATCCTGAAAATGGTTTTCTCTTTTTCAGAAGACATCCAGTAACCTTTCCTTTCATAGGATCTACTTTCCACTGAAAACTCTACAGTCTACATAATCCACTGTACAATAAAGGATAGATGTGGGCTGCTCACTTAGACATTTTGTTCCTTGCTGTATCTATTTTCTGCTATACTCTAATATCTGAAAGGAAGAGGGTTACAACTTTGCCTCTGCCCATTTCTGGCTGTGACCAATGGCTTCCTTTAGGAACCTTTCCTTTAGAAAAATCTTCAGGATTTCACAGGTTAAAATGATTAATTCAGACTCAGCAGGGATTGAATTGTCAAGAAAAATTATGTTACCACTAGTCAGCAATTTCAGCATTGTGCTTTTGTGTCTTTCACACTTGTAAAGGTCATACATACACTAAAATAAATCTACTGGCCTCTTGTGAAGTTAGATAATTATCACTTATTTAGCCAATGATCATGCTACAAGGAAAAATCACATGCTCTAGGATTATTTGTCATCAGTTCAGCTCCCAAGAGCTTTAGCTCAACTTCAAGTTAACCTTGAAACTCACAGAGCTAAAAGGGACAATTGTAAGGAAGCCAGCAAAAACAAAATACTTATCTTGAAACATTAAAGAAAATCAACCATGTAAGTCACTGCTTTGCTTTATAAAATAATTGCATTTTAACTTATTGTTATTATTCAGTTGTTTTTCAGTCTTGTCCAAGTCTTTTTGACCCCATTTGGGGTTTTCTTGCCAAAAAAAATTGGACTGATTGTTCATTTCCTTCTGCATTTCTTTTACAAATGGGAAAACTGAGACAAACAGGGTTAAGTGCCTTGCCCAGGATCACACAGTTAATAAACATCTGAGGCCAGATTTCAGCTCAGGTTTTTCTGACTCCAGGCCCAGCTCTCTATTCACCGTGCCATCTTGAAGTCTTTAATGCCAAACGTTAGTCAGGATGCCATCCTTTCTTAATTCTCAAATTCCAAAAAAATAAAAATTTGTGGGCATGCCTATTTGAAAGTTTTCCTTGGTCACCATTTTGATTAAAGATGGCTTAACCACAAATTCATTGTAAGATCATAATCTTTAAAAGTCAAAGAACATTAGATATTCTAAATCTGTCTTAATATATTTTAGTATTATTTCAGTAACCCTGTGGTCTATCTCATATAACTTAGCAAATGAAGGTAGTTAGATACCAAAAGTTAGGTAGATAGATAGATAGATAGATAAAGATAGATAAGATAATCATTTTCTACATACTTATTGTATACCACACACTGTATTATGAGCTAGATAACAAGTCTTGCCCTCAAGGAACTTAACATTTTATTGGGGGAATACAATACAAAAGAGAGAGCTAAAAAGTAGGATGGGAGAGGTTGAGGAGGAAGAAAAAGGTAAATATGACAATGCTAGAGTTTAGTGTTGAAGTCCATAATTTCAGAAGCACAGCTGAAACAGGAATGAAGTTTTGCTACTTGGGCCCCACTGGAGGTACTAAGAACTCACTCACGGGAGAAGGGACCTGATATGCTGGGTAAATGTTCCAAGGTAAGGAGACCCTAAACACTGAAGGAGATTCAAGAGTGAGAGGTATGGTATTGATGTCTGAGAAGTCAAAAGCACAGATGAGAGGGGATTGAGGAGAAAAAAAAAAAGGAGAGAGACAGACAGACAGAGAGAATACCAACTTTTTGTGTTCTTTGATTCCTATGTTAGTTTTGCTTCCTCAGTGAAATTATAAACTCCCCAAGGACAGAGACTAAGCAAGTCTTTTTCCTAATTCCATACAGCAACTAGTGCAATGCTAATCATACAGCAGCCTCAATTCAGACAAGTTGTTTTGGGGTTTTTTTATTTGTTTTTTTTATGGAGATTTAAATCGGTACACTATTTATTCAAAGGTGCTAACCATTGGCTTGGGACCAATGTCTTTGATTAGAACAGTGAGAGCCAAGAATGGAGAAGAAGATTCTTTCAAACCAGTTAAAATAAAGCTAGACTTGTTAATCCATTGTGTAACAGAGAGAAAGCAAATCTGTTGATCTCTTACTTGGCTTATTTTACCTGCCAAAGAAGAACGATCTTTGGAATAAAAAAGAAAGAGAAAAAAATTGATAAAGAAAAATTGAAATCCAAGATAAACAGAAAATACTAAGAAAGCACATGTTGGCAATGATAAGGTTATCTCATAGTCCAGATGAACTAAATCCTAAAGTACTGAAAGAACTGGAAACTGGAAGCCATGTATCAGTATATTCTGGTAAATGTTTATTTAACAAGCTCTGATAAGGGGGTAGGGGAATGGGAGGGGGTGGGGAGTTAAATATACTTTTATACTTAATCTGCATTGTTAACATTTTCCCCAATTCTATCTTAATAAAACAATGAATCAAACTCCAGTTTGTAACGTTTCCCAATTTCCAAATGCTCACTCTGAAAAATTAATAATCATATTGAATCAATGCAAGTTGGCTCCACACTTTGGGCTGTGTCGCTCTCAGTAATATTTTTTGAAATTGTGAAGAAGTGAAATATATCACTAGAATATGGATAGTTGGGAGTGAAGAGAAAATAGAATGGAATCAGTGTCACTGTCTTTGATTCTGAAAAATTTCTAAACTATGTTTATCAATGCTTGATTAGTGAATTTCTAGGGGAAAAAATGATAATTACAAAAAGGCAACTAGGTAGCACCCTAAATAGAGCAGTGGGCCTAGAATCAGGAAGATCTAAGTTCAAATATTACCTCAGACACTTAATAACTGTGGAAAGTCATTTAATGCTATTTGCTGTTTTCTCAATCATAACATAAGCTAAATAAGGAAATGCCAAACCAATCCTATATCTTTGCCAAGAAAACCCCAAATGGGATCATGAAGAGTCAGATATGACTGAAAACAACTTAATAAAAATCAGTCAACATGGTTTCATCAGAGACAAGTTATATCAAATAAGTTGCATTGCTCTCACTCTCGCTGTATGTTTCTCTTTGTCTCTGTCTCTGTCTCTCTTTCTCTCTCTCTTTTTCTCTGTCTCTATCTGTCTGTCTGTCTGTCTCTCCAGTCAGGGAATGTTAGTAATTGTTACTAGAGAACAAATTCCAAAATCTGAAGTTATTTTGGAAAGAATTTTTTAGGTCATTTGGAAAAAATAAAGCCAAAAACTTAAAATTTTTTCAAAAAAAGATGTGACTCCCTCTTTAAATCTGGAAAAACCAAAACACAACTTTGGGTGTTTATATAGCAAGACTTAGGAAGAATCTAAGCTTTATCCATTCCCAACCAACATCCCTGTAAATCCCTGAAATCATCCTGACCTCTATCATAAGTTTTGAATTAGACAATTTTCTAGCCACATAAAACTAGATTCAAAAATATTAACAAATAATAAAATATTTTCCCATAGTAATGTCTGAGCTAGCGGAATGATTAGACCCAAAGAGATAATGGTTCGGTACCAAATTGAAAGAAGGTATCCAGTGGACTACCTTAGGCATATATACCTTTTCATGTGCTGCATTTAACATTTTTGTCATTGACTTAGTTATAAGGACCTAGATTACAAATCTGTTCAGCATGTTAATGAATTAAAACAGACATTGTAAATCTCAACTGATTATGACATTAGACTAAATTTTAAAAACTAAAATTTATTAACAGTAAATGAAATTTTATGCTTGAGTTCTAAAAATTTGCTTTATACGAACAAAATGGAAAAGGTACAGCTTGATAATAGTTTGTCAGGGGAAAAAAACCCAGAGATTTTAGGAAACTACAATTTCAGAATGTGTCAAAAAATATAATAACACTCTTGAGAGGCATTGTGTGCCAAGAACAGGGTGACAGTTCTGCTGTACTGTGCCTTGAACAGACCAGATGTGGACTACACGATTCAGTTCTGTCACATATTCAGAAAAGGCAGTAATTCATGTGAGATTTGTCAAAGAAAGAGAAATGAGAGCAGAAAGATAGATAGAGGGGTGAGAAGGAAGGAATGGAGAAGGAGAGGGAAAAGAAGAGGAAAGAAGAGGGAAGAGAAAGAGGAGAAAAGAGAGGAGAGAAAAGAAAGAAAAGAAAGGGGGTAGAGAAAAGAGAAAAATGGAATGGAGAATCATTTTCATATACAATTCTCTTTTTAATGTAGAGAATGATCAGCATGGTGAAGGACTTGAGTTCTCAAGTGAGAACTGATCAAGAGAACTCAGAATGCTTAGCAAGAAGAACAGAATTAAGAGAGAAATGACAGCCATTTCATATATTGGAACAGTTATCATGAGGGGAAAAAAATTAAAATTGTTCTGGTTTTCCTCATAGAATAGGCCTGTAAATAATGGGTGGAAACTGCAGATTTAGGCTCCACTTAAGGAAATCTACTTAATAAGCAAACAATTCAAAAGTTTGGGAGTTAATGGGTTTCCCTCTCAATAAAGATTTTCCAGCAAAGGCTGAATGACCATTTGGTATATGTGTGGTAGAAGAAATTTTCTTTCAGTCGTAGAACAGACCAGATGGCCTCCAAGATGTTCTCCAAATCTACAAGTTTGTTCATCCTACTCATTTTTTAAATGAAGAGACTAAGGCAAATAACAGAAATGTGACATCTGTTTTCTAACTCCAACTCCAAATCTTTCAGTATACTATAGCAAGCCTTTGACAACAAAAGAACTCAACTCCAAGCCAGACCAAAATCAAGTCCATTAATAAAACAAACCAAAAAAAGTGAATATTATATTTCAAGAAACCATAGGAAAAAAAACTTCTTAGATCCATTAGAACCAGGGAGTAAAATAAAAAAATAAAATAATATAAGATAAAAAGACTAAATGGATCACTATAGATAAATATCAAGTTAGAAATACCTGTAGCCAAAATCCAAACCTTCCAGGTCACAGGAAAAAAATACTACAAATATCCATTTTTTTAAAAATGGTGTTCAAATAAAATTCATGTTTACATAAGACTTTGCAACAACTATTAAGAGAAAATCTTGGAATATACTCTCCTAAAAGAGAAATAAAGAATGCTAATGATCAAACATACCTTACCCTGAAAAACTCAGTAAAATTATAAAGCAAAATGGATGTTCAATGGAATATAGAAATTTCAAGAATTTCTGATTTTGAAAAGGCAGATCTGGCTAGAATCTTTGAAATGCAAATACAGAGACAAGAAATGTATAAAGATAAAATATATTTGAGCATTTGAAAGGGACTAAATTATGACAAAGTATTTAAATTGTAATAGGAAGAGAAGACCTGCACCCCTTCAAAATTCCACTGTCTTCAAGAGTCCCGGGGCCTGGGAGTGTTTTTATTCCATTTTGTTGACTATAAGAAAGGAAAAATAAAGGAGGGGAAAAGAAATAAATTAGGAAAGAAAGGAGGGGAGGGTTTAGTTACTAATTCTCATAACTGGAGGGCTCCAAAAATATACGCAAATATGTGGAAGGAAATGGTAGAAACAAGAATCTTAGAAACGTCATTCTTATCTGAACCAGGCAAAGGAAATTTAAAAACACAACACACATACACATCCATTCAGAGAAACAGAGAGACAGAAACAGAGAAAAAGACAGAGAGAGGAAGCGGGGAAGAGGGAGGGAGGGAGGGAAGAAGGAAGGGGGGGGGGGGACGGGGAGAGAAAAAGAGGAGGGAAGAGAGAGAGGGAGAGGGAGAAGGGGAGAGAGGGAGAAGGGGACACGGAAAGAGAGAGTAAAGGGGAAGGAGAAGAAGACAGGGAAAGAGGGAGAGATTCGAGCTGCCCCAGGAGAGTCCTATTTAAAAGGGAAAAGAGTGCAGAAAGGAAAGTCACGAATAAACTAAGCTTCAATTGGGAGGAGGATCATAAAGAGAGATTTCGGGGCAGCTAGGTAGCACAGTGGATAGAGCACCAGCCCTGAAGTCAGGAAGACCTGAGTTCAAATTTAACCTCAGACATTTCACACTTTCTAGCTGTGTGTCCCTAGAGAGAGAGAGAGAGAGAGAGAGAGAGAGAGAGAGAGAGAGTATAATCAGCATAATTTTAATAAAAAGGAAAAAGGAAGGAAATAATCCAATAATTAACTGTTTTTGAGAAACAAATACATAAATGCTTAAAGGTGCATACATAATGAGGAAATATCAGTAATACATATATATACATATATACAAAATGGAATAATTATATATTTAAAATAAAAATTAAGGAAAAGGAAAAGGAATAGCAGAACTATGAGTTGGCAAAATATCTCCTTTCTGATCTATATGAGTCTAACAAAATAAGAAATAACAAATAAATTAAAGACAAATAGACTTTTAGAGGAAAATAGATAAGATAAATCACTAGAATTATTGAATTTGAATCAAAATTTTACTTTTGTCCACCATAAATAGCATCTATACAAAAACTGACCATATACTAGAACAGTACAATTCTACAAACTAATACAGAAAAGCAAATATATATTAAACACATTCTTTACTGACTACAGATCAAGAAAAGTTTAATACCTATAATAAAATATAACAACAATAATAACATAGTTATTGTGATATTAATAATGAATATATTAATAAAATCATCAATAAATAAATTTGACCAAGGGAGTCAGCTTAAATGGAACCTAAATAATTTAATTGCAAAGAATTTGTAGGATAAAAATCAGTTCAGAGATTTCATCAAATAAAATAACAAAAGTGAGAACATATACCAAAATCTTTGGGATGAAGCCAAAGCAATCCTTAGAGGAAATTTTTTCTCCAAACATTTTTCAAAAAACAAAAAGAGAAAGGGAAAAAGAATAAAGCAATGAATTGGAAATGCAACTAAAATAAAACTAGAAAAGTAATATCAAATTCCAATTGTAATGCCGGAGAAACTGAGGCAAGATAGAGATTAGAGATTTTTTAATATTTTATTTGGGTTTCTGAAAGGGAGAGATTTTCTGGAACCAAGGGATCCATTTTGATCCCAGGGCTGATGTCTTAATGCATTCAGCATCAGCATTGAATGTGACATTCTATGATTTATATATGGGTTCAGAGATCAGGGTAGACAAAGGCAAGGAGTAGAGTATGAACACCAAAAGCAGAAATTTCCAGGGAAGGACCATCCATCCGGTTCTGACAAACTGGGGGTAGGACCATAAATTCTGATAAACTGGGAGTAAAGGGGGTAGTCAAACTAGAGAGAGAAAGTCTTGAACTTAGAGATAGAGGATGCCAATCTGAGATAGGACATCTGGAGTTTTATCTTTTGGAATGCCAGTGTGGCCAGATCTCTATAGCCCAAATTATCTCAGTCCTAATGAACAAGAAAGGGGGTTTGCAACCAGGGGATTGAGATAGAACAATTAAGGGAAATTGTGGCACAACACAACTAAACACAAAAAATGGAAAATCATGACAAATAATTGAAAATAAAAGAAGCAGCCAAATTTAAAAAGACCAAAAATCATTAGATAAATAAGTTATATAAGAAGCTGATTAACCATTAATTAACAAGCGTAAAAACAAATTGCCAAAATGAAAAAAAAAAGAATTCACAATAAATGACCATAAATAAATAAATAAATAAATTTATTAGAAATTACTTTTCCCAATCATATACCAACAAAAATAATCAAGGTATGTATATTAGTGTTTTCAAAAATATTCAAATATGTAGAACAAGATAGAAAGAATTTAAAAATCCCAATCTCAGAGAAAGATTTTAAACAAGCCATAGATAAACTCACAAAGAAAAGACACTGACCAAATGAATTATAACAAATTTGCAAATAACTAATTCCACTATCATATAAACTCTTCGCAAAAATAAGGAAAGAAGGCATTTCTTTTATGAAACAAATATGGCCCTGATATCTAAATCAGGGAGAAATAAAGCAGAAGAAAAATAAAACTATAGTTCCAATATCTATAATGATCATAGACCACAAAAATATTGTGTAAAACTTTACAAAATAGCATACAGTAATATATTTAAAAGATTGTAAAGGGGCAGCTAGATGGCACAGTAGAGCACCAACCCTAGAGTTAGGAGAACCTGAGTTCAAATCCATTCTCAAACAATTGATACTTACTAGCTGTGTGACCCTGGGCAAGTCATTTAACCCAAACTGTCTCTCACACACATAAAACTATACACTATAAAATAATACTATTTATATTAGAAATACAGAGTTGATTTAGGCAGGGAGAGAAGGGTACTTTTACTACTCCTTACAATTCTTAGAACTACTAGATAGATTCTGAATGACCTGAGGCAATGAAAAGAGGAAAAAATGTGCCCTTAGTGGTGGCAGATCTTCCCACTGGCCATCCTTATATATTTTAAATATCTAACCTTTCTCCCAAGATTTTGTTGGAGACCAGAGGCACAAGGGTGATAACAACTGAGAAAAGGGGGAAAATAGGCTTATAGAGATAATTATAAAATTATAAAACATCTTTTAGAGAAAGAAAGAATCATTAAATAATTGGAGGAATATTTATTCCTCATGATTGGATAATATCAGTAAGATAAAATTGAAACTTCTTAAAATAATATATAGCTTTGGTGCTCTAGAGAAAGCTAGATGATATAATGGATAGAGTGACAGGCCTAGAGTCAGGAAGACTCATCTTCCTGAATTCCAATCCAGTCTCAGATACTCACTAGCCGTGTGATCCTGGGAAAATTATTTAATTCTATTTCCCTCAGTTTCCTCATTTGTAAAAATGAACTGCAGAAAGAAATTGCAAACTACTCCAGTATTTTGCCAAAAATTACTCTAAATGGGGTCTCCAAAAGTCAGATACAGCTGAAAAACAACTGAACAACTTAGTGTTCTACCAATCAAATTACTAAGGGAGATTTTATAAAGCTAGATAACATAATAACAAAATTCACTGGAGACAAAAAAATTTAGAATTTTCAGAGAAATAATGGAAAAAGTAGGGACTATAGAACAACAGTGTGCACAAGATTCATACTTTAGCATGACATAAAAATCATCAAAATTATTTGATACTGGTTTAAAAATGGGGGAGTAGATCAGCAAAACAAAGGAGATAACCAAGAAACTTCTTCCCAAAAAAATGAATTAAATAGTCCAATGTTGAATAAGAATAAGAATATAAACTATTTTTTCTCATTAGAATATGAAGTCCTTAAGAAAAAAGGATTGTGCTTTTTATTTTTTCTGTATTCTTAACATTTCCAACAGTGCCTGGCACATAGTAAAAACTTAATAAATACTTTTTGAGATTGTTTGAGGAAGAATTCCTATTTGACAAGAATTGCTAGAAAAACTAGATAGTAGTTTGGCAGAAACTAAGTTTAGAGCAGGAAAACAATATGGACAATAATGACAGTAATGTGAATAAAATGAAATGAAATACTACATAATTATAATCATCAAAGTTTTTTCAAGAGAAGAATTTTTTAAAATGCACCTTTCTCCCTTCATTGCAAAGGTAGTGATCTATAGGAGTGGAATATTACATATGATATCAGAAGATTACATAAGCTATAATATTTGGGAAGGAAGAAAGAGGGGATAATAGTTAACAAGCATTTACTAAGTGCCTACTATGAGCCAGGCACTATATTAAGTGCCGAAGATACAAAAAAAGACAAACAAAAAAAGTCCTTGCTCTCAAGAATCTCATAATCTTGTAGGTTAAATGGTTGAAGTCAAGTACAGAAAAGGATCTAAGAGAATCTCCCCACAGAATCTATATATAAAACTAGTCAGTCCTCTTGGGTATTTCAGTACTAGAAAGTTTATCTTTTATATATGTATATATATATATATATAATTCTATAGATAATATATAATTCTATAGATAATATATAAATCACACATAATATGTAGAATTCTACTCTATAATTCTACTGTATTCACACTCATTCTACAATATTCTATATTTATGGAATTCTACTCTATTTTATAATATATAGAATTCTATCTAAATATTATTTATAATATATAGATGATTTATTTTTTAAAGAAATGGAAGTCTAAAAGTTCAGCATAGTGTATTAGAAAGGATTCTGAATTCAGAGTCAGAAGGCCTGGCCTTGAATCTCAGATCTATCCCTTGCTATCTACATCTTTGTGCCATTTTGAGCCTCATATTCCTTGTCTTTGGAATAATAGAGCAGGGGAAGGGGGGGAAAGGGTGTCATATTCTATAGCTTCTCAAGTTTCTCCTACCATAATATTTATGAATCCACTGTCAGAAACCAGCCTTTGATGAGGAATATTTCTTTAATGGAAATCTCCATTGCTGTGCCAATTCCCTTCTCAGTCTGAAGCCTCATGGAATCATCTCTAAACTGCAGCTTTGCAATTAAACCACTGGATGTCAGAAAAACACAGCACTTGATAACCACACTTGCATGCTAAGATTCTTCTATCCGCCTTTACTATTTATCTAGTAGAATCCAGATTTTCCTTTTAAAATTCTAAAAGCTGACTTCTCAGCTCTGATTCTTAATTATCATAATACTTTGTCTTATATACCTATTAATACTCATTTCTCTTCCTCTTTTATCTTCTCTTATCTGCATTACCCCACCCTCATCCTCATCTCCCGCCATACAAAGGAGAAAAACAACACAGCTGTCTGGATCATTTTTGACAAAGGTTGATTACAAAAGAGGTTATCTTTCCCTTAATATAGACTATCCAGGTAAAGTTAGATGGTGCAGTAGATAGAGTAGGGGCCTTGGAGTCAGTAGGACCTGAGTTTAACTCTGACACTCACTAGCTGTATGATCCTGGGCAAATCACTTAAACTCCAATTGCCTTAAAAAACAAAAAAGATAGGCTATATGATAATTATTGATGGCAAGTAGAGATGGGAGAATATATTATGAATCATATTTAAAATCATAATCTTTAAAATGAATTATGTGATTTTCAAAGAATAATTTTCATTCCACACTCCCCAAAAAAACCCATAGAGAAACATTGTCTCCAACAGCAAGTGTATTAAAGAAATCAAAATTATATTTAATTGACAGTAGATTAGAGAATAATAATTATGTTGACTTTTTTTGCATTGATAATTTCATTGGCTTTAGATTACCTCAAATGAGTAACCTTTTGTACAAGGTTGAGAAGAATGATCCTAATGTGAAATAGACCTCGTGTACAATCTTTTAATTTCTTCCAATTTCTTTGTTTTTTTTTTTATTTGGAATGGGAATGAATAGAGGAACATGTGATAGAAGTATAAATATATTAGATGTTTGGGTTTTTTTCTTGTTTATTTCTTCTTTTTCTTTTCTTTTCTTACTTTTTTCCTGATCCATCCATCTGGTCAACTTTATTTCATTTATTCATCAAGAATTTGTTATTCAGTGCTAGTTCATTTTTAAAAAACATCTAACATTCTATCTTGTTACTTAAAGCATTTTCTCTGACTTTCCTCCATGCCTAAAACTCTCTCTTTCTTCATCTCTGCCTCCTTGACTTCCCTGATTTCCTTAAAATCTCAGATAAAATCTTATCTTTTCCAAGAAGTTTTTTCTGGTCTACCTTCATCTTTCCATCTAAGGTTATCTCTAATTTATCCTGTGTATATTTTGTTAGTTCATAGTAATTTGCACATTTTCTCCCCCATTAGACTGTATTTCTTGAGTACAGGAACTGCTTTTTCAATGTTCTTTATATTCCCCATCCTTTAGCACACTGGCACATAGAAGATATTTAATAAATGTTTGTTAATTTGGCCTTCCTTTGCTGATTAAAGCTCATCAAGTTGAACTTTATTACAATCTTGATGAAAGAAACTGTCAGCAGGACAAAACTTCTGAAAAAAGGCTCATCTATATAGTTATAAGAAGCCTAATGCAATTAAAAAAAAATAAGTTGATTATTACACTTAAAATTATCCATTTTATATGACACTCTGCTCTCTATTTCTTGTTTATTCATAAATTGTTCAGCTATTCATGAATCTGATAATATGTTCAATATATTTACTCTGTTCTATTAATTTACCTTTCTATTTCTCAGCCAGTACCAGATTGTGTTGATAATTACTGCGTTATAATATAAGAAGATATGATGCTGCTAAATCTCATTCTTTTATATGTTCTTTTTTGTAAATTCCTTTTGATAATCTTGACTTTTTGTTCAGCCAAATAAATTGCTTTGTTTTTAAAAAAAAATAATAAATTGAACCAAATAATAAATAGAAAATTTGCAGGCCATTAATATTTTTAACAACAGAACAGTTACATCAAGGAAAATGGTTGAAATGCTAGCTTCTTGCAAAATCAAAAAGCAGTAGGGACATAAAGGTTCTGAGATCATCTCATTATAAGGAGTTAAACCAGTCATCTCTCCAAGTAAGGGTCAATTACTTGTTTATGTATATTACAGAAAGCATTCTTAACAAATTATGTAGTAACACACAAACACACAAATTTAAAAGCTCTTTGATTTGGCAGAATTTCTTTCTAAATATATCAAATTATAATGGGTAAAATAAGTATCAAATTTTTAACATATGCAAAGGAAAGATAGAGAACTTCTTCTACACACTGGAATTTGAAAGTCACATTGATTCAATGGATGAAAATGATAACTAAAAATACCTTGGTCTCCTCCAGGCAAGATGCATTAAGCATAAAGATTTCAAGGAGAAGTCTGCAGCTGAAAATATTAAGACTCTTGCTGGCATGCTGATAGCAAAGCTAAATGGAAAGAAGACATTTCAAGCAGTCAACACCAATCTAATACATCTAATACAATCTCGGTGTACATTTCCAGAATCATAAAATGGACCTTAACAGATCTTGAAAGTGCCCTAACAAAAACAACCCCCCCCAAAAAAAAAAAACTTGCAATATTAACAAAAATATCATCCTAAGGAGACTTTAGAAAGATTAATGGCCACTTGCCAAAATGGTGGGGAAGGAAAAAAGGGTGACAAACCTTCTCAGAGGACAATAGGTCAAAAACTACAGAAATATTTTTTCTGTACTTTCCTATGTTCTTCTACTATAAGAGGAAGTGATATAAGTGCAAAACCTGTAACCTTTCATTTTTGGATTTTAGAAGGATATAAACAAAGTCTGTGGCCTTGAAAAATTCAGACTGTGTGTGTTTATATCTTCCACAAAATACACAGACCAGTTCCCAAAATATATAACAGTATATTTTAATAACAGAATGTCAACACTGAATTTGTTGAATGTAACTGATAGTAGCTTAAAGCTGGATGAAATCTATGAAATGACTAACTAGTAGAAGGATCAAGTACTTCAAAGATGACATCTGAGTGAATTCAGCCAACAATATACCTCTCCTCCCCCCTCTCCAAAAAAGCATGAAACAAATGTCTGTCAAGCAGATTTCTCCTCAAAAAATCATACATACTACTGAAATGAATGACCAAAAAAGTGCCAATAATTTTTATAAGGTGATAGACAACCTGGAATTTCAAAATCTTCCTTTTGAATTTTATTTATTTATTTATTTATTTTTTTGCTGAGGCAATTGAGGGTAAGTGACTTGCCCAGGGTCAGACAGCTAGAAGTGTTAAGTGCCTGAGATTGGATTTGAATTCAGGTCCTCCTGACTTCAGGGCTGGTGCCCTTTTGAATTTTATTAATGAATCTAACTAGTAGATTAATTATACCAGAAGGGGATCTTCTAAAAATATTTTCTTCTATAACTATCATGAAGGAATGCAATCTTCCACAGGGACAGAAAGTATAAAATATTCCAGGCCTTATCTATAGCAACATATAGCATAACAATTGTCACTGTAAGATTCACATGAGGAAAACTGGAGCTATCAAGAAATATTTGTAAGTACAAAGGTCAAACCTCATCATGGCAGAAGCAACTTGTCAGGTGTTTTTGAGTGGCCAAGTAGTTCTGATATAGCATTTCACTTGTACATTAACTGTCAGTTAGCATTACTAATCAGTAAAGTGTAAAGCAATTATTTAATATAGATACATATAATATAAAGAGTACAGTAGCCCAAGCTCAGCAAAAGATTAGTACACAAAGCAAAGGAAATAAAATAATTCAAAATAAAGCTATCCAAAAATAAAATAGCGTTCAAAATTGTCCAACTGAAAACTTCAATGAGAAAGAAGAAAATATAACAGCATAATGGGAAAAAAATAAATTGAAAAAAATTTCAAATTTTAAATGAAAAAACAGATTCCTATGATTTTTCCTCAGAAGTATGTGTTGGGCTAAATTTAAATTTATGCTCAAAGTGTAAAAGAGAAAAACTTCAATTAATACAAAATTGAAATTTTGAGAAAACAATGTGTGTGTGTGTGTCTATGTCTGTATCTGTGTGTGTAGTGCAGGTGTATTCACTATATGCAATGATTCTGTTCTAAAAATACCAGGAAGAAAAAAAAAATTAGATTTTAAATTACTAAAGCAATGAAAAGGCAAAAACCCAAAAATATTGATGAATTTCCTACTTTCTAACCACTAGGTGGAGATGTCTAGCAATGTTTGGAATTTTAAGGGAAAAAAAAATTAAGAGGTATTTGCTTTCTCTTCATTCACTAGTTACTATCATTTCCTGGACTGCTCTTTTGGCATAGGGAAAAACAAAAATTAAGGACAAGCATCTTTACGATTTAGTCTTCTCTGTTACTGAGGAACTCATAAAAGTTAATAATAAAAACAAAACTATAAGGTTCTTTCTCAGTTTGAGGGAAAAAGAAAGAAAGGACAGGAAGCAAGAGGATGAATGAATACCTTTTCCTGCCAGCCTCTTCAGACAAAAAAAGTTCATCCTTTTTGTTCAGAGAAAACTTTCACTGGATCTTCTATCACAAATCCCTATATTTTTAATTAAGTACATGATAAATCACAAAACATTTTTGATTGGGTCTTATGTCACACATAGGATGCTTTCAAAGACATGAATTTAATTGTTTTCAAAACACTTAAAGAACAATGAAACTGGAGTAAATGCTGCCAATGACAGAAAAAGGTAGAAGTAGAGAGAGCCAGTGAATGGCAGCATATCACTGTTTTCTCAGTCTCTCAGAGAGTATCAAGCCAGACTGATATCTTAGCAAAAGGTTGGAGAGAAGCAGAAGGAGCTTGGTTCTCCAGAAGCCATGATAATATCCTTTTCTAAAAGATGCAAAGGCACAGTGGCTAAAACACCTGCCCTGGAGTCAGACTTGAATTTAAATTAAATTCTCAGATACTACCCTAGCTGTGTGACCCTGGACAAATCACTTAATTCTAACTGCTTTACACATACACACACACACACACACACACACACACAGATGAAGTTTTCACTTGCTTGTCTGACTTATTCCTTGTCCATTATAGTATTCCTCCATCTGTTTTTCTCCAAAACAAGAGCCCCAGACTTTCTACATTCATGTATCAGTTCTGCTCCCATCCTGCCTTTGCAGTCCCTTTCAGACCAACAAATCATCAATTCCTATCATACATATTTCCTTGTCTTAGAGATAACAGTCCTCTCTGGGGATGGAAATATTTTAGTCCTTTACACAATCAGTTACAGTATTATTGTGTATAATCTGAAGTTATATAACAGCATAAAGCTAACATCAATGTCTAATGAAACAAGTTTGATAAGTGTATGAAACAAGTAATTTAAGGTGCTCCTTATAAAAGATGCAACAATCTATGCTTGAGACTTTGTTATTTTTTCAATTGTGTGCATGACCTCATGGACTGTACATAGTACACCTATACTTTACATTGGGTTTTCATGGCAAAGATTCTGAAGTGGTTTTCCAATTTCTTCTTCAGTGAATTAAATCAAATAGAGTTAAGTGACTTGCCCAGGTCATACAGCAGACCAGATTTGAACTCCCCTGACTTCAGGCCCACTGATTGAGCCTTCCAGCTTCCAGTACATAAGTCAGTACCAAGAAAGCATCACTTGACAGGCTAGTTCAGTGGCTACAAGGTTAAATGACATGCAGGGAATAACACATACACACCATAGTAATGTATGTACAACCACTAATGAAAGCAAATATTCATAACTAGAAGCAAAAATAAAATAACAATAACATCTGTAGGCATACAAAATAAAGTGTGGAGAAACATTAGCACACATGTAAATAAACAAATAGTAAAATTAATGTAAATTTAAAATAGACCATAATATAGGCATGAAAGTAGCCCAGTAAACATAAACAAAAAAATAATAAAACATGTATAATATATCAATGCTCATATACAGTTACCTGCAAGACACATATTACATGAGCAAATATTAACATTTTCAGGAGCAGCTAAATGGTATAGTGGATAGAGTACCAGCTTTGAAGTCAGGAGGACCTGAGTTCAAATCTGCCCTGGATACTTAACACTTACTAGCTGTGTCACCTTAGGCAAGTTATTTAACATCAAATGCCTCACCAAAAAAAAAAAAAAAAAAAAATTACTATCTATGTCTACCTTTCTTTAGGTTCCCCTAGAACATCATAAATTAGATTGGTCAAAATTTAATAAATCTGACTCTCATGTGACCCTGCACACCTGCCTTCCACTATGCCTGAATGAATTGGTCTGATCACAATTCTCATCAGAACTACATCCTTGCATCCCCAACCTGAATTCCGAGAGTATCCAGGATAGCTGGAAATTGCATTCTGAGAGGTGTGATCATACATTAGGAGGCTCTACAGCTATTGTATCTGGTTTCATTTCTCTCCTCTTATTTTGAACTTTTATTGTAGGGCACTAATAAACTACCTTCAATTTCTCCAATTCCAAATAGTTTTCTGAGATTGTGGGGAAATTCTTGCCCTTACCCAGTAATCATAGTTCTTGATTGTCTCTCTGATATCATGTACTAATTCCTAGCAAAATACTTACCACACAGATTTTAAACATCCCTAAGACCAAGACTGGCAAGAAATGCTATTGAGTGTGGGTAATGGGGTTAATTAACAGCTATCAACACATCATGATGTTTTCCCCAGTGTGTAAGTGGTAACCTGTATTACAGAGTTTTCTCAACAGGTTATTCTATGGTGTTAAAGACAAGATTAAGAATCCAATCAACATGAAATGTTTGCTAAGAATATTCTGAATGTTTATATAATTTCCTTTTCTGTTTGAATTAAATGCTTTTATTGATTCTATCCTGTGGTTTATCTGTTTTGTTTTTTTAAGCATGGTAATAGCCATCTAGACATGATTTAATTTTATCATTTAATATTATCACACACAAAGAAGTGATTCTATGCTGTGATTTATCTAGATTTTTTTTAGAACACAGTAATGTCTATTCCTGAGTTACTAATTTTACAAGTAAATAATAAAACTGGTATTTATATATCATTTTAAAGTTTAGAAATGTTTTATAAACTCTGTCTCATCTGAGCCTCTTGACAATTCTAAAAGATAGGGATAACATGCATTTTTATTCCTATTTTCAGATAAAGAAATTTGAGGATTAAAAAAAGTTAAGTGACTTGCTCAAAGTCACCACCTCATAAGTGTAAGAAACAAGAAACAAATCCACGTTTTACTGATACCAAGTCCAAAACTCTATCCACAAAGTCACAATGGCACTTTATCTATAACTGTCTCTCAGGCTGATTTTAGAGGGTCCCCAGTTTCACAGCTTGGCTTGAAATTCAAGATTTATTTCCAGTACACATCATTTAACTCCTGTCTTACCAAAGACTTGATACATAAAAGTCCATTAGAGACAGTGAATAGCTAGTAAACTCATTTATCCAAGAAAATGGCAAACTAAAATCATTATTAGTACAGATACTATGTTGCTATTATACAGATTAGAATATATAATAAAATATGCAAGAGTGAATGAGCTCTTTAGATAGAGTAAAATGAGATCTCATTTCAACGACAAAAAAAAAAGTTCCCAATTCATTGGACACTACCCTAGTTCAGATCTTTATCACCTCTAATTTGAGTTCTTCAAATGATTTTCATAAGTTCAAATCACTCCTCAATAAACTCCTTTTGCTTTTAGGATCAAACTCCTCTTTTTGGTTTTTAAAGCCTCTCATAATATGGCCTGAGCTACTTTCCCAAAATTATTGTACATTATTCTCCTTCATACAAGTTATGATCTACCCCAACTGGGTCTTTTCCTGTTCCTCACACAATATTCCCTCTCTCATTTACAAGACTTTCCATTAACAAATAAAAATAAATAAATAAATAAAGTACTCAAAGAAAAGTGAATCCCATCAATTTGAGGAATGACGAAACAACTTTTGGTAAATGAACATAATGGAGATATACCATTAAAATGACAAATATAAAAAATTCAGAGAAACTTGGGAATACTTATAAGAATTCAGGTAAAATGAATTTAGCAGAACCTAGAAGAAAATTTACAAAATGTGAACAATGCAAAGGAAAATAACATTGATTCTGATTAATGAAGTGGCCATTTATAACATCACAGCATTTATTGGTAAATTATGCCTACCTACTTATTACTACCTAAAGAGGTAGTAGAAAATAAGTGTAGGGTGAAATAACCATCTCTAGATATGACCAATATATTGACTTGTTTGGCTTGATTGTACTTAGTTGTTACATTGGGAGGATGGAAGTGACAATGATCTTTTAAAAAGAAAATGAACATCAATAAACATTTTACAAAGTTTTGACTCCTACTCTTCTACTGTGTATTAGGATGCTTGCCTATAATAATAACAATAACTAGCATTTATATAGTGTTTTAAAGTTCTCCAAGCACTTTACGTATGCTATTTCACTTGATTCTAACCTATTTGTGACAGAGATACCATTATTTTCCTCATTTTATAAGTTGAGAGAATAAATGCTTGCTCAGTGTCACACAGCTGCTAAGTAAATGTCTGGGGCTGAATTAGAACTCGGCTTTTCCTGACTACGTGCTAGCACTCTCTACATAACATTTACATAGTAATAGCTGTCCCACTGCAGACCCAACTGGACAGTTCCAGTTGGTCAATGCTACTTATACCTTCCTTCCTTTCTTCCTTCTTCCTTCCCTCCTTTCCCTCTATCCACATAAGGAGCCATATCCTTGAGGGCATTCTGCTCAAAGTTATATAAAATAAGGGAAAAAATCCACATGGGCAAAAAATGCTTGCTAGTTCTTGTTATGGTATTAAAGAACTGGAAAATGAGTAGAGGCCCACATCAGTTTGGGAATGGTTGAATAAGCTATGATATATGAAAATAATGGAATATTACTGTTCCAAAGGAGTATAAATTTTAATTGCTGAAACCTTGCCAGAAATCTGGGAGTTTACAGATTAGATTTTTTTTTTAAAGAACCATGCCTTAGAGTCAAATCATTCTGGCTGTCACTGATGGCCAACAATAGGTCCCAGTCCAAGCTTTACTTGATCATAGTTTGGATTTTGATGGCTCAGAATGAGTGTAAATGGCAAATGTTTCTATTCTGGAAAGAAACTCTGAGGGTCTTTCCCTCCTAAATATTTTTTTTGACTAAGTAAAAGAAGTCTTCTTTTTTTTTGCCTCATCTCTTACCTAGCCTTAATAACTGAATAGGACTTGTCTCAGACAAACCTAGGAAACACCTTAGCTTGAAAAGGCCAAGGAATTCCACTGAATCATGGCCATCTCCACTCTTCCTGATCTATATCTGAAAGGAGAGTGTGAGATTGGTGACTTTACACAGTCCTGTTTCACTTATATCAAATTCACTTGCAAGTCATAGCATCACCTTCCTGTGTCACTGATTCTTTTTGATTAAGAAGGACAAACAACAACAAAAGCACATGCCAAGTATTTAATAAATTATATTAATAAATTTAAATTTAAATAAATAAAATAAAGTTAACTTACTGGCATATATCTTTTTCCCTTCAGAGATTTATCTCTTACTTAGTAGAATAAAACAAGCATTTTCATAACATTTTATAATGAGAGGTAACTGCACATGAAACTGCAAATCTGTTATGTATAATTTTGCATATATATTTACTTACTTGTGAACATGCTGTAGACCCCCTAATAGAATATATGCTCCTAGAAGGATTGTCTTACTTTGTTTTTGCTTCCTCAGAAACTTGATCAGTACTGGAGCTTAACAAAATTGATAAAATCTATGTATTTTTCCAATTGACAAATACGTATTATATATAGTCTTAACAGTACAGACCAAAAAAAAAAAAAAAAAAAAAAAAAAAAATCAAGGCAAGCTCTTCTCTCATTCTTTTCTTGCTGCTGATCCTTGTGAGGAAGATGCCAAGATTTTTGTTGCATTTTCTCTCTGCTTCTGCTTTTTGTTTTGGTAAAGTGAAACTTGAGTATTTTCCTCCCTTTTCTCTCCTTCTGGGATTTGGGAAGATTTCAGAAGAAAAATGCCTTCTCCTCTCCTTTTCCATGAAGTACTCTCTTTTTCTTTTTTTTTTTTTTTTCTTTTCTTTCTTTTTTTTGGCAAAGAAGTTAGAAAACTCTATTATCTTTTCAAATGACCAAGTTGCTCTGAAATAGCCCCAGCAAAAATTTCCCCTGAAAATCCTAGGAAAGATTTTATTCCACAGGCCTACCTTCCCATAGGTATTTTCACTGAAAATGGCAACATCAGTATTTACAATATTCTGTGAGCATATATTTTTGTCCTCTTATTTAACTCTAACCCTTATCATCTTCCTTTTGTGTATGTCTTTTCTGCCTGATTGGAGTGTCTGTGTGATGTTCCATTAGAAATTAGGAAAGCTAAGTTCCAGAGGAAAAAGGGTTATTTGATTAAATCAACGGGTTATTTGATTAAATTTTAAAGAATAATAATTTGCACATTTATCTTCGAACTAATTTTTTTTCAATATGGTCAACATATATTTTAATTCTTTATACTTAATAAATTTGCATTTTTTCCAAAGAAATTATCTGAAAATGAGTTGTCAAATGCCATTATATCACCAAAGT
The DNA here is from genome assembly GCF_902635505.1 of Sarcophilus harrisii. NCBI lineage: Eukaryota > Metazoa > Chordata > Mammalia > Dasyuromorphia > Dasyuridae > Sarcophilus > Sarcophilus harrisii. Next base: position 226,062,407 of record NC_045426.1, read on the forward strand.
TAAAAGATACCAAATTCACTTTGTTTCAAGACTCAGAATATATGTAAAAGAAAATGTCTAAGACTAGTGCCTTACTTACAAAAAATACAGATTCAAAAGCCTTTTCTCCTGTCTTTTGAACTTCACATAGACACATAATTGTCCTTCGAATATTCAGTCACATATCTGCAAACATTGTATTTGTGTATTGCATCATAAGGGTGTCTAGGACATGAAAGACAGATCTCCTCAACATTTCCTATATAGTGGGAAAGTGGGATGAAGATAAAAAAAAAAAAAAAAACACCAAAATTCACCTATTAAGATGTTAATCTCATATGTTGTGAGGGCTGTCCCCTATTTGTAACATGGGATGTTATTGTGTGGCTTGAAGAAAGGCCTAAAAAATATCTCTACCCTCTTCTCCCCCAACTGTTCTTTAAGGTAGACTTTAATTTCTTTCAGAAGGGCAATTTTCCTCTACATATGACTTACTTAAAGTATATGCTTAATAAGGGCATTATTTTTTCAGAGAGTAGATATACTTTTTAATATATTCTGAAATATTTTCCAGAATAGTTGGACCAATTCATATCTCTACCAATAGTGTACCAAACTAAATATGTCCAGCATTTATCAGTATGATCCCCAGTCCCAAAGTCCATGGGTATAGGACTCTCTGTTCTTTGAGGAAGATCAATACCCCATGCTTAAATGAGGAGCAGATAGGAGTTAGTGAAACTGGCAGAGAGAAGAGCTCCTTGGTCTTTTTTTGAGTATTGGGGGGTTTTTTAATTTTCTTCAGGCTCTTCTTTTGCTTCTTGTACTTCTGGCTTCCAGCTTGAAAAGAGAAAATGAAGAATGCCAACCAACACTTTAGCTTACCGAAGGGAAAGACTCTGGGAAGAACCCAACATGAAAGGAACTGACAGACTCTATCCATCATGTCTCTATCTCCAGCTTGCTATATTAGAGACTTCAATAAGCTTTTCCTTTGCTTTCTTTGTTTACCTGAGTTAACTTGCTCCCAGTGGGAAAACCTCTTCATTCTTTACTGTTCAGTATATATTTTCGAACGTATGCTTATTTTGACTTCTGATTTTCTACTGATTTGGATAAATGTGTGTGTGTTCTTATAGTGGTGTTTGGTGGAAAAGGAGTCATCTTGGATATAGCAAAGTTAGTTTAAAACTGAAAACTACATTCCCCTGCACTAATAATATTTAAGGGAGCAGATAGATGTAATTCCAGCCTGGTACCCTAATCTCTAAAGAAAACAGAGTGGCCAAACTTCTGTGGACTCTAACATACTGCTTCCCCTCAAGCAGAAATAAGGAGAGAGAATAGGCTAGAAATATCTATTCTGACTCTCTTAAAAGTCACACAATAATAGTCCCATGCTACATGTGGGGGACAGGTCTCAAAGCATTTGTTTTGCCTTTTGTAATCTTTATCAATATGATGATAAAAGGTGAAATTTCAGTTATTTTAACATACACTTTGCTTTATTATTAATGATTTGTTTGTAACTTCTATTTCCTCTTTTGAAAGCAATCTATTCATTTCCTCTGAACACTTAAGCCTGGGATTCTTGTTCTATATTTATATAAATTCCTTACATAGTTTAGATGTCATACCTTTTCTAAAAATTTGCTGTAAAGATTTTTCCCAGTTAACTGCTTTTTTCCTTTTAATTCCTGTCAAGATCATTTTTGTTCATGCAAAATCTTTTCAACTTTATAAAATCAAAATTGCCCATTTTAGCTCTTATTATCACTTCTTTCCCTTGTTTTACTTAGGAATTCTCTACTAGCTGCAGTTGTGAAAGATATTTCCTACAATTCTCCTCTAATTGTTTAAATGATGTGATCTTTAATATTTAAGTAATAACCATATGAAATTTATTGTGCTACACAACTTAAGATATTTGTCTAAACTTGAATTCAGCTCCATTAATAAGGAAAAAGGGTTACAAATAGAAATAAAGACCTATTACATACTATTATATGCCTATTATACATAAATACAAAATATTTATTAGAGATTTTTTATGGTAGCAAAGAACTGGAATTGAAGTAACTTAGCACCAGAGGAATATAAATAATGAAATATAGTTATTTAACATGAAATATTAATAATTTGGATAAATATAGGAAGATTTGTATGAATTTATATTAAGTGATCTAAGCAGGACTAGAAAAAAATAAACTCAACCACTCATTCAAATACCCATTGTACATGACCTAATCAAGATGCATGTTTCCTCCAGCAATGCATATCCCTGTCTATCCTGACTCTTTTATGAATTCCCATAAAGTTCATCAGAGGAAAAGTATCCAAGGTGCTAGGTACTCCATCACTTTTTCTTGATTTTGGAAGAATGCTAAAATATCACATAAGCTTACTGGTTTTGATTCTCTATTCCTTTCATCAATTAGCAAGCATTTTGCTTTTTGTCATTTTTTTTTCAGATTTTTCTTTATACTTCCTTGTGTACTATGTTTCATCCTATTCATATCCATCATGATCTTCTCCTTAATTGCCTTCTGAGTAAGACACATCTTTAATTCTTCAGAGCCTATAGTGCTCTGTGACAAATGAGCTATGACTGGTCACTGCATTGAATAGAATCTGTGGTTTTCCTTTACATTATTATGAACATTGTGCAAGTTGTTATAAAATTATATTTATATATATATTTTGGTATTAAATATTTATTTAATTTTTGGTATTAAAAAAGATGGGTCTTTGTTTCAGGGAGAAGTCCATAGTTATTAAAGGACTTTTGTTATTTTCTGAAAGGCTGAGAACAAATGACTTTAATTAATAATATATATGCTTACTTATGTGTTAAATTGGGTCTCCTCCCATTGGCAGGTACCATGCATACAAGCCTATGAGCTGCTTCTCTGAACGGTGATTGGGGATTATCTACTGTTTGTGTACTAATCACGCTTGCAAAAATGTATATCACCAAGGCTGTATGGCATAATAAACAGGAGCTCCTTTCACACTATGAGTCTCCTGCCTCATTCATCTTGCCTCTGAGATCAAAGGGCTCATATGCTTTGAGCTCTTAAAGACAGCTGCAACATTTATGTAGCATTTTTATGATACTATTATATATAGGAATGGAAGGATACTTCATGAAGATAATAGTCACAATTTTCCACAATAAACTAATTCCATGATTACAATTTACTGAAGAGAGTAGGTCCTGGTATGATCTGTATTTATAGACTGTTTCTAAAAAGCTTTCAATTTAACAATTTTACCAAATTACTCAACGTTAGCCTCTTTAGATAAGGTATGTGCAAAAAAAAAAAAAAAATCAAAATTTTCAAGATTACCTGGAGGACATAATAGATAGCCTCTGGGAAAAAATTAGTATAAACTAGAACAACATAAATTAAAAGATCATCACAAGGAATCTGAACTCAGGACAACTGAAAACACAGTGACTGACCCAGATAATTTGTAATTAAACATATCCTCACCTGTTAGCAAAATGTTGTATACATCAGGTGGGATCACAGAATCCTGTGTTTTTAATATTCTTTTTTTTTATTAGAAGGGTTCATTCTGTAGGGATGAGGAAGTGTTCTTTGATATGAAAATAAAAGACATAAATGATTTTTTGAAGGAGTATCAGAAAGTGGGGGAAAGGAAGGAAATTTTTATGATAGATCTATATAAGACTTGGCTAGGCCAATTCCCACATAACAAAGAGACAAAAATATTTTGAGTGGAAGGATACCACTAACCAACCTTCACACATTTCACAAAAGTGCAGAACGTGGTTATCTCAGGAGCAAGTGCCCTAATTTGTTTTGTGTAATAGTTCCACCTTATCTTCCAAACCTGAATCACTATGAGATACAAACAAAAAGTAAGTCATCAAAATGCTTTTCCAAATCTTTCTTCTTATTTCCACTGCAAAGAAATACTAGATGGGGGTGGAGGAAGACTATTAAGATAAATCTTTTGTGCTAGAAAAGTATCTATCCAAAATGTTTACCTCTGTTCAACTTACCAAGTAATATTATTTCTTATCCTTTTGGCTTTGCTTAATTTGGTATCAGATAAAGTTTTGTTAGGGTCAGCTAGGTGGCAAAGCGGATGGAATGCCAGGCTTGAAGTCAAGAAGACTTATCTTCTAGAGTTCAAATGTGACCTGACACTAGCTGCGTAAGCCTGGCTAAATCACTTAACCCTATTTGCCTCAGTTTCATCATCTGTAAAATGAGCTGGAGAAGGAAATGGCAAACCACTCCAGCATCTTTGGCAAGTAAACCCCACACAGGTTCTTGAAGAATCTGAAACGACTGAACAACAAAGTTTTTGTGGGTCTTTTTGGGGGGAGGCCATGGGCTGGACCAATGATTAATTGGGGTGGAAAATTCCCCACAGGTGCATGCTGGCAATTGGACTACAATGTATTTAGTCTTAGAGGGCTGCGTGAGGCACTGAGAGGTTGAGATTTGTCCGCTGAACACACAGCTAATATGTTTCCAAAACAAGACTTGAACTGAAGTATTGACTCCAAGGCCAAGCTTCTACCCACACTGCTTATCATTTTGAAAGGGGAAAATATGATAACTTTTGAGTCAAAAGACATGTGCTTTAAATAGCTCTGGGTTTTGAAGAGCCAATCTTTCTTTTTCTTCTGAGGAAATTTACATCCTACTGTCTTTAGAAATTCCATCCAGCCCTGTAGAAGAGCACAGCTAAGTGTGGGCTGTGGGGTCGCGGTGTGCCAGAAGCTTATAATACCCAACGCTTTTTTTATTTATTTATTTTCCCCATTTTTGGAAGGCCAAAGGCGGGTATGTGTCTGTGTCTGGGTCTGTGTACGCCTAGACGTGAAACGCAATTCTAGCCCGTCCAGGAAAAGAGGGCAGATGTGGCCAAGGCCAGCCCACCCTTCTCAGCCCTGAGAGCTCCACCTCCACAGGCTCCGTGGGAAGGAGGCACTGAGCCACCTCCCTGATTTTCCTACGTTGTCCGCCCAAGCTACCGAGGGGGGACGTTGTCCGCCCCACCTTTCGTGTCCCTCCGCAAGCTTAGCTTCCCACGGGACGAACGAGTGGCCAGCCAGGGCTTTGAGCCAGGCGCCCCAATGGCCAGTGCTGCGCTTGGAGCGGTCACACAGCAAATTTGCAGCCTGGGCCCGCTGCAGCAGCCGGAGACGGAGCGCGGCGTGCCCTTGGCCGAGGACGTGGCCGAGCTCCCGGTGCTGGATGCCTCTGGCAAAGGGATTCTGTTCGGGGAGCTCTTCCGGGAGCGCCGGGCCATCGTAGTGTTCGTGCGGGTGAGCCCTGGCTGCAGAGTTCCTCATCGGAAGGGGGAGATTTTGTTGCCTCTTGTTCCCTCCTTGGAACAGCCGCCTTTGCCGGCCTAGTCTTAAAGTTACTTCTAACCTACTGGAAGGAGGGGTTGTAGGTTCCTGGGGATTCGGGACAGGCGGAGACTTATTGCTTTTTTTTTTTTTTCCTGAATATTAAAAGGCCTTGCCTTTGCCAAGGGGTCTTAACTTTGATTATCTTTTTTGACATTTGGTAAAGTCTACTGACTTCCTCTCAGATTGGTGTTTTTAATGTTTAAAATACATTGATTACTGAAGAAACCAAATATATTGAAATAGTCATCAAAATATTCTGGAAAACACTAAGTTCCTGGTCCCATCCAACATAGAGAGAAGCCAAAAGAAAGAATACCCAGGTCTGTGGCCCTGCTCCTCTCCACAATATGAGAGGTTTGTTTCTTTTGCTTTTTGGAAGGGGAAATGCAAAATAGCTGTCAGATTCATCAGTCCTTGGTTTGAAAAATGCATTTCTTTCCTTTTCTCCTTGTTTCCAAACAAAACAACCAAAGGAGTTGGTATATTCTTTTCAGTAATAGTATGATTGGCTCCCCCATAACACTTTTTGCTAAATGTTTGAAAAGGTGGCCTTTCTGGATGCTGGGTTACTTCACATTGGTGTGAGTTCCTAATCTGCCTACCTTATTGCATTGATGTTTCAGCATTTCTTGTGTTACACCTGCAAAGAATATGTGGAAGACTTGGCCAAAATTCCCAAGAATTTTTTACAAGTAAGTTTCCTAAATAGGATTAATCAAGTGTTAACTGTGCAATAGATTAGTCCATCAATACACATTTATTAGGGGTGCCAAGCAGCAAACTATTAGAGTTACAAATTACATCCTCTGACTTCAAATACTTTTATATTGTCAGAGAAAGTATGTTTTGTGCAGGTAAGTAAATACAAGATGTGTGTTTGTTTGAAAACAAAAAAAAATAAATGTGTCACTAACAGCAGTTTAGGAATGATAGCATGAAAGCATAGGATGTCAAAGCTGAAAGGGACTTCATAGATCATAGAGTTCATATTACACCTGAACCAAGATGCCTTCTACAACATGCCCAAAATATGGTCAGCTAGCCTTTGCTTTAGTATTAAACCCATGGTCTCAAAAGGCAATCTATTTCTTCTGATTTTTAGAAAGTTTTCCCCTACATTAAGCCTTGATCTGTCTTTCTGCAAGATCTGCCTGTGACTATTAGTTTTTGTGCTCTGGAGCCACACAAGGTTAATCTTCCATATATGAGCTTTTCAAATGATGTTTACAAATAAATACAATTTATCTCTTAAGTTTTCACCAGGGCAGATATGCACAATTTATTTCAGTATCCTGCCATATAATATTTAACTTTTATACAGTACTTAAGATTTGCAAAGCACCATGCATATATTCTTTCATTTGATCCAACAAATTCTGTGAGATAGGCATTATTCCCAATTTTACAGATGAGGAAACTGAGGCTGAGAAAAGTTAAAGAGACTCCAGTGTTCACATAGCTACTATGTGTCTGAAAGGCAAAATTCAAATTTAGTTTTTCTTGATTCCAGATCCAACATTTTATCCACTATATCACTTTGTTCTCTGAACTAACATCAGTTATCCAAGCTTCTTTTTTACCACCATCTTACTTATTTTTGTCCTATCTTTGCAGGCTAAAGATAATTTCAGAGCCCTTTTTCACAGGCTGAGAAACTTGTCCTAGATTAAAGAAGACTGGGGTCCAAGATTTCCAATATTTTCTAGTCAGGACTTGAGGTACATGGTCTCAGTATAAATGTGACACTGGGTATAGACAATATTGCAGTTTGCACCATTCAAAATCCAAGGATGGTAATAAATCACAGGCCCAGTAAGCAAACAGCAGCTGAGTAAATAAATAACATAAGATTAAACCAGATGATATCTTCACAGTCCATGCAAATAGTAAGCAGTCAAATGTAGAAAAATTGGCAAAAACACAGTAATACCTACAGAAAATAAGAATTGAGAGATACTAGGCTATAAAATCTATCATTTTTATTGCTTCATTGCAATAGAATAACAATTCTTCTCCCAGGTTACACATATGTTTATTGTCAGCTTCCCTGTGTTTCTCATCCAAAAATGGCCACTTGTGGTGCTTCAGAGATATAAGTATAATTTTAATGTAACTTTTATTTTCTGAATTTAAATCTCAGTACTTTATGTTCAGGAAAAGTATATCTGATTATTCTTCATTGATTGGGATTTGTAAAAATAAAATAGAGAGTATCTGATTAAATAACTATCAATTGCTTCTATTCTTTCCTCATATTTTTTATGTTAAGAAAGCTCATCAAATATATAATGTAGGGAAATCTTATTTATTGAAAGAGCTGTCTAACTAAAATTTCTGTCTCTAAATACTTTTAAAATTTAACTATAGTTTTCTTTTTTTTTTTTTCTTTTTTTTTTTTTTTTGCTGAGGCAGTTGGGGTTAAGTGACTTGCCCAACTGGGAAATATTAAATGTCTGAGGCCAAATTTGAACTCAGGGCCTCCTGACTTCAGGTTGTATGCTCTAGCTACCTCACCAACTAGTTGCCCAATAGGTTTCTTTTGACACAGCAGATTTTTCCCAACACCCTCCTCTCCATGTACCCACATAAGTTATATGCACTTAAATAATGAAACTTTCTAATAGTTGGGCATTTTTAAAAACAACTACTGTAACTTGACACTTTGCATTTTTCCAATTAATTGACTATTAACAGAAAGGAAGGGTGTGTGTTTAACTGTGTGAATTTGGTAATTATTTAAAATCTGAATTCTTTTGCCACTTGGTGACTATTTATTTGAATGACCTTCAGCTATGGCCCTCTGATTTCATGAAATACTAATGGCATTCTGTCCAGACCCTCTATTATCACATACAAAATCTTAGGGACTAACTATAATGCTCATTTTTTAGTCCTTCTGAGATAGCTGGTGGTATAGTGAAAAGAGTGCTGGGTCTGGAATTAAGAAGACTTGAAGTTGCTTCCCACTTCAGATACTTCCTAGCTGGGTGACCCAGAAAAAGTCACTTAACCTGCAGTTCACCCAATTTTTATAATGAGGATAATAATAATACCTGATCCACAAATTTGTTGTGAGCATCAAATGATAATATTTGTAAAGTTCTTAGCACTGTGCCTGGCACATAGTAGATACTACCTATTTATTTCCTTCCCTTCCCCCTCCTTGCATGATGTTAACAGAATAGGACTCCCACAACCTATAAGAATAGGTTTGATTCTACTTTGCAACTTGTATTTGAATCTGGGAGAACAGATCATCATTTAGTTCTAGAAGTGACCCTAGTGACCATCAAGACCAATGCATTCATTTTACAGATAAGGAACTCAGGGCATGGGCAGGTTAAGTGACTTTCCTAGTGTCACACAACTAAGTGTCCAAAGTAGGAGTCAAATCTAGGTTTTCCTGACTTAAATCCAGGATGCTATATTTTTGTTACATTTACGTTTTTAAAGTTTTGATCTTTTAAATTTAAATTTTGATCTTTAATCTTAAAATATATTTTGAAAATATCAGGTTAAAAATAATATTTTCATGTTTAGAAGAATTGCACATGTTAAACCTATATTTGATTGCTTGCTATCTTGGGGAGGAGGGAGGAGAGAAGAAATGGAGAAAAATTTGGAACACAAGGTTTTTCAATGGTGAATGTTCAAAACTATCTTTATGTATATTTTGAAAAATAAAATAGTATGAAAAAAAATAATATTTCCCCATAGAGAATTATTTTATCTTTTTTTGAAAGATAAATTATCTTTGGGTATCTTATATTATCTTATATATTATAATTATATTATATATATTATATTATTTTTGGTATCTTACATTCCAGCTAGTCTTTAATTTTTCAGTTTGTACCTAATGCAATATGATGCTGTAGAAGGAATGTTGTATTTGGAGTCAGAGATGCAGAGTTTAAGTCCTCTGAGAATTACCTATCTGTGTGACTATGCGTAAGTCACTCAACCTCTTTACTTTTCAGTTTCTTCATCTGTAAAATGAGATCCAAGTAAATGACCTTGAAGGTCTCTTACAGTTCCAAATCCATTATGTGATCTGTGTCTTTTTAGCTGCTTCTGAAATGTTTACCAAAGCTCTGAAGTTTGTCAAAATACTTTTAAGGGCAAATTAAATTTAGAGTTCCCCTCTCTTAGTAATTTGTAAACCAACACTTTGCCCTCTAGCTTCAATACCAACAGGAATTTTCTTACAAGATTTCTTACAATGACCTGGACATGCCCTCTGTTTAGTCATGAGTTTTTTCTTTTTTTGGAAGCCAGTTATTAGATTATTAAATTAGGGCCATTCACTGAAGCAATTGAAATGAAGTCTCTTTGAATTTGAGAAATTTTATAATGAGGAGACTTGATTAGTTTCTTCTGCTAATTTTGGTTCTTTTATTTGGTGACAAATACCTCTCCAAAATGGTGATTATGAAGTGGCCCAAATGTCCTAATTAAAAAGAGAAAAAAAGAAGGTCACATACCAAATTTAAATGTCAAAGCTTTATTAACATATAATATTCACAAATGACTAGATGCATTAGTAGGATACATAAGGGCCTCCACACCTTCATCTGCCTTGAGGTAATGGTATGGCTATTCAGCAAGTTGTAATGGTATGGCCTCTCAGCTTTACTTTTTTTATGTAGTAAAAGTCCCATCTCTCATAAATTTAAGAGATACTTCTTTCTTTTCTAGCATTCCAGGATAGTGATTGATGGAACAAGGTACAGAGTTTCAAAATCTAAATTTTTCTCTCTCTGAGCACAGTAATTAGTTGTAAGGGATGAGAGTGGATGTATTCAAAGTTAACCTAGAAGGAGACTCCTGGAGAGTATTTGTAATGCTTGCTGTTATAGTACCATCTGGGCCAAGATGGGCACTTAACCTGTGAAGTAATTATTCATGGATAATAAACACTCATGGAATAGATTCCAATTACCAGGCAGGTGTCAGAAAAAATGACCTTAAGTTGTTCTCTGAAGTGAGGAATCAAAAGTCTCCTGTAGTGTTTTTTTTTCCCTAGGATTCAACATGTAAAATTCTAACTCAGATTCCATAGAAGAGGATAAATAAATGTCTCTTATACAAGTATCCTAATAAGCTGTTGAAGCCCGTACATGTTAACATTGCTATTTATAAATATGTGTATGCAAGTTTATTCTACAGCAATTGGTTTCAATTCATTTTAGTCCTCCATCTGAGGAAAGATAGCATCTGGCAGTTATGAAATTCTAGAAAGCAACAGTTTATCTTCATACACATAATAAGAATGGGCTACAGAACTAGAGACCAAAAATTATGGAAAACATTACAAAACTTAAAGAGTTTCATAGGGCTTGCCACAATTGTCTTACCAATCTGTGTCCTTAGAATAACTTTAATTTGTAGGGAGTTTTACAGGTTCTTCTAACTCTGATCTTTTTGCTTTTGCTTCAGTGTTTTTAATGTTCCTTTGAATTTTGACTTTTCATCTCTTTATTCTCTTTTTAATGATGTCCACTGTTTTATTCATTTTTTAGAATCTTTACTCCTAAACCATTTCCACTCTTTGAATTTTTCTTTAAAACTCTGATTTTATGGGGCAGATAGATGGCGCAGTGGATAGAGCATCAGCTGTGAAGTCAGGAAGACCTGAGTTCAAATTTGACCTCAGACACTAGATACTTAACACTTCCTATCTGTATGACCCTGGGCAAGTCACTTAACCCCAATTGCCTCAGCAAACAAACAGAAAATTCTGATTTTATCCTTTATTGCTTCTTTTAATGCTTTTATCAAGTTAAAAAAAAAAAAAGTGAGGATTGCCCATTATGTTTTCTGGAGTTTTGTTCTACCTCAATGGGGATTTCTTCTCTTCTTTTATGTCAGAGTATTTCTTCATTCAGGAATTTTTTTTTCTGAGACAATTGGGGTCATACAGCTGGAAAGTGTTAAGTGTTAAAAGTCTTCCTGACTTCAGGACTGATGCTTTCTTATCCACTGTACCACCTAGTTGCCCCCTGGAAAAATTTTTTTTACTTGTTTGCTCATCTTTCTTCTTTAGGATTTTCCTTGTAAGGGAAATACTTCATATTCCTTCTTTTTGTTTTGTTTACACTATTTCATTTTACTAACTATTCTGAGGTAATCAGAGAGAACTGGGCTTAGTCATGACTTCACATTTAGCCATATTGTCAGAACTCACAATTTAGAATTAGCATACCTTTTTTTGTTATTGCTTATGCATTTTTAACTCTTTTATCCTGATGATGCAGGATTCTGTAAATAAAATAGAATAAAATTTGAAGAGTGAGGAGACATTAAAACAAATAGTTCTTTTTTTTTTTTTATTGTACAATTAGCTTGTGAAGGAAATCAGAAATGCAGGTGGGCATAAATATAGGGATTGGGAATTCAATGTAATGGTTTTTAGTTCTTTCTCTGGGCGTAGCTGGTTCAGTTCATTACTGCTCCATTGGAAATGATTTGGTTGATCTTGTTGCTGAGGATGGCCAGGTGCATCAGAACTGGTCATCATATAGTATTGTTGTTGAAGTATATAATGATCTCCTGGTCCTGCTCATTTCACTCAGCATCAGTTCGTGTAAGTCTCTCCAGGCCTTTCTGAAATCATCCTGTTGGTCATTTCTTACAGAACAATAATATTCCATAATATTCATATACCACAATTTATTCAGCCATTCTCCAACTGATGGGCATCCATTCAGTTTCCAGTAAAACAAATAGTTCTTAATAAATAAGATTTTTTTTTAAGTATGCAGTAAGACAGCATTAACAAGCTAAAATTTTAGTCATATCTTTTTTTTTTCTCTTTCAAAGGATGCTAATGTCACACTAATAGTTATTGGACAATCATCTTTCCAACACATTGAGGTATGTAGTCAGTAAATAAGAAAAATTTTATTTCTTGATCCAAACTTATGATTTTGTTGATGTCGGGAGCTCCCAGTTTGGAAATTTCCCCCATTGGTGCTGAACTGCAACTATGCCTTGTCATGTCTCAAATGCTCACCTAGGGAAACAAGGGTAAGGACAGAGATAGGAAATTGAATCCAGGTCTTCCTAACTGTATTCATTGTGCCATATTTCCTCTCCACTTAGAAAAAAGTGAGATTAAACCAGCATATTTCAGATGTGTGCAATATGTAAATATTTTTCTTGCAAGTTGAATTTTTACAAATAAAATTAAATCAGTGTTATGTAATTTTTTTCTTTTGGAAGACTTGATTTTTTTTCTCTTTTTTTTCCTAGCCTTTCTGCAAGCTGACAGGGTATTCTCATGAAATCTATGTTGACACTGAGAGAAAAATTTATAGAAAACTTGGAATGAAGAAAGGTGAAGGAATTACTACATCAGGTAAATATACTTCCAAGTTTTCATTTTACTAGTAAAAAAAACATAAATATTTGTTTATGGGTCTATAAAGATATATGATAGGAAAAAAAAAGAAGGGTTAACTGAGTCAAGGGTTTTAAAAAAAATTATTGATATTTTCTTTTTATATCACCTTAATTTCCAAATTTCTTCTTCCCAACTCCTCTACAAAGAGAGCCATGTTTGTAAAGAAATAGAAAAGAAAAACTGACCAATTTATCAGCTGAGCTTGAAATATGTACAGTATTACATATCCATAATCCATTACCTTTAAGAAGCAGCTAAGAATCAACTTTTTCTCACCTCTTCTCCAGGGTCAAGTTTGGTCATTATAATTACTCAGTATTCAGTTTTGTTGTTTTTTTATTTGCTTTTTTGTAGTCACTGTGCAGATTTATTTTTCTTAAGTCTCTATTTTCTATATGAGTTCATATAAATCTCTTCACACTTCTCTGTATTATATATATATATATATATATATAAACACACACACACACACAGAGTAAGGGGTGTGTGTGTGTGTGTGTGTGTGTATGTTTCTGTTTTGTTTTAGCAGAGGCAGCTGGGGTTAAGTGACTTGCCCAGGGTCATACAGCTAGGAAGTGTTAAATGTCTGAGACCAGATTTGAATTCAGGTCCTCCTGACTTCAGGGCTGGTACTCTTATCTACTGTGCTACCTAGCTGCCCTTATTCTTTATATATTCATTGTTGCTTACATTGTAATGATATTACATTATATTCATATGAGAGCATTTATTTATCTATATCCCAGTCACTGAGCATCTACTTTATTTCTACTTCTTTGCTATAATAAAAAGTTCTGCTGTTAACATTTTGGTATTCAATATGACCATATTTTGTCTCTTTGATGTCTTTGGGATAAATATTTAAAGATGGAATTTTCCTGAGTTCAGATCTAGCCTCAAACACTTTCTAGCTCTATAACCATAGGCAAGTTTATTTAATTCTGTTTGCCTTAGTTTCTCAACTGTAAAATGAACTAGAGAAGGAAATAGCAAATAATTACAATATCTTTGCCAAGAAAACCCTAAATGAAATCACAAAGAGTTGGACGTGACTCAACAACATATGAGCCAAGTACACTGTACTCTGCACTTTATTTATTATTTCATTAGAATCTAACAATCCTGAGAGTTATGTGTTATTATTATTCTCATTTTACACATGAGGAAACTGAAGTTAAATGATTTGCCTAGATCATATAGCTAAAGATTTGAATTCAGGGCTTCCTGACCTCAGGCACTACTCTAACCACTTAGCTGTCCCAAATCTTCAATATAAACTATCCGTCTTTTGCCATTGCTAATTTGCATGTGCAAAGTGAAACCTCAAAGCTGTTTTGATTTTCATTCCTCTTACTATTAGTGAATTAGAGAAATCTTTTATGTTTCTAATAGGTTGCAATTTTTTTATTCGTTCAGTTTAATTCAACTTCTTTTCAACTAACAAAAATCTATTTTTCTCTTCTTTTCACCATCTCTCCATTAAAAAAACAAAAACAAAAACAAAATCCTTGTGACAAATATACAAAGTCAAGCAAAACAATTGCCTGGATTGGTCATGCCCCCCAAAACTTTGAGAAGCGGTTTTCCATATCATTTAACCACTTTTCCATAGGAAAATGGCTCTTGGTCTTCCTTTTTTGGTTAAATTCCTTGCATGTATATTATGGATATACCAGAAGCACATTGTAGAGAAACTTTAGAATCCCGAAAGCTTGAATTAACACCCTGCTTCAGTGTCTCTATGTGATGCTGGGTAAATCATTTCATGTCCTTAAGCCTCAGTTTCCTCATTTGTAAAATGGAGGAAGGAAGAATTTGGCTTCAAAGGTCCCTTCTATCCTAAATCAAGTATCTTATAATTCATATTAGAGGTACATGATTCAAGGATTTTTCCCATTTGACTACATCCTATCTTATCCTAATTGAATTGTGTTCATTCAAAACTTTCCTGATCTAAATTACCAAATTTAGATTTTTTTCCTTTGGTCAAATTCATATTTTTGTGTGTATGATTGCCTTTATTTAAGTCAGAACCACCTATTAACTATACTTAGGGTTTTATTATCTTCTAATTTGTTTAATAGTATTATCTTTTATATTCAGGTCATATCTCTACTTTTTAACATAAACTGATATAAAGTAAAAGGGTTTTTTTAAGTCTAAAGATCATTTCTGCCAAACTTCATTTCAATTTCCCCCATCAGTTGCCAATAGAAAGTTATTACCACAGTATTTCTTGTTCTCAAAATTATTGAACACTGGCTAGTTTGGTTCACTCACTGATTTCTGGTTTTTCCTCATCTAGTCTCTTTCACTGATTTGCTTTTCTATTAACTAATAACAAACTAGTTTTAATTATTGTTTCTGTATCATATAAAATTACATTTTCTCCATTATTTGCCTAGAGGAATTAGAACTTTTGTTTATCTAGATTAAATTTGTTATCTAGCATCATAAAATATCCCCTTGTTAGTTTGATTAATCTGGCACTAAAATCAGTAAGCTAATTTATAAATAATATGGTTACTTTTATTATATTGGTGTGATCCTATCATGAGCAATTCCAAATAATTGGAAGTAATTCTTCCAATTATTTAAGTCATTTCTTAATTCTTTACAGTGTTTCATAATTGTATTTACATAAGTCTTGAGTGTGTCTTAGCACACTTTCAGATATTTTATGTATTATATATTTTGCATAAAATCAATGTGGAACTTCTCTATCATTTCCTCTATTCAAAGGCTTTTGAAATTATTATTTTATGAAGGATAATAATTTCTTATTTTAAGATAGACATTCAATCTTTATTTAGGATCTTAGAACCCTAACATAGTAGTTATCCTGTTTGGGGGGGTTGGGAGACAGAAAAGAGGCAGGTGTGAACAGAGAAGTATCATTTGAATCATGACTGTGACATTTTTAGAGCATCATTCCCGTGTTCTTTGAAAATCTTAACACTCATCTACATTCATAGAGCTCTGTGTAATTAGGATAATAGGATCATATACAGAATTGAAAGGGACCTCAAAGGCCCTCTAATCCAATTCTTTCATTTTACAGATGAATAAGGTGGGAACTGTTTAGTTTGGCTTAATTTATGCCTAAACTAAGAGTGATTCCTACAGTAAATATGTAAAGGTTAGAAAATAATGATATACTCCATGGTTCAAGATGCCCCTTTTCATAAGGAGTTCTGGGTTTTTGCTCAACACCGGCCAATTCATCTGGGAGGAGAGTCAGATTTTTCTCTATGTTTGACGAAGCCTTCATCCTAGGGTACAACTTAAAGGAAATTTCTAAGATAGTGCTTAAATTTAGCCTATTTCCAGGATCTATGCAAAATTGGGGTAATAGAGTATCTTCTAGAAAAGTCAGTTAATAATGTACAACACAGGGATGGAGTCTAAGGCAGCTGTTTATATTCTTTGTCACAGAAAATATTTAAGATACAAAGGATTCAACAACACACAAGAAGAAATACCAACAATATAACACATTTCAAATGCTGTTCATTCTATTTCCCCTTGAAAGTTAATGATAATTTTATAGTATTGCTGAAAAGACATTTCACTTTCACCCCAGATTTCACCCTTTGTAACTCACAAAGTCCAAATCTCTTGGCTGGCCAGGATATGGGTTTTTTTGTTTATTTTTTTTAACCATTTTTTTTTTTAATTTTATGAGGCAATGGGGGTTAATGACTTGCCCAGGGTCACACGGCTAGGAAGTATTTATTGTCTGAAGTCGGATTTGAACTCAGGTCTTCCTGACTCCAGGACTATCCACTATACCACATATAATGTTTTAAGCTTCCACTAATGTGCTTCACCCCCAGGTTATCAGTTGAGAATCATTTTAGATAACAAGCTTTGAGAAAGGAGTATTTCTACAGTAAAAATAATTGGTAGTTAACATCCCTACAAAGACATACTGTCATAGAAGTATGTGCAGAGTCCCTGGCAAAGTACCCAAGAGCTATCACATCTCTAAAGCAATAAAATTTATTCTAGGGTGGATGCATGGAGGTGGAGTGCATGAGAACTACATGTCAATTTTGTTCTATGAGAAAGTTTTGTCTGTGAAAAAATTATGTGAAAAAAAGTGGAGAAAATGTTATTTATTTATCATTTATTAATATTATTCAATCCAAGCTTTATATGGCTAGAAAATTGTCTAATTAAAAGATTAGTGTGTCAAGGTCAGGCTGATCCTAACATTCCAGGGAAACTGGACAGCTGTGAAGGAAAGCTTAGATCCCACCCAGTGCTTGTTCAGAGTTTATTCAGGTCTTGTTTTGAGTCCATCCAAAGCTTGTGTTTTAGACTCCCAAAATTAGGTAACCTTACCAGCTGATATATATCTCAGATTGTTCTTCTGAAGACTCCCTTCTGCCTATGTGAGATTAATAAGGCAAATGTCCTTTAATATCCTTGTGTGGAATCATTCCATAAGGTAATCTAAGATTCAAGGAAGAAGTCTCTTTCTGGCACTCTCAGAATCAAATAACTTATTGACCCCTCTTTTTAAAACAACTTCAGATTTTTTGATTCATTCACATAACTGACAAATATCAAAGTAAAATTGAGTCTTTTACATGTGATAACCTTTGCAGGACTATTTTCACAAAACCCTAGTCAGTAGATTGTGCCACAGTTCCTTTTTATTGTCCTGACTCAGTTTCCCTAAATTGTCCTGCCTTAGTTTCCCTGAATTGTTCTGTCTCAGTCCCCTTAGTTGTAAACCCCTTCTCCGGTTCATTAAAATTGATATAACTCAGGGATACTTACGCTAAGATTATAAATTGTCAATGTGTAAACTCAAAATAAGGGGGAGTTCAGACTTCCTGGCTCCTAACTCCTCCTAAGTCATCAAGAATTTATGGTCCTACCCCACCCCCATTCTGTCATTGTTCTTCTTTATCCCAAATTATCATAATGTCCAGTGCCTCCCCTCACCCTGGTAGAATTGGATTAATAATCCGTTCCCTCTCTCAGTGCTCTGACTCTGCCCCTGCCTTGGTTTACCCTTGTAGCTGAGCCACGTATATATATACACTTCATGGGAAGCACACATTAGCTGCTGGATGCCTTGCATATCAGCCCTGGGGGGCAGCATGTCCCAGCACAATCTCTCCCTTTCAAATAAATTATTAAAAACTCTCTAATCTCTATCTTGCCTCAGTTTCTCCAACATTACAAGTTAAAGACAAAAAAAGGAAAAAAGTAAGGGGGAATCAAAGGAAAGACTTGTTAGAAACAGACTTATTTCTTTAAAAAAAAAAAAAAAAGCTTAGTGATCAGATATATGGAATAATGGGATAGTAAATTTCACCTCTGCCATGGTGGTTGTATGATATTGGACAATTTACTTCACTATTGGGCCTCAATTGTCTTCATCTGCATAAAAAAAGGAGTTGAACTAAATGATTTTGAATGTCTCTTCCAGTTCTGGTATTATATGATCCCATTATGAACTTAATTAAAAGCTAATAATATACATGGAAAAGCTAAGAAAGAGAATACCAGAAGAATGGAGAGAGAAAATTTAGAAAATGAGAGTTTTATCCCATCATTCCGTTACGAAAAGTAATACTTAGGAAATATATATAGAAGGCACTTAGCGGTAGAGTGAGGTTAGAAATGGAGCAAATTAAGGAGCAGGAAAAAAAAAAAAATCATGACCATTATGGCCAACTGACAGAAGTAGGAGGAGAAAATAAATTAAATCTATAATTACCTCCTTTATAGCTAAAAATCATAAGAGGAAAATGGAATACAAGACTAATAAGGTTAAGTTAGCATATTTGTGAGGAAGATATCATAAAGGGCTAAAATTTGTTTAAAACTCTTTTTATATTTAATTTAAATTTATTTATCCTGTAATTCCAGAGAAACTGAGGTAAAATAGAGATTAAAGAATTTTTAACATTTTATTTGAAAGAGATTGTGCTGGGACCAAATGGTTCCATGATTTGGTCCCAGGACTGAATGAGACTATTGTCTCCAAAAATCCAGAGTCCAGCAGCTAATGTGTGGCTTCAAGATACCAGGGGGTCTGGCAGGGGCGGAATCAGAGCCCTGAGAGCAGGATTGGACTATCAGTCCAGTTCTGACAAGGTGGGGGAGGCACCCAATATTCTGATAAGTTGGGAAGGTCTGGGATCATGATGTCTAAGATAAAAGGTCTTTCTCCTTATCTAAATAATGATGATTAAGAGGGGGAATGTTGCAACCAGGCAGAACAATTCAGGGAAATTGAGGTAGAACAATTAGGGACACTGAGGTAGAATAATCAAAGGAAACTTTGGCACAACAATCCATTCCCCAATTGACATTATTATCTACTTTGTATTTTATTCAGATATTTGTTCAATATTAACAATGCTAGATCAAAGAATAGGAACACAGTAATTACATTTCTTTGTAGTTGTTCAGGTGTTTCAGTAATATTCGGATCTTCGTGACCCAATTTGAGATTTTCATGGTGAAGATACTAAAATAGTTTGCCATTTTCTTCTCCAGCTTATTTTTTGCAAATGGAGAAACTGAGGGCAAACAGGGTTGAGTGACCTGGCCAAGGTCAGACAACTAGTTAAGTATCTATCTGAGGTCAGGTTCTTGAACTGAGGAAGATGAATATTCCTGACTCCAGACCTATCATTCTATCCACTGCTTCACCTAACTACCCCAATTACATTTCTTGCATAATTCTAAATTAATTCCAGAATGATTAAACTAGCTCACTGTTCCAGCAGCAGTGTATTTCCCACAGAGAGACTAATAATTTTTTTGACCCTAAACCTTATAAAATATGAATTATTAATATTGAGAGATAAATGCTAAACATTTTAGTGCGGAGCCCACATGTGAAATCCAACCTACTCTCAGGAAGCATTCAAAGCCTGTGGAGAGCCGTGACTGGCCCTGTTTTTGATTTTCAAGGAGATCCAGCTCAGCAAGGTGGAACACTCATTTTAGGTCCTGGTAAGTCTCAGTCTTAAAACCAAGTAGCTTCACTAATTAGTTGCCTACTCTCTGTGAATTCTTTATCATTATTAAAATCCATAGGCATTCTCAAATTAAGCATTGTTTCTTCTCTTCAATATAGTAAATGCTTGGATATTTCTTGCTTTGCCTGATACATAATAATTGGTTGACTGGCTAATCTAGGGACTTCGATCTTTTCATCCATTATTTTACTTTTTCAAATGTGTTCATGACTTTTCTTTCGAATGCCTAATTTAATATAAAACTCTCAATATTCACAAAGCAAATAATGTCATGTCACATCACTGAGATTGAAAGTATGAGCAAAAGATATAATCTAAAGTAATTATACTTTGGTGATTTGCAGATATTTTACAAGATGTTCAGTTCCAGAGTTCATAGGATCATAATTAAATTCAATAAACATTATTCAACTACTTTGTACCAGGCATTGGAGATACAAATAAGAAAAAAGACAGTTCTTGTTATTAAATTTACAATCTAAGTGGATAAGAGGGGAAGTCAGTAAACAAAAGGAAGTTTAAAAAGGGGAGTGGGCACTAGGGAATACCTGGGTTGAGCGTATGACATTCTATGGAGTCAAAACCAAACAGAGTTGCTGACCTGGAAAGTTTTGAAATTTCTCAGCCCTATTTAAAGAAAGACTTTGGGAAGAGATTATTGCTGTACTCTTCAGTCTTTAAATCAGAAGGGAGAGGCTACCTAGAGAGTTGTGAAGGTATTGAGTAACAAAAACTGAATGAATTAGCATGGTGGTGAGATTTCAGCTTATGAGTTTATCCAGAGTGAAACATAATGTTCCATGGAGTCAAAAGCAAACAGATGGAAAATGGAGAGGTGCCATTGATTTACAGGTAGAAGTTTACAGATGTAATGCCAGAGAAACTGAGGCAGGATAGACATTAGAGAACAAATTAATATTTTATTTGAAAGGGAGTGATTTACTGGGACCAAATGGATCCATGGTTTGGTTCCAGGGCTGAATGAGACTACCATCTCCAAGAATCTAGCAGCATACAAGGATACAAGGATACAAGATACAAGATACAAGATTCTTTTATAGAGTAACAAGAATGATGACATAATGTGGGAGGTACCTGGATGGAGATGACCTAATAGGGAGAGGCACCTAGGATGACTTAATGGAGGGAGGTACAGGAGAGGCTCCTGATATTCTAAGTCTAAGATATAAGACCTTTATCCTATCAAACATTAAGAGGGAATGGTTATAACCTGAGGCTATAACTGAGTAGGACAACTAGGAAAACTGGGTCAGGACATTAAAAGGGAACTGTGGCAGAACACAGATCATCTAATTTAACCTTTTTAACAGATGTGGAAACTGAGGCTCAGAGCGGCTAGTTAAATAATTTATTCAAGTAGTATCATACAAAGCTGGAATTTGAACCCAACTCCTCTGACTTAAAATCTAGCAGTCTTCTCATTGCAGTATGAAAAGTTATTTTGTGTGTGTGAGCTCTATCCACTATGGCACCTACTTAGCTTTCATACTAATTGAGAGAAATATTAATAAATAACCTAATAGTCAACAATAGCCTTTTGGAGAGAGAGCTAACTTCATGTGATTATTCACACACTTCTACAACATTGTATGGGACAATATTGACCACAAAAAGAATCAGAGACTCTCAGAATAAGAAAAAGCAAAAAGGGGCTTATTAGGTTATAGAGAGAAAGGGCATCTCCCATCTGACTAGATGTTTGTCAGTAAAAGGAGCACAAAGCATAAACTGCAAAACACTAGATTAAATAGAACAGAACCCCCCCCCCCCCATCTTGACTTTTTCTCCCTTTGTTTGGGGTAATCCAAGATTACAATCTAATGCCAGAAATCTATCCCTAAAACAAAAGAATACAAGTCAATTAATAATAAACTCTTAATTTAAATTTCCCTTGATAACTGTTATACAAGCAGATATTCTCAGATAAGAGAATTCAAAGCAATATCACCTTTAAAAGAAATATTTAAATGCTAATTAAGAGGTGGTAGGAAACTGGAGGGGACCTACTCCTGCAATTATTTTAAGTTATAGTCTATTTGTTATTCTGAAGTCTCAAGTCACAATTAAGGTATAGTTCAAGGCTATATTCCCCTAAGAGTATCTTCACTCAGTTAATTCCATACAATATGATCAATATAGCATTTCACTTATCTTTTAAAAGTAGTTACAAGGGAGTGATTATAATAGGATAAAGTGATGTAAGACAATCTGATATAAATTCAAATTTTTCCTTTTATGATTCCTATATAATGGTGATTGCCAGTTTAGTTTAATGGGAATAGAACATAGAATATAAATTTTAATTCTGTCAGCAAGCATTTATTAAAAATCCATGAGGTACTGTGCTAGGTGCTTAGAATATAAATACCTGGGATAATACTTGCCCTTAAGGAGCTTATATTCTTCTTCACAGGTAAGTAATATTGAATGCAATGATATACAGAATAGGGGAGAAAGTTAATTGTTCCCAAAGAATCAGAAAAGGCTTCTTGAAGAAGGTAACCCTTAATGTGAACCTAAAAGAGAGCAAAGGAGTTCAGAGGAAGAGATTCTAGAGGAGAGCATTCTAAAATGGAGGATAATCCATGTAAAGCCATTGAGTTAGGAATTAATATGTAGGGGAACTATACCAAGTATCATGGTTGACTAAAGTTTAGGCTACCATGAGTGTGTCATCATCATAAAAAAGTAGGATGGAAGCTGACTATGAAGAGATTTAAAATGCTAAGTAAAAGCTGTGCATTTAGGTTTGTGCAGAACAGTTCTATGAAGACCTAGGGGTGTTTTAATCTCTTAACTTTAAAAAATCTTTGATGTTATGATTGCAATGTAAATATTCCATTAAATCAGTGTTTGGTAGTGGAATTCTAAAAATGAATTATTTAGTCAACTATTTTAGAAACAAGGATGATTTATACCCCCTCAACATTTGTATCTCATCCCTATATTCTACCATTTGATCTGACTAGGCATTTGACTTGATTTGGATAATAAAGAATAAAACCTAACAGAAGGTTATAATTCAAGAATCTTTCCTCTGGGACCTTTTAAAGGGTCATATTTCACTCTCACTTCATGATATTTCTTTGCATGCTTTGTTGCTGTAATTAAAATTTATTAGAGCAAGATATAGGGAATATTCTATAATCCAGGTGATTCATTTGTCTCTGTAGAGCAGTTAATTAAAAATTTAAAAGCTCCCTTCATTCTACTATTAATAATAAATATTAATAAGAAAAATTAGCAAATATACTCTGTTACTAAATCAGTTTTTATTCTTCTGTTCCAGGTAACAACATCCATTTTATACACCTTGATAAGAATAGACTAGATCACAAACCGATAAACTCTATTTTGCAACTTGTAGGAGTTCAAGAAGTGAATTTTACAAATAAATCTCTCATTATTGATGTATGAGTTAGAGAAACATATTTCTCTTTTCAAAACTTTATCCTGAGTGGTGGAAAGTCTTCAAAAGAAAATTATGAGATTAAGAAATGACCTATTAGTTGAATAAAACAGAAAATTTTTTTTGTTATTAATTTATTCTAAATGTCACTATGAAACATCAAAAATCTTTATAAGGCATTCTTTTTGTAGTAGCTCATTAGCTCACACACTTCTGTTCAGTTCACTTAACGCACAGAAAACTGTCCAGTGGTCACAGATGGCAGACCACCTGTTCGGTCATCTGGTGGAACCTTCTGCTTGAATGTTAGGAGGAATGGATAATAAAATGTTGATTGTTCAACTCAGCCTATTAATGTATAAATAGTCACAACAAAAACATACTCAACTGACAGTTTTGCTATGAATTATTTCATTTTATTTTCATTTTTGCACGTTTCTTATGACAATAAAAATGTAAATGTTTGAAAATTAATGTGTTTGAAATATAGGCAAGTATATATTTTTGTACTTAGTATTTTTTCTAATTACGTGTAAAGATTATTTTCAATATTCACTTTTATAAGATTTTGAGTTCCAAATTTTTTACCCCTCTTAAAACAGCAAACAAGCTGATAGAGATTTTGGATGTACAATCCTTTTAAACTTATTTCCATGATTCTGATTCTTCTTTCACAACATGATTAATGTGGACATATGATTAATATGATTGTGCAGGTGTATTTTTTAAAAGAGTAATGTTTCAAATTTTGTTGTTAATAAAAATGGAAATTTTTCTTAAAATAAATAAAATTTAATAATTACTGAAGGTGTTGTGCCAGTTTCCTTTTATTGTCCTGCCTCAGTTTCCCTAAATTGTTCTGCCTCAGTTCCTTGAATTGTTCTGCCTCAATCTTCCTGATTGCAACCCCTCTTCCTAACCATCAGGACTGAGATAATTAGGGCTGGGAGCCCTGATCTTAGCATTCCATAGGCAGATAAATTAGTTAGAGATATGCTTCATATCTCTAAGTTCCAGACTTTGTGTCTCTAGTGAATATCTACCCCTTTCACTCCCAAGTTTTCAGAATTTATGATCCTACCCCCAACCTGTCAGAGCCCAATTGATGGTTTCTGCCTGCAAATTCTTGCACTCACCAGTCACTCCACCCCTTACCTTTGTCTACCCTGATCTCTAGAGCCATATAAAAATCTTTGGAATCTCACATTTAAGGCTGATGCTGAAATGCTTTAAGACATCAGCCCTGGGACCAAAATGGAACCTTTCGTCCCAGACAATCTCTCCCTCTCAGAAATTCAAAATATTAAAAATTCTGATCTCTATCTTGCTTCAGTCTCTCCGGCATTACAAAGGTTGCAAAAATTTAGTATCTATTGGATAGAACATAAGCACTAGAATAGATATGTACCAGAAACTCAGACAATAAATCCTCAATAGATGCTGATCCCCCAAAATGTACTTGACAATTCAGTAGGCAAACTATATTGGTATTATCATTTTAGATAGAACTGTTTTCTATAAAAACCCAGATATAACATTGATCCATAAGAATTTCACAATAATTTTTTTTTAATTTAATAGCCTTTTATTTACAGGTTATATGCATGGGTAACTTTACAGCATTAACAATTGCTAAACCTCTTGTTCCAATTTTTCACCCCTTACCCCCCCCCCACCCCTTCCAGATGGCAGGATGACCAGTAGATGTTAAATATATTAAAATATAAATTAGATACACAATAAGTATATATGACCAAAACGTTATTTTGCTGTACAAAAAGAATCAGACTTTGAAATATTGTACAATTAGCTTGTGAAGGAAATAAAAAATGCAGGTGGGCATAAATATAGGGATTGGGAATTCAATGTAATGGTTTTTAGTCATCTCCCAGAGTTCTTTCTCTGGGCATAGCTGGTTCAGTTCATTACTGCTCCATTGGAAATGATTTGGTTGATCTCATTGCTGAAGATGGTCAGGTCCATCAGAACTGGTCATCATATAGTATTGTTGTTGAAGTATATAATGATCTCCTGGTCCTGCTCATTTCACTCAGCATTAGTTCATGTAAGTCTCTCCAGGCCTTTCTGAAATCATCCTGTTGGTCATTTCTTACAGAACAGTAATATTCCATAATATTCATATACCACAATTTATTCAGCCATTCTCCAACTGATGGACATCCATTTAGTTTCCAGTTTCTAGCCACTACAAAAAGGGCTGTCACAAACATTTGAAATTTCACAATAATTTAAAAAATAAGTGCCTTTATGCCAAATACTCATAGTCTCCCAATAACTTGAGATGGAAAAATTTTCAAAATATAGACATCATTAAAACCATATAAGTACAAGATAAAGTATATATCATCTCTGCCCTCCTGCCTACTCTTAGCTTTATTCCCAGGTGTTTTCAGCCAATCAACAGAATATGTACTAGATTCCAATACTCTCTTTCTGCTTTTTAAAAGCATAATTTTATTTATCTGAACAGTAGTCCACAAAATAGCAACCACTGAGGCAATGACTTCCTTTCTCCTCCTTTACCTGCCCTCATAGTTTTCGTTGAGTTCATGGCATTGCAGCTGCTTGTCTCAATAGAGGGATGAGATTTCTAGTTTTTCAATTCCATTCCCATCTTAGCTGTCCAAATAACATAAACCTGTTTGCCTCATTTTCCCCATCTATAAAATGAGCTGGAGAAGAAAATAACAAACTATTTAAATATTTTTGCCAAGAAAACCCCAAATGGAGTCACAGAGTCAGACAAGACTGAAAAATGACTAAAAAACAACAAAAATATGTTATTGTTTTATTATACACCTAATAAAAGAATATATATAATAAAAGAATCATGCATGGTATTATTTTCATTATATAATGAAATTTTTATATGTACACATGTACATAAACATATGTGTATATATGTTTCCATACATACTTATTTATGTATGTGCATTTGAAAAAATGATACTGGGTTAAT
This sequence comes from Sarcophilus harrisii, assembly GCF_902635505.1. Classification (NCBI taxonomy): domain Eukaryota; kingdom Metazoa; phylum Chordata; class Mammalia; order Dasyuromorphia; family Dasyuridae; genus Sarcophilus; species Sarcophilus harrisii. The sequence goes on from NC_045426.1 coordinate 226,088,612, forward strand.
AACTTATCCTCAGATCATTTCTGAACTCTTATCAAAAAAAGATGAGATCTAGGAGAGGGAGTAGGGGGAAATTTTGGAACACAAGGTCTTGCAAGCATCAGTGTTGAAAAATTATCTGTACATATGTTTTGAAAAAAAAAACCTTAAAAAAAAAAGATGAGAATGAGATAATAAAAAATAACTGCTCATACACGGTTAGATATTGTTTGTCTTCCACTTCAAAAGTGAATTCATTCATAGTTATAATTAAGGAACTTGATTCTCCAGGCAAACCCAAAAGGTGTCCTCAAAATTTAACTTTTTAAGAAAAATACTTTAGTTGAGAGAGAGGGAGAAACCTCTATAGAAGACCTCAAAAATCAAAACAGATTGCCTCATGGACACTTCCTCAGAGACAGACTGAGATCTCAGACTGCTGAGATGCAGTTTTCTCCAGTGCAAAATATCATTTTAGTAACAGCGACACATTTACTGTTATTAAAATGGGTCTTGCTGGCACCTCAACAGCAAACTAGGGATCTGAGTATGATCGATTTATTATTTTATTTAATTAAAGGTTTTTATTTTTCAAAACATGTGTGGACAATTCTTCAACATTAGCCTTTACAAAAAAAAAAAAAAAATGTCCTCCTCTTTCTCCACCCCCTCCCCTAGATGGCAAGTAATCCAATATATGTTAAACGTGATAGAAATATGTTAAATCTAATATATGCATACATATTTATACAATTAAATAATAGACATTTTAATGAGGAGGTGGGTTAAGAATTCTTGGCTCTTCCCTATTACTCTCTTGTGCTTTGGGTGGGGACCTGCACTAAATCCTGAAATGACAAGATTAGTCTGCATCTAGGGAAAGTAGGCTAGCATTCAGACTTAGTTCAGACACTGAAGGAATGCTAGTTGCTTTTTGAGACACAGTTGCTTCTAGCAATCTTGGCTAGGAAAACAAAAATAGTTTTTATCCTTTCCCCTGGTTTGATGGCCCTCTTGTAGGTCAAGTCCCCTTTAATTTTGATGAAGGAAAAGCATGAACAAGAGACTTGTCTCCTCTCAGTTTGTGGGGTAAAGAAAAGCTAAGTTTCCACTTGGGAGTGGCCCAGCCCAAGCAGATTATTTAGCAGATGCTTTGGGGGTCAGGAGTGATCACATTACTAGTTACAACCTACAAAAACTTCCTGGTGAGCTGAGACTGAAAAAAGTGGGGACTGACCAAATCAGGAAAAGAATAAATTTCAGATCAATGTGATACAGCATTATATTAATTTTCTTCAGACCCTAGGACAAAGGAAATTGCTTCTGGAGTGAAGTACATCTAAGGGAAAAGAGCTTGGTATATTCTCTCTAGAGAGTTTACTGCTGTTGTGATAAAGTCTTTGTACTCCTGACCTTCACATCCACTGTAGTTTCATGGTAGCCCTTGACTCATATGCTTAAGGCTTTTTGGCCTATGTTTCATGACAGTTTGGGTAACTTACATCACACTGATCTCACACTGGGCATGCAACAAGAATGTACTGCCCCATTTGGTTAGATATGCCAGAGAAGGTACAATCTGTCCTCTGGAGACTATTATATGCTTCAGTGCTACACAAATAACTTTTAGCTCCTCTGACTTTTATTGGGAGCAAGAGGGCCACAGTTACTATTACCTCCCTTGAGCTGGGGTATGGCTATAAGTGTCCTAGTGGCTTGTAGCAGGTAAGGGATCCCCCATGAGGGTCCTAGGAGAATAGTATAATAAAGGTGGGGACCAATTAAGGGAATAGATATATAGGGGTCAATGGCACAATAATAGCTAATAATTATATAGCAGTTTAATGTAAGCTCTTTATAATATTGAGTCCCAGCATTATCCCCATTTTTATAAATAAGGAAATAAGCACAGAGAAACTTTTTAAAAAGTTTATTTTTTTATGTTCAGAATCACATAACCAACAAATATCTGATGCAAGAGTCAAATCCTCAACTCCAAGCCCAGTCCTCTCCATTTACAGCATTTCTGATTAAAGTAGAAAGACAAAAAGGGTGATTTCTATTAGTTTTACATTTACATTTTAACCAATTTTTACTGGCTAGATGCTCTCTGGTTAATACTTGCAAAAAGAGTAAATTCTGTATCTTCTAAATTTCAATGCCTTAGGGCTAAAGCTCTAAGACTACCTTTTTTTTAAACAAACATTTTGTTGCCAAAAAAAAAAAGCTATTAATTTTTATTTACTTATTGATGACTTCTTTGCATTCAAACCTCCTTGGGATATTATAGGTTCTCTGATTCAGTCGGAGAGTATAAATAGCTTTTACTTTGCATAATTGCAAATTGTTTTTTACAATAATTGAACCAATTATGCCTTTCTTCCCTTCTTTTTACATATTCCAGGATTGTTTTAATTTGCATTTCTTTATTCATGATTTTTACATTTTTTTCAGTTAATGGTTGGATGGTTAGCATTTTTCTTTTGAAAACTTCTCTCTTAAGGATACAGATTTATGACATTTACTTCTAGATTCTGAGTATGAGATTATTCTAAGACATTTCATCCAAAGATTTTTCTCATTCTATATCTTTTTCTTTTACCATCGTTTTTAATTTGTAATAATGGTTTTTATTTGTACAAAATTGTCCATTTCGGTGTTTTTAATGTTTTGTCAAAACTTCATATGTTGTACAATGTTGTTGCTTTTTATCTTCATTCTACTATTTCTTGCTCAAGGTGTCTACTTTATGGGTAACTAGGTGGGGTTGACAAAAAAAAGCTTGAAGAACTGATAAGATTATAATACTCCTTATGGCAAGCAGGGAAGGATGCTGGTGGTTTCTGTTTAGCCTTATAGTCCCATCCCTGTGGATGGAAACCCCATCTTATTGTATCCAATTAGAAACCCAATTTATGATGTGAAATTCCTGAGGTTAAATTTCCCCTATAAATCTACCCATGGCTTCTAGCATCTTTGCTGAATCCCTTTTGGAATTAATCACCATGACCTTCTGTCTTCTGGTGTCATATGTTTTCACACTTTCTCCTCTGCTCTTCTTTACCTCCATGACCTCATATTTTCTTTCTCTCCCTTATCCCCATAGCCTCATATTTTCTTTCTCCTTGTTTGTAGCTAACTCTCATAGCGTATTAAATCCCTTCTAAAGTTAGCCAAACAATCAATGGTGTAATCTCCTTCCCTTGCAAACCCCTTTTGGTATTAGTCCACTAAACACCTCTATGAATTTAGCCTGCCAGTTAATGGCACACTTCTACTTCATGGCATATTTCCTTTCTCCTAATTAATTCTAAGTTCCACTACAGAGAAAACAAGTTCCTTTATTTTATTTTATATTTGCCACTTTTGGTTCCTATTTTACCTCTTCATTTTGTCCATAACCTCTTCATATAAATAAAAGTACCTTTTAGCAAAGAGAATGCCATAATGAATTCTACACATGTTCCTTGAGGCTTGTGCCTTATATTTTGAAATCGGAATTGCTACTCCATTTTCATCATTTGGTGTCAAACTTAATCACACTGCTTCATTAAAATAATTGCCAACTTCTACTCCCAATCATTGATTCAGTTTTCAATTTTTTTTTAAAAGGTTTTGTGTGGAGCAGTATCCTTCATAAAAACAACCAGAGATTCAGAGTAAGAAAAAGCAAAAAAGGGGGTTATTAAGATCTCTCAAGACAGGGAGAAGGTATCTTCCATCTGACAAAAGTGTTTGTCAGCAAAGAAGTGCAAAGTATAAACTGCAAAACGCCAAATTAAATAGCCTGAACTCAGAAGCCCCCAACCCCCAGACTGGCCTTTTCTCCCATTATTTGGGGGAATCCAGGTTTATATTCTAAACTGGTAAATCTAAGGAATTTACAAATAGGAATACAAGTAATAATAATAAACTCTTAATTTACATTTCCCTAGAAAACTGATATACAAGCAAATATGGAATTCAAAGCCATCCATCATCACCTTTAAAAGAAGTACTTAAATGCTAACTTAAGGTACTGGTAGTGGGAAATTGGAGGGGACAATCACCTGCAACTTTTAGCTATAGCTCTATTTGTTATTATAAAGTCCCAACTCACAATTAAAGTATAGTTTAGGTTATACTTCCAGGGAGCGCTTCACTCAGTTATTTCCTCACAGTTCCAAGTTTGCTTCATTTAATTTTCACATTAAACTTTTTAGAGAGTCTGGGGGTTCTTGTGGTTGTTTTACTCTATTTTCAGGGATTCTAGTTGTAATAATTATTGTATTCACTTCTAAAGATTTTTCCTTGTATTCTTTTACTCCATTGTAGTTATTTTTAGGTGACTTTTTTATAACTTATTAATTTCTTCAGTTGACTTTTCTATGGCGGTTTTTCTTATGAACACCTCCTTTTTCCTTTCTTTTAGTGTAATGCCTGAGAAACTTAGCAAGATAGAGATTAGAGAGTATTTAATAATTTATTAAATGGATAGAGATACTGGAATCAAATGGATGCATGGTTTGGTTCCAGGCTGAAGGAGACTATCATCTCCAAGAATCCAACAAACAATCAAAGTTCTCAATGACATAGATACACATGGCTCAGACACAGAGGATAGACTGAGGCAGGAGCGGAGTCAGGGTACAGAGATTGGGAATGGGACTCTGACAGGGTGGGGTGAGCCATGGGAGATGGGATGACATAATCAGGGGGAGACACCCCTGACATGGAGAGAGGCATCTTGATAAAACGGTATCTGGCATTCCAGTAGCTTGGGATGAGGAGAGGCATTCTGATATTCTAAAACAGTAGTTCTCAAACTTTTGTTTTCAGTATCTTTATCCTATTAAAAATTATTGAGGATCTCTCCAAAGTGGTTTTGTTTATCTGGGTTATATTTATAGACATTTACCATATTGGAAATAAAAACTATTTTTGAATTTGTAGACCCTCTAAAAGGGTTTCAGAGATCCTCAGGATTCTCTAGACCATACTTTGAGAACCACTGCTCTAAAACATAAGATCTTTTATCCTTATCAAATATTCTGATAAAGAGGGAGGGGAAGTTTTGCAGGACTGAGAAGCAGGGAAACTGAGGCAGGACTGAGTCAGGATAATTAGGGAAACTAAGTCAGGACAATAAAAAAGAACTGTGGCATAACATTAATTGTTCTTGTTCTTACTTTTATTTGTTGCATTTCTTACTGCTCTGAAGTAATGGAGAGCTGATTTTAGCCACAAGCTCTTACTCAGCCACTACTTCTGAACTTTCTCATTTAAAAGTAAGATTGCCACCATAATTGATCTACAAACAGTTTTAATCAAGGACGGCACTGTATAACTCAAAGTTTTAGGTTCATTTTATACCTAAATGCTGAGTCACATCTTGTAGATGGCTGATTTTATATATGAAGACATGTGTACAATAATCCAGTTCTCTATGTTATGCAAATAGCCCTTGCTTTGTTTTGGTAAGGTACAGTTACAATGTGCTATATCATAGAACAATTGCCTTCTTGTTGTCTAAAAACAAAAGTATTGTAAACTTTAAAGCTTATTGACTAATAATGTTTAAATTTGAAATTTAGTTCAGATCTCATTGTTTAAAGCAACTATTTTACCTACCAATTTGCAGGACAAATAATGCTAAGCTTTCTGTTCACTCCTAGGTTTTATAATGAGCTGTATTATAATTGCTTTTAGAATTTCAATGTCCTGAATAGAAAGTGGAGCATTGAAGATAGCATACTATTGATTTACATTTGCAGCAGAAATGGGGGAAAAATGTATTTACATTTTCTATCTAAAGAGACCAACTCAACCATTATAGCAGTTTAATTACATATATGCATATAAATATATATATATATATAATTATGATATATATTATAATAATAGCTATGAACTCTGTTACATACATAGCTCTTTTATAAGCCATGAGATAACAATTGATATCTTTTATCAACTTTTGTCATAACTCTTTTTAAAATGACAGCCCTCTCTTTGTGTTGGTATTATGGAACCTCCTCATAGAAGAAATGGCTTTCAGTCAATGTACATTTATTGAACACATACTAGCATACTGAATGGGATTGAATGGATGAAATATTTCTCAGGATTGAGTCACATGTTTCCAGAACTAAGATCTTGGGGAGCTCATTTACTTTATGGAGGAATGAACTTTGAACCTGAGATACAGAAAGTCGCAGGAAGCCAGCATTGGTGATTATTGGTCAAGGATGATTATGTCCTTTTAGTCTATCCAATGAGAAGGTTTGAGTCCTTTTGAAGCAAGTCAGGTTCCAGGAGTACATGGAGGGGAGCTAGGATGGCTCCCAGGTGTGTCTGGGCCTCTCCTTGCAGGGATTAAATAAATGTTTTCTCTTTGTACCTGATGATGTCTCTGATTAGTTAATTGGATTGGGAAGGGGGTCTTGCACCTGATCTGTCCGACACAATACTAAATGCAAAGTACCATGCCAGGCATTGTAAGAAAAACAAGTGTAGAATAGTCCTGCTTTTATATTACTTATTTTTTATTTCAAAGCTTCTTCAGCTTTCTTCACTTTTCACCCAATAAATTTTTATACCACTCCAGGAATACAGGTATATAAAATAATTATGCAAAATCAAACATTTACTGATAACAAATTATGCAGAATTATTGAGAGGTGAGAGATAACATAACAGCAATGGGGTTCCGGTTTTTTACCAAGAAAAAGCATTTATTACACTGAGAAGTTCCCTCAGTGGGCTCTTCCTGATTAGGAAAGTTTCACAACCTTGATTATATTTAGGTTTCTATGGCCTGGGGTTAAGGAGCATCTCCAGATGAATTTAAAAACTAATCAATAATTAATTGGTGGTAATTATGCCCTAGGCCAAGATCTCCAACTGAATTGTAGGTGGAGATTATTATGGGAGTTTCCCCTAGGAATTGGTGGGTGGGATTGCTCCCAAAGGTCAGGAGGGGTTATGGTTTTTCCAACCCATGTCTACCCCCCTCCAAAGATGAGGGGGACACAGTTCATTCTATTACATCAGAACCAGGAATACATTGTACACAACAACAATAAGAATGTGCAATGATCAACATGAAAGACTTAGTTCTTCTCATTGGTTCAGTGATCCAAAGCAATCCCAATAGACTTTGGACAGAAAATGCTAGATGCATTCAGAAAAATAACTAAGGAGACGGAATGTAAATAAATACATGTTATGTTCACTTTCTTTTTTCTTTTCTTTCTTTCTTTCTTTTTTCTGTTTTTTTTTTTTTAAATCTCTCCCATGGTTTTTCCTTTTTGCTTGATTTTTCTCTCCCAACATTTCATAAAGTAATGTGTATTAAAAATAAATGAATTTACTTAAAAAAAAAAAGATAATAAATCATTTTGTAACCCTCACATTCAGTTATGAAACCTCATATAGGATTGTAATCCACAGTTAAAGAAGTTTTGATCTAGTTGGAAAATAAAAACTCTATATAAAGATTCATAATGATGAGGTGTGTGACTTGGGAGTACCACAAACAAGACTGGCCTATCTATTGATCTGTGAGTCATAGGACTCAATAATAGGAACTACCCCACTCCTTACCGCTCCTCAATTATACCTCTAAACCATCATATTAGCATGCCAATTTAATTTTTGTTTCTCTTTCCTATAAAATTATCTTCTTGATTCTGACTCTTAGCTAAGTTTCCTTGGAAATTAACTGTCAAGGAATGATATAAATCTTTGCCCCTTAAGCTGGAGACTGAATGTGCTAATTCTTTTGCCAAATCCATGACACTGAGAAGGGGATCTCATTGGGGGGCCTTTTCCTCAACAATAAGTTGGAAAATCAAATTTAATGTATAATGGTAAAGAGGTGCATGTATGGTCTACATGTGTGGTAAAAGCAACTCACAACTCCTGGTATTACAAACCTAGAAATCACTCTTCACAGAGTTCTCATACATATTCCCTGCAGCTCTATATCTCAGCTGGGAATGTTGCTCAGACATGCTCACAGGGTCTTCTCCATAACCAGCTTTTCTCCCTCCTCTAGAGGTCCCATGCTTCAAAGCTGTTTTTCTGTCCTGGTTCTGTGCTTGGGTCTGTCTCTGGAATATCTGCTTCTATTCACTACTAAATTCAGTATCTCTATTTATTTGGTAGCTCTCCTTCACAGACGTATGGCTTATTTTCCTTTTTAAGGATTTCCTATCCTCTCCCATTCTCAAACTCAAATTGCTAGATGGCTTACTTTTGTCATATAATATGACGTATTTAGTTAATTGTTTTATTTCTTAAGTAGTGTCAATTCCCTTCATACAGTGGCTAACATCCTATATTCTTCTCAAGTTTGCAAAAGAATTTCTTTATACATTATTGTGGGTGTAGGAAAACAATGGATCTTATACTTCTTTATTCCTTGTAATTATATTCTATGTCTTCTGTGACTGATATCAGCAAAAGTAGTGGCAATGAAATGGTATATGAAATAGATTTATGAAGTAGATTTGGGAGAGCATAATGGCTCAATTAGCAACATGAAACAATCATGATAGGCATTTATCACAGGTTATAAAGATGTGCCATTTATTACATGAAATAATTCATGGGCTTAACCAAATATGACAAAGCAAGATAGAATTATAGATAATTAAGCAGCGAGCTTTTGTGGAGAATGACTTTTAATATCTCAGAGGGGCCAATAAAGGCAGAATCTAGATGTGTAATGAGACAGTTGAGATTGTCTTAAATATGCTAACAACATAGTTTGGGAAAACTAACCTTTTGTATGAGATTATGGTTGATAAGAGTTCACATCATGACTGTCTTAACAATGCTACTAAGACAGTGGGAAAGTTGATCTTTTTTGTGTGTAAGAATATGATTGATTAAAGCATTTCCTCATAAGGGAACAGAATAAGCTAGTTTAGAATTCATATCGCTAGGGGAACCATCCTTTCTTATCTAGATTAAACTAATAGCTAAATAGATCAACTCATGGTTACCCTTTTCCTTTTCTCTTACCTTTGAAGTAGGCAGAGGAAGTGAAGGCAACAAAGCATCTAAAAATTAGAGCATGGCAACAGTAGTAGAGGCCTAGAATCAGGAAGACCTGAGTTCAAATGTGACCTCAAACACTATAAGTGTGACTGGACATGTTAACTTCATTTGTAAAAGAAGGTCTCTTCTGTAAATGTAAAATGTTTAAAAAAAAAAAAAAAAGTAAAATCTGTAAATAAGAAGGAAATCTGTAAATGGAGAAGGAAATAGCAAACTACTCCAACTACTAAGAAAACTCCAAATGGGCTCAGACACTATTTAAACAAATGAACAGCAAAAATAGGAGAAGATAACATTTCCCAGAATTCTGTGGGCCAAAAGCTTATAATTGATAGAGATTAGAGAACAATTTAATAATTTATTTAATGGAGAGATTTACTGGGACTAAATGGATCCATGGTTTGGTCCCAGGACTAATCCAGCAGGGAATGTCAGATACAAGATTCTTTTATAGGGTAACAAAAACAATGACCTAATGGGGGGAGGCACCTAGGATGACATAATGGGAGGTACTGGAGAGGCTCCTAATATTCTAATAACATGTAAAATGGACAAAGACCTTTATCCTATCAAACATTAAGAGGGAATGGTTATGTTGGTGGAATTGTGAATACATCCAGCCATTCTGGGAGCAATTTGGAACTATGCTCAAAAAGTTATCAAACTGTACATACCCTTTGATCCAGCTGTTACTGCTGGGCTTTTATCCCAAAGAGATTTTTAAAAAGGGAAAGGGACCTGTATGTGCTAGAATGTTTGTGGCAGCCCTCTTTGTAGTAGCCAGAAACTGGAAACTGAGTGGACGACCATCAATTGGAGAATGGCTGAATAAATTGTGGTATATGAATATTATGGAATATTATTGTTCTGTAAAGAAATGACCAGCAGGATGATTTCAGAAAGGCCTGGAGTGACTTACATGAACTGATGAACTGATGCTGAGTGAAGTGAGCAGGACCAGGAGATCATTATATACTTCCACAACAATACTATATGATGATCAATTGTGATGGACGTGGCCCACTTCAACAATGAGATGAACCAAATCAGTTCCAATAGAGCAGTAATGAATTGAACCAGCTACACCCAGTGAAAGAACTCTGGGAGATGACTATGAACCACTACATAGAATTCCCAAACACTCTATTTTTGTCAACCTGCGCTTTTGATTTCCTTCACAGGCTAATTGTACACTATTTCAAAGTCTTGTTCTTTTTGAACAACAAAATAACTGTTTGGACACGTATACTTATATTGTATTTAATTTATACTTTAACATATTTAACATGTATTGGTCAACCTGCCATCTGGGGGAGGGGGTGGGGGATAAGGAGGGGAAAAATTGGAACAAAAGGTTTGGCAATTGTCAATGCTGAAAATTACCCATGCATATAACTTGTAAATAAAAAGCTATATTTAAAAAAAAAAAAATTGCCTAGCAGCAGTGAGAGCTCATTTGAGGTTTTGTAACAAAATTAAATAGACACAATCAAAAAAAAAAAAAAAAAAAAAAAAAGAAAAAGGGAACGATTATAACCTGAGGAAGAGTAACTGGATAGGACAATTAGGGAAACTGGATCAGGACATTAAAAGAGAACTGTGGCACAACATACTAAATATGAAGCTGCTAAAAGAGGCAGGGGAAAACTGAGAATGAAAAAAAATAACAATGTACTTAGAGGGTGGGCTAAGAGGGTTGAGATAAATTGGATTTCTGATTGGATGATCTCCACAAAAGGTGAGATCAACCACAGAGCTAATCAAAGCCTTTTTCCTGCCTGCACCAGGGATAAATTTTATCAACTCTTTAGTTTCTCTCTGCCCACCACATCCACCATTCAGGACCTCCATAGTAAAATAAGGAAGTTTTTCTATCTATAAAAGATTACTAGCTGCCTGGTGAAAGAGTCAGTGATGTGAGCATGGATACAATAATAAATACATGGAAATTTCTAGCCCCCCACCTAAGTTGATCCCATTTCTACTCCAACTACAGAGTAATTACCCAAATATCCCCTTTTTTCTTTGTATGTTTTTGAAAGGGACGGAGATCTGACTTGTTCTGGGGAATTAAAGCTGTGATTACTTTCTTTGCTTTACTTTTCAGTTCTGTTAGTAGTAAATGTTATGATTTTTCAGTGACATTGGGAGCCTAAACTTGCCAGCAGATGAGTCAACTAAATATCTTGGTAGCAAGCAAACTAAATGAGTTTCCCTGCTGCTTTTAAATCTAGGGGAACCAAACTACCATGAGAACTGCCATGATAGGCTTGGACCTGACACCCAGGTTATATTTGCTTGGCAGTTTGCAAAACCCTTTTCTCACAGTAACTTTGCAAGATAATTGCAAATTATCAATGTGCAATTGCAATTGATCAATTGAATTGAATTCAGGTAATGAGAATAGTATCTTTTCCAATTTATACTGAAGATCATAGTGTATGAGGATGAAGAAAATTTCATACCACAAGACTAGGAAGGAAGTGGTGAAATCAGGACTAGAATTTAGATTAGAATTACTGACCCAGGTCTAGTGATCCTTATTCACTTCCAATATATCCCCAAAGTCTAATGACCCATAAAAAGAAGATTATTGTAATTAGAAGATATTTGGTAACAATGGGAAAAGGAGAGTCAGATAGGGAAAAAAATATTGCAAACAGAAAATTGACAAGACTTGGTGATTAATTCAGTACAAAAGTCAAAGAGAAACATGGTTGCCTAAGAAAATAATGTGCCACCAATGAAAATGATAAAACCACAAAATCTCAGAAAGTCAGAGTTTGATGTTAATTTCAGAGACCATCTAATTTGATTTGTTCTTGAATAAAAATAAGAATCCTATCTTTACCATTCCTAATGAGTGATCATCCATTACTTGAAGAATGTATATTAAAGGAAACACATCACCTTCTGAGGCAGTACATTTACTTGTTCTACTTTAAACAATTATAAAGTTTGTTTTTACATCGAACTTAAATATACATTAGTTCTGTCCTCTGAAGTCAAGCACAAATCTAATCACTCTTTCACTTTACAAACCCTTCAAATACTCAAAGATATCTATTATGTCAAAGCTTTCTCCTTTCCAGATTAAACATTCAAATAGCTCCAAATAATTCTCATTTCCATGGCTTATATTCTTCTTGAATTCTGGACACCCTTATCTGGAATGCAGCATTTTGTCAATGTCCTTTCTAAAACATGACGCTCAAAACATCACATAATACTCCTGATAGGATCTGACAAAGACAAAATAAAAATAGATTTGTTACCCAATCTAAAGGGGTAACCAGTTTGGGGGTAAAGAAATGATGGATTTGGTTTTAGACAGATCGAATTCAAAATAATGGCAGTGTATCCAAGGGAAAATATCCATCAAGCATTGGAGATGTGGATGTATAGAGGTCAGGTTTGAAGATGGAGATTTATAAGCTACCCAGATGGAGGTAATAAATAAAATTGTGAGAGTAAATGAGCTTTCTTAGAGAGAAAAGCAGAGTGCCAAGGACCAATCTTTGGCCCATATCCACATTTAGAGGATGGGACAAGGAAGAGAACAAGCCAAAATGGCCAAAAAAAAAAAAAAAAAAAAAAAAAGGCAAGAGATGGAGGAAGTGAACCATAATGATATCTTTTAATATTCTAGTAACTTAATGATAGAACTACCTTTCTTTAACAAAATTTTTATTAAAGTGAATACATTTCACTCAAATAGGGATTTCTGATCAATTAGAACAGTTATTGCTTACCTTTCTCTACTATATTCATTTCTATGATATCTATTCTTCTACTGCAACATCCTCCAAAGTCATCCCCACTCTTTGTTTTGTTTTTTAGGCAAGACAGTTGGGATTAAGTGACTTGCCCAGAGTCACACAGCTAGTAAGTATGAAGTGTTTGAGGCCAGATTTCAATTTAGGTGCTCCTGACTCCTGGACTGGCACTCTATCCACTACACCATCTAGTTGCCCCTAAATCCTTCCAGCTTTTTCCCCTTTTCCCCCTCCCACTCCCCACATCATCTTTTCTTTCCCATCTTGCCAAAAAACATATCCTAACATTTCATACTTAATGCCAGCTGTCTAACCAGATTATAAAGGGCCTAATTTTTTTATTTTTATTTTTATTTTTTGTGGCAGTAAGAGCTAGGTGACTTGCTAGGGTCACACAGCTAGTAAGGCTGGATTTGAAGTTGTATTCTCTTGACTTCAGGGTTGGTCCTCTATCCATTGTACCACCAATCTGTCCCCATATAAAGGACTGTAAATGCCAGGTTGAATTTTTGTGAACAGTTAAGTGGCACAATACACAGAGCACTGTAACTAGAGTTAGGAAGACCTGAGTTAAAATGTGGCTTCAAATAAACACTAGCTGTATGATGTTGGAAAACTTACTTAATTTGCTTCAGTTTCCTTTTCACTAAAATGGGAATAATAATAATAGCTACTAGCCAGGGTTGTTCTAATGATCAAATGAGATAATACTTGTAAAAAACACTCTATAAAACTCCTTGCAGGTATTGAAAATGTCATGCATATAATATGGTAGAAAGAATAATAAATTTGAAGTCAGACATTCTGGATTCAAATTGCACTCAGCCACTGACTCTCTATATTACATTAAGCAAGTATTATTATTCTGAAGAACCTCTTAGAATCAAGAGATGGAATGTCTTGAGTGAGAAACTGCACTAAATCTCAGAATACCTGAGAATGAGTTAGGTGTAAAAAGACTTTAAAAGACTGCAGAGGGCAGAAAATACGAAGAGTGAATGAGTTCTCCCACTGAGAACAATGTTTTTTTGATTAAACCAAGAGACAGTCTCTGTCATCTCCCAAAGGAAAATTTTCTGAAGTGCCTAGGGAGACAAAATGGAAATCAGGCAACAGTAAGGGGCCAGTCTTTCCCTATATGCCTGCCCTCTGAAGTCTATCTCTTTCTATGGCTGGAGTCAGTACCCAAGTTTATTGGCAGCACTTTCTTAAAGAAAATAAGAAGAATGCTTCTCTTTTCCAAAGTGAGCTTCTCCAAGTCTGCCCTTTGAGGAGGCACACAGCACTGAATCATCATTCTCTACTCACTGAGGAGTCATCCTCTAAGCACTAGCTCCTAAAACACCTCCAATTTGAAACCTGAGTTATAAGTGTACAAAGCTTGAATTTGCTTTTATTCCACCTCTGCCAATTCTGCCTTCAGGGTCTTTCAAAGGAGGCATGAGAAGCAATTTTGCTTTTGATGAGGCATACAGCACAGAATAATTCTCTCCACCCCTCACTCTGAAAGTCTTTCCAGCTAATTAAATTCTTCCTAAAATGTGGCACTCTGAACTCAGTCAACAAACATTTATTAAGTACCTGCTGTGTGCCAGGCCTTGTACTAAGCCTTGGGGATATGGAGCATGCTGTCTAATAGGGAAGACAATATGCAAATATCTATAAAGAGGCTACATACAGGATAAATTGAAAATTAATAAATTAACAGAGGGAAGGCCCCAGAATTTAGGGGGAATCAGGTGGGATTTTAGTTAGGACTCACAGGAAGTCAGGAAAGCTTAGAGATAGAAATGAAGAGGGAGAACGTTCCTAGAATGGGGAACAGAATTGGGAGAGGAAGTGTTGTATTTCAGAAACAATAAAGAGGCCAATGTTTATGATCAGACAAGGACATAGTACTGAGTGAGATAGACAGATGAAGCTTTCTCAAGAAGTATATAAGACTAAGCCTATCAGGGGTCCTCAAACTTTTTAAATAGGGGGCCAGTTCACTGTCCCTCAGATTGTTGGAGGGTCAGACTATAGTAAAAACAAAAAACTTTGTTTTGTGGGCCTTTAAATAAAGAAACTTTATAGCCCTGGGTGAGGGGGATAATCGTCCTCAGCTGCCTCAGCTGCACTGCTTCCAGCTTGTCAGGTGGAGTACATGTTGGGAGCTGAGATACCTCCTGGGCCTCTCCCTGCAGGGACTAAATAAACTCTCTTTGTACCTGAAGATGTCTCTGATGAGTTAATTTGGGAAAAGGCTTCTAGCACCCATCCGACACAGTACCAAAGGCCTTTTCACCACCAAAATGTTGAACACTGTGTTTTTCTTAATGCAGTTTAAATTTACGGTAGCTTTTTTGGGCTTCTGTGGCACAGTGGATAGAGCACTGGGCCTAGAGTCAGGAAGACAAATTCAAAATTGGCTTCAGACAAGTCGCTTGATATCTCCTCAACCATAAAATGGGGTTACTAACAGCATTTACCTCCCAGAATTATTATGAGGATCAAATGAGATATTTGTGAGTGCTTAGTACATTTCTGGCACATTTTTGTTCTTGTCATTCAGTTGTTTTCATTTGTGTCTGACTCTTTGTGACTCTTATCTGGGGTTTTCCTGGCAAAGATACTAGAGTGGTTTGTAATTTCCTTTTCTAGCTTATTTCATAGATTAGGAAACAGAGTCAAAAAGAATTGTCATTTGCCCAAGGTCACACAATAAGTGTCTGAGGCTGAATTTTTTTTTTTATTTTGTTTTCTGGTTATATATGTACATTAATTTTTTAAAATACACATTTCTTTATGAATCATGTTGGGAAAGAAAAATCAGACAAAAGGGAAAAACCATGAGAACAAAACTGAAGAAAAAGGAAAAAAAAGTGAAAATACCATGTGTTGATTTACATTGATTCTCCTTAATTCTCTCTCTAGGTGCAGATGACATTTTTTCTATCCAAAGTTTATTAGAATTGCTGAGGCTGAATTTGAACTCACAAAAAGGAATCTTTCCTGATTCCATATCTGGCCTCCTATCACTGGGCCACTTTGCCAGCTTAGTATATACTGAAAGCTTAATAAATGTTAGTTCTCTTCTTCCCTATCTCATACTGTTGGTAGAAGTAGCAGTATGGCAGACTGAATAGTGTGCTGAGCTTATAACCATATGAATCTCACTAGCCACATCATTTTCTTGTTTTTCAGACTATTCCCTATGAATTATTTACTAACTTGTGACATTAAATGAGTTGTGAAAGAATTTGGTGCAAGGAGTTGCCAGTGTTGATGGAATCACAGATTGTTCAGATTTATTAATCATTGTATTAATTCATGTTAGCTTAAAGTATTCCAAGTCCATATTCACTGAGAATACTAGAAAACAAAAATCAAAATCAGGAGAGCTTTAAGTATCCTAAAAAGTGCCAGACTTCTCCCAGGAACAAGCAATAAAGTATACATAAAAATCCCAACTCCAGGAATAAATCCACCATATAAAGATGCTAAGTTAGATTTTTTTTACAAGTTTGAATTTCAAGTGC
The DNA here is from genome assembly GCF_902635505.1 of Sarcophilus harrisii. Taxonomy (NCBI): domain Eukaryota; kingdom Metazoa; phylum Chordata; class Mammalia; order Dasyuromorphia; family Dasyuridae; genus Sarcophilus; species Sarcophilus harrisii. The sequence continues at coordinate 226,104,927 of NC_045426.1, forward strand.
AGAGGGTTGCAGATAATGGGGGAATTCTGGGAAAGGTGTAGTTGAAGCAAGGATACTTACAGCAGGGTGTTTACTCAGTGTGATTGATGAGATAATGGTTCTCTAGTTCACATATACTTAGTATGATACAATGATATAATCATTCTAGTATGATATAATGATATCATCACTCTAGTTGGCATATACTTAGTGTGATGTAATGATATAATCAGACTGAGGTGTTTAAGGATTGAAAGGACTAGAGATTTTTTTTTATTAATTTCATTTTAGCAGCTAATTTTATATGAAAGAGAAATTTAATTACACAATATTTAAATATGTATGCCTGGTTAAGCCAGAATAACATACTTTACTATAATTCTATTTAAAAAATATTATTTCTTGGGGCGGCTAGGTGGCACAGTGGATAGAGCACCAGCTCGGAAGTCAGGAGGACCTGAGTTCAAATCTGAACTCAGACACTTAACACTTCCTAGCTGTGTGAACTTGGGCAAGTCAGTTAACACCAATTGCCTCAGCCAAAAAAAAAAAAATTATATATATATATATATATATATATATATATATATATATATATATAATTTCTCTTTCCTTCCTACACTAATCAGTAATACTGTCTTGCAGTAGAGCAATAGACATACTACTCAGCAGCTCAAGAATTTTTCAGTTCAAGAAAGTTCAAACCACAATTCAGCAAGCCAACACACTCTAGAAATACATAGAAAAAGAGTATTAGTCACTTGAAGAAAACAGCTTCAAAGAGCAGATCACTTATCAGTAAAGAAAAAAAGTGGCTTTGGTGAGGAGCTGGAAACACAATTGAGTGGAAGTGTTCTACTTAAAGTTAGCTACATCTGGAATCTAACAATGAAAGGAAGGGTTTCCAGGGACTACAGCACCAGAAATTAGGAGTCACCTTTTCTATACACAAGAATGTGTGTATATTACCATTATACTCCAAATTGGAGAGCTCTTTCTATGGATGTTATGTTCTTTTAATTATTATTCTTAATTATAGCATTTGAGAAAATACCTTTGTTAAGAGTGGATTGAGTCCATTGACCTACTGAATAGGACACTGTTGCATTGGTTGCAGACCCTTAGCCAAATAGCTCCAAGTTAATAATGCAGACTCTTTGGGCTATCCTTTACAACATAGTAGGTATTCTGGAGATCTAACCCTTATCAGGGGTCCTCAAACTATGGCCTGATGCAGCAGCGAAGGATGTTTATCCCCCTCACCCAGGACTATGAAAGGCCCACAAAACAAAGTTTTTGTTTTTATTATATTCTGGGCATCCAACAGTCTGAGGAACAGTGAACTTGCCCCTATTTTAAAAGTTTGAAGACCCCTGCATAGTATAGATTGGGAAAATATTCTAAAAAAGTAGTGTTGTATTTTAATGGACCTAGGAGGTTTCATCAATATAAATACTGTTTCCAAGAATACAGATTGCAACCTATCCATGCTTTTTCTTCCTGATTCTTAACTATGTCCTTGAAAAAGGACTTTGCATAAGATACAGCTGATATCTGGAAGCAGTCTTCTTTGGACATAAGCTCCTTGAGGATAGAAACTATCTACCCTCGGCATTAGGTGTATATCTCTTCTCATTCATTCTCACTTCATGATAGGCATATTATTTTTTGCAAATATATGATGTTTTGTTATGCCCTGAATAAAATTATTATGGCCATCCTCCTCCCCCTTCTTCCTCCTTGCCATTAGAACTGGGAGAATTGAGTCAAGAAAATTCTTGACATGTCATTGAGTCACAAAAAGGCAGGTGCATTATCTAGATCCTTGCTAGGACAATTTTCTCTCCCTTTGAGTATTGTCTCTCACCTACCTGTCTCCTGCTCTGGACCTTCTTACCTTGACCCTTATCCTGTCAGGATTAAGTTATGATCCTTTCCTGGAATTATGGCTTGTCTACCCATCCAGTATCTTAACCCCCCTTATCTGCCCTTTTCCTTCTGTAAGATTATGTACTCAGGTTATGTATTCTGTTTGCAAACCTTAGTTAGCTATAAAAGTTCCCTACCTCAGTTCCTTGGGGCAGAATGATTTTTGAACATGAGTTCCATTTGGTCAGCTAGCCTAAAACTCTCCACATTAAAAGATTAAAAACCAATCTCTGTCTTGCCTCAGTTTCTCTGGCATTACAGTTTCCTGAATGGCATTTTTTTCTACTCGATTAAGCTAGAACAATGCACAAAGTATTTAAGATACTAATAGAACTGTTCTTCCTTTTTGGAGAGTTAGAGTTAAATTGCAAACTTTTGCAAATGCATGTAGCATCCAGCAGTTGATTACCATTTTTGTGGGAAATTTGGACCCTTTATTTCTTTTCTTTCCTATGATATGACCACTGTTCATTTGAACCTGCATTAATAATGATAGCACACATTTATAAAGTCCCTTAGGATTACCCAAATGCTTTATCTTAATGGGCTTTTCTCATAATCGTCCTGTGAGGTAAGCTAGGAATATATTGTTATCCCTTATTTTTCAAGGAGAATATCAAAAATCAGAATTTAGGTGATTTATCTAAGACAAACATCTATTACATGGCAGTTGAAGCTTCATATACAAATGCTCTGACTTCAAAGTCAATATTCTTGTCATCAAAACACATAGCCTTAGAAAATGGAAAAAGAAAATATGTTTTTTGGGTACTTGACTCTAAAACCCACAGTATGGCAAGCCATGTACCATTGTTCCAGGATACAGCAATTCTCTCTTTGTTTCCCTCCCCCAAAATAAGGGAGATATATGCCATAAGATTCCAGTTTTGTTTCTGCTTCTGTTTACTGGGAATTTGCTTCTCCAAATTTCTATCTCCTTTAAAGATGTCCTGAACAAGGTCACACCCCAGAGGATTTTATTTTGAAACTGATGAAGCCCTAAGAAAAATCATAGTTTTGACTGTATTCTTCTATCATTCAGTCACAAATCTAAGAATCATTCTTGACTGCTTTATAGCCAATCAACTGCCAAGTCTTTTGTAGTCTGTATGCAGAATATCTCTCACATCCTCTCCTCTCTACAAACATGACCACATAGTTCAGGTCTTTGTTACCTCTCACCTGGTTTTGTTCTGCTTTCATCTAGATTCTCACCTCTCAAATTATCCTGCAATTATCCTATCAGGCTGCTATTCCTAAATCACAGGCATATCCTTTGTTCATATACTTTGGTAATTTCCTATTATGTTTAGGATAAAATATAAATTCTCTTTGGAACTTAAAGATCTCCAAAATGTAGCTTCTACTTATCTTTCTAGATTTTTTCTCATCATTAGTTCTTATATAATCTATATTCTGGCCAGACTGACATGCTTCCTCTTTGTTCCCTATACACAACTTCCTGCCTCCTTGACCCATTCTGTCATTGGACTGAAGAGTATATGATGGGGAAGAAAGTGTAAAACTGGAAAGGTAGGAGTCAGTTAGTTTATGAAGGGCTTTGAATGCCAAAAAGAACATTTTATATTTGATCTTGGAAGCAATAGAGAGCTACTGGAATTTAATGAGTAAAGGAGTGACATAGTGGGAACTGCGCTTTAGGAAAATAACTTTAATTAAGGAGATGCAATCTAGCATGGGAAGGGAGGAAGAAGGGAATTAGCATTTATTTAATACCTACTATGTGCTAGGCACTTAATAAATATTACTTCTTAGGATCCTTGCCTGTGAGGTAAATGCTATTATTATCCTTACACAATATTCCTCACACAATGGTGAGGAAACTGAGACAAACACAGGTAAACTTGATTTGCCTAGGGTCACACAGCTATTAATGTCTGAGGCTGAATTTTAATTCCGGTTTTCCTGACTCCAGGTCCTTTGCTATGGCTACTGTGCTACCAGCTAATGTGATGAATAAAGGACTAATCTTGTAGTCACGAAGACCTAGTTCAAGTTCTGTGGCTTACATACATTTTGTGTAAAAATGTAAAAATTTTTACACAAAATGACAGATCATTTAATCACATTGTGTCTTAAGCAACTTTCTTGGACTGTATGTTACCAGAGGAACTGGTTTTTTTCATCAGTCTAGAGATCTTCCACACTTAGAAGTCCCTATCCGGAAGAAATTACACTCCAGCATACCAGAAAAATTCTATTCAGTTCAGGATACATAAAATTACTTCTCTGGGCGGAATAATGTGTTAGGTACTGGAAGAAATAAGAAATTTAAATTAGAAAATCATCCCTACTCTTACAATGGTTACATTTTAGAAAGAAGCAATGGCCTATAAATAACTACTCTAGAATAATAGATGCTTGGTGCATAAGAGAAGTTCAAAGTGCTATTTTCAGGAAGGAAAGGGGAATCAACCATAGGGACCCAGAAAGGCTTTATGGAATGGATGGTGGGCTTCAAAAGTTAAGTAAAAATTTAACAGACCAAAAAAAGAATGAAAGAACATTCAAAGAATAAGAAGCAATATTAATAAAGTCCCCAAGGCAGGAAGGAACAAAGTAATGTAGTTTACTTAGCAATTAGAGTAAGGAAATAAGGAGAGTGGTCTGGAATAAAACTAGAAAGATAGGAGAAGGTTGTGTAAAATTTGGGAGGCTTTGAATAACCAGCTAAGAAAGGTAAATGTAAATTTTAATTGGTGGGCAAGAAGCAGACAGTGGGAGAGTCATTTCATTTTTTTTTTTTTTGGGGGGGGAGGTCAGTTTCCTTATGTATAAAATGAGGGGATTGGACGAGAACACTTCTATGGTTCCTTTCAGCTCTAACTCTATGATATCAAGGTGTTTTAAGAAAAACCATAAAATGATTAGAGCTGTGTATAAGAAAGATTAGACTGGTCAAAATGTGTAAATGTGGAAGTTGAAGCAAGGAGAGACTGAAGATAGAAAACAATATAAGGAAGTTTTTTTCAATAATCGGAGGCAGGTACATTAACTCTACCCTGTACTAAATAGAAGTGGAATATGGAGAGGATGGATGGCAGAGTGGTTCCAGGGGCAGAATCATGTTGGAGAGAGGAGGAAGAGAAAACACATTTATATAGTACTACATACTATAGCATATAGTAATAAATATATAGCATGTACCAGGTTCTGTGCTAAATGCTTTTTACAAATATGATTTCATTTAATCTTCACAACAATACCTTGAAGTAGGTGCTCTTATCATTCCCAATTTATTGTTGAAAGATAATATATTTCCAATGTGAGATTGCATGGATATTGATGTGGCTGGAAAAAAATTTAAGTCTGAAAAGGAGTAATAATTTTTTGGGGGAAAAATATGTTGTGAACATAAGCATGAGGTGTATAAAGAGTTGGAATATAAGTCTGGAACATAGAAGATAAATAAGAGATCAAGGGTGAAGTTATAATTTTGGAGCAATTTTCATGTATATGTATATATATACACACACACACATACATATATACACACACACATATATATGTATATATATATATACAACACACATACATATGTATATATATATATAAAGGCAGTGGTAATTCAATGAATTTGTTATGAGAAAAGACTTAAGAGAAATTTGTAAACTAGTGAAAGGAAGGACTTGTCTGTGTGAAGATTGAGGGAGAGAGAAGTTTCCTCCTCTGATCTAATCCTGCCTGATCTTTACACCATAGCGCCTGGCAATGATAATACAACTGATCCCAATGCTTATGCAAATCTCTTGCAGACTATCTTCCCCCAATAATAATAGAAGTAATCAAGTAAAAGTGATTCAGTGCTTCAGTTTAATTGATAAGAAAGACCTGGACGTGAAGAATGTCTTCAGTTTGATGAACTCATTAATCACATTTAGGCTTGAGGTTAGTTAGTTTAAGTTGCAGTTATCACATTGTTTTAAGATAGTTAAGGGAAAAGGGATTTCAAATCGTGCTGAGAATTAAACCGAAGAAAACAACATAGAATTTTTACTCTTTTAAAATGTTATTGCAAGATTTCCATTCAATGGATTAGAGAGGCAAAACCAAGAAAGTTTTTTGGAATAATAAACCTTTCAAGAAAGTCGAGAATGGATAATTAGACAGACATGGATATGAATGTGGATGTAAATATAGATTAAGACGTAGACATAGATATCGTTACTACCGAGGGAAGGTGTAAATCCTACAGATTTAAAAAGTATCTGTGGATGGGCGCTTCCGGAACAATAAGTTTCAGGGGACACGTGAAAATGTTAGAAACTTGGTTGGGGAATGAGGGTGGGGAATAGAGAAGAAACTTCGGGAGGCTGAGGGTGGCAGTTCACCGTACCACGGAGGACACTCTTTATCCCTGATTGGTGGGATTGCCCATACTTTTCTCTATGGCGTCATTAGCTACTTGCTGGTATAATGCCCCGTCTCCATGACGTCACATACCCCCGGCCAATGAGAAGCCTTGGTTTGCAGGTCTAGACAAGGGCTGTGGGCATTTTTTGTGAATGAAACTCCACAGAATCCCCCCCCCCCCCCAGGGGTTCCCAGGAGCTGCTGGCCCCGGTGCACTCAACCGTCTCACCCACCGGGGCTGTAGCAGCCTTAATAGCTGCTGTGTTACCATCATCAGGCAGCTTCTACCATCATCACCACCTTGAAGCTGCAGGGAACGTGGGGGCGGGTTAAAGAGAGAAGGAGGAGAAGAAGGAGGAGCTGCCGCTGTTATTGCCGCCGCCGCCGCCGCCGCCGCCGCAGCCACCGTGGGGGCTGCGGGCAAAAGGAGGCGGTGGCGAAGTAGGGGCTTCCTAGTCTGATAGCTGAGGCCGTTCGTAGTGCGGAGAAGAGCGTTAACTTGGGCTCCTCCTCTTCTTCCTCCTCCACCACTTCCTTCAGCTAGTCGCCGCTCCTCCTCCTGCTCCTCCTCCCACTTAGCTGCGGAGGCTCGGGTCCCCCGTCTCCCCCTTCACTGCCCCCCCCAGCTCCACCACCAGCACCACCGCCGCCGCTAGAACCCCCTACCATCATCGACGCCACCATCGACGCCACTACCACCAAGCACCATCGCTTCCCATTCCCCACCCCCTCGCTCCCGCCCCCTGCTTTTTCTCCTCCTCTGGAGAGCATTGGTGCGGGGCTGGCTACAGCTACGGCCTCACGGGCGGGAGCTAAGGGCAATGGTCGTGGGTCCCTGGACGCAACGCGCTCGGCTCCATGAAGCGGAAGAACGAGAGAAGATCCTCGAGCTGGCTCAAGGTCTCCACCACCAGGAGCTCGCTGGACTTATTGGGAGCCAAGAAGAGCAGAAACTCCACCTCAGAGGACCTGGTGGATCTGGAGCAGGAGGACATTTACTTGGACATCACCGGTAAGAAGCGAAGCTGCGGGGGTGACTGTGTGCCCCGTCCCGCCCTTCCTGGGTGCCACGCAGATTAAGGATGAGTGGCTTGGGGGATCCTGGTGGAGGAGATGGAGGGGCGTGGCGGATGCACCCCTTCCCTACTCCCAGTCATCTAGCTGCGGGTCGGGGAGAATCACACAGACCCCCTGGCTTGGACCCTGCTCACTGAGCCCCCTGTTGCTTTGCGGCTGGTTCAGGTGCTCTCTGGCTTTTGCGGGAGCCAGGAGGAGGCTTAGGGAATACAAACCCTTTGAATCCCCCCTCACCTGCTGACACTGCATTCCCTTGCTCTTTGGGTACCCCTGACCCCTTGACTTTTCACGGTCCTGACATACACCCCCGGGCCTCACCTTTTCCCACCACTCTTCCAGTTTCTGTTTCTTCTAGCTGCAAGCCAGAAACTATTCCATTTTGCTCTTACCCTACCCTTCTCCTCTGACCCAGTCCCTTCTTTTAGGACAATGAGAAATAAGCAACTTGGCACCTATGGTCGTGTTGGTTGAACAGAATCGAAATGGATTTCAAACTTGGAGCTTTAGTCTATGGGGGAACTTAACACTTTTTCCCATCATCTCCGGGGTTTTCGGAGTTCTTCCATGGAATCGGGCTGCCAGCCAGGGTTTGGAGAGCCTAGCGCACATGTTCGTTTCGAACATCTTAAGGAAATAAAATGTTTCTTTGAGTGGTTTTAGGAGAAAGAGGTTTTTGCATCAGGTTCAGGAAATAGCCCCTTTGCTTTCTGTAGGGCTGTCCGGTTTTTCAGTAGAAAATCAGCTAAAAGAGGTTGTGCAGTCACCAATGGTACAGCATTTCCTGAGTCATAGCACTAAGGCCCAAACACTCATTTTCTTTGGATGTTTTGGTGTCTCCTTTCCCTCTCTTGTCCCCCCCTCCAAAAAAAAAAAAAAAGTAAAAGTCATGGCAGGGCCCAAGTGCTTGAAAAGGATATCTATTATTTTGATGGCATTTGGACTGGTCAGGTTGCTCTCACTAGTTTGTCACTTCCAAAAAAAGCAGTCTCTGAATACCCATTACTGGACATTAATAAAGCTAAGATAGCAAATAGAGGTCAAAGTTCCCAGACCAACGGAAAGGTTGAATGCATTTTGTACAGCTTGTATGCCATATCTATTTTGCTTTTTAATTCCTTTTTTGGCATCCTATAAGGCCTTAACCTCAGAAAAACCAGACATATGGCAGCTTTTCCTAATACTAATATAGAAATGGAAGATTTTTAAAAATGAATTTAACAGGAAAGTAATACTATCTTAATGAGCAAATTACCTGCAAACATACTTTTAACATATCAGTGGGTAGATAGTGAGATGAAGAAAGTTCCAGGCTTTTGCTGGACACAGAGGTGTGTGACCAAAGTGTCTGAGACTAGGAGAGGCAGTGAGATTTTTCAAACTGAGGTTTCAAACATAGAGCTTTTAATCCCACTCATTGTGGGGTAGGTCCTGTGGAAGTCACTGACTAGAAGAAACTATTATTCAGAGACTGGACCACACTCCTCTTTTTTACTCTCTCCCCTACTAGGGCTAAGGAGGGAAAACCTTTTCTTGCTTGGAGTTCTATTCTTAAGCAAAACAGAGAAGCAATCCCAACCTGCCCCCACTCTCACCCAGTTTTTTTCTACCTCTAGAAGTAAAATTTCTGACCCCAACACATGTCACTGGAATGTGCCCTTTTTCTTGATAGAGATATTGCTTATATTATGGGTTTTGTTGAGGATGTGGCAGGTATGGAAAGATGGTCAGGAAATATTTTCCTTTCTGGTTGCTTAATCAAACTTTGAGGGAGAAAGGCTGTTGTCATTTGAAATCCAAATGCAGTTTTTCAGATTTAAAAAATTTGGCCTGATGAGATGGAAAAGATGAAATTAGTTTTAAGTAGAGTAAGTAGTCTCTTTAAAGAAGCTTCTCTGGTGGAAAATCATCAGATTTCTTAATTTTTTCTCTCTCCTCAATCGGATATTATATATTCATTCTGTTTTAACATAATTTAAAAATAGAAATTTTAAAGCAATTTGTTTGCAAGTTTTAACTAACTAAAGTTACCTACTAAATGCAAGACCAACTTAATGAAGACTTCTCCTAGTGCAGGTTTTACTTTGAAATGGCTTGAATTTGAACTATGTTTTCTACATTTTTGAAACTTTTAAGAAGTCTTTTCTATTCCACCTTTAGAGAAATGTGTCAAGGATACTTTTTTGTTAATTTATTCACACCTGGGGATTGTTGGCACTAGAATTTGGTTACAACTGAATATGTTGAGAAATTTGGGGGAAATGAGAGGGTTTTTTTTGTTTTTGTTTTGGTACAGAGTACAATATCTATATGAACTCTGCCTGGATTCTCTTAAATATTTAAAATATTTAAAAGTTGAATTTTTTTTGAAAAATGATTCCGATTCCCATCTATAAATTTACAGGGTCAATATAGTGTGCCCACTACACGGGCATATAGTTTTATCTTCTTTTCACTATATATATGTTTGTTTCCAAATCAACACTTCAAAGATAATTGTTCAATCATTATTGATTTTTCCAGAGTTAGAAAGAGAAGACTACAATAAATAGTAGAGAAAAGGCTTTCTTTTAGCATAGTCTCTTTATTAAATAAGCCCTCATAAAAAGAACAATAAAAAATTCTTTATCAAATTATTTTTAAAAATTACTATGGCCTGTATAACACTGATATTTGGCATGGCATTCAAAAGGGAGGACATAAAAGTTTAGAATTACCTGGAGGACCTTAAACTTGAGTGGACAGTTTATTTACATGATGAAGGAATACCTAGATTGCAACATAAAACCATGCTGCGTAACCTAGCATTGACTGTATATGCATGCAAAGTAGACATGAGTTATGTGAAATAGCAGAGAGAAGTGGTGTATTAATTAAAGGAGACTATTAAGGGAGGGGAAATGGGTGTGGGGAAGGAAAAGTGAGGTCTGTGAATCCTTTTCTCGCTATAAAATGCTGTCATTCTTCTACTGGGGTGGGGGGAGAACCCATTTCAAATAGAGAGAAAAAAAAAGAAACGTGTTAAAAATCAGGGAAACTGAAGGAGAGGAGAGGCTGTGTCAGGGAAAGTTGTTTTGTTATATTATGACAGTCTGACCCAGGTAACTTCCTATTACCTTTAAATGCCACCAGGAAATTTTTAACACATACTTTATCAAGAGTTGATAACAGTATATGCCAAGATTGTCATTCTTTTAAAGCCCTCATTACATGACTTATTCCTTATGCATGAAGTTATTGCTATATACAAGAGGAAAAGAAGTAATTGTTAAATCTCAAATTTTTATAATTTACAACCCATGACATTGATATGAACAGATGTATTAAAGATTATATATAGTCTGAGACCATTGAATATACATTAATATATATGCAATAGTTCAAGCCTTTAAAAAAAAATATATATATATATATATATAGAATGGAGAGTATAATGGGGATTGCCTTTTCAAATAAAGTAGAATCAAGGGGCAAGTATTCAGTTCTCCATTAGTCTTCAGAGATTTCATGAAGTAGATTGAATAGAATTTTAGAGTTACAAGAAACCTCAGAGATGATCTAGTCCAGTCTTTCCTTGAACAAGACTCTTATAAAAATTCATATTAAAAAAAATACATTCGTATAAAGTGATAAAAAAGATTCTTATAAAAGATATACATCCAAGTCATCATCCAGTCTTCAATTAATAGGGAATCCACTATTTCCAGAGACAGCCCATTCCAATTTTTGATAGAAAGTTTCCATAAGAAAGTTTTCCATATCAAATGCAATTCTTTTTGTATTTTTTATCTAATCTGCCTAATTTGCTCCATTCCTCTTGAGACTGAGTAGAGCAAGCCCAACACTAATCCTAGTTTATACAGGATATGCTTTGGAATCAAGGATCATATAGTCCCTAAATGTTCTTTCTTCATTGGTAAAATGTCCTAGATTCTCATATCTGATTCTAATATGATGCACTCTCCAGTTCTCTCATTATCTTTTCTGTTCTTTCTCTAGGCCAAAGCTTCTTAAATTGTTTTCCATGACCCCATCACATAAGTGAATGTGGGGATCATGAAAATGATTTGTATACCTATTTTATAAATCTATATACCCAGGATCAGGCAAAAAGGGAGTTACAATTGGAAAAAGTTTAAGGAACCCTGTTCTAGACTCATTGCAGTTTATTGATGTACTTACAAAAATGTGAACACAAAACAGGAGTAAGTAGCCCCAGTAGCCTGATAAGAGACAGTGTGTAGATGAACCATTTCCCCTTTAGGCCTGGACATAATCTTTTCTTCCTGGAACTTTAATGTTTTTAGTTTTCTTTTCTGTTTTCACCTACTGATTCATGTTGTGCCTTTCTTCCACTTTAACTTGAAAATCTTTTTCATGTGAATTAATTGTTTTCTTTTCCACTTTATATTTTTATACAGTTGATTTTTTTGGAACCCATGGATAGAATTTAAAAAGAATGCACTAGATAGTTTCTCAGATTCTAGTTCTCTCTTCTCAGTCCCATGACTACATTTATTCCTCTTAAATTTTATCTTATGAGATTTTAACTCCATTGTTCTAGCCAGGCCACCCCCCCCTTTTTTTTTTGATGTAATTTTATGTTTTATAATATCAATTTTATTTTAATTTGTCTTTAAAAATGTTTTTGCCCTTTTCTCTATCTTTTCGGTTGTTTCCACACACCTTAAAATCTGAAAAATGAAAATAAATCATTAATGATAAATCTAGAAGCATTATTTCTGGCTATAAATAATTGTAATACTTACAGTTGCCCTCTCAATATTACCTTTTTTCTTTTTTTTAATTAAAGATTTTTATTATACACACACACACACACACACACACATACATATACATACACATGTGGATAATTTTCAGCATTCATCCTTTCAAAATCTTGTGTTTTAAATTTTTTTCATCCCCTCTCCTAGACAGCAACTAATCCCTAATATATGTTAAACATGTGCTATTCTTCTATACATAGTTTCACAATTAGGCTGCACGAGAAAAATCAGATCAAAAAAGGAAAAAAAATGAGAAAAAACAAAATGCAAGCAAACAAAAAGAGTGAAAATACCACTTGTATTCTTGGTATCTTCTCTCTGGATGCAGATGTCTCTCTTCATCACAAGACCATTGGAACTTAGGCCACACTTAAAAAAAAAAATCTGGCTCATCTAAAATGTCAGGTATTACTCTCAACTTTATGCAAATTTGATAATCACCTATTATGAAATTCTTTACTGATAATTTTTTTTTCTTTTTTTGAAGCATGGATACAACACTAGAGAGCTCTTCAAAATGGAATTGACTAATCAATGACTACTCATTGGCTCTGGTCATTTTATTCTCATTTTATTTACACATTTTAAACTGAATATGTCCAAAACTGAATTTATTGTCTTACCCCACTAAAACAAACAAAATAAAAGCCCTCCTTTTTTTAAACTTTATTTTTGTTGGTACCTCCAATTCTTAATCTCTCAGATTCCTAATCTTTGCTTTATCTTGCAATCCTCACTTTCCCTCATTTCATATATCCATTTACTTGTTAAATCTTACCATTTCTACCTTCTAACTCCTTCATTCATATGGACTACTTTGGTTTAGACTCTTATCATCTCTTGCCTAGATTATTGCAATAATATCCTAATTGGTCTCTGTCCCAAATCTGTCGCCAGTGAAGTCCATCATACACAGTGTTCCCAAAGTAATTTTCCTGAAACAGATGTGAGAATGTGGCTCTCTTACTCTCAGTAATCTCCAATGGTTTCCTGTTGCCTCAAGAATCAAATAAAAATTCCTCTTTTTGACTTGTAAAGCCCTTTACAACCTAGCACCACTCTATCTTTTTAGCGTCATTGTACATTATTCTCCTTCCTGCACCTCTAATCCTGCTAAACTAGCCTTTTCTCTGTTCTTTACACGCCATACTTTACCCCCTGCTTTAATGCCATTGTGTTGGCCATCCCACATACTTGCCATGCACACCTCCTCTGCGTCGCAGAATCCATCTCTTCTGGAAGACAACAATTCAAACATTCTCTGCTTAAAAAAAACCAGTAATGTAGCTTTCTTCCCAACCAACCTATATTTACCTATTTTGTATTAATGTTTATATTTCTGCTACATTATGGTTTACTGTGTAAACTTCTCATGAGTAGGTATTATTTCATTATTTGTACTTGTATCCTCAGTAGCTAAAAGTGCCTGACATATAAAAAAGAATTTAATGAATATGTGTTGATTTATTACCCAGCTATTTTGTTGATTATTCTAGCTCCCATCCTTCCATCTTGTCCACAAGGAATAAATGAGAGACTTTGCTAAATGCTTTGTTGAAATCCAACTATATTAGGTTTATAACATTTCTCTGATTCATCAGTCACACTTCCTGTCCAAAAAAAAAAATGAGATGTCTTCACAAATTCTTTTTGAAGAAATGTCCAAAAAAAAAAAAAAAAGATAAGTCTTCACAAATTCTTCTTGAAGAAATGTGACTGTCTTAATAATCACTGTTTTTTTTTTGTTGTTTTTGTGTTTTTTGCTGAGGCAATTGGGGTTAAGTGACTTGCCCAAGGACACACAGCTAGGAAGTGTTAAGTGTCCGAGTTCAGATTTGAACTCAGGTGGTCCTGACTTCAGGGCTGATGCTCTAGCCACTGCGCCATCTAGCTGCCCCTATAATCAGTGTTAAATCAATTTAAATGATTTTAGATTTAGATTGCTAAAAGCAGAAAATATCCCTTTGCATATCTTTAGTTATCCTGCATTTTATCACCTAAGTGGCCTGAGTCACTGGGTTACTAGTCTCCTAAAGTGTTCTTCCACACTTAAAAAAAAAATTAATGTTTGATTTGTATACCTATTTTATATAGTTATAAATGTGAAGGACTTGTAAACATTTCTCAGGTGAAAAGTAGTAGTGAGTGGAAAAAATTTAAGAAGCTCTAGACTAATACATGGTTCCTTCTATATCTATCTAAATTATTCTCTTCTCATAGCTCCCTTCTTTGTCAAAATTGTTTATACTGTCTTCTTGGATGGACTTTCTCTGTAGAATTTTAGACTAAGAGGGTCCTATCTATGCTTTTGCTGAATTTTTTGAAATTTGCTCTCATCTAAAATCTAGGGATTATACAATATGCTGGGCTTGATTTTATCCTGGACTTAGCACATTCTCCTAAGATTCTCATAATTGCTACTTCAACAGCAAGCAGTTTTAATAAGTCTAGACCAGCAGTTTCCCATATTGCTTACTTTTGAAAAATAAAATAAACAGTAAAGTCAAGACTTCCTCAGCAGCCCTGCTTTTAGAGGAAAGCATGTAGCAGCTATCTAGGTAGCTGAAGATCCTATTACTACTCTCTCTTGCTTCTGAAACAGATGCATCTTCTTATTCTATCTTGTACTCGAGATTAGTTTGACAATCTATTGATAAAAACTTTATGGACTTTAAAAATGTAATATACTTTTCTTTAGTATGAGAAAAATAAAAGCTTGACAATAAAAATATTATCCCATTTTTGGTATTGTTATACTGCCTCTTTGTATAATGCTTAAAGATTGCTTTTTTAAATATCAAGTTGCTCATGTAAAATAAAATAAATGCCTCGGGGAGCAAGTCCTTAAAATAGCATATATTAATTTTTTTCCTGATATGATATTGCTTTTAAATATTGGTTTAAAATTATTACTTATTCCATGCTTTTAAAATATCCTGGATTTTAATGTTGTGCTTTAGGAATAGGAATTGGATCTATGACTTCATTGGAATAGGAAATTGCCAACCAATAAAAATCAGCTGTTCTTTAACTTACCATTTTAGATATTTGTCTAGAGCATCGAGGATAAGTGATTTGGCCACACAGGCTGTTATGTGTGTCTGAAGTAAGACTTCTTAAAGCCAGACCTTACTGGTTCCAACACTAGATCTCTAAATACCATACCGTGGTGCCTCTGGCATCAATTTTGCTAGCTAAAAATAACACAATCTTGTACATCAACAACTTATGCATTACAGTCCACTTGAAAGAAAACTGTTAATCAAAGGGCTTTTCCAAATTTAGTCATGTAACACACAGAGGTACATAATTACCTGTAGGAAAGTGGCATCAGGCCAGAAGTAATAAAGGGGATTGTACTTGTAACTAACACTGAAAAATAAGTATATATTTACTCTTACCATCTTTAAAGGTTGCCATTTCTTTCTCCTTTTAAAATCTTCATGGGGTAAGTAGAGGTAGTAGTTAATACTGACAATTTCTAGATGTATGAATCAGCAAAGGGAGGTTAATTGATATGAATCACTGAATTTTATTTTGAATTTTTCTTTATTCTGAATTACCTTTAACAGTGCTATTTCTATCCAGTATTCGTGGGTTTCTATTTGCCGTCATTTGTTCACCTTCCAAGTTTTAAAATTTGTAAGCATTACAAGCACTTGTGGTTACTCTTTTTGGAAGAGAAAAAAAATCTTTTAACATTTGATTTCATCCTTTAAATTTAAGCATATTTTAAGACTATGGCATCATCATCACTTCTAAATTCTCTAGTCTATATGAATGTCTGAAGTCCTCTTCTCTCTTTTTTTTCTATAGCTTTTCATGGATACTGCTCCAACCAGGTATTCAGACATTGACTCTCATTGTAGTTCTTGATGATTTTTAAATTGTAGAATTTAAGTTCATGATGTCAGTTGTGATTCATGGGTCTCCCCTTTCCTGTTTGTTTGTCCAAACTCGTTCTGAGTTTATTCAGTTTTATAGAAACATATTCTCTTCGTGTTTATGATTTAGTCTTGATTTTTTCTTTTGATATGAAAACTTGTCTTTTCATTAGTGCATGGATATTGATGAAGATGGTGCTATAGTATAAGCATATTGAATTAATTCTGGAAGCCAAAATTAGGGTGTAGAGGTCATATTCCTTAATGTTAAAAATTGTTTTTTGTTTTTTTTTTTTTCCAATTTGGAACTCATGTTTGAAAGGTCTTGCTGAAAGTAAAGAAAGTAGGGTATTTTCCTACACACATTTATCTGGTTACAGTAGCTGGACTTAATGGCTTTTAGGTATCTTTTAATTTTCCAAGCAGTTCTTAATTTAATGATGAGGTTTACTGTGTATCACCCAGTAGGAAAATCTATGAAATATAACAGTGCAAGCCTCAAATTAAGGGTAACAGTTTATCCACAGGTACCTTATTCCATATATAGTTTTATATCTGTATCATTGTTTGAACCTGTGATTTTGTAAGTGTTGGGGACTTCTGCTGGGAAAACCTTCTAAATCGTTAGTTGCTCTGCAATTTATCTTGAGAGTTGCCTAGGGAATTTCATGTGACTTCCCCTTGGTCACACAAAACCCATATGTGTTAGAATCTGGATTTGAATCCAAGTCATTCTGACTTAGATTAGCATCTCTACTACATGAAAAATGATATATGTGTATTTGAACATATACACATAAACATATTTAATGCACACCTATATATTTGCACAAGAGTTATAGACTATTTGTCTTGACAGATTGTGTGATATTTAGATAGAAGTTTGGAAGATCAGCGTTAAAATCCTAATTATCACAAGCTAGCTAGGTGACCAGAGGATAGATAAGTCACTTAAGTTCTCAGTACACTGATAAATACAAATTGGGAATTGTTCTGCATCAGTGGAAGAAGTTTAATACCATGAGTTCCCTACACCAAGGAAATCACAGGTTGGTCCAGACTTTATGTGTACGTCCAAATATGAGAGTATGTATTTATGTGTATGGTATATGAATATTTGTATACACATGTCCACATCTAATTATTTTGATTTCCTTTAATATTTGTTGCATTTGATTTAAGGGCAAATACCAAAAACATATCTGAATTATCAGATATGTGTTACCCCAAAGTATGCTTTATATTTCTTTTTCTGTATTTATATTTGTGCTTTATATTTATTTTATTTCTTTAATCTTTTCTATGATGCTTTAAATTCTTTGGATCACATGTCTTATTGGACCAATTTTCAGTAATTCTAGCATGCTTTGTTCCATGTCTACTTCAAAATTGTGGTTTCCCTTGTCTTTTTCTTTTTTGTAAGGCTGAGAAAAGCTAGATTATGGAAATTAATTTTGACTACATGGTATTTTACAATTTTGTAGTTAATGAATCTGTTTTGTCATTAAAACTTTGGTCTCTTAATGTTGTGCCTCTTGCATAATAGTAGTTAAAATTTGTATAACACTTTGTGCCAAGCATTATGCTAAGTACTTTGTAATTATGTTCCTCACCACAACCTTGTGAAGTAGATGTTATTACATACATCCTCATTTTTTACAGATGAAGAAATGGAGGGAAGCAGAGATTAAGTCATTTATCCAAGGTCACAGAGTTTGAGTTAATGCCTGAGGCCATATTTGAAATAAAGTCCTTCTGGCTCCAGGCCCAGAGATCTGTCTTGCACTATCTCACTACACTCCAGCAGTATGGAATTCTCTTAAGGGTTTGCAGGATATTGTAAGGTTGGATATTAGAGAATTGTAGATATTGGATATATCCAATAAATATGGATATTGTAAGGCAGGATATTGGAGGTTATGAACCCTCTAAAGCCCCTGCTTCCAGGAATTTTCACTTGCAACCTTATGTAATTTATTAACTTGAATTTATGACAATTTGAAGAGCTTATGTTTAGACCATTTAAAACATGAAGGTATTCACTCAAATATAGTGGAATAAAAATGTTTTAAGACCTGAGGAATGAGGATAGAGGATGCAAATCTTCTGTATGCTGGACCTTTTTCCTTCTCTCAGCTTGAATATGCATCCAGCTCCTACTCATCTATTAAACTAGATCATATTACTAGTAGTAATAGTTTACATTTATGTATTACTTTTGAGTTATACAGAATATTTTATTCACAACAATTTATAAGTAGCCCCGGTTTATCATCTCCCATTTTCAAATTAGAAAATTGAGGCCCAGGATTTGCCCAAAGGCACATAGGTTTTTTTTTGTTGTTGTTTTCATTCATGTCCAAATCCATGTGATACTCTTCTGGGATTTTCTTGGCTAAGATACCAAAGTGGTTTGTCATTTCCTTGTTCTGATCATTTAAAAGAAAAGGAACTGATAAGCAAACTAGATTAAGTGACTTGCTTGGGGTCACACAGCCAGTAAGTATCAGATTTCAGCTTTGAATTCAGGAAGATGTTTTCCTTACATCAGGTCCAGCATTGAACCACTTAGCTGTCCAGTCACATAACATTGCTCATTATCAAAGTGGGAAAGTAGGGAATTAAACCCCTTTTTCCATTATTTCATTCTACTTCTCTGAGGTGTGCCCTCTTTCAACAATGTAAATTTAAGAAAATTTTATGAAGAACATTGCATTCCTAATGCAAATGATAAGTGAATCAAAGTTTCTAAAACCCTTTGATAATTGTTCTACACATGCTTAAATGCTGCCTCATCTTTTCACAAAGGATTTTTTAACTTAAAAGGCCTGAAAGGAACATTTCATAGAAGTGTGTAAATAGTTCTATAGCAGAAAATGTAATGAAAGCTGTTAACAAAGGAGATTGAGTCTATAGTTTAATTAATTATATAGTCTCAGTTTGGCTCTCAAAGTATCCCAGGAGGTAAAATGTTAAAATAAGGGACCTTATTCATTTTTGTTAAAGTAATTATTGAGACACATATAAGTCTCATGAACTGAAAGTACTGGAGGACACTGAAATATTCTGTTTTGGAATCTAAATTTCCTCTGAATCAAGCTGAAAACACTTTTTTACAATTTTTACATGTATTTTTGCAGCTGTCACTAGGAGACAGCTTTGACATAATATATAGAATGAAATTCAGGTTGAGATTTTTAATTTCTTTTTATTTCTCAGCTTGTGTTAAAAATTATTAGATTGGTTCTTTGAAACTGCTAAGAGATGAAGTTGCAGATTAAAACTTAATTCCTCCCTTTTTGAAAATAAAATAGTCACTTTAATTCAAAAAAGAATTTATTAAGCTCTTTTTGTGGAGCAATCACTATGCTAGTTGAGGCATACTAAGACAAAAGTAATACAGTTCTTGTCCTCAAGGGATGTTCTGTAAAATGAGGAAGTTCAACTGGATGAGATCTAAAAATCCTTTCAAGTTCATTCTGTAATTCTGAGTCCAGACTCAGACATTACCTCTATGACCATGAAAAAGGTCTCTAAACTTTTATTTTCTTCATTTGTAATATGATGTCTAACATGTGGTTTCTGTAAAATTATATAAATTTTGTTGGTAAATACAAATGTTAGTGGATAAATGTAATCATCACTGGGGAATAACTATAGTAATAGTAATTTTTAGCCAAGATTTTATTATTTGTACTTATATTTTAAAGGTTTCAGCCAGCTAGGTAGTACAGTAGAGTGCTGAGCCTGGAGTCAGGAAGACTCATCTTCCTAAGTTCAAATGTGGCCTCAGATATCAGCTGTGTGACCCTGGACAAATTACTTAAGCTAGTTTGCTTTGGTTTCCTCATCTGTAAAATTAGCTGGAGAAGGAAATAGCAAACCACTCCTGTATCTTTGTCAAGGAAACCCCAAATGGGGTCACAAAGATTATAAAGGATAATTATTTCTTTTAAGAAAGAGCCTTTTGCCATTATGACAACTCTTAATTATAATGAAAATTACAAGGCATGGCCCACACTAATACAAAGAAGATTAGAGTGATAGAATTGAAGTAAAGAGGACTTAAATCCTAATCCTGTTTCAAATATTTATTAACTGGGTGATATAATAGTAGCACCTATAGGGTGAGGATCAAATGAGATAATATATGGAAAAAGCTTTGCAAACTTTAAAGTGCTATGTCAATATTAGCTCCTATCATGATGTAAAAATCACACTTTAGCATTTCTTAGTAAACACAATTAAATCAGGCTTTTACTTTTGTTAAAGTATTATTTATTTTAAACCATATGTGTGAAAGGCCTCAATAAACCATAAACATTTTATTTATTGAAGGCTGTCTGCCCAGCTCTGAGCTACTGAGTGTTCCTACTTAGAAATATCAAAAGATGGCCATCTGATCTCAAAGAATTTATATTCTAGTGGGGTGAAGGTGAGTCTGACACATGAAGCAATTAGCAAATAAAGGATCACTTAAGTACTAAATCATATAGAATATCTTATAAGCACTAAGGGAGAGGAGTTCAGGGAGGGAAAGATGTACTCAATTTAGGAAAGCTTCATGAAGATTTGCTTCCTGAGTTTAAGTAACATCTGGAATAATAAAAACTATGCTTCTTATTACTCGATTAATCCTTTCCCTAACCTCTTATCAGTTATGGAATCATAGCAATACTAAGATAACTTAAATGATATTTAATGTGTGTGTGGGGGGGCATATATTTGTGTACTGCAACACTCCATGACTTTATTGATATATTCAGAAACGCCACAGACAAAAATCAACATTTGTTGGCCAATAATTATGGTGACAAGCTGCTCTGAACTTGGCAAGGTTAGTGCTTGACGTCTCATGCCAGATCTATAGCTCAAACCTTTCCAACTTTGTGTAGGGCCTCCTGGCCAGAGCTAGTATTTTACTGGCCTTGAGAATCTACAGCCACTTCCACTCCTGACAGAGCTTGGAAAGAGAGGTTCAGTGGGCAAATCTAGAGTGTGCACATTTTATTCCAAAATACATTTTTCCTTCCAACTGAATACATGACTAGAAATATTAAAGGAGAGAGATACTTCAAAGAAGCATTATACTTGCTTGTTTTGTTTTCAGGCTGTTTGATTTGGGTTTTATTTTGAAAAAGGGTCAGATTCTGAGACAATACTCTAAAAACATAGCTTTCTAAAAAAGAAAACAAAAAACAACCCCCCCCCCCAAAAAAAAAAAAAACACTGTTGTGAATTTTTAGCTTTTTTGGTGTGGGTGGTTTTTTAATTTTGATTTTCACAAAATAGAATTATCAATATTAGAATAGACTTTACATTAGGTAATTTAACTCAATTCTCTCATCTCATAGATGAAAACTCAGAAGTTTATTAACTTGTCCAGGTTCAACCAAATAGTGATAAGAGCTAACCTGAAACAAAGTCTCCTGAATCCTAGGCTATTGATCTTTCCTCTATCTCATGTTCCAGACACCCTAGTCAGGAAACTTGGGAGAAGTTACTGACTTTAACTTATTTGAAACTATTGCAGTGAACAAGTGCTGTTCAGGGACTTCTAATAATGGCTTGGATCCTGGCAGGAATAGCATTAAAATGAATACATCAAACCTTTGACTTTATACTATAAAATATATTTTATTTGATGAATTCAGCATTGCAGTTTAATAAAATATTGAAGGAGTTGTGTTATATTTGTTAGGTGCTTTGGATCAGGGAAAACAAAGATTTCTTTCTGGCCTTATGGAGTTATAATCCTTTATATATAACCCATGTGTAATACACATAACTACATACACATGTATACATGAATGTATGTGAATATGTGTGTGCATAATATATACACATACATATTTGTAAAATTTTAGTTAGTACAAAGAAGTGTGATTAACTGTACCATTGAGGACAAACTTAAAAGTCCAGAGGAAGATGGCTACAAATGTGAGAATACATCCAAAAGCTCAAGTGTGGTTTTCTGTAAATACTCGGGTTTGGTTGTTCGTTTTCATTTCCAGTTATCTTCAACATAATGTTTTAATTTTCTATTCTGCATCTCCCTCTGTTTTATTCAGGGCATAAAAATATGTTTTTGTGGTTAAATGTTTACTTTCCTGGGCCCTTCAGTTCTTAGTGTCTTCCCTTCTAAGACTTCCTTTCATCTTCTTTGTATATATATCTCCTCATGTCCTGATTTATGTCCATAGCCTTCTATGCTCTATTAGAATATAAGCTTTGGCTTTTTATTTGTATCGTTAGTGCTTAGCACAGTGCCTGATACATACATATGAAGTGCTTAATAAGTGTTTATTGATTAATCACTTTCCTTCATTTTCATTGTAGGAAAGAAGTAAGAAATTAGTTAAAACCTGACAGATTTTGTGAGAGGTAGAAATGGCCAATATATTTGTGTAATCCTTTGAAGTAAGAACTGTAGATATTAGGTTTTACAGATGAGGAGACCAAGTCTCAGAGAAGTAGAATTGTCCATGTTTATCCAGCTAATAAATGCCTAAGATGGGATTTGAATCCAGGGACTTTCTAAGTCTCAAGGCCAGTCCTTTTTCTGCTATATCACACTTGCTTTCATGGATCTTGTTAAATTTTGCCTGTTTCACATGTTAACAACAACAAAAAAAATAAAGCTTGTTTTTCCCCCCTTGTATTTTTGTAGAAATATTTAAAGTAGACTTGGGGAATCTGTCTGGGGCTATTAGTGCTTAACTAAATAAATGTCTTCTAGCTAACACAGAAAGATAACTAGACAGACAAATAATTTATTAAATACCTACTATGTTTCAGGCACCATGCTAAGTGTTGGGAATATAAACCCATGCAAAGACAGTCTTTTCCTTGTCATACTCACTAAACAGGAATTGATCTTATTATTGATATCTACTTAATTTTGGCATCTGCTTAAATTAAAACAATCCCTTTAAATGCTATAAAGTATAATTATTTAGTACATTTAGTGATGGCCAGATTTCAATGTATGTTAAAGTTGAAGATTATTAAAGTGAATAAATCAGAATTTGTAAAAGGAACAAAATAATGAGAATTTTAATATACATATATATATACATACAAAATACATATGGGTGTGGATGTATATATATATATATATATATATAAAACATATGTAGCACAGTCAATAGCTAGCAATCAGGTTAACTTTTGTTCCATCCTACTGCTAATACACATTAGCTGTATGACTCTGGACTAATCTCTTCTAACTTTTCTATATCCTTAAACAACTTTCTAAGATTCTGAGTTTCTGGATTTCTACGGAAAGTTTTCTCAGGAGGAGCTCTTTATACTGATGAAATTACAGGTCTGAGTCAAGAGCAAAATTTCTTACATAGATAATCTTAAGAATTCTAGCAGATTATTTGATTTAAATTGGGCTTTAATATAATGTAAATATAATAAAACATACTTATTAGTATGTAAGAATATTTCATATTTCTGACCGTTACAAAATAAAAATTTTCTAGGTTCAAAGTAATACTTTTATAACTTAAAGTAATATAATAAATACTCACCATATAATAAAAGTCTGAAATACCTTCGAATGCCATAAAAATGATTTGGAATATAAATTAATAGGAATTATAGTTATCAAACCAATATATTTACATAAGGAAAGGTCAATGTTTTTATTTAACATTTTATAATGAATGCTTATGAAACTATGATAGAGTCTATGCTCAGCTCTTTAAGACCTATAAATACAAGAGCTCTCCCATCTTCCCAGTTTATAACATGGCTTGGATGAAAATCAATAACAAAAAACAAAGAATAAGGGTTTTTCCTTTGGAGAAAGGGAAAACATGTTTTAATCATTAGTACTGAATATTTCATGGAAGATTATTGACAGGTTGGCCGCATATACTTCAGCTCCCACAGTGAGCTAAATGACCCAAATTGAGAATCTATTCTGATAATGATGACCTGTAAATAAAATCAGTATGCTCCATTTGCTGAATAACCCCATGTAACTAGGTTAATAAAGGGTGTTCAGCAAATATCCCACTTTCTTTCTTTCTTAGGTTTCCCCAAAGTTCTGCTGGCTCCAGCTCCCTTTGTGGTGCCCAGGATGTATTCTTCCATGATGTCACAGCTACCACAAGGAAGCCCTGCTGTAAAGTGAAGTGAGCCCCAAAAAGGCTCAGGTAAAGTGTTTCTTTATATGGTGTGGGTTTCAGTTTGCTTCCTTTATCGTTCTCCTTTTTTTCCCCTTTTCCTTTTCTTTTCTTTTTCTCTTTTGGTTAAAATCTTAAGCCTTGAAAGCCATATCATATAAAATAGTATTTTTTTAAAAGTCACTCAGCTGAGCTCTTGGTTTATTTTTCCTGTGGGGCTTCCTTGACATAATTTCAGTCAGAGTAGTGAATAGGACTAGTGACTGTTGGCATCATAGAATCTTGGGGCATACTCCCAAAGGCTGAGATGCCTTGAGATATTAAGTATGCCAAAACATGGGTTGTTATAGTCACTAATACCCAGGAAAATTAATCATAAGAGTTGTTCTATGGAAATCTGAAGTTTAACATGTTGAGGAGAATTCTTATATCACTTATCTTATATCACAGGATTTTTAACTTAAACATGTATTTTCTCTGGGCCAACTGTGAATATTTGTTCTGTAAAATTAAACATTACTCTCATTCAGTATCTTTCTGATTAGGTGATGTATTAAAATAATATACACATATACATGTATACACATGTACACACAAATATATGTATACATGAATGTGTGTGAATATGTGTTATGTGCATAATATATACATAATCACGTATATAAAATCAGCTAGTACAAAGCAGTGTGATTAGCTGTACCATTGATGGCAAACTTACGAGTTCAGAGGAAGATAGCTACAAATGTGAGAATACATTCAAAAGCTCAAGTGTGGTTTTCTATAAATTGGATTTGGTTGTTGAATTACAGGTTCCTTTCAGTAACATCAAATTTGTCTATCTCATTTCATCAAAACTTTTTAATTACATTTGAAAACTTCTGTTTACTGTTTTTGGTTTTAATAAGGTACAGAGAATTAGAAAGTAATACTATGTGATAAACATACATCAATGCTTAGTATTTTCCATTGCTCAGATATTTTGGTAGGACAATATTATGTAGAGAGCTTTGCTGTTTATAACCTCTGCTAGATTCTCAATAAAGTGTAGCACCAGTAAATGAAGACAATCTTAAGGTAATTTTTAATTATATTTAGTAGTAAGTGTCTAGATAAGCATTTTACAAGCTATTTCAGCATTTTTAAAGCTTCCAATATTAAGGAAGTCCATTGATGAGTTTTTTTTCTTTTTTAGTCCACTAATATATTTGTAATTCTTCTATGCAAATGAACATTTCCAAGTCAGGCTTTGAATCTCTCCAAAAAATCTTTATAAACAGAAAAATATCTTGTTGATGAATGTTAAGAAATATTCTCATCATTTGGCAATGAGTACTGAAAGAAATTGCTCTTTAAAAGCAAAAAGGAAGGCGCAGTGCATAGAGCACCACCAGCCCTGAAGTCAGCAGGATCTGAGTTCAAATGGGATCTCAGACACTAACATTTCTTAGATCTGTGACCTTGAGCAAGTCCCTTAACCCCAATTGCCTCAGCAGGGGAGAAAAAAAGCATCAAGGAAGCAACTATACTACTAGATTTTGAAAAAATTCATCAGAACATCCTTGAAAAATAATAAAAAGCATCAAGTATTCTGTGAATTAAAAAAACTTTCTGTGGGTGGCTTATAAAACTTTTTTTTTTTAATATGTGTATTGAATTAACATTTTAAAAATTGTACTTAAATGAATCAATTAAAATTTCTTTTTTTTTTTTGCCTATTTTTTGATGTTTTCACTGAAGTAGAACTTTAAAAAGTTTTCTGTGCTATTAGTTCTAGAGAATATATCTTTTGTAGCTAAGGTTATAGGAGGGGTGATCTAAGTTTACCCATCTTTCTGAGTGATCTTAATTCCTTACTTCCTTAAATCAGAAATCACCACTGCCCTGATTCATGGTCTACCATGTTTTTTTAAGTGTTTATCTGCATTATATCATCCTGACTAACGTAATTCACTTCCATCTTACTGCATTACTTGCTTTTCTCTTTAAGCAAGGCAGTCTTTGTCTATATGCCTTATATATGTTAAAAGTAGTCTTTACATTCAGAAATTTCTTTTTGAAATTGGGATTTTTGAACAAGGATAGCTATTGAGACACAGGTTCTAACTCAGGCTAAATGGGAGGGAAGCCAAGATAAAGGAAGACTGTAGTAATTCACTATGTAGAAAGGAATGCTGGATAGTTCTTACTATCATTTTAAGTTTTCCCTTTTCTTAGCCTAGGAAGAACTAGCCCTTTTCTGACCAAGAAAGGCTGTCCTGGCTGCATAATTGTCCTTTCTCCCCCACCAAGAAAAAAAAAATTAGGGGGAAGAATTTTGTAAGGAAAATAATTTTCTTTTTAGATCATAGGATCCAGACCTGAGAGGGACTTTGGACATCTTCTAGTCCGGTGGCACTTTAGGTCCCAATCCATGAGCCAGGAACACAGTCATATTACTACAGATCTTTGAATATAGATATAAATGTGCCTTTTGGAGGTTCAATAAATGTTTTGCATACATATGTACGTATATATATATATATATATATATATACATATATTTATATTTTTTTATATATAAGAATTTTTTTTAATATATAAGAAAGGATCCCCTCATATTGCAGCAGATTCCTAGACTTAAAAAATTGATAGGGAAATTTGAATAATGGTGATCAAAGTTAGAAGTGTGTCTTTCCTGCCTACTGCCTACATTGGTTTTTTTTCTTTCTAGAGAGTCAGTTCTTTTTTTTTTTTTTTTTTTTTTGCTGGGGCAATTGGGGTCAAGTGACTTGGCCAGGGTCATATAGCTAGGAAGAGTTAAGAGTCTGAGGTCAGATTTGAACTCACATCCTCCTGACTTTAAGGCTGGTGCTCTATGCACTGCACTACCTAGCTGCCCCTAGAGGATCAGTTCTTAAACATTTATCATTTTATCTCCAACTACGTCCCCAATTTCCCAGTTCCCGAACCAGTGCTGTTTATCCATATCAGTTCTGGAGCTGGGGAAAGGGATAAGGAAAGAAAGAATTACATATGAAATAAAACTATGTAAATATGATTCTGAGCTTTTCACTCACTCTACAGAGAAGTTGAACAGCAGCTATTTTCCTTCTGTGCTTATTATTTAGGACAAGTAGCACTAACACTGACAAACATATAAAGGAACTATTAATGACTCACAAGCATCACAAACTTAAATTTTTAATCTCTATCTAAAGGAGGCTCTTTCTAGCTCAAAAAGGCTTTCTAGCCCTTTTCAAGACACTCTCCTCTCATTCTGCCATACTTAGAGGAATTCAATTTGTTTTGGCAGGTACTTGGATAGTAACCATAGCAGTGACACATAAGTAGCAGTGATGGTAATAGTAATAATAATCATAGTATTAGTTCATATATATATATTAATGTATATTAATATAATATATTATATATATATATATATATATAATTATAGTACTTTACATAGATTTTTCTGATCCTCCAAAAACAGGGAACTGAACCATAATATCCTATATTCCTGTTTTACAAATGAATAAACTGAGGTTCACATAAGACTAATTGAAGTTACAGCTGACAATTTAATCTAGTACTAACTAGTATGGTAAGAGTATTAGACTTAGAATCAGAGGACCTGAATTCATTTTTAGTCTGTTACTACTTGTATTATCTTAGGTAATCACTTTAGGCCTCCATTTCTTCAAATGTAAGATGAATGAGGTTGCCTTTAAGGTCTCTTACAATTTGAAAATAAAATTTCATGATTTTTATCCACAAAGATAAGACTATTGAGAATATAATGCAAGTGCAGTTGGAGGAAAAAATGATTTTCAGTATTGTATACTAAAAAAAAATAACACATGTCTGAATGGTTGGAGTTTATTTTTCTTTTTGTTATCTGGGAAGATTTGTTCAGGAAATGGAACTTCATTCCTTGGAAGACACTAGACCATTTTATTTTACATAGAGATTATGTACCAGGTTGTCTGATACAATCTAGCATTTGCCTGTTTTACTGAAGCAAATTTTAAGACATCTGCTTGCGTGCAGTTTTTTTTTTTTTAAGCAGTGAAGATTGTATTGTATGTATTTTGAAGAGAATTTTCTGGGAATATAAATGTTTGCTTTTGATTTCACTATCAGTTTTCATGATAGGGTCCCAGTGCTTTTAAAGGAAAGTTAGTTTTTCCTTTCTGAAAAACTTATATAATATGTATAAATACATTTATGTGTGTGGATACATAGGCGCACACACACTCGTGGATGATTTCTATTTGTTTTGGAAGGTACTTGGACAGTAGTAATCATAGCAATGACACATAAATAACCAGTCATAGTATCTATTATTGATCTATCGATCTCCCTATCAATCTATCCTACTAAGAATGAGCATTGCAATAGAAGTTCCAGATGTCAGAAGACCCTCCACATGTCTCTTCCTCTTTCCCCCCCCAAGATAAAGGAGGAAAAATATTTAGCATTTGTCTCCCTCACTCCATTTTCTAATCACCTTTTAGTAATCTTTTGTATTGGAGCGGGAAGGGTTAAGAAGTAGGACCTGGTATTTGCATATTAATGGACCCGTCCTAAGTGGGAATTTCCTCGCATCTCCAGCCACTTTGGTTCATCCACATCTACTAGGCTCTCAGGAACCTGCCTGAGGAGCTAAAGGTGAAAGAAGAAGCTAGTTGAAACAGACCCTACAGAGGGCGTGCTGTCTCCATCACAGACTCACCAAACATTTGCTGCGTTATAAGGGGAGGTGGTAGAGAGGAAAGGGGTTGGTGGGGACTACTGAAGTCAAGGGATCATTTTCCTTTTCTAAAAATAAGCATCTCCTAGTTCTGGCTGGCTCATTAAAGTGCAATCCCCGAATTGCAGTTTATTAAGGTGCATTCTCTGGATTGTAGCAATTAACTAACCTCTTGCCAGGAGCTGGCGCAGCTGGAGAGAACCAAGGAGGTGGGGCCTGGGTACCCCAGCTGCAATAAGGCTCCTGCCTGGACTGGTTCCGCATTCCAGCCTGTTGGAAAGAACAGGGGGAGGAGCCTTGAATCCGCAGGAAACTGGCCCAGATACAAACTTTCACTTAGGGAGCTAAATCTGTATTTTTGTGAATCAATATTCCAACTCGTCATCTCATCAGCTGAAATATTTTCCCATCTCTCAAAGAATTTTTAAAGATAGTTTTTTAAAAATGCTCAGGAGAATCCACTGTGCTTATTACTTTGAGCTTTTTTTTTTTTTTCTTTTACTTATTGCACAATTTTGGGGGAAAAAATTTAAGTTGTTAATTTCTCAATTTGCTAATGTGGAATCCGGAGGTTCCCTGGAAAGTTGGCAGACCCCTACGTTGGGCTTGGTATCTAGGGGAGATTATGGTTTCTCCTCTTTTGAACTCAAGATATAGCCCTTTAAACTTTTTTTTTTTTTTCCTCTTTTATTTCGGGGGTGTGGCCCCAGCTCTTCTTCCAAGTTGCTGATCTGGGAAGTTAGATCCGCCCTCCTGTCTTAACTTTCCTTCTCTATACTTTTCTTCCCTTCCTAGAGTCCTACCTCCGCCTTTGCCCCTCCATCCTCCCCTACTCGTGTTTTCTTAGATGCTTTTAAAACATGACCGGCAAGGAGAAGTTTGTAGTGGAGGTGATAAAAGGTGAGTCTTTATACAAAGGGAGAAGCAGTTCTGACCTCTACCCAGGGAGCAGCTTGGGGAGGGGGCGGAGGGAGAGAGTTGAGACCCCAGCCCCAGCTTTCACTACATTTCCTTGACATACGATCTTATCTAAGAAGAAACCCCGTTTCAGTGGAGGTCTCCCGCCCTTTGGGGGATACTACCCTAAAGAATGGGAGTAATGTCATTGAGTTGGATACTTTCCCTGGAATACAGAATGATTAGATCTAGGGAGATCTGTTCCAAACCCCTGTGAGAGGGGTGTGCATCTCCTCAGATGCACAGACTTGGGGCTGTTTCTGAGTTAATCCTAGAAAATCCACCAACTATATAGGTTCCTTGGGAGAAGCATAAAAATACTTTTTGTGGGGAATTTTATAATAGTAATTTGTTCATTAACTTATTGCATTTGGGGTTTGTAATTGTAGGTATTTAAATTTTGTGTTTTTTCAAGTAATTTGTTAAGTGTGGTTGCAAGTACTAGTGTGTAAATCAATACTTTTAAAAGTTTTGAGAGTCAATGCTGACTGGAGTCAATTGTTTACCACTAGTTATATTAAAAATAGAACTTGCAAAATGCAGACCTTTTTTTTTTTTTTTTTTTTTTTTTGTCATTTAAAGCAAAAATGAGCGTATCACATAGCTAGTGGGGTTTTCTGGGGGAGGCTTAAAGACAAAGATTTCGAAAGGGAGAGGGGTGGAGCCTAGTAACACGACTTCGGAGATTTGGTTGCTGTTTAACTATTCTAGGGAACCCTGATGAATTTACTGCACTTCCGAAGGTCTAACTCCAATATGATAGCAGAAATAGCAACTCTATGGCGGTTCTGGTTTGAATAATACTTTTAGCCTTAAAAAAAACAAACCCAAACCAACTAGTACTTGGGAATATAATCCTTTGCATTTAAAAAAAAAAGTGGCATAAAGATATAGCTTGCTTTTGGTTTGGTTCTTTTCCGAGCTTCATTTAGAAGGGGAAAAAAAAATCTTCCTTAAAAATAACCCCACAATAGCTGAAATAGTTGGTGTGTGACTTGAGGCTGCATTAGCAGATTTTTCAGGATGTTCTGAAAGTGGACAAATAGGATATAATAGAAAAAGTTTTACAATGTATGCTAGTTGTTTTACAAATGCTATAATTAGTTGAAACCTCAATAAAAAAGTGGTAGCAATTTCTTAATTCATTTAAAAATTAGGTTATGCAACTCTGTGGGAAGTCCTTATTCCTGATTAAATTTAATGGGTAGAAAAAACATAGTATCACATGCTAAGAACTGAAAGGAATCTTAAAAGGTTTAGTCCAACCCCTCCCTTCATCAGATAAGGAAACTGAGGCCCAAAGAAGTTAAATGGCTTGCCAGTATTTCATAATGGAAGAGGTGGAGTTTGAAACTAGAATTTCTAACCCTATATCATGACCTTTTCTATTACAAAGATAGCAATCCTTTTTTTTTTTTTTAAATTTAAGATTGATTGAAAGAGCTCACACTTTTTTATTCTTTACCAACTGAGTTTCCTAGTATTTGGAAACATGCATGAAAAAACAAATGTTTGTAATACATATGAGGGAATTTGGATAACTTAAAAGACTTTTTTCCTCTGACGAAAACAAGCTTGTAATTTTAAGAGTAGTATTAGTTTTGACTCTTTTTGCATTTCAGATCGCCTTTGTTTTGCCATTCTTTACCAGAAACCAAAGAGTGCTGCAAACATACACTATTTCTCCGTAGATGACGAATTTGAATATGAGAAGTAAGTATTATCTTGTGCTCTTCTAAAATTATAGGGAATCTATTCATTTTTTCACTAAGCTAGAAGAGCACCTTAGTATAGAACAGCCTTAAAGACATGTTTTTTTGGGATTATAGGACTGGATAATTGGATATAGAGATTCCATTAATCAATTTTATCCTTCCTTCATGGTAAAATAAAGCTTGAATGGGGGTAGATGGGGATGCTTTTTACACTCAGGTTTTAGAAACAATTTGTACAGAATCATAGAATGTTAAGAACTAAGGGAGCTTAGAATTCATCTGTTCTATTTCAGGCATACATATTTTGGAATTTATGCTAATTTTGCATTAAACTGAATTTGACATAATAGGATATGCTTTACATATCTTGTCAGTGGAGGAAAAAAATCTATCAGATGTAACAATTTTTTCCCAAAAGTATTTTCCAGTTATTGGTATAAGAATAGAAAATATTTATTAATTGTATTCATTGTGGTCATTTATTTTTAGAAATTTTATGTTTGCCAATATGTCTTCCCCATAAGAAGACAATATCTTTAAATTGTTTGTCCAGTAATAGTATTTGATGTTGTGTTTTTCTTGTAACTTGATCTGCACAACAAAAACAAGCATTTATTTAGAAAATCCAAGCCATACCTATACAATTTTGTTTGTTTTCACTTTTAAAGCTTCTTCGCAGATTTTGGACCACTCAATCTGGCAATGGTTTACAGATATTGTTGCAAGATAAATAAGAAATTAAAGGTAAACTAATTTTTTTTGGTAGCAGATTGGATTAAAGTGATCAGCATTGGTGTAGTCAGAAAAAGGAAACATTCCTCTTGAAAAGAGTAGTCTAGAGTATTCTGTGAAGTTTGTTTTAGAAATGGATTACACATAAGCATATACATGGTATCGTTTTGGTTGAACAGTTTATACCTCTACTGTTTTGATTTTTATTAGTTGTATTTGTGGCAATGTATTAATAGTCATACTAGCCACTGGATAATAAAAGACAACATAATAGTATCTATAACACTGGAACTGAGGCATAAGCATAAACTGATCTCATGATTTTATTAAATATTATTATTATTGTTATTATTATGCATTATCTTAGAGCTAATAGGATCCATTTTACAAGTGATGAAACTGAAGCCCAGGAGATGAAATTATCTTTGTAAAGCCACATACACATAGAGAAAGTGGAAGAATCAGGTCTTATCCCATGCCCTTTGCACTATACCTCCCACAGCTCACCTTTGATAAAGAGATGCCAGCAAACAAATGGATTCATTTTTTGTTTGTTTGGTTGGTTTTTTTTCTTTTGTTTCCTTTTAACCTTGATAATCATGTGCTAAGTCAGACTATTCTGGCCCAGGCCTAACTCAGTTGAACGATTCAGCATTGGGGAGAAGGGGGCAATAAAATACTAGTGACCAAGGATAAAAAATGGTGTAACTGCTAATTTATTGTGTTACAATATTAAATTCCCATATTCAGCCTTTTATGCCTCTGGCTGAAAGGAAGTCAAACAATCTCTCCTTCCTTAAAGGACCAAACTACATAAAATTAATGACACTTTTATCAAATAGACCTTCTTCTTCACCACCCCCTCAGTCTTTTTGTTTGCCAGTGTGGCCTAGGTTAATTGAAGTAAAAACACTTGGATAACTTGCTTCTGAAAAACAAAATGTGATAGTATATTTTGCTTGATTTAGTGGTACAAAATAAGAAAAGCAAGCAAAAAAGGGAAACTTAAAGCTTTATGTTTTTGATAGCTTAAATGTTAAAAAATTTTAATAAGAAAAGATACTATTTACCTTCATGAATAATTAACATTAGTTCATTTTCCATTATAAATCAGAGGATAGCGATGTCAGAAGGGATTTTGATGCCCATTTAGTCTAATTTGTAATTGAACAAGAATTCTCATAAGTCTTAGATAAGAGAAATGAACTGTCAGCCTCTATGACAAATTTTTTAAGACTACCATCAAGCCTAAATCCTTCTTTTATTTTTCTTTTTAAAAATAATTTATATTCATTTTTATTCTGCTTCTGGAACTAAGAAAAAACATTGAATCTTTTTTTCATATGGCAATTCTTCAAATGCTTAAAAGATGATGACCTCCTAAATCTTCTATTCAACTGAGATGTGACATTTTCTAGAGTCCCCTCATCATTCACATCATCTTTCCCTGGTCCCTGTCTAGCTTATCAATATCTGAATATAATATGCCAAAATAGATTCTGATCAGGACTTGAGGAGAAACTGTCACCTCCCTAGTTGGGATACTGTTTCTATTAATGTAACTGAAAATCCATTAGCTTTTTAAGTTTCCATATGATGCAGTTGACTCATTTAGTACATAATCGACTAAAACTTTACCTTTTTCTCAAGATACCTGCTTGGTAGTCATGCCTTTCCCATTTTATACTTCTGAAATTGATTTTTATACACCAAAATAGAAATCTTTATTGTTGTCCTCATTAAGTTCAGTCTTACTAGATTTGGTCTAACATTTTGGATTGACTGGATCTTTTGAGATCCTGATTCAATCATATAGTATGTTAATCTGTCAGTTGTAGCTTTGTGCCACTCCCAAACCATTGAATAAAAAAATTGAACAACACCTTGTCAGCTAGGATGCATCTGTGTTGGTAGATAGTATAATTGGAACTAAGCACTGGACTTGGAGTAAGGAAGACCTGAGTTCATATACAATCTCAATCTTGGGCAAGTCATTTAATTTCTCACTCCTTCAGTTTCCTCATCTGTAAAATGAGGAAAATAGTACCTACTTCACAGAATTATTGTGAAGAATCCAAGGAGATAACATAGTTATAAAAGTTAACACATCCCTGGGAAATACTGGTATTTACTTATTATATTTCTTAATGGTAAGAAACCTTTTTCAGAGGTGATATTAAACTATTAATGACTCTTTGGGTCTAGTTTAGCCAGTTCCAAATTCATTTAAGGTGCTATCACTTGGAAAATGTTTCTCCATTTAGTTCACACAAATAGTACAAGAGACTTTATTATACTCAGCTAAAGTCTTAAGTAAATAGTTACATTGTGGTCATTAATGTATGTGGTCTATAATGTATTCTTGTCAAAAAAAGAAAATGACATTAGTCCAATATGGTTTGTTAATCATTAGAAATAAACTTTAGACATAGATATGTTAGTCTAGTAAGAAAACAGTTATTATTTCCTACTAATTGTATTATACATTATTATATCCAAACAGGGACTAGCTAGTGTTCCTTAACTTTAATAAATGTTATTATATGCCTATATTTATGACTGTGTAGAAGCACTCATTTTCATTTTACAAAGTTCCCTATCTGCTTCATAATACAGTGAGGTAGTAGCACCAACTGACAATCAAACTTCAGATACTCTCCCTAACGTTTTGAGCAACAAGTTTCCATAACCATTTCTTTATACTTTTTTCTCAACAGTTTGCCAGCCATAGTCAATATAATTATAGTCAGTAATAAAGGTTTATTAAGTACCCACTATGTGCCAGGCACTATGCTAAGTGTTAGGCATATAAATTTGAAAAAAGAGTCCCTGCCCTCAAGGAGTTTTCAGTCTAATGGACAAAGACAGCTTACTAAAGGAAGCTGAAAAGCCAGGGAAAAGTGATAATATAGAAATCAGAGAAGTCCCAGAATGATTCAGTCAGGTGAGAAACAAGATGTTTTGAGCTGAGCTCCTTCCTTAAATGAGGTTTGGAAGTTTATGGCTCTATCTTATAGTCAGAGAGGCAGAAGGAAGTGATTCTACCTAAACTGATGGGATCTTGCAGGATGATGAGGTTTTACCAATAATGAGTTTCTGAGGGCATGACATAATAAAGCCATCCCTTTAATAATGTGTTCTCAAGCTCAGTGGCCCATATTTTTAGTTTTCCCTTAAAAAAAAATTATTTTTAAGCTGATTGTCCTATTTTTTGGTGCCTCCTTTCATTCTCCCAACTTCTTTTGAAGATTACTGAAAGCAATTCTATAATGTCTGCCAGTTCTTTCACAATAACATTGTGTTGTAGTTTGTCTGGATCTATGAATTGAACTCATTCAATAGAGCTAGTTGCACTCTTACTATCTCCCTGTTAATTTTAAACTATTAAATTTAACCTATTAAAATTTAAACTATTAAATTAATATTTAAGCTATTAAATATTGTTAAAAAAAAAAAAAAAACTATCAACTCTTCCACAGTGATTTCTATACTTTTCTTTCCAGTTCATATGTCTTTCCCCTTAGCACAGAAAACAAGAGCTAAAAACTGAGCAATTCTGTCTGCTCTTCATCATACGTTATCATCACATCTACTGCAAAGCAGGGTGGATATTCCTTTTTGACTTTCCTCTTCCCCAGCATAGCTTATTTTCTGAATAGCTTTTTTGTTGTCTTTATATTCCTTATATTTTTGTTTTGTTTACCAGAATCATACTTATTTTTTGTCTTTATCCTTTTACTATTACTTGTCCTTGCTTTCATTCTCTTCATTTTGTATCTACCAAATTTTATTCTTGAGTTATTGCATCTCCCTTGAAGTTATTTCTCTTATCAGTTTTCTTCCCATGGTTACCTGACACTTTTAAAATCTGCTCTTCCAATTAGGGTACATATCAGACTGTCCATATTGCTTAACCTCTATCACAAATTCTAAGATGGAGTGATAACTTTTCCTCTAAGATGACCATTATTTCCATTTTAGCAACCACCTTCTACCCGTAAATGAAAATAAGATTTAGAATAGAATTTTTGTCTACCAAAAGGCACTTATTCCAGATATATTCACTACTGAGGATATACAGAAGGCCAAACGTGGTTCCTGCTTTCAAAAACCTAATATATGCAGAACTCATCTATGAACAGGATGTCTATAGGGTAAATTGGAGATAATCTCAAGGGGATGACTTCTTGCAAAAGGTGGAATTTTAGCTGAGACTTGGAGGAAGCCAGGAGGCAGAGAAGAGGAGTAGAGAATTCAAGGCATGGAGGAGGAAGAACATCCTTGTTGTTTTCCTCTGTTGAAGAACAAAATCATCCAGTTAAGAAATTATTAGCTATTCTATTTTTGGCAGAGAAATGGCTTCAGCATATGTCTGGATTATTGACATTGCTTTCATCTTTGTTATATAATATCATTTTGCCAGACTTGAGATAATGTTTTCCAAACTTCTCTTTTGTTTCCTCTTTCTGTGCAGGTTGACTATGGTATATTCAGATAACAATGTGTTTTCTATTTCTCCTTCAGTTCCTCTTCACCATAGTTCCTCTCTTTTGCAGTCTGCATATCCTCACCCATATATCTCTATCTAACCCTCTCTCTCCTTTTATCTATTCTGTCATTTTGATTCAATCATACTCTTGTACGCTTTTAATCTGGTCTTGAGTCCTATCCCAAGTTTCCATGATAACCTATGTTAAATTTTCCTTCTTGCTTTGGGATCTCTTAGTCCAGTTTGCTTCTTAACCAAATTTAGTTAATTTCTGCGTGACATCTGAAACTGAGTTTTATTTCTTGTTTTTTTGGGGGGAGGAAGGGGATTTTTATCTTGTGAATTTTAGGTATTCTTACTTTTCTGTTAGTCTTTATGGTATCTAATTTGATGTGTGTGAGAGAGTAAATGTGTGAAAGTGTGTATGTGCAAGTGTGTAAACAAGCGAGCCTGTGTGTGAGTGAGAGAAGACAGACTGTTTTCTTCCTCCTACTTCCTTTTAAATTTAAAAATCTTTTCTTAGCTTTACAAGAACCTCCAGGCAAATACATTCTTACCAACTGTTTTTGATGGCACTTCTTTCTAAGAGTTCATTATTCTATAATTGGAGATTATTTTATAATTGGTCCAGAAATCCCAAGTCCTATTGTCATTTAGCATCTTCTGAAACAGCAATTTGTTCCCCAAATCTATTTTGAAATGCTGTTGTCAGCATTGATGAAAATACCATCTGAGGTATTACCTAATATTTCATAATGCTTTAAAAATTCTTTCTTCTGGCAGTATTATTTATGTCCATAGGAATCCTCAGGTAATAGTCATCTTTGACAAGCCTTTAGAATTAGGCTTCTTGTTATTTCCTGGATACGTTCCACAAGAAGGTAACAGATTTCTATTAGTATCAGTTATACAGAAAGCTGTTTCAGGACCCCTTGGCAGGAAATCACTAGCTACCAATGCTAAATTTCTTTTTTATCTGGCATTTACAAAATAATCTTAACAGCTAGTATCACATGTACTTTCATATCTAATTCTTCCTTAGTATCCTCAATATCTTCCAAATAGCAGATATTTAACATTATTATTATTATTATTATTATAGCTTTTTATTTTCAAAACATATGCATGGATAATTTTTCAACATTGACCCTTGCAAAACCTTGTGTTCCAAATTTCCCCTTATTTCTCCCCATCCCCTCCCCTAGATGGCAAGTAATCGAATATATGTTAAACATTAACATGCATTTCTGATTGAACTTAATTGGAAAGCAAATAGCTATTGCCTCCTTAGAATCTCTCTTTCTTTCTCAGTAAGAGCCTCATATCTGTTTGGTGGGCCCAGAAGTTGTTACCACTTTCTTCTATTCTTATCTCTTAATATGGGTATTAGGGTGTACTAGATTTGTTTTTCTTATTAAAGTAGCTCTTATTTAAGGAGCACTTGGTTTCCCCCCTTATAATATACAGTTATATATCACAGATTTACAGATTTATAGCTTTTCATTCTCGGCTTTATTTATTCTTTTTGTTCCCTTTTATTCCACTACCACTCATGAAACAGATTTGGGATGGGGGAGGGATTAACTTCAATTAACAGAGACAGGGATGATTAGCCACTAATTTCCTTTTGCTTTATTTGTCAGGGAACTATAGTGAAAATATATATTTAAAAATAAAAATTTTTCTACAATCTAATGTCTTTGATTTAATTTTTATCAGAATTCATTTGTGACTTTTGGATCTTTATCATACTTTATTAGGTTGATTATATGATTTTCTTTGTTTTGTTAAGAACATGCATTTTATTTGCTTTCAGGCCCTACTATTGTTTCATAAATTATGAATTATATAGAATGCATGGAGAATTAGTTAAAAAAAAATCTAGATACCTTAAGTCAAATATCTATTATTTAAATAGCCTAAAGGAAAGTGTACATACCTGTGTACACACACACACACACACACACACACAAAAAAAAAAAAAAAAAGATCTGGTACCTTATCCTGAATAAAATTTATTAAAATTAATTTTTGTTGGAGCATGAACATATTGGTTAAAATTAAGAATACTCAATGATATGTAGACGTGTGTGTATGTATATATATATATATATATATATATATATATATATATATATATAATTATACTTTAACAATTTAGTAATCTTGATGTTTTTAGCATTAATAATTAAGTATTGACTTCATGTTTCAGTTGTTGACAATTTTGAATTGGAATAGGTTCAGTGTCTTGTTTCTAAGGAGGGTGCTTATAGAAGAGGTTTTTTTTTTTTTTTCTGAAATAGTATCAAAGGAAATGTATCAGGCCACAAATATTTAATGAATTTTAACAATAAATGGAATACTGACAGATATTCATTTTTAATGCAGTCCCTTACAATGATAAGGAAGAAAATAATTCATTTTACGGGCCATGATCAGAGAAAACAAGCAAATGCAGCTTTCCTCATGGGGTGTTACATAGTAAGTATTTTACTAACTCACTAATTTATTAAGTGAAAATGTATTTTATGCTCTGCTAGATGTTTTGAATGTGATGCTTTCTTCTTACAAAAAATTAATCTCCTGCTTTTGCTTTATAAACAAATGAAGAAAGGGGTAGGTTGTCATTGTGGTTTTCCGTGGAGTTTTGGAATTGGTGACTTGTACAGAACTGGACAATTTTCAGGTTAAATTTTTAGCTGTTATAGAAACCTTTTTAATTGTTTCTATGGTTATTACACCTTTAGTATTTTTCAAATTTTAAAGAACATATGGCAATGCTTTAAAATGTTTAAAAAAAGGTGCTTTTTTTCCTCAAGAGGTAAAACTCAGTGCCAACTTTTTCCTTCTCAAAAACATGAATTGCATGAAGAGATTCAGAAAAGCTACACTGGAATTAGTCTTAATAACAAGATGATTAGGCAGTAGCAGATAAATATAATCATATGGTTTTCATTTATTTAGAAGGTATATTGCATCAATGGCAAGTTTCATTCACTATGAAATAACAGTTTGTTTGGTTCTTTTATTTGTGGGGAAGACTTTGTAATTTCATAAATTTTCATTATTACTTGAATGGCAGCATGGTATTTGGCAGTGGATTTGAAGACCAAGTCATAAAAAGCCTCTGCTTTATGTAGTAGCTATATCATCTTGATCATATAAACAATCATTCAGGCCTATAGATGACTCTCTAAAACTGATTAAGTTAGAGAAAAATTCTCACCTATATTGTTTGGGGGAAACTATGCTAATTTTCTATTGGATAAAATCATGTCTAGTCCTGTATTTCATTTTAAAATATTTACTTCCTATGTAGTCCTACTTTTATAGTATCTAAGCATCTCACAATTTCCCTCATACTTGACAACCAAGACCTGCAAAAGGTAGTATTAGAATGAATGAATAGAATACTAGACTTGGTCTCAGTGAGAACTTAATAGCCTATACGATCCTATACATAATCTCTCTTGTAAAATAAGGGGGTTGGATTTATTGGTCTGTATTTCTCCTTGTACCTCTGAAGCTGTGATCTAGAAAAAAATATTAGCTATAATCTAGAAGATTTCTTACTTAGGATTCATATATTAGGTTTAATAGAAGCTTCTTAATTGATTTCAGGCAGATTTCAGGTATACTTTGGAGGTATTGCAGACTTGATTTCAGAACATTGCAATAAAATGAATATTGAAATAATTGAAAAAAATTCACTTGAATATTTTGGTTTTTCAGTGCATCTAAAATTAACATATTACTGCAGTTTGAGTGCAATAGAAGCTCTTAAATAAAGTACATATTTAATTAAAAATACTTTATTCCTTTAAAAACGAGTAATCATTATTTGAGCTTTTAGGGAATTATAATCTTTTCATTGGTGGAGGATTTTGTCTTCATGCTGATGGGTGCTGATTGAGCAGAGTGGTAATTGCTGAAGATTGGGATGGCTGTGGCAATTACTTAAAATAAGAAAATTAAGTTAGGCACATCAATTGGCTCTTCCTTTCATAGAAGATTTCTCTGTAACATGTGATACTTTTTGATAGCATTTTATCCTTGATAGTATTCCAAAATTGCAAACAATCTTCTCAAACCCTAATGTTTCTTTATCAACTAAGTTTATGTAATGTTCTTCAGTGTTGTTGTATCTCAGACAATAGGCAGTTGGTAGAGGAGTCAGAACCCACACAATATTTATAGTAACCTCAAAGGTCATTGGTCACAGATTACCACTAACAGATATAATGATAATTTAAAAGTTTGAAATATTGTGAGAATTAACCAAAATGATATGAATATGTACTTTAGGGAAAATGGTGCTTATAGACTTGTTCAATACAGTGCCACCACAAAACTTCAATTTGTAAACAAAACAAAACAAAACAAAAAACCACATTATGCAGTAACGTGCAGTAAAGAAAAGTACAACAAAATGAGATATGCCTGTAATAATAATAGCAATAATTCCTATTTATATATCTACTTGTGTATACCTAAATCGTTTAGAGACAGCTAGAATGTCTTAGGAGATAAAGCTCTGGGTCAAACCTAAATGTGGGCTCAGACATATACCCACCCTGCAACCTCTTTTTGCCTTAATCTGCAGGATAAGGAAATGGCAAATTACTCCAATACCTTTGCCAAAAAAAAAAAAAACCCTCCATGGAACAGTACTGGTCTGCTATGGTACATAGGATCATGAAGAGTTGGACTTGAATGGATGACTTGAAAAACATATCTAGTCATTATGTTTTTTCCTGTATTGATGTGTGATTTTCTTGCGGGATGGGCCCACCCTGGTATGTTTTTGTTGTCTGTCTGCCTGATAATAGTTTGTGAAGTTTATCAAGAACATTCCTCATAACTAAGCTTTTAGGCAGGTAGAACAGGCTTTATCACACTTTCAAACCTCTGATTTTATCAATGTAGGGAACACTTCAAGAAGAAAATATAATTTTTTATGGAAGATATAAATAGTAAAACAAACTTAGAGACTTACCTCGAATGACTTGCCCAGATTAATTGAAAAATGATAACAATGACTGGATTCAAACTCAGATCTTTAGATTCTATGTCCATTCTACTGTACTATTTAATTAACAGTTTTTTAAAGCATTGTTTAGAGTTGCACAGTTAAATGTCTAGAATTGCAATCCCAAATGAACAGTGATAAATGATGTAATATATGGAAATGAAGATAGACATCTGAGAAAGCCTCGTTTTTCTGTTCTTGATTTTTCTATCTTGTTTCACAAGTCAAGTTACCTACCATTATGATTCTTTTCTGGGTTGGGCCTGCTGACAAAGAGGAAAATCTAATAGGTACTTGCATTTCCTTACAGATTTTTTTTTTTTAAACACCCATAGGATGTCATGAAAATGACTTTTTGCAATAAATATTAGCCTATATATAAAAGGGAAGAAATGTTTAAATAATTTGAGACAAATACTTTTCTTTTCTTTGGGAAAACAGCATTCCTTTTGCCTTTTGGGGGTATCTGGAAATTTAGAATTTATCAAAGATTTAGAAAAGATTATTTCCTAATAATTATTTATATATTGATATCCAAGAGCTTTGCCATTTATTGATGTAATTTTCTCTTTTGAGAGATGAAAAGTTCTAAGAGGCTTAAAAATGTATGCCCCTATAAAATATTTTGTTCTCTCATTTCCATTGCTTTTTAACAGAAAATCATTATTACTGTTGCATGAAAATATTCAGCTTAGGCCCTCCCAAGTTAGATATCTGATTTCTCAACATTTTTTAAACATGTATTACCATGTTGCATTAGTAAACATCCTTCTCACTACATGTATGTAAAGATAGTTTTTTTTAATTGGAAGTTTTTTTATTTTCAAAATATATGCAAACATAATTTTTTCAATATTAACCTTTAAAAAATCTTGTGTTCCAATTTTCCCCCTTCTTTTTCCCTACCCCTCCCCTGGATGGCATGCAATCCAGTATATGTTAAATGTGGTAAAAATATGTTAAATCCAATATAAGCATGCAAAGTTATATAGTTATCTTGCTGGACAAGAAAAATCTGATCAAAAGGTTAAAAAAAATGAAAAAGAAAATAAAATTTAAGCAAACCACAACAAAAAGAGTGAAAGTTCTATGTTGTAATCCACACTCAGTTCCCACAGTCCTCTCTGGGTGTAGACGGCTCTCATCATCACAAGATCATTGGAATAGACCTGAATCAAAAGAGAGTTTTCATCATTCACTTTTGTAAGACTTTGTGTTGCAATTCTTTCTTTCCCTTACCTCTCCCCTCTGCAAGACAGCAAGCAATCTGATCTAAGTTAAATATGTGCAATCCTTTAAAACATATTTCCAA
The DNA here is from genome assembly GCF_902635505.1 of Sarcophilus harrisii. Classification (NCBI taxonomy): domain Eukaryota; kingdom Metazoa; phylum Chordata; class Mammalia; order Dasyuromorphia; family Dasyuridae; genus Sarcophilus; species Sarcophilus harrisii. The sequence continues at coordinate 226,148,055 of NC_045426.1, forward strand.
ATGTTATATTGTGTAAGAAAAATGAGTTGCTGCTTTATTCTGATAAACATTTATGTAATTTTTTAATGGATTGTTGTATTAATTTATTGGTTAGAAATTGTTAATTCAGCCATATGCAGTAGACGTAAGAGTTTGTAATAAGAATATGTAATTTGCCATGCAATTGATTGATCAACAGAATAACATTTCCACATTACCCACATTAGCAGATAGTGGGACAAAACAGATCATTCACAATCTCATGGTTTTACTTGTGGCTAGCAATAACATAAAAAAGATAAAAAGGAAAATGAAGTCGAAGGAAATGAAGCCCACACAAAAGATAGTAGGTCAGTGGTCAGGTAGACAAACAGATCCATAAAATTAAGGGCCAAAGTTAGAGGTCTGAAGCCTTTGTATATAGATGGCATGTGACAGTATAAAGTAGTGAGTTAAACAGCCAGGCAAAGAACAACTGGGAGAACCCTGTTACTAATGCAATATCATATCCTATTTTAACTGTGATGCTTTTAATTCCTGTTTTACCGTAGTGAAAACTAGTTCTAAATGTGTATGGCCTAGAGATATGAAGGTGATGATAACAGGACATTAACCCACTTAAATGAAGTGAGCTTGAAAACAAGGTCCAGAAGGCAATTACCTGGTCGAGACATTTCCGAGATAGTTTAGAATTGAGTGCTGTTCTGTTTGTTCTGAGTTTATATTCCATTCTTTTCTGGTACTGTCATGGCTTGTCTCCAGGTTCAGGTCTTTGTTGTTTTGATGAGCAGTGTAACCTTAGATAAGGGATTTGTCCTCTTTGTATCACAATTTCTGCTTCTGTAAATTGGAAAAATTCCACTAAATCCATGGTTTTAGTTACAAAATAACATAAGGAATAATGCTTTGAAAAAGGCAAAGACTGAATTCAAATGTAATTTCTTCTTATGGTTAAAAATCTGATTTGGGTCTTACCATTTTGAAAGAATTCATTCTCTGCAAATTTAGCAATATTTGCATTAGGACTTTACAGAATAAATCTGTAGTCTGCGGCTTATCTTTAATATAGCTAAAATGGATGGACTTCCTTCTATAAAATGTGTTGTACTAAATCTTTCCATTAGTCATCTTTGCTCCTGCAGGGTGTGTAAAACATATGCCTGTTTTTTTCCATTTTTACACGTCTTCAAGTACTTTATATGTTAAATCTCAGAGTGTTTAAAATAAAATCTAAATTTAAATAAAATTCTTGACTTGAAAAGAACATTTCCTGACTAGTTACATGTATTGTGAATATGTATGTATATACGTTATGATTCTTCTTTTGGAAGACAAATTAGGTTAGGTAGTCTAAGTGCTATATCATGTTGCTAGATGTTTGGGAATTAAATATCATTTGTGATTCTCATGTGTTAGCTAAAATATTATTTTATTCTTTTAAAGTATACAGTAAAAGTCCTCTTACACACACACACACACACACACACACAATTTTGAAAATTTGTATATAAACCAGGAAATGAGCAGATAAATGTCTAAAGCAATGTGGTTCTTTTACCTCTTGCTTTTCAGAATTTTAAACTATAAAATATATTCAAGTGATTTCTTTGAATAAGTAACTGTTAACTTGAATTTTGAATGTATCCTTAGTTCTGTCTTAAGATAATTAAGAAGGTCTGTGTGAGAGGTTGAGGTTTTCTCTGGAAAAAAAAAAGTTAATCTTATTGGATAAAAGACAAGTCTGTTGTAAAAACACCATAGGAATAAAATTGAGTATAGTAATAGTAATTAACCATAATGTTACATTTAATTTTCCTTAGCAAATCTTAGACCACTTTCTGTGCAACCTCCTCCTAAAGTAAGCTTCAGGATTCATTATCATTTTAGTGTTTTTAGTAATATCCTGTATTGTTAGATATTACAAGACACGATTCCAAGATCTCTTCTTAGTATTTCAGTTGCCACTTTTGGTTCCTAAAGTCATTTACTATTCTTTGATTTTTTAACAATATTATTTGACAAGGATGCAGTATTGCATGAAGTGAATTTCCTGTTTGTATGGATTATCAATCGAATATTTTAAAAATTCTTTTCTAAAATTTTTCAGTTTTTTTATATGCATTTCTATATATGCAAAGATATAGATTGTAACCTTTTCATCTTTGTAAAACTTTCAAATTTTTCTCCCTCCTTACCTTCCATTTCCTCCCATAAACAGTAAGCAATAGAATATAGGTTAAACATGTACACTTCTTCTACACATATTTCTATATTTATTGTTGATGAGAAAAATCAGATCAAAAATTGAAAGGGAAAAAAAAAGAGGGAAAAAAAAAGCAAACAACAGTTTAAAAAAGTGAAAATACTATGCCTTGATCCACATTCAGTCTCCTAGTTCTCTCTCTGGATGTGGATGGCTCTTCCCATTACAAGTCTATTGGAATGGGACAGTTAGATGCTGCAATACATAGAATACCAACCCTGAAGTCAGGAAGACTCAAGTTCAAGTTTGACCTTTAGTCAAGTTCAAGTTTGACAATTAACACTTCTTAGCTGGTGACTTGGATAAGTCATTTAACCCCAATTTCATCAAAGAAAAAAAAAATAAACTGAAAGCTGCGTTCATCAGAATTGATCATCACATAATTTTGTTGCTATATCCAGTGTTCTCTTGGTTCTACTCACTTCACTCACATCAGATTATGTAAGTCTTTCCAGACTTTATTTTCAGTTTTTCTGAAATCAGCCTGCTTATCATTTCTTATAGAACAATAATATTCTAATACGTTCGTATGCTGTTTCCCAACTGATAGGCATCCATTCAATTTTTAATTCTTGATACTACAAAAAAGACTGCTGCAAACATTTTTGCACATGTGAGTCCCTTTTCCTTAAAAAAAAATTTCTGGAAAAAAACTTTTAGCTAAAAGCTTATTGATAGGAAAGAAGCATCCAGGATTAAGGAAGATATATTTTGTATTTGTCAGAAGAATTTTAAGATAGAGATAAAAAAAAACCCTTTTATTTTTCAATTTACTAATGTAATCCAATTTAAGAAAAGCATTCATAAGAATTTTATAGGGGAAAGGAATCCTAATTTTTATTTAACAATACACTTTTATTTTATTGATAAAGAGCCTAAAAGGGACAAGTGGTTTCCTTGTGGCCATGTAATTAATTAAAATGGTGGAAACAATTAAAATGGAGGTCTTCTGATTCCTAACCTATTGCTTTTCCCCAGTATATAGAGTTTAGTTGGGCTGGCATTCTGTCCCTTCTCTGATATAGTTATTTGAATAATTCTGGGTAAATTGTTTAACATCTTTCTGCTTAAGTTTCCTTATACATAAAAATAGGCCAATAGTAGCACTTATATTGCTTTATATATATATATATATATTTTTTTTTTTTCCCCTACAAATATACTAGAAATTGCTGTTACGTTGTACTTTGTCTTTATTCTTTATGAGGTTTCTGTTTGTCTTATAAAGCTGTTTATAAAGCTTTTGCTTTTTTCCCTCCTCCCACACAATTCATGTAAAGTTCCCAGTGCATGGAATTGGCTTTATGTATTCTCTAAAACAAGTTTATAAGTCTGGCTTGTAAAGTTTAATTAAATTATTCTTTGAATATAGTGAATGTGGGAAAGTTTTCTGGTGGATTATAAATCTTAAAGCATATAAGGTAAATATTAGAAGAGACTCTTTCAATATAAAGAGTGTTGCAAAGTTTTCAGGAAGAAGCGACAATTTATTGCTCATCAGAGCTTTCATTCTGAAATGTGTTTAGTGTAATGAATGTGGGAAAACCTTCTAAGCTTAAGAACTATAATAGATCAAAGCATAGAATTTTCACCTTTTTTTTTGTTTGTTTTTTCTTTTCCTTTTTTCCCCTTTTGATCTGATTTTTCTTGTGCAGTGGGATGAATATAGAAATAGTTTTAAAGAATTGCACATGTATAATTTATGTAAGATTTGAAACACAGGGCTTTCAAAGGTGAATGGAGACTTTTTTGCATATATTTGTAAAAATAAAATAGTACTAATTTTTAAAAATTTTTTAAATTTTAAATTTAAATTTAAAAAAATTTTAAGAATTAAAAAAAAAGAAGAGAATGCATCCTGAAAAATTGTAATGTAATATGTGGGAATACTTTTGTGGGAATAACTTTTGTTGCAAATAAGTAATTTTGTCTTTTTGGAGAAACCCTTTGAATACATTTTATTTGGAAAATCCATAAGCTAGAGTCCACACTTTATAGGAAATTGAATAATTCTTACTAAGCAAAATTGCTGCAATATAATTCATAAATTTAATAAATATGGTTTGCCCCTCAAAAATTTATTAAATTTCCTCCAAATTGGCATGTACTTCTATCCATTGAAATATTGAAATGAATTTTAAGGTCTGATTTTTATTAACAAACGCCATTTTCTCTGTCTCTCTCGTGTGTGTTTTTATGTCTCTCATTAGACTTGTTATGTTTCCAATCAAAAACAATGGCTATAAGTCAGGGAATAAGCCAAACTAATCAGTGTCTTGATCTAACCTTTTGTGAATGAAGTTTAATATGTGGTTTAATTGTATTCTTGCTGCTGATCCCAGCTGGTATAGGTGGCAAGAAGCAGGCATTTCAAGTCTGGAGATACATTTTCTTCATTTCTGTTCTATAGCAATAGACTTAAGAAAGCTGTAGCTATATAGAAAGCAGGAATGGTTTACCTGTAAGCATAATTGACATTCAATTTAAGAAATATTTGTTAACTTGTTATGTGATATTATTGTCTGTTAAATGCTGGGATATCAAGGAGAAAACATTTAAATAGTCTCTGCACCTCATGAAATTTACTGTAAAGTGGAGAATAGAATTTGGAGAAGCAAAATAATTTCTAGATCTGATAGCTTTTCCTCTGTCCCTCATCCTTCTTAAACTCTGTAGCATTTAACTCTGCTGACCACACCTTCTTCCTGGAAACTCCTTTCTCTGGGTTTTCAAGATACTGCTATTTTGGTTTCCTCCTACATGTCTAAAATATCTAAAATATGAATGTCTTTATTTCTTGTAAATGTAAGCCTTTGTGTCTTAGTTTTTTCAGCTGACATCTCATGTTTAAGCTTTTCTTTGACAATATCAAGAATCTCTAGTATTCTGAACACCCAGGTTTTATAGGAAAACTTATCTTATAATCCGATCTTGTGAACAGACTCTTGTACTACTATGAATATTTGAATGTATATACAGACTATCTTTTGTTATTTATTTCCATAGGTTTTAAGATTAATTGTGGAATTTCTGGGTGTAAAGGGTAGGGTTGACATTTTAATCATTTTCTCATCTAATAATAAATAAATGATTTTCACAATGGTTGGATCAGTTCACAGTTACACTTGATGCATTAGTGTGCTCATGTTGCCACAATACCTTCAACATTAACTGTACCTGATTTTTGTCACCTTTACCTATTTATGGTGTGGGATATAAGACCTCAAAGTTGTTTTGATTTGCATTTTTGTTAATGATTTGGGACAATATTTCATTTTTTAAATATTTTTTTGCAAATTGATGATGTTTTTTAACTATTTTTCATTTAATAAATAGTTCTTAATCATATTTGGGACATTTGTAGATATTATCTACAAATACTCATTATCCATATTATTCGAAGTAACTTAGTTTGTTGCTTTTTTTAATAAACTGGTTCCTTTTTACTAGTTGTAATGATTTTTCTAATGCAAAAGCCTATTAATGTCATTTAATCTTTTTTTTTTAATCTTTTGCACTTGCATGCATCTTCATGTTTAAGAATACTCAATTCAATTCAATAATTCAACAAAGCTGTGAAAGTTATGGGGAAAAGGAAAAAGACTGGCTGTGGGAAAGCTAATTGCAATTCACTTCAATAATTCAACAAAGATTTATTATGTGCCTACTTTGTACCAAGGACTGTGCCCAACACTGGGTATACAAATAAAAAGGAAGATAGTCCCTGCTCTTAAGCAGTTTACAATCTAATAGGGAAGAAAGCAAACCAAAGAAGACACAAACGTAGTGGTGGACACCAGATATGTAGTACTTGGCAAGGAGACTGTTATTCTGTAGAGTGAAAACAAAGGAGAATTGCAGTAGAAAATGCAGAAATAATCTGGAATACTCTCAAATTTCTAAACCTTCATTAAAAGAATGCTGTGGGAGGAGTTTAATGTTCTTTGCAGTCCTCCTATTAAAGAGGAGAGGAAGCTGAGGGAGAGGATTCAAGTTTGAGTTAGCAACATGGTGATGAGATATTAGAATGGTAATGAGATATTAGATGTGATGAGCTTCTATTGCAAGGATGTTTTGTTCTTGAATTTGAAACTGGGAAGAGCAGCAAGCAGATGCAGAGTAGATGAGCTGAAATTCAAATTTCTGCCCCCCTATAAAGATATTAGTAGGATATTGAAACATTCTAGGAAAGATAATGAAGGCATGAATTAGGTTGATAACTTTGAATGGAAAGAAATGGAAACAAGTGAGATGTTTCATGAAAGTAAAATTTTTATTAAATATTTGGACAGAATGTGGAGGATAAGAATGAAGCCATATATGGAGTAATTAAAATAATGTCATTGTCCAAAACAAAAAGTGGCAAAGTTGGGAAGTGTTTTGAAGGAAAAGGTAAAGAATTAAATGTTTGGGACATAATGAGTGAAATACCCATAAAACATCTAGTTCAAGATTATTGGTGATGGGAGATAAGTTTAAAGGAGAAACTGAGGCTGAATATAATTCCTTTTTTTTCGGGGGGAGAGAAGGGGAAGGGAGGGGCTGAGGCAATTGGGGTTAAGTGACTTGTCCAGGGCCACACAGCTAGGAAGTGTTAAGTTCTGAGGCCATATTTGAAGTTGAGTCCTTCTGACTTCAAGACTGGTGCTTATCTACTGCACCAACTAGCTGCCCCCTAAATATAATTCTGAGATCATTTGCATAGAGGTAAACTCACTATAGAAATAGAAGAGAATGGACTCCTAGCTCTTAGGTATACACAAAAAGTGAAAGTGGGATTTTCTATGATATATCCAGCAAAGGAAATTGAGAGAGTGGTCAGATAGGTAGGGAAAGCTTTGAAAGAGCAATGTTATGAAAGCCTAGGAAGAAGAGAATGTAAGAGGGAAGAGTGCTAACGATGACAAATGTACAGGGAGATCAAGAATGAAAACGGAAAAGGCCAATTGAATTTGGCAATTGAAATGATTCAGAACTTTGGAGAGAGCTGTTTCATCAGAATATGTGGACCAAAGCCAAATTGCCTTATAATTCAAATACAAATTCAAGCTCAAATAAAATTGAAAAGAAACCAGAAGACAAAAAGCATAGTATGGAGTGTTGGAATGATGATACATCACTCAAAGAACAAGAACTGCAAGAGAGATGAAGGCAGAATTTTTGACTACCCCTCCCCCCCCCCGAAAGGTAGAGTTAGATGATGAGGTTTTATAAGCAGAATCCCAGAGAGGGTGCAAAGGACATTGCTTTCATCCTTTGTTTTGTGTACTTAAATATCTTTTTAAAAATTTTTTTTGATTTAATTAAAAGTTTTATTGATCTTTAAAAATCATATAAATACTTCAAGAGCTCCACTCCACTCCTAAAAAATGAAAAACCCCAGAATTTTCCGTTATTTACCGTTCTTCCTGGATCATCATCTTCCAGGATGGTCAGAACACATGGAAACAAAGGCAGAGGAGACTTCTGTGGGGTCAGGTGTAAGTCAAGCCAAAGACCCGAAATGTCCATACATTAATGATGCTGTTTTTAACTCAGAGAAGGAAAGGGAGAAGGGGGAGAGAAGAGATAGGAAAGAGAAAAAAGAGAGACAGAGAAAGAAGGGGAGAGAAGAGAAGAGTTGTTTTTTAATAAAACCAACCAACTTGTATATACCAGTCTCTTGCCACTTATCATCCAACCTCTTCATTTTGCCCACTGCGCCACCCTAGCTGTTTATTTTTCAAAATACATCTGAAGATGGTTTTCAAAACCTTGTGTTCCAAATTTTTTCCCCCTGCTTCTCCAACTCCCCTTTCCCTGAGACAGGAAATAATCCAATATAGGTTAAACGTTATTTACAAGATATATGCATGGGTAATTTTTCAGCATTGATAATTGCAAAATCTTTTGTTCTAATTTTTCCCCTCTGTCCCCACACTCCCTCCCCCAGATGGCAGGTTGACCAATATATGTTAAATATGTTAAAATATAAGTTAAATAACAATATATTTACATACAATAAATACATGTCCAAACAGTTATTTTGCTGTACAAAAAGAATCGGACTTTGAAATAGTGTACAATTAGCCTTGAAGGAAATAAAAAATGCAGGCAGACAAAAATAGAGGGATTAGGAATTCTATGTAGTGGTTCATAGTCATCTCCCAGACTTCTTTCATTAGGTGTAGCTGGTTCAATTCATTACTGCTCTTTTGGAATTGTTCATCTTATTGTTGAAGAGGGCCACGTCCATCAAAATTGATCATCATATAGTATTGTTGTTGAAGTATATAATCTCCTGGTCCTGCTCATTTCATCATTTCACTCAGCATCAGTTCATAAGTTCATATAAGTCACTCCAGGCCTTTCTGAAATCATCCTGCTGGTCATTTCTTACAGAACAATAATATTCCATAATATTCATATACCACAATTTATTCAGCCATTCTCCATTTGATGGGCATCCACTCAGTTTCCAGTTTCTAGCCACTACAAAGAGGGCCCCCACAAACATACTTGTACATACAGGTCCCTTTCCCTTCTTTAAGATCTCTTTGGGATATAAGCCCAGTAGTAATGTGTAATTCTAATAAACACATGTTCACATTTATCATGTAGCACAAGAAAAATCAGGTCAAAAGTGGGAATAAGTGAAAAGGAAAAAAAAAACACCAAGCAAGTCAACAGTAATAACAAAAAGGTGAAAATAACTATGTTGTGATCCACATTCAGTCTCTATAGTTCTCTCTGTGGATGCAGGTGGCTCTCCCCATGTACATAATTGTTTGCATTTTGTCTCCCCATATGAATGTCATCTCCTGGAGACAAGGGGTTGTGTTTTTGGCTTTCTTTGTATCTCAGCTCTTAGCACAGTGCCTGGTATATAAGTGGTTAATAAATATTTATTGACTGGCTAATATGTGTAAGAATATTTTTGCAATCAATTTTTGTAAACATTTTTGTGTTCCTTATTTATCCTCATATCCCTAATCTCTATGAACACAATACCTTATATTTACTTCAAAAGATTTATGTTTTCATAGATGTCTCTCTTCACTATTACAAATTACCATTCCTCAGTGCCTCATGAGATAGGCTCTCTTCATGTGTTGCTGAGGCACCTATTCTATTGATGAGTTTCCTTGAAGTTAACTTAGCTACTTATCTAATGATTAATGTGTACATTTATCCCTAGGCCTCTATTTGAAACCTTTCCAGAATGGTGGAACTTGATCACCCTGGCCTTTGACAGATTAGGGTCACTTCCATAGCACAAGGAAACATTGAGAAATGGCCAAAACAAATAGAACTGAAAAGGAAGGATGTTGGCCTGCTTCCTGCTCTTTTGTGACAATTCAGCCCAAGACACTTACTTCTCTCTACCTCTTTCCTGCTGTGAAATTTCCATCCCTTTCTCCCATCCATTTCTATTCTATTATTGACTTTAATGTGGTTCGTTTTCCTGCAGTCATCATTAGTGATTTACTACCCATATAAAACATTAGTTTCATAATTATTCTCTTCCTGGTCTTGGATTCTCCCTCATAGCCACACCCTGCCCTTGGTCATCACAAAGACAGTTATTTCTGTTTCCTAAATCTCAAATTTAGTCTCACCTCCTTGACCATTACCATTATCCTCCTTATTTCTTCTCCTTTCTAAACTAGTTAGACTCCTCTCTCTTCACCCAGTCTTCATTATTTCCCTTTTGACTCATGTTACCATTTCAGTACTGCTGTCAGTGACATTCTAGATTGAATGCCAGTTTTCAAGCCTGAGTCATCTACCAGTTTCTGTGTTTTTGCTCCCAGCTAAACAACTGAAATAACTTTACAGCAAAACAAAGTATTGCACAAAATTACCCAAGCAGACCAAAGTCCTATTAACTTCAATTAAACATCCCCGTGTAGCCGTGCAGTTTTCTTTTTCACTTTCTCTCTACAGTTTAGTATATTGCCCACAAAAAATGTGTTCCAAATCTTCTTTTCTAGTCCCCCCTAATTATACTCTCCCAAGTGACTTCACCCTCCTACTTTATTGAGAAAGAGAAAATAAGTGCTTGTCCCTCCTCCCCATGTTTAATGAATGGTGGTTAGGTTTTTGCCTATTGCATCTGGGTGTGGTTCATCTTCTATCAAGTTTGAATTTGACAACATCCTCTGGGACAATTTACATTTTAATTTTTAAAATTCTTTTCCTATTCACTTTGCTTTTTAAAATAAAAATTTTATCAATAGGTTTTGCTAGGGTGAATGTTGAAAACTTTTTGCATATATATTGAAAATTAAAAACTATTAAAATAATAAAGTGTGAAAAAACAAATCTATAAATAATATTTTTTAAAAAGTATATGTAAAGATAGTTTTCTACATTTACTTTTGTAAATCTTTTGTATTCCAAAATTTTCTCCTTTCCCTTACTCCCTAAGGCAGCATTGCTTAAAAGCTCTCTTATCTAAGATGTTTTCTCAGTGATTCTCTCCTTGTTGCCCTCAGTTTCACAGAATTTTCTTAATTCCTTTAAACTTCTAAAATAAGTGGCCTTTCTATTTCTGTACTAGATCTCCCTTTATACTTCTGGAATGTTTTGTCACTCTTACAATAACTATAATGTTGAATCTCAGTGATAAAAGTCCTCACTGTGTAAAGCTCACGATCTTCAGTTTATATTCACCTTCATGGTTTTTATAGCTTATTATCCTAACACTTCTTTTAAAGTTCTTCTCTCTTAGTCTCTGTGATGAGAAACGTTTGTTCTCTTCTCTCTGTGACTATTCTCACTATTATTTTCTCTTTCCATTCTTTATAATAACTAATAATAGCATTTATATTACCTTTTAAGGTTTGTAAGGAGCTTTACACACATTATTTCATTTTTGTCATCATACCAACTTAAGAATGAAGTACTATTACTGTCCTCTTATTATAAATGAGGTAACCGAGGCAAAGAGAGGTTTAAAAAAAAGGGGGTCACAGCTAGTACCTGCCGCAGTTTCAACTCTTGTCTTCCAGACACCCAGTCCAACATTAGCAACTGTGCCATCTAGCTGTGATTCTTTGATAATATGTTCTTCAGAATTTGTCTTTTTTTCTTTTTATAATCCATTCTTACTTGTCCAATCTTCTATTTCCACTGGCACCTTTTATTAGGAGACTGTCAGTTCTAAACCTTAGTTGATATTTATTTATTACACCCAGTCTTATATTTCTTATGAAATTTTCATCTGAGATGGTTTTCTACAACCTCAAACTCATGCTGCCATGTTTCAAGGTTCCAAGATTTTATTAATGTGGATACCCTCTGCATTGACACAAAATATATGCTCATTCAACTTCAAACTCAATATGTGTTTCTATGGTTTTTTAAAAAATATTTGTTGAACAGATGATTATACAAATATACCTAGTTGAAATTTTAAGTAGAGGGGTTTCTCTGGTAACAAATAAAGACCGCCACTGGGTCACCCTTACTCATCTGAAATCTTTTAGAGTAATTTCTACAGATACTTGACATACTGCTGAAGCTTATAGACCCCTCTTTAGAACAAAATAATATAATAGGGTTACAAAGGAAAGGTATTGTATTGAAATATAATTATCAAATATACTTATGTGCATTTATGTATGCATACATACATTTTATATGTGAGTGCATGTATATTCATATACATATCCATAATACATTCCAGTACACATATATGTATATATGAAACTTGTATTATTTATTAGGGTTTTTAAAGTGTAGTCAATGCCTATAATAAAAGCTTTTTAGCCTTTAAGAGCCCAAGTTCATACTAAAAACTAAGTGGTATAGTGGAAAGAGTGGATTCATATTCATACTTTGATTCATAATCTCTCTAAGCCTGGAAATTGAAGTCCTTATCTTAAAAATGATTGGATTGGAGTAAATGACCATATCACCCTACTTTCTACCCCCTTTTCCCTTCCCCATGCCACAGTATGAATTTTGACTCTTCCAATTATGAACCATTTAGATAGCTGCCTCTCAGTTTTAATTTTAGCATAGTCTTGCTGTCAGGGATTGAGATGAAATCATCTCAAAAGTCCCTTCTATCCATTTTGGGTTTTTGTGCTGTCCTAAATGAAATGATATGTTCAGATTTCTACAAACTATAAGTGTAAGTAAGATTTTTGCAGTTATTCTCAATAAACACTATTGAGCACCCATGATGTGCAAAGCACTATGATAACCTCTATACCTTGAAGGGTCCATTTGTGTAAGAGTGGATATTACTTTAAATGACTGGATGTAGTCTTCTCCTGCACTATTAGCTCTACTGGAAAACATTATGGCTGATAATAGTAGGGAGGAAGGAGAAATCAACTTTTCTTCTTGGAGTGAAGTCATTTCCCCTCAAAGGCTGGGTTTTTCCCTGACTGCTGGCTCTTCCTTGGACTATAGAATTAACCAGGTTGGTTTTTTTTTTTAAAAAGGCCACTGAATTTCTTTGACAAAGAGAAGATCTAACTCAGTTTCAATTGATCAACGATGGACAGAAGCAGCTACACCCAAAGAAAGAACACTGGGAAATGAATGTAAACTGTTTGCATTTTTGTTTCTCTTCCTGGATTATTTTTACCTTCTGAATCTAATTCTTGCTGTGCAACAAGAGAACTGTTCTATTCTGTACACATATATTGTATCTAGGATATACTGTGGCATATTTAACATGTATAGGACTACTTGCCATCTGGGGGAGGGGGTGGAGGGAGGGAAGGGAGGGGAAAAATCGGAACAGAAGTGAGTGCAAGGGATAATGTTGTAAAAAATTACCCTGTGTTACTGACATAAGGTATAGGGCTGATGGTAATACTAATCTACTTTGTTTCTGTGATTTTTGGTTATGTGAAAATGTGATTGAAATGTATTTGGAAATTTTAATGTGAACTCTTTTAATTGTTTTATTAAATACTTTAAAATGTGAAAAAAAAATTACCCTGGCATGGGTTCTGTCAATAAAAAGCTATAATTATTTAAAATAAATAAATAAAATTTAAAAAGAAAAAAAAAAAGGCCACTGATCAGTGGCAGTTGTTCCTTCTAGTTTAATCAAGACACATTTTCCCAATTAGGTATCCTGAGGGGATACAGGAAACTGGCAAGTTTTTATACTTGATAGCTCCATATCTGCAATTTGCTTTCTCTTACTCCTGAGCTGTGATTTTAGGAGGTATAAATGACCAACTTGCTATTACTTCTATCAAGTACTATGTATTTGAGAGGGTAAATGTATATCCATGCATTCTGCTTGCTGAGAACATATTTTATTCTAAAGCTACACCTTGTACATTCTTATCACCTTGATCTGTTGGAGCTGAACCTTTATCTTCTAGTCTTCATGCTCGAGTAGAAAGGCTGCTATAAAATGAATAACATTCTCAGCATTTAACATTTGATCCCATTCCTCAGGCAACTTTACCCCACTCATTCTCTTTATTTCTGAAACTCCTCCTTAAAGAGAAATCTAGCAAGGGGACCAAAGTATTTTATGGTAAAAAGCAGTTTTACCAATATGTCTGAGAAATTTAGTTAGAAGAATCATCTTAAGTAGAATATTTTTATATTTACAAACCATTGTGACATTCCCCCTGTTAAAATCATATAGAACTAGCTTAATTTTTTGCTCCCTCTTTGTCTTGGAGGGGAAACTTAAGCTTTTTGAGTACATTATAATTACTCTTGAGAAAATAGTGTATACTTTGATTTATAATTGGCTAATCCTATTTTCATAATATATATCTTGCCTTTGCCTTTTGCCTACTGTCAGAAGACAAAGATAAGGATGATGTGTCACCACTTTATTTAGAAGTAGATGTAGAGCTCAGGCCAGATATTATTAAATGCTAGTTCCTGGATATGTGTGTGTGTGTGTGTGTGTGTGTGTGTATTTTTTTTTTAATGGACTAAAATATATTCTGGAAATTGAGATCTTTATCTCTAAAATGTGTGGGCTAGAGTAGTTGTCCATGTGATTTCCCCTCCTCCCCCTCCTCAAACTCCTTTTTAGCTTTCAAGTAAGGAAGAAGGCATGGACATAAATGACATATGATATATGTAGAGGAAATGTCTAAAAGAGTGACTCCTATTTTCAAAATATGATTTGTCTTTGCCTACTGTTGTCAGGAGACAAAAGATAATCCTATGAAGGATGGTATATTGATTTAGAAGTAGATATAGAATTCAGTCCAGATATTATTAAATGCTAGTTGCTGTTTTTTTTTTTTTTTTGTTTTGTTTTGTTTTTTTTTATGGACTAAGATATATTCTAGAAATTTTAAGGTCTTTATCTGTAAAATAAGTGGGTTGGAGTAGATGCCCATGTCATCTCCCTGTTCCAAAACCTGTTCACCAAGAGAAGACATGTACATAAATGACTGTAATTTACCTTAGAATATCTTATGTATGGGAGAGATCCAAAAGAGTGATATGAAAGGTACAGACCAAGGAGATGCTTTGCGAAGGTGACATGTGAGCTGGATTTTAAAGATTGCAACAAAAGATTTCAGTGAAAGGTCAGAACCTCTCCAAGACATCAGAGACTAGACTGTATGAGCATGACAAAGATAAAGAATGCTAGCAAATATTAACTGGAGTAATATCAGGTTAGCTTAGAAATGCTGATTGAAATTCTATTTGTGTAAAGCCAATAGGTAAAAGATCTTGAAACCTGAGGTAACAAATTTCCCACATCTGTTTATTTTGAACCTCGCAATTATATACAGTGTATGCTTTTAAATTATCATTGACTAATTTTAAAAAAAAATCTCTGTAATATTTTGAAAAAAAGACAGCTGTTTATAATATTTTTGCCAGTATGGCAAAACTTTTTTTATTACTACACTGAATTTACAATTTATGATCATTTGGGGCTTGATAAACAATTTATCAATGTAGAGAAGATTCCAGAGAGCATTTGAAAATATTCGAAAGTAAATTTGTTCTCTTGACTGTGTATTTGAATTTTTGATAGTATTCAGTGTCATTTCACAAGAAACGAGAGGCCACCACAATTTAGTCTGGTCTTTCTGATCAACTACAACTCATAGATCAAATCGGGACATCTCTCAGACCAGGCTTTTGTTAATCTACTTCATGTTTCTGTATATATAGGTAAGCCTTCTGTAATAATGGGCAATAATAAAAGGGAATTATTTCCTTTTTTTGAGGGGGGAATTACTTCTAAGGGAACAAGTGCCCAATGATACAGTAGGAAGATTCTAGGAGAGATTGGGTGAAATTTGATCCTATATGATTTTTAAAATAACATCATTAAGACAAAGTTATATGAATGAATAATATAAAAGTATACATTATATTTGCTTCTTGCAAAGCTTAGATTTAAGCACTGGAAATAGTATAGAAAAGAAGGTCCCTGTTTTCAAAGAGCTGACCTTCTAATGGGTAGGCAAGATTGTTCCATGGTCCTTGTTGCAAAGGAGGTAGGAATGCCTCTTTAATGTTATCTGCCTTTATAAAATTATATCCTTTCTCAATGTTGAAGCATTTGGCAGTGCCAAGGACTTTCATTGCAAGAAATTTTTTTGTTTTTCTTGTAATGTTCATATGCTTAAAAGTAATAAAAGTGTCTTTTAAAATGTTTTACTATTCTTCCTTTTTGCTAACCTAAAATTGCCTTTTTAAAAAAAATTTATATGATTAGTTTGTGAAATAGGGATGATTTTATTGGGATTACATGGTTTTTCTGCAAACACTATTTATGTCAATAGTGACAAATGTGTATTTTCCTGTTTTTGTTAACAAATTGCAAATATTTTCACTCTTAATTCACAACCCAGGAATTTGGCAGTTTTGGTTTTAGGTTTAGTGCACTGGCATCTGTTTTATAGTTCTTCCTTTTTTTTTTCTACTGGAATAATTAATTAAAACATTTTTCTTAATTATGGACAATTGTCAGGACTGGAATAATCTTATGGTGAAAGGTTTTGTAATTTTGACAATGCTTTCTCTGTGTGTGTTTAATGTGGATTTCCATGTCTGATAATCAAATTTTTAGATTTAAATTGAAGAAGTTTTGCCCTGAGGTTATTGTGCTTTTTCTTCTTTCTTTGGTCAAATGTGTACTTTTAAATTTTGTTTCCATCTAAATTGCTTTGTCTTTTAAAACTTATTAATACAGATGATTCTTAGCTCATCACATCTAAATTGGAGCTGAAGCATTTATAAAAGTATAATGAATAAAATCTATTTAGGCAATGTTAATGAGGTTTGTTATTTATATTTACATCACAATATTCTTAGTTCTATCACCGTGTTTAGATGGGGAAATAGCTCTGTTTTATTGACTATTTTGCTAATCAAAACTTTGGCAGTTACCTCTTCTTAAAATCTACTAGAAAATCTTCATAAATACAGGTGTAATGTGTGTATTTCATGGGAAAATAAACATTGTTAACTGCTAACAGTTCAAAGGATTTGTATTTCTACTTCATACTTAAGCAGCCATTTGTAGAAAATAGAACAATAATTTTAGCCAGTTCTTATCAGAAATATCGATTATAAATAGCTAACTAGTTTTTCTTAGTCATATAATTTATGAGTAAATTGCATTGTTTCTCACTCTTTTTAAACCTAGATAATATATTTGGAGAAATCTCCAGAAGATACCTACAGGATGCTGTTGGTTGGAAATATATCCTATATTCCTTTCAGGTGAATATCAGAATTTTTGTAATCTTTAATCACTTTCATTTTTAAATAATGCTCATTTCTACACATATACTTTCTTTTCCATCTTTCTCTTGCATACGCTTTTCATTGTAACAAATTTAATAATGTAAATGAAATCAGCCATCCATCCAAAAGTATTAACAGTATTTCACATCCATTTCCACCACTTTTCCAAGAAGAAAGATATTTTACTTCATCTCTGCTACAGAGCTAACATTAATCACAAAAGTGAAAACTTGAACATTGAATCAGGCCCTTTCATAGATCTTGTTTTTGTCCTTAGCACGTTGAAAACACGTGATATTTGTTTTTAAGGGAAGAGTTGGTAAATATGCACAGAGGTATGTTGTTTGATGAAAATGTGCAAAAGCAACCAGTAACTGGAAAGAAGGCTTGTTGAAGCAGCTGAACTATTGTGTATATGGTACTGTTTGAAGACAAGATAGAGATTTAATTCTTGTGTTAATGTTTTAGTTTTTCCATATATAGTGACCTTTGCTGACAAAAACTGCTCTCTCAACATAGACAGGTGGTTTCCAATTTATGTGTACAATATTAAGAAGCAGGGAAAGGAATTGGGTAGTTTATAATGCTGACTTATTGATTACTGCTGGAAAAACTATTAAAAGCATGTTTTCTATCCATGGTATATGAATAATATCTTTCTTAGATAGAAATAACATTAGTTTCAAGTTCAAAAAAGTCGTTATAAAATTAAGCAGAAATATTTAATAGTGTGCCGTATGTTACTATGGTTAACAACTTGTGCAGCTTTTATAGAAAGTTAATTAACCTCTCCCCCCCCCCATCTTTTTAATGTGTTTATTGGCATACTCTAGCATGTTATTTTGAAAAAAATGCCTGATTAATATCTTAGCTATTTGGTAAAATACTTGTACAAAACAATCATTTCATGTAGATAAAAGTGCTGAAAGATTCAAAATTAGGCATTTGCTTCTGAAAACATCATGTATATATTGATATTCTCATAGTTGTCATTCTTCTCTCCCTATTTGAAGCATCAAGATGATGGATTCTTAAAGGGGATACCTATAAAGTATCACCTCTAGAACAGAAAGGGTTTTAAAAAAATTTTCATTAATAATTTTCTAATTCTTTTTTTTTGGAGGGTGTGGGGGGCTAATAAGGTTAAGTGACTTTCCCGAAGTCACACACAGCTACTAAGTGTCTGAGGCTGGATTTGAATTCATGTCCTCATGACTTCAGGTCTAATGTTCTATCTACTGAACCATCTCGCTGCCCCTAAAATAGAAGTTCTTAAACTGAAATTTAAAGAGAGATGACCAAGGAGTCCATGTATAGATTTCAGAGTTTCCAGAATTTCACTAACTTCTAATTGAAATTTAGCATAGACTTCAATTATGAATGTAGGCAAGCAACATTTTCTACCTTTTTGGAAACTTTTTGAATAGTGACCCTGAAACAGTGTATCTGCCCCCCAAGAAACCTTAGAAAGACTTAGAACTATCCTGACCATAATTTAGTGAATTTGGGGCCATTATAAGGAAATGTTTTTTGGGGTGGACCTTTATAACATTTATAGACATGAACTTCCAAATCTGTGGAATACCTTGCTGGCCAGTATTAAATTATCAAGTCATCAGAAATGATTTAAACTTGGAATAAAAAAGGGAAAATATCATGGATTATAAAGTCAGAGTTGGAAGAGATGATAGGGAGGTTCAGACTTCAGTGATGAATTATTTGTACAAAGATTAACTCTCTTCCTCTTTCTTCCTATATTGCAAAAAATATACAGGCTGTTGGATAATGTCATTTAGGAGGGAGGCTGTTGCCCAAACAAGAACCAGAAAAGTGTTATATTCATCAGCAAGAATTTGCAATCCAATAAACGAGTACCTGTGCTGCTGTTGTACTTTTTTCTCTTCTTTGCAATGTTATTTATAGTGATAGGTTTCATGAGGAATATCTATGGATTCTGGAAAATGAACAAATTTATGATTTGCTTAAGGTCTATGAAACACAATTGAAAATAGGAAAAAAATTTGGGGATTGACAGAATAACTAATGAAAACCAAGTAAATAAAAGAGGAATTAATTTGGCACAGAGTAAGAAAGTCATGTGTTGCCCCTAAGAATGTCCCAGCAGAACTGCCTGTTCAGGCATTTTACTCAAGAAAAGAATTATTAAATTTATTTTTAAAAAAACCCAACAACTCAATTTTGCCAGATAATTTGCATCTTTTGTCACAGTCACCAAGAAAATAGTTTCTCTAAAGTACAATATAATAAAAGTTTCATTAGTTTGAATTAATTGGAAGGAGGGTCAGTCTGATTGAATGAAAAATCTAAATGGAAAACTATTATAAAAGAAATTATGTTATTTCTTTTAAGTACTTGTCCTAAATCTAGCAAACTTTTCAAAATTAGAGATTCTGATAGGTCTTTGAAGAATGGACTTGTTATTTGCAGAGAAGAGCTTCCATTTACATATTCTTTTATATTACTGTTCCTACCTCTATTGCTATTAGAGAATGGAACTTTCCATTTAACTTAATTTGGCCCATATATAAAGAATCAATTTAAAAAGATCAATGTTGGTAGATTGAAAATATTTTCCTGTATTGATAAATAGCAAAGCATACAGAATATAATTTAACCTTTTTCTTAATATTTAACAGTGACCCTGAGATGAATTAGATGATCTTTAAACTCCTTTCCAGTTCTAATATTATATAAATTTTTAAAAACTGAACTTATGATTTCATTGTTATAGATAGTTCCCATTGAGGAAATTCCCCCCTACCAGGGCACATTTACAATGATTTTTTTTTTAATATTGTGCTATAATATAATACAGGGCAATTAATGTGTTGTAGTAGATAGAGTGTAAAGCCTGGAAGACTGCTTTTCCTGAGGTCTGATCTTGTCTTAGACACTGTGTAACCATGGGCAACTCACTTAATCCTGTTTGCCTCAGTTTCCTCATATGTAAAATGATCTAGAGAAGGAAGGGGATCACAACTCAGAATTGAGTGAAAAACAACTGTACAAACACATACCACGATAATCTCAAGAGACCTATTATGGTTATGTGCTTTAGGGTGGATAGTCCCTGCTATAATTTGGTATTTCTAAACTTTTAATGATACCCCATCTTCCAATCATTTCTTCCCAGTTTATTAAATGTATAAGATTAGAAGGGGATTTAGATTATACTATAAAATTAATCTTATAGAATATATAGAACTGAGTAGTAAAGTACATGGACCCTGTGGTTCTATTTTTCCCTCATGAGATTCCTTCCAGAATGCATTCCAGATGGTTGTGAAAGTATGAAACACATAAACTGGTTTGAGTCTCATAACAGCTGTCAAGCTAGGAACTACAGATTTTATTAATTCCATTTTATAGATAAGAAAATGCAGACTCAGAAGGCTTAAACAAATGACTTATCCAGGATCACACAAATAAAATATCTCAGAGGTGGAATTTGACTTTCCACTGTATTAATGTTATACTCTATACAGCAATACTGCTTCAGATAAAATGGGGATTATTACAAATATAGATTGAAATTCTTCCTAAGTTAGGTGGTATCTTAAAAATAATTTGCTTTCTGAGTCTTTTTTAAAAAAAAATCTTTTTTTTTACCCTATTAAAATTAATAGGCCTAAATTAAATTAGCTGTGATTATATTTAAAGATTTAGTAATCCTTATTCATAGAGAATATGAAGATAAAATTTGGTCCAATGCAAGCCAAATTATCACAAATTCTAAATTAGAAGTCAGCTAGGTGATGCAATTGATAGAGCACCAGCCCTAAAGTCAGAAGGACCTGAGTTCAAATCTGGCCTCAGACACTACACTTTCTAGCTATGTGGCTCTGGGTAAGTCACTTAATTCCAGTTGCCTCAGTGAAAAAAAAAAATTCTAAATTAGTCAAATTCAACTGAAGGAGGTTTTATTGTATTTTCACTTAAGAATATCTTTGTGGAGGTTATTATGATATTGTAGTTTAGGGTTACATTATGATTTGAAAAATAATCACTTTTGTGCTTAGTCTACATTTAAAAACTATTAATAATCTTCATTTACATGGACAGTTCAGAAAGATAATATCAATATACCTTATATTTGACCTTTGGGAATTCTTGAATATAGACTTAAGAAGGATGTTAATTAAGAGAAGAGAGATAAAAGTTACAATGATAATATTAAGATCAAGGGCTCTGAACACTACATGTAACAGAATTACATTGGTTAACCATTTTCACCAGTAGAATACTTTTTGGTCTAATCCTTGACTGATTTCCATGATTACTCCTGTCATCCCAAAATCCACTACAGATGCTGCTAAAACTGGGGTCCATAGATTTCTTTATTTTTCCAAAATATTTTGTAAATTTTTTCAGTTCTCTCATGATTTCATTTTATACATTTTAAAACATTTTGATAAGGGATTCAAAATGTTTAGTGAACACCTATAATTAAACGTTAAAAAATAAAGAACCACGGATTTAGGGAAATCTAGAATTCTCTATTTTCTCCATCAAATTTCAATACATTTATCAATAAATTAGGATCATATCCTCCATCAATTAATTAACATCCTTTCTTAATAGTACTTAGTTATATATAACTTTCTGTATTAAAACTTTTCATTTTCTGTTATAAAATATATTAAAATCATAAAATGTACCATTTATTGACAAGGGTTATCAATAGTAAAACAAAGGCATAGATAATTTGAAGTATTTTTAAAGCTCTGAAAAAACTCACAGCCAGTGTCATTTCATACCCTCTATTTCATATTAGCCAACTTCCCTTCTCAGCACAGTCTTACACCATTTGTTTTATCTTCAAATTCACTTATAAATTAAAATTCTCTTTTTAATGTTTCATCTTTACCTGAATATGGAGAAGTACTTCATAGAATGGCAGTTGTAATTGTAGGTCCTGACTTCTGTACTATTAGACATGAGTTTCTATAGCTTTTATAGAAAAGACTTTGAAGCACTCTACTTCAAATTTAATCTGCAAGCCTGAATTTTAAAGAAAAAAAAAATTGTATTCTTTTTGTGGGGAAGAGAAGGGAATTATTTTTAAATAATTATGAGTAGCATCCTCATAATTCCTAAAGGAGTATCCTCAAACTTAGAAAAGCCAATATTCAAAACCATCTGGTGAGTTGGGATGATGACTAATAACTGTATCTAATCTCCTTTATTCTTATACTTCATAATTCCTAGCCTTTGCTATACATTCCCTTTTAAAGGAGAAGCACATAAATGGAAGTCAGTCTAGTTAAATAGCAATAACTAAAACAACTTAACTAATATCCTTTTTATTGTTGGTTTTAACAATATTATATAAAATAGTATCCAAACACCCTAAGACTTAGTACAAAAATAAATGTTTGATACAATGTTTAGTTTTCCCAAATAAGGAATACAATTTGAATCCAGTGCAAATTTGTGTCTTTTTTGTCTGCAAGATTGATAACACTATGAAAAATCCTATTTTGGGCATGAAAAATGATTTAAATTAGTTAAAAAGCATAATTTTAAGCAAATTAGAATTTTTCATAATTTAGTTCCCTTAAGCTGAATTTAAAATAATTTGTAAGCACATTACATACCCAACAAAACATTAACTTTGTTTTCTTGAACAAAGATATGTTATAATTTATATTTGGTTTTAAAGTATCATTCTCTTAAATTATAGTATTTTGGCATATATAAAGAAAAACACATTTATCTGTAGTACAAGTCATGTGCCCTATACTAATTGTCATTTTTTCATTGAACAAAAGGAAATGAAGTTTTTCTTTCTTGAAACAAGTTTTAGGATTTAAACACATGGAGTTGAAGATTATCCCACAGTAACATAAATTACTTGTATTATCCATTAATGTTAAAAAAAAAAATCCTCTTTTCCTCTCATCATCACATCATAGTTTGCTGCCAACATTTTCATAGACACACATCCTAATAGGTAATGATTTCTTTTGAGATAAGATGTAGTTGATAGAAAAATTAAAAGAGAATTCATTTTTAGAAATCATGTAGTTGTAATGATTAATGTAGTTGTAATGATTCCATTCAGGAATTTTTCTTTTTGGGGGATGGTAAAATCTTTTTGTTAGCTCTTTGCCAGCCATTTCCAGATGGAATTATAAACAAGTAGGTTTGTGGGGGTTTTTTGAATTAAAAGTAAGATACTGATTCAAATATTTGTGGAATTTCAGGGATGCTTCCTATGGTAATTGCACTTTCTACATAACACTGCTCGACTGTTTTCAGGCAGTACATAAGGTAAGTGAATCAAATAATGCTACTTTGAAGGGCTGTATTGAAATAGTAAAGACAATATAGGAAATATCTAATCCATCATTTTCAGGCTCGTCAATTGGTGTATTTTTTTTTTTTTTAAGAGATTGCTCTGTCTGATTTCACATGTGTTCAAAGTATATTCTTTTAAAATACTATTTTATATCATTCTGGTATAACAGAAGACTTTGGATAATCAATTGAGTTTTTTTTTTTTTACATAACTCTGGTTCTTTTAAAATTGCTACTGATTTTTTTGGCATATATGTTATCAACCTGTGGAACTTGTAATTAAAGGTCCATCAGAAGTATAAGAAATCCTTATTAAATTATCTTTGTACTATACAACATCTTAATAATTGAAATGATATTTATATTTTCATAGTTAATAGCCTGTGATGTTTGTCCCTGTAGCAAAAAACTGCAACTTTATAAGAATCTTAATGTGGATTTCTCAGTATTCAGACAGAAGAATAATTAGTGGGATTTTTTCATTATGAGAAGATCATCCTCATAAAGAGATTTTTTTTTTTTTTAAGTTAAACAATTGTCAGATCTAGAAACTGGTTACTTCCAAACTACCTGAAGATCCAGATGGATGCATCATGCCAGCAGTCATGCTGTATGCACTTAGGGAATATCTTGATCTTGTCTCAATTTGAAGGAAAAGACTGGGTTTAAAATAGCACTGGATGAAAGCCAGAGAATGTATCTCCTCCTAATTGCAGCTGCAGACAGCAAAAAGGATTTACAATTCTTGGCACACCCTGACACACCAGAGGGTTGGGCTGCTTCTGTTGGAAACAGCCAAGATAGCATATGTTCCAGGCTTACCTATCTAAAGCAAATTTTGGTCAATTTTTCAGGGACACATCAATTCTAATACTCATATTTAGTAAATTAATAAGTAGGAATTTGACAAGGATTTGGTCTAAGTATAGGAGTTTAGAAATATTTTTGCAGAATAGTAGAATTTGGATGGGGTTAAGAATGCTTACTTTTTAAAATCCTTATTAAGAAATATCTTATTTGAATATTTTGATTTCAAAATTGACTCATATTCACCGATCTTTACCTGGGGTCTGCAAACTTTGATTTGTAAAATATTTTCCTAACTGAATTTTTAAAAAATTAGTTTCTTTCTTATATATAAAAAAACACTTAGGTTTTTTTTATTTTGTGCATTTAGAAATCTTAATCTTGAGAAGGGCTTTACAGATTTAACTAAAGGAGTCATGACAAAAAAAAAAAAGATTAATAACCCCTGCGCTTATAAGTTTTGCCTTTATAAAGTCTATGTATAATGATTAAAAATGCTTGTGTGGGTACTGGTCTGTTAATTAGTTCAGCCAGCCTGAAAAGAAATATTCAGTGCTGGTGATCTTTAATTCATCTTTTTAGGAAAATACTAGGTTTCTTATTTCATTATCACAATATGTCTTGCTGGGTTTCAAATAGAGGTTAGAGGGTAGAATATTTACCTACATGAAGAATGGCATCTTTTTTTATTTTTAATATTGATGTTGATTTGTGGGATTTCTTTTCAGTGCACAGAACATTTGGTTTCATAATTTAGGAATTTAAAAAAATGAAGGTGTATATAAAATATGTAGAATTGCTTTCAATGTTATTTCTTCCACAGTTCATAAATTTCATTCAAAAGAGTATTAAAGAATGTTATACAAGGGTAAACTTCCCAGTCATTTTTTAAGACACATGTTAACCCACACGCTCTTGGTAGATTACTTGGTATAATTATTCTGAAATGATAGCTAACTAGATTTACATGAATGGCATAAAATTTTAAAATGAACATACAGAGCAAATAAAGTTTAAAAAACTGAGGCAGTTAGATATATTGTCATATAATAAATTCTGAGGAAGTTTGAAAGGCAGTTAGTGTAGTAGATAAAGATTTTGCCTTGAAGCCAGAAATAACTGAGGTCAACTCATGGCTCTGTCATATCAGCTGTGTGGCCCTGATTTGATCTTTCAGTTCTCTAGGCAACTCTAAAAGCCTATATAGTTGCTGAGATTTGTCTTGGTAAAGATAGTTTTCTCATCTGGGAAATTTCTAAGACCACTAAATCACAGGTTCACTTTCCATTCCCTTATAAATGTACACTGTTATAACAGACTTTTTATATTGAAGACATTTCAAGAAGCTACAGCTCACATTTGTCTGTAATTATCTGCCTTTTTGAAAGTTCTTTTTCTTTAAATTTTAGGCAATGCAGTATGGTTTCCTTAATTTTGAAAAGTTTGACCTTGATGATTATGAACATTATGAAGTAAGTCTATAGAGTTTTTCCAATATATTTCATATTTATATGAGTGCTATAATCATACTGACTTAAAGGTTATTTGGTTCCATTTATACACACACAGTTCATATACAAGTATACTTCACATTCATATATACACATGGACCTATACATATATATACACATATGAGTATATACTTACACACATATATACAATCCTACACATACATATCTATATATTGATATAGAGAGATGTAGAAATAACATCTTGTTTCTACATAACAATTATAAATGTCAATATCCATGATCTCAGGGGCATTTTTTAAAAAATGAATTCAATATATAGAAATCTAATTATGTTAATTGAAATTTCATTTTCTTTCTGTCGCAAAAAATGATTTTTTTAAATAAGAATATGAGTTTGAAACTCATTTTTGATGATGTACTGAAATGTTTATTCACATATTCAAAATTAAAGAGAGTCTAACAAAAGTCAAAGTAAAACAAGCCTTAAGGGTTACCAGTGGGGTACTGGAACCAACCAGAAATTGAGATAAAGTATATTTAAGATATTTTAGGATTCTTGTATTGCCACTTGAGGTTTTTAACTGTAAAAGTCAAAACAACTAATGCAGTTATTATGATAGTGTGCAATTAAGTATTATTGTTAATCTTGTGTTTTTATCTTATCCCCTTTCTAAACTGAGTCTCATTAGTTCAAGAATGTTTTATCTAGATATTCTTCCTATTTCCTCCAAGTAGTATTCTGCACATACTAGACATTTAGTAGAATTGAATTTCACTGGACAGATAATGTGGAGATTCTTTATACTCAAGAATAACTATGAATGATGGAATCAATCAATAAGCATTTGTTAAGTATTTACTATGTGCCAGGCACTGTGCTAAGAATGTGGAGTGAAATACATTTAGCATATTTCAGAACCAAGTCTTGAGTGGAGTGAGTTATTGATTATTGAAATTTGACAGGCATGATGACGTAAAGATGACTTAGAGTCCCCAGAGCCAAATTAGAGCTAAGCTTCTGAAGTTCCTTAACCCAGTATCTTAAATCATAGCTCTCAACTTTGTTACAAAACTAGTAAATTTAATATATCAGTAATTATTGCAGCACTTAAAAGATGAGAAACATGTCAATATGAGCTTTGCTTATCTTTTTTCTTTCTTTCTTCCCCATACTCTGTTCCACTTTTTTTCCAGTCACTAACCATTCTTCCAGACACCCAGGTTTATAGTTTTAAAATCTTTAATTTTTGTTAGCTTACCATATAGTTTTTTAAAAATCCAGTTGATTCTCTTTTCCAAATCTCCTTAGCATCTTCCTCGTGCCCTCTTGCTAATGTTGCTGATACTACTCCTAGGATTCAGGATCACTGATTCCTTCCTGATTACTTCCTCCTTTCAACCAGTCTACTTCTTTCTCTGAGATAATTTTCCCAAAAAACAGTTCTGACCATTCCATTGTTATAGCAGTAACTTTGAAATTTATTTGATGTGTTGATGGTGTTTCCTTGATTGATTATTTGCCTCTTATTCAGTATGGCAGAAAAGATTATGCATTCACTTATTGTATATGCATACCTCTGCAAGAATGTAGCTTGGCTAACTTTCTGGAAAATAATTGCAGAATCAAAAGTTTTAAGTGACTATTTTCCATGTGGTTTTGTCAGTCTTCAAAAAATAATGATGATCTTTCACTACTAATATCAGTGTCTTTAAATTCATTGGATCTATCAAAGTTTGATCACTAATACAATATAGACCACCCACAGGTACCTTACTGGCAGCTTATATCTACTTACTTATATTAAATTTATTCATGAAGAATATTCTTCATTATTTAGTGAATTTGTACTAAGCTATTAGAACAAAACTGATAGCAGACAAGAAAGTGTTTCTTGTTATGGTAAGAAAGTGACACTTTGGCAGTCTCTATACCCAAATCACAATTTTCTTTCATTTCTGTCTTGTGTGGTGCAAACACACTGAATTTGGAATATAAGGACTTCTGTTCAAATCCATTTCTGCCATCTGTTTAGCCTTGCATAAATCATGTAGCCAAAGTTTTCTCATCTCTAAAATAAGGAACTTGAATTAAATGATCTGTTAAGATGCCCTTCCAGTTCTAAACCCTGTGATCTTAATGATTAACATGAAGATGACTTCCAAACCAAGCAAACTTTGAAAATTCTATTTAGCGTTATAGCAAAATTGAAGATTGTGTATTTATACACAATTGAACAACCTTATGAAATTCCTTATTGTATTAAAGTACATTACTTTGAGTCACACCCTTATTAGTAGACTGAATCAGCAAATTATTGTTATGAAGGTGTAGAAATACTAAATTTAACATTTATTGAGAATTAAAATGAAAATTCCTCACTGTGTCAAATGCTATGAAGAATTCAAAGGTAGAAATCCAATTCTTCCTCTTAAAGAGCTTATATTCTGGTTTGAAAAATAACTACCTTACTGTTATTCTATATAAACATTTCATCTCCAGCTTTCATGGCTTTGCAAAGGCTATCCTTTATACTAATTCATTTTCCTTATTGCCATCTCTAGCAATTACTACTTGTATTTAAATGCTACCTCCTACAAACAACTTTTCTAATCCTGTGAATTGTTAGCATCCTTCTCTCCTCCCTCAAATTATATTATATTTACTTAACTGCTAAGATATTATTTTCCCCTTTTCTTCTAGTAGAATGTTAGCTTTTTGAGGACAGCTATTCTTGAATGTTGCCCCATTGCTTAGCAAAGTGCTTAGAACACAATAGTTCCTTCAACTACTCTACTTATTCTACTGAATAAGAGGCAAATAATCAATCAAGGAAACACCATCAACACATCAAATAAATTTGAAAGTTACTGCTATAACAGTGGAGTGGAGTAAATGTTTTTGAATTGAATTAAAATCATTTACTATAATTGAGTAATATTAGAGAATTTTTAGAGAAATTTCACATAAAACAGAGGAATAAATGAGTTACTTCTTGATTTTTTTTTTTTTTTTTGAAGGGAGAGTGACTGATATCAAGGAAGACTTCCTATAAGAGATAGCATTTGAACTAATGACAGTTCTGTTGATCATAATGTTGATTTGTAAGCTGGAGAAACTAGGGATCTGAATAACTGAGATGACACTGTTAGAGATAAGTGAATAGAGATAGCCTTGGAGACAGGAAGATTTGAGTTCAGATGTTATCTCTGACACATAACTGGCTGAGAAAATGACAGCCAGTATTAATAGAAAGAATTTCTCATTTGTTAGATCTCTTTACTAGTTAAACCACAGGTCCAATCACTATCCCTACATACAGTTCCTTTTTAAGTCTTTAAAAGATATTCAAACTACTCAAGTTAGTCATTAATTATCTTTGTTCTTAGGACAGTTCTTTTGAGTCAGTGGAATTTAAGGAAAGAATAACAAACCCCTTTAGTAGTAATAGCTAGGATTTAGTAATAGCTAGGATTTACATAGCATAGTTTGCAGAAGTGCTTTATAAATAATAACTCATTTTATCCTCACTGTGCAACCCTGGCACAGGTAGGTATTATTTATCTTGTCCATTTTACAGATGAAGAAATTGAGACTGAGAAAAGGTAAAGTGATTAATTTATTTAGGGTCACAAAGCTCATTGAGACTAAGGTTGGATTTGAATTTATATCTTCCGTTTCATTGTGCAATAAAGTAAGTTTCTAAATGATTCATTTTAGGAAATGTGATTTCCATTTTCATTGGCATCAATTTAGTTAGTATTCCAAAGATATTTGAGCTGAAGCAGAGTAGTGAATAAAGGGCCTACACTGACAGACAGAATAAATGTGAAATTATGTCCCATTTCTGAGACAAATAAGATTCTGGGCAAATCACTGAACATCTCTTCCTCCCCCCCCCCCCTCTTCTTTCCCCCTTAGTCTTATCTCCTATAAGTCAGATTATAAGTAGTAGAGGAGAAATGAATCTGTTTTGATAGAAAATGAATTTTCTCACCAATAAACTCAATAGTATTTATCAATGAACATCAAAAACCACTAAAGTGTTCTAAAAACAGAATTTTCTTTGATTTAAAAATGTTTCAAATAGATATACTTTGTGAGATGCTGGACAAATGACTTCAGTTTCCTCAACTGTAAAATTGAGAGTTGCATTGACTAAATTCAAGGGGCTAGTTCTCATATCCTATTAACTTCAGAAATTGATGCTTTCTCATGCATGAATGAAATCTATTGGTGAATTGGAAATAAATTTGTTAGGCAGAATTTTAGGTTGAAGTTTTGTGATAATCAACTAAACAAAGTCATCTCAAGGACATTTAAGGATGAACAAAAGTGGACAAATAGAAAAAAATGTGAAATATTCGCAGATTTTTTAAAATAAATATTTTCTCTTTAAAAAACAGCAGGCCCTCCTTCATATTGAATCAGCACCACATTCCTAGATTTGCTTTTAGAAGAGGTGAAAATGACTCAAAAAGTGATCAAAGTCAGGGAGATCATTTGGATTTGATCATAGAAGATATCTGTGCTTAAGAAACACAATTGTGGAGTATTGATGTATTCATTCACATGGTAATGTGAATTCCCTTTCTAAAAAGGAAAGTTTTCAATGGCATGAAAAATAATGTATACCTAATAAATATTTTAAAAGACCAATGAAAAGAATGTCACCAACAGCCTATGTGTGTACGTATATCTATATATTTGTGTATATATAAACATACACATAAACATTTGTATGAAAAATTGTACATCCTTTAAAGGAATTTTAAATAAGAGCATGTAGGCTTTTTAAAGGCCTGTTAAATAGTTGATCTACATGGATACAATTACACACCAAACAGAGAATATAAATGAATTATTATATAAGATCTTTTGCAGAACAAAACATTACTCTGGAGGGTATTTTCCAAGAATCATCCCTATATCAGTGGGGATATAAACGATATATATTTTTTTATATATTTAAACAATAATTCTTTAAACAACCTTGTTCAATCCTCTGATCATAAAAAGGCTAAGAGATTTTGGTTGGCAAAATAAATAGAGCCTGAGCCTAGTGTCAGCAAGTCCTGAATTCAAATCCAGCCTCAGACACTTTCTTGCTATCATATTTTGGACAAATCACTTATCTGCCTCAGTTTCCTTGACTGGACAGTGTAGATAATAGTAACTACTATTATGGGATCAAATGAGTTAATATTTGTTGAGTGCTTAATACAATGTCTTGCACATAGTAGGCATTTAATAAATCCTTGTTTCCTTCCTTTTTTCCTACTCACCTAAAGTGCTTTCCACTCTCATGGAGGAAGCCCAGGTTAGTGTCCAAGTTGAAACATGATTCCTATAGAGCAGGGGTTCTTAACCTGGGTTCTGTTAACTTGGATTATTAATATTTTGATAATCTTAGTTCAATATAATTGATTTCCTTTGTCATCCTTTGTCATTTTATTTTATGCATTTAAAAACAATGTTTTGAAAAGGAGTCAATAAGCTTTACCAGATAGCCAAGAGGAGTCTATGGCATGCAAAAAAAAAAAAAAGCGTAAAGAACTGGAGATGGTGAAGTCTTCCAGATTCTCCTCTTTGCAGATGGCTTCATGCCATTTATATCAAACTGCATCCTCTATACAGCATTGGACTTGGAATCAACAAAATCCGAGTTTAAATCCTACCTCAGACATTGAATAACTATACTACTAAGCAAATCATATAACTTCTCTGGGTCTTAGTTTTCTCGTATATAAAAATAGAGATAGCAATAGCACCAACCCCACAATTGTCATGAGAATCAAATGAGAAAATGTGTAAAGCATCTACAATTCTAAAAGTGCTATATAAATTGTATTATTGTTATCACCATTATTATTTTTAAACATTGATAAAGTTTATGTAAAAGTTTTATGATCATTAAGAAAACCATTCATGGAAGAAAAACCAAATGAATTAAGCATGCTTAAGAGTTTTTCCATTTGTATGTGTATATGCATGATACATCATACATGTGTGTATATATGTGAACATTAAATGTGTGTGTATATCAACAGACAGGTTAAATGGACAAATAATTGAATCATTTAAGAAGGAAATTGACTTGATTTTCTTTAGGAAGCTATTTAAACAACCAAAAATGCTACTTGAATACAATACTAAAATTCTACTGACAGTATTATATGATTTAATTAATGGGACATATTTCAGTCTGGAAAAATAAATATGAATATCTCAGTATCATGAAGAGAGATACATAATGTGAGCAGGGTGCATTACATCCCAAACAATATAATAAGGATGTAATCTGGGAAATATATGATGAAAAAAAGAAGCTTGTGGGAAAATCCAGTAGTAAGTAGCAATCAGCTCATTGATATTCTTCCAGTATCAGTAGGAAGTGAACCCCGTTTGATAAACTTATGGTAGAATCTAGGCAAGAATCCCATGGTGTAGATGAATTGCTATCCAGCTGGAGAGAACATCTATGTTGATGAAATAACAGATTCATTTTTATATTAAAGTTATTTCACAATCACTTAATGGCTCTTATAATTGTTACAATTAGGTTTATAAAAATGTGGAGAGAAGGAAAAGTGTGGCAAATAAAAGTGTATATTTTTCTTTTCACAGAAAGCAGAAAATGGAGATTTAAACTGGATAATACCAGGGCGATTTATTGCCTTCTGTGGCCCTCACCCAAGAAGCCGACTTGAAAGTGGTATGCCAAAAAAATGGAAATAATTCTTCCTAACTGAGATGTTGAATGAGCACATTGTGCTTTTTTGAATGCCAATCCGGATGGGTGGTGTTCATGGGAATCAAAAGCTTGAGCTAAACTCCAAGTTTAGTTACATAAGCTGTGCTTTTGAAAATCAATCATTTAAGTGTGACTTTCTTGTTTTATTATGTAATTTTTGTTTTTTTATTCACTTATCCAAAAAATAGTTTTAAATCTGGTGTAGTGAATGAACTGTTGGGAAGATCTGACATTAGATTCCACCTCAAAAGATTTATTAGTTGAATGATCCTGGGCCAATCATCTGTAAAACTGAAAAAGTTAGACTTGATGATCCATGAGATCCCTTCCAGCTCTAGATTTACAGGCACTATAGAGTGAGGGGGAAGGGCATGAGAAGAAGTGAGAGATCTTTTGATAATCATTACTTGTTTCTACTATTAAAAAAGCATTCGAGGACAATCACTACTCATAGAGAACTAAAATAACATTTATTCTTTATATTGCTCAAAGAAAAATGATTTCTTTTTTTTATCACAGGTTACCACTATCATACACCTGAAGCCTATATTCCGTATTTTAAAAGGCACAATGTTACCACCATTGTCAGACTCAACAAAAAAGCATATGATGCCAGGAGATTTACAGAGGCTGGTTTTGACCATCATGAGCTTTTTTTCGCTGATGGTAGTATACCCAGTGATGCCATAGTAAAAGAATTTCTGAACATCTGCGAAAATGCCGATGGTGTTATTGCAGTTCATTGCAAAGGTATGTTTCTTTTGTTGATAAATAGTGCATGTCAGTGCTCAATTCTTTCTGTACTTGTATAAATGTAGTAAGTAGTACACTGAAACTTCCTTCAGCATTTGGACTGCTTTCTCCCCCACACTTGTTGGCAAAGAGTTGATGAATACTTTGTATTTTTGGGACAAGTATGAGACCTGTGATTTCATTGGCATAAGGAAACTCACTCTGCCAGTACAAATTGGATCTCTTTGAAAATTTCAAGCCATCTCACCCTGAAAAGAAAAAGCCAAACCTATCACTACTATTTTTGATCTCATTCCTTTCTGTTTTTTTCTCTCCACTGTCCCAGCTATCATCCTCCCTCTCTTCCTCCTTCCTTTCCTCTTCCTCTCTCCTGCCAATCTGTCTGTACCTGTCTTTTCCTCCTTGCCTTCCTCCATTTCTGTATCTTTACCTCTCCTTACCTTTTGATCTTCTGTCCAGTGACTCATTCTCTGTTGCCTACAAATTTTAATTTTAATTTTTTCATATTCTCTGACTTTGATAAGTATCAACAAGCATATTTCCTTACACAAAAGAAGAGAACTGTAGATAATATTTGGAAAATGTTTTGCAAACCTTAAAGCACTGAGTAAATGTTATTTTACATATATCCATTAAGTACAACATGAGATTTTTAAAAACATAATAAATTTAGTACATTACATCTAGGACTTGTACATTAGTCCTAGAGCTTCTTGCTTTTCCACATGTTTTTTTCCACTTGGTTTTTCTTTCCTATGTTTAAAAAATTTGTCACCAATTTTTTTTGTTGTTTTTTGACATCACTAGTGGTAGGCCCCAGTTCTTCTTCACCACCTCTTCAAATGAGTTAAGCTTATAATAAATAAGCAGTCCTTCAGAACAGGTCTATACACTGGGACATATGGGTATGATTTCTGCATTCTCTCATCTCTGTTAGGGTGTGAGAAGCATCACACTTCATCATTTTTTCCTACTGCATGTGAGGTTCTAGAAAAGTGACTGGGAGTAGTCATTGTCCCTGGGGAAGGGGACAAGGAGGTATGCTGGCTTATATGTTGGGAATGAGTGGAACTCAGGCACAAAACTGTGATTCACTTTGGATCTTTCCACTAGGAAAATGGAAGCCATTACAATGTGAGTGCTTTGGAGAGTAATATTTTCTGGTGTTAATTATTTTATTTATTTATTTATATTATTATAGCTTTTTATTTACAAGATATATGCATGGGTAATTTTTCAGCATTGACAGTTGCAAAACCTTTTGTTCCAGTTTTTCCCCTCCTTCCCCCAACCTCCTCCCCCAAATGGCAATACATGTTAAATATGTTAAAGTATAAGTTAAATATAGTGTGTATATATATATATATATATATATATATATATGTCCATACAGTTATTTTGCTGTACAAAAGAATCGGACTTTGAAATAGTGTACTATTTGCCTGTGAAGGAAATCAAAAATGCAGGTGGACAAAAATAGAGGGATTGGGAATTCTATATAGTGGTTTGTAGTCATCTCCCAGAGTGCTTTCGCTGGGTGTAGCTGGTTCAATTCATTACTTCTGGTGTTAATTCTTAATCATTTATTCAGTTTTATAGTTATATCTGGTATCTAGATTTCCTTAAGGTTTGGAGAGTTGAAGGAATCTAAAGCAAGTATAATCTTGCTGTTCACTTGACTAGGAAGTTTTTAGTTATTGTTTATAGATATCAAAGAATATTTCACATGAAAAATGTCAGTGTTTTATGTCAATAACAATAGTTATTTGAATAAGGAAAGGAGTAAGTACAAGGGAAAGGGAGAGCGCTAAATAGTTATTTGGCCTTTCCACTCTAGCCAGATATACTATTATTTCTGTAAGACTTTCCAGACAGTGAATACTAGACCCTCTAATAGATCATCAATATATTTAATTTGGATTTTTAACTGAGGATATAAACGTTAGACTTTTCTCCTTGACAGTTAGGGGAAAAAATCATTAGGCACTTGATCCTAGATTGAGACAGATCACTAAGCCATTTCACAAGACCCTCCCACATACAACAAATTTGTGTTGTGTTTGACCACTCTTAATTACCATTAGACTAAACATAGTTTGCCATTGGATTCATTGTTGTGTAATGCTTTATCTTTCTGAATGCGATGCTAATCTAAGAGTATGTTGTAATAACCCATTTGTTATTTTCAAATGTCTTCTTTTTTAGTTAATTGACATAAGTAAAATTGATTAATGAGGCAGATGAGTGACATGAGATAAAATACAGGCTTTGGAATTTGGAAGGCTTGATTTCAAATCCTGCCTTAGACATTTCATTAGTTGTGATCTTGAGCAAGTCACAAATCTGTTACTGCCACAGTTTTTTCTCCACTGTAAAATGAGAATAGTAATAGCACCCACCTTACAGAATTGTTTTCAGGACAAGACAATAATTTTAGATACTTTTTGCAAAGTGCAAATATGTAGAGTCTATCTATTAATTACTTAATGAAACGGAGAAACCTCTTTTCCCAAAACTAATTACTCTTAATAATACTACTAAATATGACAAATTATCATATCTATATGACATATCCAGTGTCATAATTTGATTTAAGTAAGCCATCAATATGACAAACAAATAGTTGATTTCTCTTCATTATCTCAAATGATGGGGTTTTTTTTTTTAGTTATACCACAGTTCAGTGTAGTTGCATCAAAGAAAGTTTCTCCTTTGTCTGTTTTTTCTTCCTGAATGACAGTAAAAAAAAAAAAAAAAAAAAAAAAAAAAAAAAAAAGTGTTAACTTTTCTTTGTATAATTCCACTTAGAAATTTTTCTTTAACATTCATTCTCACGTTCTTTCTATTTCATAGTTTTCAAAGATCGGGTATCACAAGTAAAACAGTATTTTCGTTCTGACTCCATAGGAAATGCACTTTACATAGAGCTGTTTTGTCAACTGACTTTATAATAAGATATTTTTCAATTTGTCAGTTTCTAAAGTATTTGGACAAAACTGCTTTCCTCCCATTATTCTTTTTGAGCAGTTAAAGCTACAACATTGTTTTTTGTAGCTTCTGTAGGAAATTTGATTGAAACAAGGATTATTAAAACAAATCTGTATAATCTTTCTTGGAAAACTCAACTTGAATTAAAAAGCTCACAACTGGATACTTGCTTTTAAAAATTGCACGAAGTTCACAAAACCATGTGATATGTTTCTTTTCTTAGCTGGCCTTGGAAGGACAGGCACCCTGATAGCCTGCTATATCATAAAGCATTATAGGATGACAGTTCCTGAAACCATTGCTTGGATCAGAATTTGTAGACCTGGCTCTGTGATTGGACCTCAGCAACATTTTTTGGTGTCGTAAGTAAAGTCCACTAGTTTCTCTGTGTGACAAGAAGTTGACCCTTGCTTCTCAAACATTCAGATAGTAAAGTTTAAGTTGTTACAAGTAGAATTTTCTACCGATTTTTCTAGTGATGAATTGTAGGTCTGAGCTTTAGGGACCAGCCTTGTTATATTCATGAGACTCTCATTGCCATAAATGCCATCATGAATGTTTTTGTTATAGCAGTGATCAGTGACCATATTGGAAGAGTTGCCCTCAATGTCCAAAAAGGGTGGGAGTACTCCTATTTGTGTCATAACAGAATCTTGAAGAATTAGAGGATAGTGACTTAAGATTTATATAGTGCTTACTGTGATCCAGGTGCTATGCTAAGTTCTTTACAGTTATTTCATTTGATCCTCATAACAACTCTTAGAGGTAGGAGTTATTAGTATTTCCATATTTACAGATGGGAAATCTGTGACTTGAACAGTAAGTTACTTGTTTAGTAAGTAGCTGAGGTTAGATTTGAATCAGTCCTTCCTTTCTCTAGGCCCAGTGATCTATTCGCTGTTCTTCTTAACCTGACCCAGACTCAATTCCCTCAAAACCTTTATTAATTTCTTCTATATTCCTGGCTATAATTATGTAATAGAAATATAAAATAAAAAGATAGATCAGGAACTATTGCCAAATAATCTTCCTCTCCAAAAATTGGTGATAGATATAATATTAGTTTATTAAAGGGGGAAAAAGAAAGTAGGATTTCAAAGAATTTTCAGAGAGGAATCCTTTGTGTATATGTTGTTCATTTCTAGAAAAAGTCATGACATATTTCACTTATCTAGGAAGCAGGCAAGCCTTTGGACAGAAGGAGACTATTACCGTAAGAAGTTAAGGGACCAGGAAAATGGAAAACATGCAGCTGCAGTCACAAAAATCCTAACAGGGGTCGATGACATTTCAATAAGTGAAACCCAATCCGAAGAAACTAAAGATTCTGAATCGGTAATCGCCGCGAAATCCTGCTGTTGTCTTTTGGCTAGATGTTTTTCTCATTTCTTTTCCCACAAATCTTTTAGAGTGTGGAGAGTTTGCAGGTGAAAATAAAGCCAAGTTGTGAGGGATTATTGTCCACATATTTTTTCATTTTTTTTATATCCCTCTTCAGATGATTTCTCCCTTCCCCCCCCAAAGCCTTGAGAGTTAGTCACAAAAAAGATTGGATGACTGTTTTGTTAAAGTTCTTTTCACACCTAGGCAGAGATTGAAGCAGCAATGAGGTATGTGAAATGGCTTTTCAGGTGGTCCTAATTTTTTTTTCCAGTATTTTTTTAACCTCTGTATCTATTAATAAGCAGCTGGTTTATTTCAAAATGAGAACTTGATTGAGGTACAAGAGCTTTTGTTTTCTTTATTTTGCTTGGTGGGATTATCTTTACACATAGTGATAAGATGCTTGGGGAACAAAAATATTTTTTCTTATTCTCTTCATTCATATATATGTGTACATATACACATACACATGTACAGCAAAACATACAATACATACATGTATGTGTGTGTATTCATATATTTAATCTGGTCTCTTTAGTGTTTGCCATGTATTTTAATAGCATTATTGGGCTTACAACAATCACAAGTTGTATGTTATTGTAAATAATCTAACAGATTTCTTGAAATTCTACCTGTAGCTTTATTCTGATGTGAGAAGATATTTTAAAAGTTAAATAAAGATACAGAATAGGCATTCATTTAATGCAGAAAGTAACTATTGATCTTTGCTGCAGTTAAAGATGGAACTTCAAATCATTAGCTCAGTGTTTTTTTACTTATACAGTACAGTGATGATGATGATGATGATGATGAAATAAATGGAATGACACAAGGTGATAAGCTACTTGCCC
Source organism: Sarcophilus harrisii (assembly GCF_902635505.1). Lineage (NCBI taxonomy): Eukaryota > Metazoa > Chordata > Mammalia > Dasyuromorphia > Dasyuridae > Sarcophilus > Sarcophilus harrisii. The sequence goes on from NC_045426.1 coordinate 226,186,321, forward strand.
TGAAAAGTAGAAGACGGGCAAAATCAGCTACTTCAATTCCTCTCACGTAAGTCATTTTTTACACCATGCAAATTTTACACATGTCTTTCTTTTCAGGATTTCCCCTCAATCCCATTTTAGAGTTTCAGGCAAATCAGTGTTTTTCAAAATGGTTCATAATTTTTTTAAGTGGTAGTAGACATTGCCAACAACTGACTATACAATGTTATACCTCATTTGTTTTTCTATTTCCAGGGTTTTTGTTTTTATGCCATGGAGCTCCACTTACTCTCCATTTGTGAAATTAGATAATTGGTCAATCTGTATGCACCTTTCCTTTTAACTTTGTACAAATTGGGTTTGATGTGGGGGTATGGGTCTGTGTGAGTGGGAGTGATTTTGTGTTTGTGTATGAGTGGGTAAGAAAATAGTGGCAGTTATACTTTCTCAAAGACATAAGAACAAAGTACCAAATATTGTGCTTGCCTGGAAAGTAAAAGATAATGTGCTTACTTAGAAAGGAAAACATGAAAGTAATTGAGATTGAAATCTGGACATCTTAAATCCTGTAGCTCACTTCTGATCTAAGATTGGGATTCTACTTTTTCTTGGGTTATGATCTCCAAGCTAACTCATTATTGTTGTAGTAAGCAGAGTGTGCAGAATTGAGAATGCTCAAAAAAAAAAAAATACAAACTGTACATTACATAAACATTTTCCCATGTTTAAGATCTCTATCATAGTCTCTAAAAAAATAACAAAATCAAAATTCACATCAACTAGATATAGATACAGATAATCAAATTTTTCTGAATCTTGATTACATCTTCGTGTTCACTCTAAATTTCTCATGACATCTCTGCTTTTGCTACTATCCAAGAAATTATCAAAAAAATTTCAGAGTAACCTTATAGTGAGGCTTTTGAGCAGCCATTGATACTTATCAAGCAGTCAGTTGGTCTAGTAAGACCCTAATTAACTAAAACACTAGTGGAGTCATGTATTTGGGTAAATTAAAATTTCTGATTAAATCCTTGTTAGCTCTAAATTTACCTTTCTTCTTTCAACTCTTATTGAAAATATTTTGAAATATAAACATTTATTTATGGCCTTATTAAATACTATTTAATACTCCAAGGATTAATATTTCATTGGTGTGAGTTATTTGTCCATGATATTGATTGCAGTTTCTTCCTAATGGTAGACAGTTCTTGAAAGTTGATGTGGCCCAAAATACTATCATCTTACAATCCAACCTGATGATTTTCCAAACATAGCTAGTCTGGTCCTTAGGTAATAAACATCTAGTTTCTCACTAGATGTGTGCTGAAATCCTTTAGAGCATAATAGGCCCCTTCTTGTGATTGGCTAGCATAGGCTTTGAGAAACCAAAATCACCTCTCCACTACAATGAGTCATCTAAGGAGGATTTCAGTAAAGTATGAAATATTGTATTTGAAAGCTAATTGAATCCTGGATAGTTTCATAGTCCCTCAAGTAGAGCATTTTTGGCCTCAGTTTTGATGTAGAGTTGTGAGAAGAATATGAAACTAAACAGAACTTGTACTTATTCAAGACATACTTATTTTGTTTGAGAATTTGTTTTTTTAAAATTATTTTTAAAGTGAAATTTTAGCAAGAGCGATAAGATCTGCTTAATAGAGGGTTCCAGTTAGATTCCTGATTAACGGCATCTAATCCTGACTGAGACCCTGCATTCAATTGTATACATGTTTCCCTACAAGGGTTCAAGCAATCAAAAAATACATAAGATTTGAAATATTTACTTCCTTTTATATCAAAGGCTTCAGGTGGAAACAGAAGACAGTCTTGTGATGGCAGAATTGTGTGATGAAGTAAAAGAGGAGTCACTGAATGAAAATAAAAACAAACTATCTGAACATTATCAAAATCTTTTATTCCTAATAGTCTTCTGGGAGGATTATGTACGGTCTACAGTGGCCACATTCTTTTCAGCTGAATGTGTGTATAGTCCCTGGACTCAATGGAGTGGAATATATAATAAATAGATAGTAGGTACCAAACAAAAGCAAATGAAAAATATTGAATAAAACTAATAACCTGTTTTCCCTTTGCCAGACTAAGCAGCTACTATCATCTGAACACAACCACTCCCCTCCTCCAACTTTACCTAGGTGCCTTTGGGCTTCAGAGACATGACAGATTCTCTTTTATTCATTCCCTAGTTATATTTGCAAAGACCCAGTTTTATCAAGGGATTCTTAATTTAATTATACATACTATGTTAAGTTATTTCTTTTTGTTGAGAGAAGCTGAATCCAAATAGAAGTATACAGATTAGATTGTAAATTCCTGGAAATTAAGAACTATGGCACTGTTTTTTGCTTTGTTGTGGGTTTTTTTTTTGTTTGTTTTGTTTTGTTTTTTGATTTTTTTTTCAACTGTTACAATAGTTAGTGCACTATTCTATGTGCAATAAAGATTCTACAGATTTGTTGAATGATTGAAATTTTAGACCTGGTTTTCAGAGGGAAATTTAAAAGAATTATAAAATTCTCTTCGCTATAGTTCTTGGGTTATTCTTTGTGGGTGTTCCACATATAACTCAGAAGAGATTTTGCTTTCTATCTTCTTGCAACATTATAACCATTGTTTAACTCCTTTATTTCTGTTATGACTATCTCTGTTTTCTTATTCTGAGGGCAGCCCCATTGGAATCAAGAAGAGAAAGGTTTGAGATATCCTTTTTACAATAAGTTTTATTTAGAAGAAAAGTCCTTTTCAGACAAATAAAATGAGCATCATTTTTAGGCCTTAGCCTTGAGTTGAGAAAAGGATTCTTTATCTCTGCTACAATTAGATGTGTCACTATGGGCAGGTCTCTGTTAATTTTATTTAGCCTATGCTATTTTTTATTAGAGCAACTTAAGTTAACTGGATTACTGGTCCAGACTAATAGGATGCGTGGCAACACACCCCAAAAGTACATAAAGATTCTCTGATTTGATCGGTTACTCAGGGCTTCAGTAACTTTTTCTTGAAAATGGGGATTTTATTTCTAGAGTTCGTCTATGTTGATCCTGTGTGGAAAGTGCCTCTGGTAGGACAAATTGCAAACTTTCTCAACAATCAGTCAAGCAACAGAAATTTATTAAGTAACTACTTTGTGTCAGATACTGTGCTAAATGCTGAGGATACAGAGGAAAAACAATATTTTCTCTCCTCAAAGAACTTCTACTGGCAAAGATAAATATAAGAAAAATAGAACATAATTTGGGGAAAAGGCACTAGCAACTGGGGGGATCAGAAAAGCCAGCAGGTAGCGTGTGAACTGAGCCTTGAAGCGAACTGGAGTATATGAAGAGGATTAGTGTATATATTAAGTACAGCAATGTAGGTAGAAGTATTCTAAAGAGGTTAAGCTTAGGATCACAATAACACAACTAGTAAATTTGAACTCCGACAGGATTTGAGTCCAGCTCTTCCTTAAAACAGGTTTAGCCTTCTGGCTATTATACCATGCTTCTTCTAGGTTAAACATGTTCCGACTGAAAAGAAGTTGTGTTAGAAACTATTCAGTAGAGGAAAAAAATATATTAAAGAACAATTATATTAGGTGGTTATAAGGAATCATAAGCTAAGGAAAAAAGGAAAATGTTTCCTTCATGATGACTAAAATGTGTATGTAATATTCCATGTTACTTAATACATGGTAGGTGCTGCTCCTATTATACACTCACAAAATATATAAATTAAAAGCAAATGAGCAGTATTGTGTGTTGTTTATGAAGTCAGTCTCAATAACAATTCATATCACCTGATAGTAATGTAGCACAATAATCACAATTTAAGTGATCATCCTTTAAACATCAACAAATGACTGTTTTGTGATGTTCTATAGTTAAGGTATTTTTTTGTTTTGTTTTTTGATGTTGGTGGAGGATGATGAGGAAAGGACTTAGATCCTGGAATTTCAGGTTATAACTGTTTCAAAACTAAGATCAAAATTATTACAAAATTGAATTAGTTAATACAATTAATTTTTCCCCATTGGAGATTAGTTTTCAATGTCTAAAAAACAAAATAAAAACATGACATAGCTAAAAAGAAGGTAGTATTGAGTAATATTATTATGGAATTTATATCTCATTTCTCTACCATTCATCTCTCTCTCACATTAAGTGTTCTTCCTCTGAGTTTTTCTTTTTCCTCTTCTCCATCTTACACTCCTTTTTCCTTTCTACCCCCAACCTCTGGGAATTAGTCTTCTTTTTTTTTTTTTTTATTGGATCCAAATAAAATGATAAAATTACTTTTTCATAAAAAATGTCAATGCATTCAACTTCTTTTATTCTTGGCAGTATTCCCCTTCTCTCTCCCCTTCTCCCCCCAAACTTCTATGGGGTAAAACTCATATTTAGCTTACTTTTTTTTAATTTTTGGTTTTGCTTTCCAATTTGAACGTTTGTTCTTTTCCTCCCCCGCCCCTTTCTAGATGTATCCTAGCTGTGCTGACCTCTGCACTATGTAGTATTGTCATCTGGTGGATTGTTTGTGACTGCATTCTTCCCATCCTGCTATTCTGTCTAGATGGTTTAAGAACCTAGTAACCATCAGGACCTTTTGACAGATAGCCACTGTGTAAGTGTCCCATTCCATTTCTCTACTATTAATCACTTTTGGTGTCCAGTATGTTTTTCATGATGCATGTATTTATCCATATTCTCCCCTCTCCTAGCTTTATTGTAAAAGATTATTTGCTTTTTTTTAAAAAGCTGCTTTTGAGTGTGGGTTTGTTTATGAAAACTGTTTGAAGGGATTAATAACATAGGACATTTAAAAGGTCTTTCGATTTTTATCTTAGAAATGGATTAAATGAAAAATAAGGACATATCTCATACAATATTCATCAGATGAAATTAATTTTGATTTTGTATTTTCTACTGAATTTGTGTATGTAGTTTCTCTTAGAGAATTTATGTACCTTTCTGGATCAATGAAAAAGAATTCTCCTGTTGCTGTTTTATCAGGTGGTGATTGGCACCCTTCATCTTGCTTTTTAAAAATCTGTTATCTAATTATATGACAATTTTGTCTTTTGGTGCTTTCCCTCTATTAAGTTTTAATTGTTTTCCTTCCCCAGTTTAAATGTTTTGTTTCTCTCACTTTGTGAAATTGCAATAGGTATAGCTTCTCAAGACTTTATGTAAAATTCAAATAAGAAGGGAAGAGAATAGATAAGGTTATGTATGAATAAAGGTGATTGCTGGTTTCCTATCACTACCATCACTATCTTTCTCTCATACTTCTCCTAAAAGATTGTTTTTATAAAAATGTTCTGAAACATTATTGGTGTAAATATTCACTTGGCAAAATCAACATCAAAAGGAAAGTCATGGAAATGAAGAGGCAAGACTTCTTTGTTACAGAAGAATAATTTGGAAAGAAGATCTTTCTTAAGAACTTATACTAGAGTCCTCAGGATAACAATAAAGAGAAGTTCGTTCTTATTTTTTCTGATATTCCTTCTAGAATTTCTGACTTGTCTTAACTTTGGGTCTTTTGATCCAAAGATGAAGTAGAAATCTACTTCAGTGAAGAGGAAAATCTGGAACTCGATGGGCTTCTTAGTATGGCTTTAAAGGACTGGAAATTCACTTGTAATTCCAAGTTTGAGAATTTGAGATCTTGAAAATTCCACTTCTGCCCACTGATTCTTAAGGGGGAAAAACCCTCCCTTATTCTTGTTTGATATTCTGCTGGGCAAGATATTATTTTATCTTAATTAATAGACGGTTATAAGGTTATAAACTTGTTACATTTTCCCTTTAAAGTACTTTTTTTTCTTTTGTGCTTAGCAGATTCCAAGGATTCAGAATACTTACTAACTCATCAAGGGTTGGCTTGTTAGAAAGAATTGAAAAATAAGATTTTAACATTAATCTCCATAAAGGAAGATGAACAATTTATGGACACTTTATATTAGCCTTTCTCGGCCTTTTCCAATAAAATAGATAGGGAATAAGCTAAATTTTTAAATTAATACTATGGAGACTTGATGAAATATATTGATATATTTTCTTTCATATTGAAAGATCTTTCTGTAGGTATCTTCTTTCTCTTCATTAACCATTTCTGGCTTTTGTTATTTCTTATTTCTGGAGCAATTTCAAACTTGATATTTTTATATTCTAATACATATTAATTTTACAGACAGCTTCAATCTTTATTTACTTTTGCAAATGGATGGGAAATAAGCAGTACTTTTCATACACAGATAGTAAAAGAAAGTCTTGTCATTGTTGTTTGTTCATGCCGTCATTGGGCTTAATCTTCCTTTCAGTAGTTACTTATTTGTGAGGCAAGAGTGGAAATAGTAATAGGGTCAGAGTCTAAGTTGAGAGGCCAGAATCCAGATACTAGCTCGACATGTTTCTCTGACTTGACCAGAGTTCCATATCAGAGAAACATCTTGGGGACCAAGACTGTTTCCTCATCTTTAAAATTAAGAGAATAACTGAAATGTGTATAAAAAGGTTTGTAAAGTCCTTTCCTTACATTTGAACTTTGCAAAAACCTGCAAGGAGGCACGTTGAGTATATTAAATTTTATTCATTATTCTAAATGCTAAATCTAAATTTTACAGAGGAGGAAAATGTGGATCTGAATAATCAGAAAGAAATGGGAAGTGTCAGAGAAAGGTTTGAATGAGGTCATCTTATTCTAAATCCAACACTTTGTTTCTTTCATGGTTGTCTTGAAAACCTAAAAGTTTTCAAAAGAGTTACTAATTTTAAGACTAGTACTTATTATATCTCTTACTAAATGCAAAATTACAAACCCTAAAATTCTATAGGCTGTCTTTCTTTCTTAATGAGATATCTCCTTTCACATTTGTCTCCAACAGTTGCTTGCTTTGAGGATCATAATAACAGGATGAGGGATCAAATGCTTATATCATTCTATTATCTCTTGGCTCTATAGCTCTGAAATAAACAGTGTTGAATACCACAGCTGTCTTCTCACTATTTTCATGTCAGATGAGGTTATTTGACTCCATCAGTAATATAGTTATTCTTTTCTGATAGGTAATTTTTTTATTTTAAAAAGGCAGCAAGATGTGATCTGACATGGTTAAAAATTAGAATGGAGGACTGGTGCTTTTATTTATAGATGGAACTCTCATTTATAATGCAGACTAGAACATCCTCATGCAATCAGGGTTATAAAGCCATTACTATATGTCTCAGAGTTGAGAATTGAACCCCAGACCATAGCAGAATTAAGATAGAGAATTAAAATTACAGTTTCTGTCCGCTATACCACAATATAGAGATTGAGATGTCCTAGATAGGAACATTATATGGCAAGCATGGATTTCCAGTTTTCAAAGATTGGAATAAAATGTCACAAATTATACTGACAATAACTTAATATTTCTTTGCTATAAAAGACAGGTACTTGGGTTGCATCAATGTCTTCCTGAACATCATTTTTGGTTGTTCAAAAAATTTCTGTTAATTCACTTTGGTTCAATAGAATGGCAGAAACACCAGCTTTTTTTCATCCTGTTATTCATAGGTAGATTAAACAATAGAAAGAATAACCAGGTGGATGAGGCCTTTGATTTCTCTTACAAAAGGAGTGCTTTCACATTAAATATTCAGTTTTGTGGCTTGAAAGGCACTGAGAACTTTGCCATTTGTAGTGGTAAATTCTTTAAAGTTTCAGAGCTGACAGAGGCTCAGAAGACATGAGAATCCAGTGGGGAGGGAGAGGGGGGCGGAAGGGAATACATGTAAAACAGAACTTTAATGAAGGATTTAACAGTAGTAGAGGGGGAAGTATACCAGAAAGGCACTATATTTAATGAAGTGTTAGCTGCTTGATTTGAGGGATGGAAATGAGCAAGATGAAAACACTGTAGTTACACTGACCCATGATAGATGCTAAAAGGAAATTGAATCATGTGATAAGACAAGACATTATCCCCCATGGATCATAATATACTCTAGTAAGGGAATATTAACATATACACAAATGTAGCTCAAACTGAAGCATAAGTGTATCAGGATATACATAATATTATGAAAAAATAAGATATAACCAGTGAAGAAGATGAGTTGAGAGCAGATTTCTTGGAAGTATCATTTGACTTTGGCTATAAAAGAGGAGTAGGCTTCCAATAAACCAGGGTAGATGGCAGTTAGAAATGGTTTCTTTTCCAGGCATAGGGAACAGCATGAGCAAAAGTTTGAAAGAAAAAAAAAATGCAGGCGGTATGCAGGGACCGCTAAGCTGGAGTAGATCACATGAGAGAAATAGTATGAAGCTGGACAAGCAAAATGCTATCAGATTATGAAGGACACTGAAAGGGAGATTTGCAAAATCATTTGGGTTTTGTTGGAATTGCAATAAAGGAGTCATATGAGATGTGTTCAGTAGAGCTGTGATATAATAAGATCTGTGCAATAAGGAAGATTAGTCTGGCCATCATGGAAATTGATCAAAAAGAAAAGAAAATGGGATCAGAAAGATGAATTAAGCGGTTTATATAGGAGAGGAATTAGTATGCATAAAGTTATAGAGATACAATCAAATTCAAAATTTAAGGAAAAAAGATGAGTAACACATGACCCTAAGGAGACCTAAGTTTACCGTATCCCACTCTCTCACTTTGTTAATTCACAATAAATTCTAAAGACTGTGGCATAAACTAGGATTTAATAAATGGTTTTTGATGACAAATTCTGAGGATGAAAACTCATAATGTGGTAAATTGCCCATTATTAGCACAGTGCTTGGCACATACTATGTGCTTAATAAATATTTTGTAGCTTGATTGATTGGTTGAATTCACAAAATGAATTCCTTTGTGGTAGAAATTTTTAACTTTATAAAGACTCAATTTTTTTTCTAGAAAAGGCAACATACTTTAAAACTATTGTTTATATATTTTCTACTTGTATTACTAACACTTTTTTACTTTACATAGGCTGGTGAATAAATGAACATGTAATCTTTCTCAGCTAAGCCCAGTGATGCCTTGTTTAATTTTCTTATTAAGGTTATGTATCCTAGGATTTATCCCCCTGGAACATTCAGCGTAGGTGACTTAACTTTGACTAATTCCAAATCAATTGAAGGGCAGTTATTGGCTAATTAGTTCACAATTCATCTCCCTCAGGACCGAGAGACATATATTTTAACAAGTCTTTGATTATTTGAAGGATTATTTAATGCTCTGCTTTCTCCATTGAAAACAAAACTTTTTTCCACCATCAAATGTCAGTTCTGGCCTGGAAAGCTGTCAAGAAAAAGGCATGATTTTTCTGTTACAGGTTTGGCACAGTCATGGAATGGATTAGATAATTAATCCCTGAGAAGCTCTTCCAGATTTGTAATGATTCTGTGATAAGCAAAGCACACATTGCTGGCAGCAGTAGCAGTGGGAGTTTAAGAAATGCTAACATTGTTGTAGGAAATCTTCATCTTTACTGGCTGATAAAAGGACCTTTGGTTCAAAGTATTAACCACAATCACTAAAAAAAGTGGGGGGGAGGGAAGGAGAAATACACAGCAAAAACCAATAGATGCAGGAGCTATTTTAAAATTGGAACTGGGTTCCATTTTACCTTAAGAGCATTAAATTGTAAGAAATTTTTTTTTCAAACTTAATTGCTGGAGGAAATGGTAGCATACAAGAATGTGTTCTGACCAATAATCATTGCTAATAAATAAATAAAATAATTTTTTAAAAGTATCATAATCTTAGAGGTGCAACTTGGTATACTCCACAGAGAACTGGCTCTAAATTCAACTCCTATCTTTGATCTCGGGCAAGTCACTGAAATTCCAAGTATCCTAGGCAATTTCCCTAGGACTATAGATTGCAGAGAAGATGAAATTATTCTCAAGATACAGTATCATAAGAATGTACAAGTAAAAAAGGGGAAAAAAGAAATCTTTTTTTCCCTTTAGTTAATCCAAGTTTTGTTTTTGTTAAAACATCAATATTTGATCTGAGCAGCTGATGGACTTGGAGGTTTAGGTTTGTTTTTTTTTTTCCCCCTGTCCTAAAACCCATTTAGATGGGTCTCTCAGCTTATTGGTGGAGATATCAGTATCATGACAATACAAAGGAGAAGAGGTCCAAAATCATTTTGCATTCTTCTCTTAGCCATTGTTTACTTTGCCAACAATATTGTGAAACATTGAGTTGATTCCTGTTACTAAATGAGAAATTCATTTGAGGTTCTTATTTTCTAATTTGTGAGCATAACTTTGTGAGTATAAGACATGTTTGCTTTTTGTTTTTAAAATGTATTTTTTGAGAAGCTATGCTTTTTAAGGTCACCCAAAATATATAACTCTGGTTTTGCTCCCTTAATACAGTATCTTAATAGAGACAGAGTGACTTAGAAACAGAATGAATAGAAAGATGATCTCAGAGCCTGCAAGATCTGGATTCAAGTTCTGTTTCTGGCATATTGGTTGTATACTTAGGCAAGTCACTTAAACCTGTCAATGATCTAGGCCAGGGGTCCTCAAACTACGGCCGTGGGCCAGATTTGGCAGCTGAGGACGTTTATCCCCCTTAGCCAGGGCTATGAAGTTTCTTTATTTAAAGGCCTACAAAACAAAGTTTTTATTTTTACTACAGTCTGGCCCTCCAACAGTCTGAGGGACAGTGAACTGGCCCCCTATTTAAAAAGTTTGAGGACCCCTGATCTAGGAAATCCTCTAAGACTATTAAATTGCAGATAAGGTGCCATCTGTTTTGGAAAAAGAATTTTCTTGACCTGGAAATTCTGCATACATCTGACATAAGAGATCCAGCCAGTCTCTGTACCTATCCTAATTTTCCTATACTTTGGAATAACCTAAGGATTAAACTTTTATTCCACCAGGAACTTGGAGGCTTAACAATTGACATTAATTCAGACTAAGTTATATTTACTGAATGGATGTTAAAATCATGAAAGTGCATCTTATTAAGGTTCATCGCCAGAGAAAAGTTGAACTATTTTGTGTTGTTTCCTTCTGTTTGCAATTGTATTGGTTATGGACTTCTTGGCCTTGAGGAATTGATTTTTTTATGTTTCATAGTTGAAAACCCTTAAGTATGGTTTTCTTGGCTCATCTAGATTCCCCAAAACACACTACATAAGTGGGGAAAAGAGGTCCAATAATCCTGATATTTCTCCTGAGAAGGGGGGATTAATAGACAACACTTGAGACATTAAGAATGGCTTTGATTACAGATCACATATGCTACAAAACATGGTTCAGCATCTGTGAACAAATTTGTTCCTGGAAACATGTCAATCCATAATGAAAATGTTTTACGCTAAAACAAAAATGGTCTGTCAACAATATGAAAACAGATAACAGTTCATATGATTTTATTTTTTCTAACTTTTCAGAGTAATTCTTCAGTCCAGTGTTCAGAGCAGTAAAACATCTGAACCTAACATTTCTGACAGTTCAGGCATTTTTCAAAGAACTACCAGATCTGCTGCAAGAAAAAGCAGTTTTAAAAGGTGAGCAAAGAGTCTTACCTTTTTAAAAAGATGCATCCTTTGCTTTTTTAGCACAGCTTTTTGGACCATACCTTGTCCACTACTGGAATTGGAATTAACCTGGGAGGAAGTAGATTTACAGGGACCAAAAAATACTCAAAAGCTGCCTTTCTTTTTTAATGTACTATTAACTTCTCAAACTTTTAATGTTCTGTCATGCTTTTGTTTAGCTGTAGATGGGTTGTGGACAGTAGGAACTTTGAGCTCCCATTTTTGACATGTTTTTAAGTAGGAATTGGCTGTGCTCTCACGGATTCTTACTAAATGATCTCAGAGCTGTTTGTTAAGGTTTGAAAGAACTCTTTCCTATGACTGTGAGATTGTCCAAATCATTGAGATAGCTAATGTGGACAATTATGATGAAATATGCTTCCCACTGCATTTTCCTTTGTGACTATTCTCTTTTTCTCACTCAGAAGCTCTGCCAGTTTGAATTTAGCAATTTTTATTAGCCTCCCATGATTAAAAAATAACTATATAACAAAATTAATGTAACATCCATATCATTTATCCCATGTAGGCTTTATTCTTAACATAGAAGAGTTATTATTGAAGAGGGAATAGAGTGGAAATGGAATTCATTCTGAAGAAAATAATATAACTTCAAATCTTGGTTGTGCTACTTAATAATGTCACCTTGAGTCAGTCACTCTGTCTGCAATTCAGTTTTCTTATTTGTAAAATAATGTGCAATATTTCTTTATTATAGGGTGATTATAAAGCTCAGATGAGATATATGTTCTATGCAAAGTACAAAGTTCTATATAGTAACCCTCTTAGGTTTTTTTTTTTTAATTGCTCATTATTATTGAGCTTGCTTTTTTTTTTTTAAAGGCATATAAAGTAGAACTGGGAGGGTTCCCACTTTTCATATTTCAAGAATGAAAATAATGCCTATGGAGCTTAAATGATTTTGTCTAGAATCTGCCCAATGGCAGAGTGGATTCGAACTAAGATCCACTTTCTCCAAGGCTAATTCTCTACCTACCTGTTCTTTTATTATGTCCCAACTAATTCATACTGTACAGCATTCTCTTTCTCAGACTTGAATATGCACTAACATCAGGAGGAGATCAAATATGTCACATACTAAAAAGAACTTTGCTTTAGGCAAGATCTAAATTCTAATTCCTGTTGTTTACCAAATCATGGAGGGAACTCAATTTAGACCCACACCTAACAGACACATTTATGAAAAGGCAAACATGTATTACAGGCTTTACGAAGGTGCAATATTGTTTTTAAAAAATTTTAATGGTGTTATATGTTTTCCAAATATGTGCACAGATTGTTTTCCACATTCACCTTTGAAAAACTTTGTTTTCTAATTCTGTTTCAAATTTTTCTCCCTCCCTTCCCCCTCCTCAAAACAACAAGCAATCAGATATATATTTATTTGTCATGCTGAGCAAAAAAAAAAAATCAAAGAGAAAAAACTCAAGGGGGAAAAATGTTAGCAGCTAACATCACAAGAAAAGATAAAAATACTGTGCTTTGATCTTTAATTCTCTCTTTGAATGTGGATAGCACTTGGCCTTCAGGATTAAGATAATCTGGCTTCAACTACTACCTTTAAAATCTACTAGCCATGCTTCATTGGGTGGTGAGCCTTGCTGTACTTTCAGGCCGTTCTGCAAGGTCATAATTTATAAGGGATTTGGTGATAATCTTTAATGAAGAGAGTTTCCTGTCCCAAAGCCCTCATTCAGAGATGAATTCACATGTTAGAACAAGCCCAGTAGCTGTTCTCCTGTTTCAGTTGTATCCTATTCTTCTTGACCCTTTTGGGGCTGTCTTGTCAAAGATTCTGGAATGATTTATCATTTCCTTCTGGTAAACAGAGTTAAATTAAGATTTGTCCAGGATCACACTTAGTAAGCGTCTGAGATGAGATTTTAACTCAAGAAAAGGAATTTTCCTGACTCCCAAGTCTGGCTCTCTATTCATTGTACCACCCAGGACAAAGAGTATAAGTGGAAATTCATGTTTCATCAAATGTATTGAAACAAGTGGTATGTTGTAAAGGATGCAGAAGGTACAGGGGGAAAGAATTGAATAATGTTTTTTGATGTTGGATTGTTTGATTGGGCATTTGCAATGCTAGCATCCCCCTAAAAGTTCCCATGTAGACTCTAATTGAAAAGAAAAACAGCAAAACATGATTGCTTTGTTTGCATGCTTTTTGTTGAATTGAAGAGCTTATTTTTTCCTTGTTAATTTATATTCTCAAAAGACATAGAAATTAGGTGGGGTTTTTTGATTTGTTTTTTAAAAGGCCTTATTTCTCAGTGCAGTATTTTTAGTCTAAGAAACTGTAAATCATTTCATGATACTTTAAAGACTCATTTCTTATTCCTACTCTATGCTTTTATCCAATAATACTTTTCTTCCAGAGATATGTTAGAAATAAACTACTTAAATGAGCACATAGAACACAGGAGAAGGAATTTTATGAACATCACCCTATATCTATTTGAGTGAGAGTAAAAGGAAGAAAAGATCTGCATGGATAGATAAAATTCAGCAATTTTAAAGGTGGCATACAGAATTGGCTTAGCCATTTCATTAACATTAAATGCATTTTTTCCATCATAATAAATGTAGGGAGGAGTTTTGTTCTTCTCCACTCTATTGATCTAAACAATAGAAAGTAAAAAACCAGATTAACAATCTTTGTCTGAGGGGTATAGTGGATAGAGAGCTGTATATAATTATTATTAATATAACAGATAGCAAAGTACATATTAAAGTACAATCAAATATTAATACATTTAATATATTAAAGTACAAAAACATGTTTATATTCTGTTATCCATTTGCAAAATCTGAAGAAACTTCTCTACAGGAATGGAAAGGTGCGTTAGTCATCAGTGAGCTGAATTTTGGTCATGTTTCTGAAATAGTATCAAAAAGAATTCGATGTAAGAGCAGCTAGGTTGCATGGATCAAATACTGGCCCTGGAGTCAGGAGGACTGAGTTAAAAATCCTACCTCCCATATTTGGCAATTACTTGCTGTATGAACTGGAAAAGTAACTTAACCTTGCAGCCCCTTTCCCCGCAAATAAAAAAGGTACAGACAGAGAATATTAGTTCAGTTTGCCTGCCCTGGAAGTAGGGAAACCAGGAGCAGTTTTTTTATGATCCTTGTGCTTCAAACAGAGGACACTTACTTAGCTGTATGACACAGGGCAAGTCACTTAACCCTGTCTGCCTTAGTTTTCTCTTCTGTAAAATAAGCTGGAGAAAGAAATTACAAACCAAACCATATCTTTGCCAGGATCTCAAATGAGGTCACAAAGAATCAGGTATAGGATTTCTTTCTCCAGTGGCCATTTTGCAGCAGAGCTACGCACTCAGTAGGAAACAACACATCCAGCAGAGAGAGCATCAAGAGCAGAACTCAAATTAATAATTGCAACTTCTGACATCTGAGAAAAGAGATGGTTGCCTTTAAGGAGGTTCAGAGTTGAGTTCCTGAAAAGATTCAGACACATTTGTTTGCATAGCTGTGAGAAAGACTTGCTAGTTACTCAAATCTTCATTTGAAAGGAGGAGATTTGGGGCAGTGGAGAAATAGATTACAAAGCAGAAGTTATGAAAAATTACTTATTCACATAATTAACAAATTCTTTGCTTCTTATTTGCTTGTATTTGTACAGGCAAATTGTTTTGTTTTTACCCAAAGGATTAATTTCTTCAAAATTAACACAACCATACAGGCATTCTGAATAAATAATTTATGTGAAGTATAGTTACTATCTTTTGTTGAAAGGAAAAAACCTGTGACCTAGTTTTTGGTAAATTTTGGAGGAGGAAAATGTGTGTATAATCATTTTAGTCATCAGCTAAGGTAAGGACTTTTAAATGTTGGCATCTGTTTTAAAGATTTATAACAAAAATCACACCCTGTTCTCCTGGGATTTTAGGTAGCTTCCTCAGGGCCTGAAGTTTATACTAATAGTTTCTGTCTCTGAGGCTTTCTCTTGATATGCAATTCATGTGTTTGTGCTCTACTTACATGGTAATTCTGTCACTTATTTGCTTCTATTTATGAAGTGGTTTTCCTGCTCAGATGTTCCATAAATGCTCTTATTGAAATTCATAAAATGACTTCCCATTGGTTTTGTTCAGGTTGCAGAATTTTACAACTTTGGAGAGCTTCTTTGCCAAATTGATAAAGAATTATCCACTATGTCTGAGAGAAGAAATAAAGCATATGTGTTAGCCAAGCCCCCTCTCATTCTAGAGGAAATCCCACTATGTTTAACATTTCAAGCATGAACAATAGAAAGACGTATATACACACCCATATATCTACAGCTATGTAAATCTTTTGCCACAAGCTTCTGATAAACTGCAGAAATTTAAATGGAAGGAAATGACACTTAAATCCTGCTTTGATAAGTGGCAAGTCAGCAGATTGACCAACAGTCAATTAACTTTGAAGTGTTAGGTTGGACATGAGTTACATGCTTTTCTATTCACTACATCTTCAGAATGAAAGTGATAAAATATTGATCCCTTGATATGCAAGAATGTTTAAACATTTCTTGTTGTGACTAAATCCATTTATTAGCTAGTTCATAAGATTTATCTATATTCAGTTTTCATTAGGAAATGAATAGAATTTTCACACTGATTTTTAGTGCAGATCACCTCTTGTAGGGCTGGCTGGTAAGTTTTCAGGAATCTTATTTCATTATCTTGTTTTCATTTTGATTCTCAAGTAGATCTTATGTTTAAATAATCTTTTTCTTTACAAGGTCTTCATAGTCAGGCATCACTGATTTTCCTGGGAAGCCATTCTATGTACAAATTCATTCAGTTCTACTATAAGACTATTTTTGTTATTTCTTTTAACACCTGCCTTTTCAGGTCATCCATCTGGTTTTTGCTTCCTAGCTTATTAAATTATTGAGAAAGAGCTATCAATCTGTCAATCCTTTCCGTGTCCAGGCCTGGTGAGGTTTCCCGTAGGGAGCTCTTAGTGAGAAAACTTTCTACCATATACCTTGTCTTCAATTTCTTATCTTAGAGAGTGCCTAGAATGTTGAGAAGTTAATTGATTTTCATAGTCAGACTCAACCAAGATGTGTCAAAGACAAAATAAAAACCCAGGTTATCCTGATTAATCAGTGTTGCCACTGAATGAATATAATTTTACATGTTTGCTATAATAAAGAAAATGCCTAAGTCCTGTTGGTTATAAAATTTAAATAGTTGTTACTCTTTTGGAAATGTTTCCATTTTTAGATTTCTTTACCAAAAAACTTCCTATTTGTGACATTTCCTTCATTGTCACTACCTTGGTTCTTTGTTTTGTTTTTTTGTGGTTTTTTTTGCCTTGTGGTGGTAGGAACTTAGATATAAATCTTGAGTACAATGGCTTCTGAAACTTTAGAATTTCTGGCTATTCTGATTAGATGTCAAAGTGCATCTGGTTGTAACAATGCCAGTATCATTAGCTTGTTGACTATTGTTTTTTTCCAATGGCAGGAGGTAATGAATATTGGATCTGGTTGCTTGGCAAAGTCAGTAAATCACCTTCTTAAAGTTGAAGGTTAACTCCACTAATAAATCTGACAATTTAGACCCAACATGAGACTGTGAAATTTAAGCAAGTTAAATAAAAACTATTCTAGTGGAAATTAGAATGTTAATCAGTGATGGCAGTCATCCCGAATCTGTTTTTTCCATGACAGGATTTGAACTTTAAATTGATCCAGTTAAAGCATTTGCTTTTTATAACCTTTCTTTCTCTCCTCCTTCTCCCCCCCCCACCACTCCCTCACACACATGCGCCTTTTAACTCTTTTATTATTTTGCACTTAAGTGATATGAGAGGAATTAGAACAATCTACAACATTTTGAGATGCAGTTTTTCTTTATTGAGTGTCCAGTCTCTGCCTTTCCATAATGAGAGTGGATTTCATTAAGGATGGTAATGTATCCAAATACTACTTCATAAGAAAGAGAGATGTGTTCTTTGATTTGCTATCAGCCTTTTTCCATTTCCTAATTCTGTCTTTTAAATAGTTAATATCTTTTTACTTAGCCTTACTGGAGTAGTTAAGGTGGCTCAATGGATATAGAGTGCTGGACATGAAGTCAAGAAGACCTAAATTCAAATCTTGGACACTTACTTAGCTGTATGATACAGGGCAAGTCACTTAACCCTGTCTGCCTTAGTTTTCTCTTCTGTAAAATAAACTGGAGAAAGAAATTACAAACCAAACCATATCTTTGCCAGGATCTCAAATGAGGTCACAAAGAATCAGGTATAACAAAAATATCAGTTTCTCTTTTCTTATAGTTTAGCTCCTAAGAGGGAAGTAAACAAAAGAAATGCTTTGTATCAAATGTGTTTATTATATAAATTATGGCATTTTGATTATTTTAATGCTTTTTTCTTCCAGAATTGAATCACTTGTCTGTTCTTTTATGTTTAATAATTGTACCACACTAAAAAACATTAGTTATAACATTTAACATTGTAAAATTTAAGATTATGTTGATATTTTTAGCATGTATTGGCAAAAATGTTTTTATTAGAATGTTGTGTATCATTTTTGTGTTTGGACCAATAATATGAATACAGGACATTTTTACACATTTTAAATAGCCTGTTTTGTTTTGTTTTGTTTCCCCAGTAGCCACTCCATTCCAAGGACTAGAGCAGTCTTGCGTTAAGTTTATAAAATAAAAAATGTGGCCGGAACTGAAGGAATCTTCTAGAAAAAGGAAAACTATAGGACCCAGCACAATTTGTTTGAAAACCAAACAAAAAGCAAAAAAAAAAAAAAAATCTTAGTTGCTTCCAGCTAAGAGACTTGGTCAATGAAGAAAATGTACACAAGAGTTCAATTCGTTGAATTTATTCATATTATGAGTTTTGAAGCCAGTGATTTGATGGAGAACTCAAATCTCTGTGTGAAGAAATATTTGAAGTGGCAAACAAAAGTCATGTATTGTAAATTTAGTCTCAGGTGTAAATATGAAGCCCTCTGTTGTCAAGAGGGTCCAAGAGTCTGTTGGTGCATGTGTATAAATTGTGATGGCAATCATTTTTAGCTCTTGGCCTCCAAAGAAAAGGAGAATCCAAGGCAAGCTTCTGTATATTTTTCTGTTTGTCTTTGCTATCTTCTATTAAGATGTAAAAGGAGAAACTGCTTTATTGAAAGTGTATTTTTTCTTGATTTGCTATAATTTGATTTATTTCATGGTAATTAACCAAATACCACCAAACTGCTTGGTTTCCACCAAAAAGTGTTTTACTAGTTAACTGTATATAAACACTGTTATGTGTTTTGGTACAAAGTGATTGTTTCAGAGAATATTTGAAAACTAGAGAAAGAATATGATCATTGTTTTAGAAGGTCAAGAAGGAAAACTGGTTTCAAATAGTTCAAATGCTGCATAACTTCATTTCTCATTTTTAAGACCATTTCGTAAGTACATAAGTGCTCTGTGACTGGTCACTGTTTTGTTGCCCAGTAATATAGAAAACTTTTCTTAAAAAAAAAAATACTGTGGCTTCTTTCCCTTTACAAAACAAAAATTACCAAGTGATTTAAATTTTTCTTAAGGTACTGCTTTAATTGAATTCTGCTTTTCCTTTTTTTCCTTATCTGATCTCCTTAATTTCAAACTATGTATTACTTGCATCTATGGATTTCAGTTATTAGTAAATATGGAGACTTCACTTATTGCCTTTATTTAGGGTATACAAAAATGTAACTCTTTGTATAGTGCCTTCAAACTAACGAAGCAGAGTACATTCTGTGAATATTAAATGACAAAAATTTACAAAAATTTAATTTAAAACTTGATGTATCTTATAGCTGTGGGGGCCCAATGGCAAAGAATATTTGAGTATCCTGAATTCACATATATTTCTTTTCTACATGCACATGAAATGAAGTGTACAATTGTTACTTCACTAGACCAGTTTCAGGCAATCTAGTTTGAGAAGTTGGACCATTGAAATCTTGTAGAGAATGGATACTTTTATAATATAATACAAATGCATAGAATAAATGTTAGCCATGTTTATTTTTATATCTAATTTATTTTTAAGAGCTGTTGTTAAAAGAAAAAAAAAAGGCCCTATTAGGCCTGAAGGATGATTGTAATTATAGCCTGTAAATGCAAAAAACGAACAACAACAACAACAACAAAAAAAAAAAACTTTAGAGCAGTGGTTTCATTTGGGGGGCAAGAGGTTAATTCTCTCATATAATTCTCATATAACACTGATAATGTTGATAGCTGACATAGGTTCTTGCAGTTTAGCACAAAATAATCCTAAAGATTTGAGGGTAGTACTAGAAACTGTGGCTGCTAGGACTTTGGCTATTAGAATCATTTCCCCTTGTGCCTTTAGAGGCTCCTCCTCTGTAGGCCACATAGGGGGAAAAACTTTTCTGCTGTATTATGGTGGGGGGAGAGGAGGGGAAAGGGGAGAAGCACACAATTATAAAAAACAAATATAAAACTAAGCCTCCAATTCTCAGGCCTGTTTTTTTTATTCTTTCATTTCTTTAAAGACTTTCCTCTATTAATAATCATATATATATAATCAAACTAAAATCTAAAACATAGTTTCCATATTCAGCTTATTGGCCTTTTAAAACAAAATGGGAAAATCTCTTACTCTCCATCATTCCAAAATGAGCAACTTGTTTCCAAGACTAGTTAAGACAATTCTTTTTTCCTTTTTTGGCAAATCTTGGCTAAAATGTTTGTTTCTACCATAAATTTCAGCCTCCAAATTGCCATCACATGATGAGTCCCTCAACTCAGCCTTTCTTGAAATTCTAACCATTTTAAATGTCAGGAAGGATTTTTCTCCCTCATATTTTAGGTTCATCTGCTTTGTTCATACCAGAATTAGTCATAGGAAGTCTGAGTTTGGTTAAAAAGAATTTCTTTGTTGGCCCGCCCTCAGTGACTTGAGCTGGTATGTGCCAAACAAAACAGCCGACAGAGCGTGTGGGTGGGAGTGGAGGGAGGACGACATATTTTGGGATTAAGAAGCATCTGGGTATGGCTGCTGGAAAGATTCCTGTTGTTAGAAGTCAGTTTGTTCTTGTTTTTTTGCTTTTTGATCTCCAAAAATATAACCAAATTGTTCTTCTAAGGTTTCTTACTCTTAAGCCCATTTTGTAGCAGCATTACTTAAACTCTTTGTCAGATAAAATTTCCTAATCAAAGGATACCCAGTGCCATAAAAAAGTGGATAGAAAACTAGCCACAGAAATAGGATCTGGATTCAAGTCCAATTTTTATTATGTACTTATTCTGAGTAAATTTATTAACTTATTGATGTTTTAATATTGGCTTTTCAAAAAGAACCTAAATTGAAGTGAATGTGCTACTTTGTATTGGTTAAGGAAATTCCCCATGTGTTGCTCTTGTAACCATGATGAAATTCAGTAACATCTCTCCTACCTCCACCCTCCCCAAAAAAAACAAACCAAAAAGTACATTCAACATTACTAGATTTGTCTTGGCCACTCTGTATTATTTCATGATTAAACAAGTTAAAATATTTTTAGTACATCTTTAATCTCTTTGGGACTGAGATAGTGAAATTTAAAAGAAATTTTCAAAAATAGAAATGTATATCTGATTTATTTTGACTATGAAAGTAACTTTCATTATCTCTTCCTTTTCTCAAAAAAACAAAACAAACAAAAAAAAAAAAAAAACCCACCAAATCAATGAAGTGTTAAAAATCTGCCTATAGGAAAGTGAAGAAAAGTTTAAAAAACAAACCTATAAAAACCCTTAGCTGAAAAGGAAGATTATAGATAGATTCGTCTTATCTGCCAGGTTTAAAATTTTAGAAAGTATTTTTTTAACCTACCTGTGAATAATGGTTTCACCAAGCATTGCCTCAGTACAACAAGTAGCCTTTCTTGTTCACCAGTGTGGTTGCTCTCCTAAACTTCACAATCCTAAAACTTAACACTAACCCTCACTCCCTTCCTATGGGGAATTTCCTGGGAAACTTTTTCCAAAATTTCTACCTCGATTCTTTCCTCCATGTTTTTAGTTAGGAATCAATTTCCCCATCAGAATGATTGGGGCTAATGTTTGAGACTGAAGTACAATCCACTGTGATGCTCACTGTGGAGCTGTTGCTTTCTTGGGAGACATTCTCCTATAAGGAAGGCCCAAAGGATAATAATGCCTTTCGTTTGATTTATATTTTCTCTATGGGCAACAAGCTATTTCCTCAAAAGAAGTTTGTGAAAAATAGTTTCAATTTCTATTTTCATATACCCTTTCTCATACCATATCTCCCTTCCCTTCCTCAACCCCATTAAATTTTATCAAAAAATTTTTTTAAATAGTTGTTGCTTAGCACGACCTTGATGAGTGTTTTATTTCTTTACTCTTTCATAATGAAAATTATTTCTCACCAAATAATGAGTGGGGTTAGTTCTCCCACCCCTTCTCTCCAGATATTTGTATTCTCCATATTGCTAAATGGAAATGCTGCAGATGTGTTTTTAAAGACTGGACACAATAGTTTATTGAAAATTATTTCCAGTTCATAGAGGGGAAAAATATTGACAGCAGCTCAGTTCATCTGATTTGAGTACTGCAATTTTATATTAATAATTTGCAAACTTTTATCTAAATGTGCACTCATGTATAGGTTATAAAGTTTTCAAGTGTAACTGATTAATCAGTATTTATTTAACCATTGTCTTGATTTTTTTTTTAAATTGAAATGTACATTTCTATTCATTTTTTTAAATCAGAGGGAACTTGTAGAGCGAATGTTTATTTTACTTAAGGTATTTTTCAGGTAAAGCTTCATAATGTCTTGTAAACTAGCTAGTTTAATAAGTATTGTCTCATTTGAAAATCTTGTATTGTAATTTTTATATAAAATGTTCAATAGTGAAAATTGTATGCCCAAGATCATGTACAATTAAAACTATTAACCAGAAACTACTGCGTTATTTTCTTAATTTAAAATTGCGTTACCGATTATCAAAAACTGTAGAAAAAATTCATCATTTGTAGCCTTGGTCACAAATCATTTTCCTGAGGTAAGAACAGGAAGCATCTTACACTGAGGAAGTTATTTTAAGTAAAATCCTGTAGTGAACACTTGCCATTCTGGCATCAAGTAATATGTGATTCTTTTCCTTTTAGGAAATAATTCAGATTAATAGAAATATTTAAGGTCAAGTCAAATGATCATAAAATCACAAACTGAGTAGAAAGTGTTTTACATATCATTTACGCTAACTTAGAAATCATTTAGGCTTACTCTCATTGTACAAAGGAAAAAGTAAATATTAAATGACTTGACCAACACCGCTGAGTGTTAATAGTATTAATGTCCCCTGACTCTTTCCACGTGACATTATGCTTTGTCTCCCTTGCCCAAATATAGCATACTCTTGATATGTGTAGTATAAAGAGACACAGCTAGAATCTGAAATCAGCAATCAAATACACTTTTGGCCCACTTCTGAGTGCACTCTGGATGCACAAGCAACCTCTGGAGTCATCCAGATGGTCTGGCTTGATTATGGGAAGATGAAATGTTTAGTACACTGACATTCTAATAGAAGAAACATATTTGGCTCATGGCCATCAGGAAACGATGGTGATTCAATGAGAAAATATCTGCAATGCAACACCAATATTTGATCAATGTGCTTTCAAATGTGAGAAAGGATAGTGTTTCCAAAGACTCTCTAAACTCAGGCACTTCTTGAGTAATCAGAAAATTTGGGCTTGAATATCAGCTTTGCCAACATAATTTCTGTGTGACCTTGGGCAAACTATGTAACCTATTTAGGGGGTTAGATTACCTCCAAGATGACTGCTCAAAATTGATGTACTTTGTTAATTGGACTGAATAAAAGTTGAAGAAAAAGTCCTTCCCATTTGTAACTGAAGATGTTTTTATTTTTAAATATTTTATTAAATACATTAAGGGGGAAATGAAATACATGAAACCAGAAGTTCTTGAGGGAATATTAGGAATTTATTTTTAACATTTTTTATAGCTATTTTTACATTTATATTTCTCACTATATCAATGACAAAGTTTCAAACACTTAAGATTGATCACCAATCACCCCACTTATTTAGGAATGAAAAAAAATTGGTTTGAATGTCAGGTTAATGGAACACTTTTTGGCTGTTTTTCAGATGAAATAAATGACCAGGTCATTTAAGTTTTGCCAATTCATCATTTGAATACTCGTAGCCAGAAATTTAGGCACTGAAGGTGCAAATCCTAAAGCTAAATTAAGTTTTCTCTTGTGTGTGGATTCAGAACTTGACAGCTATTTAATATTGGCGGAAGGACAGATGAAAAGCGGGCGACACAAAGATGGTTTACTGTTGGTGCATGTAGCTTAAATTCATACTCAAATGCTCTTGGTTTGAGCAGAATTAAAAAGGAGTTTCTCCTAATCAGCTGATAGAATGCCGTTTTCCAGACATTTATGCAACATTTTAAAGTTTAAATAAAAGATGTTTAAATCAGTGGCCACCTCAGGTATCCTTGACTCTAGTTAAGCCCTTCAGCAATATATTTTCCTGTTAATAACAAACAAATCTGTTTTGATGTCATTCAGGGTCTAGTTGAAATTACTCCCCCCACTCCCCAGGTTATGTGTAGTATCAATACCTACAATTTTGTGTGTGTGTGTATAGAGATAGAACTATATAGCTACTTTACAATGTTGTAACATTTGTAAACTTAAGCTCTGATGAAAAATAATTTATCACTTTTTTTTATTAAAGTGATTATCAGAGATGTTCTATCCAGAGTTTTTTGATAACATAACATTTATGCAAAAGGTATTTCAGGATATTTTGGTAATAAAATTACATGCTATTGTGATAGTGTAAGATATTTAAAATGATCAAATGCACCATTTGTTGGGGAAGTCAAAATGGAATCAAGCGATTAAGCATGTTTTTGAGAGTTCAAGGGCCCTTTATACGGAACTGTTTCTACTGAAAGAAGTTACTGCCTAGTACTTGGGTAGTATTTCCTTGGTCATAAATTTTTATACGTATTTCTGACAAAATGATTTTATTATTTTGGTTAAGGACAATAAAGACAAAACAATTTGGCCAAGTATCATGAGTTTTTCAAGTGAGTCCTCCTTTCTCTCCCCCCCTTCCCGTGCATTTAATCTGAGGTGAGGTGTTGAGACTGGATGAAATAACTAGGAAAGTCAAGTTCAGACTGCCTTTGAAAGATGTGATGGGAATTTAAACAATTTTGTTGGTAGCTATCACGTCAAGTTCTCACCTACTAAGTGAAAATGTATGAATGATCAAAAATAGCACTGAAATCTGTGACCAAATAATATCTTGAAGACTATTTCTACTGCCCCTTCTAAGTAGATGAAACAAAAATTCCCTAGACTAACCCTTGGAGACAAGCTTGAAACCATACTGTGAAAAGGAAAGTTGAATAGCAGCTCATTTTTAGTAGTGAGAATATCAGTAACTACTACTGTTAACCATTTCTGAATAGGTCCACTGCTATTTATATAAATGTCATGCTTTTGTACTTGGCATCTTTTTAGGATCATAGATCCCTGAGCTGGAATTTCAGTGACCATCTTATCCAACTCCCTGATTTTAACAAAAAATTGTCCTGGGAATAAAGAGACCACCAAAAACTGGCCATAATATAAAATCATGAAGACGGCAAGGTTTGAAATCAGGGGTATTGTTTAGGGAATTAGTTACAAGAAACTAAAGTCTCGAGATGACCTACACATCTTGATCATTTGTTTCAACTGGAAAAAAAAAATTGTCATTTTGGAAAAGCTTCTTTCCACAAGAAAGTGTTCTGCAGAGTGGTTGGAGATTGCAGAGTGGTTGGAGATTGTTGAAGCATTAGTAAGAAAATTAAGCAGCTTCATGAAATTTTCTTACTAAGAATGACCACATTATAGGCCACACTAAACACATTTTTGTACTGTGTAAAAATACATCAGTCACCCCCAGTTGGTTAGATCCTAATTTTGTGTCCCTACTCCCACAATGCCCAAATCTAACTTATGAGTAACAAAGTGAAACAATATATGGCAAAGTTTGCAAGAGTGTTTTAAAGGCCTGGAACCTTCCTAAACATGGTATCTTGTTTTTTCCTCTCTTAAAAGTACCCTGGCCAACTTTTTGAATAAGTTTTGTTTTTTTTTTTTTTTTTTTTTTTAAGCATTTCAGCAGCTTCTGGATTATGATACAAACATGAGCAGAAATGGGACTAAAAACATTTGGAAGTGGAATTGTAGCATGAAAATGCTCTTGAGAAAGTAGTTGATCTACAATTCACGAAACATCTGAACTTAAGATCCACCATGTGGTTCTTCAGATGTTCCCAGTTCCATAAAATGTAGGCTGCTTATGGCACATTCTTAGTAGTACACAAACAACTCTCATCAGTAAGATTCAACCACTTGCTGCCTATTACCACTGTTGAAATCAAGTGGCAATTGTAGTTAAGGAAAAAAAAAATCCCACATACAACCAGTTGGATTTAGGGAGGAGAAATTGGAGGAAATCAAGATATTCAACTGTTCTCATTATTAATATCAGGTTTCTAGTTCATAAGGTGCTGATCATCAACATGACTTGTATTAAAAGGGGGAAAATTACGTGATATAGTAACAAATACAGGAAACACTGAGGTCAAAACTCGGCAGAGAAATAAAAATGGTGTTTATGTAGCACTATATGGGATCATAAGTAATTTGTTATCAAATAAAATCATTGTTTTAACATTAGGCAATGTCAGTTCAGATGGCATACCTGAACAAAATACAATGATCTTTGA
The DNA here is from genome assembly GCF_902635505.1 of Sarcophilus harrisii. Classification (NCBI taxonomy): domain Eukaryota; kingdom Metazoa; phylum Chordata; class Mammalia; order Dasyuromorphia; family Dasyuridae; genus Sarcophilus; species Sarcophilus harrisii. Next base: position 226,212,702 of record NC_045426.1, read on the forward strand.
ACAAAAATTGTGACCTATTACAGGTCACTGCTTTTTTACTGAATCAAATCATACCATCAGTTTTCGAAAAGACAAGACATATCTAACCCAATTACTAGTTATTTCTTAGAAATTAACTTGTGAACCGTTTTCATATAGGAAAAAGAATTGGCCCACCCTTAGTGACCAGAAGTTATATAAATCTCAAATATTCAGTACTCTTAAAGAAAACTAGATTGTGGTCAGTCAACAAGCAATTATTAAGCTATGATTTATTTATATAAATATATATACCAGAAATCATCAAGATCTGGGGTTTTTAAATTTAGTGTGATGGACTTCTTAGAATATCTATAAATACATGAAATAAAATACATGTGATGACAAAGGAAACTAATCACATTGAAAAGTTGATAAGAAAAAAAATTTTCGGGTCCCTATGTAAAGCACCCTTGATGTAGATTGCAGTTTTTGCATTGTTATTTTAATCCAAACCATTTCCCTTTTAGTGTACTTTTGAATTCTACTGCTACAACTTTTAAAAGCCTGAAGGGTTTCTAGATCACTTTGATAAAAACTATTTTAGGAAATAGACATGACAGTATCCAATGATATGCCCTCCTGGGAAACTTTGCCTTTTTCTTGTGTTGTAAAAAGAAAAACATTACCAGCTGACCTAGAAATAGGTTGGCAAGTGACAGATCTGTTTTCAAACCCACGTAGAGGCTAAAAAAAAAAATATGACAAATATATACAGCTAAATTCTTATTCCTCCTCATAGACCATCCTCTACTGCTACAAATAAAGTAATGAATAAAAATTTCCCTGCTTTCGGATTTTCCCTGGGAACCAGACAGTTCATCATAGTAGACTAGAAAATTAAAACAAAACCATTGTATACATATAATTCTTGTTTACATACCCAGCTGGCTAGCCCTAGTTTAACAGAATACATGAAAAAACTCAAATGAGACAACAGGCATTTTTGAAAAGCATGATTCCCCCAAATTACATTTGTTCCAAGGCTATGGGCAAAGTCTGCCATCTGAGAAAAAACTGCATGGCACAACATTTTAAGGTTTGAAAAGCATATAGCATTTTGGCTAAATGGAGGTCAAGTAGATGAGCACATATAACCTACATCCACAGGGCTTTTATCAGTCAATTCTGAGACAAGGCAAGGAGAGCCTTGACAACTTTATGAATTGGAATAGTACTGTTCCTACAAGATGATTATGGGTAATCCAGAATGGGACATTCATCCTTCTAGATTTTTTTATTTCATCTTAGCAGTCATTTTGTTGTGGGTTTACCAAATGCAGGAAATAATACAAAATCTGTTAACATATCCTAGAGTACCCAAATATGAATTTAATATCTAGGGACTAAAAATAGGTAAGCTAGGTTTTAGAGTACCCAAATATGAATTTAATATCTAGGGACTAAAAATAGGTAAGCTAGATTATCATTTTAAAACATTCTGAATAACTGAATTTTAATATAGCTCCATACACGTTTTTGTTTACTGAATAGAAATTTGACATCCTCTTCTTTTTACCTATATAATGCTGAAGAATAAAGGAGGAATATTAAGTAGTTTCATTCACATTCTTCCCTGTTATGGCAAAAACATCAATGAATCTTGCTGAATTTTATGAAAGGGATCAGAATAAAGGAGGCTGGGAGACAGTAGCAGGTAATGATTTTCCCATCTTCTGTAGCATCAACTTGGGGTAGCATGGACTCCAGGAGGCAGCAATAAAACTATAGGGAGCAAAAACTATCACAAATATGATAAATTTTGTCATTGCTACCAACCAACCTATTTTCTCCTTTATCATCTTTTCCTTTCCCCTATTTTTTGCAGGCTCAATAGGTAACATTAGATGTGTGTGTGTGTGTGTGTGTGTACATACACACACATCAAACTTAATTTACTCTTCCCCAGGCTAGAGACCATGCAAACATTTTCATACGTGCATTAAGTAAATTTTCTTGGCTTTCAAGACATAACATTATTGAAAATACCACGTGAATCAAGGCACTGTTAAAAGCTACAGCCTACCTGGGTTTGGTCTTTTTCCTCCCTTCTGAAGCCCAATCATCTCTGACCTCTTTGAAAAATTTGGCATGTCATGAGGTAGTGACCAATATTTGCATAATAGAAAATTTAAAGTGTCTTTTAGGATAGAGTTGAAAGTTAACTTGGCAAATGAAAAAAAAAAATCTAAAACTAAAAACATTTAGGAGATATAACATTTACAAATACATAAGAAAAACCATTAATTTAATTGTATTTTATTATTTTTTTTGGTCTCTATTTTTAAGTTTGTCCAAGTTATATATAATTTAATATTGAAGGGAAATAAACCTTCAAGTATCTACAGGGCTTTATGTAGCCTGAACAATGGACTATTATAATTTATAGCTGATATTACTCTTAGTTTGGTGAAAATTTTTCAATATATTCTCTATATACACATCTTAAACATCATTCTTGAACTTTATTTGAAATCCCTTGAGTATAACAATGATCATCATCCCTTCACCTTCTTGCAGAAGGTTCTTAATGACCCCAGAACCTCATGCTCTAGGAATCTCTGGATTGCACCTACCTCAAACTCCCAAATCAAAAAGTGCAACAAGTTCACACTACAAGGGGAAAAAAGCAACTTCTATTGTTTTCATAGATTCAGACTATCCCTCTTCCCCATAGCAAGGAAAGTCTTTTTTTTTTTTTTCCCATAGCTGTGCCAAAGCTACTTTATGATGCTGTTAAACGAGGGCTCTTTCAAGCTAAAGCAGGAAAGTCTTCAGGGTCATCTGGGTTTGGAGCAATGATTTGTGTCTATAAAAGAAAAAGAAATTTTCTCAAAATTAGCATGTTGTCCATCTAATTAAGAGGAACACATTACAAGTCATTGGAATGGGAATTCTAAAATAAGTGAAGTCCCGGTCTCAGCCACCTGGGAACGTGTTCATAATGGACTAAGAAATAAGATGTACAAAGTAGAAAGGATCTAGAGTATATGCACACAACATGAAAACTTTTATAAAAGTAGCTCTAGGTATGAAGAAAGAAAGAATAGAGAAACTTTTCCATAAACATGACTTCAGTTTTTTCCAATAGCTGAATGGAAAAGGGTAGGGGAATGAGAAGTTAAGAATTCCTGATTCCAGTGATGATTGCCTCCAGGCATGTGTATGTATCTGAACATAAAAAAGTCATAGATAAAAGAAATCCATAGCAATGAAAGAAATCAAATCCAGTGATTATTTTTAACTTTGAATACTCAAAACCCAGAAGCATTTTGTGTGTGCTGCTTAAGTGAGACTTTCCTCCCTGGAAGAGTGAGTGGTTCTTCCCCAATGCAAGCCTCTACAAGAGAGGCAGAGTTGGTACAAAAGCTTGGGAGAGCAGAGGCCTTTTTCCTTCCTGATTTGAGAGGACATCTAAGTAACAGATCCTCCAGACTCTTTGGGAAAAAAGGCAGAGAGAAAAAGTAAATACCAACTCCTTTACATATGACTGCAACTTTCCAAAATCTTTTGTGTGCTTGTTTCACACTAAAGAAGGCCTAAAATCACATGGATCATCTCTATAGATCCTTCAAGAAAAATCCTTCAAGAAAAAAATCTCTTCTCCCAACCTTTTCCATCAACTCTGTCCTTCCTCCCATTCAAACAATTATTCCTTCCACCAAAAAGAGTGTCTCATACTTTTTGCTTTTTAAGTAACTTAAAACACCCTGATGATAGATAAAAAGTTATGGAATGTGGCATACATTTTGGATGTGATCCCTATTTTAATTCATTTGTATACTTCTGTGTTCTAAGAGTATTCTATAGAGTCATTGGAAGTGACAGCAATATTTTTTAAAAGCATCAATAAAACATTTATTTTTAAAAGAAAGAATTCCAAGGCTATAGCAGAGAAGTTAATTCAAGAAAAATAAGCAACCCTCCAAAAAAAAAAAAAAAAAAAAAAAAAAAAAAAAAACAAAAACATTCTGGTAATGTAAAATGATTCTGATAAGAAAGAAAGTGAGATGGAAAAAAGTACTTAATTGACTCAGTTTTAAAAGACCTATAAAAGAAAAGGCAATTGAGGCTCGGCAAAAAAAAAAAAAAAAAAAAGTCAGGGACAGAGACCTAATTCAGTTTCAATTCATCAATGATGGACAGAAGCAGCTACACCCAAAGAAAGAACACTGGGAAATGAATGTAAACATTTTTGTTTTTCTTGCCGGGTTATTTTTGCCTTCTGATCCAATTCTCCCTGTGCAACAAGAGAACTGTTTGGTTCTGCACACATACATTGTATCTAGGATATATTGTGACATATTTAACATATATAGGACTGCTTGCCATCTAGGGGAGAGGATGGAGGGAGAGAGGGGAAAAATTGGAACAGAAGTGAGTGCAAGGGATAATGTTGTAAAAAATTACCCTGGCATGGGTTCTATCAATAAAAAGTTATTATAATAAATAAGAAAAAAAAAAAAAGTCAGGGGAAAAAAGATCAGAATAAACCTTGGGATTGCTACAAATACTACAAAAGCTAGTAAAGATAAATTATATTGGGATCAAGAAAAGGCCTAAACTACAAAATACTTGAGCTATAAGAGATCTAAAAGATAATTCAAAAAATGAAGCCCAGTGAGGTAAAGCTCAGTAACACATTGATATCCTTTTGAATTTGAATCCTAATTAGCATGGACAATACTGAGGGGTTATTTTTATTTTGAGAGTCCGGGCTTTTTTTTTTTTTTCTTCCTTTGAATTCCCAGCTTATTTAATACAGTACTTGATGCAAAGAAAGTGCTTAATGTTTACTGACAGATATGACTTTGTAAGTCTTAATTTTATTTTTGTTTCAAGGAGAAAGAACACTAAAATTATCACCATATAATAGGATTCCAAAGTAAGATAAAATAATCTCACTTAAAACCTGAATAAATAAACTTTAGGGAGAACACTTTGGTGGGTATGCGCAATAAGTTCAATTCATCTGACTCCAAACTAAAAGTTTTAATTGCTAAACTATGGCAAACTAAAGAGGTGCCACAGTACTTGGTAAATGGAAAACATTTAAATTTCAGAAGAGGAATATTTTAAATGATAAGAGAACTTGACAATGAAATTTTATCAAATTCTAGGATGTGCTCAAAAGCGAAAAAGACTAAAAAGATTTTTTTTTTTTAGTACATTCTAAGAATTAAGACAGCACATCGAAGACCATTCAGTACCAATTATAACTAACCCAGAAACTTTTCTACAACATTGCCTACAAGTAATCATCAATATAGTATACTTATCTAAATCACAATCACAGGTACTACAAAACGAAGATAATAACATAAACGATAGATGGAAGAGTATTGGGCAAAAAATAAAGGTCTTGAAGCTACTACTTTATGTTTTTAATCACTGCTGCTGAAGACGAGTCTAGAAGTCTACACAAAAAAACAAAATAAATTCAAGTCATTATTTGTAGTATTTGGGTATTTCCAAAGTATAAATGTCCATACTATAAATTTAACAGTCCTCTCATGAGCCCAATTCAGGCTGGCACTTGTGTACAAGTCAATATGTCAAAGGAAAACAGAATGATGAGAAGACTTGTAATTATGTCATCACAAGAAAAACTCAAGGAATTGGGGATGGGTGGATGAAGTATTTGGAAAGGAGAACTACTGGGCAAAGACTGAGGAAGAAAGCATGATAGCTCTCTTTAAATGCCTAAAGGGCTACCTCAAGGACCAGAGATAAAACTTATTTTGTAGCTACAGAAGACAAAAAATGAGGCCTACAGGTAAATCAAACTGAATAAAAATCATACATTTTTATCTAAGGTCATTTGTCCATTTATTCTCAGTGCAATTAAAAATGCTTAACAACAATTACTGCTTTGCTCCAAGATAAAATTTAAGATACTTGGGGATGTAATTACCTAACCAGTAAAATTAACCAGTATTATATTCAAGCAAATGCTAAATAATTCAGTTATGCACTATTCTGGGACTAGGTGGGAAGTCAGGCTTGCTGATAGTTTTTCTAATTCTAAGATTCAAAATTATTTAGTACTGAAATAGTATTACAAAGGAAGCATTTTTCATTTCGATACTATATTTCTAATTGGGATCTTATGATTACCTTTAATACCTCTCTTCTTTTACTCAAACGTTGTCAAAAAAAAGTGTTAATATGTTTTATAGTCTATAGCTAACATATCAATTAGCATGGTGAAAGTTCATAAATTGTATTGCAAGATACCCACCACAAGGTGGCAGTATAACATAATAGAAGCTATTAATTATAGTAACCATTAACCTATTTTATATATCAGTAAGGATACCCTAGCTAACATGATTTGCTATCAAGCTTGAAGTTTTCATTTAATTTGAGAAAGGAATGAGTTTTGCTTATTCTTCAAGAATTCTTGGACTCCTTATAACTAGGGCTGAAATTATTATCAGGCACATAAAAATACAGTTTGAATCATATCTGGTGCCTTCTTTTGAAACGTCAGACAATTAGGAAAGAAAGAAAAGGTATAAAATGTAAAGATAACTTGGAGATTAATATTAAAGGATTCGTCACTATTTTAATTAAGGAGTTGAGCTACACACACACACACACACACACACACACACACACACACACACACAGAAATGTTGATCAATGTTCTCAAGCTTTACAAAATAATTCAGTACTCATTAAATTAACACAACACCTACCACAACTTCTGGTCTTGATCCAGATTCTTCCACCCTCCTGATTCTTCCTCGACCTCGTGTACCACCTCTGCTTCCACGTCCAGGACGAGGCAGATTACCAAAATTAATCTCCAACTGGGATGTGATGTCATTGGCTGCTTTTCTGAAAACATGGGTGTCATCCTCATAGTCATCCTTTATCATCTAAAAGGTATCAAAGGGTTAAAAAATTTATACCTTCAAATCCATCTAATTCTATCACACTAAGCAAAACACATTATGCATGAGATTTTTTTTCTTTATTGAAGTTTTTTATTTTTCAAAACATATACATGGACAGAATCTTCAACATTAGCCCTTGCAAAACTTTTGTGTTTCAATTCCCCCTGCCCCTTCTCCCATATGCCTTCCCCTCGATGGCAAGTAGTTCAATATATGTTTAAGAGGGTAGAAATATGTTAAATCCAATATATACATACATATTTATACAATTATCATGCCACACAAGAAAATCAAAATTGAACCAGTAAAAAGAGAAGCAAAATAAATTGCAAGCAAACTACAACAAAAACAGTGAAAATTGCATAAATTTTCAAAAAATGTATCTGTACAGTTTGTACAATTATATCTTCAATCTTTTCTGTTGCTATTTTAATTAAGGAATAAATTGTAATACAATTTATTTGTATTACTAATACAAATAATACAATACTACAATTTCCCTTTGTTTCCCCCTAACCTGTCATTCTAAAATCAGACAGCGTCAGCATCAAATGTTTAAATATCCATGTATATTTATATCATTCTAAATATTTCAATTCCTATCTTAAAAGAAAAATTTTAAATTTATTTCCTATTTATAAATATTGTTTTAAGTGTATCCTATAAATCTAATATATATTATGCTAGAAGTATACTTTATTCAAGAACAGTTATTTAATAAATACTTAATACTGAGGGCAGGTAGGTGGTACAGTAGATACAGCATCAACCCTAAAGTCAGGAGCACGAGTTCAAATCTAGCCTCAGACACTTAACATGTCCTAGCTGTGTGACCCTGGACAAAAGTCACTTAATCCCAATTGCTTCAGCAAAAAAAAAAAAAAAAAAAGTAATTGGGGCAGGTAGGTGGCACGTGGATAGAGCCCCATCCCTGAAGTCAGGAGAATGAGTTCAAATTTGGCCTCAGACACAACACCGCCTAGCTATATGACACTAAGAAAGTCACTTAACCCCAATTGCCTCAGCAAAAAAATAAAAAATACTGAATAACATGTGATCTACTATTACATCACTCCAGAATTGCAGTCAATAGAAACTAGAACTAGAGATTTTTTAATATTACCAGTTTATTTCCCAGTTATATTTGTTCTATCCTTTTCATTTCCCAGGGATCCTTCTCCTGCATATGCACATATGTTCACATGCATATATACAGGACAGGTCAGTTCCATCTTTTCTGTTGTTCACTACTACTATCCCATCCATTCCTTTCTATTTGACTCTTTTCCCCATAATATGGCTTATAAGGAAAGATCTTTTTGTTGTACTTAACTTTCCTCATAAACTTCTATTCATTTCAAATTCCTTTAATTTCCTCATTTGAGCTTTAACATACCTCACTTTTCTTATACAACTGGATCTTTCTTTGTATTTATCATCTTCAGTTGCATATTATTTTTCTGCTTGTTTTTTGAAAAATTTTTAAAAAGAGTTCCCTCTATCCTTACATTCATTTCTTTTGTCAAGTTCTCTATTCAACAGAACTTTTCCCCCGCTGAAGTTTTAGACCACAAGAGCAGGCCTTCTTTTCTCTAAACCCTCTAATACATGATCTCACCTAATCTAAGACCCTGCCTGACAGCACCTGGCTTTCTTCTCTTTCATAAATGCTAAGACACCCTCCCTCTCTCTCCTCTCCATCCCAGCAGGCTTCATCTCTACCCCAGAAATCAAGCTTTTTTTCATTAGTTCCTCTATCTTTTGAAAGATCAAATGATCATTAAGTTTAAATTTCAGCTGCAACAAGCACCTAGAATACCTGAAAGTTTCCTATGATTTAATTCTAACATAAACTTTCTGTCCAAGGGATCTGTAATTTATATCCAGATGACAGTTATCAATCCTGTTTGCCACTGCTGACACTGTTCATCCTCAGGCTAATGCATTTCACCATGCTTCCAACTATTTCCTGAACTTACTGTATGAGTTTATCTTCTTAATATGTAATGCTATTCCATTCCATGTCACACACCCACATCCCTTACCTATCCTGTTTCTTTTGGGTAAGATTTAAGGATTCGAGTTCATATTCCAGACACATCTTGAATGATAAAACATTGGTTCATATTAAGGAGCAGGAATTTCTGAAGTAGTATTTTTCCAAATATCACCTGCTACATATTATATTCTAAACACATTTTTTACCCTGGAAGAAATTTTAATTCCTCATATCCCCAAACAAAAAGGATTTATAAAACTGAACATCAAGACAACCGTCTAACTATAAAACCATTGGCCTTTAAAAAAAAAAAAAACCACCTAAAGTTTTTCTATCTTCAAAATTAGTACACAAATTTACTTTACAGGGAAATATAGTATTCTGTAGCCTCTACAAAATGAGTACACAGCTGGAAAGAAAAAAAAGAGAGTTCTAGTAGCAGCAGTAATAGTAGTAACAATTATTGTTGTTTAGTCATTTCAGTCACCTCTGGCACTTCCATGACCTCATTTGGGGTTTTCTGGTCACAGATAATGGAGTGGTTTGTCATTTCCTTCTCCAGCTCATTTTACAGATAAGGAAACTGAGGTAAACGGAGTAAGTGACTTGTCCAAGGATCACAAAGCCAGTAAGTATCTGAGACAAGATCTTAAACTTGTCTTCCTGACTCTAGAACTGGTGGTGCTCTTAGCCATCTAGTTGCCCTAGTAAAAAAGTAATTTTCCTAAAGTACAGATCTGACCATTGTCATTTCTTCACTCAGTAAACTCCAATAACTCTCTATTAGATTTATGATCAAATATTATGCCTTTTTGGCATTTGGAGTCTCCCCATAATCTGGTTCCAATCTGTCTTTCCAATGTCACTCACTTCCTTCCACAGACACTACGGCAAGGCTATTCTGATTGTACCTCATACCCTTCTCTGTGCCCCTAGATATAGAAAGTTTCACATCCACGTGTGTTAAATCTCATAAGAGCCATATGACTCAAGATTTCAGTAAGAAAAACTACTTATAAGGAATAATGAAAATATGAGTCACTATGTCCATTTGATGATTTGTCTTTTTAAATATATACTGTATGGATAATAGGCAATACATATTTGTCAAGCTTGGTTGCTTGATTTTGATGAATTGTTTTTTTCCCTCTCTTTTATGCTTTTTTATACAAGGGAGAGCGCGTTTGTGTAAAGGAAGCAGGGACGAAACCCGAGTGTGATGAATTTCAAGCAGAAGGAATCTTGGCAATCATCTAGTCTAGCCCTCTTATTTTAGAGTTCAAAAAAGTAAGTGATTTGCCTAATGTCACATAGATGATAAATACTGAAGGTAGAATTTGAACCTAAGCTCTCTGACTCCAACAGATATCATAAATTTTTTTTAAAGAATTTATAAGTGATTTTTAAAAAAGAATGAAATGCTATTAATGCTAACTTGTCAGAAAAAAAGAAGCACGTTTCCCAACATGAAAAAAATTAGAATTGTCTCTACAGTTAAAAGGCAATACTTACATCATCTCTATATTTTGACTTGTGAATCACCACTGCTTTGGAAGGAACAGTGGATTCAGGCTTCCGGATGTTGAATTCAGGCTTTGGTCGATTTTGCTCTTGGAGGTTTTTCCATTCATCTAAGGTCATTTCTTGAACTTGAGATTCTTCTACTAGTTCCCCAACTTCAGCAACTCTAAAAATTTATAGTTGCAAAGATGAAATTAATTAGTGATATATCAAAAAAGAAAGGAAAAGTGATATTTTATTTGGCCAACTATTCACATATTAATCATCACAAACATTATGCATAAGCTAATATGGGGGGGAATGTTTAATTATAATTTCCCATTGAATTTTTGTTTTTCATGCTTTCTTATCATAGTTACTATTTTGTCTTCAGGTGATATAATGAATATAGAAATAATATGAACTCCATGACAATGTCACAAATACCCATTCTCAAGATAGACTGCATAAAATGCCCCCCCCCATAAAATTAATAAAAATTAACCACACATGTGAAATAAAAACTGAACTTAAAATGTATGCTTTTTTCAAGATTCTCTTGAGAATAATGTATGTTTTAAAAAGAATGTACTAAATGGACAAAATAGACTAGAGTCTGCAAAAATGAGAAATTACTGGGATACTTCATAGGCTATTATTAAAAAACATCAAACTAAAAGCACCTCTGTCTCTAAAATTTTATGATTCTGTGTTATTAGGTCTAGAGATTAGGGATAATATATCAGGAAATACAACAAAGCTGGAAGGGTAAATAATTTGCAGATTTTATAAACCCAGCAATTAGAACTCAGTGCAGACTGAATCATACTTTTTTCCCCCCACTTTATTTTTCTTCCTTTTTTTTTTTTTGGCTCCCGATTTCTCATGTATAATTGATATCATGTTGCTTGCCCTATCAATGGGTGGGGGGTAGGCAGAAGAGAGAATATGGAATTCAAAATTTTTTAAAATGAATGTTAAAAATAAAAAATGAAAATTCAAAAAAAGAATGAAAAGAAAAATAAAAGCTACCATAAAGGAAGAAAACTATTAAACACAAAATAAATGTGAGAGGTCCCATTATGAAGAATGTTAACACAGCATACATTCTAAATGATTTCACAATAGAAGGCTGGGAAGAAGAAAAATAAAATATTAAAAGTTATTTACAATGTCAAAGAACAATAATGTTAATTTCACAAAACATGTTCAAAGATTTCTATGCATCCAAGAATCTTTTAAACAGACAATAAAACACCAGTTGAGAAAAATCACTGATTTCAACTAGACATATTAAACCAAAAAAGAAAAAAATACTAAAGTGTTTAAAAATCATAATACTATCTACACATTATTTGGGTACAACAAATGATCCTGAATTGAAAGTACCAACTAGGTAGAAAAGCAATAAGACAAAAAATGTATTTTTGAACATGAATTTTAGAACAAATAATAGTCTTTTCCCTAGGGTTTACCAACCTAACACAGAAACTCCTCTACTCTTTTTCGCTGAGAAATACATGTTACAAAAGATTTCTCGGTTTTTTCTTGCTTGTTTTTAAGAGATAAATAATAAAGTATAATATTGTCAGAGATGATTGGATAAAGATTATATATTTAGAATGCTTTGAAAGTAGATCATGATTTCAAAAGCAACTTAGTAAGACCAAAAACTGCCAAAATGATAGTTCCTCCATAATAGTTTTAAGAATTATTCAGTTGATATGACACTAAAGAGAATCCTTATTAGATGTTTTGGCAGTGGCCTAATGTTCAGTAGGAGTGAATACATAATTAGCAACTACAAGTCAAAAAATATGTCATAGTATATTATTGTCAATAGTATCACAATTATGCCATTTTAAATTTATGGAAGAATGAGCAAAAGTTTCTATTTTGAAATGATAATTTCATCAACAAGGATTAAATGTTTGCTACAAAAAGAATAACAGAAATTCTTAGGTAAATGACCATCTCATCTTGGAATTCAGAGACAGACACACTCGAGAGGGAGAAGGAGAAGAGGGAGAAGAGAAAGCAAAGCAAGCACAAACACACATTTGATAGTCTTGGAGATGTATTCTAGATTTGGAAACAGCAGATTTCAAAGTATGCCTAAAAATGATATGCCAAAATTCCAAATTTAAGAATTTAAAAAGAAAAATTGGCAGACAAGAATTTTTAATACTAAGAATTCTTTGGAAGTTTTTCTTAAGTAAAATGAACCTGGTTTTTCAGGTGCATTTTCTTTCTTTCTTTCTTTTTTTGCTGAGGCACAGTTGGGATTAAGTGACTTGCCCAGGATCATACAGCTAGGACGTATTAAGTGTCTGAGACCAAATTTGAACTCAGGTCCTCCTGACTTCAGGGCTGGTGCTCTATCCACTGCGCCACCTAGCTGCCCCTCAGGTGCATTTTCATTGATCAAATGTACACCTCTAACCTTTTAAGAACATGTATGCTGCATAAAATGAAGTATAAACTATTACACTGGATATTTTGAGGTTTCTACTTAATTAAATATTAATTGTGGATTTGTGAATTGGCTCATCTACTATTAAAAGGAATTTGAAATTATACTAAGAAAATGACTAAAATGGTAAGGATGCTTTATGTAACTGGGCTGCCTTTTTTTTTTTCCCCTAATGTAATTTGGGTTAAGCAACTTGCCCAGGATCACACAGCCAGAAAGTGTTAAGTGTCTGAGGTCACATTTGAACTCAGGGGCTCTTGACTTTAGGGCTAGTGCTCTATCCACTACACCAATTGGCTGCCCCTAGGTTGTTTCTTTGCTGGGAGGAGATGGGGAGGGAAAATATTAAGTCAATATTTATTAAGCATCTATTATGTGCCAAGCACAGTGTTAGAAATAAAAATACAATTAAAACTTTTGCCTCTTGAAAATTCCTACTCTTAAGAATCTTATAACGATATTCTTGTTAGACTTGACTGATAGGTTTACAAAGCTTTCTTATTGTTCTGTTTTAATTTTTGAAAGGGATTGATATATTTAAGGGAGGAAAGAGACATATTGAGAAGTGAAGATCACATATAAACAAAAGATAAAAACTTCTTAACAGAAGTTAAGAGCATCAAACAAGTGATCAGAAGGAGATTACAGCGGTCTTTTTGCTCTCACTGGGAGGGGGGTGGGGTGTAGGCAAGACAATAAATAAAAGTCAAAATTCCTGAATCCAAAGCATAACCCCACATAGGGCTGGACATGGTGGCAAATGCTTGTAATCTGTGCTACTGAAAAGACAGGCTGGTGAATATAACTAATTTCTCAAGTTCTGAGCTATAGGTTGCTAAGCCAATTAGATATCTGTACTAACTGCAGCTCCAATGTGTTGTGTGCCCCTGGAGAACATATATATAGTCTTGGTCAGAAACAGAGTGAGTCAAATCCCCTGTGAGAACAGAAGTGGGATCAGCCATATGAGGGGCTATATAACAGTTCCACCATTTTTTTTTTTTTTTTTTTTTTTTTTGCGGGGGGAGAACTGAAAGAAGAGAGACAGACAGACAGCAATAGAGGCAAAAACTGAGAAGAGACAGCTAAGAGTTCTTGCATTTTTAAAAAAGAGTGGGGGTGAGGAGTCATAACCAAAACTTATTATTATAGCTTTTTATTTGCAAGATATATGCATGGGTAATTTTTCAGCATTGACCCTTGTAAAACCTTCTGTTTCAACTTTTCCCCTCCTTCCTCCCAGCCCCCTCCCCTAGATGGCAGGTAAACCAATACATGTTAAAGTAAATGTAACCAAGTTTCAAAGTATAAATATGTTGAGAGAAAATAGACATGACTAGAAAAGAAAAAAAGACAACAGAGTTGACAACATGATTCTCCTCAACATATCTGACAAAAGCATGTCTCCTATGAAAGAAGTCAATATATTCAAGTTGGCAGCAAAATTCACTATAATACAAGACCAAATACATTAAAGAAGGGGATATTCTACTCTGGATAAAACAAAAGTACATACATACATGCATACATAGTTAAGGAAAAAAGAAAAGGGAAAAAAAAAGAAAAAACCTTGAAGCAAAAATAATGAATTATTTCTCATAGTAGAAAATTAAAACAAATGTTCCATTAAAAAGATTTTTTTTCTCTTTATGAGTTAATTCCTTTCAAAAGTAGGTAATTCTAATGAAAATTGTGACATCAAGGGCTATTCCTTCTAATTTATAAACAAATATATCTCCAAAATCCTGACCCCAATTTTTTAAAACTACAGTTCATATGAAATATATAATAACAGATGGTATTTAATTTATTTAGTGCAACTGTGACTATATCAAATGTTACCAGAAAGATTTCAGGCTGCATTTAAGTGAGAAGTAAACAGAGAATTGTGAAGTGCCAAATATTTCAGGCCCTTCTTTAATAGTATTTATGGAAAAATGCCAAAATACAAACTTACTATGCAATATTGTTAAATATTTGCTTAGTTCTATAATGTTGAAAAACAGGTCTGCTTTCAGGAAACATGGATATATGGTGAGATTGGGGGGAGGAGGGGAGGAATCTTATGCATAAGATAAACTTTTGCGCAAATGCTGTTTCTATTTTCTCCCCACTACCTTTCCTTTGAGTGGGAAATTTAGACATCAAACAACTAGCTTCACTGAACTTTCAAGAAGAAAGAACTCTCTGTACAGAGACATTGTTTATTCTATTAACTTTGGGTTTATGCTCAATTAAACATGTAATTAATGGGTCATTTGTAAAGAACTAAAACATGAAAAACTAAGTTTTATTCAAAAGGAGAACTTCCCAGAAAAGTCACAGAAAATACAAGATATAAGGTTACTAAAGATTAGAAAAGATGTAGGAGACAGAGCCAAGATGATGGAGAAGAAAGGAACTTCTAAGCTCTTTCAAATTTCTTTTCAAACAATTTAAAATAATATCTCAAAACAAAAAAGATGAGGTAAAACAATTTTCCAGCTGAAGACAACTTAGAAGCTGGAAAAATCTGTCTTAGAAGCAGAAAAGGTGTATCACACAAGAAGTAAGAGTTGAGCATAGACCAATGCCCAGCAAACTGGCAGTAGGCATTGGGCATGACTCAAATCAGTCAAGGTAGGTTCTGAAGCTCTCAATCCACAGAAGTTAAGAGCATCAAACAAGTGATCAGAAAGAAATTACAGGGGTCCTTTGGCTGTCACTGGAGGAAGGGGGTAGGCAAGACAATAAAAGTCAAAATTCCTGAATCCAAAGCATGACTGCACATGTATAATCTATATCAAATTGCTTGCCTTCCCAATGAGGGGAAGGGAAGAAGGGAGAGAATTTGGAATTTAAGTTTTAAAAAATATATATATTAAAATTTGTTTTTACATGTGACTGGGGGAAAATAATTTTTTTAAAAAAAGGAAAGTAGCACATAAAATCAAGTCAATAAGGATTTCTATCAAGTGCCTACTATGTGCCAATCATTGTATTTATTTAAAAGGCATATGGAAAAGGAAGAGGGGAGACTTGTAGAAAGTTTTCAATAAACTCACAAGTAATGTTAAAAAAAAAAAAAAAAAAAAAAAAAGAAAAAGGTTTTAAGATGATGATCATTAGTTCCAGGGGACATCATTAAACATATGATCTGCCTCAGTAGAAAGGAAAAGGATATAGAAGCTGAATGTTGCATATGCCACAAGACAAAGCTGCTGTGATGGTTTTGCTTAACTAATTTTCTTTAGGATATGGAGAGTTTCTATGGGAGTAGGAGGAGATAGAGGGAAATTGTATATATATAATATATAATTGTATATATTAGAAAATATTTGTGGAATAAAGAATATATATATGTATATTTTGTTGATGATGTTGATGATGTTGATATTAACAATACTAAATGTTATGATCTCAGTAGGTTTCTGAAAAACATGACTACAAAATTTTGAATTAGAGAAAAATCAAAATACACATCTGCTGCCACCTCCCTAAAAAATGAGCAATAAAAGGAATATAAACATGACCACAAAATTTTGAATTACAGAAAATCAAAATATAAATCTGCTATCCCCCCCCTAAAAAGGAAATGATACAAGGAATAAATGAATAAATGGGAAAAAAAAAAAGATTTCAGTTAATCCAAGGCTGGTTCACTGGTCCTTGAAACATACATATTGCTAATAATTAAATAAGTATAAAGACTATCTTTTATCTCTTTTAGCAGTTTCTTCTATTGTATCAATTAACCAATAATGTTGAGAGTGTACTCAAATTAAGAATACTTAAATGAAACAATACTTAGTCAAAGATTCTCCTTCAGGTACTCCTTGGTGCTCTTCTATTTCTGCAGTCTCTTCCATAGGAGCAGTTTGTTCCAACTCACTGCTGGACAAAAAGATGGCCATAATTTAAAATTATTATTGTTATCCACAAAATAATATACACATGAATAATGTACATATATGTATGTATAAAGGTGATGAATCAGAAATACAAGTTATATTTTTTCAAATTTATTTTTACTTGATTTCTTAAGAAGCAATTTAAAATTTTCCCATATTATATCACTGGATATTTATAGATCACTTTAGCAAGTACCATTGCAAATCAAAAGGATCATTGTATTTCTTTGAAATCAAACATAAAGAATAAATTATTCTAAGAAAACAAGTTGTAATCTAATATTCTCTTCTGTACAAAAATTAGATTATATAGCTATGTAAAATAAATACTAAGCTCTCTGAATAAAGATGTTCATATACACTTTCTAAAGTGGAAAAAATTAATAAAAATTATATTCCACTCTACAACTGAATTTTAAAATGATTTAAACTAAAACACTCTTAAGAAAAATCCACAGGAGAGAATAAAAAGAGGTAATATTGCAACAAACAAATATTTTTAAGTGTGTCTGTCAACTTCAAACAACTTGAGAATCACTGGTCAACAAAGAGCACCTCTGAAATGTTATTTTTGCTCATACAGACTAATAAATATACATTTCTATTTAAAATTCAAACAACTCATGTGCTGTGGAACAGAGATGGTGAAAATGATGGAATTATGTTGACTGAATTAATCTACTTCAAATTTCTATTAAATTATTTCAATTGGGCCCTCAATGCAGGAAGAAAGTCTTTTTTTATACTTCCCTAATCTTAGTTGTCCAATCACTCACCACAGTGCTTCTTCCAAACCTTTCCATTCTTCCTGAAACCTTGGCTACTCTACCCTTTCCCCCCATCATCTCATTGGAAAAAAAATATCCCATCTGTCATAAAAAGGCCTTTCAGATCAAGAGAAACCCCTTTCTGTGCTCAAGTGATTACATTTCATGTCACCTCCTCTAAGAGATTACTCCTCTATCATTACCAATTCACTTATCTTCCCTAAGTCTTCCAGCTCTATGGCTACTTCTCTACTTTCTACAAATATACATACTCCCATTCCTCCCCTCCCCATTATCAAAAACATTTCACTCTGATCTCTCCTTATCTGCTACCTTTCATTCCTTTTGTGATAAACTCCTTGAAATGGCCCTCCATGAGCACCTCCACTTACTTTCTCTCTCTTCTTAATTCTACAATCTAGCTGCCAATCTCATCATTCAATTGAAACCACCCGAAAGTTACCAGTGATCTCTTTTGTCAAATCTAAAGGCCCTTTCTCAATCCTAATCCTTCTTAACCTTTCAACAATTTTTGACACCATCAATTACCCTATTTTCTTAATACTCTCCCCTCTAGATTCTTGTGACAATTTCTTTGGATTCTCACTTGTCTGATCATTCTCTTAAGTAAAGGAGAGAATATTCATCCAGATCATTCCTGCTGATAGTATGTGTCCACCCTCTATTATTGGGCTCAATTATCTTCTCTTTATAAGATTTCACTTAGTGATCTCATCAGTTCAAGGATTCACATGCCCAAATGTCTTTTAGACATCTGGAAGCAGATATTTTACAGACATCTTCAAGACATTATGTCTTACTCAAATTCATTATCTTTCCCTTAAAACGTTTTTCTTTCTTTCCTTTTACTGTAGAGAACACTATCATTCCCAGCTTCACAAGCTCACAACTTAAGTGTCTGTTGTCTGTCATCATCCACTTCTCATTCTTTCTCATGCTAGCCCATCCCCATTATCCAATCTGTTTAAAAGTCCTATCAATTTTGTTTTCATTATCTTCATGGCAGGAAGGTCAAACAATAGATAGAGTGCCGAATCTAGAATCAGAAAAACCTGATTCAAATCCAATCTCAGAAACTAGCTGTGTGACCCTGGGCAGATCTTTTAATATCTCTGTGCTTGTTTTCCCATCTATAAAATGGGGATATACCTATTCTCCCAGGGTTGTTTTGATGATAAAGTGAGATATTTGTAAAGCACTCTGTAAATCTTAATGCTATATAAATGTTGGATATTATTATCATCTCTCTAGTATAATCCTCCACTCCTTTGACACTGCTAAAACCCTAGTGTGCAGATTCTCATTATATCCCATTACATACATTTTGGCTACTGCAAAAGATTTCTGGTTGGTCTACCTACCTCAAGTTTCTCCCCAACCCATCATCCACTCAACTGCCAAAATAACCTTCCTAAAACACATATCTGATTTCCCCCTACCATTCAGTTAATTCCAATGACTCCCTATCCTCCCCCCCAAGATTAAATATAAAATCTCCTGTTAGAATTTAAAGCCCCTCATAATCTGGGCCTTCTTACTTTTTCAGTTTTGTTACATCTTACTCCCTTTCTCTTCCATGATTTGGTAACACTTGTCTCCTTGCTATCTCCCAACTCCTTTCCTCTCTGTCTCTCATGTCTGGAATTCTCTCCTTCATAGTCTGGTTTTTCTAGCTTTCTTTAATCTCAAATAAAATCCTACCTTCTGCAAAACAAATAGCACCTATCCTGATCTCCCCCTAAGGCCAGTGCCTCCTTCCTGAAATTATTTCCAATCATATACATATACATGTATATGTATATACATATATGTATATACATATACATGTATATGATTACATATAATGACATTATTAATCAATAAAACATTTCATGGGAAGAATAACATTGTTGAGAAAGAGAAAAGACATAGTTGTTTAAAAGTTATTTTCTATTTTTTTTTTCATAATTTGACTTTTATGGAAATGTTTTGTATAATTTCATATGTGGTTTCTTAATTGTGGGTAAGAATAAGGGAGAAAATCTAGAACTCAAAAAATTTTAAAAACAAATGCACAATATTTCTTTTGTTTTCAATTTAACTGGGGAAAATATTACAAAAAATGAACAAAATTACTTTCTCCATTAAACTATGACTTCCTTGAAAGCAGGTGCCTTTCACCTTTCTTTGATTCCCAGAATTTAACACATATTATGCTTGGCATATAGCAGACACTTAGTAAAAATGCTTGTCGACTTGAGTTAAAACAGTATTTGGTTCTTCACAGCACTAATTAAAACTGACTTCAATAAAATTTTTACAGTTGGGAACATTGTGCACTTTAGTAAATGATGTTCCTCCTCCTCCCTTTGAAATGTTTTGATGTTCACCAATAACAGCATGACTATCAGTCACTTCCCAAAGACACAAGTGATCCCCACTAAAACACTCTGTTAATCAAAAGAAATTAGAAAAAAGAAGAAATTAGAATATCAATTGATCACATCTGAAAATCTGTGCTTCATTCCACCCTTAAAGAAATCTGTGCATCATTCCACCCTTAAAAGAGTTAACTACCTATTTCCAAGAAACATGAGGCAAATTTTAGTATCACTACTCTAAAGTCATGATTGGTCACTATACTGATATCAATTCTGAAGACTTTTAATGCTGTTTTCCTCCTAGTATTGTGGTTACTTTATAAATTATTCTCCTACTCACTTCAGTATGCATCAGTTCATTTAAGTCTGCCTAAATTTCTCTGAATTCTTCATATTTCTGGGTTGTTACAGCTCAGTACTATTAGATTATACACTTATGTCATGATTTCTTCAGCCATTTTCAAATTGATGGAAAATGTCCTTTTGGATCAAGGCTTCTAAAATCATGCCTCTATACTTCCAGATGAGAGGTTTTCCCTCTGTTTTTGATCTCTATGGAATCATTGCTGGATTAAAGGCTACGTAATTTAGTGATTTTTCAAATGTATAATTCCAAATTGTTTTTCCTCAATAGACCAGTTTAAGTTCTACCAACAATGTGTTACTATGCTTATCTTTCTACAACTCCTTCATCAACATTTGCAATGTTTGTCTTGTCAGCATCCTTGCCAATACGATGGGTAGAAGTGAAACTTCAGAAAAAAAATTGTGTTTCTATTTTAATGATTTAGAGCATTTTTTCATATGATTGTGAACAGCCTACATGTCTTCTTTTGAAGATTATCATTTCCCATCATTTGTCTGACAGAGTAGTGTTCAAATAAATGTTTTCCTATTTATTCTAATACTAATCTCAAAAACATTGTGTTTCAAATGAAACCTGAACAAAATAATACTTATCTTTTTTTGAACACTTCAGTAAGGTGCAGAATTATATAAAGGATTGAGTAGTACCCAAGCTTTTCTTGTTACTGCTTCCACATATGCCTAAAATGAAGAAGCCATAACCCAACCTTCTCCACTGTGGAAAGATTATATCTCTAGGAAGTTCCCTATGCTTACTACAGAAGTGAGATAGCTGTCCAAGAGTGAATAGGGGTTATCACTTATCTATTTCACAATGTTAGCTAAAATTGTACTTTGTTTTATATATATTACATATAAGCATTAAAAAATTATTGTGGAACCAGAGAGAATCGTATTGGAGAGTACAGGGGATTGAACTATGCCAATTTAAACATTTATATCTCTAAGCTATAAATGTTTGTCTATTAAGTCAATGTTAAATTCAATAAAATTGTTTCTGATAGAGGAACATAAAAATGCAAAGTACAATATTGATATTTTTGAGAGTGGGTTATAAATTAATTATCCTATGCTCTCAATACATGGGTATGTCTATCTTTTTTTCCGATTTCTCTGATGACATTTTAATGTCATTTATACTATACAAATCCTAATCTTTAACATTGATGGACTTACCCAGGGTCACAGATTTAAGGTCTGGGGCAGGATTCAAACAAGTTCTTCCTAAGTCCAACAGTATTGCCTCACAGTTCAAGATCAAAACATTGACCAAGAAGTCCAATGATGAAATACCTTTATTTCCACTCACCAGAAAAGTGGTGGATTGCATAGGCTGTCAAGACATTGGTAACTGGTTGATCTATATCGTTTAACTATTTCTTTGTAACAAGAGGCAATTCTAGAAGAATGGTTCAATTAGGAAATGACAAAATTAAAAAGCCAACTTTTTTTTAAAAATTAGAAATATGAATCTTTTGTTTCACAGAGATGATTAGAGTTCATTAAACTATTCAATTTTTCAAAGACAATTATTATTATCTCTACTTGTTCACAGTTCAGACTCTGGCTCATTGTCCATATACAGCATGGTCTTATTGGAGAGTTAGCTAGGTGGTACAGTGGATGGAGTGCCAGACCTGCAATCAGGAAGACCTGAATTCAAATCTGGCTTCAGATATTTGCTAGCTGTTATAACCCTTGGGCAAGTCACTTCACCTTGTTTGCCTCAGTTTCCTCATCTGTAAAATGCGCTAGAGAAGGAAATGGCAAACTATTCCAGTATCTTTGTCAAGAAAACCTTAAATGGGGTCAGGAATGTGACTCAGACAACTGAATGACAATAATCTATTATATAAAAATCTGTGAATTATCTGCAGAGAGATGATAAATAAGACATATGGCTTATTCGTTTAACTATATATCTTATGGATAATAAGCATTCTTCATCTAATCAGTTTTCTGTGTAGACAGAGAAGGCAAATTCTTTTGCATAATTATGAACTTCATTTAGGAATTTTTAATTATGTTTCAGGATTTGATATATAAAGTCAATGCTAAGTGTAAATGAGCATCCAGAAGACTTCACTGTCCAGAGAGATCATGTAATCATATGGATCTAGAGTTAGAAGGGATCTCTGGGGACACCTACTACTCCAATCTTCTCATTTTATAGATTAGAAAATGGAGGCCTAGGGAATTATTAAGGTAGCACAAGTTTATTACATAAGAGGGGTGGCACTGGAGTTGAGATCCTCTGATCTTAATATACCTGCCTTTTCTATTGTAGTATGGGAATCCTTCCCTGATTTGGATTCTCCATTGGATATGACAGCAAATATCAATTCTTTTTTTTTTTTTTTTTGGCAAGCACAGAATTTACATTTATGCAATGTTTTTTTGTTTTTTAAACTCATGGTCTATTAACTAAATGATTTTTCTCTGTTTTGCAACTTGAGAAAATTGGAAAATTATCTTTTTATTTAAGTCCCAATTAAACTTGTTTAGATCATACCTTCTAACCTACAAATAGACAAGTCAAATTTTAATTTAAAAATAGTCAGGTCTATTTATTAAGATGAAATCACAGATCCAGACTCCCTAAGCAACCACAAAAAAAAAGCAACCATTTTAGGAAATCTAATTCCAGATGTCCATAGACATGCAACATCCACATTTTTTTTTTTCATCTATAGACATACTTTCTAGCTTATAGAAGCAATTTATCCTTTCCTAAAGTAGTTAACATACCTGGTTCTACTCTTTCCAATAAGCAGAAATATCACAAGACATAATGGATCTTAGGATATTAAGATACCCATTTTTACAAGAAGTCATTTGAGGAGTATCTCAATATTGTTACAGTTGTTATGAAAGACAGAAAGACAGAAAAAGCAGAAGGAGAGGCATGAAAAGTATTAAAATTCTGGTGAAATAAAAGCACCAACATCATTAAAGACTTTTCTTTCAGTTTTCTGCCCCTGATTTAAAAAATGTATCTGAACTCTGGAAATAATTTTAAGGAAACAAAGCAAAATATCATGGACTTACAAAAATATTGAGAAAATTTAATTATGTTTTCTTAATTGTTTCTATGAAGCACTATGATATAGTGGAAATCTACTGGATTCAGAGTCAGGCAAGCTATGTTCAAATCATAACATAAAATAGTTGTATGACTAGGGACATTATCCTTTTACCTCACAAAACCTGTGTTTTTTCATGTATCATGGCATAATTATATTTGTATTATTAAACTCCACTACGATGTGATAAGAAAGGATTTTGAAAATCTTAAAGCCCTAGATAATTTGTTATTAAAAAAAAAAATTCTGAGGAATCTGAGGAATATAGAAACATAATAGATGCTCAAAAGCACTTGGTTGACAGATTATAATAAACTATTGATTTAAAATAATGAAACTGTATAGTATTTGGTGAAATTTTTAAAAAAGAACTTAAAATGTCACTGCACAAGAGCCAGGCACCCAAATGTTAGTTGAAAGAAATTTCATTTCAAACAGATACCTTAAAAGTACTTATCTGTCTTCAAACTAGAACCTCCTTAATGACACGCAAATAGCAGACCACTAGGAAAACTATTTTTAGGAAAAGAAAACACTTCCAGACAGTAAGAATAGTTCACATTTATATACAGCTTTTCAAAGACTTAAAAAGTATTTCACATGCATCATTTTCTTTGCTTCTTATACAACCTTAAAGTAGGTGATGCTATTTGTCTTTTGTTGACAAACTAAGGCTCTCTTAAGAGGAGAAGTGAGTTAATTAGGGTCTCACAGCTAAGACATGTCTAAAGGAAGCAACTCTTCCTTTAAGGTTCAACTAACCTTCTTCCTGATTCTGAAGTCAGCATTCAGTACTCTTATTATCCCACTTTGCTTTCCCAAAAGATGGCTAGAAAATAAACTGTTTGCTTTCAGAGTATATAGGGGGCACAAATATGAACTGTACCTTGTATCATCATTAACTCATCCCTATTTATGAACTCCACTTTCCACCTTTTCCGAATCTGATTTTCCCAGAGGCAGAAACAATATTCTTTTAAATTGAAGACCTATTTCCCTTACTCCTCCAACTCAGAAAGTCTAAATAAAAAGGTGAGGTTACACAAAAGACTTATTAATTCAAAACTAATTTAAACCCTAAGAGCATTTCATATTATCTAATGATACACAACAAAAACAGCATATCCCAAAGAACTTACGTTTTATCATTTCCACCACTGTATTTTTCAAATTCTCTCTTCCCCCTTTGGTCAAAACCATCAAAAGTTCTGTTTATTCCACCACTTCTTCCTCTGCTTCGCATTCCACCTCTTATGCCTCCACGGCCTCTAATTGGTCTTTCCCGTTCAAATCTTTCAACTGGCCTAAAAGGAAATAAAGAATATGGAAATAATTAACTAGTCAGTTAAATGTCATTTAAAAAAATTTGATAAGATTGTAAAAATTCTTATTAGCATGTTAGAAATCATAGCTAACAGGCATTAAAACAACTTCTAATTTAATAGTAAATAACAATTTATTTATATATTATACTTATGTATATAATTATAAAATATTATAATAAAAGCAACTTCTAAATTTAATAGGAATCATTAGAGCAAGGATTCATAATCTAAAGTCTGGGAGGGTCTTTGTAGAGATTTTAGAGAATTTTTGAATTTAGATCACAATTTTTAAAATTTTCACTAATCTTTGGTTTCTTTTTAAAATTTTATATACTTACACATTTAAAAACATCATTATTCTGAGAAGAGGGTCCATAGCCTTCAATAGAATGTGCTTTGGACTCAAGACACAAAAGAGTTAAGAATCCCTGTACGAGAGAGTACCTTTAAAATAGTGCTATTTTAAGTAAAAAGTTAAAATAAGATTAAAAAAATTACTGATAGATTAAAAAAATTACTGATTGGACCTTTTCATAAGTGACCAATAGTCAAAAGGACAAAAGGTAGTTTTAAAAAGTATAAGCTATCCATGGCCATATTAAAAAAAAAGATCAAATCACTAAGCATTTAAGAAAAGCAAATTAAAGCAACTCAGGTTCCATGTCACATCCTTCTGATTGGCAGAGATGACAAAAAAGGAAAATGACACATTTTGAAGAGGTTACCAAAAAAAAGGGTACATTTATACAATCTTGGCGAAATAGTGAATTGGTAAAATAAATTGTTATAACCCCATCTAGAAGCAATTTAAAAATTCCCAATGCTACCTTAGCTTACCATCACTACTTTGTATCTGTAAAATCAATGTGAACTGCAAAAATTTGGCATTGTTATCTACCACACAGGCAACATTTGGGCTTTCTGAAAGAGGAGAAAATTATTTTTGGTTTTTATTCTCCATATTCAATCCCTCCTTTACAGGACCCATTTTTATTACAAATTGAGTATAAGTAAGAAGGGGGGGGGAGGAGAGAGAGAAATTGCAGAGTTGTGTTTTTTATTATTTTTATCTTTTTTTAGAACTCTACATTCAATATATCTTCCAGTGCTAAGCTTCTCCATGACAAAGCCATTATTTTCCAGGAATGGGCCTGGTCATTTAAGTGATAAAAGATCTTCTAGAAGCCTTTTTTAGTATCTTATCATTAAGAAGTAGTATGATGTAGGAGCAAAACAACATATCACCACCTAGTTTTTCCTTAAAAAATAATGAAGCCAAAAAAGGGAAAAGCTCCTACACGTACATTAAAAATATTTGCAGCAGCTTTTTTTTTTTTTTTTAATAGTGGCAAGGAAGTGCAAACTGAATGGATGCCCATCAATTGGGGAAAGGATGAATAAGTTATGGTATATGAATCTAATGAAATATTATTGTTTTATAAGAAATGATAAGCAGTGGGTAGAACACCAATCCTGAAGTCAGGAGGACCTGAGTTCAAATCTGATCTCAGATACTTAACACTTCCTAGCTGTGTGACCCAGGCAAGTCATTTAATCCCAATTGCCTCAGCAAAAAATAAATAAATAAAATCAGCAGACTGATTTCAGAAAGACCTAGAAAAACTCATATGAAGTGATGCTAACAGAAGTGAATAGAACCAAGAGAACACAACCACAAGTTTATGTCATGATCAACAGTGATGGACATGGCTCTTTTCAATAATGAGATGATTCAAGTCAATTCTAATAGACTTGTGATGAAAAGAGCCATTTGCATCCAGAGCGGGGACTATGGGGACTTAATGTGGCTCACAATATAGTATTTTCATATTTTTTTGTTGTTTGCTTATTTTTTCCTTTGATTTTTTCCCCCTTTTTGATCTGATTTTTCTTGTGCAGAATGATAAATGTGGAAATATGTTTAGAAGATTTGCACATGTTTAAACTATACTGGATTACTTGTTACCTTGGGGGGGAAGGAGGGAGAAAAATCTGGAACACAGGGTTTTGCAAAGGTGAATGTTGAAAAACTATCTTTGCATGTATTTTGAAAAATAATTTGAAAAATAAAAAGCTATCATTATAAAAAAGTAATGAAACCATCCACAAAACATAATTGGTCCAAGAAGATAATAATAATAAAAAAAAAATCAGATGGACACTAAATACAAAACCAGAAGTTGTGGGGATGAGTGACATGAGCAGTTAAAGGTTCCTCAAGTTTAAATTTAAATTTATTCTAGCCAGCGTGGCACCACGGCCAATTTAGAGGCACAGAAAGAAGGTGCCAAATGAATACTGTATTTCTTCTGAACATATCCTTTCAAAACTACAATTAAGTAAATTTCATTCAGTTAACTATCATTTTGTTCTAATCCCAAGCCCGAACCCCATCCTGATAGCAAAACTGGTACACAACACTCTCTTCTTTGCACTATGTTCCAAATTATATATCCAAACTAGCTGTCTTACTGTCCCTGTCCGTCCCCCTATATGATACATTTCCTGCTTTCACAATTTTGTTATGTCAAATACACTTCTTCCTCACCTCCGTTTCTTAAAATCCCTAGTTTTTGTCAAAATCTGGTACAGTGGGAAGGGGTGGGGAGGAAGTACATGGAGAGAGGAAAGCAAACATAGTTCTGCAGTCAGAGAACCTGCATTTCATATCACTCTGAACATTTACTATATGTGACTATGATCTTGGGCAAATCATAATCCTTCTGGACCTCAGTTTCCTCATTTGTAAAATGGGGGAGTTGGACAAGATAGTTGCCGGGGCCTGTTCCAAGCTTTCCGCCTAGGATCCTATGACTCAACACAAGAGACAATATATCTCTCATTCACGTTGGGTGTTATGGTCTTCTTCAAATTATTTTGTATCATAGGACTAAAATGGAAATAGGTTTTGTATCAAATTATTTGTCATCCGAGGGAAGGGAGGGAAGAAGAGAATTTGAGTCTCAAAATTTAAAAAATTGTTTTTACGTGTAATTGAAAAATATAAAAATTACATTGTATTTATCTTTCTTGTACATAACCATATTACATTGTTGCTTCTTCAATGGAATTTAATCTCTAAGAGAAGGGAATTGTTTCACTTTTTCTGTGTTTTGCTGCTGTTCAGCTGTTTTATTCCTATCAGACTCTTCATGATCTTATTTGGGTTTTTCTTGGCAAACTTGGCAAAGATACTGAAATCGTTTGCCATTTCCTTCTCTAGATAATTTTGCAGATGTGGAACTGAGGCAAATTAAGTGATTTGTCCAGGATCATGCCAATAAATGTTTGAATTTGAATTCAGAAGGATGAGTCTTTCTGATTCCAGGTCTAGCACTCTATCTACCACTCTACCTAGATGCCTTATCTCTTTATCCAGATATAAATGTCAGGCACATATAACAGGCATTTGATAAATGCTTAGTGAATTGATTGCTATATCATAGCTATTATCATCACCTTCATCATGATCTATTGGAATAAAGAGAGGCTATTTTATCATATTAGAAGTTTCTGAACTCAAGTTATCCTAAGTTCATGGAGGGTAGTGGGGGTTTTTCCTCATAATTTTTTAATGTATTTTTACACTCGAATACATAGTTGGAAAAGAAAAAAAAAAAAAAACATTTCCAAGTACACAGCAGAACATAAAGAGAGGATTCAATATAAAAACTACAAAATACTACAAATTATTTTCAAAGATACCCAGCTTTTCTTTTCTTCCATCTAGGTTTTCTTTTATTTTCTGCTGTATACTTTTTAATTTTTCCCCCTTCCCCTCCTCCCATTCCTTTCATAAAGAAAACTACATTAAAACTTGGGGAGATATATACATATACAAACATGTACACAGATATCTACGAACATACACATATGTTGTAAGACCATACTATGCATATTTTCACTTGTCATCTTTTTCTCTTGAGGTAGATAGCATCTTCCTTCATATGTCCAAGTCTTTTCATGTTTTTTTTTTCTTTAATCAACCAGCTCATTGTTTCCTACACAATAGCAGTATTCCAACATAATCACATCCTGAGAGATTTTCTATGAAAATATTTCCCCAATTTTCTGTAATCCTTCTATTTGTGGCTATGCTGGTTTTGTTTACATAAGAAATTTTTTTTTATTAAAATACTTTCCCCCCAGTTTCTTTGAAATTCTTGACAAGGTATTTAATAATCCCTCTTCAAGCTTTTCTCAATATATTGGTAGATCATCTTTGACAATCTGCAAATGAAAGAGTTTCTACATAGGAACCAAAGAAAATTCATACAGCACATACTAAAGGTCTCTCACCTTAGGTTTACTCTGTGATAGACTAACCAAATGATAGGGACAAAAATAGCATGTGAGGACTAGGCACCAGTGCTTTCCAAAGTAGTATTCACATCAATGAGATCACAAAACCAAAACATAATAAATGCTTATTTAATTGAACTGAGCGATGCAAACGACAGTGAAAGAAAAAAAAAAAGATGACAGAGTCTAATGAATTTTTCACAATTGGACAGATTTAAACAGGTTTATAAGCAGGTATGGAAAGGAAGCTAGATGAATAGGTGGAAAGAAAATGGAAGGAAACAAAAATGTAAAAGATCAAGGGTACTGGTAGAAAGACTGTATCTGCAATGAGAAAGTTCACTTCTTTCCAAAGAGACATAAGTTAGGAAGTTATGTATGAGTGAAGATGTAAAAGGATCTGATGTATTGAATAGGAAAGACAAAGGAACTGACAGCAGATAGCCTCTTTTTTCCCCCCAGTAAAGTAAAAGGCAAAGTTATTTTGATATTGATTAGGATTAAAGTAGGCATTAATTAAAGAGAGCATGATAAACTCTATATTCATTTACTATGTGTGATTTGGACAAATCATTTAGTCTCTCTAAACCTCAACTCTCATACTTTAGCTATAAGAAAATAATACCTTCCTCACAGTTTGTAGGGGGAAGTGTTTTATATATTTGTAAAGAGCATATGTCTATGTTTTCTCTCATATACACACACATACACAGTCACTACACACACTCACAGAAACACATATGTACACAAATAGTATTATTTAGCAATGTACTTGGAGAGTCAGGAGGACTGTAAATTTCAAATCTCACATCAGAAACTTAGCTCTTTGACCTTAGGCAAATCATTTAGCTTTTCTGTACCTTAGTTTCTTCATCTATAAATTAGGAGAGTAGACTTGATGATTTGCAAGTCGCTTATCCAATTCTTAACCTATGATTCTAATTCTATAAAATTAGAGGTATTCAAAGCTCCAGTTAGACAAATGAAGGAGAGCTAAATGTATGGACAAACAAAATTTTTCTAAGTGAAATAGAATTGTGACTTATGTAAGTCACATAATAAAATATTTCCAATAGTCTACTATTGATCTCTAATCTCACATTTTCAAATGCTTACTAGATATGTCAAATTGGATATCTTTTAATATGTCAAAAATTTTAAAATTTAAAACTGAACTGATTATCTTTCTCAATAATCTCTTTCCCCTTCTAAACTTCCCCATTACTACTGAAAACATCACTATCTTCTCAATCATGTTCACAATATAGGTGTGTGTAATCCCCAATTCCTCATTCACCTTCACCACTATCACCCCCCCCAACCAATTAGTGATTAAGTCTTCTCAATTCTATCTTCATAATGTCTTTTATATATGCTCCCTTGTCTCCCTAACTCTGGCACTACAGGTATCCAGATCACCTCTCCCTGATCTCTCTGCATTCTGAATTCCTTGGCTTTCTTCAAGTCTTAGGTAAAATGCCATCTCATGGAAAAAAAAAAAACAAAAAACCACACCTTTCTTGTCCCCCCCCCCCCCCCCCCCCCCCCCCCCCAATGCTAGTGCCTTTCTGTTGGGATTATCTCCAATTTATCCTATGTATGTTTATACATAGTTATTTATCTGTCAGGCTGTGATGTTTTTAATAGTAAGCACTATTTTTTGCCTTTCTGTAGTCCCAGAATTTAGCATAGTCCCGGTATATAAAAGGTACATAATGCCTACTGGCTGGACAGTTAAGCAGTAAGAAATGATGCTGAATACCAGTGTAATTTAGATAATACTGAACTACTACGTGTATTAAGTGCCTTTTCCAAATTCCTACTCCCAATGGAGTCACCTTAAAGTATAGTACATACTTTCCAATTGTAAACTTTTCCACTGTAAACTCCACTTGTCTCTCCATTTCATAGGGTCGATATTCCCTATAAGTTCTTCGTTCTGTCTTGTCCAGTTTTACATCTGTTCCCCGGTTATCATTCCATGCCTGCTGCTCCCCTCTTTTAGCAGCTCGCTTTTGACCTGAAATTTGAAAAAGATGTCAAGAAAACAATAATCACATCAAAGTAGTGTTCAATGTAACTTTGAGAACTAATATTAAGTTACATCTTTTCCCATGACAGGCAACAAAGTATAATAAATAACATCCTAGAAAACTTGCAGTCAGGAAGAATGGGTTCAAGTTCTGCCACTGATATTCAGTATCTATGTGACCACAAGTGAGTCACCTAATCACTTAGTGCCCCCATAAACTTCTAAAATGGAGGCTACACATGGGTTTCAGATTCGTATCCATAGAAAGTTTCCACCAAAAAAATTCCCCAAATAAATGCAACCACAAATTCAACTAAACCCCCTAAAATTTTTTTTAGTTATGTTCTAGAATTTGCCACAAAATAAACACTTTTGTATAAAGTTCTTTAACCAACTATAAAAATGCCTTGGTTCAAAAATGCTATTAACAGGTATGGTTCATGCAATAATAAATAAGCTGCTATGTTTCATTAATGTAAACTATGAAAACATGAGTATTAATTTAGAGCAAGCAAATCAAATATTGGTACAAATATGGCTGATTTCCTATAGAATCTAACTACATGTTAATTACAACTATCAATTAACAATTAAAATCATTAGTTAAACCACTACTTTTATTCTATTTGAAATTAATATATTTATTTTTAAAGTTTTTTTGTCTTCAATGGCATTTATACATGAATTCTGTTTCTCAATATGAAATTGGGTTTGCCACTTTACTCATTCAAAAGACTATGAGAAGTAATATTATTCCACTCCTTTATTCAAAGATGGCTTTCAACTGAAAGTTAAGAACAGAAAAATGGGCAAAAACACATCTACTTTTAAAAGGTCAAAAAGCCTTATTTTACATGTTAAGTTTATGGAATTTCCATTGATTAATAATAGGTATCCTCTATTTATATCTTTTAACTCAGCTCTAATTACATATAATTTTTTCTTAGGATTTGTGGGTATAAAAATTTAATGCTATAGTTAACTATTTTGAACTATTGGAATGTCTTCATATTAATATTACACACCATAGGAAGCACTTCAATGAAAGTCTGATTACAAATTAACTTCACTCTGAGTCACACATCAATACCTACAGCAAATTGGCTAAGATGACATGAAAAAAATAATAAATGTTGAAAGGGATGTGGGAAAACTGAGATCTTTCTAAAACATTGTTGATGGAGTTGTAAACTAATGAAGCCATTTTGGAGCAATTTGGAACTATACCCAAAGGACTTATAAAACAGATCCAGTATCACTACTGGGTGTGTATTCCAAAGAAATCATAAAAAAGAGAAAAGGACACACATGTGCAAAAATATTTGTACCAGTTCTTTTTTGGGAGTGGCAAGGAAGGAAATTGAATGGATGTCCATCAATTGGGGAATGGCTGAACAAGTTATGTTATATAATGTATGGAACTGTAATGGAATATTACTGTTCTATTAAGAAATGATGAGCAGGCTGATTTCAGAAAAAACTGGAAAGACTTGCATGAATTGATGCCGAGTGAAGAGAGCAAAACCAGAGGATTGTATACAATAACAAGACTGTGTAGCGATCAACTATGATGGACTTAGCTCTTCTAAGAATACAGTGATCCAAAACAATTCCAAAAGAAAATACCATCTGCATCCAGAGAGAGAACTATGGAGACTGAATGTGGATAGAAGCTTACTATTTTCATCATTTTTGTTTATTTGCTTTCTTTCTCTTTTTGTGGTTTTCTCCCTTTGTTCTGACTTTTCTTTTACAAAATGACTAATATGGAGCTAATATATGACCTATATCAGATTGTTTACTGTCTTAGGGAGGGAGGTGAGATGAGGTAGAAAAATTTGGAACTCAAAATACAAAATGAATACTGAAAACTATTTTTAATTAGAAAAAACAAAATACTATCGGGAAAATTAACTTGTTCCAAATACAACTCTAAAGACCAGATGAAAAATAATGATTCTAATAAATTATAAAATTCAACTTTCAGTGAAAACAACTTCCCCCCCCCCAAAAAAAAACCCCATATACTTAGTACCACTGAAAATGGAGGTAGGTTAAGCCCCTATGCAAAAAAATCAACATTTCCTGATATTAAAATATGGAATGTCACTATTATATTAATTAGTATATTGAAATTAAATATATTATAGATCTAAATTCAATTTACAATAGTAGTTATATTTTATTCCTGAAAATGTTTTAAACAGATTTCTATCTTGCAAAAAAGTTATAATTTGAAGCTCATGACTAATTTGGTACCATAGGTAATATTGCTATTATAAATACAATATTTACAGTTCTGTTGGGAGAGTCAGAACAACAACAGTTAGAATATAGATATGGATATAGATAAAATATATATAGAAGCTAAAGAAAGAAAGGGATACCATGTAACCTGATATGTATGCTTATCAAAATGAATTAAACAAGTAGGAAAATGAAAGACTGTTCTAAGATGTGTTTTAAATTGAGGATTAATTTTGAATATAAATAGTCATCAGCACATGCATTAAAAACATGTAAATATATTTTATATTTAAATCATATGAATTTTTCTCAACATGAACTCAAAGTCATTTTATCACATTTTAAAAATTAAAAATAGGTAGGGAGTCAACTATGATTTTAAAAAATCCCTCACAAGAATTTAGACAATACTTTTCCTTCCCCTTCAATGCATATACAAGTGTATGCATATGTGTATATGCACACATGTGTATGTATATATTATTTAAATTTATATTTGAAGACAGTCATTGTGAGGGTCACATAGCTAGTAAGTATCCCACTCCAATATATTAAAAAAAAAACATCAAGATAGAATTTAGATTTTAAAAATCACGTAGTTTTATGTATCCTTACTAAGGCCTCATTGCCAAAATCTCGTCTATTCCTTAATAAGCCTTTTATGAACTGGATAAAGTACTATATGTTGTAAGGGTTACTTCATGCCTGCAAAATTCTAAAAGATGTATATTATCAGTGATTCCCATTTTGGAAAAACAGTGTTAAGAGATGACTAGGGTGGAACTCAGCTTCTCCTTTCTGCTGGATCAGCATTGTAAATGCATAATGCAAACTTTGCATTTCACAGTCCTTTTCAATAGAGGGCTGGCACATGCAAAGAATAAGACAAGCAAATTCATATAAAAGGGTATAAATAAATAGCATATATAACAATTATCTGACAAAAATCAAGTTTTTAGTTTAAGGACCACATCAGGGAATTTCCTACAGTTATGGTGACTAAGGTTAGTTAGGATTGAGGTAAGAACTTTGATAACCTGAAGAAATGTTACACTTACATGGGTCTACATTTACCAAGTCAATACATGATCAACTATTTAAACAAGAAATATTAGGCATTTTCAATGAAGAAATCCGATTAGAATTTGTATGACGTTATCTGACTAATAAATGATCTATCAAATCATATTCTTTGAACCTTGATTTCTTATCCATTTTAAATTTTCACATGTAAATAATGTTCTACTTGAGTAAAAATTCAGAGATAACAAAGTCCAACACACCTAATACTTTAATAACAACTTGGGACTTGCATTTTTCATACCTATTAAACAAAAGCTCAGCACAATAATTTCACAAAGATAAGCAAATGATTTGTTCCTGGAATTCAAGTCTTGAGACTATCAAAGCCACCCAAAACTGTTTAAAAAATTGATCTCATAAAAATTTTAAAATAGTAGAGTAGCAAAAATTTCCTAGGCAGAGGAAAAGAGACTACCAAATCTGTTGAAGTGCTTTTTAAAAGTTGATTAAAAGTCAAAAAGTTGACTTAATAATTTTTATCATATTGGTTAGATACCACTAACTAATAAAGTTTCTTACTAACCCCAGGGGGGTAAAGAACAGAAATCTTCATTTGTTGGAATAACATATAAGACACTGAAGAAAAAGATTAACCTAAAGTTAAACAAAATAGTTTTAATCAAGAGGAAAAAAACTACATCAGCAAAATTTTTACTTTGATAATGACCTCAAAGGAACCATGTGCAAAATAGCATGGTAAATATAGCTTTCAAATACCATTCCTAATTGGCAAGCTAAACATACTTAGTGACACATTTAGACAGTTTTGTAAAGTACAGTTACTAAAAGTAAAATAACTTGATTAAATTTCAACAGGTAAAAGTACTTCATTATTATCTAGTGCCTTCAGACAAATTCTTGAAGCTTAAATTAGACCAAATGATTCAGTGCTTTGGTTGTTTGATTCCTTACCCAAACTGACCTAGGGTCAGCAAAGTAGACAGCATGCCTGCAAATGGACAAATTGAAAAATCTACTCTACTTCATCATTTTCATATTAATCCTGTGGAAACTGCCATCTTAAATCCTCTAATTTTAAGCAGAAAGCAAATATAGCAGTTTTATGCAAAAATCAGACATTGACTAAATTGGATTGTGTAGAAGCAAAAGGGATTGCGCTTGTCTTGTAGAACTAAAAATCATCTATCAATACAAATTATCAGTTGGAATTTAGAAATAATGAAATACACTTACTTTGTAGAGATATTGGAACACCAACCTGGAGACCGGATTTTCTACTTGCTACAAAGAAATGTGACATCTCTACCAACAACACTGGAATTATTTTGTTGAGTATCAACTCTATGATGATATATCATTATGCCAGTAACAGACTGGCATAATCCCAAATTCAAAACCCAAAAGAAAAATGCTATCAGTTTACTTTTAAGTGTATTCAGTAGCAGATAATAATTAAAAAAAAAAAAAACTTGATTAAGATTATTTAAAATACCGAATCCCCCCCTCAGTGGCCACTTAGTACTCTAGTAAACTCCAGGCTCTGCCTCAACTTCCATGCACAGCCCTAACAAATCAGTTAAGCACTGGTTCTCAATTTTGGGTAGCAAATTAGGCATTGGTTCTCAATCTCAGGCAGTTCGTTACGTAAAAATCGACCTGAGATATTTCCTACTCCTAGTTTTTTTTTTTTTTTTTAATTTAAACACCTTAGTTGTTTTACACCATTCCGTTACTTCATTCTTAACAAGTATTAACATTACCAGGTTGTTCCAGATTATCCAGTCTCTTACTTCTGCCCACAGTCAAAAACGTCGTCTTCCTTCCTTTCCCCTCCCAGCATCCTCGATTGTACTTTTCTCTCTGCCTCTCAAGGATGAGATTATCTAACTTCCTCCCCCGCATTTAAACCAAAAACATAGTATAATTTCCCCCCTTCAAATTGTCCTTGGTAGAAAAGGGATGGGAGGATTTCTTTGGGATCTTCCAAGCACATCCTGTGTCTCTTATTCTCCACACTTCACCATATCCTTCAACCTTTGACTTTTCCCCAGCTTTTCAGAGGGATGACAGGCAGAACAGAAGGGGGGTGGAGGGTGGGGGCTGGGGAAGGACCGAGATTTGAGTTTCCTCTCATCATCATCATCATCTTTCTGTAGCGTTCCCACCACAGCCACATTACTTCCCTACTACTGTAGTTGGGGGGGAGTGGGGACATATGAGAAAGAATAGGAAACTAAAGGATGTGACCAGCCAAAGGGGGGGATAGCAGCATAAATTACGGTATATAGATGTAATGGAATACCATTGTGCCGTAAGAAACGATAAAGGGGACGGGGGTGGGGAGGCGAGTTTCAGAGAAATCTTGGGAAGATTTGTTTGAACTGATGCACAGCTAGGGGAGCAGAACCAAAAGTATGTCTAAAATAACCTCGACAATGTAAAGACAAACAACTATGAAAGAGTTAAAAACTCTGCTCACCGCAGGGACCAACCACGATTCCCAAGGGCCGGGAAGGAGACGGGCTCTGGGTGCAGAACGAGACGTACGTTTTTGGACATGGCCAATGCGGGAGGTTTTGCCAGGCTATGCATATGTTTACAAGGGCTTTTTTTTTTTTTTTTTTTTGGCTTTGTTTTTCTCTTTCCACCAGGGAGGGGAGAGAACAGGGAAGAGAGTGGGCAGATTTTTGTGAACTAAAAAAAGAGAAAAATGAATAAATTGTAAAAAGCTCCCTCAGCTAGCGCGAGAGGGAGGGGGTGTGGACGTACCGGGCGGCTGCGGGCCTCCCCCAAAGCTGTCTGGCTGTGAGAAGGGGGAGGAGAAGATCTTGCGGTCTTTCTGGGACTCCCTTCGGCCGCCGCCGCCGCCGCCGCCGCCGCCGCCGCCGATGCCGCCGCCGATGCCGCCGCTGCTGCCACTCAGTCTAAGGCCCGCAGCTCCGGCCGAGGCGGGTCTCCGGCCCCCGCCCCCGCCGCCGCCGCCCCCGCCGCCGCCGCCTCCTCCCGCAGCCCCCGCCGCCTCGTCGCGCTTCTTGCGCTGCTGCTGCTGCTGCCGCTGCCGCTGCCGCTCGGCCTCGCGCAGGATGTCGAACGGGTCCGACTCGTCGTCCAGCAGCTGGTGGAAGCGGTTGGCAACCGCGCAGCCGAAACTCTCCTGCATCACGGAGGTGGCGGCTGCGGCGGCGGCCACCGGACTGCCCAGAGCCCCCTTCATGGTCCGCTCCCTCCTTCCCTCGACTGCCGCCGCAGCCGATGCCAATCTTTAACGGAGCCGGGAGCTCAACTCCATCCCGCAGCCGCCACCGCCGCCGCGATAGCCCTCAGCCCTCCGCGGTCCCCAGCCCCACAGCCCACACCCCCCCCACAGCCAGCCGTCCCCGGATCCCCCACCAGCCGCCGTAGATGTCCCCGGCTCGTGAGGCCCCGCCCATCAACCAATCAATGGGGTTTGGTTACGCCCAGACCCTTCGTCACGGCCAATTGCAGGCCTTCTCCTGTCTCGTCACGCGAACTTTCTGCCCCGCCTCAGCCCATCCAACCCAGTCGACCGAGAGGAGGTACTGACTAGGGGGGCGGGGCTTGTAGGCAGTAAAATTGGAGAAGCGTGGGCTTAGGTGGGTCAGACCAGCTCCTCCCACAAATAGTCCAGTGTCTTTGGCAATGGGTGGGCTCTTGGAACTGCGGACTTCCATAACAGCTCCATGGCTTTAATGAGTGTTTTGGTTTTTTAATGCTTATAAAAGTTAAGCTCTACCAGAGGGGAAAGTACCGCACTGAGATCTGAGTTACACTGTTGCAAAGACATATATATATAGCACTTTGTAGTAACTGTCAGGTCTAATGGATGGTAGAGATCAGGGTCTTTCCAGAAAATCAATTTCTTCGGTGCTGGCCAATCGCCCTGTTTATCCTTCCAAGGTAACAATTCAGTCAATCTGACAATTTTCTGTAGAAATTTATGTAGAAAAATCATAATCTCAATTTCTCCACAACAGCAAATGCATATAATCTGTGTGCATTCACAGCTGAATCCTGTGGGAAATGTCCCCTCAATTGTTTTCTTTCTCTTTTACCCTAGGTTACACAGTCTGACATCTGTATGATCCTATTTCTAAATAGCGAAAATTAGTTCTGGAAGAAATCACAAAACCGAGCCTGACTAGAATCATTACAAATTTATACCTATCTCATCACAGCTGAACCTAGTACCACTACATAGCAAACTTTTTTTTTTAATCTCTTATTGAATTGAATTCATCACAGTGGCTATTCCAAATCTCTTTAAATTCCCAGCTTTACCAATACTACTCCAAGGAAAAGACCCTGTTTCTTTTACTAAGACTTTGGGAGCCATCTATTCATTCAACAAGCATTTATTACATACCAACTATGTGCCAAAAAGGAAGCCAAGTGCTTTCAATAATTACTCCCTTTAATTCCTCCCTAAAGCTTTCAATTTTTTCATTTGTCATTCAGTACCAGGGGTTGAAGTGCTCCTCCTATTTGTCAAATCTCATCATTTTAACTACTCCCTCTTTATTAGTCACAACCACTCCCAGATCCAGTTTGACCTTTACTTCATCTATCAATCCTAATTTCCCTCATGTATTTTCAATCTCTCCCTCTCTACTGCCTCCTTTTTCCTGGTTCCTTTCTTATAAGCACGGATGAAAGGAAGGAAAGAACAAAGGAAGCAAAGAAGGAATTTCCCTGCTATCTTTGAAATTGTCATCATACTTCTTTAGCCTTCACTGACAATAGAAAAAAAAAAAAAAAAACTACAGCTGTTGCCTCTACCTCCTACACAATCATTTTTAAACCCTTTAAATTTAAAATTGCTTTTTTCAAGATCATCAATGACTTCCTTATTGTACTTTCAGAACTTAGTTTATTTTAATGTCTTTGCAGCATTTGAATTTTTATGAATTTTCTTCTCAATTACACTGGTATCATCAGTATGCCAGGGAAAAAAAATCAGAAGACAGGCTTAAGTACAATGTGAAGCCTACCTTCTGAGCAACTAATAGGGAATGGCTTCATTCACAACTCATCAAGCAATTTTATTTTATTTTTAGTGAACATATTATTTAATTCAAACATAAAATTTAGAAAGACCAGAAGTCTAATTTTTTTATATGTTTGAACAAGAGACAAACTTTTTGGGAGGTTGATTTTTTTGGTCCTTATTACTGTTATTGTGTGTTTTTTTTAAATAAAGCTTTTTATTTTTAAAGCATAATGCATAGACAATTTTTCAACATTGACCTGTGCAAAACCTTAAGTTCCAATTTTCCCTCCCTTCTCCCCACTCCCTTCCCTAGATGGCAAGCAATCCATTATATGTTAAATATGGTAAAAAAAAAAATATGTTAAACCCAATATATGCATGCATAGCTATACACTTATCTTGATGCCAAGAAAAATCAGATCAAAATAGGAAAAAATTGAGAAAGAAAATAAAATGCAAGCAAACAACAAAAAGAGGGAGAATGTTATGTTGTGATCTACACTGTTTCCACAGTCCTCTTCTGGGTGTAGATGGTTCTCTTCATCATAAGATCATTGAAACTTGTAATGTCCAGGGTAGATCTCTGGAGGGTCTCAGAACTGGTCTTGGTCTTTAGGTAGAGAAATGATGAAGGCAGGAGAGCCACCATGAGGCTGGTCAAAGATGGAATTCCGAATCTTCTCTGTGTCTGTGTCTGAGATTGCCAGTTCTCTCAGCCCTTAAATACCTCAGTAAGATTACATCACTACAGCACTGAGAATGCACCAACAGTTAGGAGAGTTAAGTACATATTTAGTGTGATATGGTGATAAAAAGGAGCCTTTTTATCACCATATCACACTAAATATGTACTTAACTAGAATGATTGCATCATTATATCACACTAAGTATGTGTTTAACTAGAGAATCATTATCTCATCAATCACACCCGGTAGGTGCTTAACTTATAAGCATCCTGCTGCCAGTATCTTAAGTATAACTTTTCAGAGTTCAAGCCCTCTACTGGAACTGGTCTAAATCATCTCATTGTTGGGAAGAGCCACATCCATCAGAATTGATCATCATATAATCTTGTTGCCGTATACAATGATTTCTTGGTTTTGCTCATTTCATTTAGCATCAGTTCATGTAAGTAAGTCTCTCCAGGCCTTTCTGAAATCATCCTGCTGGTCATTTCTTATAGAACAATAATATTCCATAACATTCATATGCCATAACTTATTTAGCCATTCTCCAACTGATGGGTATCCACTCACTTTCCATTTTCTTGCCACTATAAAAAGGGCTGCCACAAACATTTTTGCACATGTGGGTCCCTTTCCCTCCTTTAAGATCTCTTTGGGATATAGGCTGGATCAAAGGGTATGCACATTTTGATTGCTCTTTGGGTATAGTTCCAAATTGCTCTCCAAAATAGTTGGATCAGTTCACAACTCCACCAACAATGTCCAACAGTCGTCATTATTTTTTCCTATCATCATAGCCAATCTGAGAACTGTGTAGCAGTACATCAGAGTTGTCTTAATTTACGTTACTGATCAATAGTGATTTAGAGTACCTTTCCATATGACTAGAAATGGTTTCAATTTCTTCATCTGAAAATTGTCTGTTTATATCCTTTGACCATTTAGTAATTGGAGAATGGCTTGATTTCTTATAAATTAGAGTCAATTCTCTATATATTTTGGAAATGAGGCCTTTATCAGAACCTTTGACTGTAAAAAAATTTTTCCCAGTTTATTGCCTCCCTTCTAATCTTGTCTGCATTACTTTTGTTGTACAAAAACTTTTAACTTAATATAATCAAAATTATCTATTTTGTGTTCAAGAACTCCAGTTCTTCTTTGGCCATAAATTCCTTCCTTCTCCAAAGATCTGAGAAGTAAAATATCCTTTGTTCTTCTAATTTGTTTATAACATCACTATTTCTAAATCACGAACCCATTTCAACCTTATCTTGATATGTGGGTCAATGCCTAGTTTCTTCTATACTAGTTTCCAATTTTCCCAGAAGTTTTTCTCAAATAGTTTTTAATCCCAAAAGCTGAGGTCTTTGGGTTTGTCAACACT
This sequence comes from Sarcophilus harrisii, assembly GCF_902635505.1. Lineage (NCBI taxonomy): Eukaryota > Metazoa > Chordata > Mammalia > Dasyuromorphia > Dasyuridae > Sarcophilus > Sarcophilus harrisii. The sequence goes on from NC_045426.1 coordinate 226,254,109, forward strand.
TGATTGCTATAGTTACTATTTTGTCCTGTGAACCTAATCTATTACATTGATTGACTACTCTATTTCTTAGTACCAAATGGTTTTGATGACCACTGTTTTATAATATTGTTTTAGGTCTGGCATAGGTAGGCCACCTTCGTTTGCATGTTTGTTTGTTTTTTTTTTTCATTAATTCCCTCAGCAGGCAATTTTATACATTATATTATACAAGGAAAACATGTGGCTGCTCATTACAATGCAGCTGGCTATACCCAATGAATAAAAGTAGTATATATAAGGAAAATATATCAATAGCTTCAGGAGATAGATATGTGTCATTGAAAGCATAGTCAATTCTACTAAATGAAAGGGGAACTACTTGTCAAGTTAGATAAAAGAGGAGGATAATTCAAAGACTCTGAAAATCTTTCTATACCAATTTGAAAAGACTAATGAAAAGTGAATGAATTTGCCTCAGCCCGCAAGGCAGAGTGTGTGGACCCTGGAAGAAAAGAGATAAGGGCAAGAGAGAGGGGACACGCAAAATGGAGGCAAGGCAAATCCATCTGATCAAGCCTCATTTTAATGGGTGCAATAGTACAGATATATATAGCAGTAGAAAAGAAGGCAGGGTTTGTTCAAACACAGTACAGGGTGGGGGTCCTAGACAAAGGGTTGGTATCCTGCCCAAGCATGAGCTGCTCAGATGTTTCTGGTGGCAGGAAACTCTATGATGTGATTAGGGGATGCCTAGATATCTGCCTATTCAAAGTTAGGATGTGATTAGGAGATTCCTATTCAGGAAGTCTTTGGTATAATGTGATTAGGAGATTCCAACCTATTCAAGGTTGGCCTTATGTGGCTGTAGATTAGTGCCGGCTCCCCACAGGTCCCCCTTTTTTCATTTATATTAAAAAAATCAAATGTAGAATTTTTCATTTCTCGACCTGTGCCTGGCTTAGGTTGTTCCTATGGGGAAAAGCCTTACCCGTCATAGGAAGGATGTACAGAAACGTCTCTTCCTGGCTTAGGTCGGCTAGTCCTTGAGGAATCTTACCTGTCATTGACTAACCAGGTCTCGATGTTTGTTTCTATTTCTCATATTTTGTTTCTATTGCTCATATAAACATCAAGGGGGTCATCACCAGTCTCAAGGCGGTGAGAGTGTACATGAATGGGTTTGGCCAGCGCACTATCTACTTGGGACAAAAGCAAAAGAAGGCCAATTAAAGGCCCTTTGAACTTCTGAAGTACTAATTAATGAATTCTAAAGCTTAAAAAATAATCCCCAAAATTGAGTCTGTCAGGGCAATTTTAACAAAATAAGGAATTCTAAAGCTAAAGCATCCAAATTCAATCTAAACTAGTGAGATCTACCAGTTTCCAAACGTTCTATGTTTTCCTCCCTTTTTTTTTTTTTCACAGAAAGGAATTATCAAATGACTATTCCCTATATAAATCCCAAGAGTGAATCAAAATCCCTATACATAACATACTAGTAGAGTAGCATTTCCTAAAAAGCCCTCAAATATAATAGCAATAATTACAATTTTAACAAATCCCATCCCAAATCTTAACACACAATGATAGATGATCCAGGCAAGGTTCAACAGTCAGTCAAACATTCCCAAAGTCCCTCATATCAGTCCAAAGTACAGTAGATGCAGGGTCCAGTCCATGGTCTCATTTTAAAAACTACTGCTTCAGGCTGTGAAGTGATAGGAGGCTCTCATTCCATGCAGACTGGGTGTGCCATGCTGACAATCAAAGCTGATCAAGGTTCCAAAAGCAAGCCAATATCTGTAATTTGACCAATTTAGATCAGTCTCAGATGGAAAGACTCAGTTCACCAGACTGCTGCAAAATATGAGGAGGCCAAAATAAATTGTTTCCTATGTGAAGAGATGAGTTTGCCAGGCAAACGGCTGCTGTCTTATAGACCCCTGTTAATTGTCCTCTTATCATGTAGAAATCTTAAAGAAACACAAATATCCAGTAACAGAGATGACCAGGCAAAACACTTAGTTGCCCAAGCATTTACTTATACAATGATTAATATAACCAGACTGAAAATAGCAAAAGTATGACATAAGTGAATTAACAGTTTCTATTGATCATTGCTCTGATCATAGAGATCACTTACAGGAGGAAAAAGTATAACATAACATAAGCAGTTAAAACTCAACCTTTAGCACATACAGGATAAAATAGCCTTAATCCAGTTTTATTCCAATCAATTGTCCCAGTAACTGTCAGAGGGTGGAGCTTTAAAACTCCCAAATAGCATTAACTAATTATAATTCCAAGAAATTTTACCTGCAATAACAAATTCCATTAATCAAATTTCTGATAAATCTTAAAAGACTTATCATAACCTTATAGTAATAACAGGAAGAAATTTTGTCTAAGTTCACAACTTAAAAACAATTATAATATCTAGGTAGATGTTACATAAGTGAACATTATATATACAAATCATTTTGCTTTTAAAATGCCCAATACATAGAAAAATATCCCAAATTGTATATTTCCGTGAAAATTTCCCAAAGGACAAAGAAAAATTATTTTTCAGAGGCCCTTTAAAAACCTCAGGATAAAACAATCAATTTAAACATACAGAATACCCAATTCCATTATAAGAATTCAAAGAAGTTTCTTAAAATAGTAATTAACTTTCAGAAATATTTCCAAAGAATGGATCACATTTTGACCATATTCCTCAACCAAGAAAACTTATGTATCGAAACAAATATTCAATCAAGTAACCTAAAAGTAAGCATTTCCTTTAAATCACAGTTTGCTGCACTGTGGGGGAGGAAGGGACTCCCTTCCTCCTCCTTCCCCCTAGGAAAAAAAACTTCTCGGTTCTCCGCTCAGTGTCCACATAGGATCCTTTTCAAGACCCATCAGTTTTTTACTTTCTTCCCAAATTACCCATTTTCTAGTTTTTCTCTTTCTCCCTATATATACCTGAACACTCAATTTCCTTTTTGGGGCTCTGTTTCAAGGAAAAAACTTTCCTGTCTTTTTAAAACATCTAAATTCCATTTACTTACAAAATTAGTACATCGGTTAAAAAGTTTTAAAATCACAACAGATTTTAAAATAACCAATTCCCAAATTCCTTTATCATTGTTCTTAAAACATAACAAATCTTTTACATCAGCAAACAGACTTTTGTGCTTTTCTCTGCCTTCACAGAGAAGGCCTAGATATTCCATTTAAACTTCTTTTCTTTAAATGTTAGCACACTAAAAAAAATAAAAAAATAAAATAAAAAATAAAAAAAAATAAATAAATGTTAGCACACTGCTCTTCTAGATTTTTTTTTAACTTTCCAAACTTTCAAATCCCCCTTTATTTTATTTTATTTATTTTAATTTTATTTATCTATTATTTATTTATTTTTTAATTTCTTCCCTTCTCCCTTTTCCAGGCTCTACATCAGCCAGAAAACACACACCACCACACACACACACACAAAAAAGAAAGTTTTCAAACTTCTTGTTTTTCTAAGCCCAACCAAGAGTGAATTCTTATCTTTTACAAACTTGCTAACTTTTAACACAGACACACACAGACACAATCTTTTATAAATGGCCTTCCATTGGAAGGATTGGTAGACACTGTGCAATCCGACCCAGTCATTAAGGTGCCATGGCCCAGTCACTAAAAAAATTAAAGCAGACACCTACATGTCTGGTGTGGAGGATCAAAACAACGAAGTTATCTGCCCTTATGAGATGGACTTTTTGAAGGCAAAACAGGGTTTTTCGCCTTTTATATTGAAAAAATCCCCATCAATCGGGGGAAGAGGCGTTTTACAAATTTTAAAAAATAGTACTTGGTTTTAACAGGGCTGCTGTTGAAAGGCCTAACACTTTCACCTTTCCTATCCAATGGAAAACATCACCATTGGATAGAGCAGTGGCCCTTAAGTAAAAGATAAAATTCAGGCCTTATTAATATGTAAGGAACGCTTGACCAAGGACATTAAAACCTTCTCTAAGTCCTTAATTCCCCATGTTTGTTTGAAAAAAAATCTGGAAAATGGGGGATTTAGGTTTAAGAAAATGAATGAACAGATGGAAACTATGGCAAGTCTTAGCCGGCTTTCCCTACTCAGTTGCCTAGAAATGGCCTCTTTGGGTCATAGATATTAAGGATTGTTTCTATTCTATCCCTCTGGATAAGGAGGATTTGAAAAGATTTGCCTTTTCATCCCAGCGTTAACAGCCCTTATAAAAGTATGAATGGACAGTTTTGCCACAGGGGTAAAAACAGCTACTATGTTCAAATGTATGTTGCTGCTGCTCGTAAGAAAAGAAAACATTCCCAAAAGTTATGCTATTACATTACATGGATGACATTTTGGGATGTACCTGAAAACAAATGTTAGAGGCATGTCTACAAAGACCATAAAACACTAAGGGTTACAAATTATACATAGCACCAGAAAAAATTCAAAGATATGCTCCTTTTCAATTTTGGGGATAAAGACCCTGAAACTTACAGTTCAAAAACTCTCCTTAAGAACAGAAAAATAAACACATTGAATGATTTTCAGAAATTGATGGGAGATATCAATGGATCCGACCAGTGTTGGTTTTGACTACCTATCAGTTAAACCGTTATATGACATTTTAAGGGGAGACAGTGCTTTAAATTCCCTTAAACTTAAAAAAAGCTCAAAGAGGCTTTGAGGAAATTGAACTGGCATCAATTGGTTGAAAAAAGTCTCAAAAACCCTTGGAGATATCAGTTTTTACAAAGGCACCCACACAGTCCTTTGGACACATGTGATAGAGTGGGTGAACCTCTGCACAACCAGATCAAACCCACCCTACCCAGTGCTTGGGCTGGGAATTTTATTAAAAGGCCACTAAGCAAAGCAATACAATTATCTGGGAAAGACCTGATAAGATATACACCATACCAATACACAAATTTGTTGTTGTGAGACCATCCCAAAGGTAAATTTTTATTAATGGCTCCAAATTTTTTACAGGGTCTCCATTAAAGATAACTAGACTATTACATAATTGGCGATGGACTCTTGAAGAAAAAAGTTTCTAAAGTTTCTTCAAGGACCAACAATCTTCCGGATGCATCAAACATAATTTTTGCTGTGTACTCTCGATCTCTTGAGGTAGTCAGAACTCCTTTTCGTCCCTCAGAAGAATGAATTTCTGGATATTCTAGCTCTTTTATTATCCAGGAACATAAATATAATATCTGATTGCCTATTGTAGGTTGGTCAAAAAAGCCCAGCCCAAAAAAATTCACCTTAAATATATCAGCTCTTTAAAAACTTAAGAGCAAGTGAAAGAAAACATCCAGGTAAAGAATCTTATATATTACATGTCCATTCTATATGGACTTCGGTCCCCTTTTGGCAATTCAAAACGATGCCTTCTCATTTGGTCAAACCCTTTGTTCCAAGCTCCATCTCATTCTAAATATCATCACTCCAGGCTTTGTTTACAATTTGGAATAACAAAAGAGGAAGCTAGGAGCATAGTAAAAGCCTGTGGGGCTTGCCTTTTTCCACCCTCCTACACCTCAGGAAGAACCCTCGTGGTTTGAGACCCAATGAAATCTGCAAGTGATTGGACCCATTTAAATCTTTTGGTCTCGCCATACTTGGTGAACCTTTTCAATTTTTGCAATCCACACAAAGAGACAGCCCATGGTAAATTCCTCTAAACATTTGCCTTTGGGTGTCCACAAAATAAAAACAGACAATGGTCCTCTTATCCAAAACTTTTTCACACTTTTGTGCACAGTTAAATTTTACCCAGGGCAATTTTAATCCTCAAGGACAGGCAATAGTGGAAGGGGAAAAAGATATTAGACACTACTCAAAACAAAAAGAAAGGGACCAGGTAACCCCTAAGAACCTAAATCTAGCTCTTTATACTATCTTGATTTTGACAAAGATCATAAAACCCTGGGTTTTATAACCCATGGAATATGTCCAGTCTGACAACTCCACTATCTTTAGATTCAGGTGATGGGGCCAGAAAGTGGTGAATGGAAAGGACCAGATAGCTAACTGCTTTGGGGAGGGTTTGCTTTTCTCTGGTGGAGAAAGAATCAATGGGTCCAAACCATATTGCCTTGTCCATAGAAGGCCAGCGAAACCTTCAAAGGGAAGACAAGAAATATCAGATTGCTTTGCTGATTGTGCTCACCATTGAAAAGAGCGTGGCAGTTAGGCGTTTGACTCGGACTAAAGATTGTTGGACTTAAAACCCTCAGGAATCATTGGTTCTCTGAGCCATGGACGAAAACCCTCAGGAATCATTGGATTCTTTGAGACATAGGACTTGAAAACTCTCGGAATCATTGGTTTTCGGAAATGATAAACTTTTCAACACTTCAAAATCTGCTGGAATCCAGGATTCCCTAACACATAAAAAGACTTTTTTGGACTTCAAAAACCAGGATCATTGGATTCCTGACATTGAAACAATGGACAATAGATTGGTTTTGGACTATCTCTTGGCTGCTGAAGAAGGTGTATGTGTGACTGTTGTTTTACATACCCACCTTTGGACTTCTGGTGATCTTTTTCCAACACCATGTTGATTTATATTGTTTGCTATTCGCTACTTGGTGTAATTCATGTTTTTACCACATCAGCCTGTGACTGGGGGAGGGTCATCCCTAATAACCTCTGGTTTTGCTATGTACTTGTGTAATCCTCCCATGCTGTGGGTTTGTGCAAATTAAGCCCTTCAGCCCCAGCCCGTCCCCCCATTTCCCTTTGGTGCTTTTCATCTCCTTTCCTGGAGATGTCAGGTGGCTGATTCCCCTTTTTATGCTTTCACCGCCTTTTCAGAAGTCAGGGAGGCTGTGATCACCTCCTTTTCGGTTTTCCTCCTTCCCTGGTTAGGGAGGCTGTGTCCCTCCCTTGGGGTCTTTCCCTGAGGGAGTCAGGGATGGCATGAACCCCGGTGTTCTAAAATAAAGGGGGAAATGTAATGGGCGGGTTTGAGCTGATATGAGGTCCCAAGTACATGAGGCTAAAGTAATTGGGCTTACTCTATTAATAATGATTGGATAAAGAATTCCCTGCCCCTCCATCAAGTCCTGATGTGTTGTTAGGAAATGACGATTTTGGTGGGTGGGGGGAGAGAGAGAGACGGAAGGAAAGCTGGGGAGATTGGGGGGTTGGTCCGAGGCTGCTGGTTGTGTGGCTGCTGGTAAACGCCTCTTGACCAGCTCACACTTTATTTGTTCTCTTCCCCTCCGATCCTTCTTCCTGAGAATAAAGCGTGATTTTCCCCTAACCAAATTCCTGTTCTCTGATCTTAAAATACACGATCTTCACACTAAAGGTTTTTTCTTTCCTTTTCAAATTGGTATAGAAAGATTGGTATAGAAAGGAAACCAGCTGCTGGTGATGGTCTTATGGTCTGTGAAGGAGTCACATACAGAAAGATGGATAATAAAGAACAAAATGTAATTAGTTATATTTTCCCAGAAATTCACTGTCAACACTTCTGACTATTGGTCCTTGGTAATTATTTTCTTCCTGCTTATCAATTAAGCTACACAGTTTCCTGTTATGTATCTGATTTTTCTTCTTCAGTCTTGTTCTTTGGTTTCTATGAGAACATACATGTACTCACATTCATATACTTATTTTATGAAAACATACCCTATACATACTTCAAAAGTCCAGCTATATCCTGAATATGGCAGAATGTTATTACAATATTTATAGTTTACTTTTTTCTCCCCTGAGGCAATTGGGGTTAAGTGACTTGTCCAGGGTCACACAACTAGGACGGGTTAAGTGTCTGAGGCCAAATTTGAACTCAGATCCTCCTGACTTCAGGGCAGGTGCACTATCCACTGTTCTACCTAGCTGCCCCTCCAACCCACTTCTTTATGCTGCCTCAAATTTTATTATACTTTTTACCTACTATATCACACTATTGTATCATTTAGACTTTGCATTTCACTAAAATATGCTGATTTTTTCAGACAATATAGTTGTGAAGGAAGACTTGCACTATATTATACTAATGAAGAAGGATTTTTTAAAAATATAAGTATGACAATTTACATATAACTTCATAAAACTGAATCTCATAACTTTTATCCTCATGTTAAAAATCTTTGTGATGCTTAATTCATTCAAAATGTTAATTATTCTTCCTAGGTTTGTGTCATTTACATTTTTCATAAACATGCGATATATCTCCTTACCCAAGTCAATGATAAAAATACTAAGCACACAGAGCTGATCCTTGAGGTACTGCACTAGGTATCTTCTAAACTTACATAAGAATATTAATATTTATTCTTTGAGTAGGGGCATTCAATTGATTTTATTTTATTTTATTTTTTATTATAGCTTTTTTATTGACAAAACATATGCATGGGTAATTTTTCAACATTGACCCTTGCAAAAACTTCTGTTCCAACTTTTCCCCTTGTGAGGGATGTAGAAGACCCTTATCCAAAATGACTACTCAGAGATCATTCAGTAAAAAGCAGAAAAATTGTTTATTGAAAACCTCCAGAGGATGAGCTGTCCCATCACGAGATAAGAAAGAGAAAGCTTATGGTAGGAGGACTAAAGAAGTAGTAAAGATACATAGCTTTTATACAAGGGATTACATCACAACTAAGAGAGCATTGAGAAGGGGAGGGGGAGGCATCTAATTGGTTGTTGCTATTCAGAGAGTTTGGAATGGAAGGTTTCTGTTTCCCAGAAATCTTCTGATTTCTGGGAAACAGAAAATCAGGCCTTCAGGCTTAATCAAGCAGATAGTGGTCAAGCTAATAGACTAAATATTGATAAATGACAAATACTGATAAATGTCATCAGCTCAGGTTACGTAAATGTGTAGCTGGCCAAGGCTCAAGTAAATATGAACCTGCACATATTATACAGGTCATAGAGGAAACACAGAAATAATGAAAATAAAATACAGAAAAAGAATTCATACATTCCTGTAACTTCTTCATTTTATCTCTCTCTATTCCATACACCCTCCTTCCCTTCACCCCCTCCCCTAGATGGCATGTAGTCCTATACATGTTAAATATGTTAAAGTATATGTTAAATACAATATATGTATACTTATTTATACAGTTATCTTGTTGTACAAGAAAAATCGAATTTAGAAAGAAGATAAAAATAACCTGGGAAGAAAAACAAAAAGCAAGCAAACAGTAACAGAAAAAGTGTAAGTGCTATGTTGTGCTCCACACTCATTTCCCAGTGTTCTTTCTCTGAGTATAGCTGGTTCTGTTCATTACTGATCACATTCAATGGATTTTAAATCCACCTGACTGTATGCTCATCTAGCTGATAGCTATTTTGTCTTCAAGGATAATATGAGAAAATTTGATCTGTTTTTCTGAAACTCTATAGCATCCTTCCAATATAAAAACCTAATAATGCTGACAAAAATGGATGACCTGTTCTTGATTAAAACATATTGATTGTGCATAATTGCTGTTTTCTTTTCTATATATTCATTAACTTTAATAATAGCATCTAGAATTTCACCAGGAATCAAAGTCAAACTCACTTGCCTATAGTTTATAGACTTCATTTTCTTCCATTTTTTATAAATCATATGGTATTTGACCTTAGATAATGCAAGATTTCTTTTAATTTCCCAGATCTTTCAGATATCATTGACTCATGTAGCAGTTATGTCTACTTATTCTCTTTGATTCTAAAATGGGATATAAATCATCTACATGGTAACATGGAAATGGGATCTATTTCATCCTGAAGTGCAATTCATTTGAGCTGGTGAGCTGACTTCTTCAAAAGCAATTGTATGTACTTTAACAATCTCCTTGCATATGTCAGTTATCAACTTTGTCAATTGTGGTTCCCCCCCCCCGATCCAAAGATTATTCTCCTTGATAAAGAAAATAGAAAGAAAAAAAAAAAACTGAGTAGTTTTTCCTTCTCTCCCATTGTTGCATTTTCTGTCACATTTTGATTAGCAGTTCTGTAATAATTTTCTTTTTTCTCCAGCATAGTAGCAAAACAAAATAAAAGGAATCTCTTTTTCTTCTCACTTTCCTCACCAAACTAATTCATTGAGTACATCTTACACTATTATTATAGGGGTATAGGAAGCAACTAGGGAGTAAAATGGAAAGTAGGAGGATCAGAATTCAAAACCAGGCTCAGATATTTACAAGTTGTATGATCATAGGCAAGCATCTCTCACCTTTGAATTGCTTCTCTTTGCGTTTGACCATTTAATTCTTTTTTTTTTTTTTTTTTTTTTTGCTGTTTCCTTCTTTATTTCATTTTACAGATGAGGAAACTGAGGCAAACAGAATTAGCTGATTTGCCTAGGGTTACACAGCTAGTAGGTGTCTGAGGCTAGATTTGAATTCATGAAGATAATTATTCTTTTTCTTTTTTTTTAATTATAGTAACTTTTTATTGACAGAATCCATGCCATAGAAATTTTTTTTTACACCATTATTCCTTGCACTCACTTCTGTTCCGATTTTTCCCTCCCACACTCCACGCCCTCCCCTAGATGGCAATCAGTCCTGTATATGTTGAATGTGTAGTAGTATATCCTAGATACAATGTATGTGTGCAGATCCAAACAGTTTTCTTTTTGCCCAGGGAGAATTGGATTCAGAAGGTAAAAATAACCCGGGAGGAAAAAGAAAAATGCAAACAGTTTACATTCATTTCCCAGTGTTTTTTCTTTGGGTGTAGCTGCTTCTGTCCATCATTGATCAATTGAAACTGAATTAGGTCTCTTTGTCAAAGAAATCCACTTCCATCAGATTACATCTTCATACAGTATCGTTGTTGACGTATATAATGATCTCTTGGTTCTGCTCATTTCACTTAGCATCAGTTCATGTAATTCTCTCCAAGCCTCTCTGTATTCATCCTGCTGGTCATTTCTTACAGAACAATAATATTCCATAACATTCATATAACACAATTTACCCAACCATTCTCCAATTGATGGGTATCCACTCAGTTTCCAGCTTCTAGCCACTACAAACAGGGCTGCCACAAACATTTTGGCACATACTGGTCCCTTTCCCTTCTTTAGTATCTCCTTGGGGTATAAGCTCAGTAGAAACACTGAGCATTTCATTCTTGAGTATTCACTAGCCCTATAGAATTTTAACATAAGGGATCACATTCTACTCTTTTTCAGCAGATTGATACCCTCTCTATCAGACCCACTTTCTCACTGATCTCCTTCCCTACTGCCTATGAATATGCCCAATGTATTCCCCTCTTGCTGGAAAAACCTTCATTTGCTCCATCCAGTTATCATACCATATTTCACCTTCCTTTTGTAGCTAAATTTCTCGAGAACAGTATCTACAATTAATGACTCTACTTCCTTTTATTTCATTCTTTTTGTAACTTTCTACAATCTGGCTTGAATCAAAATGGTTCGTTCCAAAATTATGAATAATTTTTTAATTGCTAAATCTTATGGTCTTTTTATTTCTTGGACTATGAGCAATTTTTGATACTATCAATCATTCCCTTCTTGATATTCTTCTCACTAGTTTTTATGACATTACTGTTTTCTGGTTCTCTTTCCACCTATCTTGCCATTCCTCAGTATCTTTTGAAAGTTATTTGTCTAGGTCACACCTCCTAGTTAAATAGATATCTTTGGAGTATCCCACAGGGTTCTGTCCAGTGTCCTTTTCTCTTCTACCTTTGTAATATTTCACTTAGTGACCTAATGATCTTTCATGAATTCAATTAGCATGCCTATGCTGATGATTTAAAATTTTAAAAGATATTTTATTACATGTTAAAAACAATTTAAATTTTTTTTTTTAAATTTTGAGGTCTAAATTCTGTCCCTCTGTCCTTTCCTCTGTCTCCTATCCCTGAGATAGTAACTAATCTGATATAGGTTATACATTCAGGTAAAACTTTTCTATATTAGTTATTTTGTACAAGAAGACTTGAATAAAAGAGAAAGTGAAAAATAGCATGCTTTAGTCTATATTCAGACAGTATCAGTTTTTTCTCTGGAGGCAGTATATTTCATCATTAATCCTTTGGAATTGTCTTAAATCACTGTATTGCTGAGAATAACCAAGTCATTCACAATTCTTCATCATACAGTATTGCTGTTCCTAGGTACAATGTTTTCCTAGTTCTGCTCACTTCTCTTTGCATTAGTTCATGTAAATCTTTACAGGTTTTTTCTGAAATCATTCTGCTGGCCATTTCTCATAACACAATAATATTCCATCTCAATCATATACCTTAGCTTGTTTAGTTATTCGCCAATTTCCAATTCTTAGTCACCACAAAAAAGAGCTATTATATATATTTTTTACAAATAGATTCTTTCCCCTTTCTTTTTTTGATGTCTTTGGGATATAGATATAGTGGTAATAATACTAACTCAAAGAGTATGCACAGTTTTGTAGTCCTTTGGTCATAGTTCCAAATTGCTCTCAAGAAAGATTGATTTAGTTCACAAACCCAACAACAGTGCATCAGTGTCCCAGTTTTCCTACATCCCCTTTATTTTCCTTTTTTGTCATATTAACCAGTTGGGTAGGTGTTAAATACCTCAGAATTGTTTTAATTTTCATTTCTCTAATCATTAGTGATTTAGAGCATTTTTTCTTATGACTACAGATAACTTTGATTCTTTTGTTCTTTAACCATTTATCAACTGGTAAGTGACTCATATTTCTATTATTTTGATTAAATTCTACATATATTTGAAAATTGAGGACTTTATCAGACATAGTTTTTGAAAAAAATTCCTCCAATTTTCTGCTTTCCTTTTAATTTCGGTTGCATTGGTTTTAAGATTTTATATAATCAAAATGATCTATTTTATATTCGGTGATGCTCTCTATATTTTCTTTGGTTCTAAATTCTTCCCTTATCCACTGATCTGACAAATTAATTTTTGCTCTCCTAACTTGCTTATGGTATCACTCTTTACATGTAAATCATGTACCCATTTGGACCTTATCTTGATATATATAGTGTTGCTATATAGATGTTGGTCTATACTTAGTATCTGCTATAGTGATTTCCAGTTTTCTTAAAAGTTTTTGTCAAAGGGTGAGTTTTTGTTCCAAAAGCTTGGATTTTTTGATTTGTCATGTGCTAAATTAATATGGTCATTTACTACTGTCTCCTGTATGCCTATTCCACTGATTCACTACTCTATTTCTTAGCCAGTAGCAGATTGTTTTGAGGATTGCTATTTGCTATTTGGTTCAACTTCCAATCAGCTGCCAAAGTGAACCTCTGTCAGAAGTCTAACCAAGTGATCCTACTACTCCATAAATTCCAATGGCAGCCAATTTCTTCTAGGATTAAATATAAAATATTTTACAATTAAATTCCTTTATAACTTGTCTCCCTCGTCTTTCCAGTTTTCTGTTATCTTACCACTCATCTACTCTGTGGATTCAGTAACACTATCCTTTTAACATCACTAACAAAATATTCCATCTTTTATTCTGTACATTTAACTGGCTCTCCCTCAGGCAGACAATGCTTTCCCTTTCCATCTCTGCCTTTGGATTCTATGGTTTCTTTAAGTACCAACTAAATTCTCACCTGCTACAGGAATCTTTTCCTGATCTCCCTTAATTGTACTACCTTTCTGAAACTGCTTTTTTCAATTTATCCTGCATGTATCTTGTTTGTTCAGAGTAGTTTTCACATTATTTCTCCCATTATACTATAAGATCTGGGAGAACAGAGACTAATTTTTTCCTGGCCTTTCTTTGTCTCTCCAGTAGTATGGTGCCTGGTACATAATAGACACTTTTTTTTTTTTTAATTTTTATTTAATAGCCTTTTATTTACAGGATATATACATGGGTAACTTTACAGCATTAACAATTGCCAAACCTCTTGTTCCAATTTTTCACCTCTTACCCGCCCCCACCCCCTCCCCTAGATGGCAGGATGACCAGTAGATGTTAAATATATTAAAATATAACCTAGATACACAATAAGTATACATGACCAAAACATTATTTTGCTGTACAAAAAGAATCAGACTCTGAATTATTGTACAATTAGCTTGTGAAGAAATCAAAATGCATGTGTGCATAAATATAGGGATTGGGAATTTAATGTAATGGTTTTTAGTCATCTCCCAGAGTTATTTTTCTGGGCATAGCTAGTTCAGTTCATTACTGCTCCATTAGAAATGATTTGGTTGATCTCGTTGCTGAGGATGGCCTGATCCATCAGAACTGGTCATCATCTAGTATTGTTGTTGAAGTATATAATGATCTCCTGGTCCTGCTCATTTCACTCAGCATCAGTTAGTGTAAGTCTCTCCAGGCCTTTCTGAAATCATCCTGTTGGTCATTTCTTACAGAACAGTAATATTCCATAATTTTCATATACCACAGTTTATTCAGCCATTCTCCAACTGATGGACATCCATTCAGTTTCCAGTTTCTAGCCACTACAAAAAGGGCTGCCACAAACATTCGTGCACATACAGGTCCCTTTCCCTTCTTTATAATCTCTTTGGGATATAATCCCAGTAGTAACACTGCTGGATCAAAGGGTATGCACAGTTTGATAACTTTTTGAGCATAGTTCCAAACTACTCTCCAAAATGGTTGGATTCGTTCACAACTCCACCAACAATGCATCAATGTCCCAGTTTTCCCGCATCCCCTCCAACAATCATCATTATTTTTTCCTGTCATCTTAGCCAATCTGACAGGTGTGTAGTGGTATCTTAGAGTTGTCTTAATTTGCACATAATAGACACTTAATAAATGTTTATTGGCTTATTGATTGAACTAAGAAAGCATCAAAGGAACCTGATGTAATGTGTCAGGATATATTATTTTTTATGATTGAGCTGTGCCAGAACAAGTTGTAGTAGCACATGTATTAGTCTTCCAGAGCAATGACGAGCAACATCATTCAAGCTTTTTAGAACTAAGAAACTCGAAGTCACTACCTCTGAACCCTTTGGAATTTGCTGTCCCCAAAATCTATGATGGATGTCAGAGTAAATTCTGATTTCCTCTCCTTCACTGGATGACTTTTTCCCCAAGGTTCCCACCATTTCTATCTCAGGAACCAGTTATTTCTTGTTAGTGATAACAAAATTTTTATTCATTTTTTCTTCTACAGTAATGTTCAGGCTAGCTTTCTTGGAGGTCTTTTGGAAGGCCTCAGTCTCAGGAGGATAATCAGGGATAGAGTCTAAAGTTTTTATTCTTGAGTCTCGAGTCAAGCTAGAGCACACTTACTCTCACAGTCTCCTTCACTCAGTCTCTCCTGCACGGTTGTCTGACTGCTCACTAACTCTTGATCTTAGTGGAGGAGTGCCGGAGGCAGGAGAGCCACCAGTAGAATGGTCAAAGATAGAATGTCTCATTTCCAGTCCTTCTCAACCCTTAAATACCTTGGTATAATTACATCATTACAGTACATTACGTATGTATGAACTAGAAAACCATTACATCATCATGCTAAGTACTAAGTATATATACTAAAGATCCATATCTCATCAATTCCACTGAGTTAACACCTTGTTGTAAGTAAACTTGTTTCAAGTATACTTCTCCAAAGTTCCCCAATATCTGTTGTCCTCTATATTCTACTTTTAGAAGAATGAAATTACACAAAATCCAGAATTCATTATATATCAGTGACTTAGAAAATGCTCTGCTTTCCTAGTAATCAAAGAGAAAAAATTAAAACAACTTTGAGGCACTACTTCATATCTATTAAACGTGAAAAAATATTGAAAAGCAATGAAATAATATAAGTGAGAATTAAAACAACTTTGAGGCACTACTTCATATCTATTAAACGTGAAAAAATATTGAAAAGCAATGAAATAATATAAGTGAGGTTGTGGAGAAACTGATAGATTCATTCATTGCCAAAGAAAAATGATGTCCAAAAAATTTCCATAAATTTGCAGGCGAGCAGCATACAATAAATTACAAAAAAGTAATTATACCTTTTCAACCCACAAGTCCCATTATTGGGAATTTATCTTTTATAATGCCAACTGTTGCCAGTAGCTCATAGTCTAGCCCTTTTAAGAATTAACCTTTTTTCTTTCTTAAAATGCCTTATTTATAAAATCCTATTCAGCAAAAAGGATTAGACTTTTGGAACCCTAAACTCATTTTAGTTATCATTGTACTCTGCTCCATTTAGTAAAAGTGCTAGGGATGTGCCAAGCCCTGTGTGGTTCTTAAAGTCCTTCTTCACCTCTGGATGGCCTAACAATTTCTTCTGTCTGGGAAATGTGGTTAATATGAATTTACCCAGTCAAAACCATCTCTGAGCAGTCATCCTATCAGAAATCTTGCCTTTTTCCTGAATCACTGATATTTGAGTGACACCTAGTCATGTGACTTTGGCATAATGGGGTTGATCCCCACAGGAACAAACAGAATGTGCTAAAATGTATTCAGTATTTTAGTCTTTAAATAGGAATAATAAAAACAATAATCAGCACATAGTAAAGTATCAACAACATTAGTTTTGATCCACAGCTTCCTCTAGATCTAGGCAAATCTTCCCCTCCCTTGACAGTACATAGGTTGCTGCATCCTCCAAGGAATTCTAGGAAAGCTATTGGTTCATTAATTTAGTTCACTAGAGCCACTGTATCTAAAAATGAATTAAAGAATATAGACAATATAACATGGTTTCCAGCTAATGTTTGATTCATTCTACATAGTAAGGTCATCCATTAGCTGAAGACTCAGGAATTCTTATATCCTGTCCTTAAATCACAGGACTTGGGAGCTGGGATAAATGGGAAATGTTAACACTCAGTGTTTTTCTGTCGGATATACTGTTGCTGGCAAAGAATTCTGCTTTTCACTATAGCTAGATCATCATTTGTAAAATAAGAATGTAAGCAAAGGAAGCACAAGTATGAAGCAAATATTTCTGCCCCATTTCTTATCTTTCTTTCTCTCTTTTGTTCTCTTTAGCACAAATTTCTTTCTTTTTTTTTCCAAAGTCAAATAAAAGAATATTTAGTGAGATTACAAAATTCAGTTATTCCACTATCAAAATTATACCAAATTTCATTCTAACTTTAATTTAACTATATTATCTGGTTGAGTAAATATAGCATTTAAAATATACTCAAACTCACAACTAAATTTATGGGTTTTTTTTTTGTTGTTGTTGTTTGTTTTGCTGAGGCAATGGGGATTAAGTGATTTGCCCAGGGTTACACAGCTAGGGAAGTATTAAGTGTCTGAGACCAGATTTGAATTCAGGTCCTCCTGACTTCAGGACTGGTACTCTATCCACTGTGCCTCCTAGCTGCTCCCTTTATTTATGTTTTAAATAAGTCTTAGAAAGCTAAATGAAATAAAAAAATATATTTTTATTATGACTACATTAAAAAAACCATTTTGGTAATAATCAAATTTCCTTACATATAACTGATTCTTAATAACAAAGCACTTCTACAAAATAGAATACAAATACAATTTTCAGAAGAAATCTCTCTCCATTCCCAAAAAGATGCATATAAATTAAACTTAAAACATGTTTTAAATTAGGATTCACAATTTAAAATAATCCTGTGATAAACTCTTTCATAATGTGAAAAATCCTTAATGAAATACAGTTTTACTTTATTTGCTCTGCCTAACAATTTTCTTTAAGAAGCACATGATTTATTTCTTAAATGAGGATAACAAAGGGAGC
Organism: Sarcophilus harrisii; assembly: GCF_902635505.1. Lineage (NCBI taxonomy): Eukaryota > Metazoa > Chordata > Mammalia > Dasyuromorphia > Dasyuridae > Sarcophilus > Sarcophilus harrisii. Next base: position 226,271,783 of record NC_045426.1, read on the forward strand.
AGTAGTTAAATTCACTGAAGACTCAAAAGAAGTGGTGTGTGTGTGTGTATGTGTGTGTGTGTGTGTGTGTGTTTGTGTATTCTATTGGTTTACCATTTTAATGTTCCAAATTGTTGCTAAATTTGAGAAATAATCAAAATGCAAATGATATGAAAATAATTGCAATCTAAATTTAACTTAGAATACAAATTAAAAAAGTAAATTATAAATAAACTGGTCTGTGTCTTCTTTATTACCTGCCATGCTTACAATTGAGATATAGAGATAGGAAAAGATAATGATAAATGTTGGAGAGGATGTGAGAAAACTGGGACACTATTACATTGTTAGTGGAATTGTAAACTTACCCAATCAGCAATTTGGAACTATACTCAAAGGACTTATTAAACTGTTCATATTCTTTGATCCAGCAATGTCTCTATTAGACCTGTATCCCAAAGAGATCTTAAAAAAGGAAAAGGACCCACATGTGTAAAAATGTTTGTAGCAAGCCCTTTTTATAGTGGCAAGGAACTGGAAACTGAGTGGATGCCCATCATTTGTAATGAGTGAATAAATTATGGTATATGAATGTTATAAAATATTGTTCTTTAAGAAATGAGCAGCAGGATGATTTCAGAAAGGGGAGAGACTTATATGAACTGATACTAAGATATTGCAGCTGTCTTGATTGAGACCTCAAAGTATATGAGCCCTTTTATCTGACAGGCAAGATGAATGAAGCAGGAGACTCATAGAGTATGAAAAGAGCTCCAGTTTATTATGCTGTACAGCCTTGTTGATATACATTTTTGCAAGTGTGATCAGCACATGAACAGTAGACAATCCCCAATCACCATTCAGAGAAACAGCTCATGGCTTTGCCTATGCATGGTATCTGCCAATGGGAGGAGAGCCAATCTAGCCATTCTAGCAACCCACTCACAAGTGAGAGGCCCTGTCAAGGCATCCCTGCTTATGAGCAACTTTACTGTGACTCTCAAGCTGATCCCTTCCCCATGTTATGCATCACTGCTCCTTGTTCAACAAGGGTGTTTCAGTAATGTGGCAGAAAACTTATTGTGCACCAAAGGTTGAGGTGGCCTCTGTACCTCCTCTTGGCAGGGTCCCATACCCTAGTGCTAAATGAAGAGAGTATAACCAAAAGAACATTGAACACAGCATCAATAAGATTATGTGATGATCAATTCTGAAGAACTTGGCTCTTTTCAACAATGAGATGATTCAGGCCAATTGCAATAGATGTATAGTGGAAAGCATTATCTGCATCCAGAAAGAGGAGGGACTGAATATGGATCACAACATAGTATATTCACCTTTTTTGTTGTTGAATTTGTTTGTTTGCTTTTTGTTTTTTCTCATTCTTTTCCTTTTTGATCTTATTTTTCTTGTGCAGCATGATAATTGTGGAAATATGTATAGAAGAATTGCACAAGTTTAATATATTGGATTACTTGCTCTCTAGGGGAGAGGTTGGGGGAAGAGAGGGAGAAAAAAATTGGAACACAAGGTTTTGCAAGGGTGAATGTTGAAAACTATCTTTGCATATGTTTTGAAAACAAAAAGCTATTTTTTTAATTGAGATTTAGAAAATCAGTCACTTGGTAACTCTGCAATTTCCTTTGAATTCTGTAGTCACTGATACAATTAAAAAAAGACTTTTAATGATATTCTGTAAAGAATACAAAAGCATTGTTTTTCATAGGCTCATGGAACAACTATGGGCATGTTGATCACATACTTTTATGGAAAATAAACTTAAATACATTAATTCAAGGAGCCACATTTTATTTTCTGGGACATTAAAATGTTTATATGTAAAATATTTCTTCCTTCACAAGACAAATGATTTTGAGTTTCTAATCAGATACTTCAGAAAATTAGAAATTTGAAAAATAAAAACAAACTTTATAGCCATAGCAAGCTTTAACTTCACAGGTTTGTTTTTTAAAAGTTTTTTACTTTCAAAACATGTGCAGATAATTTTTCAAGATTAACCCTTGCATAGCCTTGTGTTTCAGATTTTCCCTTCCTTCCCTCCACACCCTAGATGGCAAGTGATCTACTATATTTTATACATGTTAAAATATATGTTAAATCTAATATGTGTAAACATATTTATACATTTTTCTTGTTGGACAAGAAAAATCATTATCAAAAAGGAAAGAAAATAAGAAAACAAAATGCAAGTGAACATCAAAAAGAGTGAAAATACTATGTTGTGATTCATATTCAGTTCCCACAGTGGGAACTCTCTCTGGGTATAGATGGCTCTCTTCATCACAAGATCATTGGAATTGGCATCAATCATCTCTTTTTTGGAAAGAGTCACATTCATCAGAATTGATCATCGTATAATATTGATGTTGTCATGTATAATGATCTCCTGATTCTGCTCTTTTCACTTAGCATCAGTTCATGTAAGTCTCTTCAGGCATCTCTAAAATCATTCTCCTAATTGTTTCTTATAGAACAATAATATTCCATAATGTTCATATACCATAACTTATTCAGCTATTGTCCAATTGATGGGCATCTACTCAGTTTCCAGTTTCTTGCCACTACAAAAAGGGCTGCCACAAACATTTTTGTACATGTGGGTCCCTTTCCCTCCTTTAATATATCTTTGGATCTAGCCCAGTAGAAACATTGCTGGATCAAAGGGTATGCACAGTTTGATAACTTTTTGAGCATAGTTCCAAATTGCTCTCCAGAATGGCTGGATCCATTCACAGTTCTACCAACAATGTATTAGAGTCCCACTTTTCCCACATCCCCTTCAACATTCATCCTTATTTTTTACTGTCAACTTAGCCAGTCTCAGAGGTGTGTAGTGGCGTCTCAGAGTTGTTTTAATTTGTATTTCTCTGATCAATAGTGATTTAGATTATTTTTTCATATGATTAGAAATAGCTTTAATTTCTTCATCTGAAAATTGTCTGTTCACATCCTTTGACCATTTATCAGTTGGTGAATGGCTTGAATTCTTATAAAATTAAGTCAATCTTCTATATATTTTAGAAATGAAGCCTTTATCAGAACTCTTAAATGTAAAAATGTTTTTCTAATTCATTGCTTCCCTTCTAATCTCATCTGCATTTGTTTTGTTTGTACAAAACCTTTTTAACTTAATATAATCAAAATTATCTATTTGGTGTTCAGTTAAGAGTTCTAGTTCTTTTTTGGACACACATTTCTTCCTTCTCCACAGATCTATCCTATGTTCTTCTAATTTGCTTATAATATCACTCTATGTCTAAATCATGAACCCATTTCAACTTTATCTTGCTATGTGGTATTAGGTTTGGGTCAATGCCTACTTTCTTCCATACTAGTTTCCAATTTTCCCAGAAGTTTTTATCAAATAGTGAGTTTTTTTATCTCAAAAGCTGAAGTCTTTGGGTTTGACAAACACTCATTTGCTATAGTGCCTGTGATTTTGGTCTGTGATCCTAGTGTATTCCACTAATTGACTATTCTATTTCTTAGCCAGTACCAAATAGTTTTGATGACCACTGCTTTATAATATAATTTTAGGTTTGGCACAGCTAGGCCACCTTCATTGGCATTTTTTCCCATTAATTCTCTTTAAATTCTTGACCTGTTATTTTGTTATTATTTTTTCTAGGTCTGTAAAATAATTTTGGGGGAGTTTGATTGGTATGGCATTAAATAAGTAGATTAATTTAGGTGGTATTGTCATTTTTATTATATTTGCTTAGCCTATCCATGAGCACCTGATATTTTCCCAACTGATTGCACCTTCACAGTTTTGCAAAGTCTGAGAAATAATTTTCCCCTTTTTTCCTTTTCCTTTTAGATTTTGCTTCTTTTGGAGTTTGAAAGCATTCAGATTCAGCTCAAGTACTTTCTTTTCTTTTTTGTCTATGGTTACAATTGTAAGTGCAGGTACACTTGTTAAACTATGAACTCATAAAAGAAGATAACACTAAAAGAAGATAACACATGTCATTAACCTCTTGATAGAAAGGTGATGAATTTAAAATATAGAAAAATACATACATCTTCAGATATGTTTAATATGGTGATTTATTTTGCTGAACTATATTGTTGTGTACCGATGGATAAACTTTTCAAATTTCTTATTGTTGTTCAGTTGTGATACGGGGCAGTGGTAAGGACACATTAATTTAAATGTATATTAATTGGAAAATAAAAATAAACTACTTTAAAAAGAAATAATATGAAAAATTCAGAGAAGAATGGGAAAATTTATAAGAAATAAAGAAAATAATCAGAACTAGGAAGACAATATACAAAATGGCAATAATGATGTAAACAGAAAGAAAAAAGAGTATCACTGAATTCTCTATAATTATAATCAACCTTGGCCCTGGAAAAGGTTGAGAAAATATATCTCCTCTTCTTTGTACAAATCGGGAAATATGGATATGGAAAATTATACATACTGTCAGACAAGTTTGATATATGTCTCATTTTGTGAGTTTCATCCCCCTTTTTAAAAATCTTTGCTATCAGAGATGACTCATTGGGTAGGACAAGGGAGAAGACTATACTTGATAGTGAAAGAGATATGAAAACAAAAGGTATCAGTGAAATTAAAGCAAAAATGATTAAAAACAGAAAATAATAAGTCATGACCAAAACTTGCCCATGTACAGTGGGAAAAACTAAACCAATAGAAAATAGGTATGGAGAAAGGAATGGAGAAAAGACTCCAGATTAAAATTGAGAGCAAATGAAAAGTTATTACATATTCCTCATGATAATTAATTTAAATACAAATATCTACTAAGGTTTATTACTTGTGCAACAATTGTTTCAAAAACCTCTCATATACCAGCTATAAAAAATGTTTTGGTCTCTTTAAGAGTTGAGACATTACAGTTGAAATTGTAATTACCATTCCTTGAAGTGATTGTAATTAAAGAATCAGGGAGATAGTCTGAGTGAGGAAGGTAATTTTGATATATAAGCATCTATAAGGAATTTGTGAAGGAATGAGAAAGAAAGAAGGCAAGGAGAAGCTTTACTTTTTAGAACTGTTTAAATTGTTTTATGAAAAAATGTTATAAGGAAAACTTTTTGAAGATTGAATCTAAAAGAAAAAATCTTAAGGGATGAGATTCTATCATATTTGGAGAGAGGCAGAATTCAGAGAAAAAAAGGAGATATTTGCTTTATTATTTATTTTATCACTACTACAAATTCTTAATATTTATTTACTCTTATGAGGTAAATGGATTTAAGATATAGTGTTATAAGTAACAGCTACTGGGAAAGGGAATTTTTCCAATTAGTTAAAAAAAGTTTTTTTTTAATGAACCATGGTGGATATTGAGTTAAATGAGTAATGGGATAGAAGCTGCAATTCTATTGATTGCTAAGAAAATATCCAACATACTTCTGTATTACCCTAGATTTCAGTGAAATAAGATTAAATATGAAAATGAGTCAAGTAGCTGATTGAAGGATGACTTACAAGTGAAGTGAGTGATTTTATGTATTTTGTTACATATGATGAATAATTATCTAAACTTTCATACATTTGTTTTGATGTTCAATATTAATTTAGGATAAATCACTGAAAAAATAATTATTAGACGCTTTGTTTTTCCAGACGGAGAGAGGGAAGAAGAGAGAGAGCTCCAGAAAATATGTGAATGGAATTTTTAGAATGCCCCAGTTGGGACTATGGGGCCTGTATGGTGAATAAACTTTTCATATTGGTAAAGATTCTAATTATATTCAGATCCCTGTAAATTCTATTTTTAGAGAGTATTGAGACCCTATAAGTGACTACATGAGAAAAAAATGAATGAATGTATATGTTACCCATTGTAAATAAGTTGGATTTATAAAATCACATGACTTATCAAGAGATAGATTTTTTAAAAAATTTATTTTTTAATAAAGTTTTTTATTTTTAAAAATCTGCATCAGATAATATGACATTGACTCTTGCATAGCCTTGTGTTTCAGATTTTCTCCTCCTTCCCCCCATCCCCTCCCCTAGATGGCAAGCAATTCAATATATGTTAAACATGTTAAAACGTATGTTAAATCCAATAAGTATAAACACATTTATACAATTTTCTTGCTGCACAAGAGAAATCAGATAAAAAAAAGTAAACGAGTAAGCAAATAAAATGCAAGTGAACAACAACAAAAAGAGTGAGAATGTTATGTTGTGATCTACATTCAGTTCCCACAATTCTCTGGGTGTAGATGACTCTCTTCATCACAAGATCATAGGAACTGGCATCGATCATCTCATTGTTGGAAAGAGTCACATTTATCAGAATTGATCATCGTATAATATTGATGTTGTCGTGTACAATGATCTCTTGGTTCTGCTCATTTCACTTAGCCTCAGTTCATTTAAGTCTCTCCAAACTCTCTAAAAACATCCTCCTGATCATTCCTTATAGAACAATAATATTTCATAACATTCATATACCATAACTTAAGTCAGTCATTTTCCAATTGATGGGCATCCACTCAGTTTTCAGTTTCTTGCCACTATGAAAAGGGCTGCCACAAACATTTCTGCATGTGTGGGTCCCTTTCCTTCCTTTAATATCTCTTTGGAATATAAGCCCAGTAGAAATACTGCTGAATCAAAGGGTATGCACAGTTTGATAACTTTTTGAACATAGTTCCAAATTGCTCTCCAGAATGGCTAGATAAGTTCACAACTCCATCAACAATGTATTAATTTTCCTACATCCCCTCCAACATTCATCCTTATCTTTTCCCGTCATCTTAGCCAATCTGAGAGGTATGTAGTGGTATCTCAGAGTTGTCTTAATTTGCATTTCTCTGATTAATGGTGATTTAGAGCACCTTAAAAGATAGATTTGAAAATTATAGAGCTTATCTGTGTTTTTTAAGCATTAAGAAGAGTAAGAATAAAAGGATTTTTCATAAATGTGATCAATCATATTTGTCTAAAACCAAGAGCTAATATTGTGATATTAGAAAAACTCTGGAAACTTTTCCAATAAGATCAAGCAGATATCAAGAAAACCCATGATCAGCATTATTATTTGACATAGTACATAAGATGCTAGGTATAAGATTAAAATAAATAAATAAATAAACAAAAAAATGAATAAATGAAGGATCAAATGTTGATTAGGAAGAAGCACTATCACTATTTTCAAATTATGTGGTTATCTTAAAAAATCAATTAAGATTGATTGAGACAATCTTATTAAAAAATCCATAAAATCACCACTTCTCTATAATGCTCATGGGAACAAAACACAAAAAGAAAAGTATCATTTAACATAATAACTAGGTAGTATCAAGATAGGGAAATAAAATGTAAACCAATATTCCTAGTGAATATTGATACAAAAAATTTGAACAAAATGTTAGAGGAAAGGGACTATAGCAACACATCAGAAAATCACAGTGACATTCTCTCCCAGCCTCACTTTCTTTGAACTCAGACTAACAGAGAAAAAGACTATAAGAACTAAGGATATTAGCAATAGTGGAGCATTCTAACAGAGGACGAGACTGTGCATCAAGATTAGAAAAGGTTATAGATTCTGTATAGAGTGGTCCTAAACTTGTGCAATATTCAGCAATAGATGCCAATTGGAGATTCTTTTATTTGCTAGTCCGGGGCTAGATGAAAGAAGAGATTCTTTTTCTCAATTGCTATCTAGCCAAGATCTCCCATTTCATCCAGGACCATCTTCAGTTATCTTGAACAACATCTTACCCCTGGACCCAGATGTCTCTGGAGGGAAATTGAGGCAGGTGACCTTGCAAAATTCTCCCTCACTTGAATCCAATTCACTTGCATGTCATGGCATCACCTCCCTGATGTCATGATCCTTTTCAAGAATGAGGACAAACAACAACCTATTTACTATCCAATTCCAAGGAACAGATGCAGAGTGAACTAAGAGAGGGACTTGCATCTAAGAGAGGCATTCTTGAATGAACTCTAAGTTGTGTACTGAGCAAGGAACAAGTTCAGAAGCAAACACTGATTCAGAAGCAAGGAGTGGAGGAACCTCAACTCCAGCCTCTAGCTCAGTTTGAGGCTATAATAGAGTAAGTAGGGGAGAAGTCTCAAGCAGAAGGGTGGTTCTGTCACTCCAAACTAGCAGAGCTTTCCAGTTGATTAATAGTCATAGAGTCCAGCAACAGTTGCTAGAACTCAAAACAGGGCAAGCCATAGCAATAATATATCGCTCAGACCCAAACCCAGGTCATGAACTTGCAGATCTCAGGCTACTTTAAGAGCTTTAAAAATCTGTATATTTGCAATCTAATGATTCTTATTGTCTCTTCTCAATCTTCCTTCTAGTTCAATTGTTTCTGAGAGTAGATATCTTCTACTTTCTCCTATTAAAAAAAGAAACAGAAAAACCTTTTGACTTCTTTTATTCCATGGAATCATTGAGTTTTGTTTACTTCATCTTATTTTTTCAGAAGTATGTAACTTACTTTTTCTATTTTCTATTCTTTTTTAATATAATATTTTATTCCCTCAAATTACATGTCAAAACAATTAACATTTTTACAAAGTTTTGAATTCTAAATTATATCCTTTCCCCTTTCCCCTATTCCCTCCCCAAGACAGCAAACAATCCAGTATCAGTTATACATGTGCATTCATGCAAAACATTTCCATGTTAATAATTTTGTACAAGAAGGCTCTGTTGCCCCATCCCCCCCAAAAAATAAAAGTGGAAAATAGTAGGTTGCAATCTATATTCAGACAATGTCACTTCTTTCTCTGGAAGTAGGTAGCATACTTCATCATGAGTGCTTTGGGATGGTCCTGAATCACTGTATTGCTAAGAATATAGTTCTTCATTGTACAATAATAGTGTTATTACTATGCCCATTGTTCTTCTGGTTCTGTTGACTGTTCTTTGCATCCGTTCTTATAAGTCTTTCTACGTTTTTCTGAAATCATCCTCCTTGTCATTTCTTACAGCACAATATTCCACCATAATTATATTCTACACCTTGTTTAGCCATTCCTCAATTGATGGGCATGCCATTCTTTGATTACCAATTCTTAGCCACCACAAAAAAAGCTGCTATAAATATTTTTTGTACAAATAGATCAAAGGGTCTGCACAGTTTTATAGCTCTTTGAACATACTTCCAAATTTCTCTCTAGAATGGTTGGATCAATTCACAACTCCACCAATAGTGTTTTATTATATCAGTTTTCCCACCCCTCCTAACATTTGTCATTTTCCTTTGTCATATTAGCCAATCTGACAGAAGTGAGATGATACCTCAAAGTTGTTTTAATATGCATTTCTTTATTCCGTAGTGATTTAGAGCATTTTTTCTACTTTCTGTTCTAAGCCAATTATTTATTCTTATTTTTTTCTCATAAGCTCATTTTACTACTTAATTTCTTGCTATACTTATTCATTTCACTCTTGGTATTCTTTTGGCCAATCCACTTTTTTCTTCTCTGAGATTCTGCTTATAACTGTTCTAGGCTTATTCTAGTTTTTTGAGTTAACTTTCTTGGTTTCTCTTAAGCCATAGTATTTCTTCATTGTGTTCACTGTTTCCTTCTCTTTTCTCATAATAAATGTTTGTTAATTGATTCACTAAACTCTTATGTTTAGCCCAGAAATGTTTCAAAACAGAACCAGAAGCCAATAGATTCTTTATAAAGCTTTTTATTTTCAAAATGCATGCATAGATAGTTTTCAACATTCATCCTTGCAAAACCTTATGTTCCAATTTTTTTTCTCCTTCCCTTCTCCCTACTCTCTCCCTTAGATGGCAAATAATCTAATATATATTAACATGTGCAATCCTACTATACATATTTCCACAATTATCATGCTGCACAAGAAAAATCAGATCAAAAAGGGAAAAATAAGAAAACAAAATACAAGATAACAAAAAATATGAAAATGCTATGTTGTAATCCATACTCAGTTGCCACAGTCCTCTCTCTGGATGCAGGTGGCTTTCTTTCTTACAAGACCATCAGAACTGGCCTGAGTCACCTCGCTATTGAAAAGAGCCATGTCCATCAGAATTGATCATCATATAATCCTGTTGTTGCTGTGTGCAATGTTCTCTTGGTTCTACTTACTTCATTTAGCATCAGTTCATTTAAGTCTCTCCAGACCTTTCTGAATTGATCCTGCTGGTCATTTCTTATAGAACAATAATATTCCATAACATTAACATACCATAACTTATTCAGCCATTCTCCAACTGATGGGCATCCACTCAATTTCCAATTCCTTACCACTACAAAAAGCACTGCTACACACACATTTGCATATGTGGGTTCTTTTCCCTTTTTTGTGATCTCTTTGGGATACAGGCTCAATAGACACATTGCTGGATCAAAAGGTATGCATAGTTTAATTGTCCTTTTGGCATAGTTCCATATTGTGCTCTAGAATGGTTGGATAAGTTCATAACTCTATCAACAATGTATTAATGCCCCAGTTTTCCCACATCCCCTTCAACATTTATCATTATCTTTTCCTATCATCTTGGCTAATCTGAGAGGTGTGTAAGTGGTACCTAAGAGTTGTTTTAATTTGCATTTCTCTGATCAATAGTGATTTAGAGCATTTTTATATAACAAGAATTGGTTTTAATTTATCTGAAAATTGTCTGTTCATATTACTTCGTCATTTGTCATTTGGAGAATAAATCTGTAGATTCTTGAGAATGGATTCTTCAAGGAAAGCCACCATATACTTTTATAAATAAGTATTATATTTATCAGTATTCTGGCCATGGACACTTTCAGGGACCTAAAGCCTGTAGCACTCCACTAAGGTGGGAAGCACCAACCAGAGCTCTGATTAGGTTTACTCTGAATAATAACACTCTAAAGGAGCCTAAAGGTCATAGTGTTGAGATTAAAGATGATCTAGTGGAGCCTGGAGCCTGGAGCTTTGAAGGGAAAATGCTATATAAAGGCTTGAAACATGATTTCTCCACAGAAATTACAAGGAGAGTTCCAGAATTCTACTCAAGGCAATGACCAGCCAAGATTTCAGAAATTTGATGTTTAGTCATGCTTCACCTTTCTTAACAAAGAAGGGATGGATAAGAGCTACATTAATGTGTGAATTTAATTTGTTTTACTTGGATATGTGTGTTACAAGGAAGTGTATTTATTTTTATTTGGGGACATTAGAAGGACATGAGAGCAGAGATATTTATTCCAAAATAAAAGAAGGAAAAGGATGAAACATTTTTAAATGCATAGAGAAGTGCATAAGGAAACTGAGAAAGATACAAATAGGACAATTGTGGAATATATTGTTAGTGTTATTATATACTTTAAAATTTATATAGATTTATTTTATATACACATATGAATTAGAGCTTCATAGGCTTATACACAATTCTCTTTTTCTCTTTGTTTTATATAGAAATGATAATGTTTACTGATATTAGTCAATCAAGTTCATAAGAATAAAAAAGATTTTTTTAAAATGAAGTAGGTAGAACTAGGGACACAAGAAAAAAATGACTACAACAAACTAAATGGAAGAACAATAACAACAACAAAAGAAGGATGATCTATAATTATGATGATGAAAATTGACCTTTAAGAAGAAATACATAGCTGTGGGAATATGGAACACTACATATATTGTCAAATTTGGATATTATGTTGGTTGATTTAGAGTTGCTTAGAATAGAGGCAACTGGTGGCAGAATATATAGAGTGCTAGGTCTGGCACCAGGAAGACCTGAGTTCAAATTAGGTCTCAGATGCTTGTTAGCTGCGTGATCCTGAAGAAGTCATGTAACTTTAATTTTGCTTCAATTTCTTCAACAGTAAAATGTGGGTAATATTAACACTTACTTCCCAGAGTTGTTGTAAGAATCAGATTTTTTTAAAAATGCTTAGCATAACATCTGACAGATAATAGGTGTAATAAAATGCTTATTCCCTTCCCCCCCTTAATTTTGCTGAATTTTTTCCTCTTTTTTTTAATTCCTCATAATAGGGAATACATCTGTGGAAAGGGATATATGGAGAAGTAAAAATGATACAAAATCAAAAATTAACAAAAATTTTTAAAAATATACTTTGATGGGGAGGTTAGGAATATGATTTTAAGAGGTAGGTGTCTATATTTACTGAGATTGCTTACAAGTTGAGGAGAGAGAGCTTAGACCTGTAGAACTAAGTTTTCAAAAAAAAAATCATATTGTGATTGCATTAAATCATCATCCATCTTAAGAGGGAAAAAGGAGAATCTATATACAAAATGTACTTATTACTAATGAAAAATTTTTTGGAAGAAAGCTTTGATATGCTAGAGTTAGGGGGTGCTGTAAATATCCAAGTTTATATGCAATGCAATTGCTATTGGAGAAATTAGCAGCTCACCAAGAAAGTTTCTCAGCTTTCTTCTTTAGTTTATCAAGTGCCCTGCCTTTGATGGTTGTTGGTAAGTTTTCTTTGTTTCCCTAGAGTTTCTAGGATGGTAACTTACGGGGAATTCAAGTGTTAAATGTTACTTCTACTTCCAGATCTGTGCTTTGAAAATGTAAATGCTACATTGTTTGAGAGGACCAAAAAGTGAGAATTTAGAGAGGAATCCAGCTCATACTTGGTCTCTTCTCACAATTATGGCCCTTGACTTTCAGAACCTTGTCTTGATTCTAAAAAATTTTCCCCCTTCATGGGTTCATCTATGATATTCTGGAGTTATTCTCTCAACCAGCATGCACACTAACATGTTGGCTTCTCAGAACACAGGTAGTTATTTCTTCTCCTTAGGGAGATCCTAGGGGTAACCTTGAGGGACTATGGGGTTCTTTCAATGCTATTGTTTCAATCCCTCTTTCTAATATGTTCTCTTGCAATATCATTGCCAGTGATTGGTCTCTCAATATTAGTTAAGTGATTACTATTTCCTAGATATCACCAATTAGTAATTAACTTAAGAGATGTATAACATCTCCATGAACCAGAATACATATCTCTTCTCTGTCTTCTTAGTACCTGAGGATAATGGATTTAAATTTAAGTGGTTTCTACTAACAATTCATCCTCACCTTCCAGGTGAAGCATAGCTGATGATGAGTTATTCATTTGCTACAGAACACAGACTCTCAGCTACTAATTCTGTCCAAAGCTCCTGGACTAGGTCTCTGAGTTTACTCCTTAGGATGTACTCATTGAGTACATCTCTGGTGGCTCTTGTAATCTGCTGAAGCATACGGGGTTCTAGCCTTGTCCATCCTCTATATTTAATCACCTAAAAACCAGAAAGAGTATTTAACATGAGAGAGACAAAAAACCTGTGTTCAAGGCCACACAGCAAATCTCAGTAAAGGAATAAACATATGATATGCCATTTGCAGGCATTTTTCTCTTATAGGCACAGGAGGGAAAGGGTACAATTCAATTAATTAATACCTTTCACAAGCACACTCAGTTATGTCTCCACAGCCAATTAAAGGCATTTCTTGCACCTTTTTTTACACATATAAAAACAAAGGCATCAATTTTTTTCAATGACCTAAATTTCTGATTAAAGTCTTAATTCTCCTGGGAAAAGAGTCTTGGTAATCTAAAAAGCATACTATATATTCAGTAAACAGTTTAGCATTCTCTCAGGATTAACATTTGTAGTGTCTTGTATCAATTGCTGGGACTAGGACAAGTCTTAAAATACCCACCCAGTATCATGAATCTACGATTCAATATTCATTCTAAACAGAATAAAAGGACCCCATTTAAAGTCTAAAATGCACCTTTAGATTTCTCTGGGAACCACCCTGTGTAAAGTATAGAGCAGCTGAACTTCAGTATGCATATATTAGTAGAATATAGGAAGTAAACCGCTGAGCACAATCTAAAATTGTTTGCTCTAAAAATTGTTAACAATATGCCTCTTTGGAAGCTGCAATATCTTCAATCAGAATCTCTTAGAGAATATGTACTATACTCTGTTTTGTTAATAAAACAAAAGGATCTTTGAGCTTACTTTTTAAAGCTGACAGTTCTAGGCTGGTTTGCAACATTTTGCATTTAAATGTTAAAACCAGAAATAACTCTAGATTATCTTCAGAATGCATAAAAGCTACTTGATTGTTTCTCAGAGTTCCTGTAAAAATCTTGAGGTTGCAAGAAGTATCAAAATGTGATTCTAATCTGATTCCAAACACTAACTCAAGGCTTGTTTCCTTAACAGTTCCAAAAAATAGGCCAGATGACTAACTCCTTTTCCTTCTGACTCATTTCCCTGATCCCAAATGTTTACAGGGTACAGGATGGTGCCACTCTCTGTCAATATGGGACCTGGAAGCTGAGTGCTCTATGTCTAGAAAAATGTCTCTTTTAATGCCTATCACTTAAAATTACTGTTAGTCAACAAGTATTTATCAAGTTCCAAAAAAGGCAAAAAACCAAAACCAAAAACAAACCCCATCCTCCTGTCCTTAGGAATTCACCTTTATTTGTGGGAGACAACATACAAACAAAATAGACATATACAAAATACATACAGAGTTTAGGGAAAGTAATCACAGGTGGAAGGCATAACAGTGTGGGAAGGAGGTTAGGAAAAGACCCAAAAAGGCGAAAGAAGGATTCTAGTTGACTTTTAAAAAAACCAAAGAAGCGTAGAGGAGGATGTAAGGAGGGAGAGTATTACAGTGTTGAAATGAAAAAAATCCTTCCCTTTCTATTATTCTTACTCTTTAATTCCTATCTAGTTCAGTTTTACTCTTCTCCAATCCCTTTCTATCTCTTTTCCATTATGCCATCTAGAAATACTTGACTTACACTTTTTCTGTCCTTATTCTTGCCCTCATGTTTGAGGACTATGATGTACATATTTGTTTCCCTTTTAAAAAAATTGCTTTCTAGATCATCAACCTCCTGAATTCCCATGATTTTTTTCTTTGATCAACCTCAGTAAAGAGCAGGAATGTTTTCATAGTCCAAATACTTGCCTTCTTCTCATGTACATTGGAAAAAATGATTAGAATTCCCAATATCTGGTTTTTTTGACGGGCTACTCTGCTTAATAGAGTATCAAATTTCTTAGGGGAAATATTTCTCCTTTTGTTTTTGCTATACTTTCTCAGTAACATTTCTTTGTAAAAGTAAATTAATGTAATTGGCTAAATAATAATGGGACATTTTGGGAAGTCAATGTTATGAATTCTATGTGAAATCATTTGCTTTTTAAAAAAAAACAAATGTAATAAATTCTACACATTGCTTTCAACTGTCTTGCTTCCTTCTACATGTCTTTCAGTTCTTACCCGTGCATTTAAAAATGTTCCAGTAGTACTCTTTTTTTAGAGCAGTACTGATAATCCTCTGAATACCCAACAATCCCCAAATTAAAAAGACAGATGGCAGAAATAAAACAAATAAACATAGTCAAGCAATCAAATCATATAATGGGCTAAATGGGTCCAAATCATATAAATGGGTCTAAAAATGTATGTCTTTGAACCCTATGCTTTGCAAGCATTACAAAATACTAGGGAGCCTATCTGCCAAGATAAACCAAGGGACTATATGAACACAATTACACAAAAACACTTTTTTTTTTTTGCATAAATACAGATATGGATAATTGGAGAAATACTATTGCTCATAGGTAGGCTGAACCAATATCATAAAAATGATAGTTCTACCAAGATGAATTTATTTATTCAGTGCCATACCAATCAAACTACTAAAGATTTTTTTTCATTTTTTCTTATTTTTTTTACTCCTCCTGTGCCATCCTCTCTCACCCCCAACATAGCTAGTATAGAAATATGTTTTTAATGACGTCATATATATAGTTGATATCATCTTGTTTGCCTTCTTACTAGACAGGGAATTTAGAACTCAAAATTTTAAAAAATGAATGTTAAAAATTATTTTAAAAAGACCATAATGAAGCAATTCATTCTTTTCTTAGCTTATAACTTCTTCAAATTTTTGTCTCCTCAAATCAGTCAGGCTCTGTTGATGTTGCAAATTTGCTATAATTTATTTTGTAGCTCATCTTAGTGTTACTAAGTGCCTCTGAGTAATCTTAAAGCATTGTAAACCACTATGTGGTTCTAAAGTCTGAAAGTTAAATGGCATACTTTAATTGTGAATAGAATTACTGATATAATTTGCCTTATTTTTGGTAGTTTTTATTTTGAATTAATAAGAAAGCTACTCCTCTGACACCTGAATATGAACAATTAAAGCTGCACAGGAGATTAGTAACATAAGTAGATAGTTTAGGAGATATGTCCATTATTCATTGGATCTAGTTTGTTTCTTAGCTGTGCTCTAACAGTGAACTAAGATCCAATATTACAGTATCACAAAATTTAGAGACAAAAAGGACCTCAGCAGCCAAACAACAAAGGAATTTGCACTCTAGCTTACTTAATTTGTTCATCTATCCTATGCTTGAAAATCTTCAAGGTTTTCAGTACTCTAAAGACAGCCTGTTTTACTTTCTGACAGTTTTAATTAGAAAATATTTTTCTGATATCAAGGTCATATTTTTTCTATCTGTAACTTCTATCAATTCCTCTAGATTTTGCTTTTTTGGGGGAAAGGGAATGAATCTAAACCATCTTTCACTGTTGTCTTGTGCTCTTCTCATCTTCAAATGAAAATCCTCTTTTTTAAACATGAAACAATGCCTTTCTATCCAGTCTTATTGAGTCTGGTTTTATGAAAATGAAAGATTTTATACTTATTCCTTTCATTTTTTTCTTTTTAGGTACAGTTATCTTATCAAGATCTTTTTGGATCCTGACTCTAATCCAGTTTGTTAAATTACCCTTCCATCTTTGTGTCATCTACAATGAATATGCCATCTATGCCTTTATCAAAATCTTTGATGCTGTTGTCAAGCAGCATGGAGCCAAACACAAATTTTTGAAACATTCTATTGGAGACCTCCTGCTCAGTTAACATTGACCCATTAATGACTGTTTGAGTATGGCTATTCCAGTAATGCAATACTATGGCTATTATCTCTAATGGTATTAGCCAGATTGATCTTTTAAAAATGATTTTGAAGAGAGGTCCAGTAGGCAAACAGATCTGAACCAGGAATAACCCAATCTGAAAGGAAATATTTGCTAGAAAGCACTATTGGATCTCAGGGAAATTAACCAACAGTCTGTTCTGTGATCTCAGGATTGTAAGAAAAGAAGTAGCCCAGATGGCTATCTGTGGTTAAGTATTTTTTTAAAAAGTTGTTTTGTGATTTTTTGTGGATTTTTTTTTTTACCATAAAAGGCAGTACAGTTAATATATCTAATTAGTGGATTTATTTCACAAATCCATCAGGAGTACATGAACTAAGAGAAAGATATGTTAGGATCATTATCCTCTTCAGCAGAGTATACATAATTGTCAAAGTTGGTGAAAGACAACTAAAGTACTTAGGAAAGAAAAAATGGATTCCAGATAATGAGTAAATTAATACAAGAATGGAAAAAAGCATTTATTAAACTCTTACTATTTGCAAAGCTATATGCTAATCCTTGAGACTAAATCACAATTTATCACAATCAGTAAAAAATTTGAATCTGATAGGAGGAAACAATACATAATATGTTATCTCCAAAAGAAATGTTCCCCATGCCCAATATGCCAAAGACACTCAACCAAATCTCTTTATGTCTTTAATTATTAATGGGAAAACCATCAATTCAAAAATTGGACTCCCTTAATTAAAGACTATAATTGTCCCATCATATATGGCTGTTTGCCTTCCACAGGCTAATTAGGTGTTGTTCTAGACTAGGAGTCAGGAATGTCTAAATTCAAATCCAGCTTCAGATACTTATTCTTGATGTCTTATAGTCATTAGCTTCCATTTGCCCTATTCTAGTTTTTAATGTATGCTTTTCTTCAGTTAGCTTTTGCATCTCTTTATCCATTTGAAAAGGTGTTTTTTCCTCTGGATTTATTTTGTATTTGGCTTATTGTATGCTTAAGGAATTGTTTTCAATTTTTTCCTTTCTTTTCCAAGCTGCTGACTCTCTTCCATACCTCTCATTTATTTTCCTAATTTTTCTTCTACCTCTCTTATTTGCCTTTAAAGTCTTTTATGAGCTTTTCCAAGAAGCATTTTTGGGCTTGAGACCAATTCATATCATCCTCTGAAACTTCCAATGTGGACATTTTGTCCTTGTCTGAATTGGTGTTTTTATCTTCCCTATGACCATATGGTTCGATGGTTAAGGTTTTTGCATTTCTTGCTCATTTTATTTTTTATTTCCTGTTTTGTGCCTCTTGTGGTTGAGCTTTGCTCTTGGGGCAAAGGGGGGCACTGTCCCAAACTTCCTGTGTAGTTTTGAGTCTTGACTTTGAGCACAAGGGCCCCTTGATTTGGTGATTTGCTTGTAATAGAGGGTACCTGCCCTCTCCAGAAAACAGCCTGATTTCTCTAAGTGGAAATTTGCCTTTTGTGCTGAGACTGGAAGCTGCTCCACTGGTCAGCTAGTTACTGAGCCAGGACCAAGGGTCTCAGTTGCTGATCTGCTGTGATTAAGACCCTCTCACTGGCTTTTCCAGTCTTGAAGTCCACATAGCTAGTAAGTGTTAAGTGTCTGAGGCTGGATTTGAACTTCAGTCCTCCTGACTTTAAGGTTGGTGCTCCATCCACTGCACCATCTAGCTTCCTAGATGTTTTCTAATCTTTTTAAATAGAGCCCCCATTGAAGCAATAAACTGGGAAAACATTTTACAGTTAAAGGTTCTGATAAAGGCCTCATTTCCAAAATATATAGAGAATTGACTCTAATTTATAAGAAATCAAGCCATTCTCCAATTAATAAATGGTCAAAGGATATGAACAATTTTCAGATGATGAAATTGAAACTATTTCTACTCATATGAAAGGATGTTCCAAATCACTATTGATCAGAGAAATGCAAATTAAGACAACTCTGAGATACCATTACACACCTATCAGATTGGCTAAGATGACAAGAAAAGATAATGATGAATGTTGGAGAGGATGTGGGAAAACTGGGACACTGCATTGTTGGTGGAGTTGTGAATGAATCCAACCATTCTGGAGAGTAATTTGGAATTATGCTCCAAAAGTTATCAAACTGTCATACCTTTTGATCCAGCAGTGTTACTATTGGGCTTATATCCCAAAGAGATATTAAAGAAGGGAAAGGGACCTATATGTGCCAAAATGTTTGTGGCAGCCTTTTTTGTAGTGGCTAGGAACTGGAAAATGAATGGATGTCCATCAATTGGAGAATGGCTGAATAAGTTATAGTATATGAATATTATGGAATATTATTGTTCTGTAAGAAATGACCAGCAGGATGAATACAGAGAAGCTTGGAGAGACTTATGTGAACTGATGTTAAATGAAATGAGCAGAACCAGGAGATCATTTTACGGTTCAACAACAATACTGTATGAGGATGTATTCTGATGGAAGTGGACATCTTCGACAAAGAAAAGATCTAATTTAGTTCCAATCGATCAATGATGGACAGAATCAGCTACATCCAGAGAAGGAACACTGGGAAATGAATGTGGACTACTTGCATTTTTGTTTTTCTTCCCAGGTTATTTTTACCTTCTGAATCCAATTCTTCTTGAGCAACAGGAAAATGTACAGATCTGCACAAATATATTGTATCTAGGATATACTTTAACATGTTTAACATATATAAGACTGCCTGCCATCTAGGGGAGGGGCTGGAGAGAGGGAAGGGAAAAGTTGGAACAGAAGTGAGTGCAAAGGGCAATGTAAAAAAAAATTATCCATGCATATATTATGTCAATAAAAAGCTATAATTAAAAAAAAAATAACATCCCCATTGTTTTGTACTACAGTGATGGATATCACTTCTAAACTCACTGCCAAACTAACTTAAGCCTTCATTTGATACCACCTCCCTCAGTTTCCTCTCCCTCTGATTGGAGGTCTGGAGGGCAGAATACAAAGTCTTCTATTAGTGCTTTCCTTTATGGAGAAGAGAAACTGTTGTTTGCTCACTTCATTTGGCATCTGCTGCCTCTTTTAGTTTCAACTTTATGGGGAACTATATACTTCCACACTGGGCACTCTCTGGTGTCCTCTCCCATTATCCCCCACCAAGTTCCACCCTTTTCTTCTTCTATTTATATGTTGTCTCTCCCTTTAGATTGGAAGCTTATTGAGAGCAGGTACTGTTATTCTTTTAAATAATTTTATGTTGGGGTTATTTAGCACAGTGCCCAGAATAGAGTAAGTATTAATGTATTGGAGTGGGTTGTTTTCTCCCTTTCCTGAATATTATATCTTGACTACAACTGGAAAAGCTGGTATGGTGAGTGATATAGAAAATCAGTTAGGAAGGAATAAATTAGAAAGGAACATCTTCTTGCAGTGAGGACTCATTTGAAATTGGGATAGCACTTGTAGTTTCAGAATACAATAAATTATCCAGTTCCATTCAAGAGCATGGCACATCACTTAGCTTCAGATCTACATGTAGAAATTCTTACATCAATAATATTTTAGACTATGATGTAGATGTAAGTAATCTCATAGGCCATTAGATACCCAGAATAGGAAATATAGTTGAAAAGAGTGAACATCAGCCACAGTGGGGAGAAGAATGGGTGCCAGAGTCTAAAAGCTGGGCCATGAGAAGACTTAACCAGAATCTGTCTAATCTAAACTAGTTTTGTATATAGTTAACACCTTTCCTTCTTCAAGGTCAAATTGGTGTTCTTTTTGTTGTTGTTGTTAGTTTTTGTTTTATATCATTAAGGTCTGGTTAGTTTATAGACAAAGAGTATTTGGTTTAATTTGGGAAAAATTTGTGGGTTACCAATTAAAATTGGTTGTTTTAATGAATTTGTTTTATTTCTTTTAAATAGTAAGATTAAAGAATTGTCTGTAACTATATGTTTTTGTGAATTCATTTGAAATTGCAGCAAGGTAGAAGACTTTTTTTCCTATTGGGTCAAGGACACTATAAGTCTAATGTCTATTTCAATAAATATACAATAAATTTTTTTTCTGGTGATTATTACTATCTGCAAAAGGATATATGAAGGGGAGAGAGAAAACAAATTCTCTGGCATTACCCTAGAGCATCCTCTGGTGTTGGGTGGCATGTATAACTGCTGGGAATTAGTATCAGATTGACAGGATTTGCTTCTCATTATTTTTGTGGTTATAAATGATTTAATAACAGTATTTATTGAGAAGCAACCTTGATGTAGTACAATATCAACAAAATTGTTTTGATCATGTACACCTACTGGTAAAAAATTTTTGAGGCACAAAATCTTAATCCTCAATCTTATTTCCTTCCTTCTGAGACTATCCTAAGTTTATTCTATATTCTCTACCTTGTTTGTATAAAATTGTTTGCATGTTGTCTCCATTAGACTTGAGAGAAAAGATTGTCATTTTCCTGTCTTTGTATCACCAGCACATTATCTGGCATATAGAAGAAATTGCTTATGAAATGCTTGGTGAGTAGCACAATCCCAATATTTGTGTAATTATTCTTTTATTCATATAACTATATGAATTGTAACAGACATTATGAAATTACATAAACATAATTTGAATTGTAGATGAAAAACTATTTACAGTTAACAGACATCTATTAGAACTTAAGTAGAACAGTGACAAGTTTAGAGCTGTGGAACAGACTTGAAGCAGGGAGACCAATTGAGAGGCTATTTTAATAGTCCAGATGAGAAAGGACTAGGAACTGAACTTTTGAATGTTAGGTCTACAATTGAAGGTTAAGGGATGGATGTGAAAGATGTTGTGGAAGACAAAATTTGGTAATTGAGTTTGTGGAGTGAGGGATAAGGAGTTAAGGATAAAGATAGTTTTCAACATTAGCCCTTGCAAAATCTTGTGTTCCAAATTTTTGTCCTTCCTTTTTACTTACCTGGACAGCAAGTAATCTAGGACAGGTTAAATATGTACAGTTTTTCTTTCCATATTTATCCTGTTGCACCAGAAAAAAATTAGGAAAAAAGGGGAAAAATGAGAAAGGAAAAAATGCAAGCAAACAATAATGGGAAAAAAAATGTGTTGTGATCCACATTTAGTCCCTATACCCTCTTTACGGATACAGATGGTTCTCTTTAACACAAGTCTATTGGAATTAGCTTGAATCACCTCATTGTTGAAAAGAGCCAAGTCCATCACAGTTGATCATCACATAATCTTGTTGCTGTGTATAATGTTCTCTTGGTTCTACTCAATTTACTTAACATCGGTTCATGCAAGTCTCTCCTGGTCTTTCTGAAATCAGCCTGTTAATCATTTCTTGTAGAACAATAATATTGCATTACATTCATACACCATAACTTATTCAACCATTCCCCAACTGATGGGCATCCACTCAGTTTCCAGTTCTTTGCCACTACAAAAAGGGTTACTACAAATATTTTTGCAAATGTGGGTCCTTTTCACTTTTTTTTTATGATCTCTGGGATATAGATCCAATAGAGACATTGCTGGATCAAAGGGTATGCACAATTTGATAGACCTTTGGGCATAGTTCCAAATTGCTTTCCAAAATGGTTGGATCAGTTCACAATTTCACCAACAATGTATTGTATCTCAGGTTTCTTACATCCCCTCCAACATTTATCATTATCTTTTCCTGTCATCTTAGCCAATTTGAGAGGTATGTAGTGGTAACTCAGCATTTGTTCAGTATTTTGAGTGTGTTAAATATGAAAATGAAATCAAATCAAAACTTATTTTCTTATCAGGGAAGGCAAACACTAGTCATCACCTTACTATAGTATTTTTAATCCTAAGTGTTCTAAATAAAAATCACTTATAATCATTTTCCAATAAAAGATCAAAATTTTTAAGAAATGCTGTTAATTTTTAATGATGTCATTGGAAGAAAATATTCCTCTGAACTTTCATAAGGGTTTTTATTTTGTCATTTTATTCCCAAAGTGTCTCACTTTGTCATTAAAATCACAATTGTCATTAAAAATATGGAAACTATCTACTCCAAATGTATATGACTTCTCTAAATATATTTACTTTCTGCTCCCTGCTCCACTTGCACAAATCCTCTCAGTCCCTTTAGTATAAGAGCAATTCCAAGAAGGATATTATTAATTTATTTAGAATAAATTGAAAAGGACAGCAGTTAGGTTGTATAATTCCAACCCTAGCAATTATAAAGCACTTCCTACAGTCACACAACTAATAAGTATTTTAGGTCAGATTTGAATTCTATCCTTCCTGATTCTATAATCAGCACTATTCACTGTGCCATCTAGCAGCCTCAAATGGAAGATCAGTATTTTTCCCCATATTTTTCAAATGCCACTGTGTTCCTTCATCATGCCCCAAGGTAATATGAATAATGGTTATTATATATACTATATGATGTTCAGTTAACTGGACAGCCAAAAGAGTTCATAGTTCATCTTAGTTTTATGTACACCCACACCCACACCCACCCACATCCACACCTATACACACCTCAGAAACTATAGGCTTCTCAATTGAACTAGAAAAATCATATATTAACATTGATGTTTTATTGTATTTTTGTTTTGTTAATTTCCCAGTTATATGTTAATCTAGTTTGAGTAGATTAATACTCAAGTTGAGTTGAGTAAAATAAGTTGAGTAGAGTAATAGGTCCTGTATGTTTACTCATACTTGTAGAGAAAAATTTTAAGTGAAGAAATTGTTCTATCAATGCAGATTAGCAACTCTTCTGCAACCTGTTGTCTTAGAAAATTAGTTGAGACACTAAGAAATTAAGGATCTGTTCAAGACCACACAGCTAGCACACAGCAGAACTGAGACTAGAAACTAAATCTAATTGTATTCATCATTTCACTAAATCAAATGACTTGATAACAGAGATTAAAACTGTCAGAGTGATGTTATAAAAGATCGAAGATTTAGAATCAAAAGATCTGGTTGCAGAGATCTGTTCTGACACTAGCTTCTGTGACTTTAGGCAATTCAATGTTGACCTCTTATCCTGAGTCTTCTAAGGATAACCAAACATCTTCATAAATTCTACATTCAAATGCCTATAATTCTTCTCAATAACTACTCTTCATTAAGGATCCATTCAATACAAGATAGCTCTGCCTAATTTTCAAATGATGTTAGCTACCTAGGTTTTATTGTAATCTCGTTCAAGTATTTCAAGGGACTTTGAAAAAGCATCACATTAAGTTGATTGAATTACGGGGTTTATTGAGCCTAAATTGATTGAATTACAGGATTTATTTGCAATATATAAAATGATTCTATTAAAAAAAATGTTTAAGATGTGTATACCAGGTATTTGATTTGGTCTGATGCAAGGAAATAAAGCCATACACACAGGTAACAATAGCAGAAAACCTACTTGATCCAGGAAATTAAGGGATTTTTATCCCAAAGGCTTTTAGCTTCACCTGACTATAAATGGTAGTTGTGGGATAGTTTTTGTTGGTAGTGATGAGGAATGCAACCTTTTTTTCAAAAGGGTTGGATACGGGAGCTGGGCTAGAAGCCAGGCAAGTACTCTGAGGGCCACTGGTTTTCCAAAAATTTTTCAATTCAAGTATCTTGGACTATCTTCATAAAAGTCTCAGATGAGGTGGTGCTTAAAGTTGTGACAGTAGTTTCAGTTTAAGGTTCAGCTCACTTGCTAGTACTCCCTTCCTCCTCATCTCTATATTTTAGACTAAAGCTTCTTAAACTGTGGATTGAGATCTGATATGAGGTGTGCAATTGAATGTGGGGGTCACAAAAATTTTGTTTCAGAACCCAATGATCAAAAATTAATTCAAAACCAAACAATGAATTGAGGTGTTTCTGGAAGCACTTGCCCATGTTGCATTGCATGGTTTCATAGTCATAGCCTTGGTTCTGAACACACAACATGTATATTTTCCTGTGTGTGCAGAAATATTGCCAGGAACACCTCAGATCGGATTCTAGATGGGATAGCGTAAAAACGTCTCAGGTGAAAAGGGGTCATGAATGGAAAAAATTTAAGAAGCCTGGTGTTAAACAATCTATCAAACAGCTCTGGAATTTAAGGTTCACCAGTTTTCAAATTCCAAGTCTCATCTGTTCTCTTATGTAAATGAGTGGATGGGGAGATGACACAAAGACAATGCTAAGCTTCCAGGACAAGGATACTGTGTTCTCCATTTCTTTGCTCTTTCAATAAAAATACCTTAAAAGGGTTTTGTGGTCCATAGTGATGCAAGAGCTGAGATAGTATCCATGTAATGTTAAAAAGACAGAAAGCATCTTTGGATAGATCCTCTATGGGGAAATTGTGGAAATATTTAGTCAAAAACTTCACAAGATTAGAAAGTGCTCATGAGCTTCCATCTCTAACACTGAAAGAAGTACTTACATCCATGAGAACACAGTGCATCAGAGTAACAAATAAATTCTACAATTCTTCCAAGCTCGACTCAAAATGTTATTTTCTCATGAATCTTTCCCTGATGGCACTGAAACTAGAAAGGATTTTTTTCTGAAATTTTATTATTACTGTTTACATCTTTCTTATCTACTTATAACACTTTCCTTTCTCTTCCCTTAATATCAACAAATGACTTCTGTTCTTATCTACTTATAACATTTTCCTTTCTCTTCCCTTAATATCAACAAATGACTTCTGTTCCTACCTTAAGGGAGAAGATATGAGGCCATCTAAGAAAAAATCCATCAACTACATTATCTTCCTTTTCCCTTTCATCTCAAAGAAAGAAGTGTCTTTAATTCTTGTCAAAGCAGGAGGACTCCAAACAAAAGCCTTCCCTTGATTTCAATACTAACACAAACTATTGCCCTATCTCTTATTTTTCACAATTGGACTACAAAGTCTTCATTTCCTGATCATTCATTACTAAAAATTGTACAAATTAGCTCTCCTTTATACCTAAAAATGATCTAAGGAGCTCCTAGATATAGTCTCCTCTACTGAATTCCATGACACTACACATCTTTGGCTCTCCTCCCATTTCTCCTATTCTTCCTCTATCTTCTTTGCTGTCTTATCCTCAAATATTAGTGCTCCTCAAGGTTATTTCCATGATCATATTTCTTCATCCTCTTTATAAATTTCATCTAATTTTACCAGTTTAATCATTGTCTCTCCTCAGAGCTCCAACTCTATTTCCAATTTCTTGGTGGATATCCTTTTAACCCATTCAAAACTCAGTATGTTCAAATTTGAATTAACTAATAACTTTATCAAATATCCCCTCCTTTCCCCTCCCTTTTCCATTCTGATGATAGTATTATCTTATCCTTTGATTCTTGAAGACATAACATCTTTTGATTCTTGTCCTCTCACTTCACATTAAATATTTCTACTTCCTCAAAAACATTTCTCTCATCATTTTGCTCTTTTCTACATTTATTGAAACCGTTCTAGGTTAGATCTCCATTTCTTTTCATTTAGGTGACTATAAGAGTTTCCTACGTGATCTGTTTCTAGCTTATTAGTTTCCTGGTAGCATGAGTACAGAAGACTCAAGGAATCAAGGCTACTTCCTCAGGCTTTGTACAAGGTTCTGAACTGGTACCATGGCATATGTGGAGATAGGGAAGCTGAGAAGTGAACCAATGCTATTTTTTGAGTTTTTTTTCCCTTTAGTGTTAACTAAAAGTTAACTAAAAGTTAAAAGTGGCTCATTTCAAATCTCAAACCTAAACCAAATAACCTGAATCAGGCTAGAATTAAAACACTTGTTATTTTTCTACTCTTTCACATTTTCTTGCTTTTGCTTACACAAAAATAAAATCACATGTAATACTCCTCTAATATATCCTCTACACACTTAATAACCAAGCCCAGTCCCCATAAAATGAACTCACTCCTTCCTTTAACATACAATTTAGTAGCTACTTCTAGGAAACTTTCTATGCCATACAGCTCCACTCCAATGAAAAATATTCTCTGTTATCTTTCATTTCTCTTTATGCACTGCTGGAAACTCTGCAAACATCCTGCTTTCTCTTTAATATAGTGTTTTAGTATTTTTCTCTTCTCCAGTTACATGTAAACCATTTTAAAAATATTTGTTTTTAAAATTTTGAGTTCCAAATTATTCCCTTTCCTCCCCACACCTTGCATTGAGAAGACCCATGTGAAGTTGTGCAAAACATTTCCATAAAAGTCATGTTGCAAAAGAAAACCTAGTTCTCTCCTGCTCCAGAAAAAAAAAAAAACCCTCGAGAAAAAAAATAAAAAAAAGTATGCTTCAGTCTGTATTCATATATAATCAGTTCTTTCTCTGAATATGGATAGCTTTTTCATCATAAATAGTCTTGGAACATTGACTGCTGAGAATAGCAAAGTTATTCACAGTTGATCATTCCATAACTTTTGCTACAATATATTTCACGGCTTGATTTCATGGAGGCTTTTTCAGATTTTCCTGACAGCATTCTGCTCATCTTTCTTATAGAATAATATTCCTTGATAATCACATAACACAGTTTATTCATCCATTCCCCAATTGATAGGCATCCCCTCAATGTTCAATTCTTTGCCCTAAGAGCTGCTACTTATATATACATTTTTTCCTTTTTTTAAAAAAAAATCTATTTTGTGATTCATGCTTAGTAGTGGTACTGTTAAGTCAAAGGATATGCATGATTTGTAAGTCTTTGGGCATAAATCATATCTTTTGATCATTTATCAATTGGCAATGGCTATTTTTAAAATTAACTTGACTAAGTTCCCTATACATTTGAGAAATGAGGCCTTCATCAGAGAAACTTGCTTCAAAATTCTTTTCATAATTAACTATTGCTAACTGTATATCCCCCTTTGTTCTATTTTCTCTTTCTTTTTGCCCTGTCCCTCTTCAGAGGGGTGTGCTTGACCAGTCCCTCTCTCAACTTATCCTCTCTTTCTCATTTCTCCCCACCCCCCACCCCCCCTTCTCATAGACCCTTTTCCTCCTATTTTCCTGCAGGGTAATGATGTGGTTAGTAACAATGCTACTAACTAAGTTGAGGAGTGAGAATCCCCTTCTGGTCAGCACAGGTTCAACATGAAAGAATTCATGAATCCTAAATATTAGTGGCAAAAAAAAGGACTTTAATTGTTGGCACTGCCGAAGTCAGCTTTTGCTAGGAAAACTGACTTCTGAGTGACAAGGTTCTGGCAGAGAAATAACAAAAGGTTTATTACTGAGAAGAGAATGTCTCTTCACACTAGGCAGGGATCCTGGCAGGTAGCTATGCCAAGGAGAGAAGTCTTTGACAAGGCATAGTCCTGCTTCAGGCCTCTGTAACGAAATGAGTTTAAAATTGCCCTTTAATAGAAAATCTTATACTGAAGTTTCAATTGAATGAAATTCCTTTAATGTTGTCACTGTCCCTGGACCTACATACTTGGGAGTTTCAAGCCATTCAATATCAGATCCAGATCTTCCAATTAATTGAA
This sequence comes from Sarcophilus harrisii, assembly GCF_902635505.1. Lineage (NCBI taxonomy): Eukaryota > Metazoa > Chordata > Mammalia > Dasyuromorphia > Dasyuridae > Sarcophilus > Sarcophilus harrisii. The sequence continues at coordinate 226,300,166 of NC_045426.1, forward strand.
TGAAAATCACCTTGAAGGTTTTAGAGTTTCCTGAATGAGGATGCCCCAAAAGATCAATGGGGGGGGGTGATTAGCCCTTGAATGATACTGCTTATCTCTATCTGGAGAATGTGCCTTCTTTCCAGACTCTCTGGAGCCTGGAAGACCCCAATCTCTCTTTCTTTGCAGATCAAAGGGGACACAGTTTCAGTGTTTATTTTACAGATTAAAAGGGACACGATTTTTTTTTTTACAGAGATCATCCATTTCAGTAAGATAGATTTCTATACCCATATTGAGTGTGTATGTTATTTCCTTGATATTTCCTTTCTCTTCTATCACTTTCCTCCTTTCTCATATCTCCTTTCCTTCCTAATTTCCTGTAGGGTAAGATAGATTTCTTTATCTATATTGAATGCATATAGTATTTTCTCATTGAACCAATTCAGATAAGAGTATGTTTAACTAACTCCCTTTCCATTCTCCTTCAGCCCTCCCCCTTTTCCCCTTCTCTGTAAGATTTTTTTTTTTTTTTTTTTTTTTGCCTCTTTTATAGCAGATAATTTATACCATTCCACCTCTCCCTTTCCATTTCTCCCCATACATTCCTCTCTCGCCTCTTGATTTTTAGATATTATACCTTCATATTCAACTCACACCTGTGTCCTCTGTCTACATATACTTCTGCTATAACAATGAGAAATTTCTTATGAATGGATTACCACTGATTCACCTTTCTCCAGATAGCAAGTAAAACCTCTTCAGAATTCTCTTCAAGTTTCTTTACAAGATGAATTAAAAACAGTTTTCTTTCTTTCTTTGTTGGTATTTTAATATTTCTATTTTCCCCAGTTACATGTAAAACATTTTATACTTATTTTTAAAAACTTGAGTTCTAGATTCTCTCCTTTCCTTCCCACCCCACCCCCCTTGAGAAGGTCCATGTGAAGCTGTGCAAAACATTTCCATACAAGTCGTATTGCAAAAGAAGACATAGCTCTTTCCCTCCCCTAAAAACACTCAAGGAAAAAGAAGTTAAAAAAAAAAAAGAGCATCATCTTCTCATGTCGTAATGTAAACAGATAAGCCTTGTTTATCCTTTTTCTTGATTACTTCCTTATACTTCTCCTGAGTTCTGTACTTGAAAAGTCAGATTTTCTATTCTGTTTTCTTTTTATTATAAATGACTGAAAGTTTCTGTTTCATTAAATATTCACCTTTTCCCCTGAAATATTACCCTCATTTTTGCTTAGATAGATGATTCTCAGTTGCATTCCTAGCTCTATTGCTCTCCAGAATATCACATCCCAAACCCTCTGATCCTTTAATGTAGAAGCTGTTAAATCTTGTGTTATCTGGAATGTGGCTCCTCTATACTTGAATTGTTTCTTTCTGGATGCTTGTGCTATTTTCCCCTTGATCTGGGAGTTCTGAAATTTGACTATAATATTCCTGGGAATTTTCATCTTGGAATCTCTTCCAGGAGGTAATTGGTGGATTCTTTCAATTTCTATTTTACCCTCTGGTTTTAAAATATCATGACAGTGTTCCTTGATAATTTTTTGAAAGATGATATTTAGGGTATTTTTTTTTATCATACCTTTCAGGTAGACCAATTATTATTAAATTATCTCTCCTAGATCTATTTTCCAAATCAGGTTTCCAATAAGATATTTCATATTGTTTTCTATTTTTCCATTTTTTTTTGGTTTTGCCTTATTGTTTCTCGATTTCTCTTAACATCATTAGTTTCCATTTACTCAGTTCTAATTTTTAAGGAATTATTTTCCATATGAATGACTGAGCTTTTGTACCTCTTTTCCCATTTGGCCAATTTTTGCTTTTTAAAGCAGTCTCCTCATTATTTCTTTGGATTTTCTTTTGCACAACTCATTTCTCTTCCCAGTTTTTTCTGTATCTCTCTTACTTGATTTTTCAAAATTTCTTTTGAGCTCTTCCATGGCCTGGGACTAATTCTTATTATTCTTGGAGGCTTTGGAAGTAGGAGTTTTGACTCTGAAGGTATATTTTGATCTTCTTTGTTACCATAGTAACTTTCTATGATCAGAACATTTTTCTGTTGTTTGCTCATTTCCATAGCCTATTAGTCAGTTTAACTTTTTCTTAAAATAGGGCTCTGTTTCTAGGATGGAGGGTATAATGCCCCAAACATCAGGGGTTTTGTGCAGCTGTTTTCAGAGATCCTTTTAGGAACCTGTACTGTGAGCCACCATCCAGATCTGAGTATGGGCAAAACAACAGAGTCCAGCCTCAGTGCCAGAAAAGAGACCCTCTCCAATCTCTTTCTCACCAGCTGTTGCAGTCCTCCTACCTGTATGCTGAGATTTCCAGAAGTCGCTGAAGTTACATTGCTGTCGCTGCCAGTCTTTTTTTTTTTTTTTTTTTTTTTGTCACTGCTGTTGATTCAGTGGCTCTCAAAGCCTGATTCCTGGGCTGGGGTTTTCCTAACACCCTAATAAGACAAATCTTTCCTGCTGAGTTGTCCTTGGCCTCTGTGGTCTGAGAGGCTTTGAGTTGCTGCCATTGATGTCAATTTAAAGGTTTCAAAGCTTGTTCCCAGGAAATCTGGGTTTCAAGTCAACTACAATTGTGCTTTAGACCCATCCTAATACAATAGACCTCTCCTGCTGACTTTCCAAGTTTTCTGTCTGGAAATTGTTCTACTCCATTTTTTGGTGGGTTCTGACACTCTAAAATTTGTTTTGAGTCATTATTTAAAGGTTTTTGGAGAGGTTTGGGGGAGAAGTCAAGCAAGTCCCTAATTTTATGGCACCATCTTGGCTCTGCCTCCTCAAAAACAGTATTCTCTTGACAACAAAGTTAGTCACTTTCCCTCTGTTCTCTGTTTCTTTCGATGTATCACTATTAATATTCTCCCCAGAATCATAGTTAAACTGTTGGTCTCCTAACAGACTACTCAAATATTGACAGTTAAACTGTAATTCTCTTAAGATTCCATTGACTCATATATGTATAATAACTATCTATTCTAACTTTGGGAGAAGCTGTAGATTTGGTGTTTCAGTTACATTAGAAAGTAAAAAATTGGCAAGACCTACTGGTTGTCCTCCCAGACATTAATTGATCAGAAGATACTTCTCTCAAGAAATAATCTCAATTTGCAAGGATTTTGTGAGGTTTTCATTTATGCTAGTTTAGGTTTTTAATCAAAGACAAGGTTATATACTGGATGAGTCATTATTGAAATTTCCTGTATCCTGTAAGACCAGTTCCTACAATTGAAAAGCATAAGTTACTCAGGTCATTGAAATATTGTCAGTAATTGCTTACTATAGTTTTATTTATATTCAAATTAAAATTAGATTTAAAATATTTATATTAAAAATAGGGTGGCATTAAAACCACCCTATTCTGAGTTAATAAAACTGTTATAATGTCTTCTCAGATACATGAATTTGTCTTACAATATATCTGTGATTAAATAATAGATGATTTAGTTTCATATAGTGATAGTTTTTATTGTTGCTATTTCCCTTGGAAATTCTTTGGAGTAATTTTCATTGTAAAGTTCTCATTAAGGGTGCATATTTTTTGATAATGGCTTATGTGTTGCCCATTTTAATTTAAAATGTTAGAGACATTTAGGCAAAATTCTATTGGGAGGCTCTTTAGTTTATGTTGCTAAACTTTTGTAGTTGCTGTAGGAGTTTATTCTGCTTCTCATCCAATCTCTCAACCCTGGAGGAAAACACACATTAGATATTTTTTTGAACACTAGTCAAAAACAAAAACAAAACCAAAACCCCCAAACAAAACCAAAACCAAAACCAAAAATCTAAAGTAAAAAGCAAAGAGAAATGCCAGAAGACTTGAAAGTTAGGTTCAAGCATACTGGAGAATATATCCACAGTATCCATTAAACAAAAAGCTTAAAAGGGGAGTTGGGGAATATGTGTATGAAAATTCTTCATTACTTACCTTTTTCTTCCCTGATCTCTAGTTTGTAATATCTGGCCCAACTTAGCTTAACTAGACTCTTTAATATAGAAACAAGGCTTGTAATGTAGTACAGTAGAAGAGTGCTGGCTTAGAGTCAGGAAGATCTGAATTCAAATTTAGCCTCAGACATTCACTGGCTGTGTGACCTTGGACAAGAGAGGAGGCATGGTATATAAAAGGGAGGTAATAACAGCATCTGCCCCTTAGAGTGGTTGTGAACATCAAATGAACTAATATTTGTAAAACAATTACCACAGTGGCATATAGTAGGTGTGACGATGATGATGATGTTTCTATCAGGGCCAATGCAATGATAATGATTTTAAAATCTATTCAGGCAATAAGGGGATTGCTGAAAAGTTTTAGATTTCTCAATTCTGTAAGGTCTTTACTTGCCAGAGGAGTACAAAATCTAGCTAACAGAAAGCCAACCCAGAGATGAGAGGGACTTCTGTGAAAATTAGCTAAGAGAATCAAGCCTCTTCAGGGAAAGATTAATCCAAGGGAGGCAGCTATTTGCAAGTTATAAATTTTAGCAGGAAAGAGAGGCCCACTGAGATACATATGAAGAAAGCAGTAGTGTCTGAATGGGCATGTTCAAAGATTGATACATTGTTTCCTCTTCCCTTTTCCTCCCAATAGCAAAGTATTTGTTTTCTTAATTATCACATTTGATGTATCAAAGATTTTAATTAACTGATCATGCTCTAAACATCAAAATACTGAACTGAAAGGGAAAGGGAAGGAATCCTCCACTCTCAACCCCAAAGAATAAGATAATGTTTTACTATTTAGATGGTAAGAATTGTACTTTATAAATCTGACTGAACTTAATAATTTGTTAGCTCCCTTTAAAATTATTCATGTCACTATACCAAGATAAAATTGAAATGGGTTCATGATTTAGACATAAAGGATGATACTAATAAGCAAAGTAGGAAAACAAGGATAGTCAACCTCTCACATCTATGGAGAAGGGATGAATTTATCATCAAAGAAGAATTAGAAAATATTATGAAATGAAAAATGGACAATCTTGTTTAGATTAAATTAAAAAGTTTTAGCACAAACAAAACCAGTTTAGCCAAGATTAGAAGGGAAGCTGGGGAAAAATTTTTATACAGCCAGTTTCTTTTAAAGGTTTCATTTCTAAAATATATAAAGAATTGACTCAAATTTAAAAGAATACAAGCCATTCCCCAGTTGACAAATTTTTAATGACAAAAATAATTAAAAGGATATGAACAGGGGCAGCTAGGTGATGCAGTGGATAGAAGACCAGTCCTGAAGTCAGGAGGACCTGAATTCAGATCTGACCTCAGATATTTAACACTTCCTAGCTGTGTGACCCTGGGCAAGTCACTTAACCCCAATTGCCTCAGCAAAAAAAAAAAAAAAAAAAAAGGAACAGACAATTTTGGGACAAAGAAATTAAAGCCATCTTTGGTTGTATGAAAAATGCTCTAAATCACTTGATTAAAGAAATGCAAATTAAAACAACTCCAAGATACCACTTTATACCTCTCTGATTGACTAAGATGACAAGAAAAGATAATGATAAATATTGGAAATGTGGGAAAACTTAGGTGAACTGATGCTAAGTGAAGTGAGCAGAACCAAGAAAAAATTGTACACAGTAACAACAAGGTTATATGATGATCAACTGTGATGGACTTGGCTTTTTTCAACGATGAGATGATTCAAGGCAATTTCAATAGACTTGTGATGGAAAGTGCCATTAGCATCCAGAGAGAGAACTATGGAGACTGAATGTGGAGCAAAACATAGTACTTTCACCTTTGTTGTTTGTTTGTTTTTTATGTTTTTTCCCTTTTTGATCAGGTTTTTCTTGTGCAGCATGATGAATATGAAAATATATTTAGAAAAATTGCACATATTTAAGTTAGAGTGGATTGCTTGATGTCTTTGAGAAGGGAGAGAGAAAAAATTGGAACACAAGATTTCATAAAGGTGAATATTAAGAACTAATTTTTCATGTATTTGGAAAAATAAAATATTATTAAAAATAAATTTGTCTTAAAACAGTGTCATTTCCCTGTAATTCAAATTTCTATTAACTATCAACTTTAAACTAGAAGTTAATAGAGATGCTACTCACTTTTCAAGTATATGAGCATTATTATGCCATACTCTCCTACCACAAATACCCTTTTCCCATTTTCTTTACCTATAAAACTCGAACTCATTCTTCAAGAGCCATGTCCAGTTTTGTAGTCAGTAAATATTAAGTGCCTGCTATGTAGCAGGAACTGTACTAAGTACTGGATATACAAAAGGTTTAAAAGATAGTCATGGCCCTTAAGGGGCTCACAATCTAATGGAAGAGACAAGAAGAAAACAAATTTCTACAAGCAAGCTACATAGAGGATAAATAGGAAATAAAAGAGGGAAGGCATTAGAATTAAAATGGATTGGTAAAGGCTTCATTTAAAAGATGAGCTTCCAGGTGGAACACGAAGCCAGGGAAGCCAGTAGGCAGGAATGAGAAGGAAAGGCATTTTGGGCATCGGAGCAAGCCAGAAAAAATATCCAGAGCTGAGAGCTAGAGTGTCATGTTCATGAAACAGAAAGATGTCACTGGATCATAGAGTATGGGGTAAGAAGACTGCAAAGGTTGGAGAGAGCTAGATTATAAAGGCCTCTGAATGAATGTCAAAAAGAGGATTTTATATTTGATCCTGGAGGTGATTGGGAGCCACTGGAGTTTACTGAGTAGTAGGGGAGGGAGGAAGATTTCACTAGATATGTACTTTAAGAAAATCACTTTTGTGGCAGAATGGAAAATGGACTAGACTAGGAAAAATGTTTAGGAAGGCAGATCCATCAGAAAGCTAAAAGTAATAAGGGGATGAGGGCCTACACCAGAATGTAATATCAGAGAGGAAAAAGAGGCATATTTGAAAGATGTCAGGATGAAATCAACAGACCCTGGCAATAGACTGATTGTGGCATGTGAGAGATAGTAAAGAATACAGAATTATTCCCAAGTTATAAATCCAAGGAACTGGGAAAATTCTGGTACTTGCTCTTTAGAGTAAGAAGGAAGATAGGAGGAACAGTCTAGAGGAAAAGATGAGTTCATTTTTGGAAATGTTGAGTTTAAGATGTCTGCTGGGCCTCTGGTCTGAGATGACTGAAAGGGAGCTGGAAATGTGAGATTGGAGGTCAGATTATATCAAGATAGATTTGAGATTCATCAGCATAGGAATGGCAATTAAATATGTTAAAGTTTATGAGCTATCAAGTGTAGTAGTATAGAAGAGAAGAAAAGGGTAAAGGATAGAACCCTGGGGGCTATTTTCTAGATGAAGATCCAGCAAAGGAGACTGAAAAGCAGTCTGATAGGTAAGAGGAGAACCAGGAGAAAGTGATATCTGCCCCGCCCCCCAACAAACAAACAAATAGGAAAGTATCAAGGAGAAGAGAGTGATTAATAGTGTAAAAGACTACAGAGATGGAGAGAAGAATGAAGATTGAAAAAAAGCCATTGAATTTGGCAAAGAGATCATTGGTAACTTTGGAGAAAATAATTTTGGTAGAATGATGAAGTCAAAAGCTGAATTTTATGGGGTTAAGAAGACAGTGAGGAGAGAAAGTGGAGGCCCCTTTAGTAGAAAGTGAATGCATCTATTATGGATGACCCTCCCAAGAAGTTTATCCACAAAGGGCAGAAAAAATATAGGATAAGAGTTAGAGAGAATGAAAGGACTAAATGAGAGTATTTTTTCAGGATAGAAGAGATATGGGCATAGTGTATTCTCCATAAAGCCTTTCTAGATTCCTCCAGTAATCACAGATATATCTCTTTTTTTTTTTTTTTGAACTCTTATCAGTTGAGCAATTATCTACACAGGTGACTTGGAGTCACTTTTTTTTTCATTAATCAGTGCCTTATTTTGACTGCTAAGCTCTACCTCAGTGCTCAAGGTGCTAGTGAGTTTTGAATTTTGACTTGGAAAAAGTGAGGTAAAGTGATGGTTTAAGCCAGCAATATTGCTATTATTATTAATATTATTTCTACTTATATATTGAAACTGCAAGTTACTTCCTATATTTTAAGGAGCTTTCTTTCCTAAGATGAAGAAATTTTTTTTGTATTAAGGTTTACTTATATACATGAAACCAAAGAATTTTAAAATATTGAATAATAGTAATAAAAGCTAACATTTGTGCTTGTAAACTTTAGTTTATAGTACATGGAAATGTTCCAGTATACAGTACATAGAGATGATTACAATTCTTACGCCCATTTTACATGATTGCAAGAAAACATTTGATGTGAAGTTACATGGCCAAGGTCACAAAGTCAGAAGTTGAACCCAGGTTTTCTGACTTGAGCTCAGTGTACATCTCCAAGGGAAGAAGAACAACAGGAAAGCACAAAACATATATGAAGCATGGTTCAGAATATCATATGAGACTAGAAGTATATTTATTTTTAAGTACTTATACTTGATATATAAAGTATAACAAATAAATAGATTATATCAGAGAGGACATTTAGGTGTTCTGCCTGGTCCTGGAGCCAGAAAACCTGAGTTTAAATTTGGCCTGAGACACTTACTAGCTGTATGACCTTAGACAAGAAATTTAACCCTGAAGAAATTTTAGTTTCTTCATATGGAAAATAAACTGGAAAAGGAAATGACATATCATTCCAGAATTTGCTGGGAAAAAAAAAGGGGGTCATGAAGAGTTGAATATGGTTGAAAGAACCAAACAACAATTATATTGTAGATTACAGAATATTTTGAATTCTACCTAAGTACATCCATCAACTAACTCAGTGATGGGCTCTTTCAAATTTAGCTAGGGATTTTTTAGAAAATAAACATATGCCTCTTCACTGAGACCATACTTCAAGCACCTCCAGCTTATTAAGAGCTACTAGAACCTGAAATGATGGTAGTCTTCTGAAACCAAAGGTTACCTCCACAATAGTATCAGATATTGATATAGGACTTTAGTACAGAATTAACAAAAACATACTTGAAAAGGCAAGCAGAGAACAAGTCTACATTTTTAGTAATTATCCATATTTTCTTTTTAAAAAATTTTTCCATCTCTTATTTAATAACCTCATCAGCTTTCATGATTGTGACTATTTTCTCTATGCAGGCAACTCCCAGGGTACTATATTTAGTTCTATTTTCTTTGTTCCATAGGTGTCTTAAGTTCAACATGTTTAAAATAGAACTGATTATTTTTTTGTGGGTTTCACATAAACCCTCTTCCAGCTTCCCCATTATGGTTGAAGGTATCACCATCTTTGGCAGTTAGATGGCACAGTGGATAGAGTATTTGACTTGGAATCAGGAAGACATTTTTTGCATTTAAATCTGGCCTCAGATTTAAATCTGAGCAAATCATTTAACCTTATTGCCACTTAACCTTGTTTGCCTCAGTTTCTCATCTATAAAATGAGTTGGAGAAATAAATGGCAGTGTATATTTGCCTAGAAAACCCCAAAATGAGTCATGGAGAGTCAGACATGACTGAACAATATCTCCATCCTTCCAATTATCAGGTTTGAGATCTTTGTGTCATCTTTAATTCATCAGCTCTCTCATCCTATGTATCTTAATCAGTTGCCAAAAGTTGTTACATAACATTGCTTTCACATCTCTCTTTTTCTCATATAGCTACTATCACAATTTGGTCTCTTGTCACCTTTCATCTAGACAATTGCATTAGCTTCCTAATTGGTCTCTCCTTTCTCCAATCCATCCTCTAAATTTCCCCAAGTGCATTTCTATGTCAAACCCCAATTATAATCTGTTGCCTTTAAATATCAGATATAAACTCTATTTAATATTTAAAACTCTTCACGAGTTGGCTACATCTTACCTTTTTAGATTTTTTTTCTAATACATTACTCCTCTTCAAACCATTCATAGTCCAGCCATACTGGTATTCTTCATTACAACTCTATGCTTTTGTATCAGTGGTCCCTTGTTCCTAGAATATGATTATTTCTGCCTCTATAAAACCCTTGTTTCTTTCAGATAAAGCACTATTTTCTGCAAAAGGTCTTTCTTGGTTCCCTTGTTACTATTGCCTTCCCCTCCAAGATTACCTTGTATCTGCTCTGTATATATTATGTATATGCGTTTCTATGAACATATTGTTTCCTTAGTTAGAATGTAAACCCTTTTGAGTATAAGAACTGTTGCACTTTCATCTTTGTATCTAATCACAAACACACTGCTTAGTATCAGGGCTTCTTAAACTTTTAGCATTTCCAACCTCTTTTTGCCTGAGAAATTGTTATGTGACCCTGGATATACAGTTCTATAAAATAGGATAATAAATGAAAATTTCATGACCCTCATATTTAATTATGACACCCCAGATGGGATGTTTAAGAAGCTTAGTAAATAATAACAAATGATTGTTGATTAATTGGTCACAAGGGAGGGGGAGAGTTGCCTCTTAAACTTTGGCTGAATCACTCTTTTTAAAAAATAATAGCTTTTTATTTTCAAAATATATACAAAATTAGTTTTTAACATTCACCCTTGCAAAACATTGTTTCAAATTTTTCTCCCTTCTTTTTCCTACCCTCTTCCTTAGACAACAAGTAATCTATCATATGTTAAACATGTGCAATTATTCTGTACATATTTTCACATTTATCATGCTGTACAAAAAATAATGAGACCAAAAAGAAAACAAGCAAACAGCAAAAAAATACTATGTTGTGATCCACATCCCCACCATTTCATTTCTGGCTCCAATGGCTCTCCATTGGAACAGGCCTGAATCACCTCATTGTTAAAAAGAACCACATTCATCAGAATTGATCATCACACAATCTTGTTGCTGTGTACAATGTTCTCTTCTTTCTACTCGCTTGATTTAGCATCAGTTCATGCAAGGCTCTCCAGGCCTTTTTGAAATCAGCTTGCTCATCATTTCTTATGGAACAATAATATTCCATTACATTCATATATGATAACTTATTCAGCTATTCTCCAACTGATGGGCATCCACTCACTTTCTAGTTCCTTGCCACTACCAAAAGGGCTGCTCAAACATTTTTGCACATAAGGGTCTTTTTCCCTTTTTTTACCATCTCTTTGGAATACAGACCAAATAGAAACACTGCTGGATCAAAGGGTATACACATTTTGAAACCTTTTCGGTGTATTTCCAAATTGCTTTCCAAAATGGTTGAATCAGTTCACAACTCCACCAACAATGTATTAGTGTCCCAGTTTTCCCATATCCCTTCCAACATCATTATCTTTTTTCAGTCATCTTAGTCGATCTGAGAAGAGTGTTGTGGTATCTCAGAGTTGTCTTAATTTGCATTTCTCTGATCAATAATGATTTAGAGCACCTTCTCCTATGATTAGAAATGACTTTAATTTCTTCAACTGAAAATTGTCTGTTCATATCCTTTGACCATTTTATCAGTTGGAGAATGGCTTGTATTCACATAAATTTGAGTCAGTTCTCTATTTTAGAAATGAGATCTTTAATAGAACCCTTGGATGTGAAAAAATTTTTTCCTCATTTTTGGCTTCCTTTCTAATCTTGGCTGCATTGGTTTTGTTTGTACAAAAACTTTTTAATAAAACACAATAAAATTTATTCATTTTTGCATTTTATAATGTAGAACCACTCTTTTAGTCAGCCCAAATGAATGGGAAAAAAAACCCCACTAGGCACTGTACTAAGCACTAGAGATATAAATAGATAAGATATTATCTTGAGGAGCCCACATTCTAACAGAAATAACACTTATAGGAGATTTCAGCCACATGTCAGATAGAAATGCCCCACAGTCCTTACTTCTTCAATATTATTTCTGCTAACAAAATGATAATCATCTGATAATGCCAAGGATATCCCCAAAGAGGCCAGAATACCAAGGTAGGCTGGAGGATTGCAGTACACTGTGTAATGTTAGTAGGATTAAATTCATGACTTGTAAAGCATCTATGAGCAGCAGAGTAGCATGGTGTACAAGCAATAGTTTGCTGGAGTCAGAGGAAGTCATGGGTTCAAAAGCCCTTTATAACAATTACTGGCTATGTGAACATGGTTGAATGACTTAAATTTCTCTGAGATACAAGTGAATCTATCACTTATCTACAAAATTACAGGTTGAAATTAATCTTGGTGGAGGAAATTCTCAAACAGATGAGTTGAACATTTCTTACATTTTGACTTCATAACTATACCTCCTTTAGTATTTCTACCTCCAGCAAAAATCATTTCTGACAGAACTTGGGGTATTAGCAACAGTTCAATTGAGTAAACATTACGTAAGTATGCAGGTCTGTGCAATTGAGTAGTCTTAAAGAATGCCTAGGATACTGAGGTTAAGTAGTATGGCCAGAGTCACACAGATTATAATGTGTCATTTTAAAGACTGAAACCTAGAATCTTCTGACTTTCATTAAGCAATTCTTCCTCTTTATTCACTAGGTACACAACAATATTCCCTGAATTTTGCCAGTTTACTTTCTGTTGGGAATGTGTATGTGTGGAAATACATTATAAATATTATAAATACAGAGAAGTAAGCACAAAGTATGGGTGTAATGTGTGTATGCAGCGGGGAGAAAGGGAAGAGGGAAGAGAGAGAGAGAGAGAGAGAGAGAGAGAGAGAGAGAGAGAGAGAGAGAGAGAGAGAGAGAGAAATGGAGAGAGAGACACAGAGAGAGACAAAGAAAGGTAGAGACAGAGACGGAGATCCAATCCGGAAAAGACTCAGGCAGATAGCACTGAGCTTTATTTTGGAAGAAAGTGAAGGATTCTATTGTTAAGAGAAGTGTGAATATATTCCACTGAGGACAGTTTATGCTAAGGTACGGATGAGGAGAGGAAACAGAGTGGAGGCCAATTTCACTGTAAGGAGGGAGTGCTTGAAGGAAAATGATATGAAATAGGACTGAAAGGTATGCTGAAATAAGATTGTGCCAGGCTGAGGATTTTGTATTTTAACTTAGTCAAATAAAATCATTTTGTTTTTTAACAGAAGAGGGACATAAGATTTATGCTTTAGGATATTAGTTTGATAGCTGTGTAAGGGATGTTTTGGAGAGGGGAGAAACTTCAATTAGGAGATTATTGCAACATTTTAGGGGAAAGAAAGATTATGAAAAATCATGTATTCGGGTAGTGGTTATGAAGAATGCGAGATTTAGAAAGTGAAAGCCTAGAAATTATTATTTGGATAATGCAGGCTAAATTCTATAGTTTAGATAGACGAAACCCAATTTGAAAACGAGGGATTTATGCTGGGTATTGAGATTGCGTTTTTTAAGGCTTTGTTAATGAAGGGAAAACTCGGGCAGATGCTAGCAAAGGAAAGAGACTTCGAGCGCGATCTCGAGGACAGAATCAGCCAAGTGATCCAGGGAGAGATTCCAAAGAAAACGGATGACGACTAGGTGATGAATTCTTTGGTGAGCCGCAGCCAGGAATTTTTTTTTTAGCTGTTAAAAATCTTCTTCTCCAGAGATAAGGAGGTAGCGACTCTTCGGGTAGGTTGCGGAAGAAGGGGAGCGGGCGGGGGCGGGGCGGGGACAAGGACAGAAAACGAAAGGATTCCATCACCATTATTGCCTCTGTCCCTTTAAACAGGGCACGTGACGCAGACCGTTCGCGCGGGAACGGCTAGCACAACAGCAGCTAGCTGTAGACTGGGCGGGGTCCTCGGCGCGCGGTTTAGAGCCAACCCGGTACAACCGCCTCGCTCTTTCCACTCGGACTCCACCTTTCTCCAACAGAGTTAACCAATCACCATCTTGCTCCTGATCCAGCCCCTCTTCACTCGCGCGGCCCCAAACTAGACAAACAGAACCCGAGGAAAAAAGAAGGTGGGGCTTCCGTAGGGGCGGGTCATTAAGGGCCGCGCGCTCCCCCAAAGTTTCGAACCTTGTTGGCCCGAGGCAGAGGACAAAATTAAGAGCAATAGCCAATAGCAAATCACAAACTAATCGCGCGCGCTCCCCCAGGCCCTCCTCTATCTTCGCCCCGCTCCACCGGGAAAGCTTCGGGGATTGTCTATTGGCTAGAAGGGGCTGTCACTCAGCCCAGAGCCGATTGGGTCCCGGAGCCTTAAGGTGATTGGTTCCGCCCAGGCGCGAAATGTAACGCGGGAAAAGCCGGAGCTGGGACATCGGTGGTAGCAGCAGGTTGTTATTTTCCGGGGCTTGGGAGTTTGGCTTTATTGTCACTTCGGGGCAGCGTGAGAAGTCTGCGCTGATTGCGCTTCCCTTCCACCCCGCTGTTGCGGGGGCATATCGGGGAGAAGGAGGTCAGTCTTGGCAAGGGTCCCGTCTTTGCCGCGGCTTCTTCTAGGATCCCGAACCTCCTGATTAGGGAAATCTGCCCCCCCTCGACAACTACCGGAGGGATCCCAGGAATCGTCGCCACGGCCGCCGCCACCACTTTCTCCTCCCCTGTGATGAGTCTGCGACTATTCTAGTGTCAGATTCATCGGGGAAAGCGCTGCTGGGTCTGGAGCGGTGACCAGTTGCCGCAGACACCTCCGAGCCCTCCCTTGGCTCTACTTAGCGGGGAAGGAAAGACCGTGCGATTGTGGCCCCGCCGTCACCGCCAAGGGTGTGAAGCTCAGCGACCGAGAGGGACCGGGGCGGGCGTGTGTGCGCGTCGCGGGGACTTGGGGGGCTGGTTGGAGAGGAGGGGATGATTCGGGGGATCGAGGCAACTATGGCGGAGAACCAGTCCCCGCTGCTCCAGCAGCAGCCGCCGCCACCCCCAGTTATTTTTTGCCATGATTCCCCCAAACGGGTCCTGGTGTCGGTCATCAAGACGACCCCAATCAAGCCCAAGCGGAGCAGCGAGCAGGAGCCGCCGCCGCCGCTCATCCCAACCAGCCCGGGCTTCAGTGACTTCATGGTGTACCCTTGGCGCTGGGGCGAAAACGCGCACAACGTGACGCTAAGCCCCGGGGGACCCGGCGGAGGCGGCTGCTGCGGGGCTTCGGTTGTGGCCACCTCCCCCGCCTCTTCCTCCGTCAGCACCCAGCAGCCGCTCCGGGGCCGGGGAGTACCGGCCTCCACCGTGGTGGCCACGGCAATCTCCGGAGGAGAAGAGGAGGAGGAGGCGGGCAGCCCGGATAGCAGCCACCTGAGGGTGAGTCTCCCCGAGACCCGGGAGAAAGGAGGGGGTGTGTCGGGAGGAGGAACGAACGGGGGCAGCTTCGGACCCGTTAACGGGCAACCGATGCCTGCGTAAGTAAGGAGCGGACGGGGCTACGGAAAAGTGGACTTGGGATCCCGACCGGGCGTGGGGTGAGACCCATCCGCACCCTTAATTCGCCCTGCCTGACACCTCCGGTGGGGAGACGAAAGGCCGGGTGGAGCGGGTCTGAGTCTCCTCCCAGCACCCCAGACCGCGGGAATGGAACAGGGCGGGGCGGGGAGGATTTTAAAATGCTGGGGTTGCTTCCTGGGCCGCCGGCAGCTGCGGAGGCGGCTGTCAGGGGCGCCGACGTCACAGCCGCGCGCCAAAAAACGGGTCTGGCTGTCACGCGCCCCCAACCTCTGGGGAGCGGGCGGCTTTGGGGGAGAGCGGGGCGGGGGGAGGGCAGGTCTGGGGGCGGGCGCGTCGCGAGAGCGTGGGGGCGGGGCGAGAAACGGGCGCCGGGGTGGAGGCCGCAGCGGCGGAGGCTGGCAGCGGGTTGTAGGGAACGGGCGGGGCGGCATGGCATGGCACGGCACGGCACGGCCCCTCTGGGTCTTGTCCTCGGTGCTTTCTTTCCTGACCCCTAAGGCCGGCAGAGAATAGGTAAGAAAGCAGCCCTCGCCCTGGGTACCAGGGGTGGGTGGAACGCCGGTTCAGTCCGAGCTGATCCTGCGGGAAGGTCTAGGACCTTGAGGCAGAGAACGAGCCTTGGGAGGCAAGCGCAGGGATCCAAGCCCCGCGCACCTCCCGGGGCCTCCCAACCTGTGCCGAATGGGAGCTCGGAGCAGGCGGGCTGGCTTCATTCATTTGCCTTGATTTTCCCAGCTCTTAGCACACAGAAGGCGCTTGTGAATAGAACTTCTTTCACCGTGGGTTGTCTTAAGCTTTAGTCTCGCGGCTTTTATCCTGGAAAGCAAAGGTCTTCCGAGTACTCAACGCAAGACACAGTATTTTTAGGATTTCGAATTCTCCATTTTAGTTAAGAAGTGAAATGTATAAATCTGGAAATTAAATTCCGGCTGCTGTGTTGCCACACAGTGGCAACAGTTGCCGAATTGAATGTGATATTAAAAGTAGCACTTTATAAAATGCAACATGTATTTTTCAGTGTAACAGTTACTTTAGATTTATTAGTTTTTTAATTCAATAAATATTTGTTAAGAGCCTTGTCTACGTGTTAAGCCCTTTGTTAAGCGCTAGATGCTATAGGAACAAAAAAGATCACACTGCCTATAATGAAGAAATACAATAAAGGGCATCAAGTTCTGGAAGGTGGTGGAAGGAAAGGATGTCAAGGAATGCTTCAGAATGAGATGAGCTGTTTTCCCCCCTTTAAATGGGTAGGATAGTGTTTTTAAATGGGACTCTAAGCAAGGGGATAACGGGTGAAAAAATATGGGGAATGGGAATGAGTATGCTACTAGGTTGCCTAAAAAGGTAGAGTTTATATGGGAAGATAAGGCTGGTACAGTACATAGGCCCAAACGTGAAGAGCATCAAATGCCAGGTTAAACAATTAGGGCCATTGGAGGAATTCAATCAGGAAAATTACATGATCAGAACTGTTAGAGATATTATCTGGCAGCAACGTGAAGATTTGGAGGAAAGAGGATTATTCCAGTAGTTGAGGTAACAAGTGATGAGTATCTAAACTCAGATGGCTTGCCATGGGAAATGGAAAGGAGATAGAAGAAATTTGAAAAAATGTTCAGAAATATATAATAGCTCTTTTACAAACTGATTGGGTGTTTATAGGCAAGGGAAAAATTCAAAGACTTCAAATCTGGGTGATTTCATGAGTTGTGTGTAGTGATCAAAGATTTTTAGTGAGGTGTTGGATTAGTATAAGTACACCTTACACTTGTGATGTTAGTTGGGCATGTAGGTGGGAATGTCTGGAAGAAAAAAATTAGAGAAATTAGGAAAGGGCAGTATTATGAAAGATGATTTTAAAAAGGGTGGATTAGTGGTGTCACATGTAGATAGATAAAGGTAGAGAACTCTGAAAGTTATTGGATATTATGTCTGAAAAACAGTTTCTGTACTTTAAAAATTGATAGTTTTTGTCAGCAGACAACTATCAACAAATTACACAAAAGTATATATCCTTTAAAATAATAAATTTCAGAATTAGAAGGGTACCTAGAAGGTTTTCTAGTCTAACTACTATGTGTGAAAAAAAATGCAAATCATCTTTGGAGCTCTCTGCTAATAAAACTACTACCTCAAGTTACACAAGACTGAAGTCTTCATAAAGGCTGATGTAAAAGTATTTTTCTTGGTAAACTGTAACAGCAACCCAGGTCAAGCACTTTAAACACCTTTAGATGACTGTGCTTAAAATATAAATTTCTTTAAAGGTTTATTTGATTACTGATAAAAGGAAAGTGATTAGCTTTCCAAAAAATAATTATATTTTAATTTCTATAAAACCTCTCTTCTAAAAATGTTTTATCAGTGCTTTTTTTTTCTTTGATATTACTTTCTAGTGATCCAATCCACCATTGTAACTAAGTGCAGTTAAATAAAACACCAGCCCTATAGGTTATGCTTAAAATACCCACTCTTAAGTTTGTTCTGATAGTTCACCATCCTCACCTGTTGCCTATAATTTCACTGAGACAAGAAAAACTCCACCTTCATCAGTTCTCTGAAGTCACCATTGATTACTGAATCGATAAAGAGATCTGATATCTTACCGTATTTTTCTTTGATTATGGTGGTTATTATGCTGTTTTTCTCCTTATTTTGCTCATTTCATACTGTGTTCCTCTTTCTCTAAATTCTTGAGAAACAGCAATATTCTATATATCATATAGAATAATTCATTCTCAGTTGATATATACTCATTTTGTTTCTAGTTCTTTGATGCAAAAACTGCTTCTATAACAAAGTTAATTATGTAGGAACTTAAAAATTCTCTCTGACCTCCTTGGAGGGATGAAGATGATGTCATGGTGATGTGGAAGCTTCCAGCTAAACTAAGATCTCTTTAAACCACCTTAAGTACAATAGAAAACAAAACAAAACAAAATTAACAAAATCAGCCAACTGGGCTTTAAAACTTCCTGCTCTGTAGTAGGCACTGTTCAAGGTTCTGGGGATAGATACCAAAAAGACAGCTCATGTCTTTAAGGCACTTATATTCTACAGATATACAATATTTTCATTGATAAGTAAACAGGAGATACACAAAATATAGTGATTGGAGATGGGGAAGTGCTACTAACAAGGATGGGGAGGATCAAAGACAGGATTCTTGAAGAAGATGGGTGTTCTAAAAATCCAAACACTACATTCCCTATCCCTCCTTCCACTATAAAACAGATTTGCTTCTTTCTCTTAACTTTTGCCTTCTGAAGAGATGTCTCCTTTTTTTTTTTCTTTTTTGGTTTTCCTGTTACTTAATCAATATTTATTTACATATCCCCAGAATGCAGAAGAGGTCATGACTATAACATTAACCTATACATTACTATGAACATAGCCAGTGGCAGAAAAATCAGTTCCCAAGTTTAAATTCTTGTCATTGCAACTGAGTCTGCTTTGGTATCCAGATAGTTGGAACAAGCTACTGAATTTGCACTGCTGATAGCCATTATTCGTCCTTTCCAACCCTCTCCCAATCCTTGATATTTGTTATATCACTTTATTGTAAATGTAAAAAAAGGACCTTTTGTCTGTCTACTCTAACCCATATTTTTTTTAAAAGTTACTGTTTAATTGGTTAACAAAGATAATTTAAGATTTAGGATAAGCATAGTAGGAAAGGGTTTTTTTTTTGGGGGGGGGGGAAGATTGATTATAGCTCCAGAGTAGGTAAAAACAAAACAAAATGTATGGTGAATGAATTTCCATGAAGGTAACAGGTGAAAGTCCATTTGGACTTTTTTCATTTGGTGAATTCCATTTTTTAAAAAGCTAGTTTGATATTAGTATACTTTAATATTGTTAATTGAAATTCCTATGTATTGTGTTTTGCCTTTTAAGGATGTGTTTTGCCATGTATTTTCATATGTATTCAAGCAATATAATCTTTTATGAACACTGTTGGAGTATAACATTTCATAGGAGAATATTTTCTTAATAGGTAAGCACATAAAGAATAGCAGTGTAATTCAAAGCAGCATATAACAAAAAATTAAGTGGTAGAGGTAGCAAACAATTTTAAGTTCAAGAAAGCTATTATTTATAGAGGTTGGAAAATCTTTGTGGAGGGAATACAACTCTTGCATTCTTGATAGAATATGCGAACTAATTATATTCTTTTGAGTTAAATGCTTTTCTTTAGGTAAACAAACACTCTGATTGGGCAAAACCTATTTATCACCTTAATTGAGTTGCTTTAATCAGAATAGCATCTAGTTGAAATTACCTTCAGCATATTAATAAGTTTGATTGCATAGGTCCGATAGCCATTCTTTTGGTCCAAAATGAGCCATCACCTCTTGATTGTCTACCAGGGGTCTTCAAACTACGGTTCACGGGCCAGCTGCAGCAGCTGAGGAAGATTATCCCCCTCACCCAGGGCTATGAAGTTTCTTTCTTTAAAGGCCCACAAAACAAAGTTTTTGTTTTTACTATAGTCCGGCCCTCCAATAGTCTGAGGGACAGTGAACTGGCCCCCTGTTTAAAAAGTTTGAGGACCCCTGGTAGCCCCTTCTCTCCAACAAAACCAAAATAAATATGAGAATTTACTCTTGTCAAGGGTTCAAGGGTAGAGGCTGGGAGAGGTTTGTTTGTTGTTTGATGTGGATGGTAGTGATTCTTGGTGCTGTAGAAAATAAAATAAAAGGAAAACAAAACAAAACCCTAACAGAACTCAGGATTTGGTTGTGCTTACAGTTAACTATGAACATTTCCCTTTCTGTAGGCAAAACAAGTCTGGTTTCCCCCCCTTTTATAATTCTTGACTCAACTTTATCCTTCCCCAGACCCTGTATTTAAAGAGGCTAGTGGTATAAAATCATGGTTTCTTATTCATACTTTAGCATTTCAAGGGTCTGTGATTTGATTAGTCTGGGCTTTCAGCAATATGAGTGGTAGACACACTGAAGGGAAAATTCCTCAAATTTAAACCAACTTAGTGAAATTAAATGTCTTTGAATCTTGTTAGGGAAAAATTTAAATGAGAGCTCTGTGTTCCATCATTGAATCCTTATTTGAAACCTTTATATCTTGTTAGAAACTGTCAGAACTTGTACTTGGCTGACATTGCTTTGGAGAGCCCAGGTTTGCCACTGCTAAAGAATAAACTTGGTTGTAGGATTTGATACTGTGTAATTGTTAACATTTTTATTTAACCAAAAAGAAAAAGTTCATATTGAAGTGAAACTGCTTATTTTTTGATACAATGAATTGAAAATGTTTCATGTTTATTTTTTCTTATTTACTTTAAGGGAAAAGCATGGCTTGCTTTTTTGCTCACTTTTCCTGCTATAAGAATGTACCTTTTCCCCTTTTGGCAGGGAATTTTGAAAAGTGATACTATAAAATTCCTCTGGACTTTATAGCTACACTACTGATGAGAATATTTACTGACATACAGATGTATACCTGCAGTTGGACAAGATGAGACTTTTTAGGTTTCCAAGTAATTTCAAAATTTGATTTTTAAGATTGCGTATCTAAATGTCATTAAATGTAAATTTCATTCATGTAAATGTCATTAAAACACAAGGCTCAAGCATAAAAAAGTAAACATGGCAAAAAAATAAGGGACTTAATATAAGGTTAAGCTGTTTATATTCTTATATGGGAAGATGATACATGTAACTCCTAAAAACTTATCATTTTTAAGGCAGGTAGAAGGAGTTTATACATAAACAGAGGACACAGGGTAGATCAAGTTGATTACACTGGGATGATCTTTAAAAAAAAAAATGAAGCACTGGAAGAAGGAAAAGGGGAGAAGACCAACAAGGTAAAATTATCACACATAAAAAAGGAAGAACTTTCACAGTAGAGGAGAAAATAGTGGTTAATATTTGAACCTCACATTGAAGTTGATACACACACACGTTCATTTGGGGGAAGGAGAAGGCAGATTAATAGAAGCAGTGATCAGAAGCAAAATAGATTTTTTTTAGGAGGGATGTGCTTTAAAAAAAAAGGTTGGACAGGATAAAAAGAAAATAGGATAAAAGGAAATATATACTCATAATGAGAATGGGATTGACTCATCTATAAAATGATAGCAGAATGGATTAGAAATCAGAATTCAACAATATGTTTCAAGAAACACACTTGAAAGAGAAAGATATACACAATTCTAATTTATATTTTAATGTACTTAACATCTACTGGTCATCCTGCCATCTGGGGGAGGGGGTAGGGGGTAAGAGGTGAAAAATTGGAACAAGAGGTTTGGCAATTGTTAATGATGTAAAGTTACCCATGCATATATCCTGTAAATAAAAGGCTATTAAATTAAAAAAAAAAAAAAGAAAGATATACACAATTAAGATAAGGGAATAGAGCAGATTGTTATGTTTCAGCTGAGTTAAATATGTAGGGATAGCAATCTGGATTTCAGACAAAGCAAAAATAAAAAGTAGACCTAATTAAGAGAGAGAATCAAGGAAATTACATTTTGGTAAAAGCTACCATAGATGATGAAATAATATAAACAGTAAACCCATATAAACCACATGGCAAGCATCCAAATTCTTTTTTTTTAAATTGTAACTTTTTATTGACAGAACATATGCCTGGATAATTTTTTACAACATTATCCCTTGCACTCACTTCTGTTCTGACTTTTCCCTTCCTTCCCTCTATCCCCTCCTCTAGATGGCAAGCAGTCTTATACAAAGCATCCAAATTCTTAAAGGAAAAGTTAAATAAGTTATAGGAGGGCATAACTACATTTAGTGGACACCTCAACTTTCCCCTTTCAGAATTAGATAAATCCAACCATAAAGTAAATGATGACTTAAGTTAAATAGATGAGTTAGAGTTTAGAAAAGTTAGAGGTAGAGTTCTGAAGCAAATTGAATGGAAATAGGAGTATACCTTTTCTTCAGCTGTGTATGGTATCTTTCACAAAAATATTAATGCATTAAAAACCTCAAAAAAAGGGGAAATATTAAATGCACCTCTTTGGGACTCTAATGCAATAAACATATTCAATAAGGGGCCTTGGAATCACAGATTTAAAAAAAAATTAATTGGAAACTAAATGATCCTAAAGCATAAGCAACTTAAAGAACAAATCACAAAACAATTTCATTAAAGATAATGGCAACAATAACACAGCATACCAAAATTTGTGGTATACAGCTAAATAGTGCTTAGGGAAAATTTAAATCTCTCAGTGCTTATATCAGTTTTTTTTAAAGAGATCAATAAATTGGACATGCGATTAAAAAAAAAAAAACACTAGGAAAAGAACAAATTAAAAATTCCCAATATAATACCAAAATGGAAATACTGAAAATCAAAGCAGAGATTAATGAAACTGAAAGTAAAAAAAAAAAAAAATTGAAACAGTAAAATAAACCATTGATAAATATGATTTAACAAAAGGGAAAAAAACCAAGTTATCAATATCAACATTGTAAAAAAGGAAAATTGACTAATGAAGATAAAATTAAAGAGATTATTAGGAACTATTTTGCCTAATTATGTGCCAATAAAATTGAGAATCTAAATAAAATGGATATTTTAAAAATATTAGTTGTCCAGATTAACAGATAAAATGGAATACTTAACTCTTAAGATAATGAACTCCCTAAGAAAAATCCTCAAGACCAAATGGATTTACAAATTAATTTTACCAAATATTTAAAGAATTTTTATTCTTTACTACATAAATTGTTTGGGAAAAAATAGGTAAAGGAATCCTGCCAAACTACTTACATAACACAAATATAGTTTTGATATCTAAACCAGAGAGAACAGAGAAATTATAGACTAGTTTTCCTAATGTATGTTGCTTAAAAAAATCAAAATAAAATGTTAGCAAGGAGATTACAGCAATATATTACAAAGATCATACATTATGACCAAGTGGGATTCATGCTAGGAATGCAGGATTGGTTCAATATTAGATAAAGTATAATCATAATTGACAATAACAATAAAAACAAGGAAAAAATATAAAATATACATACACACAAAATGGAACTTTTCTTAAAATGAGTATCTAAAATGAGCAAGCATTTAGAATGCAGATAAACTAGATGCCTTCCCAGTAAGATTTGGGATGAAGCACGGATGTGCATTATCACTTCTATTTTTCAGTATTTTACTAGAAATGCTAGGTATAGAAATGACATAAGAAAAAGAAATTTAAAGAATTAGAATAGGCAATGAGAAAACAAAACAAAACACTCTTCAGATTGATAAAATTGTATACTTAGAGAACCCTAAGGAATCAACTAAAAAATCAAAATGGTGAATCTTACCACAGTTACTGTGTGTAATTTATTGTTTATAAAATAAACCTTCATAAACCATTAACATTTTTATATATTACCAATAAAACCCAAAAGGAAGAAATAGAGAAATGGCATTTTAACCGCAGACAAAATACTTGGGAGTCTGTCTGCCAAGATGAAAGAACTTTATAAAAAAAATTTTAAAATAATTTTCACAAAAATAGGTATCTAGCAATTGGAGAAATGTTAAAATGATAATTCTTATCAAAATTAATTTATTCAGTGCCATGCCAAATTATCAAAGAATTTGTACATCTTGAAGAATAATCTGGGAATAACAAAAGATCAGAATATCAAGAGAATCGATGAAAAAAATCTGAAGGGAGGAAGGCTAGCAATATCAGATTTCATTGGCACTTAATTAGATTAAAGTGGCAATTCAAAACACTTTGGCACTGGCTAAGAAATAAAAATAGTAGATCAATAGAATAGATTAGGCACACAGTGTGCAATAGTTAATGACCATAATAATCTAGTGCTTGATAAACTCAAAGATCCAAATTTTTGGGGCAAGAATTTACCACTTGACAAAAATTGCTGGGAAAACTGAAAAGTTTGGCTGAAAGTAGGCATATAGGCCAACGTCTCCCATAATCTGCCAGGATAAGGTCACAGTGAATAAATAACTTAGACATACTAATTCTGCTTGTCAAATCTTTGGAAGGAAGAGTTTATGACTAAACAAAAAAGAGGATCCCAGGAAGTGTAGTGAATAATTTTGATTGCATAAAACTAAAAATTTTTGTACAAGTAAAACCAATGTAGCAAAAAATTAAAATAAAATGTGAAACTGGAGTTAATTTTTACATTAAATTTCTCTGATAAAGGCATTTCTCAAATATGTAGGGATTTGATCCAAATTTATAAAAATTAGAGCCAATCCCCAATTGATAAGACCAATAAGTTTTCAGAAGAAATAAAGTTTCTATACTCATATGAAAAATAAATTTCTAAATCACTGTTGGGTAGATAAATGTAATAAAAGCAATTTCCCAGATTAAACAAAATTAAAATTAAAACCTATCAGATTGGTCATTTTTCCTATTCTGTCCTATTAGCCAATGTTGGAAGTGATGTGGAAAAAATTAGGGACACTAATGCACTGTTGATATAATTGTGAACTAGTTTAACCATTCTGGAGAACAATTTGGAACTGTGCTGGGGGACTATAAAACTGTGCCTATCTTTTGACCCAGAAATACTGCTATTAAACCTGTATCCCAAAGAGATCAAGGAAAAAGGAAAAGACTTAAATTTACCAAAAATATTTATAGTAGCTCTTTGTGGTAGCAAAGAATTGGAGGGGAATGATTGAACAAGTTGTGGTATATGATTGTGATGGTATATAGTATTTTACTGTTAAGAAATTTTAAGAGGGATTGCTACAAAAAAACTTGGGAAGAGTTATGTAAATTGATGTGAGATGAAGTGAGAAAAACCACTTGTATATACTAATAGCAATATTATAATGATAATTGTGAAGGACTTAGCTATTCTGATACAGTGATCAAAAGTAGTTCCAAAGAATACATTATGAAAAATGCTATTTCCCCCAGAGAACTGATGAGCTGAGTGCAAGCTGAATCTTTTCACTTTATTTTTCTTACTTTTTTATTGCTATGTGGCTAATGTAGAAACATTTTGTATATGATTTTACATGCATAGGAAATATATTTCTTGTTTTCTCAATGGGTGGGGGAAGGGTGGAGTGCAAGAGCATTTGGAATTCAAAAATTTTTAAAAAGAAATAATTTTTAAAAATATTCTACCAAACCACTTGTGTTTCATTTATATAACTTGTCTACTAGGGAAACTGTGTACGTATAGCGAGTTGATGATTTTTTCTGCTCTTTCCAGGCAAAACTGATGATTGTCAGTTTAACCCTCACTTTGTTATTAGTAAATTATTCCTATTTAACAGGCTTTAGATATTGCCCACTTACGGATTATTGTATGAGGAAAAATAATCATTTAGGCTTTTAAAAGCTTTTTGTGTGTTGTTGCAGCCAGAATCAATCAGTAGTCAAATATACAGTTAATCTGGTTGTCCTAGGATTAAATAAGTAATTGAAATCTATTGGAAATAACTTTTTATTCCAAAATCCTTTATCATAGGAAAATAATATATTCTACAAGTTAACTGGGGATCTCAATTAGTCACCTATCTGTTAACTGATTTTAGTAGCTTGGGCTTTAACCAAGCTTGGTATTTGAGCTAACCATTTCTTGATATAACCTAAGTGTTTTCTGATATTACAGTTTTGTTGAAGGGTTTGTCACTGCAGCATCACATATAATCATTTAATGCCTCATGTGATTTCTTTTGTGTGAGAAGAAGAGGAGTTTTGGCTTTACTGTTAAGTGATTCCATATAAGTTGCATTTTACAGGATTTTTTTTTTTAATTCCTTCTTAACACAGGATGGAATCAGACGTGGTCGACCCAGAGCAGATACTGTCCGGGATTTAATAAATGAGGGAGAACATTCTTCTAGCAGAATCCGTTGTAACATCTGTAATCGAGTATTTCCAAGGGAAAAATCTCTACAGGCACACAAAAGAACTCATACTGGTATGTAAAAGCAGTTTGTACAATAGTAAACATATTTTACCTGAAATCCTTAAAAATCCCTAGGCATATGAACATACTTTTTATTGAAAAACACATCTTTCCTGTATTTATTACCATAATGATATATTAAATGAAGGGCAATATATTCATATGACTAGAGGGCAGTCTTGGAATTAGTAAGATCCAGTCTTGTTTCTGAAACATATTAGATGTTGAGCATGGGTAAGTGATTTTAGCCTCTTATCCCTCTAGCATTTCCCCATTTTAAGATTTACATATTATAGAGAAGTTGTTTCCAGCCTGTACAGGATGTTCCTTACTTCAACAAAACTACATATACATACAAAAAAAATGGCAAAGCTTGTATGGGAGTAGGGAAAGATTTATTTATGGAGCTAAGAAGAGGATGGTTTCTAAACCCTGGTAATAGATGATTTATATTGCTAGTTCAGGGCAATTCAATAGATATTGTACAGGCATGTTGTTAATGCATCTCTAAAACTTCCTAATCTTGGGATTTACTGGCTAGATTTCTTTCTTAAGGACCATGCCTTAAACCAAAACCAATCTGATTCTTATTGGCCAATTATAAGTCCTAGGCCAAGCTTCATGTGGTCATTGTTTGGGTGAATGTAAATAGCAATCTTTACTGCTTTGGTCAGAAACTCTGAACCTCTATCCTCTTCTCCAACTAGTGCCTCCTCTGGTCACATTCTACATTCTGTACTCTATTATGCTTTGTTTTTGCTTGGTTACCAGATTCCTGTTCATCTATAAGAGTCTTCCCCACTGAGATTCATTTATTTAGATTTTTATCTTTGTTTTAATTTTTTTTTTTTTTTTTTGGTTTAGATGAAAGAGGAGATTCTTTGCCCAAATTGCTACTTACCCTTAATCACTGAATGTGGCCTCAGTTAAATTGAGACCTGTTGAAGACCTTAGCTTAAAAAGACCAAAGTCTCTTACTGCATCCAGGACATCTCCAGTCGTCTTGATCTCTACCTTGCCACTGGACTCAGATGGCTCTAGAGGTGAAAGTGGGGCAGGTGACTTTGCACAGCCCTCCCTCACATAAATCCAATTCATTTATATTTCATAGCATCACCTCCCTGATGTCATTGTTAAAGGACAGATAAGACTACCAACAGGCATATTGTTACGTAAAAGTGTCAGGTAGCTCAAACAACATATTTTGTAATACTCTGCTAAATCCATCTGTATATACTTGTTACAGTGAATTATTTATTTGCAAACAAAATATGAAAATAGATGACAATTTGGATAGCCTTTTTAGTTATCAGTGCCCCCAAAAGGAATATATTTGTTGTATATCAGTTTGTAGGTTCAAATTTAAAAATATTACTTCAGTACTCTTATGTTTAATCTAGGACACACACACACATATACATACACACACACACACACACACACACACATATATTTAAATATATGATTTTCTACTCTTCCATTCACTGATACGTCAAACTCTTCTATTCTGGTTTTTGACTTTATTGCTTAGTTGAAATTGCACATTCCAATTTTACCAGTGAATTTTAGTTGCCAAACCTGATGGCCTTTTCTTAATCCTCATCCTATTAAATTTCTTGGTGGCTTTTGACCACCCTCTCCTCCTGAAGAGTATCTGTTTTTTTTGTGATATTGCTCCCTTGGTTTTCCTCAGACTCTTTTTACTTTTGTCTTTGTTATTGGGTTGTCATTCATACTTTATCTCCCAACAGTGGGTGTCACACAAGGTATTATGGACCCTCTTTTCTCTATGTATTTTCTCTTCTGTTGTTGAACTCATCAATTCCATGGATTTAGCTATCATGTCTAAGCAAAATGACTTCCAGATGTATATATATATTAAATCCTAGTCTCCCTTTTGAGCTATAGTCTTTTCTTATCAATTGCCTATTGCACCTTTCAAAATGGATGTCCAATAGATTTCTCAAATATAACACATCTATATATTTTCCCCCATACTCGCCTCTTGCCCCAATTCTCCTATTTTTGTCACTCACCACCATTCTAATTATGCAGATTTGTGATAGTGGAATTTGGACTGTCACCTAAGGTATCAAGATTTTTACTTCTTCTGTATCCATCCTCTTCTCTCTACTTACATGGCCACCATCCTATTTCAGAACCTCATCACCTCTCACCTGAATTACTTCAGTAGTCTTGTAATTGGTTTCCCTTTTCAAATCTCTCTTTAAAGGTTTCTTTCACATCTTTCACATAACTACCAAAATAATATTCCTAAATACACATCTGAACTTGTTGATCTTAGAAAATTACAATGATTTCTCATTTAAAGCTTTTTACAACTTGACTACAGCATACCTTTCTAGCCTTATTATATATTAATTCCCTTCAATGAGTCAGCCAAACTTGCCTTTAATTTTTTCTTAAGACATTTTCTCTTATTTTTTGCATAGGTTATCTGTTATGTCCTTCTCTCACCTCCATATCTTTTTTAAAATAATAATAGCTTTAATACATGCAAAGTGGTTTTCAAAATCATCCTTGCAAAACCTTCTGTCCCAATTTTTCTTGCTCCATTCCCTAGACAGCAAGTAATACAAGTTAAACATATGCAATTCTTCTAAACATATTTCCACATTTATCATGCTGCACAAGAAAAATTGGATCAAAAGGGAGAGAAATAGGAAAAAACAAGCAAGCAAACAGTTAAAGGTGAAAATACCATGTTGTGATCCATATTCAGTTCCCATAGTCCTCTCTCTGCATGCAGATGGCTCTCTCCATCACAAATCTATTGGAATTGGCCTGAATCATCTCATTGTTGAAAATGAAAAGAGCTAAGTCCATCACAGTTGACCATCACATAATCTTGTTGCTGTGTACAATGTTCTTTTGGTTCTACTCACTTCACTCAGCATCAGTTTACATAAGTCTCTCAAGACCTTTCTGAAATCAGCTTGCTGATCATTTCTTACAGAACAATAATATTCCATAACATTCCAACACCATAATTTATTCAGCCATTCCCCAGCTAATGGACATCTACTTAGTTTCTAGTTTCTTGCCACTATGAAAATGGCTGCTATAAACATGTGAGTCCTTTTCCCTTTTTTTATGGTCTCTTTTCTCACCTCCACTTCTCAGAATCCCCAGCTGTGTTTAAAGCTCAGCACCAATGTTACTTCCTAGTTGGCATCTTTCTTGTTTATTGTTGGCTGCTAGTGCTTCCTGCATCAAACTGTTCATTTAGAGTTAGTATAATCTAGTGGATAGAATGTTGGATTTACAGTTGGAAAGAATTGGGTGCTATTCAAACCTTCTTTTGGTCTCAAGTTTCCTCATCTATAAAACAGGGATAACAATGGAACCTACAGAGGGGTTTGAGTAGGGATTATAATACATAATATATGTAAAGGATTTGTAAAGCTCTGTATAAATGTTAGCTATTAGTATTTGTATATATTTTATATCATCTTATATTGTCCATCTCGTTTTCCTCAATAGAAGGAAAGTTTCTTGAGGGCAAGTACTATAAGTAGCTTTAACCAAACCAGCTTCTTGAAAGATTCAATGCAAGTACTTACCAGTAAAACATCATTAATTAAAAGGCAAGTCATATGTTAAAATGAATACTCATTTTTTTTGAAACAATATGACAAGTCAAAGTAAGCTTTTAAATTCATTCTTTTGTGATAATCATATTTATGTAGCTTTTACAATTTACAAAGCATTTTTTACATAATTCTATGAAATTAGTATACATATTATATTTTCATTTCATAAATGAGGAAACTAAGACTTAGGTGAATTGAGCAACTTACTCAGTCCTATAACTAGTAGGTGGTGAAGTAGTGGACCCAGAACTTATCCCTGTTCTGAGTCCAAATCTACTATTTATTCCGCTACACCACATTCTTCTTTTGGATGATATGTTTTATTAAATATTTATTATTTAGATATAAATATATTTATTAAATAGATGAGATTGATTTATAAAGAGATTTTTCTGTTAATAATCTGAGCTTCTTCACATAACTATTTTCATTATTAATGTATGTTGTCTATAGGGAAAAGGATTTGCTTCTTAGTTATCAAAGATTTTTAAAGATATTCTTTTTAAAGAAATTTTTGATTTAATACTTTATTTTTCCCAATTACATGTAAAACAATTTTTTACATTTGTTTTTAAAACTTTGAGTTTCTGATTCTCTCCTTTCCTCTCCCCCTTTGAGAAGGCACATGTGAAGTTATGCAAAACATTTCCACAAAAGTCATATTTTGAAAGAGAAATAGATTTTTTCCAAAAAAATCAAAACCCTCAAGAAAAATAAAGTAAAAGAAAACATGTTTTAATCTGTATTCAAACACAATGAGTTCTTTCTCTGGATATGAATAGCATTTTTCATCGTAAGTTCTTCAGAGTAGTCTTGGATCATTGTATTGCTGAGAATAGCAAAGTAATTCACAGCTGATCAACTCACAACATTGCTGTTTATTTAGCTATTCAACATTTGATGGGCATCTCCTCAATTTCCAATTCTTTGCCTTGAGAAAATAGCTTTTATAAATATTTTTGTTACATATACTTTTCCTTTTTTTTTTTTTTTAATCTCTTTAGGATACATGTATGCCTTCCAGTGGTTTTGTTAGGTCAAAGGATTTATATGATCTGGGGAAACTTTTGGACATAGTCCAATTGTTCTACATAAAGATTGAATAAGTTCACGATTTCACTAGCAATGCATTAATGTTTCATTTTCCCCACATTCCTTTTCTGGCCCATTGGCCTAGCTAATAGGTTTGAGATAGTAACTCAGAATTCTTTTAATTTTCATTTCTCCAATAAATAGTGAATTTTTTTATATGACTATAAATAGCTTGATTTGTTTATCTCAGATTTATATCTTTTGATCATTTTTCAATTGAGGAGTGGCTCTTGTTATAAATTTCACTTAATTCCCTATACTTTTGAGAAATGAGGCCTTCAGAGAAACTTGCCTTTTTTCCACAATTATTCTTGCCAACTACATTTCTCTCCTTCATTTATTCTTCTCTCTCTCTCCTTTTACCTTGTCCCTCCTCAAAAGTTTTTTTCTTCCAACCATTCTCTCTTCCAATGTGCTCTCCCTTCTCGCATATCCCTTTCCCCTCTTATTTTCCTTCAGGATAAGATAGATTTCTATACCCATATTGAGTGTGTATGTTATTTTCTCTATGAGCCAGTTATGATCGGAGAGTAAGGTTCACTCATTCCCTCTTTCTTCTTCCTCTACACTTGCTTCTTTTATGGCAGATAATTTATGCCATTCCACAAATCTCTTTCCTTTTCTCTCGGTGCATTTCTCTGTCACTGTTTAATTTTGTTTTTTTAGATATTATCCCTTCATATTCAACGTGCCTTCTGTAAGAGTTATAAGTATCCTCCCATGTAGGAATATAAGCAGATTAACCTTTATTAAGTTCCTTATGATTTCTCTTTCCCAATTAACCCCTTATGCTTTTTCTGAGTCCTGTATTTGAAAGTCAAATTTTCTATTTCGTTCTGGTCTTTTCATCATGAATGCTTTAAAGTCCTGTATTTCATTGAATATCCAATTATACTCAGTTTTGCTAGGTAAATGATTTTTTATTGCAGTTCTAGCTCCATTGCTCTCCAGCATATTATATCTCAAGCCCTCTAATCCCTTAATGTAGAGCTGCTAAATCTTTTGTTATCCTGAATGTGGCTCCACTATACTTGGAATTGTTTCTTTCTGAATGCTTGCAATATTTTCTCCTTGACCTGGGAATTTTGGAATTTGGCTATAATATTCCTGGAAGTTTTCATCTTGGAATCTTTTTCGGAAGGTGATCAGGAGGACTGAATTCTTTCAATTTCTATTTTACTCTCTGATTTTTAAATATCAGGATTTCCTTGATAATTTTTTTGAAAGATGATAATTAGGGTCTTTATTTTTGATCATGACTTTCAGGTAGACCAATGATTATTAAATTAGCTCCCTGGATCTATTTTCCAAGTCAATTGTTTTTCCAATGAGATATTTCACATTATTTTCTATTTTTCCATACTTTTGGTTTTATTTTATTGCTTCTTGATATCTCTTAAAATCATTATCTTCCAATTGTTCATTTCTAATTTTTAAGGAATTATTTTCCTCATGAATGAGTGCCTTGTGCCTCCTTTTCCATTTGGCCAATTTTTGTTTTTTAAGGCATTCTCTTTATTAGCTTTTTGGATTTCCTTTTTTTAAATCACTTTCACTTTAAGAATTCTTAATGACAACTCAAAATTTTAAAAAATACATCTGTCCAATGAAAGTACTGATTTTTTTGGTTACATTTTATCTAAACGTTACTCTTCTTGAAGTGATGTAAATATACCCAAATACTAAATATTTATGGAATATCTACTATGTAACAATACTTGTAAATACTGTGGGCAATAAAAAAGAAGTAAATGATAGGGTCTCTGCCTTCAAGGTTTACAGTATGGTTAAGCAGGTAAGATTAAAACACTGAATAACTGAAAAGAGTAAAAGCATTAACTTGTTTGATACAAGATATTACTGGAAAGAAGTTGAGAAGTGTGAGGTGGGGTGGTAGAATCCACAACTGGTTGGATATAAGGTTTGAAAGAGAGTGAAGAGAAAAATGACTCTAATGTTTTGAGCCTGAATGCCTGGAGATAATGATGCCCTCAATAGAGAACAAACTACTTTTTTGGAGGAGGGACAAATTTGGGATATGGGATAGGACAGCAGAGAATGAGCAAGAATTATATTTATGTTGGAAAGTTTGACATGTCTGTGGGATATCCAGTTAGCAGTGTCCAATAGATAGTTGGAGATGTGTGGGATCAAAATTCAGGAGAGAGAGAGTAGTTTGGATATTCATGCCATATAATAAGATTGGTGGTATGGGAATGTTTTCCTGGCATGATTATACAAAATGAGTTTGAGAAGAGAGTGAAGGGAGCCACAGAAGCCAAGGGTATTGTTCTACCACATGAGATGATTGAGGATTTAGGCCAGGATGATAGCAATGGGGATAGAAACGGGATGGATAGAAGAAAAACGTCTTAGGAGTATTCAATAAAATGTGATGACTGACAAATACAGGGAATGGATGAAGAATAAAGAAATGATGACTCAGAATTTTGAGTCTTGTTGCTATGAAGATTAAACCTTAATAGAAATATTGCTGTGGTCATTGGTAGATACCTAACATTACTAAAGTGAAACCTTTGTGCTCTGGTGTGTGCTACTGGTACCCATTTAGACTAAGAAGAATCATGTTTGTTATTATTTATATTTATCCTGGGTGCAATTATTTATTTAAAATTCCCTTTGTTTTTTAGGTGAAAGGCCTTATTTGTGTGACTATCCAGACTGTGGGAAAGCCTTTGTTCAAAGTGGACAGCTCAAAACACATCAACGTCTCCACACAGGAGAAAAGCCTTTTGTTTGTTCTGAAAATGGTACGTTTTATTCTTAGATCTTAAATTGATAGAATGTTTAGGGGATGGGTATGATTACATGTAATATGAATTAAGATTTTAAAAGATTGTATTTTTTGGTAGTCTTTTTAGTTAGTTTTATCAAAAACATGTTGCTTTCCTTGCTTTGACATATGCATATTTAAAATTAAGCTTTTAATTCCCTTTTTTTTTTTTTAAAGTAATGCTATGTTTGGTTGTAGGTGCTTAGAATAACCATAGCTGATATTTAAGTAGAACATTGTGATAGTTATATACTATAGGTTTATTATCTACATTTTACAGGTGAGGAAAATGAAGCTGAAAGGGATTAAATGACTTTTTCATATAGCTATACACTGTTAAGCATTAACTGGATTTGAACCTAGGTCTTCCTGATTGCAAGTTCTTTGTATTACTAAATTCTGTATTATCCAATATAGGATAATTCTGAGAAAAGTGGGATGTTAACAGATTTCTTTTTCTTCCCATTCCTCAAAGTTTTTAATTTACATAATTCTGGTTCTGATTACTTTTCCCTCA
Source organism: Sarcophilus harrisii (assembly GCF_902635505.1). Lineage (NCBI taxonomy): Eukaryota > Metazoa > Chordata > Mammalia > Dasyuromorphia > Dasyuridae > Sarcophilus > Sarcophilus harrisii. The sequence continues at coordinate 226,334,330 of NC_045426.1, forward strand.
AACTTGTTTGTTTAAGGATGTTTAAGTCGATTTACACATGCAAATCGACATTGTCCTAAGCATCCTTATGCAAGGCTGAAGAGAGAAGAACCAACTGATGGACTAAGTAAAAATCAGACTGCTGACAACAAGGCTGTGGCTGAGTGGCTAGCAAAGTAAGTTACCTAAAATTCAGTGTATGAAATTTGTAATAAGCTGTATAGTAAAAGAACACAAGCCAGAGACAAAGGTGCAGAATTTAAGTTTATAATGAAAGGAGGCTCTCTTCTTGTATGAATTATTTTTTCTTAAAATATTTCAAAATTCTGTTTATAATATACAGTATCTATATATGATATGCCAGTATTATGAATGACCTTTATTTTCTTTATACTAGTAAATACTCTGATATTAACAATGATAGAAAAGAGAAGAGGTTTTCTGAAACAAGTTTCTAGAAGTCACCAGAAATATTTTTATATTTGAAATGACAGTAGAAAAATTTGATTTGGAACAATAACTCACAATCTTTTTATATATAAGGTCCCCTTTTTAATCTCAAAAAATTTCACAGACCATCTTAAGTGATAATATGTATACCATTGCTATCCACTGACTGAGAAAATATATAATGTCAAAAGATTTCTTTGAATTCAGTAGTGCTTAAATGAATTTGTATTTTATCAACTGCAAAATCATTTATATATATTTGAAAAATAGCAAAATGATGCTTGATATTGTAAAATGTTATTCTTGGAAATATACTTTGAGTTACCAAAAAAGAACTGTTTAAAGATGTTTATTAACAGCCTTATTTGTAAATGCAAAAAACTGAAGTTAATTAAAGTCTGACAATAGGGCAAATGCTTAAATACATTGTTATGCATTAATGTAATATAATACTTTAATTACACAAGTATGACAGATATGATCTCCAAAGTACCTTCATGAAATAATGTAAGATAATAAAAGCAGAACTGGAAAAGCAGTATATACCAACTTATGGTACTGATGGAGTCTTGGAGGAAAAGTTATGAAATTGCATGCTTCAAAATTCTTTCAATTTAAGTTATATAATGGTAGAGCAAGTTTAATATATCATTATTGTTGAATATTAAAGTTTATAAGGTTCAGAATAATAAATGAGATAAAAAACTGACATATAAGGCTTGGTGGTATCTATAAATAAGATCTTTGAATACTATTTTATGTTAACTGAAATATAATTAGTCATTAATAGATAATATGAAGTTTTTTTTTTTTTTGTTTTTTCTTTTGTTTTTTTTTTACGTAGAATAGAAGTAATATAAATGTTCACCAGAACATAACTCTGATGCTGGAAAAGACACCTGATCCTACCTTCACATTTTATAGCTGAGAAAAAAACTAGGTTTCAGAGAAAGATAAGTGACTTGACCAAGTTTACACAGAATTCAAACTCAGGTCATGTAATTTCAAAATTAGTTCTCTTTCTACAGTACTGACAACAGTTTTCTGTTCTGATATCTAACAAGTTTTATACTAGAATCATACTTATCAGAACTTAAGAAAAAAGTAGCTTCATGCTCACATGCCATTATAAGATTAATATTCTCTCATTTAAGGGAGAAAATCTTTTGATTTTCTGGAAAATCAAAAGATTTTAAACATTTTTAAATCAAAGTGTATATACCTTTTCATTTAGAACATTAAAAAAGTCATGTTTCTAATGGTGTCATAATTTGATATTTTATGGTAGACTGCTATTGTAGTTGTCCTTTAATGGTGTCATCCTCTGAGATTAGGTATGTACTCTTAATATCACTAAGTCAGCAATAATTTTTACCTTTGAGAATCTTATGCTGACTTTGCAACTTGTTATCCTTTGTTATCTAAAATTTCAAGACAATAAAAAGTTTGATAAATTAATGGTGGGTTCATTTTATTCTATCAGTTCTTTTGAATTGAAAGAGATCCCAGTGGTCATTTTGTTCTAGTCATACCTTCCAAGAATCTCATTTTCTAACATTACTAAGAAATGTCCTTCTAGCCTTTATTTTAAAACTATAGGAGGAAGAAACTCCTTCCTGAGGCAACTCATTCTAATTTTCATTAGCTTCTACTCACTGTTTCTACTATTGACTTCTGGTCCCAATAAGAACAAATCTAATAATCCTTTGACGGTACAAACTTAATTTTTAAAAAAATTTTCCTGGTTATACATGTACATTAATTTTTAAAAAAATGCATATTTTTTAATAAATCATTTTGGGAGAGAAAAATCAGAATAAAAACCAAAAACCAAGAGAGAAAAAAAAGTCAAGAAAAAGAAAAAAAATGAACATAGCATTATAGCATGTTTTGATTTATATTCATTCCCCAAAGATCTCTCTTTAGAGGCAGATGGCATCTTCTATTAAAAGTTTATTGGGATTGTTTTGGATTACTGAACCACTGAGAAGAACCTTATCTTTTATACTTGATCATCGCACAATCTTGCTGTTACTGTAAACAATATATTCCTGATTCTACTTGTTTTGCTCGGCATCACTTCATGTAAATCTTTCTTGTTCTATCTAAAATTATCTTGTTCATTATTTTTTCTAGAATAATTACTTTCACATACCATAACTTATTCAGCCATTCCCAATTGATGGGCATCTATCTACTCTCTCTCTTTTTATTAAAGCTTTTTATTGACAAAAGATATGCATGGGTAATTTTTCAACATTAACCCTTGCAAACACTTCTGTTCTAACTTTTCCCCTCCTTTCCTCCACCCCCTCCCCTAGATGGCACCCAGTCTAATACATGTTAAATATGTTAAAATATATGTTAAATCCAATATATGTATACATATTTATATAGTTATATTGCTGCACAAGAAAAATGGGATAAATAAAATAAAATCGCATAAATAAAATAAAAAGAAAAAAACTTGAAAAGGAAAACAAAATGGCAAGCAAACATTACCAGAAAGCGTGAAAATGCTATGTTTTGGTCCACACTCAGTTCCCATAGTCCTCTCTCTGGGTGTAGATGGCTCTCTTCATTACTGAACAGTTGGAACTGGTTTGAATCATCTCATTGTTGAAGAGAAGATGGGCATCTGCTTTCTTTCTAATTCTTTGTCACCACAAAAAGAGTCATTACAAACATTTTTGCACATGTAGGTCCTTTTCCTTCCTTTATGATTTCCTTGGGTTACAGAACCACTATTAGCACTGCTAGATCAAAGGGTAGGCACAGTTTTTTAGCTCTTTGGACATAGTTCCAAATTGCTCTCCATATAGTTATATCATGTCTTATAGCTTCACTAACAATGCATAAGTGTCTCAGTTTTCCCACATCCCCTCCAACATATATCATTACTTTCCTGTCATCTTAGCCAGTCTGAGATGGTTGTTTTAATTTGCATTTAGAGCATTTGATTTAGAGCATTTTTGTTGACTTTAATTTTATCATTTGAAAAATGTCTTGTTTATATCCTTTGATCCTTTATCAATTGGGAATGACTTGTATTCTTATAAATTTGACACAGTTATATATTTTAGAAATAAGGCCTTTAAAGAATCCTTGGCTGTAAACATTTTTTCCCAGTTTTGTACTTCCTTTTTATTCTTGTATCTGTTGGTTTTGTTTGTGTAGAAACCTTTTAATTTAATGTAATCAAAGTTGCCCTAAATTTCATAATGTTCTCTAGTCCTTCTTTGGTCATAAATTAGGTAAATTATTTCTTGCTCTCCTAATTTGCTTATGGTATCACCCTTTACACCCAAATCATGTATTTTGACCTTATTTTGATATGGGTTGTGAGATGTAGATCTATGCTGAGTTTCTGACATATTATTTTCCAGTTTTCCTAGCAGTTTTCTTGAACTTTTGTGAAGTTCTAATCCCAGAAGTTTTTGATAAAATACTAGATTAGTATAGTCATTGATTATTGTGTTATGTATATCTAACCTATCCTACTTATTCACCACTATATTTCTTAACCAGTACCAAATGGTTTGGTGACAGCTGTTTTACAATATAATTTTAGGTGTGCTGTGGTTAGGCCATTGTCCTCTGTATTTTTTTTTTTTTTTTATTGATTCCCTTGATATTCTTGACTTTTTTGTTCTTCTAGGTGAATTTTTTATTTTTTCTAGCTCTATAAAAATTTTTTTTCAATTTGATTGGTATGACACTTGAACACGTAGACCAATTTAAGTAGAATTGTCATTTTATTATACTAGCTCAGCCTACCTATGAGCAATTGATATTTTTCCAGTTGTGTTTAGATCAGACTTTGTGTGAGAAGTGTTTTATAATTTACAATACAAAGTTTAGAATATTTAAAGACATTTTTCCCCCCACTCATCTTTTTTTAGTTCCAGTATTCCCCATTCCTTTAACCAGTATTAGGAATATGAAGATAAAGCATGTTCTTGAGCTTCCTGTTTATCCTGATCACAGTCCTAGAGGCTCTCTAATTTAATCAATGTCTTTTCTAAAACACACACAGAATCAAATGTGCTTCTGTAGGTGTGATATGACTACAAAAGATCATAGCAGGATTGTCAATATGATCAATATGGTTCTCTTTGTTCAACCAAGATTACATGAACTTTTATTGGCTACTAAATTGCCCTATTGATAATTAAATCTGAAGGACTCTAAAATTTCTATTTTTTTTTTCATATTTAATCCACTTCTCTGCTGTTTTTTTTTTTTTTTTCCTGCATTTAGAGGCAATTAGGGTTAAGTGACTTTCTTAGGGGTCACACAGCTAGTAGTAAATTTTTGGGCCCCCCTTTATAACCAAGAAGTCTGAATTTTTATGGTATTAAAAGATAAAAACATGTTGATATTATATAATATACTTATATTTCTAAACTTTTTCTATGTCATCTGCTGGTCTTTCGAGTGTCATCTTCATTTTCCAAAAAATTTCCATTTAATTTTTAAAATTTTAATTTAATTTGTGACGTGTAAAGGATAACTACTTGAAAAGTCAATCTTTTCTATAGGATTTTTGGAGTTATGTCCATTTTATTTTATGTGATCATTCTAGCTTGATAGCAGTTCAACCCTTTATTTCAGTAGTTTTAGTGGGGGCTTTGGAGACTTGAGTCTCCTTATCTTGCCCAGGGTGAGAGTGCAGCAGCCACTCATTATCTCACTACTAATTGCACAGGAATTTTGACCTCTTTCTGACTTGCATCTGACTTGAAACTTTTCTTTAGGAAGCTTGGTACTCACCCTGTCTGCTCCTAGGGGTTCATCATATTGGTGCCAGACTTAGTTTGGATGCCTGAGTAGCTTTAGCCCATTGCGCCATGTCATGAACCCATGAGATCCACCAGCTTTGACTTCCTCATTAATAGGGATTACACATTCACCAATGCTAGTGCAGTCTTGATAGTTGACCTTTTCTGCTTATTTCTTAAGATTGGGGTGGGAAAAAGAAATATAAAACCTAGAAAATTTGTTTTTGAAGTTTTGATTTTTTCCCCCCTTTCTTAGCAATTAGCAGTATTGAGAATATTATATAAGAGAAATACTCCAAAATAAGAAAGGGCACAGGGTGCCATTGTCTTTTAGGAGATGGTAAACTTTTTTGATGAGAGATGGTATGACATATTGAAGAACTGGCCTTTAGTAATGAAGGCTTGGGTTCAAGTTCTATTACATCTTGAATGTATGACCTTGGGAAAGTGATTTGACTTCTTAGTATCCCAACTCTAAGATTCTACATTACAGAGCTGGAGCTCACATGCAAAATGCTGAAGGGAATTTTTTTTTTCTGTAGTTTTAATTTATTCCTTTCCCAAGTATCCAGAATATTATATACCCTCTTTGTTGTGAGAAATGTGACAATGAAAGTACCAACAGAACTGTTCCTATGGAAGGGAAGAGGGAAAAGAGAGTACAAATATTAAAAGGATTAAAAAAAAAAGTTAATTATCCATCAAGTCATATAATTTGAGTCAGGGCAATTAAAAATCCAAACCTTTTTTTTAGTTTTTTTTCCCGAAGGTAAAAATACACATAGAATTAGGAAAATATAAATTTACTATTTTCACTACATAAGTTAATGATATTGTTTGAAAGGTTTGCAATTTTTTGTTCAAGTTTTTGAAGCTTATCTCGATCCCTCAATAAGGTAAAGCTATATTTGCTGGGTGTAAGTTTCTGGAAGAATTCTCTGGTGGATTACTTGGTACATCTTGAGTGTGCTGTCACTGGACAACATAAGTGGGATCGGGACCATGATGGAATTCTAGTGCAATTTTCTTGAATGCAAGTCTAATATAGATTGCTTAAGCTTGTTTGGAATTGATAAATCCTTGAAGTCTGGAAAGACATACATGTTCCTGAAGCTGTCAATGGTTGTTACAGGGCAATCTGCTGGCGTTTTTCGTATATGCAGAAATGGGTGTCTACATTTATCACAATCAGATGTAAAAAGTGTATTGTACCTTTTTCACTTATTAATTGATGTGATACTTCATTTTGGAATACATCTAAACTCATTGTATCCTCTTTTGTATAGAAAAGTATAAGAAAAGATAGTTTGGTCAGTTCTCCATTTTCAAAAGTTATTTCCTGAATAAGAGGGACACAGTTATCTTGAGTCCAAGCATAAGCCAAGTCAAAATTTGTTAGAGATCCCAGGCATACCATATCTGGAACATTTTCCCCTAATGATTTGTAGATTATATTGTCTCCACTAAATCTTTCTGGTTTGAAGTAGATCCAAATGGAGGCAGCTAGATGGTACAGTGGATAGAGCACTGGCCCTGAAGTGAGGAGGACCTGAGTTCAAATCTGACCACAGACACTTAATACTGCCTAGCTGTGTGACCCTGGGCAAGTCACTTAACCCCGACTTCCTCAGCAAAAAAAAAAAAAAGAAAAAGAAAGAAAAAAGAAATAGATCCAAATGCAGAAAAGAATATGAACTTCTCATGCAAAATATTTGCAGTTCTTTCAAAAGTTCTTTAGTTGTCTGAAACCTTTTGTTTAAAATAGTCAATGATTGTTCTTTTATTGTGATCAAGAAATTTTATTTCTTCCAAGTCATAAATTTTTTGAATAGGTTCTCTTAAGTTGAGACCCTATTGTTATCTACTAATTCCCTGTAATACCCCTTCTTTAATCAAATTGAACTACTGTCTTCTAAACATAGTCTTATTAAAATCTTTTCTAGCTTTTGCTAATCAACATCTTGGTTATCTTTCAAATGTAGCTGAAGTGCCACTTCCAGGATATCTTCCCTTAAGCAACTACATTTTAAGCTTCTGGAGTATAGATATCATGTCTTAATTATCTCTTTTTATCCCCCAGAGAGACTAACACAGTGACTTTACACTTAGTTAACCATTTAATAAATGGCTGATGAGTTTATGGGGTGAATCATCTCAGCCAGGGATTTTTGCCATTAAATACATAACACTGTATTCACTCATAGCATTTATAATATATTTCTCTACTTGTGCATGTCATATTTTATTACTCATTGAAACCTAATAAACAAAGGAACTGTTAACTTAAATGTCAACCAAGAAACATTAAGTCCCTACTATCAAGTACTCTGCTAAACACTAGGGATACAAAAAAAAGATTAAAAAAAAAAAATCCAACAAAAACCAGTATTCCCCCTCAGTGCCTAGAACTATTCTTGCTTTGTAATAGACTTAAAATGTATCAAATCAATGAATATTGATTGGTAATTTTAAATATGTTTAAAGTTAATAAACACATCTTGAAGGTATACTATGAAATCAATGTATACTCATTTTTTTAAGGTATTGGGAAACAAGAGAACAGCGCACTCCAACCTTGAAAGGAAAGCCCATTCAGAAAGCAGATCAAGAACAGCAAGATCCCTTGGAATATATTCAGTCTGATGAAGAGGATGATGAGAAAAATGGGGCTCGTCGACTCCTTCAAGAACAGCGGGAACGCCTGCATGGAGCTCTTGCTCTCATAGAGCTTGCAAACCTGACTGGAGCACCGCTTCGTCAGTAGCATGAGAACTTAAATCTTTCAATGTACAAAATGTACTGCCCAGCTTACTTAACAAGTAGATCCATGGGCATAAGCTAAGCACCTTAATTTGCTTATCATAGGCTGCTATTCTGTAGAAATTTATGAAGAATGTTATTGCCCCAGAACATGGGGAGAGAGAATTGCACTTTTTGTATGGAAATGAATTAGATGTAAAGTTTTAAAGTATTTTGTAAATATGGGACTGCACAGTGCAGTGTTAAAAACCACATAGTGTGGGAAGCTAGATTTTGCAAGTTTAATGCATTCATTTGAAGCAGTTCTCACAAAAAGCACTTTCCAAGTATGACACTTGTCTGAAGAACAGAATGGTACACATAGCCAAAGAAGTTTGAAATAGATTATTTATCAAAACATTAAAAATGTATATTAGTATTTTTAAAAATACTGTAAACAGTGAAACAGGCAAGATAGTACTATATATATGTACACATGTACGTATATGTGCATATATATACTTATATATACATGTAAGATATATTTTTAATTGAAAGATAGTGTGCCTAAGGGGGGAAGAAAAATTGGGCCATTTTGAAGAAAGTATTCTAATTTATGTGCTAGGAAACAACTAGTTTTTTGAGGGGGTGGGATTAACAGTTCAGGATCTTCACTGTAATAACAAAATCAGTCTGACTTTATTCATCTGGGGCTTTAGAACTCAGTCAAATTTCTAGGCCTGAAAAGCACTTGTAAAGTTGGGAACTTTTGCACATTACCAGAATTCTCATTTGCTAAAATTGAATGATTAGTCTTGCAAAGTCTAGGTGATGTGATAACAATTGGTAATATTTTTCATATTACAGGCCCTGTAATGAGATTTGGCACTTGGCTTTTGTTAATAAAAGGGAATATATACAGGGTTGTTTTGATTTATAGTGAACTATTTTAATAGATCTGTTAGCAAACACTAAATGTTAACTGTATTGCTTATTTAGAGATGTTACTAAATAGAAGCCTCCATATTTACATTTTCAGTGCATTAAGTCACCTTATTGCTTTACTTCAGAATAACATGCCAAGTTATCTTGTGTTCACTAAATTTAGCTACCAGTTAAACACTGCAGAAAAATATTAATTACTCAAATAAGTAGGCTTCCAGAGATAATCATTACTGCAAGTGTATTAAAGTTATGTAGTGGTTTTTATGCCATTTCCCCAAATAGATTAGGCTTTGAAACATCACTTATTGTACTTAAGCGTAAAGAGAAAAAAACAAAAGCTAAGCAGTCCATCTCTTGTGTAAGTGCTTGATCATCTTAGCTTTTGTTTTAAGCAGTGACTAACAAGTATAGCACTGTAATTTGTAGATTGCTTTAATTGGTTAACAGAGTAAGCATCAGAATAATAGATAAAGTTGGCTATTTCAGCTTTTTTTTTTTCTTAATTGAAATATCTTGCAACTGTAGTTTAAATATTTTAGGCTTCTTTTTCCAAAATCCCAGTGTGTTGCAGTACATAGACATCCTGACACATGGCCATGGGGAAGGGGATGCATTTAATTGTCAAGACAGATAGCTAAAGAATACAAAAGGAGTTATGATAGTAGCAAATAATGTTTATGATGAGGACATATTTTGAAAATGTAATTCCTCTGTACAGTAGATTGCCAATCTTGAGGTTGTGGGGTTTTTTGTAATAGAGAATTTATATTTGTAATGGTATGAGAATTTTGTTTGTAATCTGGTACATAGAATTTTAACTTGTTGGAGCATTTAACCTAAGCAGTAGTAAGAGAGGCTGTATCATCTAAGTCATGAAGATTGTTGTCTCAAATGTTACCTCTGGAATTTTCCCCCTCAAAGTAAACAATTAAAATTGGCCAATTGAGAATTAGTTTTAAAAGAACTGAAAAGCAACACTCTTTTTTATCTTGGGACATTTAAACTACAATAAATTTATCTGGCAGAACATGGGTGATAACAATTTAAACCCTAGTGCCAGCATCTGACATTGCATAGGAAATAACATTTAAAGCTTTCAAAATTAAACTTTTTTTGTTCTATAGTTTCTCCGATCAGTTCTTGCTAATTTTAATAGTTTATTGGCAACCATATTTTAATTGTATAATTGGAACAACTTAATAAATTATTTTAAGCACTTGACTACAGTAACATTAAAATCTTCCTTTTTTGATATAAGCTATATTCTTTGGCACAATATTAAATTGAGATCTAAAATTGGAAGTGTATTAAGTCTGCTTTTTGTTTTAAAATATGGTTTACATTAAATTTTTTGAAGTTTTTTTATGCTTCACATGGCAAAGTTTATTTTAGCATGAGTTAACAGCATAAAAATGCTGTAATTTTAATAGGTGTTTGAATAAAAATTCATTTTCACTTTAAATTTAAAGCATATGACCATTCTTATCTAGTTTTTGGTAGGTAGGTTTTCCTTTATGGTTCATTATTAAAACTGTTAAACTGAATTCTGTTTACTATGTTACCACTATTCTCCCTAAAAGTATCGATAAAGATGATATAGACAACCAAATGGTTAAAAGTTTGAAACTGTTCAACTATACACTTTAAGAAAAGATTATGTATATAACCCATATTTCATCAGCTGGAAAAATACACAATGTATTTACCCTTTTTTGGCCCTCTCAAAACAGTTTGCAATTTTAAAAAAAGTGTTTCCTTTTACCTTATTTTCTTTCCTGGTCATTCATAAATTATAATCAATTTTTATAGAAAGTTGTAAGGTTTTAAAGTCCGTCATTTACATGATCTTATTTGATCATCACAACAATTCTGTAAGATAAATATTGTAGGTATTAACTCCATTTTGCAGAAGAGGAAATTGGAGTTCAGAGACATTAAGTAATTTGCCTACACATCTCATAAGTATCAAGATGGGGTTTATTTAACAAAGGCTCTCCTTAACTGTTAAATCCAGCATTCTTTCTTTAATTCATTACCTCCTCTAGATGAGCAGATGCAAGGATGACATAAAACATTTAAAATATAGATATGGTGTCATAATTTGAAAGATGAGGTATCATTAAGTTCACAATTTTAAAAACTCACCTTCCAACCCCAATTTTAAAGTGATAGTTTGTTCCATGTCTTTTTTTGAGGTAGTGGGGCATCCTTTCTCCCCCACCATACTGAGATTTCTTTAGTACAAGGGACTCCTAGAGCAGAAATTTCTTCTAGCAATATAGATCAGAAAATGCTCTGAAATTCAGTCTTAAGTTACCCATGCAACTAAGATATTAACTTGGGCAGAGAGATATCAAGAGATTGGCCCAGAGTCACACATTAATTTCAAGAGGTGGCACTGGTACTCAAGTGAGTTATCCAAATATTAAGGGGCTATTATATGTCAGGTTGACAAGGACTGGAGATATAAGGAAAGGTGAAAGAACCTTCTTTCAAGGAGCCCAAATTGAAAAATAGGAAAATGTTTCCCTCCCTCCCTTCAGTATCTCTCCCTTGGGAATCTCTTTTTCTCAGCATCCATGGCAGCTTACCTGTACTTTGAATGAAATGTGCTTTCTTAGCTGACTCCTAGTCTGGAGTTCTGATTTTTGTGTTTCTTCCTAGTACTGCTCTGGCATTTTCAATGCTGAGTAGCCTAGGTTGCCTGGTGAGTTTGGGTGATACTGAATAAGTGGCAGCCATATGGAAGCCCAACTGCCCATAGGGAGGTGCTTCCTACAACTAGATTGCTGTTCCAAGAAGGTCAACACTGGCAGGATCATTCTGAACCTGGAACATCAAGAAAGCCCAAGCTATACTTGTACTGACAAGAGATGTGGAACTTCTTGCATTGCTCAGAAACCACAGCTAGGTGAAAGTGCTATATATGTTTAGCAGTCCCATAAGGTTGTTTTAACTTTTCTGGGAGAGAATAAGAAACTGATGGATTGTTTTTTCTCAAGTATTTGTCCTATGACTGACTCTTGTGGTGAAGGAAAATAACTTTTATTGATATTAGTTTGAAAATTGAATGTGCTTTCCAGAAGGACTTTTGTTAGTCTCTTTTTGGGAGAACCTACACATGAACCATAGTTAAATTTTTAGAGTTTCACTCAGGATGGGGGTTTAAAGAAACCAGAGAGAAGCTGTCAAGACGTCTCACCTCTCTCCATGGGGAGGGCAGTTTTCTAGAATGAATTTGGACTCACTTATGTCAAAGCTAGCCCCCCCACCCCACCTTGTGGGCAGTTTAGATCTAGAAAAGGACAGGATGCATCCTTTCAATTCGTGCACTGAGATGAAGTGACTTGGCCAGGCTTATATCTTATGATATTTCTTTACATTCTTGTGCCACAACTAATTCAAGCCACTCCCCAATGACTGGGCACTCGATTGGTTTCAAGGTTTTTGCTCCTAAAAACTGACTCGTCTCCTCAGGGGGCTGGAGGGGCTCTGGCTTCGGAGGTATTGCTCTTATACCACCTGTCCCGCCCCAAGCCACTCCACCACACTCCACTCTGGAAGGAGCCTAGAGATTCTGGATTGGAAGGTAATAGAAACAGAGAAGCTTGAGAGGACAAGAATTCAACCTGATAGCTGGGAACATAAAGCTAACCCCTCTTTTTCGCTACGGGGCACTTGGGCAGGCAGGAATCTGGTGCTGCTGCTGCTGTTGTGGGATGAAAGGGAGGGGAACTCTAGTCCACTCTCTGTCTCTCTTCCTGTTTTGCTCGTAACACCCCCTTCACGCAGAGGAGGCGGAGACGGAACTGGAGCTCGGGTTGTTCTCGTTTCCTCGCTCTGGGATTCCTGGCTGGGTCTGTTCCCTAGCCAGCCCGCTGTCGCCTCGGGCATGTGGCCGAGTCTCTGGAGAAGGCTCCGGCTGGGCTGCACTGCGCTCTCTCGTCTTAGTCCGGCTGGCAAGCGTTGGGGCCCATGAAGGAAGATGCCTCCCGCCTCCAAGGCGGAGGAGGGGCAGCATTCTTCTGTCGTGCACTCGCAGCTGGTCAAGCTTCTGTCCGCCCTCTTCTATGGGACCTGCTCTTTTTTCATCGTTCTGGTAAACAAGACTGTGCTGACTACTTACAGGTAAGATGAGGCTGGAGGAGGTGGGAGCTTGTGAGCATGAACCCGTGTCTACAGGTGCGGAGTTTCAAGGGGACCCCAGGGATCGAGATCTCTACTCTGTCTATCTAGCTTACTTACTACGCTTCCCCGTCTTACTTCTCTTATCTGTTTGGGACGCTCCAGAACCTTAGACTAAACTTCCGACCTTCTAACTCCCCCTACCCTTCCTCTGGGGTTGTCATGGTAACCAAGAGGGAAGCTGACAGGTGGACCAGGTGGGGACAATGGTGCAGGCAGTCTTTGATGGATCTCTACAGCTTCCCACGCAGAAGAAATTGACTTGCAGCTGGCCAAGGAGACTTAGTCTCCCCTCCTACGCTCCACAGCGAGTGTTGATGCTGTTTATCTAGTACCCCTATTCGTGAAAGTGGTGGATTGGCTGGTAGCTAGATTTTGTTTTTTTTTTTTTTTTTTCAGTTTTATTACTACCTTTTGTTTTTATATCAATCATTTCCTTTTGGCTTTCTCCTCCCCTCAGTCCCACTCCCAGTGAGGGGAAAAAAAAAACTAACAGTAATTTTAGGTACTGGTCAGTAATCTGATTGCACTGCATCCCCACCATCTCCCAACCATAAGCCCCCCCCCAACTCAGGAAGGGAGGTGTTCATTATCAGTTCTAGCTCTGACCGAGAATGGCCTTTTCACTAACAGGTTTAATGTGGTTCATTGGAGAGAGTGTTCTTTTGGTGTCATAGAACCCGAGTTGAAATTTTAACTCTTCCACTTGCCTAACCTTGCATAAGTTGTTTATTAAACTCACTATGATTCAGTTTCGTCATTCGTTAAATGAAGTGGTTGGACTAGATGGATGACCTTTGAGATCCTTCCTAGTTCTAAAACTCTGAGCTTAGACAGCTTTCAGCTTTTTCATTTGATTGTTGTAATCATTGGGTATGTTCTGGTTTAGCACAACTTTCATTCAGTGTCAGTTTACACAAGTCTTCCTATGTTCTAATAAATTTTTTATATTGTTTTGATTTTTTTTCTTCCCCATAGGTGGGGAGGAAGAAAGGGAGTGTTTGCCAATCATTGCACCCTGGTTGCTTCTGGAATGTAGTAGGCACTAAAAACATGATTGTAGAAAACTTTATTTGTGCTTTCAACTTTGTGAGAAACCTTTTTCCCTATGAAAAAATTCCTTCTATCTGTATAGAGCAGAACCTCTTTTGCAATTTATAATCTTGAATATTAACTTGGGGATGTTGAGAAGTTAAGTCACTGGCCTACGATTTAGGTATGCTTAGAATGGAACACAGCAAGAGCTTAATAAATGCTTCTTTCCTTTCCTTACAATAATATTCAATTACAGTTTATGCATCATAATTTATCCAGCCATTTCTCAGTGATTGGATATTGACTTTCTTAGTAGGCTTTAAAATAGTTCTCTTAGCTAGATTTTAGGATGGTTGTGGGAGCAAAGAAAGTGTAATAACAGGGAGCAAAAAAGACTGATAGAAATCTTTGCTCAAATTCTTTAGCATAAAGGGATGTTGCATTCCTTTTCTTTTGTTGAAAATAGGCAAATCCTTGACATTTTTGTTCATTGTCTTTGTTTTCTTGGCACTATATTAGGCACTTTACAGAATTACTTGGACTAGAATCTCTGCCTATTTTTAATTTTAGAAAAAGAAATGAAAAATTCTCCAACTATGCAAAATGACTGGATGCTTAGTAAATGCAATCAATATCACTGGTAGTTGGTCTCTTTATGTAGTAGGTATGTCCTAAAAAAATATATGAAGAAAATTCATCCGGTCACATTTACATTTTAAATTGTGCTAATTGGGCATTTCACAAGATTGCAATCACACATGCTTTTGTACTTTGAATCCTCACCTTCTAGTGTAATTTTTGTGGAATAATAATTCATTCTATTGATGTAATATATAGTTGGTAGACTTGGAGGCAGGAAAAATCTGGGTTCAATTGCTTTCTTTCACATTAGCTATTTTTGACTATGGACAAGAAACTTAACCTCTCTGAGAATGTTTTCTCAGACTTAGTCTCTCTGAGATTATAAAATGGAAAGAGTAGTTGAAGTACTTATCTCCATGTAAGTATGAATTGTAAAAGTAGAACTTGTTCCTTAAAACTAGGGAAAATGTTATCAATTTACTTTTCTTAAGTTATTAGCATTACTATGAATATGAAGATTCATAGGAATCTTTTAGAAAAGATAATAATATTGGTACATAAACAAATTCATCAATTGATCCTAGGGTCAAAAAGTTTCAAAGAATTTTTTCTTTAATTTTCCCACCATTTTGTGATTTCTGATTTATCCTGATACTGTTACCTAGCACCAGCATATTAAACCAAATGTTTTGCCTTCCCTTTTTTTTCAGTCACTGAAGAGGCCAAGCAGAATAAATAGCCATAGTTTCTGATAGGGCCTCAGAGGGACATGGACAGTTTGAATTGAGTTCTGTGGGGAACAAAATTAAGGAAACCAGTCTTTCTTTCAGTTTAGAATGGCAGCATTTTTATGAATCTTTTGTTTTCCTACCATATACACTGGGAAAAGTTTGAAAACTCCTGCCTTGGAATTACCTGTACTGGCATTGCCAGCTGGAGGTAGCTGGGAACTTGGGCATATATTTAACAACATTATTCTGAGAAGTTTGTCCAATGGACTTCATCAAACTGATAAAGGTTCTGTGGTATGAAAAAAAAGGTTAAAACCTTCTGATCTTAAAGGGTATTGAAGGAACATCCTCATGGGACAATAGGACAAACTAAAGTGTTGTGTAGTGCTTTGAATTCGGAATTCTCTGGATACAAATAAAGTCTTAGATCCTGTATTTGTGACTTTGGACAAGTTTCAGGCTCTTAAGCCTCTTTTCCTTATTTGTAAAGAGTGAAGTTTATGAACTAAACAGTTTCTGTGGTTCCTTCTAGTTCTAGATTCCACATTCCATAATCTTTAATTCAAAGGGATCATGTATCACATACTGGTATGCTTACATGCATGGAAGAGTTAAGATATACCTTTAGGAAGACTACAAGCTAATTTACCCTCAAGCCTAAACCATAAATAGCAAATTCATGGGGGTAAAGCACCAATAACTGAAATAATGGGTCCATTTAGGAGCTGTTATTGTGGTAGGCACTAGGACTGCAAATTAAAAATAAAAAAATATCTGCCCTTAAGGGAGTCACTTCATATTATTCTGTGTATATTTCATTTGTGTTTTATACAATTGGAGTGAAATTTCTAGATTCAGAAGGAGTAGGGGATCAAGTATGAGGGAATCAAGAAAACATGGATAAGTCACTTTCATTATACTTTCTCTTGTCAGAGAGGGTTAGGTTTCTTTGGACCACATTTTCTTTTCATGGAGTAATTGGGATATGATAAATTATAAAGGAAAGGTTATTTACAGAAATATGATCCTCATCTTCATGCTTGAGAGATTTTAGTTTTCTATTGTGTTCAACAAAACTTTTTTTAATAGGAAAAAATGACCTTTCTAAGTTATTTACCATTCATAGAGATTATGGAAACTCAGTCCAAGAGCAGCATGCCTCTTTGTTCTCTCTTTATGGCATATTGGTATAGATTAAGGTAGGACATTAATGAGTGGCTTTTCTGGTTTATGAGATTTACTTCATTTACTTTCAAATAGACAAAAAGGAGTTGAAAAGACATAGTTCTGCTTATATTATCAAGTTCTCGCAATCTATTGAATATTGTTTCCACTAAAGCTACTAGTGATTCCTTTGTTGCTAAACACACTAGGCTTCTCTCAATCTTCATCCACCTTGCTCTTTTAGCATTCATTTTTTACAAGATTTTTGAGTTTCAATTTTTATTCCATCCCTCCCTCCCCTTCCCTCTTCTTAAAATGGTAGACAATTTGATAAAGGTTTTGCTGTTATATAAAAATGTATTTCCATATTAATCACAAATATGAAAGAAGAAACAGATCAAAAGGAAAAAAACCCACAAAAAGAATAAAATAAGTGAAAAAAAGTATGCTTTGATTTGCATTCGGAGTCTATCAGTTTATCTGGATGTGGATAATGTATAAAAGACTGATTTATTCTGATACTGAGTCTTTTATACTTGTTTTGGATCACTGTGCTGCTGGATCACTTTGTCATTCATAGTTGCTCATCACAATATATAGCTGATACTGTGTACAATGTTTAACTGCTTCTGTTCATTTTACTTATCAGTTAGAACAAGTCTTACCAAATTTTTTCCCTCTGAAATCTGCCTGTTTAGCATTCCTTATTACACAATAATATTCTATTACATTCACACACCACAACTTGCTTAGTCATTCCTCTACTGCTGGGCATACCCTTAATTTCCAATATTTTGACACCATGAAAAGGACTGCTATAAATAATTTTATATATGCAGGTCCTTTCTCCCTTTTTTATGATCTCTTTGGAATACATACCTACTAGTGTTATTACTGGATCAAAGGATATGCACAGTTTGAGTGCTCTTTGGGCATAGTTCCAAAATGCCTTCCAGAATGCTTAGGTAAGTTTACAATTCCACCAACAATGCATTAGTGTTCCAATTTTCCCACATCTTCTCCAACATTTTATCATTTTCCTTTTTTGTCATATTAGCCAGTCTAATAGGTGTGAGGTGGTATCTCAGAATTGTTTTAATTTGCACTTCTGTAATTAAAAGTGATTTAGAGCACTTCTTCATATGTCTATAAATAGCTTTGATTTCTTCATCTGAAAACTGCAATATTTATAATCCTTTGACTATATATTAATTGGGGAATGGCTTTTATTTTTATAAATGTGACATGTCTCTCAATATTTGGGAATACTGAGAGATACTCTATATTTGGGAGATATTAGAGATACTTTCTATCAAAATTGTTTCCCAGTTTTCTTTCTAATCTTGATTGCATTGGTTTTGTTAGTACAAAAGCTTTTTAAATTTTATATAATAAAATTGTCTGTTTTACATTTTATAATGCTCTCTATTTCTTGTTTGTCCTGAACCTGTAACTGACTTAACTTCTCCTGTAAGAATTTGGATACTTAGCGAAAGAACTCTGGGAGATGACTATGAACTACTACATAGAATTCCCAATCCCTCTATTTTTGTCCGTTTGCATTTTTGATTTCCTTCACAGGCTAATTGTACACTATTTCAAAGTCAGATTCTTTTTGTACAGCAAAATAACTATTTGGACATGTATACATATATTGTATTTAACTTAACACTTTAGTATATTTAATATGTATTGGTCAATCTGCCATCTGGGGGAAGGGGTGAGGGGAAGGAGGGGAAAAGTTGGAACAAAAGGTTTTGTAATTGTCAATGCTGAAAAATTACCCATGCATTTATCTTGTAAAAAAAAGCTATAATTAAAAAAAATTGGATGCTATAGTACTTGGCGCATATATGTTTAATATCGGCTTCATTTCCTATGATGTAGTTTCCTTATCTGTTTTAATGATTTATTTTTGCTTTTATTTCTTCTGAGATGAAGATTGCTATCCTGCTTTTTTTCCTTTCAGCTAAAGCATAGTAGATTCTACCCTAGTCCTTTAATTTTACTTGTCTCTGCTTCAAATGTGTGTCTTGTAAACACTTTTAGGATTTTTTTTTTTTTTTTTGCTCTCCTCTACTCTGCTTCTGTTTTATCACCCTATTTAATGACACTTTTCTCTCCTTTTCTTAATGGGGGTGGGGAGAGAGAGATGGGATATTAAGGAAATAAACATCTATTAAACATTGGGATATCTTTTCTGAGGCAATTGATGGGTTCTTTCAATGCTTATTTTGTCCCTTGGTTCCAAAATGTCAGGGATTTCCTTGATGCTGCACTTGAGAGGTCCTAGCATTTACATTTGTCTGTCCCACTTCACGAAGATTCAAGTTTTTCTGGTTTACTGAAATGGGACTTGTTGCTAGTTTGTTGGGACACTTCCTGTCCTGGATTATATTCTCCTTTTTTTTTTTTTTTTTTTTTTTTTTTTTTAACCTGAGACAGACCTTTCTTGGAATCTTCCCAAGTTTATTGGGCTAAACAATTGTTTTACTCCATTTTTTTGTTTGTTGCTATTCCAAGATTTGTTCTAAGGCATTATTTTATGGTATGTGGAAGTGAATATGGGAGAATTATGACAATTCACATTCTAACATCTTGATTCCCAGAACATTTGATGATGTTAATAACTGAATTCCTGATTCTAGTAAAGGAGGGAAAACAAAATAGAACAAAACTGGATTTTGGTCTAGTGGAATACAGAATACAATGATCTTTATAGATATAGCCCAAACTTCAATTTCTGGGTATTGAAATAACTATTATGAAATTATAAATAGTTCTGGGTGAAGATAGTAACAGCCATAGAGCTATTAAAGAGCTCTGATTGAGATAAGGAAAAGTTACTGACAACTGTGTTCCATAGCCACTAAAGAGCTCTGGTTGAATCAAGGAAAAGAAACTGAGAAGAATGGCCCACAAATTATACTAGTTAATATAATCTCTTAATTAGACCTTAGAGCAAGATTATAATATTTTTAAATCAGAGGGAACCTCTGGCCATTACTTTCAGACCATATTAGAACAAGAAACCCCCTTGGAGACATACTTAAATTGTAGTTGTCCATTCTTTACTTGAATATCTCAATAAGAAAACTTCTGCTCAAATTATCATATTCCACTTTTAGATGATTCTATTTGACAGAAAGTTTTTCCCCATAGAAAATAAAACAAGACAAAACAAAACAAAACCCAAACAAACAAAATGCCTCTGAAATATCTTCTGCTATTCCTATTTCTACCCTTCTGAGCTAAGAAAAAACATACCTAAAATTTCTCTTTTGTATGATGGCACTTCCAAAACTTGAATATAGCCACCACATCTCTCCTTAGTCTTCTTTTAACTGGAGCAGATATCTTCTCTTTCCTTAAATTACCTTCATGGCATCATTTTAAGTCCATTCCTCAATCTGTGCACTCTCCTCTAAATACTCTGGAGTTCCTCAATCAATCAATAAGACTTTATTTAGTACTTGCTAGGTGCTCAACATCTCTAAATCAGAGGTCATATTTTCCTATTCTCTTTTCAACTTTCCTATTATCCTTAAGGACACCAACATTTTCCTAGTCTCCCTGGGCTTACCTTCACTATTAGCACTCAATTTATTACTCAGACTCATCCTATGTAGTCATTCTGTTGTCTTTTCTATCTGCTCATTTTTACTTTTACAACAGCTCTTACATATCCTTTCCCCTCCACCAGCCGCAATCCTGATAAAGATACTTTTTTTTTTTTACTAAGACTATTGAAATAGCTTTCTGGTGGTCTTCTATCCTCAAATCAATATTTTCTCCATTATACCCTCCAGTTAGCTACCAAATATCCTAAACTGTAGGACTGAACATGTCACTCCACTATTTAGTAATCATCAATAGTCTCCTGTTAGCTCCAGAATAAAATGTAAAATCTGAGTGAAAGCCCAGGCTCTTCCTACCTCTTTGGTCTTCTTACACTTAATTACCTCTTCTCTATACACAATGCAATCCACTGGCCTATTTTTTCTTTCTATCATATACTCCATATCCCAAGGACTTTGTATTTACTGACTGTCCCCATGTTTGGAATACTTTTGACTCTTTATCTCCTCCATTAGTTTCCTTGGGTTACTTCAATACTTAATTCAAACTCTAATTTCTTTAAATCTTACCTGATTCTGCTAGTACCTTCTTTCTGAGATTATTTTGAAGCTACTCTCTAAATACCTTGTATATAAATAGTTAATTATACATCTCCCCTGTCAGAATGTGAGACATTTGTGTCACTACTGGGTATGTATTCCAAAAAGATCATAAAAGAGGGAAAAGATCTCACATGTACAAAAATATTTGTAACAGCTCTTTTTGAGATGACAAAGAATTGGAAATTGAATGGATACCCATCAGTTGAGGAATCAATTCAATAAGTTAAGTTATATGAATGTAATGGAATATTTTGTTCTATAAGAAAAGATGAGCAGGCTGATTTCAGAAAAACCTGGAAAGACTGATGCTAAGTGAAATAGGCAGAACCAAGAGAACATTGCACAAAGTAACCACAAAATTATGTGTTGAATTTAGTTCCAGCAATGTGATGATTCAAGACACTTCCAATAGACTTGGGATAGAAAATGACATCTGCATTCAGAGAGAGAACTATGGAAACTGAATATGGATTGAAATATAGTATTTTTACCTTTGTTTGCTTGCTTTTTTTTCCCTGGTGGGTTGTTTCCCTTTTGATCTGATTTTTCTTGTACAACATGACAAATATGGAAATAAATAAAAAAGGATTGCGTATGTTTAATATATGCTAATTGTTTACTGTCTTGGGGGAGATAAAGGAGAGAGGTAGAAAAATTTGTAACACAAATTTTACAAAAATGAATCTGGGAAACAATCTTTAAGTATATTTGGAAAAATAAAATACTATTAAAAAAAAGAATATGAGTTGCTTAAGGGACTGTGTTTTTAACCTTTCTTTGTATCCTCAGTGCTTAACACAGTTTCTGGCACACAGTAGGCACTTAAATGCTTGTTGTCTAATATTCTGACATCTTCCTTTGTTATCATGGGACGTGGCCAGTGATACTCTTATCTTTCAATACATTTCTCTGGAAAAAAAATTTTCCTGCATTTGGTATTCATGCCATACTACCAATGAAGACACTAAGACAGAAGTCTTATTTTCTATTTATGAATAACTAGATCTTGAAATCTGACTAAATCAGCAATCTTCTAGGTCTTGTAGGTCTATACCCCTACTGATAAAAACATTATTGGTCTGCAGTTAGTGGGCCTGAGTTCAGATTCCACTTTTGATTTTTTTTTATCACCTGTGTGATCTTGGGTAAGTTGTTTATAAAACAGGAGGACAGTAATTATACTATCAACTTTACTGGGTGATTGTGAGAAAAGTGAAAGTGTGTGTGACATGGGACAGTGTCTGATATTCACAGTTTTTGAGTTAGAAGCCATTGAAAAAGTCATTCTCTGTTTTCTTTCCTTGTTATCCTTTGATTCCTTTTTTTCCCCTTCTTCTATTTCTTTTTCCCTGATCGTTTTGGTTTGTCAGTAGTACCCAGGTAAATATTGCTTGCTTAATTTTGTGACTGTCTGAGATTTTGGTCTTGGAGCAGAATATAAGGAAAAATATTCTAGAGTGAAAGCTTTTTTTTTTAAACATTGAATTGGTTTATCAAAGTAGGTTAGGGACGGTTCTTCCTGGTGTTTTCTTTAAAATAGATTATTTTTGGGTATTATCTGACAGATGGTATAGGTACAATGTCTTGCATGTAACATGCTAAGTTGTACTAAAAAAACCTCAAACAAACCTTTGATAATTCTTTTTTTTAAATTTAAAAAGTTATTAAAGCTTTTTATTTTTAAAACATGCATAGATAATTTTCAACATTCACCCTTATAAAACTTTGTGTTCCAAAATTTTTTCTCTCCCTTCCCCCCAGTCCCTCCTCTAGATGGCAAGTAATCCAAAATATGTTAAACATGTGTGATTCTTCGATACACAGTTCCACAATTATCATGCTGCACAAGAAAAATCAGATCAAAAAGAAAAAAAATGATAAAACAAAAAGCAAGCAAACAACAACAAAAAGTGAAAATACTATGTTGTGATTCATACTTAGTCCCCACAGTCCTCTCTCTGGGTGCAGATTGCTCACAAAAACACAACTGGCCTGAATCTGATTGTTGAAAAGAGCCACGTCCATCAGAATCATTGTATAGCCTTGCCGTTGTCATGTACAATGATCTCCTGATTCTACTCACTTTACTTAGCATTAGTTTATGCAAGTTTCTCCACGCCTCTCAGAAATCATCCTGCTGATCATTTCTTATAGAACAATAATGTTCCATAACATTCATATAGCATCACTTATTCAGCCATTCTCCAACTGATGGGCATCCACTCAGTTTCCAGTTTCTTGTCACTTCAAAAAGGGCTGCTACAGACATTTTTGTACATGTGGTTCCATTTCCTTCCTTTATGCTCTCTTTAGAGCACAGGCCCAGTAGAGACAATGCTGGATCTGCTAATTCTTTTAGATAATAAATTCCTCTGCAAGGATCTGAGGTAATTTCTCCTTGCCTTTCTTCATCACTGACAATATTTTTCCTTAATTAAAAAAAAAGTTCTTATTTTGGCATGTAATAATTTTGTAATAAGTAACTCTATTATACATTCCCCCAAAATACACACATACACACACACATACATACTTTCTCTCTTAAATATAATTATTGCAATGGATAAACAGATGTAACTATGATATGAATAGTTACATATGCTTTGTCATTTAAATGTTTTTGGATTTTTTTTTATTATCTCTATTCCAAAATATGCTCTCATATAATGAGATCCATTTCTTTCCCATCACAAAATAAAATGGAGAGAGGGAAAAAAGGCAGTCTAACCAAATTAATGAATACATCAGCTGAACTATATATATATAGTATATATAGTGTTTCATATCGATGGTTCTTCAATTATGTAAATAAGGGAAGGAGGTCCATAGTCTTACCTTTTCAGAACCAAGCTTTTTAATCATTTTAATTGAACAGCACTGAGGATTGTTGTTTTTCCCCCTTTTTTCATTTGCATTGTTATGATCATAGTATATATTATTTTCCTGGTTCTGCTTACTTCACTTTGCATCAGTGCATATAAATTCTTCCATACTTTCTCCATGTATTCTTTTTAAAATTTTTTTTCAAATCATTAATTTGGTTTTGTTTTTTTTTTTTACTGAGACAATTGGGGTTAAATGACTTGCCCAGGGTCACACAGCCAGGAAGTGTTAAGTGCCTGAGACTGGATTGGAACTCACGTCCTCCTGATTTCAGGGCTGGTACTTTATCAACTGTGTCACCTAGTTGCCCCTTCATGTATTCTTTTAGTTTGTCATTTCATACCAGAAAAGATGGAAATGAATTTTCATATCAAGCAGATGGAACTATTAGAAATAATATTTATTAAACCAGAAATCACATCTTTCAATGTTATCTTCATTATATTGTTGCTGTTGTGCATAATATTCTTTTATGTCTTTCTTTAGGAAAGAGAGGAGGAAATTAACTTTCCTAAAATTAGAGTTGGACAAAACTAGAATGAACTGCTTGAAGTGGTAATGGGTTTCTCCTTCTTCTAGCTCCTCAGGCAAAGGTTGGATGATCACTTCTCTTGTAGAGAGGATTCCTTTCCATGCAACTCTTAAATTCTATCCTTCTGTGAAATATCCTTTCTTTATTCCATTCTTACAAAGGGTTACAGAATGGGAGGAAAAACATGTCTGAGCTGCTTCTTCTTTGCTGTTTGTGCCTATTTACATGAATGTATGCATTTGTTTATGTATAAATGTATACCTCTATGCCCACATGTGTATATATAAACTAGTCATATAAATAAATATACACTGTGTGTGTGTGTGTGTGTGTGTGTGTGTGTGAAAGAGAGAGAGAGAAAGAGAGAGAGAGAGAGAGAATTAGTATTCATATGGTGCTTTAATGTTAACAAAGTACTTACAAATATTATCTCATTTTATCCTCACATTTACCTTCAGAGATAAATGTTATTTTCTTCATTTTACAGAAAAGGAAACAGGCTTATGTTAAGTGGTTTGCCCAAAAAGTCTGAGACTGGATTTGATTTAGATCTTCAGGATTCCAGATCAAATGCTCTCTCTCCTGATATGGTCCCCAAGAGAGATTACAAAGTGAGTTGAGAAGAGATTCTAATAGAGAGACTGACTGGGTTACCAATTCTTAGTGACAGGATATGGATAATGATCAAGCAAGTGAAACCAAGAAGTAGTCACGTAGAAAGAAAAATTAGGAAATGATAGTAGTTACAAATATATAGAAGGGAGAGAGAAAGAGAGACAGAGACAGAGAGATAGAGACAGAAAAAGACAGAGAGACAGAGATAGAAACAGAGACAGAGAGACAGAAAAATAAAAAGGGGAAAGTGACCAACATTGTCAGAGGCTGAAAAGAGGTCAAGAAGGATGATTGAGAAAAGATTTGGCAATTGAGATAGTCACTTTGGAGAAAGCACTTTTAGGTAGTGATAAGACTGGTAGTCAACACATGAATCCAGATCTTGCTAACTGATGCCAGCTCTTACCTCATGTATATTGTATACATTGTTCTGTTTTTTTTTTATGTCACTTTTTATCAGTTCACATAAATCATTTTTGGGGTGTTTTGAAACCATTCCTTTCATCATTTTTAATGCCATAATAGTAATTTACTATTTCTTTGCTTTCCTTGTCCTCTTTGTATGTTTCAGAGCATCATCATCTGATTCCTTAGGTTGGAAACTGGCCTGTTTACTTTGAATTCTTTTCCAAAATATTTTCTTCAAGTTGTGTGATACTCATATGATCTATTTAGAATGTCTTTTCTCTCATCTGTGACTCTTTTTTTTTTTAACTTATGGTATTGATTCCTTCTGACTTGAATATGTGACTCTTCTCACTAGTAACAGAATAGCTGTAATCCAAGAAGACATAAAATGAAAACTGAGATAATTGAATTTTCATTACAGAAGATCTTAAATGTAAGAATATTATCTAGACCCCTCCCTACAAAACCTGATTACTTGATTTTGTATTGCTGAGAAGAGCTGAGCCTATCATACTTGATTATCACAGGATCTTGCTGTTACTTTGTGTAATGTTTTCCTGGTTTTATTCAAAAAGTGGAATAATTGTATGAACAACTTATAAGATCTTCAAAAAAAATAAACATATGCTTTCTTTGTCAATTACTTTGGTGCAAAAGTGGCCAAAGAGGAAAATGGTGAAAAACATGCTATAAACTTGAGACATACTCTTCCACAAAAACACACATCGTCTTAAAGAATACTGTCCCTGTATAGGCAGTATGCGTTGTTTTAAGTAGGGAGTCACAAGTAGAGAATATATGTAACCAGAAAAATACCAGCTCTGAGACTGCAGGACATATTCTTTGGTGATTTTATCACACTGCTTTTTGCTAGATATTTAGTTTCCTAGTTGCTGCTGGACATGTAGACTCTGCTGGTCATCTCCACTTGAAGCTTCTTTCTCTTATTACTTCTCAGCTTCATCTTTTCAGGGCCACCTTGTATGCAAAAAAAGAAGAAGCTACCAATGAATTAAGGGTATACTAGGTGAAATTATTGAAACGGAACAAGTTGACTTTTGCATGGTGACCATTATATAATTCAGGAAAGCTTTAGAGAATATAAGATCTTCACTGTGCTTATTTCTTGTTGACTAAAAGGAGAGCGAAATGTCTCTTTTGGAATTCTCCAACAAGTGGTCTGCCATGAATGTGTGTGTGTGTGTGTGTGTGTGTGTGTGTGTGTGTGTGTGTGTATGTGTGTATGCATGCACACATATTATCTAAAATACCTAAAAAGACCTAATGAGAAAATTTTATTTGATCCTTTGATTATTTATATCAAATGAGGCATAAGGTATGCTCAATAAAATATTTGCCACAGTTATTCAGGAAATTCAATGACGGGTTCAGATTGAGGAAGGATATTTTACAGATGGCAAAATCATCCAGATACCTATATTTGCAGATGGTATTATGCTGATAGCTTCAAACCCTGGAGCATTTCAAATCTTCTTAAATAAGATTTATAATCACTCAAAAAAGTTTAATCAAACTATCCACATAGGAATAAAACAAGTAGATAAAGAATGGCTATTCAACATTATGATTTGCAACTGTATAGATAATATAACCTATAGAGTTAGTCTATTAGCACATATATCATGGATGGAAAGTGCAAATGGACAATAAGATAAACTCAGAATTGAACAAGAATAAGACTACAGACTAGATTGTTTGGGGGAAACTAGTAATTCCAACCTTTTCTTTGAAATAAAAGTCCATTTAAAAATTCCAGCATTGTTCTGTTTATATTGTCTTATCACATATGTCTGATCATATATGTGTAATTCATAGAATGCCACAATTTCCAAAGAATCAATGGCATATCACAAGTAACCTGCATAGGAGGAATGATGTAAAAGATGTTGTAAAGGAAAAGCATGACCAGGAAAAAACAAACAACATGAGAATGAGTGTCATTAAGCTCCATTGCTTGCATGCTCTTGGCATTCTCAAGTAGGAAGAGAAAGTTTAAGGAGAACTTTCAGCTTCTGGGTGGATCTATTGCCATAAATTTATAGAAGGACATGGATAAAAGCTATACAAATTGGACATGTATGACTAGCTTGAAGGTCATATCACTGAATGAATGTGTATTAAGGCAATTATTAAACTTGTATTATATGCCAGAGATTGTCATAATTAGAGGGAATACTCAAATTGGAGACAACTCCAACAGTTGCCTGTAGGTATTAGTGACTGAGTTAAAGGCAGGGACATACTGCACTTGTAGATCATAAAAAATTGGGAGGGGTAACTAATGCCCTGGATGATGGAATCAGGAACAAAAAATAATTTGGACAGGCTAGAATGTTGAGCCAGATTTAATAGAATAAAAAGGATGAGTTATATTTTGCACTTGTGTTGTAAAAAAAAATCAGTTTCATCTAAGTATAAAATGGAAAGTGTGACTTAAGAGCAGTTCATCTCTTAAAAAAAAAGATGTAAGAATTTTGGTAAACTGGATGTTTAATATAAGTAAAGAATGTGCTAATGAGGTTTTAGCCTGCATTGAGAGGCATTCTAACTAAGACTGGGAATAGTCTGCCCAGGTCAGATCACAAATGTATTTTATCTAATAAGGCAGCTGGGTACAGTAGTTCATAGAGCACTGGACCTGGAGTTAGGAAGATCTGAGTTAAAATCTGGTCTCAGACATTAGCTGTGTGATCCTGGATAAGTCATTTGTCTACTATGTCCCTCACTTTTCTGTTATGTAAAATGAAAATGATAATAGTACTAACCTTCCAAGGTTGTTTTGAGAATCAAATGAAGTAATAGTTATAAAGTGTTTTGCAAACTTTAGAGCCTTATGTAAATGCTAGCTATTATTATTTTTACTTGTTGAGGATCATAAAATCACAGATTTACATTTGGATGGGATGTCATCAGCTATGTACACTAACCATTACCTAAAATGACTGCTTTCCATAATGTACTTTTCACAAGTGGCTTTCCAGTGATTTTGGTATCTATTTAAGCTGGATTAGCTGACTTTTGAGATCCCTTACAAATTAAAGGGTAGGTAAATTTGTAAAAAACTTTTCAGCAAGAGCAATTTGGAAAAAAAAGGAAATAAAATTTTATAAATAATCAAAGTATGTGACCAAATATTGAAACCTGTTTAAATAACATTAATAAATTGAATGTATTAATCTTCTCAGTTTGAAAAATTAAACAATGCCCTTACATTTTATATTTGCATTTACATTGACTAAAAAATCTCCATCCCCATTCATGTTATTTTCATTATGCATATTTTGTCATTTCAACAACTTTTTATTATATACTAAAGTGTATTTATTGTTCTGTGTTCTTTGTAGTTTCCCATCACCCTTAGTTCTTGGAGTTGGACAGGTAAGTGAAACAAACCAATTTCTTATCTTTTGGTAGCATTGCTGGCAAAGTCTTAAATGCTTTTGTTTGTAGAATAATAGAAAGCTAATGATCTGATTTTAGAGTGGATTTTGAAATGAAGTGTTTGAAATAGATGATTTTTAAGTGCCTTCTAGCCCTAAAATTCTGAGATAAAATCATAGAATAAATTTTTGGCAGAGGAACCATTCTCTTGAAAGAATTCTAATGAATGAATTGGAATTCTAATTTTTAAATTGACTTCAGTAGCAAGTTTATTCAATATCTTAGATTCTGGCACTCCTGTGTTACCAGGAATATTATATATATATATGTATATATATATGTATATATATATATTTTTTTTTTTAGTAGATCTTGGGATTTTAATAATATAGGGAGCTATCCTCTGGGAGGCACTTCCTCTTTCAGTGCCAAGCTGTGTTTTCTTAGAAAATTGCCTGAGATGATGCAAAGTTAAATGACTTGTCTGAGATCACATGGCTAGTACTCATCACAAAGAGTACTTGGACCTAGTCTTCCTGACTTTGAGGCCATCTTTCTCTTCACATATTATACTACTTCTGTATGACAAACTTAATATGAAAAATGAAAATACAATCATCTAAATAAAACTCTTTAAAATAGAATTTGTTGTAAAAATGTTAAAATATTCAATAGCTTATACTGAACCACAAATAAAACCTTTATTATCCAGTAAGGGTCCCTCTTTTTCCTTTTCCCAGAACTTAAACTTCAGGATTGCATATTAACCCGGTCTGAGTGAGACTTCATTTTCTGTACTAGTTAACATAAAAACATCCATAATCTAGTTATATATAGCCAAAACAGTATAATTTTTTGTACTAAACATTGGGATGTACTTTTCCCCGAAAATCTGGCTTAGATAAAATCTGATTATATTCTAGAATTGTTAGTAATGAAGACAACAATAAAAATAATGATAAAAATGATTAAAGCACCCATTTTTCTTAATTTCTTTCAATTCATTTTCAAAATAAAATGATAAGATTTTAGATAGTATTTTAAAATTTACAATATACTTAATATACATTATTTTTTTAGACTTCACATCAAACTTGAGGTAGGTGAGGTAATTTTGTTTTCATTTTACAGATGGGGAAACTGAGTCTCAGAGAAATTGTTTCTTGCTTAGGGTCACACAACTAATATCAGAAGCTGTATTTGGACCCAGGTCTTCCATACTGCAAGTCTAGTACTATGTTAACACTTATAGAACACTTATCTTTAAAATAATCTTATGAATCTATTTTATATAATACTGATAGTCTGAGTTTGTGTTCCAAGGAGCAATAAAACTAATTAGACAATCTCCTTATTGTGCTCAAGTTCTCACTTACAGTCACCTTCCATATCCAATTAGCTGCCAGATCTTTTACTTACAAATTCTATAACATCTTTCACATATGCCCCCTTCTTTCTACTTACACCCTGATTCAACTCCTCACTACCCCTTGTAGTGACTAATACAATTGTTACCTCATTAGCCTCTCTGCTTTGAATCCTTACACTCCAATCCAATGTATATATATCAAGGGCAATCTCCATGAGGGTATTAAAAGGAGCAGGCGGACTTTCACAAGTAGTGTTCTACAGTAAACCATATCACACAATTGATTGAAAGACATAGAGATGTTGAGAATACAAGATTCCACTCTGCTTTTACTTTGTTCATTATTTTAAAAAAGCACTTGAGTACATAGATTTCACTTACTTAAAATGAGATTTCACTTCCCATTTTCTAGCCATACCATTGCTAGCATACGTGGCACATAATAGCATTTAAATGATTTTCTTTCATTCACTCATTTGGTGAGATTTCTCTATATATTTCTTTTCTTTTCATGAGAAGCTCATCTTCCATGTAGCACCATCCTTGAAATTTAGTGAATATAGAGAATGGTGGAATAGGAGTTGGGCAGAACTGATTTAAAATTCTACTTCAGATACTTACTAGCTATGACCCAAAGCAAGACTCTTTAACACTCTCAGTTTTCTTATCTGTAAAATATGGATATTATCTGTACCTCTTGTCTCACAAGTTTCTTATGAATATCAAAATGAAATATTTTTCTTTTTTTTTTTAGCTTAAGGACTTTTTTTATTATTATAGCTTTTTATTTACAAGTTATATGCATAGATAATTTTTCAGCATTGACAGTTGCAAATCCTTTTGTTCCAACTTTTCCCCTCCTTCCCCCCGCCCCTTCCCCCAGATGGCAGATTGATCAATATATGTTAAATATGTTAAAATATAAGTTAAATACTATATATATATATATATATATACACACACATGTCCATTGCTATATAAAAAGAGTCGGACTTTGAAATAGTGTACAGTTAGCCTGTGAAGGAAATCAAAAATGCAGGTGGCCAAAAATAGAGGGATTGGGAATTCTATGTAGTGGTTCATAGTCATCTCCCAGAGTTCTTTCCCTGGGTGTAGCTGGTTCAGTTCATTACTGCTCTATTGGAACTGATTTGGTTCATCTCATTGTTGAAGAGGGCCAAGTCCATCAGAATTGATCATCATATAGTATTGTTGTTGAAATATATAATGATCAGAAAGTCCTACTCATTTCACTCAGTATCAATTCATGTAAGTCTCTCTAGGCCTTTCTGAAATCATCCTGCTGGTCATGAAATATTTTTCTATATAGCATAGCATATGATAAACTTTAGAATACCATAAATAACCTTTATTATTACTATCTCCAAGGTTTCATAGTTCTAAGACTTATCTCACAAGGTAGTTAATTATTAGGTAGTTATTTATTAGTTTTTAAAAATATATTTTATTATTTTTTTGTTTTTATAACACATACTTTTTGCATCATATGTTTTCCTTCTTCCTTTTACCAATAATGATACATGATAATAGAGAATGAAAAAGAGAAAAGGGAGAAGTTTCTTAAATCTAGCCAACATATCAAGTAAACTTGACATTATATGCAGGGTTGTATATTCATATTCTCTTAACTCTGAAAAAAAGGGACAAAGGTGGGGTGGTGGCTGGGGTTGTGGGGAGAGATCACTTGATAAATTTTATAGTCTTATATAGCCATCTATTATTATTGGTGCTGGCCTCTATCATACCAATATATCATAGTTCTTGTAAACTTTGTGCACATTGGACCTGAAACAAATTCTTTTGGGCTAGTGCAAGGGCGTAGGAGGAGGAATATGTGTGTGTATATATATATATATATATATATATATATATCACATAAATATATGTGTATATTATTTATAATTTTATAAACATGTTAGGTAATATATATTTATTATATATTTATATAACATTATGTACTTGAAATAAAGGAAAAGTTTTAAAAAACATTTTTGTTACAAAAAAATGATTTATAGAAATAATGTGCATGGAATGACCAGAATAAAAAAATCTCAAGAATTCATTATTTTTCTGCATCTCACAATTGTCATAATATTTGTTTATTATAATATCTACTTTAATGATTTTTAATGCTTAAGAGTTCTTTCATACATTTTACTGGTATTTCTTTCTCTTTAGATGGCAACCACCATAGTGATACTTTATGTATCTAAGTTAAATAAAGTTATTCAGTTCCCTGATTTTAACAAAAACGTCCCAGTGAAGGTATGTAATAAAAGTACTTCTAGTTGTTGTGGAAAGCATGTGAAAATGTTGGAGAACATAGAGTGAATAAGAGGAGGCATCATGAGAGTGGAGGGGAAGAAATCCATAGTGGATTAAGCTGACTTCAGAGCTGGGAAGACCTGTATCAAATCCTGCTTCTGACACATAAAGACCATGTGACCTTGGCAAATTACTTAATCTCTCAGTGCTCTAGGCAGCTTCCTAAAACTTCTAATTGTAGTGTTGTGCCTGCATTGTGCCTGCATTGGTAGAAGGAGCTCCCTTATTTGAGAGTTTCATATATCAATGAAATCATATGTGTTGCCCCTATTCTTACACCTCAGTTTTTCCAATCAAACTATCTCACTCACCTGGGACTTCTGTGGATCTTTGAAGTCAGGCACAAGCAAAGGCAAATCCCCTTAAGTTATGTGATGGTGAAAGTAGATTCCTGTGTTCAAATCCCTTTCACTGTAGCAAGTGGAATAGGGAAATCTGGAACTCTTGCATCTAAGTGAATAATCCAAAGTATTTTAAAGGAAACAATACATTGTTTTTTATTTTCCATTGTGGACTGATTTTGATTTTCATTGATATTCACTGTCTGCTTTGTGTTGTTATATCCCTATTAATATGACAGATTCAAATATCTAATCTGTATTTTATCAACAAATTTACACATTCTTTCATTTAAAAAATTTCTGCCCCATAGAATGTGGATTTTCTTTCTGGACAAGAGTTCATGGCAAAATGCCTGAATCTCCTTTAGCTTGGGTATATTAAGTCTCAATACTCTACTTTTTCTAGTTGTAATGCTTAGGGGTGAGATTAGAACTCCTTTGCTGTTGAAATCCAGATGGTATTTTGGTTAATAGATTTGCATAATGATAACTAGACTGCTGACTATGATAGAATTCTTAGTTCTAATTTCTTTTAAGACTCAAACCTTGAAGGCAAATCTTTTATGTAAAATTGTTACTCTCTGTTGCAATCACTCCATATTTGGAACTAATTCTAGTGACATACTCTAGTGATTTGTTTTAGATCAAAACACCTTCTCTAAATTGCAAAGTCACTTTCTATGAACAGCAAAGGAAGGTGTGTTGATTCTGTTGCCTGTAGTTCAGCTAAAGGCAGCAACAGCAACAGCAGCAGCAGCAGCAGTAGTAGTAGCAGCAGCAGCAGCAGCAGCAGCAGTAATAGTAATAGTGTGGTGGTGGTGGTGATAATGGTGGTAATAGCTGACTTTATACAGGATGTTCCAAATGTCTTGGGGCAATTTTAAGCTATTAAAGCTGATTTAAGACATTTAAAACATCTTGCATAGAACTTCAAAGTTTTCAAAAACTTTATATACATTTATATATGTATATATACATTTCACTTGAGTCTTACAACAGCTCTCTGAGTTAGAGCCTATAGGTGTGATTATCCTTATTCTACAGATAAAGAGACTTACAGACATAGAGACAAAAGGGCTTAAAGAGCTCAAGTGGCTTGTCCATAGTCACATATTTTATAGTTGCAAGAATTGCCTTGTCAACAGCTAGTAGGTGTTAGAAACAGGATTTTAATCTATGTCTTGAATTTGTTATTCTATCCATTATACCATTAAACTTTATGTTGCCTTTGCTTAAAACATTTCTAATATTGGATTTTTGTGATTTTATGAAAGACTAAGGTTTTTTTTTCCTTTAAAAAATTGCAAAAAAAAAATTGCCTGTGATTTATTATACATCTCATTTTCTTTAGTAGCTTCCCAACAATAGCTTTATGCATAACTCAGTGGATTCAGGAGACTGAAGTACAGTGTGTCAAAACTGTGCTGCTAATACTCTATTTAATCTTGGCTATATCTTTTAATGTATCTAGCTCCTTTTGTCTCCATCTTAAGAATGTGGAAAATCATAAATTGTAAATTGTATAACTCATGGCATACTTTGCAAAGATGAATACTCAGGTTTGGATAACTCAGACACTGTGCTGAGGTGGCAAGATCATGGCTTTAACTTGTAGTTAGTTTCCTCCCTTCCTCCCCTACTAGTTGTGATTTTAACCCTAGCTAACAATTTTAGAGATGCATATCCTTGATTTTATAGCAAACTTTGGGAAAGAGTATAAGATGAATCAATGCAAATCTATGATCATTCTTGGAAAAATACATTCTTCTGTTGATGTATGTTTTGGAGTCATATTTATATTTTTAAAATGTTACATCTATAATAACTACCACACTTTCATTTTTAAAAATTGCAGTTATTTCCTCTGCCTCTCCTTTATGTTGGAAATCATATAAGTGGATTATCAAGCACAAGTAAACTAAGGTACAATTAAGATTAAATGTACTTCAGACTACTTTATATGGTGTTTGTTTGTTTTTTAGGTATGGAGAAGAAATAAGGGAGTGTTTAGACTTATGGTTTCATTGGTTTAGGAAGTGCCTGATATATTAACTTTCTCTACTGAAAAAGATAAGAAACTATAAATTATATCTTAGAAACCGGGGTCAGTGGTAGAATTTGGACTCAGTTCTTTCTGACTTGACTCTAAGGTAGATATTTATCCATTCTCAAAAATTGTCTATGTTAGGTTGAATATAGAGAAACCAACATTCTATATTTTAAAACATGAAGGATACATTTTCAGCTGATTTACTTGAGTTAATTTAATTTAATTTAATTTTTATTTAAATTTTTTTTATTATTATAGCTTTTTTTTTACAAGATGGGTAATTTTTCAACATTGACCCTTGCAAAACCTTCTGTTCCAGCTTTTCCCCTCCTTCCCCCGACTCTCTCCCCTCGATGGCAAATAGATCCATACATGTTAAATATGTTAAAATATATGTTAAATACAATGTATGTTTACATATCCATACAGTTATTTTGCTGCATAAGAAAAATAGGACTAAGACATAAGGTAAAAATAACCTGAGGAGGAAATAAAAAATGCAAGCAGACAAAAACAGAGGGAATGGAAATGCTATGTTGTGGTTCATATTGAATTAACTTTTAAAAAATTTTAACATCCAAATTTTAATTAAAAATCCAGTTAATCTCTTTTTGAAACTTATATTACTTATATCACTCAGATTCTCTTATGTGATTATAAAACTAAGCTTCCTAGTTGTCCTCCCCACCTCCATCTCACCATTTTATAAAAGCAAGAGGATTTTTTTCAGTTGTGCTAAATGTCAGTTGTGTTATTTAGAAAAAATAAGACTAAATGTCACTCTCAGTGAGATTTCTGAAGTTTTAACTTATATTTGTATATTAATAGCCATCATTAGTATTCTAATGATAGAATCCACAGACATTATCAATTTGCTTGTGTAGCATAAAAAACATTAACTTTGGTTCAAATCCTGCCTCTGAAATAGTGTAATTTTGGACAAATCATTTTTATGCCTTTCTGTAAAATGAGAGAGATTAGATTAGATGACCTCTGAGTTCCCTTACAATTTTTAATCTGTGATTTAATAAAAAGTGCTGTTCTCCCAAGTCTAAAATGAGGACAGCATAATGCTGGGAAGTTGTGATTTACTCATGATTACACAGTTGCTAAGTATTTGAACTGAGGTCTCCAGAGTCCAAGATCCATGCATTTGGATCCACCTTGTCAGACTGCTTCTCTGTCTGTGAAAATGGTGGTGGTGAAAGAAATAAAAGATTAAAGAAAATGTGGAAAAAAATAATTTAGAACATTGAGCAGCCAGAAAATGGAATAAAGAAAGTGCAGAATGACTCTAATGGATATAAAAGCACACAAATCTTTAAAAGTATTTTATTTTTCCAAATACATGCAAAGATAATTTTTAGCATTCACTTTTTTTTTTTTTTTTTTTTATTTAATAGTCTTTTATTTACAGGATATATACATGGGTAACTTTACAGCATTAACAATTGCCAAACCTCTTGTTCCAATTTTTCACCTCTTACCCCCCCCCACCCCCTCCCCTAAATGGCAGGATGACCAGTAGATGTTAACTATATTAAAATATAACTTAGATACACAATAAGTATACATGACCAAAACATTATTTTGCTGTACAAAAAGAATCAGACTCTGAATTATTGTACAATTAGCTTGTGAAGGAAATCAAAGATGCAGGTGTGCATAAATATAGGGACTGGGAATTCAATGTAATGGTTTTTAGTCATCTCCCAGAGTTCTTTTTCTGGGTATAGCTAGTTCAGTTCATTACTGCTCCATTAGAAATGATTTGGTTGATCTCGTTTTTAGCATTCACTTTTGTAAAACCTTGTGTTCCAAATTTTTCTCCCTCTTCCCCCACTCTCCCCAAGACACTAAGCCATCTGATATAGGTTAAACATGGAAGCATACAAATATTGATCTAAAAATCATAGAATTGGAGATGATGAGTGATCAAAAGAGTGAAGAAGGTACACTTGGAAACTTTTGGCACTTACTCAAATTCATAGTTATCATAGTTGAAATAGCTGTATCAGCCAGTTGATACAAACCAAACCAAAACCTTCAAACAGAAATCCCTAGGATCTTGTTACATAGTATCCAAATATAGCAAATAAATATACAAATATTATGTTGTAAATTAAAATACTTGCTTGTGCTTATAACCACATAACCCCGAGGCTTCATTAATACCTACATTAATAGTAGTAACATCAATGATACATGATAGTTTTCATGTCAGTTTCATATAGATTATGGGAAAAATGATTATCCCTAAGAGGCTAGGAAGAATATCCAAAAAAATGAAAATGAAATTAACAGTGAAGTAGAACTTTCCTGAAATAAATGGTTATAGTGGAAATACAATAGATCAATTAAAAAGTATACAAAATGTATTTATTCCCAAAATGAAAACAAAATGGCAAACACATTCAAAAGGAGCTGTAGCTACAATATCTTGCTCATAATAAAGAAAAATTAAGATAAAAATTAGAGTGGAGAGGTGAAAATCTAATTGGGAGCAAAAGAAAAGTAAAAAATATGAAACAAGGTAAAAAACGAAAACATTTTTGAGTGTCAGGATGGAAAAAAATAAAATATTAAATACAAAATATTTAAAATTAAATAATTGAGAAATAAAAGTGAATGGACAAAATTCCTACCAGATAATATCAAAAAAATTCAAAATCATTACTAATAATATCCAAGAAAAGATTAAAATAATCTTTCAAAAATAATAAAACAAAAATCTTAATAACAGGTAAGAAAGTAACAGAGAAAAAATTGTCATTCAAAAATGAATTTCCAAGGATGAGATCCCCACATGTAAGGTAGTAACGGGGTGATGAGTATTCATGATTATATAGTGCAGATCACAAGGTGTCCCACCTGTAAGAGATATGGTGGCAGCCTCATTTATGCAAGACCAAGTCTTTCCAGGTTGCACCGCAACTATCTCCTTCATTTCTTACTGAATAATAAATAGTATTGTATCACATTTATGTGCTGTAACTTGTTTAGTCATCCCCCAATTTGTGTGTATTTCTTCAGTTTCCAATTCCTTGTTACCACAAAAGAGCTGCTATAAATTTTTTTGAACATCTTTTCTTA
This sequence comes from Sarcophilus harrisii, assembly GCF_902635505.1. NCBI lineage: Eukaryota > Metazoa > Chordata > Mammalia > Dasyuromorphia > Dasyuridae > Sarcophilus > Sarcophilus harrisii. Next base: position 226,372,141 of record NC_045426.1, read on the forward strand.
GAGCATGTTTTGCTTAGTACTAATCACTCCCTTAATCTTTTTATTATCTGTTTGCTTTTTTCTTCCTGATTTTCTGGTCGAGTGAAATGTATTTCTGTACCCAACTTTGTGTCTGCATTTTTTCCTCTTTTGAACAGTTTAGAAGAATGTGACATTTGAGTATAATCAGCTCTCTTCCTGGTTTGTATAGACTTGTTGCACATCTTGATTGTTCAAGATGATTTTCTCTATTTTTCTCTTTTCCTTATCTCCTAGCATATTCTTCTTGCTCTTCTTTTTCATTTTTAAGATTACCACTTGGAGGTAAAACACATATCATCTCCTTATATTAGAATGTAAGCAGTTTATCTCTCTCTCTCTTTTTAAAGTTCCTTATGATCACATATGCTTACATTTTAATCTTTCTTTAAACTCTTGTGTTTACACTGAAAAATTTCTATTCAATTGTAGACTTTTTCTCTCAGGAATACTTGGAAATTCTTTCTTTAAAGGTCTACTTCTTCCCCTTATACAGAGTTTTACTAGGTAAATTATTCTTGCATATAATTCCATATCCTTTTCCCTTTTGGAATATTATAATCTAATATATCTCCACTCCTTTACAATGGTAGCTGCTAGATAAAATGATACTGATGTGGCTTCTCACTACTACAATTTTTTCCTGACTGCTTACAATTTTTTCCTTTGATCTAGAAGCTGTGGATTTTGGTTATAATGTTCTTGGTTATAATATAATGTAATAACCACAATCCATATATATATATATATATATATATAAACATATATATATATATATAAACAAAGAAATATATATAAACAAGGAAAAAGGAGAGTTGATGACATTTGAATCTCATACTCTTCTAAACTGTTCAACAGAGGGAAAAATACATATATAGATTTGGGTACAAAAATACAGTTCTTAGATTTCATTTTGAGATTACTTTCAGTAGGTGGACTGGTTGATTATTTCTATTTCCACTTTGCCCTCTGGTTCTTTGGCATCTAGACAGTTTTCTTCTTTCTTTTTTTCTTAACATTTTATTTTTCCCTCATTTCATGTAACAATAATTTTCAACATACATTTCAACATTCAACATTCAACAAGATTTTGAGTTCCAAATTGTTCTTCCTCCCTTCTTTCTTTTCCTCCCCAAGACAGTATGGATATATGTATAATCATGTTAAATTTAATTCCATATTAGTTATATTGTGAAATAAGAAACAGAACAAAAGGGAAAAACTACAAAAAAGTGAAAATAGTGTGCTTCAGTTTGCATTCAGATTTCATAGTTCTTTCTCTGGATGTAGACAGAATTTTCCATCATGAGTCTTTTGGATTTGTCTTGGATTCTTGTATTGCTGGAGCTACCTCTATGTAGAGGTAGGTAGCTACCTTTATCATAGTTAATCATCATACAATGTTGCTGCTATCATGTGCAATGTTTTCCAGCTTCTGCTCATTTCATTTAGCATCAGTTCTTGTAAGTCTTTCTAGGTTTTCTGAAATATGTCTAGGTAAAGTTGGAAAGATGATAATGATTAGGTTTTTTTGTGTTTTTTGTGTTTTTTTTTTTGGTCATGGCTTTCAAGTTGACTTGTGATTCTTAAATTCTTTCTATTTAAACTTTTTTTTCAGGTCAGTTGTTTTTCTTACTAGCTGTCATATTTTCTTTTCTCTTTTTTAGTCTTTTGACTTTGTTTTAATATTTTTTGTTGTCTCATGGAATTATCTTTGGTCATCTGATTTTCAATGAGTTTGTTACTTGGGTAAGGTTTATATTTTTTGTGCCAAGTTATCAATCCCCTTTCAAATCTTTCTTCCATAGTTCTCATTTCTTTTCCAGTTTGATTCCTTCTAATGCTTTCATTTCATTCAAAAGAAACATTTAAAATTCATTAAAATATTTTGCTTCTTCTTTTTCAGAAATTTTAGTAGAACTTTTACTAAAGTTTTTTCTTTTAAGTTTTGTTTATAGATATTTTAGAGCCATTTTTTTTCTTTTGGGTTTGTATTTTGAGTGTTCTTATCACCATAAAAGCTTTTTAATGGTGGCCATTTAAAAATCTGTTTATTTTTTCAGCTTCTTGATTTTGTCTTTTTTTGTTTGTTTATTTGTTTGTTTTTTGCTGAGGCAATTGGGGTTAAATGACTTGCCCAGGGTCACACAGCTAGGTAAGTGTTAAGTATCTGAAGTCAGATTTGAACCCAGGTCCTCCTGATTTCAGGGCTGTTGATTCTGTCTTTTGATATTAGGCTCTGTTTACTTCTGGCTGGGAGAATGTCTGGTCTAATCCTTTCTCTGAAAGAGAAAGGTAATGGATGTTTTTATTCCAGGTTCTTAGGGATTAGATTGGGGACCTGAAATCATTCAGTGTTCTCAAAGTGGCAGGATGTTTGTTATTGACTCATTGTCTGCAAGTTTCTGGGTCTGAGCAACATGTCTTTGGACTTGCTCAGACTGGCGTTTCAGTAGACTGCTGCTTAACTCAGGAACAGTCAGCTCACTGAAAAACCCTGTTGGTTCAGCATGCTAGAACTACAGGCTTCCCTGTGGTTTACTGTTCTTGTTCTGATTATTCTTCTCTGACTCCATTTCTGAGGTCAGAGACACTCAGCAACTTGATTGTTGCTTAATGCCTAGCTTAGAGCCCATAATTGCTTCTCTCTTTACAGGATTATCATTAGGTACACATTTTTTCATTCTGTTCTGGATTGATGACCTAACATTGGTGAGCAACAGAGCTGTCAGTAAGCACCAATTCCTGACTCCTGCCCAAGTTTTGGATTTGGGACCCTTTCTTGCATGATGTATATTGACTACTTGGTCATTTCTGACTAGACTCTTTCGCTATATTTCTAGATCTCTAAATCTGTGTCCCTTTGGTTGGATGAATTACTTTATCTGATTTTTTTTCCTTTGGATTTTCTAATCAGAACTTAACTTGTAATATATTTTAGATCTTTGTGAAGAAGTTGTTGAAAGAAAGATTAGATATACTTTTTCCTGCTACTCTGTCTTCTTGACTCTATGGCTGATTGATGTTTTTATATCATCTTTATTTCCGAATATATCCTTCCCCCTCTTTTTTTTCCTAGGAAACCATCCCTCATAAGATAAAATTTTTTTAAAAAGAAGAAAAAACAGTTAATCAAAGCTAATTAATATACTTCCAAGTCAGTATATACATAATTCCACACTTGAGAGTCTTCTACCTCATCCAAGAACAGAGAGGTTCATTCTTTCATCTCATTTTCTGGATCACATTTGGTGATTGTAATTGGTTTTTTTTTGTTTTGTTACTGTTTTTTCCATTTACACTGTTGTGATCATTGTGTATGTTGCTTTTCTAGTTCTGCTTATTTCACTGGTTATGTGTATTTATAATTTCCTTTATATATGCATTTCTATGCTTCTCAAAATTCTTTGGGTTCTTTTAAAGAAATGACACAGTGATTACATAAAAATATACTAATTTGGCTAATTGTTTCCCCAATCAATGGATATCCACTTTGTTTCTAGTTCTCTTTTGTAACAAAACATGTTGATGTAAATGTTTTAGTGCACATAGGACTTTGTTTTTATCATTGACTTCTAAGGAAGGCATGGGTCTACTGGTGGAACATATATGTCAAAGTATATGACCATTTTCATTACTGTATTTGTATGATTTCAAATACAGTTGAATCAAAACTTCACCAAGAATATATTACTACACTTGTTTTTCCATAAACTATCTCAAAAGGTTCATTTCTAATTTGTTGTCAACTTTGTTAGATATTAGGAGAAACTTCAAAGTTGTTTTTGATTTGTAGTTTTTCTTATTAGTGATTTGGAGCCAAATTTCATTTGATTCTTAATTGTTTACAATTCTTTTAAGAACTATTTGTTCATGGCTTTTGTTCTTAATTATTTATTCAATACATGTCCGTTGTAAAAGAATTCTTGGTCTTATATATATTTGTATGAGTTCTTCAAAGGGCTTTTAAAAAGTAAGACCAATACTTTGTCAGTCTTTCTTAAAGCAGATCACTAGGAAGCAAAATCCTGAACATCAAAGACTATATCTTTGGGCAGAAATAACAATTAGTTAATGAATATGGTGTCCTTAAGAAATGAGGTTTATCATGATTCTTTACTAAGAAGCAATGATGAGTGAAAGAGGTATAAGATGTCTATGTGGTGAAGATGGTGGAATTTTGCCTCTAAAACTTCTTTCCTTGTCACCCAGCTTACTTTGAGATGGTTCAGTGGATAAAATACTTGTTGTGGAGTGAGGGAGACCTGAGTTCAAATTTGGCCTCAAATACCTAGTAGCTATGTGATTCTGGTCAAGCCTCTTAACAATTGTTTGCCTCCGTTTCTTTAATTATAAAATGGGATAAAAGCAATAATAATTGCAGGGTTATTGTGAAGCTCAAATGAAATATTTGTAAAACTCTTAGCACAATGCCTAGTATTCTCTTACCCTCTTACTATTCTGCTTGTCCCCAGTCCTTAAAACTCCAACTATACCTAGAAAATTCAATATGCTAAACATAATTGAAAGATAAAGCTGTTGTAGGAAAAAAGTATAATCTAATACATTCTAAAACCAAATAAAAATCATTCTTGACTGTCCATGACCTTGGTTCCTTGTAATAGAGACAGCACAAATAGTTGAGACTTGTCTGTCTCTGGAGTCAAATCTGAGTCTATATACCTAGTGATAATAATGATCTGGCTTTAGCAGTGTCACAGAGACTTGGCACTTTACTATCAACTTTTAAAATTTGAAACCTCAATCTTCAAGATTAAGATATTAAATTTTTTAATGAAATAAAGAAAATATTTTAAAGGAATTCATAGTTCTTCTGAAAAAAGAGTAAATCTTTTTCAGAGGTTTAATTTTCTTTTGCATTCTTAATTATTGCTTTTTTTATATTGTAAGTACTTTATTGAAAGGAAAGAAATCAATAACTACAGTTGGCCTCTTAAACCATTAAAAAATTTTTCATTTCCCCTAGTTACATGTAGAAAACAACATTTTTTTGGGGGGAGTTATACATGTACATTCATATTTTTACCAAAAAGGAAAAACCATGAGAGAAAAAAACCAGAAGGAAAAAAAGTGAACATAGCAAGTATTGATTTACATTCAGTTTCCATAGTTCTTTCTCTGGATGACAGATGGCATATTCCATCCAAAGTTTATTGGGATTGCCTTGGATCACTGAACTGCTTAGAAGAACCAAATATGTCATTGTCTATCATCACCCAATTTTGCTGTTATTGTTTACAATGTATTCCTGGTTCTGCTTGTTTTACTCAGCCTCTAAATAAATTTTTCCAGGCCTTTCTAAAATCAGCTTGTTCATCATCATTTTTTATAGAACAATAATATTCCATTACTTTCATATATCATAAATTATTCCTCCATTCCCCAATTGATGAACATCTATTCATTTTCCAGTTCTTTGCCTCCACAAAAAGAGCTGCTACAAACATTTTTACATGTATGAATCCTTTCCCCTCTTTTATGATTTCTTTGGGATATAGATCCAGTAGTGGCATTGCTAAATCAAAGGCTATGCACAGTTTGACAGCCTTTTGGGCATAGTTCCAAATTGCTCTCCAGAATGGTTGCATCATTTCACAATTCCATCAACAATGCATTAGTGTTCCAGCTTTCCCAAATTCCTTCCAACATTTGTCAGCATCTTTCCCTGTCATTTTAGCTGATCTGAGATGTGTGAAATGGAAACCATTGATTTTTAAAAGAGAATGTATAAAAATTCTTTTTACTTATTTGATAATCAGAAGTTCCCTGCCTCTTTGCTTTCATAAAATAAAAGGGCACACAAAATACTTTGCACATTTTAAATGCTAAGATGCTTACCAAACTGAAATTGAATTGAGTTAATTTTCATTAACGACTTACAGTCTCTATGATCATTATATAAAATACTAATTCTAATGGTTTTCATAATACACATTAACTCCTGTTCAAGAAAAACTGGTGTTTCTTTTGGTAATTTGGCATATTCTGATTAGGTCATCGTTTCCTATTCATTTTTAGAGAAATTTAACCTCCATCCTAAAGTTCTGAGAGCTTAATTCCCGTTACATTGAATTGTCGCTTAAGAATCTCTCTTCAACTATTCTCAGATCCAAATAAAATGAGAGCTTGATATAAATATTAAGGATAAGATTAAAAATTAAAGTTGCTAATCTCTTGCATTTCATACATTGATTTACTGTCATTAGTGAAATTAGATCTGAAACAAATACAAATGCTTTGCATCTAATGATATGCTTGGATCTTTCACAGCTTGCCCATGTTTACAGTTCTCAGGAAGTTTACCATTCCACTTACATTGTTCTTGGAAGTTATCATACTCAGGTGATTTTTATATTATTTCTTTCTTCTTTTCCTTGAACTCCATAAAGACATATACATATATATGTGTTTATATATATGGATGTAAACTTGATTTATTGATATCTTTTGATTTTGAATATATTCCTCCCTCCTCCCTCTCTCTACCTGGCAAGCCATCTATTGTAACAACAACAACAACAAACATTTTTAAAAAACCAGTCATCACAGCCAAACAATATGGTAATCACAAATGACAAATATTTTGCACCTATAGTCCCTCCTTATGTCAAAGAGGGTAGGGTGATGTTATTATTATTATTATTATTATTACTTATTAAAGAGAATCAGTACCATTCCCTCAATACGTAACTTGTTATTGAGGGAGAAATTAATTTATTCACAAAAACCAAGACTAAGAATAACCTACATTGAATAGGACCGAATTCAGTGAGTCAGTCTTCTAAATCTAGTAAAATACATATTAATTCCACAGTAGCAGGGGATTCATGCTACATTCATCTCAAAGTAAGGCTAAAATAATTATAATAAAGTTCATAATATTATAATTAAATAGCACCAACATATATTTCTTGCTTTTGGCTGTGTAAATTACTTTTGGCTGTGTCGATTACTTTGGAGCACACTCCAAATGTTGGTTGTTAAAAAAATTTCTACCATTCATTCTTTTTGGACATTTACATAAGACACGTGCCACCTAGACCCACCAGTATTAAGCTCTGTTACAGTATTTATCCAGGATGAACGAAGATATTCCTTGCCAATCAGAAGGCTGTATGTGGTGAAAGATAGGTTTGTTTGGTCTGGTGGGAATCATCAATCATCGAGCTGTCTCTGTTTGACATTTTCTTCTTAGATATTTCATCAGTCTCCCCAAAGTGATCCATATTCTTTTTTTTTTATTTTACAGAAAACAGTACTCATTGAACATCATAGTTAGTGTCTTTGCCATCATTCTTGGGGCTTTTATAGCTGCTGGGTAAGATTTTCAATTCTCATTCAGTAATATTATTTCTTTCCTTTGACACTGAAGGACAATCTTAAATTCAGATGCATGTCTGGTTGTCAATAAAGAGCTTTTATGTTTGACAGATAAGATTGTTCAGATATTTTGGAGTAGCTGATTATTTGAGAATTAGCTGCTACAAAGCTTCTGAGTGTGTTTCAGTAGACCATAAATATTATTCTGCTCATGTAAAGAGGAACAGAAATTTCAAATGAGGGTAATCTGTATCAGGACACTTACTGAGATCAATATTTTCCTGAATACCAAAATTGGGGCCTCTGGTTGCTGGAACAAGAGAAAAAAGCAGGCTGTTGCTTGTTATGAATCATATAGGTCAAACTAGCTTCTATAATTTAGTAACAATTTCCTGGGCATGGAAAAATAGGACATATTATATTTACCTAAAGGAGAACAATTTATAATAGATATACTTCAGCTAAATAGGTATCTACAAAAGCCATACTGAATTGAGAAAGAACTAAAAGTACACCAATAGTAAAACATGAAAAAACAAATAAATCTGATTCTAGGGCACTTGGGTTCAAATTCTGACTATTATTATCTTGATAATTTTGTTCAATCCCTTAACCTCCCTAGGCCTTAGTTTTGCCACTCGAAAATTGAGGAGATTGGGTAGATGACATCTAAGGTTGTTTACAGCTTTAAATTTGTGATTCTATGAAGTCTTTTGAAGCTAATTATAAAAAATATTTTACATTTAATTTATCTGTCCAGATAAATAGGCAGTTAAGTATATCAGTTTTTTCTGTAAATGAGTAAATGTTAGCTGAGGGACATTATAGGTTCAAGATTCTTAATTTGGGGACCATGAGCTTGTTTTTTGATTTTTTTTGTTAACTGTATTTCATTACAATTGGTTTCCTTTAGAATCTTATATATTTTATTTATGCATTTAAAAGCATTATTTTGAGAAGGAATTCATGGACTTCACCAACTTTCTCAGGCAGTTCATGACACACAAAAAGCTTAAGAACTTCTGTTTTAGAGTATTAATGACTTTTCTTTATAAACAGAATAAATTGTTGATTTCTATATGAAAATGTCTTGACAATTTTACTTGAAAGATTCCTGATTTTCATTTTAGAACTATTTAAAATTTTAATTTAATTTAATTTATTTAATTAAATATTTAATTTAAATAGAACTCAAGGTTTATAAATATTTTTAATTCCATGCCACTTCATGAGGAAGGAATCCGATATTCCTTCAGTAAGTCAGTCTAAGCATTTATAAAGAGTCTATTGCATGTTAAACAAATACTGGCTACATGACCCTATAATTTCATCTTTTAGCTCTCCAATGGACTCTCTAAAATGTAAATTTCTGAGAAATTGTCAAATTTAATCACTAACATATATTTCTTCATCTCACAGTTCTATATGTCAATGAAATCACAGGTCCATCCCCTAGTCCCTATGCACTAGAAAATGTGCCATGTATCAGAGATACAAATTTAAAAAATAAACCGTCCTAGAATTTACTTTTCTATAAGCAGAAATGATCTCTACATCTGAAATTATATACACAGATATAAATTGAAATGTGAAAGAATTTTAGTGGAGACACTAGGAGCTGAGAAGTTCAGTAAAAGCCTCATGTAGGAGGTAACATATGATGGGAGTTTTGAAGGAAACTAGAGATTTAATTGCCAGTTTGAGTGAATAGTGCTCTCAACAGAATACAGTTTTCAAAGAGTGCATAGTAAAAATGTCTATGTGGACATAGACAAATAAAATAACTTCTCTGGGTCTTGATTCCCACAATGGGCGGGGGGGGGGGGGGGAGGGGTTAGGATTAATCTAACTCTCACATTCTTTAATACTTTGTTTATTTCATGCTCAGGGTAGCTAAGTGAACAGCCAAAAGACTGCCAGATTTGGAGTCAGAAAGACTCATTTTTCATGAATTCAAATGTAGCCTCAGACACTTACTAGCTCTATAACATTGGGCAAGTCACAACTCAGTTTTCTCATCTGTAAAGTGGACTGGAGAAGGAAATGGCAAATTATTCCAATATCTTGCCAAGAAAACTTCAAATGGGGTCACAAAGAAGTCTCATGCTTGCTCACATACTGAAGTAGATTTATGCTTCCCTCCCCCCCTTCTCGATATGACAACTTAGTACTTAGTATATTGAATTGTGTCATGGTAGAAGCCTTTCTCAGATAATATGTACAATAAAAATAATCCATTTCCCTCTCTCTTCTCTCTCAAAATAACAGTGTCTTGGTCAAGTCAATAAATTTATCTGGATTTCAGTTTCATTGGATAGTAACTGAGAGAATTAGACGAAATAATATTTAAAGTACCTTGTAGCTCTAACTTTGCATGATTTTCTATGAAGTGGTTGTCATTTTATTAAATTTTTGGGGGTATGTAATTCTATGAATTTTTAGTTGATTCTGGATTACTTGTTATCATTACTTGGAGATTTCACAAGCCACATTATTCAATGTCATTACAATGTATAGTTTTACAAAGCTGAAATCTGGGTAAAATGGATATTAAAGGCTGCCTTAAGGATGAAAAAAAAAAGGAAACACACTTAATGCCTTTGAAAAAGAGTAGAATGATAGGAGTGTTTTACAGACTGATCATATGCTTAATATGTGTCTTCTTTAGTATTAATTGATGGGATGACCAAATGCTTTCAGTATTCATAGAATCTTGAGCAAGTTCGTTTCTTTCCCCAAGTTGTCATCTAGTTTTCACAGTGGATTGAGAAGTTTCTTTATAGTTCCTAGTAATTCAAGGGTAACTTTGCTTATGATATTATGTAAAATTTTTATATAATTGGACAATTCACTACCATTTGAAATTCTTTTAATCACTCAATTATAGGTAAGCATTTCAGTGAAGATAGCTAATTTTCTTTAATCTATTTTTGAGTCTTCTATTTAATCTATGTGAGTTTAATTTTTTGATTTGGTTTTCTAGTTATAGATAAAACAAAAGGATGTTAGTAAGACACTGTACACTAAAACAAAGAAAAATAGGAAATATTGATTGCTGGCCATTATAAGAAAACAATTTAGAAGAGGTTTTTAGGCAATAGTTTAAGGTTTTAAAAATAATGGTAATTTTTTTTATTCTTCTGCCAGCTCTGATCTAAGTTTTAATTTGGAAGGCTACGTTTTTGTATTCCTTAATGATATCTTCACAGCAGCAAATGGAGTTTACACCAAGCAGAAAATGGATCCAAAGGTAATAATCTGATCTTAATTCACATAAATATTATGCATTATAACCTGGTGGCTGAAATTATATAAAGGAGGTGATATTAGAAAGTATGAATATTATACTTATTATGATAATGTCATTACTATTTGCATTATAGATTTTCCAATTATAATCATAGCATTATGTTCATATCACACAACTAATTGTGTTTCATTTTGTATTTGTACATATGGCTTACCTTCCCTGCTAGGTTTTAATTCCTTGAGGGCACTTTTAAAATTGTGATTAATGAGAGATACTGCAGTATCTCTTAGTAGAAAGTATTGAACTGGAAATCAGGGAACTTGGGAATACAGTCTCATTTAAGATTAGCTGTTTGATTATAGGAAAAGATGACAATAAGGAAAAAATGACTAATGTTGGAGGGACTATGGAGAAATAGGCATACCGTGAGTGTTTCATCCACTCTAGAAAAACAATTCTTTATTTTTATTAAAGACTTATTGAAATATATTGTCCAGGTTTATATATATACATATGTAATATATATATATATACACATATATGTATATATTTTATTTTTATGGAGTCTAATAATCCTTTATAAATTTTTTTCTACATCATAAGTTTTGAATTATTTCCTTCTCTCCCTTCTTACCCCATCCTGGAGAAGGCCATCTTTTGACACTGATATATATCTGTGTCTATGTTGATATATATATATATATATATATATATATATATATATATATATATATATATATAAACTTGGTAATTTATTTGAGTATTTATAATACTCAGAATAATTTAGTCATTCATAGTTATTTTTCAAACAATATTGATGTTACTGTATATAACTTAGTCCTGTTCATTTCATTCTTCTCTATTTCATGCAAGTCTTTCCATGTTTTCCTAAAAATCAACTTACTCATCAGTTCATACAGCACAGTATCTAGAAAACAACTTTGAAACTATGATCAGAAAATTACAAAACTGTCCTATAACATCCCTTGGAATTAAAGTCAAGCTCACTGGTTGATAGTTTTACAACCTAACAGAGGCTGGGGAAAGGTGAAAGGAATAAGTATTTATATACTTCCTTTTATTGTGCCAGGTATTTTGCTAAGTCTTTTACAAATATTATTTCATTTGATCCTTATAACAATCCTGGGAGTTAGATTCTAATAGCAATATACTTGTCCATTACCCATGCCTTTTCTCACAGTGAATTTATTAGTACTATCTGGAAATAGAAAAGACATTAAAGGACTAAAGTTTTAGAGTTGTAAATTGCATTGGCCACATGTTTTCCTACCCATTTTACTTTATTTATATTTATTTCTAGTCTCACCACCACAGACCTGTGTATTTGTAAGAGTATATATCCCTAGGAAGTTTTTTTTGAGGGGAGGGATATTTTGAATCAACTGTTATTGCTGTGCCATTAGAGTAAATTTTTTGATAAGGGCAAATTGTGACTATTAGATGACTTTTAATGAATAGCTTGTTGATGGAGTCATGAGAGCTAATATTGTAGTAGTAGTAGTAGTAGTAGTAGTAGTAGTAGTAGTAGTAGTAGTAATATATAGGATTACCCCTAGAATCTGAGGTTGTAGTCATCATCTAGTAATTCTAGCTTGAGTAAAAGTCAGAGGGAATACCGCAGAGACTGAATTTTAAAAAAATCCAAACTTTTTTGTTGCTTTTAGCCTCCCTTGCATATCTCTCCTCTCTTCTCATATTGAGCTTTAGCACTCCTAATGCAATTTTTACTCTATTGTGCCATGTTATCATATCCATTTCTGGTTTTGCTTCCATCTTCTGTACCTTTCTTTTTAAAAATTTAAACTGGTTAGTTAATTACCCATGCTTCTACAATGATTTTTCTCCTCAGAAGTTTCCATTTTCTTTTACTGGAATTGTTTCTTTTTGTCTTCAGAGTTTCATTCTTAAAAATCTCTCATTCCTCTCAGTCTGATTTCCCCTATAGACTTTTAGTGTACAAAACTTTATTTATTCTTTCTCGGGAACTTTTGAAATCCATTTTCTTATAACTAGAGTGTATGTCAAATAGTGCCTTGATTTCCTCTCCCTTATTTCAAACTAAAGGAGGGAGTAGTCATTTCTCCCCAAAGTTTCCATCTTATCCACCCATTTTTCAACCACTTTTCTCCTTGTCAGTGGGGAATCATATCTAGAATAGAACTTCTTCTTGTTGGCTCCTCTATCTTTTCAGTGAAGAAATTATTATTATGAGTCAAGAAATTCTTTGCTATTCTGCACCTTGGTAGTCTTTATTCTTCCCCAAGACTTTGTAATCTCTAGCAATATATATATATATATATATATATATATATATATATATCTTTTTTTTTTGGCTGAGGCAATTGGGGTTAAGTGACTTGCTCAGGGTCACACAGCTAAGAAGTGTTAAGTGTCTGAAATAAGATTTGAACTCAGGTCCTCCTGATTTCTGGGCTGGTGCTCTATGCACTGTGCCACCTAGCTGTCCTTCTAGCAATAATTTTTAGGAAAAGTTCTATCTAGCACAGAGAATCATTCTTGTCCTTGTGAGTTATCAGAAAGGAGTAATTATATAAATAGATGACTAATCTTGGGAGGTTCTTCATTATGTTTAAGATTTATGCTCTGAGAAGAAAATAAACATTCCTATTGTTGTTATTAAGTGATAGATTTGTAGTTCTACTATATCATACTTTGGGGGAGCAGCAGTTGGTTTCTTCTTTCTGAGAAGATATCCTGTCCTCTTCTTCAAGAAGAGTCTCAGGTCTCTTTTTGAGTTCTCACTGGATGAGGGCAATTATACTTTCTGTCCTTTCTCCATCCTTTCCATTCTCTGTAAATTCAGGGTTCTTTACTCCAAAATTTTACTCTGTTGTGCCATATTATTATATCTAGTCTTCTTCTTCTACCTCAGATTTCCAATACTCTCTTCTTACCCCAGCCTTGCGTCTCTTCCCTTTAAAAATGTTTCATTTTTCCTAAAGACTTTAAGTTTTGACTGTGAAGAAGTATTCTTTCTTCTCCAGGAAGGAGATCAATCTTCAGAATACTGATGACATGCAACTGACTATGGCAGAAATACAAACAAAACAAACTCAGTGCAAATTATTATACAATACCCCCTACTCTTCATGTTGGGGTTATGGGAGCCCCAAAAAGGTTGGGGTTCCAACCAGTGCCACAGTACCTCAAGAGAATTTTCAAGCTCAAACCAAACTCCAAGTCAAGGGGTAAAGTTTATTATAATTGTAATGCCAATTAAAGCAGGTAAGTTCCAAAGGAAGTTAGCAAAGAACTAGGGTCAAGAAGATCAATTTATATGGAAAAGTTCGAAAGACAAGTGCTTCATGTCACTCATATGCTAATTTTATGGCTGAGAAGTGGAATTGAGTGGTCTGGTTCTAACTTTGTGTGCAGGTGCAATACCCATAATTCTCTGGGCAGAACTCACAGGGAACTTTTCAGAGGTATGTTTTTAGTTCTGAAATGTCACTGTGTTAACTGGCGGACACCCAGTTTTGTTCTGTGTCTGTGTCAACTTTAAGCATCTTATTATTGTTGCTTACTAGTCTCAGGATCTCTGTTATCCCTGACCAACAAGCAGCTGATGCCATCTGACAGACAGCAATGTTTGTGGCCTTAGAATCCTGGTCATATAGAGCCTATGGGAAGAAATATATCATTTCTAATTACATTATTCCCAAGATCAGATAGTCTTAGGGTTATTGCTACATCCTTTTTAAGGACTGCACCACATCATTCATACTTGTTAAGATTCTCAGTCTAAAAAATATTTCTGAGCGTGTACATCTTAAATAGCCTATTATTATTGTTGTTATTTAACAATCAGTTAAAACCTCTTAATAACTTGACAATTCACTTAATTTCCTTTTTTCAGTTGGAACAACTTTATAGTCACCACCATCTCCCCTATTTTGTTTTGTATTTATCTCCTTTGCATGAACTGGCTCTACTCTCCAATTGATTCTATTAACTGGCCTAACCCTCCAAATGTTCCACTAATTTCTTCTTATTTGACTTATTTTATCACCTTTGACTTGTTTCATCACCTATCTTCTTCTTCTTGAGTCTTTGAGTCTTCCTTTTCAGTTTCTTAGTTTTTAATGCTCCTTCTTCCTGCTCTTTTTCTTTCATCCTTTCATAGAACACCAAAATAGAACCTGGACCAGTATCTGAACTTGGGGGTTATTTTTTAAATTTTCTCCATTTTTTCCCAAGTTATATCTTCTAAATTCGGTACCTGACATTTTTCATCAATCTAAGCCCTTCCAAATCATCTATACAATTTCCTCCCCTTAATTAAACAAGAGATCTTTTTTTTGTCTTCTTCACATCCCAACAATCTTTTCCTGTGGAATCTTGAAGTAGATTTTTATTTTGAAATTGTGTTTAAAATAATGTTTATTTTGAGGTTTAAAGCATGTTTGTTTTGAAATTATAATATGCCTAAAATGTCATGTTATGATAGAAATATCAGATCTTTAAATTATAGAAGGAAAACAGTATTATGAAGAGAATGTACATTATATCATTGAATAAACAACTTATAAATAATAATTCGGGGGAGTCTTGTAGTAGGATACTTCTAGAATTGAACAGGTGTTTTTTTCTTGTTCATAGGAGCTAGGAAAATATGGAGTGCTTTTCTACAATGCCTGTTTTATGATCATTCCAACATTTATTATTGGTATTTTCACTGGAGACCTCCAACAGGTAAGCAGACTGTTACTGATTAGAAGTTATAGCATCAACTGAGAAAACAGTTTTACAGTTAAAGATTCTGATAAAGACCTCATTTCCAAAATATATAGAGAATTGACTCTATAAGAGATCAAGCCATTCTCCAATTGATAAATGGTCAAAGGATATGAACAGAAAATTTTCAGATGATGAAATTGAAACTATTTTTACTCATATGAAAGAGTGCTCCAAATCACTATTGATCAGAGAAATGCAAATTAAGACAACTCTGAGATACCACTACACATCTGTCAGATTGACTAAGATGACAGGAATGTTGGAGAGGATGCAGGAAAACTGGGACAACTGATACATTGTTAGTGGAATTGTGAACAGATCTAGCCATTCTGGAGAAGATTTTGGAATTATGCTCAAAAAGTTATCAAACTGTGCATACCCTTTGATCCAGCAGTATTGCTACTGGGCTTATACCCCAGAGAGATACTAAAGAAGGGAAAGGGACCCACATGTACCAAAATGTTTGTGGCAGCCCTTTTTTGTAGTGGAAGAAAATGCAAATTGAATGGATTCCCATCATTGGAGAATGGCTGGGTAAATTGTGGTATATGAATGCTATGGAATATTATTGTTCTGTAAGAAATGACCAGCATGATGAATACGGAGAGGCTTGGAGAGATTTACATGAACTGATACTAAGTGAAATGAGCAGAACCAGGAGATCATTATACACTTCAACAACAATGCTATATGAGGATATATTCTAATGGAAGTGGATATCTTCAAGCAATGAGAAGATCCAATTCAATTCCAATTGATCAGTGATGGACAGAATCAGCTACACCCAGAGAAAGAACACTGGGAAATGAGTGTGGACTACTTGCATTTTTATTTTTCTTCCCAGGTTATTTTTACCTTCTGAATCCGATTTTTCTTGTGCAACAAGAGAACTATATGGATCTTTACACATATATTGTATTTAAGATATATTTTAACATGTTTAACATGTATGAGACTACCTGACATCTAGGGGAGAGGGTGGAGGGAGGGAAGGGAAAATATGGAACAAAAGTGAGTGCAAGGGACAATGTTGAAAAATTACCCATGCATATGTTTTGTCAATAAAAAGCTATAATAAAAAAAGAAATTATAGCATCACTTGGAGCAAATAAATTTGGTTCAGCTGAGCAACTTGAGTTTTAAATTTTTGAATATTTAACTTTATATTAATTTAAATAAATATTGTTAAATGAGCATACTTTATTAGGATGATATACAAACAAAAGATACACATGTGTAAATAATCTAAGTGTTTAATTGATAGTGATTATTTACTACTGTTTGAATTATTTTTTTTGAAACCTCTATTCCTAAACATACACCAGGTTATTCTTTTATTCCTTCATGAGTACACTGATACATCAAGGATTCATGAATTCTTGTGTGTGAGAATTTCATTCACTAACACAAATCACAACCTGTTTGTAACTTTTAGTCTTGTTGAGATACCTGAAAGTTGAAATGAATTTCCATGGTCCCACAACTATTATATGCTAGAGATGATATTTGAACCCAAGTCCAGCACCTCCAAACTGCTTTTCTCTTTTTGAATAATAATATTTACAACAACAATGAAGAGGACTCACCTTTATACAACACTGTGACATTTATAAAAGTCTTTACACACAATAGCTTTTTTCTTACCTCTGCTTTCTGATTTCCTTTGCTTCCTTCAGAACAGCTTATATGGCACTTTCTGCAGGTGGCCTTTCTTGTTTCTTCTTTGTCTCTTTCATTTACATTGTATGTCTAATTCTTTGCATGTTGTTTACTCCATTTGAATGTGAGCTCCTTGAGCAAAGGAACTATGGTTTTGTCTTTTCTTTGTATTCTTATTGATTGTCAGTACTGATTCTTACTGAGGAGGTCAGAATAGCAATTTCTAGTTCAAAACAAACATGTGACAAATGCACAATAGCCATTCACTTTGCCAAAAGGAAGATTTATTTCCAAGAAGAGGTTACAGACAAAATAAGAGGTAAAATAGGCACCAGAAGGGGCAAATATGAAATAGAATTGAGAGAGCATATAGCTAACAAGGAAAAAACAAGTTGTCCATGGGAACTTACAGTTAACCAAGGAGAAAAGAAATACTCCATGAGGTGGAAGACAGCCATTGACTGTCAGCCATAAAGAAGTTTAGCAGACTAACCAGAGTTAGCTAGAGTAAGGAGAAAGATGCAATTAAAGGGAAGGCAGTATGAGGTAGAGAAAGAGAATACCTCATAGTGGGCTTAGTCCTGAAAAGGCTTCAGCAAAGATCTTCATCATAAGTAGATCTTTTAGATGGGAAATACTTGGGTTTCTCAGGGAAACCAGGAAAGTAAAGGCAGAAACTCAGAGGGAGAAATCAAGAAACTAGATGGAAAGCACCTGGCAGATCAGATACCAGATATATCTAAAGATATGCTAAGTATATCTCAGAGATGGGGGATAGACAATGGAGGTTGATAAAGAGTTCTATTCTCACAAACATGTTATAAAAATACAATAATCTGGAAATTGGTATATATCTGATGGGCCAGATGGGTTTCTTCATCAAGGGAAGATAGCCAGTCCATATCATTAACACAGTACCTGGATAAGTGCTTTAAAATGCTTGTTGACTGAGACAGAAATTGAGGGAATAAGTATAAAAAGAGAAGAAGCAAAGTTATTGTTATTTGCAGAAATTATGATGATTTACTTAGAAAACCTTAAAAATTCAGCTAATTTGTGTAATTCATTATTTCATTTAAATAACAGTGTATGAAATAAACCCATAAAAATCATCAGACTTTCTATTACTAGAAAATCTGAGCAGAACTATATAGAACAGAAACATTCCTATCTAATCCTACACATGCCCAAGAATTATTATAGTATCACAGATTTAGAACTGGAAGGAACCTTAAAGGCCATTAAGTTTAACCCTTTTACTTTGCAAATGACTGTAAGGAATTATATGAATACAATTACAGAATAATTAAAGCATAAATAATTGGAGAGATGTTGATTACTCAAAATTAGATTTTTCTGGTGTAATAAAAGTGATATTACATAAATTTATTTATTTACTCATTGTCTTAACAATAAAACTATCAAAGTTTCACTTTATAAAAGTAGATGAGATAATAAAATTCACTTAGAAGAACAAAAGGTCAAGAATCTTACAAGAAATCATCAATGAAATTGGAAAGGAAGGAGGCCCAACAGCACTAGATCTCAGACTAAATTACAAAATGCTGTCAAAATATTTTGTACCTTTTAAAAAGTAGAAAAGTTGATCGATAGGCCATATTAGGTTCACAAGACCCAGAAATGACTGAAAAACTCAAAGCATAGAGTATGATAAACCCAAGGGCACCAATTAGTTTTTATACTTTTTGTCACTGCTGCTATATTCTGTGATTGGCCCTCTAACAGCCATTCCTTATAGGAACTTAGGAACCATGGGTTGGAATCCCCTAATTGTAGAGATAGAGGTTAAGCATTTATATGGCATCCATGGGTCAGGAGATGTGCTAGATGCTTTACAAATATCTAATTTGATCATCACAAAATCTTTGTAAGGTATATGCTGTTCTTTCTGCTTTACAGTTGAGGAAATTTGAAGGCAGACAGGTCAGATCATTTGCCTAGGGTCATGTAGCTAATAAATGTCTGAAGCTGGATTTGAATTGGATTTCCCAGACTCAAATTCCAGCATTCTGTTCATTGTGTCACCTAGCTAATTGAGGAGTCCTTACTATATCTCACTTGTCTCAGACCCAAGTATGCTCTTTCATACCATCTAATTTCTGACCTTTCACCACTGCTGCTGTGTCCTATACAAAAGAAGTGTTTATTAAAGATTTCTTATGTTCCAGGCATTGTGCTAAACTATAGGATTTGAAAGAAAAAAATAAAATAGTCCATGTCCTCCAGGGATTTATATTTTGTTGGGGGGCATACCATATATTTAAATATGTATATTTATATAATAAATGCAAGATAGCTTTTTATCTATTTGGAAAGAACACTAAGAGCTGATGGAATTAAGAAAAAAATTTAAGGATGTTACTTTATCATAGGAAATAATGAATTCTAAGAGAGAAGATGGGAGAATGAATTCTTGGTCTTTGGTATAGGTGGCAGAAAGATTCAGAGATAGGAAATTGAATGTTGTCTTTGAGGAATAACAAGTTGGCCAGTTAGGCTAGGAAAAGGATTAATGAATGACAAATTTGGAAATGTAGATTGTAGCTGAGTTGAGAAGGACTTTAAAAGCTAAGTAGATGATTTTATGTTTGATCATAGACGTTTGATGTATAAATTGATTATCAGATCTTCATTTAGGAAAATAAATTTGGCAGATGTGTGAGTGATTGCAGAGGAAATATTTGAGGTATGGAGACCAATTAGGATACCATTGCAACAGTCTAAATCAGGCCTTCTTAAATTTTTTCCATCTGTGACCCCTTTTCACCTGAGAAATTTTTATATGACCACAGCTATTAGGAGCTGAGCTGTATCAGAATTGTTGAGAATACCCAGAGAAAGGAAAGAAAGAGGAGATGGTGATTAATGGAGACAAATGACACCAGATTAAAATAATTGAAGGGGAAAATGACAAATGTTGAAGGGGATGTGGAAAATTTGAGATACTAATTTATTGTTTGTGGAATGAACTGATCTATTTTGGAGAGCAATCTGGAATTATGCCCAAAGAATTATTAAACTGCCTATTGCCTTTAACCTAGCAATACCACTACTAGGTCTGTTTCCAAAGATGATTGGGGAAGAAGAGGTTATGGAATAGGAGGGCAAGGTAGTGGGTAGAAATAAAGGAGAGGCCTGAAGAGAGATGAGAAAATAGGATAAGAAGGATAGTGAAGAAAAATAAAAAGGAAGAAAATATCCAACAGGTAATTGTAGCTAAGAAAATGAATGGGACAAATTTACTCATAAAACAGAAATGAGTAAGAGATGAAAATTTAAATCCAACAATATGTTCCTTTAAGAAAACATTGTAATGAGAGATACATGCAAATATAAAATTAAGGGCAGCAGTAAAATTTGTTTTCTTAAAAAACAGGTATAGTAATCACAATCTTAGATAAAATTAAAGTTAAAATAGATTTAATCAAAAGTAAAAAAATAGAGAAACTACACTGTGTCAACAATATTATTCAATATTGTTTAGACAATTTAAAATACCTTGACCATATAAAATACATGAATATATACCTGCCAAAACAGAACTCTATGAACATAAACATACATACTTTTTATGCAAATAAACTCCGATCTAGTTAAAGTGATATTTATTATTGATGGATAGACAAAGCCAATAATTTTTTAAATGACAATTATAACTAACTATTTAATGCCATCCCAATTAAATTACTAAAAAATTATTTAACTGAGAAAAAATAATAACAAAGTTCATTTGGAAAAGTAAAAGGTTAGGAATTTCAAAGAAACCAGGAGAAAAGAAGGGAAATAGAATCAGCAATATTATAAGGGAGAAAATTGTTGAAGTGTAAAAAGGGTAATTTTGATTCTTTTAAATTAAAATCTTCTTGTATAAATAACCAAGAATAAAAGGAATGCTGAAAATTGAGATAAAACTTGAAATTTGGGACAGAGCCTCCTCTACCATGCTAGCAAGCCTAACTTTAACATAAAGTTAAAAATCAAGAAATAGACTGGAAAAATGAGTAAACAACAATAAAGTTAAAACAGCTTCATCCAAACTTTCAAAGAAAAATGTGACTGGGTCTCAGGCCTCAAAAGGATTCCTGGATAGCTCAAGAAAAGGATTTTTTAAAAATAAGAGAGGTAAAAAAAAAATTGGGAAAGGAAATGAGAGTGATGTAAGAAAATCATGAAAAAAGAGTCAACAACTTGGTAAAAATGAAGCACAAAAATACTGAAGAAAATAACCCCTTAAAAAACAGAATAGGCCAAATCAAAAGAGGCACAAATAAAAGAGTAGACTAAATAGAAGAAGAGGTACAAAAGCTCACTGAAGAAAATAATTCTTTAAAAATTAGAATTGGACATTGCATAATCCTTTTACTTTTGATAATTTAACTATGTATTTGCTCTTGCAAGTCTTTCTGAATTTATGTAAATGTCATATTCATAATTTCTTAAGAATAAAATTCCATTTCACTCATATGCTACAATTTGTTCAGTCATTTAACATTTGATAAGCCATTTTGTTTTTAATTTTCTACTACAATAAAGTGCTGCTATAAATATCTTTCTGTGTAGCCTCCCTTTTTCTCCTTGACTTCTTGAGGTGTATGCCTAATTGTACTCTCCTGAGGTCAAGACGTATGTACAACTTAATGACTCTATAAGTATAATTCTAATTTGTTTTGGTGAATGGTTTCATTTTTCAAAACAGAACTAATTCACAACTACACCAATAATGCATTTGTATACCTGTCATCCCACAAATCTTATATCAATATTTAGTTTCCTCTTTTGTCATCTTTGACAAAGTATGAGGTGTGATGTGGAACATCAAAGTAATTTTAATTCACATTTTTCTCATTAGTTATTTGAAGCATTCTTTCATTTCCTTGTTAATAGTTTATATTTCTTCATTTGAAAATTGCCCATTCATATCCTTTGATTAGTTATGTGTAGGGGAATGTATAGGGAACCACACCAAAAAAAATTAAGTAAAATAGTATGCTTCAGTCTGCATTCAAATTTCATAATACTTTTCTCTGGATATGGATAGCATTTTCTATCATGATTCTTTTGGAATTATCTTGGATTATTATAGTGCTGAAAACAGTTAGATCTATCATAATTGATCATTGTACAATGTTATTGGTACTGTGTACAATGTTCTTTTGATTCTGCTCACTTCACTCAGCATCAGTTCAGGTAAGTCTTTCTAGATTTTTCTGAAATCTGCCTGCTCATCATTTCTTATAGCACAATATTATTCCATTATATCCACATACTGTAACTTGTTCAGCTATTCCCTAATATATAAGTATTCCCACAAGTTCCATTTTTTTTGCCACTACATAAAAGGTCCCATCTATAGTTGTAAAAAATAAGTGCTTCTTTTTTCTTCAAAGTTCATAAATGATAGTACCTTTTATGTGTAAGAGATTACTGTGGTATATAATGTAAAATGTGTGTGAATTTAATTTCTAACAAACTACTTTCCAATTTTTTCTGTCCATTTTTGTCAATTACTCATTGCTTACAATTTCCCATCAGTAGTGTACAAATTAAGATCTTATTATATATCCGTAATTCTGAATATGTACATCTTTGTATTTTAGAGTGACTATTTTATAATTGTGTAAGTTTCTTGTGGTAGCTGCTCCTTTTTAAATATAATCCATGTGACTACGTGGTATCTTATTCAGCTAATAATCACTTTTATCTCCTTTTTAAACATTAGGCTACTGAATTCAGCCAGTGGAGGAACATTTTATTTATCATACAGTTTCTTCTTTCCTGTTTGCTGGGGTAAGAGACCAAAGAGGATTTCATATGGTTTATTGAAGTTCTTCACCTTAATCAAATGAAAATACAAAACCATTCAGGAAAATTCATTGTCAGAGGGGTATAGGTGTGAGAAATAAGCAAACACAGCACATGATTCCTATCTTTTATGTTTTAAGAGAAATCACTTAGTTAAAGTTTTAGATTATGAAAATTTTTGAAATATAGATTTTAGAAAAAATCAATTTAAGTATGATTGTGATTGTAAGAGATATGAAAAGAATAGAATTTTAGTATTTGGTTGTCTATTGGGTCTCAAGATGTGCCACTATGTTCTGATGGAGCCACAGATTATAAGAGATGACATTTGACTAATGTTCTTGATTGCTAAGGGTTTTCAATATGATCTTAGATAAATTATTTAACCTTCTGTTTATTTAAAAGTAAAGAATTTTGAATTGAAAGAGATTTTAGAGATTATCTAGTCCAACATCTTCATAATATAGATGAGGAAACTGAAACCTGGATAGGATAAAGTAATTAAACAAATTAATTAAATAAATAACTAAAAATCATATAACTTGTTTCAGTTTCCTGACTCCTCATTCAGTACTCTTTCATTTAGACAATTAATCAGTAAGCAATATTCAACACTTACTATATGTCAAGCACTATTCTAAGTGCTGATGATATAAATAAAAAACAAAAAAAAAATCTCTGTTGTCAAGAAACTTACATTCTAATGTGAACAAGATATTTACTGTTTGGACAGTTAATGGAGATTCAGTTAGCACTGTCTTCCAAGGGAATATATACTAGGATCTTTTTGCACAGATTTTAATGGTGATCTTTTTTGATGCCCCTTTCAGGTCATGATCCTACAGGTACATGATTTTCTCATTTAATCTATCACACACTTTCATTTTATTGGATTGATTAATCCATTCATACTTAAAGTTATGAGAATTATATTTCTATTTTCCTCCAATTATCTTTTTTTAATTGGGATTTTTTGGTTTCTCTTTGTCTTTAAAGACTGTATTATATACTTCCAGTCATGTTTGCTTAACATACTTTGACAGCCTTTTTTTTTCATTGACTCTCTTTCCTCTACCCTCAAACCTAACCCCTCATTTTCACTCCTTT
Source organism: Sarcophilus harrisii (assembly GCF_902635505.1). Taxonomy (NCBI): domain Eukaryota; kingdom Metazoa; phylum Chordata; class Mammalia; order Dasyuromorphia; family Dasyuridae; genus Sarcophilus; species Sarcophilus harrisii. The sequence goes on from NC_045426.1 coordinate 226,396,118, forward strand.
TTGCTAGTTTTAATTTATTAATGATTATTTTCTTTTAGTTATCTAATTTTTTTTCTCAGATAATTAAATTCTGTTTTGTTTCTTCCCTCCTTTGTACGCAAAACCTGTGGTACTTGTGGCAGTCTGTGGTTTAAGAGGTTCAAATTGACTCATACTGTCTTTAAGTCTACAGGATGATAGTGAGTCACTGTTTTACTTATCTAGTGAGAGAATATAAGTTGCCTACAAAATAGTCTCTCTCTCTGATATTCAGACAAAGGGAAGAACAGTCAGACTGCAGGACCAATAGTCTCTTTGATTTCTTATTATCACCATCATCATTTCAGGCCCAGGGGGAAAATGATGCTAATTAAAATAGATAAGAGGGCAGTGTGTGTACATGAGTTGCAATATGATACTTCTTGTCAATGTATAATATATTCTTTCTTGTTGTTTTCTGGAAATTTTTTAAAATTGAATTTAGAATGGAAAGACCTTGCCTGAAATCTTAATCCAATCACTTGCTACCTAAATAACTTATTTGTTATGGGAATATATTTATACCTACTAAGAATGTCTGGAAGAACTTGGTTTTGTCCTTGATAGGACATCAGATATACAATATGTACATATTCATGTTTATATGGATATATGTGTATAAATGTGTGTGTGTATATATATGTATGATATGTTTTAAAAGCTTCTTATCCTAGATCTTTTTGTCCAAAAACATTTCTCTTGATAGAAGGAGTGACTGCTAGACATCATCATGATGGGTTCTTCCCATTTCTCTCTGTCCTAGCTCCAAATAAGTGTACCATACATTCCAATTATGATCCAGTGAGGTCTGGAATTGTAATTCTATTACATCTCTTACTTCTGTTAGACTGGAGTATGGGCTAATGTCTTTGTTTTATGTAGGAGCCTGGCTAGCAGGGATGATTACCTGCAGTTCAGTGTTCTATAAGATAATGAAACTGTAACCAGTTCTGGATTATCTGTAATAATAGGGAACGAAACTGTTATAAACAAAATAAATCCACAATAATGTAAGGATTCCATTTTAGCCATTAGTTTCTAGTTTAATTTTTTCCTCCCATCTTTTCTGCATTCCCAATAAACAAGAAGTCACTTTTTTATGGAAAAAAAACCACACCCCTCCCATCTTCTCCAAGTGATTTTTAAATTCAGATCTATCTTAAAAAAAAAAAATCCCTTTCCTATTGTCAGTAGAATGGTCAAGGGAAAATTGATATCTAGAAGATAATCAACATTTTCAAAAGAGGAAGGATACGGATAATCCACAATAAGATGATAGTTTCTGAATTATTCAGAATTAACTTAGGCTATTTTTAGAAATGGATCTTAAGCATCTCTTGACATGTGCTTCTATATTCTAAAGCATTGATAAAGAGGTCAATTGTTGCTGAATGTATTCTTGTCATTGAGCATAAAGCATGAACTTCCTTTTTTTCATTCAGGTTTCTGTTGATGTATTCCACGGTGCTCTGTAGTTACTACAATTCTGCCCTAACAACTACGGTGGTGGGTGCTGTAAAGGTAAGTGGAGATACTAAAGAAAAATCTTGGAATTAAGAATCAAATAGGTTAGCTTATTTGGTAGTGACCCTAGGAATTCTGAACCAGATACTGAAATTAAAAGCGCTGTTTCTAGAAAGTGTTGCAGTAGGCTAAGAAAGTTTTGACTTTTTCCATTTGAGTTGGATGATCCTGTCTTCTTTCTTAAAGTTAATACCACTGGTCTAGGTTAGTCCTCATGAAGAAGGGTCTAATGGGATGGAAAATAGAATGGGGAAGAGAATTATAAATGTCAACACACAGGAGATAGGAATTTTCCTGTTAAGCCCCCTAAAACAACAACAACTAAGCAGCAACAATAAAATGTGAACAAATTCCGTAATTAACTTGAGGGTTTCAGGGATGTGACTATTGGAATGAAGGTTATGATTTTACAGGAAATCTACTGATTGAATGAGAAAACCAATCAAGTTGGGCCACTAGGACGTATAAGAAAAATTAAGCAAATAGTGATCCAACCACTAATACTACAATGATCCTACCAAATACAGTGATCTCATTTGAAAGGGTATACAATATTAAACATTTGTAGCTTTCTTTAGCCTCTGGTTTAAAAAAAAAATTTTTAAAATAGCAACTTCTTTTCTCTTTTATACCTTCTACAACATTGAAAAAAAATAAAAATAAATTTCTTTTACAAATATGCTTATTGAAGCAAATAAATTCCCACACTGGATGTATTTTAAAATATCCATACCAATTTCCATATTTGTACCTGTATTTTTATCTTCTATCTGTGCCTATATTTTCACCTATATCTGCATATGTATCATTCTTCATTCTAAATCTATAATTTCCTTGTCAGGAGATAAATAATATCTTTCATTGTTGGTCCTCTAGAATCATGGAAGGCCATTGTGTATCAGGGATTCTCAAACTACCGCCCGTGGGCTAGATGCAGCAGCTGAGGATGTTTATCCCCCTCATCCAGGGCTATGAAGTTTCTTTATTTAAAGGCCCACAAAACACAGTTTTTGCTTTTAATATAGTCCGGTCCTCCAACAGTCTGAGGGACAGTGAACTGGCCCCCTATTTAAAAAGTTTGAGGACCCCTGTGAATTGATCATACTTCTTACAGCTTTCAAACTTGTTTGTTTTTATAGAGGGGTTGTAAAAAGTGTTCTTCTTATTCTGCTGATTTAATTCTTTATCAGTTTATTTAAAAATTCACAATTTTTCTTTTTTATTTTCATTTTTATTTTTTTCTTAAAACTATATTTCTACATTAGTCATGTTGGAAAAGAAAAATCAGATCCAAAGGGAAAAATCACAAGAAAGAAAAAACAATAAAAAAGTGAAACTAGTATGCTTTGATTTACATTCATAATTCTATCCCTGAAAATGGATAGCATTTTCCATCAACAATCTTTTTTTTTATTATAGCTTTTTATTGACAAACATATGCATGGGTAATTTTTCAACATTGTCCCTTGCAATCACTTCTGTTCCAACTTTTCCCTTCCCTCCCTCCACCCCCTCCCCTGGATGGCAGGCAGTCTCATACATGTTAAAAATGTTAAAGTATATCTTAAATACAACATATGTGTACACATCCATACATTTTCTTGTTGCACAAGAAAAATCGGATTCAGAAAGGTAAAAATAACCTGGGAAGAAAAACAAAGATGCAAGTAGTCCATATTCATTTCTCAGTGTTCTTTCTCTGGGTGTAGCTGGTTCTGTCCATATTTGATCAAAAATTATTCTTTTTTAAAAAGTAATTTTTATATACTTTATAACATTTATGTTATAACTATCCTGATAGCTGTTATGATTCTACTTTCTGTATTAGCTTATCTAAATCTTTCCATGTATCTTTGAAATCACCTACTTCATTAATTCTTACAACATAGCAGAACTCCATCACATTAATATACAACAATTTATTTGGCCATTCCTTAATTGTTAGATATCTCTTTAGTTTCTAGGTTTTTGGGTCACCACAAAAATTGCTGATCTAAATATTTTTGTAAACAAAAGATCTTTTCCTTTTTCTTTGCATGTAGACTTAATAGTAGCATATCTGGGTCAAAGCATATGTAGTAATTAGTAACTTATCATCTTCAGTGATCCTCTCATTCCTTTCATTGATCATAAACTTTTCTTCTATCCATAGATCTGAAAGATAATTTTTTCCATATTTCTTAAGTCTGTTTATGATATATAGGTTTATATATAGGTTACATATCCTTTTGGAGCTTACCTTGATATAAGGTGTATAGTGTTAGTTTCCCGATTCTTCTTACTTCACTCTATCAGTTCATACAAGTTTTCCAAAGATCCTTTATCATTTCTTATAGAATAGTAGTTTTCTATCACATATATATTATAACCTGTTCAGCCATTCCTCAATGGATATTCTATCTCCTATGTTTTAGTGGATCATCAGGATCCTCTCCTCCCTCCCCTCTGTGTATGTGTTTGTGCATGCTTTAATACATGTACATACACATGTATGTGTGTATATATATGTATATATGTCTTTTCCCTCTTTTTTTACCTTCTTTGAGTTATAGATCTAGTATGATTCCCCACACATTTAATAGATGATTTTGCATTTTCCTTCACTGAGAAGATTTTTGTGAGAATCTTTAGTCCTCTCTACTCCCACTTCAATAATATTTTAGGATTATTAACTAATTTATTTTCTAGTTGGCAATAAAGCACTTTGTTTTTCCCCTCCTTGTTGCATCAGTAAAATGTAAACTCCTTGAGGTCAGGGATTATTTTTTGATTTTTCTTTTATCTCCACTGCCTAATCTAGTGCTTTGCATATTTAATATATGTTTTTGAATATAATTGAATACATAATGTTATAATATAATAAATATATGTTTATAATGATTATATGTACATATTAATAATATATTAAATATAAAGAAAATCAAAGTATTTTCAATTGCAAGATTCATCAGAAATTAATTTTGCCTTTTCTTAAATTCCATATTTTGTAGCAAGTAGATATTTACATTATTAATATATACCAATCCTCTATTTTGTTTTCAGAATATATCCATTGCTTACATCGGAATGTTATTTGGTGGAGACTACATCTTTTCTATGTTAAACTTTATAGGACTAAATATTTGGTGAGTATGATATTAAGTGGACTTACATTGGTAAAAGTATATGAGTAGAGCAGGAGAAATGACTAGTAAGGATAAGTAAAAGTATAATACTCCTGGTCACCAGGAGTGATTTTTCATTTAATCATTTACTCATTCATGGGGATATGAGTGAATGATTAAATGAAAAATCATTTGCTATATTAATATATTATATTATTATGTACAGTATTACTATGCTAGGCACTGAGGTTACAAATACAAAAAATAAGACAATTCTTGCCCTCAGTGAGTTTACATTCTATTAGTAGTTATAAAGCATATGTGCAGATAAAAATTTGTGCATAAGATAATTGCTTTGATATTTGAGCAATTTTTTCTTCCCTTTCATTATAAGTGGATTAGTTCCCAAGCTAGCTCATAAAACACTGCTTAACCAATGATGTTATTAGTAATTATATTATTGTATAGTACTATACTATATGTGGGTGCTATAGAGCCTCACTACCAAGTATAACAGTGTGTCTGTGGGGAATACATTCAAAGTTGCAATTCGTTCAAGGGTTACATCCTGGATATGAAGTAGAAGGAAATTTTATCTCTTTTCTAAATTGATGATGGAATCAGAAGCTCTCTTAACTCCAGTCCACTGTTGATAGTAGGACCTCAGGTGAGAATTGAAATTAGTGGGTTGAATGAAGACTTTGAGATCAAAATCTGGAAGGGTTCTTTGTGAGAGGATAAGGATGAGGTATAGTGGGTAGATAAGTGGATAGAATGCTAGGCCTGGAGTTAGTAAGATTCATCTTCCTGAGTTCAAATCTGAACTCAGACACTTAGTAGCTTGTAACCCTGGGCAAATCACTAGACTCTGTTTGCCTCAGTTTCTCATCTGTAAAAATAGCTGGAGGAAAATTGGTAAACCAGTATCTTTGCCAAGAAAATCCCAAATGAGGCCACAAAAAACAGCAAAAGTAAGGAGTTAGGTCAAGAGCTGAGGAAACTGCTGGATGAGATCTTAGATGAGGTGGGGCAGGAATCCTTAAGCTTCCCACCCAGTCAGCCTCAGATTCTGAAATACATCTTCTAGGGAAGGTGAGAAGAAATAAGGAAACTGTTGGGATGGAATTTTAGAAGGTGGTATTAAATTTGAGAGGCTGAGAGAGGATGTAAATTGAAGCAAGGGTGGAAGATGGAAAGAGGGAGTTTTTTTGGCTCCTGGATTTCTTGGTAAGTTGAAGGGAAGTACACAAATTGGGCAAATCTAAGTTAGATTTGTGAGTGTTTATTATAGTCATTAACCCTGAATTAGTTTGCATAACTTAATTTATTGTCTTCATAATTTGGTCAAACCTTTGCTTTCACCAGATTATTGTGCAATCATTTTGCTTAAGCAAATTTGCTTTTCTGATCTTTTCTGTATAGTCTTCTGTCCATGTGAAACCAAGGAGTTGGGGATCTGAGTATCCTTCTCTTCTCTTTGCAAATAGTGACATGAACTAGTCATCTAATTTTTGTGTAAGTCTCCTCTTTTTTTTTGGTCAGGCAATTAGGATTAAGTAATTGCCCAGGGTTACATAGCTAATAAGTATTAAGTGTTGGATTTGAACTCAGGTCTTCCTGACTCCAGAGTCAGTGCTCTACCCACTGTGCCATCTAGCTGCCCCAAGCCTCTTCTTTTTTTTAAGTGGGTGATTGAGTTCTTTGAATTTGCTCCCTGCCAATAAGATGCAGTATGGTATACTGGAAAGAACACCAAACTTAGTCTTAGAAGATCTGGGATCAAGTCTCATTTCTGCTGCATACAGACCAGTTGGTTATTCCACATTAGATGACTAACTTAAATCTCTCTGAACTCTAAGGAATTCCCTTAAGACTATAACATGGAGAGAAGGTGCTGACCCCTTTTTGGTTGAAGGAGTTTTCTCATCTGGAAGTACTCATTAGTAAAGGAAATCACAAATCTAATCCTTGTCCTTTATGCTACTGTTACTTGATTCTGGAAAGCACTTTGTTATTTTAAATCGTAATGAGCATGTACTATCAATTGTTTAACCCATTATATCTCTGCCCTAAAATATTTTTTTTCCTAATAAAGGTGAAAATATATGATAAAATTCTCAAAAGGATACTTGAGGAGCGGGAAAGAAAGAACTACATTGGTCTACAAACCAAATTATTAAGCACTTGAAGCAATGGGTTAATCCTACATATAAAAATTTTCAGGATTTTCATTGACTCTAATTACATTTGTCCAGTTTTTTAATTCATCTTTTTCTTCTTTCTTTTTAGTATGGGAGGAGGAGTGATGTATACTTTTTTAACATTACAAGGCCCAGAGCATCCCAAACAGCAAGTAGATGAAGAAAATATATCTTCTGAGGCAAAGCTAGGATCTGCTATTGACTGATAGATCGACAGGGAAAGCAATGAATAGAAGTTCAAACAAGTGGGAAATAAATCTTTACATGCTTAAGCACATGACAAATGGAAAGAAAATCTACCTCACCTCACATTGTATGAAAAACTGTCTGAAAGGCAATTTTTCCAAAATAATGAACATAAAATAAATTTTTGGTTTCCAAGGGAAAGTATTTCTAAAAGAAAATATATAGGATTCTGGACCTCATATATATTCTTGCCTAAAAGGTTTTTTCTTCATTCTAAAATTTTTGATCTTTGGTAAAGACCTTAGCTTCATTACCATCATTGTATTTTTACAGTATCTCATCCAAGAGAAGATTTTTTAAAAAGGATGCTGTGATAGTAAAGGTTTTGTATCAGATAATTTGCCTTTTATTTCAAGAATCCATGAGAAGGCACCCATGAAAAGAAAATCTGCTTTAAAAGAAATATTTTCAAAGAGTGATTACCAAAATTAGCAATTGAATGACAGAATCCAATACATTTTGCTTTGATTTTATGTATACGTGTGAGCCCATTTGGAAGGATGTGTTCCTTTTCTTTAAAATAGAAAGAAAAGAAAGATTTTAATTCTGGATAGCATGATACTATTGCAGAAAAACAAAAAGAGGGTGTAGCCGAACAGCTATGTACGGTGGTAATACTCTGTATGCGTTATCCTACTGTGTCTCATTTTGCAAGTCTTAAAAAATTGAAAATGGCTCGGACTCAAGGCTTAAACTGTCAGATTTAGTAGCTTATTATCTCTCTGATCATTTCTAACATACTCCCAGAGTGCTTTAAAAATTAAGATTATTTTGAACTTTACCAAATATACAGTCTTTCGGATTTTTCTGATTGTGCTGCAAATATTAAAATGAAGAACATCCTATTGAAAGATTTGTCATTTATAAGACCAGAGTGATAGTATCTGTGATCTTGGAAAAATTACTTAACCTCTTTGAGCCTCATTTTCAGAGAGAAAAGGAGAAGAAAGAAGGGGAAAAATAGGTTTGAACAGATCATTGGTTCTTGACTTGAGTTTTTTTTGTTTGTTTTTAATATAATAAAAATTGGATTTCAGTATAATGCTTTACCTTTGTAAACCTATGTATTTCATTTTGTACATTAAAAATATTACTGAGAACTGGCCCTTAGGCTTCATTAGACTGTCAGTGGTATCCATGACTCAAAATAGGTTAAGAACTGTAGGATAAGATGGTCTTTAAATAATCCCAGTAAAGCTAAAATTCTGGGACTTCTCTGATTCTATAAAAGTATTTTTAATCAAATTTCTTAAAATATGCAGGATGATTTTTGCATTCCAAAGCTCTTATAACATGAGGACTATATAAATTAAAATTTGTTGTCTACTTCAATGATCCCAAAGGCTGTTTTTTATTGTTGTTGTTGTTTGTTTTGTTTTGTTTTAATTTCTCCAGTGGTCTTTGGCTTGACAACCTACTTAGGAAGAGCATTCTTTCTTTACTTCTAAATATTGGCCAGCAGAGGTCACTCCAAGAGCATCATAGCTGTTTTCTGTTTAGCCAAAGTTCTATATGGTACCATTAACTTGTCCAGTTGGTGGAGGCAAAGTACCAAGTTTCAGAGCAGTTTCAAAACATGTTTTGTGAAGGTTGGATTATGTGTGTGTGTGTGTGTGTGTGTGTGTGTGTGTGTGTGTGTTGTACTCACATTTGAGAGAGGGTGGGAAGATTACTTTAGAAGAATGGAAGGAAATCTAATGGTTTGGAGGAGGAAGTATTGGGGATTTAGTTTAATTAAATAGTATGAGTGGTGGTATGGATTGAGCACTGAGCTTGGAGTCCAGAAGATACATTTTCACGAATTTAAATTCAGCCTCAGATATCCTGGACAAGTCACTTAATGCCTCAGTTTCCTCATCTTTTAACACCCTCATCATAACAATATTTAGCATTTATCTAGTGCTTCAAGGCTTGCAAAAAACATTACAGCATTCTATATATGCTGACACATTGTTCCTTCCATTTCAACCTGACTGACCCATCTCCTTTTCCAATCCTACATTTCCTAAATTATTCAATTTCTTTCAAATAAGATATTTTTGATAATTGTGTACCTTTCCTCTGAGATAGGTATTACAAATGTATATTTTTTAATTTTGAGATTCATTTTAATTAAACATTAATTAATCACCATTGTTAGGAGCTAGCATTTATATAACACTTTTGGGTTTGCAAATGTTATCTCATTTGATTCTCATAACAACCCTGTGAGGGTAGGTATCATCATTATTCTTACTTTACAGATGGGAAACAAAGATTGTCTAAATCAGATTTTTAGAGGGATAGTTCAGATTTATTCTCAAACAATATTGGCTATTTTTCAGCTTCACAATCTAAATCAAAAGGTTAAAAATGTAAAACCAAATCTCTGCTACTTGCTATTGCTGTGTGACTTTGGGTTCCTCTAAGCCTCATCTGTCAAATGATAGGATTGAATTGGAAGACTTTTAAGATCCCTGATAGTTCTATGTTTTTCTTCAATATTCCTCAGTCATTTTTAATTATACCTGGAACTGTATTGGTTCACTGAGTGAATTAGCAATGTCAAGGTTACCTAGAAGTATTAGAATTTATGAGTTGGAGGACTCTTGAGAGGTAATTTAGTCCAGTATTTTTGCTTATATATAAATCCTATCCATAGCATTCTTTTGGAGAAAGTTCCAAAGTCTCCAGAGAAGACTCATTTTCAGAGTTCAAATCTGGCCTCGAATACTAGTTGTGTGACTATGAGTAAGTCACTTTGTCTTGTTTACCTCAGTTTCCTCATCTGTAAAATGAGCTGGAGAAGAAATGGCTAAAATATTCTAGTATCTTTGTCAAGAAAACACTAAATGGGGTCACAAAGAGTCATACAACTGGAACAACTGAACAACAACAGTGTAACCCATGGCTTAGCATCTTCACTCTTTAGCATATATGGAATGAGTTAAAATTTGGTGTGTCTTTGGGGAACATCATTTATGTTATGGATGGGGTCTAAAATTGATCCCATGGTACTCTGGAATTGGAATAAAATGAAGACAATCATAATCCGTTTAACAGTTAATAAAAGGAAATTTAGTCATGGTAGGAAAAAATAGATATCAGACCAAGGAAGGGTTGTTCATCTAGGAGAAAGCATTGTTGAACATTGTTTTTTAGTGGTCTGTCGTATGCTAAGGGGAGGAGCTCCCATGTCCTGGCTATCTTATACCCAGGTGAACAGGAAACTGAGTCAATGTCCCTGTTCTCTTGAGGACATTTCTAATCTTTTTAAGGAGAAAGAAATATAACTTGCATTGGGATGGGCAGGTATGGGAGTGGGGGAAAAGATTCAAGATAAGGAAAAGCTTAACATATTGCTCCCATCTTGTCTCAGACTTCAAACTCTCCAGCAGGAACAAACACTTAACAAACTAGTAAACAAACTGTGTTTATTAGGGACTGTAAGAACCCAGAAAAGGCCATTGGATATAATCTTTTCTTGTGAACTTCTCCACCAAGATTCAGCAGCATCTCCTTGAACTCATAGTCCTGGACTTAATTATAGTCAGGAAGACTCAGGAAAATCACTTAATCCTGTTTGCCTCAGTTTCCTCTACAGAAGAAAATGGCAAACCACTCTAGTGACTCTGTCAAGAACACCTCAAATGGGGTCGTGAAATGTCAGTTATGAGTGAACAAAAATTACAAGTTACAATTGGATAACTGACTCAGTTTGTTTTATGTTCCTATCACTCCTAGCCTACCTCTATATCTTTGGGTAGCATGCTTGGTTTCAGGAAGTCAGCTCCAATGCTCCTTCCTTATGGCTATTTGTCTCAGGCTGGGTTCCATGTTCCAGCTCAATATAACTACTATTGCTGTCATGTTTCTAGTAGACAGAACCCTGTCCCAGCAGCAAGAAGTTTCATTCTTTCTTCCTCCAATATACTTCTGATTTGTTTCTATCCCTGTACAAGGTAGGAGAAGGTAGGTGCTACTTAAAGAGTTGCCCGAGTTTCTTAGGAGGAACCTACTATATGTGCGTGTATGCACATATATAGTATTACATATATGTATATAATATATATATGTTAGCCTCATTGCTTACATTTCTATAATACTTTAAGGTTTACAAATTAAATCCCTTAAAGAGATAAAGTGCTTAACCTAGTAAATATCAGAGTGTAGCCTTGAACCCAAGTCTCCTGGGTCCAGGTTTCTCCATATTTTTACCCCAACACACCTCCTTTCAATATTTTAACAAGTCATCACCCTTGGTGTCACACTTGGCTTCTTACTTGCCCTTACTCCACATAACTAATTGTTGTTAAATCTGGTTTTGACCTTCATATCATGTCTCCTTTCTACTCACACATTCCCTTGGTCTTCATCACTTCATATAGTCACACTTACATTTATATAATACAGGAGGTTAGTCTCTCTACTACAAATTTTTTCCTATGCCAAACCATTTATTCAGTTGCCAAAAGGATTTTCCTAAAGCATAGATCTGACCTGTCTTATTCAATAAAATTTCAGAGACTCCTTACTGTTCAGCCAGATCAAACATGAAGTTCTCTGGCTTTTAAATGCTTTCAAAACCCAGGACCTTTCCAGTCATCTTACATTTAAGTTCCCTCTACATACCATGTGATTCACCAACACAGTTCATCAACAATTCAGTTATATACATCTTATTTTTCAGTGGCACCTACCTGTTAATGATGACTTTTATTTTTAAGATTAAAATGTCCAGAACAACAAACAATAGCTAATAAGCAAAAGTAAGGCACTTTTCATAGCTATCCTGCTTATTTATATTTCCTTCTGATTTTCTCTAGTTTTCTTCTATGCATTTAAAAAGAATCAATAAATGATTAAATTTTATTTTCTTTTTTTATATAGCAACTCTATCACTGCCATATCTCTACTCTTAGTTTCCTATCCCCAAACTAGAAAAAAAAAGATAAACAAAATCTTTGTATGTTTATACATCCACAGGCAAACAAATCCAACCAAATTGGCTGTGTCTAAAAAGTATTCCTCAGTCTGTACCTAGATTCCATTCTGTCTTTGTCAGGAGTTGGTAGGCTTCTTTATTATCAGTCTTTTAGAATTATGGTGGTTTATTGTAGGGAACATAATTCTTCAGTCTTCCAAAATTATTTTTCTTTATTGTTGCCATCAATTTCAAGCCTGTAAGATGGCAAAGGCATTGTTAGAAAATTATTCATCTGAAAAAGGTCTGGAGGTTCTAACAGATTGCAAGGTCAGTATGAATCAAATGTGAGATAAGGCATCCAAGAAGGCTAAATAGATTTTAAGAGAGAGAGAGGATTGAGGACCAGGAAGATGATAATACCATTGTATTCTTTGCTGCTCAGAAAATGTCTAATTACATTTATTTTTTAGTTTCACATTTGAGGAAAGATATTGGTATTCTGGAGTATCTAGATAAGGTCTACCATGATGGATAAAGGCTCCAAATTCATCCTATGTGGAAATCTATTTTAAGAATTTGGGATTTTTCATCTGGACAAAAGACTAGTGTGTGTGGGGAAACATTCTTCAAATACTTTAAGGGAAGGGGTAGAGGAAGAATGGTGGAGTAAAGGAATAAGCATTTATATAGTGTCTCCTATATGTCAAGCACTTTTACAAATATCTCATTTGATCTTGACAACCATGTAAAGTAATGCTATTTTCCCACTGAGGAAATTGAGGCAAAGAGAGTTTGTTTCATATTCAAGGTCATACAGCTAGTAAGTGTCTGAGAACAGATTTGAACTAGGTCTTCTTGACTCTACAGCCAGTACCCTATCCACTATACCACTAGCTGCCTCTATTATTCCACTAGCTCTGATTTGATTTGGGTGCAGTAGGTAGAAGTTTCAAAGGGAACAAATTTAAGTTTGATGCAAGAAAAATCTGCCCTAACACTCAGAACTGTCTCCAAATGGAATATGTCAGATGGTATCCCACTTCTCTTAAAGTCTTCCATCAAAGACTAGTAGATTGCTTTATTGGGTGTATTATAAAGGGGATTCTAACTCAGGAATAGGTTGGATTAAATGTCTTTTGAAGTCTGTTTCAACTTTGATATTCTATGATTCTATAAAATCCTTTTAGTGCTGGGGAGCTCATTAGTTTAAGTAGGAGCTTATTCCAGTTTCAGATAAGATAAATGAACAAAAAAGTCAAAACTTGCCTTCCTATAATTTCCACACATAAGTCTTAGCTTTATCTCTGAAGCAACATAGAATAAATCTAATCCCTTTTCTATTTGAGCCATTCAAATACTTTTAAACCTATCCTGTCTTCACCAAGACTTTTCTTCTCTACACTGTCAACTTTTTGGATTCTAAAATCAGAAGGACTGCATTTAACTAACTTTTGGGATCTATCTTCTTTTTTCTTGTCTCTACCAGTTATAAAAAAATCCTTTACTAATAATTTCTTCTCCTGGAATCTTCCTGGATGAGAATGTCCTCTTAACTTTACTTAGAGAAACCTCCATACAAACTTATAAAAATACATTAAATTTCAATGCTACTACTTCTTCCTTTTAGTCCTCTGTTTTCTAATAAAGTGTGTGTGTGTGTGTGTGTGTGTGTGTGTGTGTGTGTGTGTGTGTTTTAGAGTGATACCTAGGAACTTTAGCTTTCTGAAGTCTATTTAACATCATTTTTACCTTCTTTTCAGATAGCATTTATTCCTCTTGAGTAAAAAATGAATTGCTACATCCTAATAAGAGCTTCATGATAGCCAAGTTCTCTCTGTCCTATTACAAGATACTTCTTTATTTATATATTTATTTATACTTTTCATTTTCCCATTCCTGGGAAACAATTCATAGTCCATAATTTTATCCATAATTAGCTTCCTTTTCCTCTGTTTGGCTCCTATGTATAATCCCTTTTAAAGTCTTTGTTCATTCCAATAGTGTGTGAATTTTAATATGATGTGAGAAAAGTTACTTTAATTTGACCTTTAATGTATCAGTGGGAGGAACTCATCTAACCTTACTTTTGATTGGACATTTTTTTTTTTTTTGACATTGACCTCAAAGTGAGCTGCAACATAGCAGTGTTAGAATTTTATCAACATTCACAATTCCCGTTGGCCATGGGTGAAATTCAGGATCAACTCTTTATCCTTATAGGGGCACTAGTGTGTCTGAAGTATCTACTGAAGTGTGTGAAGTTCTCCAAATATTTTCTCCTGCGTTTATGGAATCCATTGCCAAAATCTTTCTTTCGATCGATGGGAGAATGGGCAGGTAAAAGAGTTCATGTTTCTCAATGTTAGCTATTGCTTATACTCTTACCATTTTAATCTTAAGAGTTAGCTGAAGTTGTTAGAAACAGTTCATGTAACTCAGGTTATTATCATTTTTTAAGGAAGTATGGTTAAAAGCAGAAGTTAAAGAAAGAAAAAAAGGAAAAGATTCTAGAACAATAGATCTATAATACTTTTCAGATTTTTGCTCTTGATTTTTATAAGCATTTATTAAGCATTTACTATGAGCCAAATACTTTTCAAATATCTCATTTTATTTTAACACAATCTTGGGAGGTGGGAACTATGATCCAAATTTTACAGATCAGGTAACTAAGGCAGAGAGACGTCAAATAATTTATCCATTGTTGTGGAGTTAATTTGAACTTGTCTTTCTGGATCCTAGTGCAGGATTCTATCCAATAAATTCCTGGCTTTCCCTAATGATGTCAGGACATCAAATTTAAACCCATTAATTTTATAGATGAGGAAAATGAGTTGAAATTACTTTCTTCAGATCACATAGCTAGAGACAAACAGTACTTGAATTCAGACTTGCTGATTTTTCTTTTATTATACCATAGATTTTTTGAATACCATAGGCTTCTGAAAGAAAAATATCAGGATAAAATTCAGTGTGGTGTTATGAAAAGAACAACAACAGTGGGGTAGGATTCAGAACAACTATGGGATAGTCCTTGTCCATCACCAACTTTTATTAATGCCTTCAGACAAATTATTTTTTCTCTCTGGACCTTCATAACTATGAAAGTGGGGGGATTGGAATAGTTGATTTCTAAGATCCTTCTCAATCAGCTTTATGATTCTGATTTTATGAGAAAGATAAAAAAAATTGCAGGATACCATCACTCTAAATTACTGGAAATGGATACTCTTAAGTCGATTTGTTTTTTCTCTTTCTATTTATGAACAAGACCAGCCAGCCAGTCTCCAGCTCTGAAAAAATAAGATATTAAGACTAGCAATTCTCTTCAGTAATGCAGTTTATTTCTTATATAAAATGTTGATCAGATGCTACTAGTTCATAGTAAAAATCCAACTACATGACTGAAATTATTTTAAAAGAATCATATTTTTTGAATAATACATCCCAAGATTTTTCTCCAATGCGATAATATAGTCCAGGGCAAAGGATGGCCCCTACAGCTAGGTACTAAGCAAAACCAGTGACTAAGAATAAATAGAAACTTGTAGAAATAATCTATAATATATGAATTAAAGGTAATTCTATACAGCCTTAGCAATAAGGGTGATATCACTTTATGAAAACTTTGTTGGAATAAATGATCTAATAGACTATTATTGTTGATTACTGTAATTAAATCACTGATTTTTCTGGATTTATTCTTTATCCCCATTAGGGCAAGATTATATATATATATTTTTTTAGGCGAACTAGTCAAATATTTCCAAATCTAAAATTCTTTTCCCACCAAGATAATATCCACCATTTTATGGTATTCTTTCTATCTCTTGTATTGTAGAATCAAGATACAAAATGAAATATACCCATGAATATCTCTCTAGCTGTATAAAAAGTCTGGTTGGACCGATGATTTAATTGGTATGTAGAATTCTCAAATTAGGAAACTCCCTCTAACAATCTAGGTTGGTACATTATCTGTAACTTGTGGTTTTAGAGAGTTGGTTGCCTTGAGCAATGGTATCAAAGGGCTCACATTATTCTCAAGTGTAGCCTAAATCAGATAAAAGTATAAATGGAAAAATTCAACAAATTAAATAAAAATACAATAAAATATAAACAAGATTACATTCTTAAACTGCTAATATATGGCCCACAAGGATCCTTATGTACCAATCAGTGGCCCCCATTTTTTTTTTTTTTTTTAAGTTTGGTAGCACTAAAGCCTAAAACATTGAGAGGTTAAGTGATTAGATGAGGGACATATAGCCAGGAGAAGAAAGAGTCAGGAATTGTTTGGGACTTTAAGAACAGTTCTCTATTCATTTCCCTCTCATATCTGTGTATGGGTATTTGTGTACATTATGTGTGTATTATGAATATTCAAACAAAACACACATACACAAGAGGCAGTGTTCTATAATGGTTAGAAACCTACCTTCAGAGTCAGGAAAACTTAATCCTATCATTGATAGGTATTAGCTGTATGACCCAGTCAGGTAACTTAATCTCTCAGGCAACTCTCTAAAACTAAATCCTAAAGACCTGATCTACATGGACAGAGTTAGTTTTCTACCAGTTTTCTATACTGATTAATTCATAAGTCCTAGCAAAAATAGGCATAGTTATATAAATACATATACACTTACATATGCACACAACACACATAATCACTCCCTGAAAATGTAAACAGTAGTGCAGTTAGATGGATGACTGGGTTTAAAAAGTAGTTGTTAATATTTATTATCTTGGCTAATATTATCTACAACATTCATTATCCTGGAACCTCCCCTAGTCAAGAATTTCTCTGAATGTAGCTAAGCTGAATCTTGAATAACAGATTCATAAATCATAGCCAAGTCTCTTTGTTTAGAGAACTTTATACCATGATAATCCCAGAATCCCATTGTTAGAAGGTATATAAGAAACTAATCCAGCACACACATGAAGGGAATTCTCACTATAATGTGCCTCACCACTATAATGTTCAACCATCCAGCCTGTGGTTGAACACCTCTAAGGAAAGTACAATGTCCAATGGGGTGTGATTTTTTAAAAAATCACTGAGAAACTTAGCCTGACTCTGCAAAGACATTTGCTATTTGTATACGGGGAGTATAGAGAGTAAGGGTAATCTAGATAGTAGGGGAAGTACCCACTGCAAAGAAATCATTGATCCATTAAGTTTTGCATCATATTGAACTATATATACCCACATAGTACCAGACACCTTAAACCAGTGGTTCACACATTACTTGAAATTAAGGAAGTAGAAATAGCCTAAACATCTGAAAGAAAATAACAGGGCAAAAAGTAGTAAAATCATTCTTCCAAAGTATTATCTTCACCTATTTCCTGATTCAGTGTTTGAGAAGAGAAATAATTTATATGGAAATGGGATGGAAGGCAAGCTTAAAATGAGGCTCAGCGAAAAGATATTATAGCATTAACTTTTCCTGAAGAAATTATTAAATTAGATTTTGAAGATGTTATATCTCCAGATTATTCAGACACCGAGCTTGGCAGAACACTTCTATTGATATTAGGGTTTTGTTTTTGTTATATACCTTTGATTTAGAAAGAACTATAGAATTACTCTAAGAAAAAGAAATGCCAATCTGAACATGCAATAAGTTGATCTCTCATCATATAGGCTGAAAGTAATAGACAATCTTGTTAATATGTTTAAGCAAATAGAAAAGGATCTTTGGCGATTATCAGAATATTATTAAGATAGAGTCTTGGAACTGGAGTTAAAAAGAACTTGTATTAAAATTTTTTCTGTCATAATTATTAGCTGTGTGACCATGGACAGTTTTCTCTTCAATAAATGGGCTTGGAATTGAAAAAAACAAAATTTAAATCTAGTCTCAGATATTGAATAGCTATGTGACTCTGGACACCTAGATGATATAGTGAATAGAACATTTAAGCCTGGGGTCAGTACCATCTGAGTTCAAAACTGGCTTCATAAAATTACTAGCTGTATGACCTTAGGCAAATCATTCAATTTATTTGCCAGTTTCCTCAACTGTAAAATGGGGATCATAATAGCACCTATTTTCCCAGGGATCAAATGAAATAATATTTGTAAATTTCTCAGCACAATGACTGGCACATAGTATGTGCTTAAATAAATGCTTGTTTCCTTCCTTTTCTTTCCTCTCCTCCTATTCCCCCCTCCCCGCATTTTTTTTTTCTGTTAAAATTCTAAGGAAGCAGAATGGATGTAGGATCAGAGAAATGGAATTCAAATCCAATAATTAATAATAATTTGCCACTGTATAACTTTATAGAAAGTCAGTTCCCCATTCTTGGCCTTAATTTCCTTATCTATAAAATAATAGAATTGGATTGAATGGACCCTAACTCTAAATCTATGATCCTAGTATTCTGTTACTGGCTGCCAATATATTGAGATTCCCTCCTCCATCTATTCTTTATACTGAATTACTGACAGGGCTTGTGAAAAGGAAAATTATTATTCAAATGAATGAATGGCTTGATTGTTCTTAAAATGACACCATGGTGTGAACCAATAGAGATAATGAAAACATAATACCTGCCCTTGAGGGAGTGCAGATTCTTCTGTCCAAATTTTTATCACTATTGAGTCCCTGGTCTGAACAGAATGTTCCTTGAACCTGAGATGGCCTCTTTCTGGAATGCCTTCATCTCCCCCAACATTTTAAATCTTTTCTAAGGGGAGATGAGATGTCTATTAATGTTAATCTCATAGTTCAGAGATAGAGAGAAGCAGCAGAGTAAAGGGAGACCTGGTGCTATGGATATCAAGTGTAGAATGGAAATAGATATGAAGGAAATTCTGGAGAAACTGAACAAAAATTTTGGATGTGAAATGTTAAAACACTTCAAACTATTTTCTTCATTTTCAGTTATCACAGGTGCTGGAGATGGAATTGGGAAAGCATATTCATATGAGGTAAATTACCAAGAACATCTGTGCATTAGATTAGCATATTTCTGAAGATTGCTTCTATTCAACATTCTCCTTCCATTTAGAACTTGTTATCGTTATTGTGCAGAACCCAATGCCCAGTTAGGAACTAGCTTTACATGTCACTCAGCAAAATATATTGCCTACAGACAGTTTTAAGGGTTAGGAAAATTTTCTTCCTTCCTTCCTTCCTTCCTTCCTTCCTTCCTTCCTTCCTTCCTTCCTTCCTTCCTTCCTTCCTTCCTTCCTTCCTTCCCTCCCCAGTCTTATTTGTTATAATTGATAGCAAAGCATACTAAATATGGCTTGAGAAGAATGCCTATACAAAAAATTTGTACAAAATAATACTGTTGGGCATGTAGTAAACAATTCAATAATCCATTAGACCTGTGGTTCTCAAACTTTTGTTTTCAGTACCTTTATACTATTAAAAATTATTGAGAACCTTTATTTTTGTTTATGTAAGTTATATTTAAAGATATTTATCATATTAGAAAAAAGAACTAATTTTGGATTTGTAGATTATTTGAAAACAATTCAGAGAACCATAGGATTCTATGGACCACTGTATTAGATCATGGCACCTTTCAGTGGTAGCTCTAGTATTTTCTACTGATACTCATTCTTATAGACTATGAAAGGATCATCCTAGGATTTAGAGCTGGAGAGGAATCTTAGAATTCATTTAATTCATTCCCTAATTTTGAAGATGAAGAAATCAAGACTTAGAAAGGTGAAGTGATTTCCCCAACATTACAAAGGATTCAGTTATCCTTCTCTGAGTCTCGATCTCTTCCTCTTTTCATTACACAGCATTGTTTTTCAAGATTGTAACTAAGATTAGAGCCAGGAAATCCTATCTTATATAAGGCCCTAGACCTTGGGAACCATCTTTTTTTTTTTTTTTTTTTTTTTTTTTTAATAGTTGCCCAGCTCCTATTATCAAGGAGTCCTAAGTTCCCCAGTCTTTGGTACTAGTGAAATATATTTGTCTTTATCCACTTTGAATAATCCTTTGAAATAAGACAGGATTAAAAATAATAGGAAATTTGAACCCAAATCCTTTGGAATTCACATCAAGAATTTTGTTTAGTACATCAGGGGATCTCAAGTTTTTTGTATCAGGATCCTTTTGTACTGTTAAAAATTATTGAGTAGTATTATTAGACATATGTATTAGAAATTAAAACTATTTAAAATATTTATTAATTCATTAAACCCATTATATATTAACATAATAAAATTTCATGAAAACAGCCTTGTATTTTCTAAAACAAAAAATGTAGAGAAGAGTGGCATTTCTTTACATTTTTTTTTTGCAAATCTCTTTAATGTCTGACTTAATAGGAGACAGCTGGATTCCCATATCTACTTCTGCATTCAATCTGTTGTCATAGGTTTTGGTTGAAGAATATAAAGAAAACATGGATTCACACAGACATGCATTTGAAAAAGGGAGTATTTTTAAAGACAAATAATGTCTTAACATTATTATGAGAATAATTTTGACCTTGAAGGGGTCTTGGGGTCCCAAAAGACTACAATCTGAGAACTGCTATTGCAAGAACCTTATCTGTTTCATTCATGTACTCCCTCTCCCTCATACCTTTTCTTCCTTTTATTCTGTCCCATATAATTAATCCTTCCCCCGTTTGGAAAGCTGACAGCTCCCTTTCACTGTACTTCTCTTTGAGGAAAAGATTATCTTTGAGACCCTTTCTGATTCTGTGATATTAGGATTCCATGATTTGAGGATTCTGGGAATATATTAAGTTTTGATGTTTCTGTTTTTCTTTGGTCATGGAGATAGTTTTTCTACCTATCTGTACTCTTCATAAATAGTCAAAAACATTTCTTAAAAGAGCACTATGTGCTCAGCACTTTACTAAGAGCTAGGAATATAAAGAATGGTAAAAGATAGCTCTTCTGAAAAAAGATTGCCCAATAGAATGTAAGTTCACTGAGGACAATGACATTTTTTTTTGTCTTTATATCTATAATATCTAGAATAGTCTTGCATATTCAACAAACTTAATATATGCCTGCTTAATTGAAGGGGGCACATAGGGTATAGCTATTCGTAAAAGAAACATAACTGCAAGTAGCCTTTTAATGACCTTAAGAATTTTTAAAAGTATATTCCTACTCCTTTAACTTTTCCCAAACTATAGCTTGGCTGCCTCCAGTTATCACATCATAGCAATTAGCAACTTCTGTATTGTAGTGTTAGTAATCAGATACTGGATAATAATTTCACTTTGAATTGCACTTCAAAAAATCACCCCTGACAGAGAGAATGGTTATTGTAGGGAGCAATTATCTCCAAGTCCATTTATTGACTAAACATTTCACTAAAGCTACTTAAAACCTCACCCAAGGCAATTTTATATTCTTAAATTATATTTCCTTAGAGCTACCCTTAGCTCTGATAATGGCTTTTGATCAAGACATTAAATCAATATTTGGTACTCTCCATTGTACATTATGTTCTCCTCACAGTTGGTCAGAATTAACCCTGAACTAGGCTGGACCTGCAGGCAGACCTGAGCTCCTCAAGAATAAAGCAGGAGGTTCAATGTCTTTGATTCTCTATACTCAGCTCTTTTTTTGTTTATATAAGAAAATCTCACTTTGTGGAATTTTGCTTTTTGGGAGTAGTTTAACTGATCCTTGTTCATTCTCCCTTCTTGAAATTCTTATATATTTTTTGTCCTCTAGGAGTACATCCTAATCTATTACTATAAGACTTTTCTCAAAATTAAAAAAAAAAAAAAATTAGCTTTGTGAGTTTTTTTTTTTTTTACTAAATTCATAATATACAAATTAAAAAAAACCTTCTTCCCCAAACCAAACTAACCTCCAGTGTTGTCTTCCACTCATACTTTTAATTTCTTTTTTTGTTTAAAGTTTGAATTCTTGTGAAAGTCACTTTCATCTCTCAGAGGTCAATCCAACTGAATGATGGGTGGGCTTAAATTACAATAACAATAGGCTTTTAAAATCAGGCTATATTCTCTAATGGTTCCCTACCTATCTAACAGAGGAGAAGAGGATAGTTAGAACAGAAAGGGACTTTTAAAGCCTTCAAAGCTAACCTTACCTCTCTGGTTCAGAGAGAAACTAAAATTTGTACCACATAATACAAGAAGAATAGAGAAAAGCTGGGATTCAAACTGAGACTTTGTGACTCTTAACCCAGGATTCTTTATACCAGGACACTACTTCTCTGACTGTCCCTTCTCCAACTACTTTCCAGTCTCCTTGTTCTCTTACTCTGAATAAATATATCTTCCAAAGCAATGGTTTTAGTTTCTGTTCAGTCAATCAACAAGCATTGATTAAACACTCAACTCTGTAGCAGGCACCAAGTGTCTGGGATAGAAAGATAATAGTGAAATAGTCACTGATCTCAAGGAGCTTATAATAAACTATTTTCCAGTACTTTAAGTTGTTACCAGTCATTTATACCTTTCTATGAAAGGCCAACAAGGCAAGTCTCCAAACATTTATTAAATGCCTACTATGTACCAAGTGCTGGGTTGAAAGAAAGGCAAAAAATGAGTCTCTGAACTCAATAAACTGGAATTCTAAAGAGGGAGACTACCTTCAAACAACTCTGTATATATAAGATACTCACACATAAGTAAATGTTCCATATATGATAGTTGTTGTTACATGAAATTATATATTATTATATATTATATAAATAAGGGTTAATCTTAGAGAGAAGGAACTTACATTGGAGAGTGAGTTGGGGGAATAAAGAAAGGTAGGAATTTCAACAGAATCTGGGAAGAAGCTAGGAGGTGCAGATGAGGAAGGAGAACATTTCATGCATAGGGGACAACTAATAAATAGGCAGAGTCAAATGGAGTATCATGTCTTAGGAAGAACATGTTGCCAGTATTGCTGAATAAAATAATAGATTTTGTGGGCAGTGAGTGAGGTGTAAGAAGATGGGGCTAAGTTGTAAAGGACTTTAAAAATCAAGACAGAGGACATTATATTTGATCCTGGAATTGGAATAGGATGCCACTGGAGTTTATTGAGTGGGGGACTGATATCATTACATCTGTGTTTTAGGATAATAACTATGGCAATGAGCTGGAGGATGGACTAGAGTGGGGAGACTGACCAGTAGGCTATTTCAATGATCTGGGTGTGACATGTTGAAAACTTGCACTGGGTTGAGAAATGGGAATTTATATAGCAGATCTGAGGAGAATAAAATATGAAGAATTTGGCAGCATTAGATATGGGGAGTGGAGAGAGAAAAGCTTCAAATTGAATACTGGATTATGAGCCTGAGACTGAGACTAAGATGTTGTCCTCCTAAGGGAGGACTAGTAATGGAATGAATACTGGAAGTAAAGGAAAATAGTTGCTATTGGGGGGGGGGGAGGAAGTGGGGTTTACCTGCAGTACTTAGTAAAATTCAAATGTATGCAAAGCGTTTGGCAAACCATTTGAACATAATTCTAAAGCAAAGCAAAATCTTTTCATTCTCTCTCCAAACTCTTTTCCATTGATGTCATTAGCTCCTCCCATGACTGCAATGGGCATCTCTATGTGTTAATGCATCCTTTTCTGAGCTTAATTCTCTCTACCTATTTGTGCCACCCAAAACTTAGCATGTGCAAAACTGAAATCATCTTTTCTCTAAAACATTTTTATAACTTCCCTGTTTCTGCTGATGTTACCACTATTCTTTTAGTCTCCTACAATCAAAAACTCACTCATTCTAGAGATATGGTAAGCAATATTTTAATACCTGTAATTAGAGGCTAAATTATAATAACTACTACTTGTGCAAGTCTTTGAGGTTTGTAAAGGATTTAAAGTATGTCATTTGATCCTTACAATACCCCTGTGAAATAGATCACATCTTCTTAAATTGTGACTTGAGACCTCATATGGTATCTCATGATTAAATGTGGGGATTGAAAAATTATGATTTATTATCAGTAAATGTTTGGTTTGTATACCTATTTTATATACCTATATACCCAGGGTCACATAAAAATTTCTTGGGTGAAAAGAGATTGTGAGTGGAAAAAGTTTAAGAAGCCCTGAAATATTATTTCCATTTTTCTGATGGGGAAAGTAAAATTGAGAGGTTAAATAATTTGCCTAAGATCACATGACTCTTAACTATCTCTGGTAAAATTTGAAATTTTGGGGAAAAAAAGATGAGACCCAATGAATAGGAATTGGAAACTTCAGATACATTATTTCAGAGAACAGAAAGTCTCCAAACAGTAGCAAATTCTTCTATGCCTGCTTAGTATGCCAAATGTGATTTTGTACCTTTCTCTTCAGTCAGCAAGTATCTATTAAACACCCTAATATGTATCAGGCATTGTGCTTTTCCGCACTTTGGAGATATAAAAACAAGTGAAAGTCTCCGTTCTCAAGGAGCATAAATTCCCATAGTATAAATAAAAATATTCCCATAGTATAAATGAAGAATTTGATAGTCAGCTGAGGGGGGAGTTGGAAGGTGAGAAAACAGAGTTGTGGAAATAAAAGAGGTTACTACTTGAAGGCAGCTGTTGTGTCCTACCAAAGCCTTCTCTTTTCTAGGCCTAACACTCCCTAATTCTTTAACCATTTTTTCTGTATCAGGAACTTAAGATTCTTATCTGATCTATTGGCTCTCATTAGTTTTTCTCTGGTCTTGTCACTAAAAGGGAATTCAAACTAATGAGAAATCTCCCAGATTAAATTATTCCCTCTCCACAACATTTCTTCTAAATTCCTTTTGTCATTCAACCACAAAAAGGAAAGTTTGTTTTTTGTTTCTAAATAAGAATCAGATAGGTATTATAATTAAACTTTTCAAAAGGATGTCTTAGGTCACTTAACCAAGAAAATGGTGTCTTACTCATTTCTTTTAGTCCTAACTCACAAAAGAAAAATTGTGCACAATATGAAAAGCAATTACAGCTTATTCCATAGGAAAAAAAAAAGGATTAGAATTAACACCAGAGAATGCTAATCTTTAAAACTTTTATTGAATTATCTCATTCTGACCAGCTTTCAAATATATTGCAGAAGTTTGGAGTCCAGAAGTGTGTAACATTGTATATTACATATGATTATTTTTTGATGTACCACTCAATCTCCCTGCCTTTCTCTTCAAAAAAAAAAAAAATTCTTTAAAGGCATGACTTTTCGTGAGGGGCAAAATAGAAGGGTGCAGGTGGATATTTAGACAATGTAAAAATCAAAAAATTTCAATAAAAATTTATTTTAAAAAAATGAAAAAAGATATGTTTTAATAAAGAAAATGAGGCATCGTGTCATAGAGATTAGATTATAAAGGTACTTATAGTATAGTCTTAGTTGATCTACGATCCAGCATGCTATCTACTATGCCACTTAGTCACATCATACAGAATTTGCATGGCATCTTGCTCACCATTCAGGAATGGACCCAGGCTACATTCTTGCCTCACCAGCTTTGGTAAACAAGGTGGATCAATTTGGAAGCTAATTGCAGAGATGTTTGAACCCCCAATATACTTAACCAATGTTATTAGGGAACCCAGGGAAAATGGAGCTAATTTATACATGATTAGGATAGACTATATGAGGTCATAGATTATAGGAATTAAAGTTAGAAAGGACTTTGGAGAACCCTTCATTATTATAAGTGAACTACAATACCTGCATTATTATAAGTAAAGAAACTGAGACCCAGAGTAGAACATAAAACTAGTTACCCAAGGTTTTATAGATAACCAGTGTGGAACAATGGTTCAAATGCAATACTTTTTCTAATAGTCCCTATTTCCACTTAGATTAATTTTGAGAAACTATGGAGTAAAAGGATAAGCAGGTTGTTCTGGCAGGAAATAAGCTGTTGTGCCCAAGGTCAATATTGGGAGTCTGAGGCTTCTTCCTTGTGTTTTTAATATAGTCAATACTCACCTGATTATAAGTTGTATGGCTGACCTGATCAAACATACTTTAGATGCAGCATAACAATGAAATGGGCTTTGGATTTGATGGTTAGAAGGGTTCTAGCCCTAGCCTTGACATTTCTTAGTTATATGACTGTGAACAAGTCATTTATTCTCTCCGTGTTAATTTTCATATCTATAAAATGAGATTTGGAGTTAGATGGTGAAGGGAATAGAGTGCCAAGATGAAGTTAGGGAGACATCTTTATGAATATAAATCTGGCCTTAGATGCTTACTAGCTGTGTCACCCTAACAAGTCACTTAACCTTATTTGTCTCATTTTTAACATCTGTGATATGAGCTGGAGAAGAAAACTGCAAACCATTCCAGTATCTTTGCTAAGAAAACCCCAAATGGGATTATGGATGGGGTCAGATAGGATTGAACAACAACAAGATAGGATTAATAAATCTTCAAGTAAAACACTTTGTAAACCTTAAATAAGCTTATAACTGTGAGGTATATCAGAAGAGGGGAGTGTGCAATAATGAAATATTGATTGTTCTGGTTGAAAATATTCCCCCTTTCCTCTTCCCAAGAAATACCACCAGCACCTGAATTCAAAATCTATTTATTCCTGTAAGGAATTATGTCAGTCCATGCTTAAATTCACATGGATTTTATCCATGTGATTCTTAAAAAGAATGAGCTCAGACCTGAAATTATCATTTGATCAGCTATTAAAAAGCCATTAGCAAAGAAAATATAAATATGCTCTAAAGTAATTAGAAAGGAGAAGATTCAATAACACATGGTTAGGATGGAAAACTCTTAAACAAGAGACTTTCTCACTCTGGAAGTCACTGTGTAACCACTGAGAAGTCATTTAACCTCCAGAAATTTTAGTACATCCATCTGCAAAATGGAGATAATGATACTTATTATGCTTATCCCAACCCTAAGGGTTGTCCTTAAGTTCAAATTAATGTATGTGAATTTCATTGCAAATTATACACATATGTATGCTATATGATTATATGGATATATAATCTTATCTTAATCTTATGATCTGGAGTCAAAAGATTTGAGTTTAATTCTAGTCTCAGACACTAGGTTGTGACCCTGAACAAGTCACTTAACCCTGTTTACCTTCGTTTCTGTAAAATAAACTGGAAAAAGAAATGGAAAATTACTCTAGTATCTTTGCAAAGAATAACCAAATGGGGTCATGAAGACTTGAACATGACTGAAAAGACTAAAGAACAATAAAATTGTTAATTGATTGAGATTTAATCATTTTCTTCTGTCTATATAAAAGGATATTCTTCTAGAATCCCAAGCAGCAGAAGTAGTTTTATTTCCTTACTAACCCCCCAAAGATGAATGACTGAAATAGCAGTAGACTTAAACTAGAAGTCTAGAGACATTCTACTTAATAACGGCAAAGTATTTTCCTTGCTCTGGAATGCTCTGGAACCTAGTTTCCTGGTCTGTAGAATGAGAGGGTTAGGCTAGATAATAACAATAATTTACATTTATATAGTGCTATATGGTTTGCAAAACACTTTCCTTACGATAACTCTGAAATAGGTAGTATGTTTTTCTCCCTAATTATAAAAATGAGGAACCAGGTTCAGAGAAGTTGTGACTTGCCCATGATAATAACAATTTCTCATATTTATGTAGTGATTTAAGATGTGCAAGAAAGCTTATATACATTATTTCATTTGCTCCTCATAGTAACTCTCTGAAAAGGAAACAATGAAAAATTGCTATTTTGTAGATGAGGAAACTGAAGCTTTTAGGTAAGAAATGACTAGGCCAAGGTTATACAACTGGTAAATGTCAGAGAGAATGCAGTCTGTGTCTCTCTCTTGATCTCAAGTAAATTAATTAATTAAATTTATTTATTTATTATTAATTAATCTAAAATTAAGTTAATTTTAACTTATTTTTAATTGGTCCTTTACTGCTCCAAATCTAATCTCAGGATTAGACGTCTCAGGATGGAGTCACTTAAAGAGAAAATCATTTGAAATTTTGCTATAAGATAGCCATGTTTCTTCACATTTTTCTAGCAGTAAATTCCTCAAGTCAGTTTTGGAGTGGGACAATCTAAACTACCTGGGCTGCAAATAAGAGCATTATAATTTTTTTTCTTCTCCTTCCTGAAAACTGAAGGCAGTCTTTTCTTGTTCAAATATTAGTAATGGTTTTCTTTGATTGAACTTTGTTTTCCATGGTTGGTTGGGAGATCTGTTAATGTAGGCTACAAAAATGTTCCATGTCACTTCAGCAGCAAGAATAGATCCTACTTAATAAAACAATTTTTAAGAGCTAGTTGGTGAATATGTTATGGAGAGCAGATAAAAGGAAGAAAAGAATCAGTATTTTGTTTGTTTTCTTTGTAATTGTGACAAAACATGGTGGGTCAGGGAACTCTGTTCTAATAATCCCATGAGGACCTAGACTGAAGATTACTTTTTTCCCTATAACCTTGAAACTGCACCCTTTATAATTTCCACCCCTTTCTTCTAGCAGCATTCTGTTAGGGTCATCCATTTGACATGTACAAATGCCTACAGAGAGATGATCTTGGAGAACAAATTCAATAAAGGAGTTGGCAAATTATATAAATATGCCATCAGAGATGTGCTGGTAAATATTTAATGATTAGCTCTCCCCCCAAAAATATATACCATACATTTACAAGTTTAGCCTGCCTTATTACCATTTTCTTCATCACATTTTAAAATCTAGACAATCAATAAAATAATAAATCAAGCTCTGATTTGCAGCACTTTCTATTTCCAAAGTCTCAATGCTCATGATGTAAATTTAACAGTAGGCTCTCTAGCCAATTTCAGCATAAGGTACAGTTATAGATTCCTGTCTGGTTGACTTCCAAAGATTTCTGTAGTTCTGAATTCTTCTTTTTGGTTCTGGTCTCATTGCTTGTATTTTGAGATGTTTGTGGTCTCTCCCTAATTTTATTCTGCTTTTGGTCCTAAGCCAGAGACTTCTTTCAAAGTTCTCCTGTTTGTTGAGGAAATCATACTCTTCCTATGATTCTCCAGATATTTTTTTCTTAAATTGAGGTCGAATTGGACCACAAATGGAGAAGGGAGCTTTTCTAGGGTATATAAAATCACTCCTAAGGTCTAATCTTAGGGAAGTTAGGTGGTATGATGGGCTTGGAATCAAGAATACTCATTTTTATGAATTCAAATCCAACTTCAGATATTTATTAACTGTGTGACTCTGGGAAAGTCAGTTAACTCAGTTTGCCTCAGTTTCCTCAGATATAAAATAATCTGTAGAAGGAAATGTCAAACTACTATATTTTTGACAAGAAAACACCAAATGGGGTCACAAAGATTTGGACATGACTGAAAAAAACTAAACAACAATAAAGGTTCATCCATTTCCAGAATCTAATGTCTCTACCCCCTACCTAAACATGTACACCTGATTTCAAACTCTTTCTTTTCAACCATTGCTAGCTAATAGCGGCCCTTTCTTTTCTTCTTCCCTGTCACCCATCATGTATTAGCATAAATGATCTCCAGGGGCATTAACCTACAGTGCAAGGAATAGACAAGTTTGAAACATACAGAGACAGAGACACATACACACACTCCAGAAAGCTTATTCATCATTATCATGATTACTCATGTTTTGGATTCCTATATAAAAATGAAATCTGGAATGTCAGCCTATTTAAAAACCTTAATTTTCTGAAAAGAGAGTCTGGAAAACCCAGTCAGTGTATAAGGAGCCAGTCTCCCTGACCGTCCCTGAAATAGACAAGAGTTTTGTTCTGGGTAGACAAAGGGAACAATGCCATCCCCCAGACAATCAGAGTTCTCTTTGTTTTGAGGATGGGGGGGTTTCCTCCTATTCCCTCTGACTACTTCACATGCAGTCCTTAAAATGAGCTTTCAAAACGTTAGAGTGTCTAAGTGCTTGGTGGGGCCCTAGGGAATAGCTGAACAGTTAGTAAAGAGCAGCTTAGGAAGCCTACTTTGCTAAGAGCATCTTTTGTGCTGAGAATGCAAATGGTTGCCCACAATGCCTTTAATGGACAATTTCCCTTTTCGAAGTTTGATGAAGTGAATTGGGAAACAAAGGTTCTGATTTCTCAGACATTCCTTCCATTGTTTCTGAGAGTCTCAAGGGTGGGGGAAAGGTTTTCAATGTTCATAGATAGGGCTTTGGTACATCTTTGCAGGGAGTCAGCTTTGAGATTGGACAAGTTTAATGTTTTGTTCTGAGGAAAATTTAGGACAGACAGCTGCAGCTGGGAACCAACTTCAAGACCTTACCCTATCTATCCGCAATCCCAGTAGCCTGGCTTCTTCTAAGATTATCCAGACAAATGTACCATCAAAGTAACATCCTTTACAACTTCTGAGAGACTTTACTTATGTTCATCTTGTTTTAGATAATAGACATACTCCAAAAAATTATGAATCCAATATGTGTAAATGATTTCATATTTTAAGCACCACAGGAGAGCAGGCTATTTACAAGAATCTGGATAATGAGTCCTTTGATGGTATCAATTATAATCCAATTTATTATTTTGTTAGTTAAATTTTCATGTACTGAGTTTTCATAAACTGTGGCCTCAATATATGTTTGACCATCATTGTAGATGTGAAAATACTCTGATTTGGGCTATCATATAGAATCACAAGGTTATCCAATTTGTTTTCCTAGGTCTGGGATATATAGAACATAGACTAATCTGGTAAAAAAAATACATCTATCTTTGTTTTATGTAAAGGGTGATGCCATGGAATATATGCCATATCTTTTTCCATCGATTGTCATGAAGGATGGATTCTTACAGAAGACTTTCCCACTTCAGTAGGAAAAACTCATTGGCTTTCTTTGTCTTTATCTCTGTCTATCTCTCTCCACCTGTCTTTCTCTTTCTTTTATGTCCTGCTAATTATTCTTTGAAAATTCTTCTCTAGCAATTTCATCATTATTTATTCATATATTCACTCATTAAATAAATATTGATTGAGCACTTATATCTGTGCTAGATTCTGGGAAGATGTTAGATCCTTGTCCTCCAAGAGTTTACAATCTAGCTGGTATGGATATCATAGGACATATACATAGACAAATGGAATATAAATTAGAATGATAATTGTGTAAAAGGAGTACAAAGTACTATGAAATCAGCTGAGAGTCTGGTGAAAGGTTTCAAAGACTTTTGCAAAGAATATACCGTTTGATTTGGATTTTAAAGAAAAAATGGGATGCTAATCATCAAAAAGGAGGTTATTCCTGATGCAGGAAACATTAAATAAAGGCAAGAATAATGATAAAACTTGGGGGATGAAGAATACCTGTGGGGAAGTAGTGAAAAACCTTGAATGCTAGAGTAAGAAATTTGGCTTTTATTCTGCAGGGGAGGTATTGAATAGTTTTGAACACTGGAGTAACATGATCAGAATAAAAGAAAAATAATTTTATAGTAGTGTGAAGGCTAGATTAGAAAGAATAAATACTGAAGGGGTGGCACATTGAAAAGATATTGATTCTGTCATCAGAGGATTTAGGTTCAAATCTTTCTTTTGATATATACTTTCTGTATATTGTGTAAAACAAATAGAAAGCTAATTGCATAAGAGAGGTACAAAGTACTCCTTGAGCAAATCAATTCACTTTCCTGGGCTTCAGTTTAAACATTTATAAAACGAGAGGGAGCATAAACAGGAATCAGTAAATTGGAGCCTAAAGACCAAATCCCTCTTTCTATCTGTTTCAGCATGGCTCTTGTGTTAACCAAGGTTCTTACATTTTTATTAAGCTCCTAGACATCACCAACTAAGAAAAACCATTCATAGCTCTCCAGCTCATCTTACAAAAACAGGCAGCCCAGCCAGATTTGTCTTTGAATAAATAATTTGCCAACTCCTGGAGATAAAAGGTACAGAGGCTTATGGTGGATGGAAGAGATGTTATTAAGTAAGAGTCATCAGGATTGAATGATTGATTAGTCTTGTGTCCTCAAGGAAGTTTTCTCTAATAACTATACTTACTCCTGCTGCTCTATATTCTCTTTCCCTGTCTTAAATAGGAAGCATTTTATAATTATTTTTGTTTATGTCTTCTGGATTTACTGGTTTGTTGCTTTGAAGCTTGTCCTTAATTCAGTAACCTAGTCTTGACCTGGAGTACTTTGAATCCACTCCAGTAAACTCTGGCCCTGTCCTTGGATAATTAGCTCATCCCTCATATTGATGTGGGAAGGAATCATTATGTCAATAAACATTCCTACTGGTATCCTTTTTAGAACAGATCCAATTTACTCAGCCTACCATTTATATTCTCACAGTGATAATTTCTCTCTCCTTCCCTCTACTCTGCTTCTAATCAATTACTAAGACATGGAGATCCTACTCCTCAGAGATAATAAAAGCGTGAGACTTGGTGTAGGAAGACTTGAATTCAAATCTCATCATTCACACTTATAATCTATGGAACCCTAGGCAAGAAGAACCTCAGTTTCTTCATGTATAAAATGGGAATAATAATACCTTTTTCTTTTTCATATACTCATTTCCACAATTATTATGCTGCACAAGAAAAATCATCTTAAAAAGAAAAAAAAGAGAGAAAAAAAAACCAACAACAAAAAAGGTGAAAAAACTATATTATGATCCACATTCAATCCCCACAGTCCTCTCTCTGACTGCAGATGGCACTTTCCATCACAAGTCTATTGGAATTGCCTTGAATCATCTCATTGTTGAAGAGAGCCAAGTCAATCACAGTTGATCATCACATAATCATGTTGCTGTATACAATGTTCTTTTGGTTCTATTCTATTCACTAAGCATTAGTTCATAACAATATCTTTTTCAATGAATTGCTGTGAAGATCACAATTGTGAGGATGTTGTATACAGTATAGTGTCAGTTTTTTTTCAACCTACCTTCTCTCTACTCAGATGACCAGTATTATAGTTCAGGCTTTCATCCCCTCTCTCCTAGACTTCTCCTGATGCCATGATGTTTTCTTGGCAAAAATACTGGAATGGTTTATCATTTCCTTTTCCAGGAGATTAAGGCAAACAGAGATTAAATATTTGCCCAGGATTACAGAGCTAGAAGTCTTAGACTACATTTGAACTCAGATCTTCCTGACACCAGGCAGTATCCAGATAACAGCCTAAGGTACCACTGAGCCACTTTTAATAGTGATGTTAGCTCACATAAACATGGCACTTATCATGTACCAGGCTAAGCACTTTACAAATATTATCACATTCAATCCTCACAACAATTCTGGGAGGTAGATGCAATTATTCCCATTTTCAGGTGAGGCTTTCTTCAAGTCTCAACTCAAATTCCACTTTCTACTAGAGCCTTTTCCAGTCTCCCTCAATAAGAGTCCCTTTTCTCTGAGATTAATTTTGTCAACAGATCCAAACTGATCTCTAATCTGTGGATAACCTGAGTTAAACAGAGCAGGCTAGAGACAGGAGTCAGGAATCACAAAGAAGTTTAATTTCAAGGTGAAGGAATTAGCATGTAAATAACAAGGACATACGTACCAATATCTCTTTCCTAGTAGGGGAGGCAGTGTGGGGACATCTTGATACCATGGTTGAGCTGTGAGCTATAGCTCTGACAGCGAGGAGTAATAGCAACAATGTGATGAGTTTGATTCATAGTAGGACTTCATGACAGGCACTTATCCTAGCTTGTCCTGTGCTTGCTAGAGCTAAGAGAACACTTAGTGCTGGTCTAGTAATACAATTAACTATGTTATTTTGCCAGAGAGAGAGATCATCCATAGGGGGAGCTTGAAGAATTGTTGTTATACAAAATGTAGGGCAGCTTGCTTGCTGTTTCTTAGTTCTGGAAAACAGGGTATCTCCCATTTACTTTCAATATATATTGTACTGTGTATTTCTAGTTGTTTGTATGTTCTTTCCTTAATTAGAATATGAACTCCTTGAGCTCAGGGATTGCATTTACTTTCCTTTGTATACCTGGTACTTACCATAGTAGGTGAACACACAGTAAGTGCTTGTTAATATAAAACACAGTAGTGCTTGTGTAAGAAAACTCATGTCAATTTATTCTGTGAAGAATAGATCAGAGTCAGACTATGAATGACTTGAAATGCCAAACAGAAAAATTTATATCTTATTACCTTTATATATTTTTTTCATCTTAGAAATGGTGGGGAGTCATTGAATCTCCTTAATTCAAGGAGTCCTGCTTTAAATAGCATCTACTATTTGTCAGATGTGTGCACTTTATAGGTGCTATCTCATTTAATCCTTACAACAAGGATAGGTTGGGAGATAGGTACTATTATTATTCCCATTTTACAGTTAAGGAAATAAACAAACAGGTTAAATAATCTGCCCAAGGTCTCTTGCTAATTAAGCCATTAAGTTAATTAGATACCTAAAGCTGGATTTGAAGTGGGATCTTGTCTTTAGGCCCAGCATTCTTTCCATTCCTCATTTGCTGCTTCTTTCTATTCCCAGTTGATCTTCTATTGAGATATATTTGTACATGTTAAGATTCATTCATTCACTCATTCAATGAGCGTTTATAACACAGATATTATGTACCGAGTACTGTGCCAAGAATTGGGAATGCACTGCCAGTACAACAGTTCTTTCCTATAAGTAGTTTCCATTCGACTAGAGTAGACATATTAATACAAACTCTTTACAAAGTAATTTGAGAGGGAGGGGAGCATTAACATCTAGGTGGACCCACAGAGGTCTTAACTAGGAAGCAGCACCTGAACTGGGTCCTGAAGAGATTCAAATTTTCAAGAGACAATGGTTAAGAGGAATTGGATTTCAAGTGTGAGACGATAGCTCATATAAAGACACAAAAAGACCTTTGGAAGATGGAATATCCTACATTGGACTCCAGTTATGTGATTTTGGCTGAAAAGTCCTGTCTTTTTTTTTTTTTTTTTTTAAACTTAGTTAGAAAAGAGTCAACAGGATTCAATGATTGATTAATTTTGTGCTTTGTTTGTGTGTTGATCTCCATTAGAAGATGAGTTCTTTGAAATGAGGAATTGTAATTGTTTTTCTTTGTATACCCAGCACTTAGTGTAGTATACAGGGACACGGTTGACATAAAATGTATGAGGAGATTAATGTCAACTTAATCTGGAAAAATAGGTCACAGTCAGACTGTGAATGACTTAAAATGCCAGAGGAATTTATATTTTATTTTTTTCATGTTTATATTTATATCTTTATTATGTTAAGAGCAATAGGGAGCCATTGAATCTTCTTAAATCATAGACTGAATCAGCCCTGTTCTTTAGGAATAACAATTTGGCAACTCAAGGAGAATGGATTGTTGTGAATAAAACATACTATTGCAGACTTAAACTCTAAGACAACTAAGTTGAAAAGTGGATAAAGGGCTGAAACTGGAGTCTGGAAAACTAATCTTTCTGACTTTAAATATGGCCTCAGAAACTTAATAGCTGTGTGACCCTGAGTATATCCTTGCTCTAACCATTACCTCTTCTTCCACTCTTGCCACATTCAGATAGCATGTAGTTTGGTTTCTGATCACTTCAAAGACATGATGAGATCCTGAAAGGTGTTTTGGACCAAGAGGAAAAGAATTGATCCCTGAAGCAAGGAGGCAGAAGGCTATGAAAGAAATCAGTTTAGCTCCATGATCCCACCCTTTAGGAAGGTGAAATCCAAATTATGTCAAACTCCTGGGATCTACCCTCTGTAGAAATCTCAGTCATGTCCCTGAGGTTAAAAATTCCCTATAAAATCTACTTGTGGGCCATCCCATGGGCTACTACCCTCCTTTGGGTCAGTCCACCACAGTACTCTGCCTCATGGTATCTTTCTCCTTAATTCTCCTCCCCCATGCCATGTGGTATCTCTCCTCACTCTACTATGCTTCTCAACTCTACTTCTCCTTATAGCTAACTAACTCTTTTAGGGTGCTAAGTTCTTTTGAAGATTTAACCTGCCAACTAAGGATATACCCCAACTTCATGGAATACTCCCTCTCTAATGGGTAATTGTGAGTTCCACTGAGGAACTTGTTTTTCATATGCTATCCCACTCTATTTTATATTTGCCATTCTCATTATTTATTGCATCCCTTCATTTCGTCTGTAACCTATTCACTTAAAAAAAAATCTACCTTTTGCCAAAGAGAATGACTATTGTGAATTCTTCACAACCAAACCCCAGCTTTTGGTGCCTGCCATCATTTGGTGCCAAACCTCACATCATAGATCACATCAGACATATATACCAATCTACTTCCTGTTGGTACTAAATACACTCTTGCAAACAAACTTATGAGGTCTCCTGGGCAACTGATGACACAAGGCAAAACTTGGGAAGGAAATCACATGCAGAATACAAATTCATGAATTTGTATTCCCTTCTTATCTTCACAAGCTCCAAGCTTTAGGCAGCAAAAAGTTCTAGAAAAGCTAATTGAATTGAGGAGATTGGGGACAATGTGGGGAGGAAAGTATAGAGACAAGAAATCACATCCACCAAAGTAGGTAATTTGAATATTTGTAGAAGGATACATGACTACCTATCTCCTCCTTGCCTGATGCTCTGTAGCTATGCTTTGAGTATCAGTTATGTGACAATTTTGTCCCTTAGTACTTTTGGGTTTTTTAAACCAGTCATAGAAAGTCATTTAGTTTCTCCTAGATGATATCATTTTGTGCCTCAATTTCCTCATCTATAAAATGGAAGGGTTTGGCTTTCTGGCACCTGAGGTCTCTTTTAGATCTAAATCTATTATTTATATTCCTGCAAACAAGATAACTGCCAACAGAAGCTCCATCGGTACTATTTGCATAGCTCCAGCAATAAGATATGCAGAATTGGTGTACATAATCAGAAATACAGAAACATGATTTAGCCTCATGCTGGTTCAAAAAATCTCACAACTCATTAACATAACAAGAAAATTACTTAATGAAATACTAATTACTCATTATAAACATACTTCATGCAAGATATAATATAGAGAATGATTTAAAGAAATTCAAACATCTATGGTTTATATACAGAAATCTTTGTCACTATGCTATGAATTGTTATTTAATAACAATTTGTTTTTTTTAATTCCCTTGGAAACTTTTGTTTTCTCTCAATTACTATGCTTTTAAAAATTGGCTCCTGCAAAATCTAGAAACTTTTAATGCAACTTAGGCAGCCTTTTATTCAGTTGGTTACATTAATTGAGAATTGTTGCTAGGATGACTTCCTCTCTCAAATGTGTCTCTCTCACTAATTGCTTAGGCTTTCTCCTATAAAAGAGAAATGCCTTGATAATCACTTCAGAGACTTCAAACCACTTGCCCCATACTTCCTATTACTTGAGTTCTTTCAGTTCCCAAATAGAAAAGAAAGATGATGTCACTTTCTTTCCTTTTCTGTGCATTGTTCAACACTATGAATAATTTCCTTCCAATCATAAGTTAGTAACCAAATTCTTTTACTCAATCAATTACCTTCTCATCTTTTGACAGGAACAAACAATATTCAATTAGTACTGAAGCATGCTTTGATAACTTTTATAGTTTTTAACAAAAGCTTTGTCAGATCAGCTTGTTCCTTAAATGAGCCAAGTGCCCCTTCTCACCTCTAATGCTTTTTCTCTGCTCTAAACATTTAAATATATATTTTTAAAGTATAGACCAGTTTTAAAATGGTATTTAGGAATTTCTTCACTCCAAAAATTAAACTTTAATAATAGAAATAGAAAAAAGCCCGCCCAATTTACTGAAATACTTTATCCTTGTTGCAGATGTACTCAAATTGCCATTCAAATGAGGCTAATTAAAAATATTATTGCTTATATGAATGGGTAGAGTAGGAATGAGATGTATGAATAATATGGATTTTTAAAATAAAATATATCTTTGTTTTTGACCTGAAATACAGTTATTATTTGCAGTTAGGTTTTATTTTCAAGTTGCTTCTTAGATTCATATTTCCAATTCATTCCTACAAGCATTAATTTATTACCTACTGTGTAGCACAATGTATAGGACATTGGGATTGGAATTAAGAAGACATCTGTCTGACTATCAACCTCAGATACCTACTAGCTGAACAAGTCACAACCTTACTTGCCTTAGTTCCTCATCTGTAAAATGAGCTGGAGAAGAAAGTGGCAAGCCATTACAGTGTCTTTGTCAAGGAAACTCTCCTAAAGGGTTTACAAAAACTTAGACATGACTGGATAGTGACTAAATGACAACAACAATATGCACAAGGCACAATGAATAACATTGGGACTACAAAGACAAAATTGGAAATAGCTCTTGCCCTCAAGAAGCTTGTATTCTTCTGAGAGGATGTAACATTTATAAACATGATAATTTGAGGTGAAGATAAAGGGCTAAATATGTAAAGATGGGAACAACATCATGTACCTCTTTCTGTTACTCCCACTTATGTAAACAGAAAAATTTCAGGCATATCCAGTTTTAGAATTTTGCATTTGTATAGTCAAATGTACATACATTGTACATAACAGTACACATGTTTTGGTTCGTAGCCAGACTTGTGCAGTGGAAATATTTGGTGTCAGAGAATGTCAGACTGAAAGTTGGATTGGCTACTTACTACCATTTGTGACATTGGCTAATTTCTTTACCATCCATGCAGCTCAGTTTCTTTATCTGTAAAATGAAGAAATTGGACTAGATAATTTCTAAGATTTTTTTCCATTTCTAAATCTATGGCCTTATGGATATCAGCATTTCAGGACTTTAATTTTGCTATTTTATATTATACAATGAGTTAACTCGCAGGTTTTAGTCTCAAAATCACATAGGAAGAACAAATGTAACTTTTTGGTTATGAGATATAAGTGACTCAGATCTCTCTCTGATTCTCTGTCTTTCTCTGTGTATCTCACATTCCTTTTTTTTTTTTTCAACTTTGAATTCTCTTATACCTTGCTTTCATTTCTAGGAAGAGACTTAATTAATAATTTACTTATCTCTTTCAGAACTCCATCATCAGCTTAAAAGATGTTGAGTTATTTTGTGGAAATCATTTGGACCCAGAACATCCTGAACTTTTTGACTGCCTTCCTATTCAATTACCTCCTGCTCCCTAAATGCAGATTTGCTCAAAGGACAAATCTGACTCCATCAGGATCCCCACTAAATTCCTAAAATGTACCTTTAAATTGTTCAAGGATCCCAACTTGAATTACATTCCTGTTCATCCATCAATACCACACTAACATATCTCATAACACATCCCACTGATACTTATACTAGATGACAGACCCACTACTTGCATATACTTGAGTTAAATAATTATGCCCTCTGCTTCCACACATTCACTCATGCTACAATCTCATAAACAAGAGTCATATTCCACATGGTGATGATGAAAAAGATAATAGCTAGCATTTATATAATGCCTTAATTTTGCAAAATGTTGTAGACATATTAACTCATTTGATGATCTATTCCATCAGTTATTACTTCTGGGAAAATGTCCTGTCATTCACTTGGAAGTCTTTTATTTAGTAATGTGTGCTTTGTCCCTTCCATATTCCATGGACAACTATGTCACTATTTGATTTTGGGAACCCTCACAGTCTAATAGTAGGCTTAAGCAAGGACTTTATAGTGATTGCTATAATAGTACAACTGCAAAGTCCTGAATTTATCTGTTAAAACAAGAAGCTGTTCCTATTGATAATCTTAATTTTTTTAAAAACTTCTCTAGCTAGCAAAACATGGATTAAATATTGTAATGATCAGCAGGACACTTGAAAAACTCCAGGCAGTTGCAAAAGGAATTGGTAAGTGATTCTTAGTAATAAAAAGAACCATTTTGAGGATAATAGAACAAATCTGCACCTTTGAACAAGCATTCAGCCTATTACCTGAAATGATTAGCTTTGATACATTTTCTCTAGAGCAGGATTCTCTGAAGTGATGCTCCTGAGTGTGACTTGTCTATGGGAAGGTGAATCTTTTTTCATCCTTCCTCCATCTCTTCCATTTCCATCCCCCAGCTGCCTACCCATACGTATCTTGGCTTATAAAATAACCTGCCTTGATTTTCTGGCTAGACATAAGAAGAAACAATATTGATGATGTCAGGATTTGGGCAATTCTTATGTCTTTCTTATGTCACTAAAAGATAATTTAACTGGGATTGTCCCTACTATTAAAACACTAAAATCTTCCATTGAAATTGCACCAATTTTGGAATAGAGAGATTGGCTTCTTATATTCATTTTTTAAAATGTAGGAATATTGCATGTCCTGTGCAATCACAGAATATTGTGTACACATCCATGTTACCCTCCATCATTTTAGGTAATCTGTTCAAGAGTTAAGAAATGGTAGTTTCAAATTTCTACCCCCAATAGACCTGGGAATTTAAAAGCCCTAGATAAGACAGAAACTCTATGAAACTACCTATTCCCTGAATCTTCAAATAATTGAAAATATGAATTCAATTTTATCTCCAAGGGGAGCACAGTAGTAACAGCACCCCAAAATTGAAACTATTTTTGTATGATTTCAATTACAAATGTGCTAATGCCCTGAAATATTCTGAAGTCTATGGTTGCATTATCAAATTAAAGTGCTTTACAGTATGATGTTCATTGGAGAATATACTTAGATCACACAATCCATCTGATCAGTTTAAACAATTTAAAATTGTACCTGTTAGCTAAGGAAGGGGGTGGGGGGAAGGAGGGGAAAATTGGGAACAAAAGGTTTCGCAAAGGTGAACGTGGGAAAAAATTACCCATGAATATGCTTTGTAAATAAAAAGCTTTAATAAAAAAATTTAAATTCTCTTCAGTTGGCTAAAGCTCCTTTCATATGGTGTAATAATAACTGATACAAAATCAAAGGTGGTGATAGCACCGCTCAAAGGCATAGTCTTAAATCAGCTGATGAAGATCAAGAATTTTAGTTTTCTGCACAGGAAACAATGAAATTTGAGTCTAATGCCTGATGATGTTCTCTTCCTTGTAAGAGAATTCTGAAGTATAGAGTGCTTAGCATATCATCTGGCAGAGAGCAGGTGCATAATAAATGCTTATTGTCTGATGACTTCAATGACTCTGGGAAAGACTGATAACTTTGTACAATTGTCTCACTTAAATCTAATTCAATTGCAAGTCAAGATAATTACCCCATGATGTCATTGGTCCTCTTCAAAAATAAAGGACAAACAGCTTTGATTGATTGATTATCATTTTGTTTAGCTAACTTATTTGTAATATTTTTGACATTAATAATATGTATATACGTACATACACAATCACACATATTTAATCAAATCACCATAAACTATGCATCTTAAGCAGCTGCAACCTTGACTCTGTCCACAAGACAAAAGAATGTGAATTGAAGGTAGACAGGATGTGTATAATGATCAGGTAAGTGGTACCATAGTAACTGATTATAGCTACCAGAGTATATTATCCTTAACAGATCAAGCAAGTCTTGTTATTTGCAGTAATTTATTTAATGTACTAATGGAATTTATGTTTTATGTCTTAATAAAGAGAAAGTTTCATTTTAGATTCCTGTAGTGGAGTTCTCCTTCTAACTGTCTTCTTTAGGAATAATTTGAAAAGAGATGGGGGAAGAGATTAAGGGAGAGATCAGGGCCTTTTTTTGACGAGAACTTTTTATTCTCATTTTTGCAGAGCAGACAACAGGTAGTCAGGTAAAGATCATACAAGCAGACTTTACCAAAGATGATATATATGAGAACATCAAAGAGAGCCTTCAAGGATTAGAAATTGGAATTTTGGGTAAGCTTTTTTAGGAATGCAAAATTTGTATTGATAACAGTGTAAGTTTGCCTTGATAATTATCTGACTAATGTTTATAGCTTCATTTACTAAATGAAAGCATAGCTACATTTTAGATTATATTCAATTTTTTAGTTGTTCACACAAATGAAAAAGAAGTGACCTCAACTTTCTGAAAGATAACTTACATTTGTGTATGTGCTCTGTTTCACAAAGCATTTTATATTTTGTGCATTTCAGGTGTTATTTCATTTGTTCCACAATAGTCCTGTGAGAGGATAATGTAAATCATACTCATTTTACAGATAAGGAAACTGAGACTCTTAGTGGTTAACTGAGGCTAGGAAATGTCAGCATTTAGATTCAAACACTGGTATTATGAGTCTACTTCAGCATTTTTCTCCATTAGACTTTACCTTGTGCCAAATAGAAAACTTCCTTATAATTATAATAAAATATTACACATTATGCTTCCTCTTTCTCCTCACCTACCTTTCTGCTGATGTTAACGTTAAAATATTTAGTAAGCACATATTGATTATCACAAGAAGATGGGGTGGCAAACAGAAGCCAATTTAAGCATAAAAAGTTGCTGTGAATCTTTTGGAAAGTAGGTAGTTCACATGTGGGTAATTGAGGGTTGATTCAATTAAAAAACATTTTAACATTTAAAAAATGTTATATTGTTATTTTTTTTAAAGCATGGGAAAAGGGGGAGAACAAAATGAATCTGTTTTCTATACCTCAGGTATACCTCTATACCTTTAAATTCTTCCATTTTCTCATAGTTAATAACGTTGGAATGGTCCATAATTATCTCCCAAGCCATTTCCTTAGTGGACCAGATAAAATACAGGTCAGTAGATTTGTTTTCTTATTTATAGACTATTAATCTTATCTAGATAACCTAAGATCTCAAGAATGGGGAAGTCGGACCACATCTAATTTGTTCATCGCCCAAATTGTAAGCTAAGGGAAATTTGTCTTTGATAACCTCTCTCTATTTTTGCTGCTCTCTCCTCACTATCTCTATGCTGTACCCCAGAAATTCATAGTGCACTGATCCAGTCCAGGAGTCCAAGATTTTCTCCCAGAAGTCCAGTATTCCATAATGTAGTAATCTAGCAATGCTTATCCTTTCCAATAAAGCACAATCTTTGGACTCATTCTGCCAGCCTCTACTATCAGGTCGGGTCTTGAGAGGGAGGTTGTTATTTGTCTCCCTCCAAGTCTAGTAGTAACTCAGAAGAGTTGAGGGTGATTTTTTAGTACAATAGCTCACAAGCCCCATTACTATTTCCTTTCTGCACATTAATTGTCAGCTGATATTTACTAATCAGTCATTTATTGCACCTACCCCATGCCAGGTATTGTATCTGGGGATCCAAAGAAAGCCAAAAGACAAGTTCCTCCCTTTCAGTAGATCACATCTAATGGAAGAGTCATTATACAAACAACTTTGTACAAACATGCTATATACAAGATAAATAAATAATCAACAGGGAAAGATATTAGAATCAAGAGGGATTAGGAAAGACTTCCCATTCAAGGGGGATTCTTAGTTGATACTTAAAACCCGGATTTATCAGCAAGAACAGTTGATGCTTCCTCCCCCAACCAACCAACCAACCAAGTACATATAGAATAAAATGGAATATGGGATTAAGCACAAAGCATATATAGCAAAGGAGATAACTCATAAGTTTATGGAAGTCCTTTTATTCTTTCATGAAATTTCCCATAAATGTAATATATTTTTCTGTTGGGATTTTTAGTTTTAAAGCTGCATTTCTTCAGTATATTTAGTTTGTTCTTGACTCTCATTGTAGACACTAAGGCCAGTGGCTGCACTCCCAGGTTCATTGCTAGGATGTGAATGAGAAATCACAGTCATCTGACTCATCATGGCTCATAAAGCTATTCTCTGGTCAAGTTGCTATTCTCTGGTCTCTCTCTCTTCATTCAATTCTCTTTCAAGAACTTGGTTAAAAGTACTCTATCTTGGTATGTCAGTAGAATTCTAACTTGTTTGTTTATACAAAACCAACAAGATTTGCCTGATTTGATTTAGGTTCAAAACAAAACTTAGTTATATAAATGTTATAGTTATTTTATTACTTAGAGATATAAATCCAAATTGTACTTGGGAAGAAAATCTTCCTGTTCTCTGGTCCTTAATAATAAAATAAATGTAGATTTTGATTGATCAAATATACTTTGTGAGGTTTAAAAGTCCTAATCTTAAAAAAAAACAACTAGATAGAAGAAAACCAATTATTGGTTTGATGAGCTAATTGAATCAGTCCCCAACTTTATCCCAATATGAGAACCTATATTGTTAGCCTTTTCCTTTTTTTTCCACAAATAAAAACTCCAAAGGCAAGGTTCTTTTATCAACTATCCAAAGTGAAAATCTGGCAATCTGAAAAATGAATCTATAGCAATGGATATCAATATATAAAAGAAAGCAAGCTAACTCCTTGACTTTCTTTCTTTTCCCAGTTAAGACATGGTTTTATAATGTATAGTAATGCCAATAGAATTTCACAATAATGTCACTAATACACCAAAACTATATCCTACTATAACATACATTTTTTATTTATAATATTTGTTTCCTTCTATGGAACTCACTACCTGAAAATATTATTTAATACTATTTTGCATTTTCATAGAATTTCATATTATATTATAGAATTAATATAGAATTTATTATTTATAATTTTAAATTGTAGGTAAGGAAATCTGTATAGAGATTTTAACAGTGATCTTCTGACGTTCCTTTCTCAACTTTTATTGTCTAATTCAACCTAAAAGTTCCTT
The DNA here is from genome assembly GCF_902635505.1 of Sarcophilus harrisii. Taxonomy (NCBI): domain Eukaryota; kingdom Metazoa; phylum Chordata; class Mammalia; order Dasyuromorphia; family Dasyuridae; genus Sarcophilus; species Sarcophilus harrisii. The sequence continues at coordinate 226,440,625 of NC_045426.1, forward strand.
TTATTTCACTAGAAGGGCAAAGTGATATCGTGGAAAGAATACTTAGCTTGGAGTCCAAGTACCATATTCCATTGCTATATTGTACCATTTGTGTAGGGCAGTGGACCAATCTCAATTGCTGTGGGTCAAATATGTAACTGCATGGCTAAGTCTAAGACACATATCATCATTCCTCAAATATCCTCTAATTTAATAAAAAAAAAAGATGTATTCAATACCTATTATGTATAAAGTACTGTTCCAGTTTCTGGAGATAGAAAAAAAAACAGTCTAGAAACTCACATTCTTCTGGGGGTGTAAGATATATACCAGTAAGAAGAGCCAAAAAAAAAAAAAAAAAAAAAGCTGAAAGCGGAGAGGGTATTAACAAGTAGGGCAGGGGCAATCAGGAAAGACATCATTGAACAATGGCACCAAAATTGAGACTTGAAGGAAGACAAAGATTTGTTTTTGAGAGGTAAACATGAAGAAGGATTACATTCTGGATATGGTGAAGTGCTCACATAGGTGAGAGAAAGGACTTTTGCATTTTGGGAATGGCTGTTTAGTCCAATTTGACTGATTTACAAGATTAGAGAAAAGCAGAACTATAGGGGAGGGGATTCATTTTATAGATGAAAAAAATGGAGACTCAGAGAGGTTGTGATTTCCACATAAGCACAGTATTGAGATTTGGAAACAAACTTTTTAATCTCAAAATTCAGTGCTTTTTGCACTGCACCATACTGCCTTCTTGCTCCTTTCTTTTGTAGGCTAAACAGTCTTTTTAAAAAAAAAATAATCTTTTTTTTTCCTGATGTAATAACGCATTTATACATCAATTTCAGATTTGAGAAGTTCTTTAAGAATATTATCTCATTTGTCTTCACAACAATCTTGGGAGATAGGTGCTATTATTATCATTCCAATCTAATAAATGAGAAAACTGAGGCACAAAGAATTCAAGTGACTTACTCAAAGTCATACAACATGATAAGCATTTGAAGTCAGATTTGAACTCAGGCCTTCCTGATTCAAGGTCAAGTGCTATATTCACTGTGCAACCTTTTAATTTTCCAGTTAATGCTCACCATAAGAGATGGCTCAGTGCTAAAATAAGGATGGTAAACAGTAGAGAAGTGAACACAGAAAGAGAAGGTGGAAATACTTATTTTGCAATGGGGCTCAGGAATAGCTCAAATCCTACCTGATTATATTTTATTTTATTTTTGTCCACAATCCTTTTCCTCAGAATAAACCATGTTGTATAAGCCATTTTCTCAAATGAGTGTAAAAATTAATTGTTGTTTATTACAGAATCTGATCCACTGCAACATCTCTTCTGTAGTCAAGGTAAATGCCAAATATATTCATTCATCATTAGAGTATTTATTACACATTTAATATATGAAATACACTAAAATGGGCACTGGGGTCAGGAGTAGATTGTGGGTGTATGGGTTGGGGGGAAAAGGAATGAACTTAATAAGACTTTGTGTTCTCTGTCCTCAGGGAGCTCACTATCCAATAGAGAAAGATAATCTATCTATCTATCTATCTGTCTATCTATGTCTGTCTCTCTTTGTGTGTGTATACTTCTAGAAGCCATTATTTCCTGGGTATGAGTACTCCCTCCAACCATTCATATTGACATCTCTCTTTGTTAATAGATAGTTACTGACAATTGCTTTGGCAGAAAATTTTACCACCAGTGAAGACCTTCCTAATCTAGAATCATTAAATTCTATGTATTTGAGGCTATGTGTTAGAAATTTGTCTTCTGTGAACTTCTGAGGGCATAGATTACTATTGTTCTATATACTAGCTATTCTCTCTAGGACATCTAGCATAGTCAGTCTTCTTTTTCCATTTAAGTTTAGAGCCTTCATCACATCAACCTCAAAATGTTGTTTGGCCACTTTCTTGATCTTCTTGCTTCATATACCTCTCTGTCTTTACTTGATCTGAATCTCCATTTCAACTATACAAATTAATAAATGCTTATTAAGTGTCTACAGTATGCCAGGAATTGTGCTATGTGCTGGGGATAAAAAAGGGACAAAAGATGCCCTCCAGGAGCTCACAATCATATAGGGGAGAAAACATGCAAATAAATAAATAAAATTCTATCTAGGATAAATAAGAAATAACTAACACAATTAAAGCACTGGAATTAAGAGGGAGTGGGGAAAGCTTCTCTTAGTTGGGATTTAAAGAAAGGGAGGTCACTAGTTGGAGTGGTCCAGATATGAGGAACAGCTAGAGAAAATTCCCAGAGCCTGGAAAAGGAATGTCTTCATAGAATAGCCAGGATGCCATATATGTCATGGTATTTATTTTTAAAATTTTAAATGGTTAATTTTATCATTAATATTTATCATTGATTATTAATATTTTATTAATATATAATTAATATTATACGTAATTATTAATTAATTGATAGTTATTAGATGCCAGCATTTAAACAAAAAGGTCAATGGCATTTTCAAATGCCTAAAATCTGCATGACAGTAGACTCATGGTTTATATGCCCTTGGAAGAGGAATATTCCTGAGAGTAGCAATTTACTCTGATTAGTTATCCATTAATAAGTAGAGTTTACAAGGAGAAGTGAGATCACTCTAGGGAGGGGCTGAGTATGCTACAGAGACTATTCCTGTCTGGGTACCACTCTTAATCTTGGATAATCTAGATTAAAGGATCTAGATTAGAGATTCCTTGTAAAATGGGGTGAGGTTTAATCAAGATTGAGGAGAGATAATTCAATAACCTTCAAGGGAATAAAATCTGAAATGAGGATTATATCCCCAAATCATTGGTTATTAATATTTTTTTCAACTTTTATATCTCATATGATATATCTGTATTCATAAATTCGATATAGATAAGTACACAGACATATACATATTCTTAAAATAACTCTTAGTTGTTGTTTTAACTTTAATCAGCTTTGGCTTATTCTAATAACAACAACAATAACAATAAAAGTAATGTTGTTCAATGACCTCATTTGGAGTTTTCTTAGAAAATGCTGCTTTCTTTTCCAGCTCATATAGATGAGAAAACAGGCAAACAGAAATTTGAATTCAATTCTTACCGATTCCAGACCTGGCACTCTACCAAATGTACCACCTTGATGCCCAATAAAAATAATAATTTGCATTTATATACTGCTTTAAGATTTACAAAGCACTTTATACATACTATCTCATTTGATGCTTATAACTTTTTGATATAAGTGCTATTATTATCCCATTTTACATATGAAGAAACTGAAGCTAAGAGGTTGTATGTCATAACCAGGATCACATATGTAATAAGTATCTCAGGCAGAATTTGAACTCTTTTTCTTTCTGACTCTAAATCCACTCTTTCCACTAATTCCTGAGCTGCTAAGACTGACATAATTCTTATATAGTGTTATTTCTTTATATTCAAGCCCATTTACTGTTCTTTGCTTCTGTTTTCTTCAGCTTCTTTATGGTTTCAGTCCTGGGTGTCCATGTTAGTTTTTGTTTGTTTGTTTGCTTTTTTCAGCAGTTCCCCCATTTCTTCCTTTTTAGAATCATCTCTTCTGCTCACTCACTAGTTTCCCTTTCAAATATTAGGATGTTGGATCCTGCCTATATCATTTTTTCAGAGCCCTTGGGAATGTAACCACTGTGTACTTGGTACTGCAATAATTAAAAGGAGAGATTATTTTGGGGTAGAAAATAGAAGGGTAGCTAAGAAAAAAGGATAGAATGGCCTCTTAGCCTGTGTGTCGGGTAAAAACCATTGACTAGAAATTAGGAGCTTTGAGATGGCCATAGTATTGTAAGATTTAGAATGAAATAAAGGAGTTTGAGATCATCTAAGAGCCCAAGCTGGGAAGGAAACAAGCCCAGAAAGAAGTTACTTGCTCATAGTCACAGAAGCAGGAAATTAGCAGAGCTGGGATTTAAATCCAGGTGTTTCTTATTGGAAATCCAAAGTTCTTTCCAAAGCACCTTCAATTGGAAACATGTTGTTCAATCATTTCAGTTATATCCCACTCTTTGAGACCCCATTTGGTTTTTTCTTGGCAAAGATATTGGATTGGTTTGCCATTTCCTTCTCCAACTTACTATACAGATGAGGAAATTGAGGCAAGCAGGATTAAGTTACACAGCTAGTAAGTGTATGAAGTTATATTTGAATTCAGGAAGATGAATCTCCCTGACTGCAGGCCCAGAATAGTGCTACAATCTAGTGTAGGTCTATCGTATTTTCTTCATCCGCCAAAAAAGTTTGGTAGATTTTATGTGGTGACCTTTGGGACCATTGAGATTTTTGTTTCACTGTAAGCAAATTACCTTTAATGAAATTGGGGGAGTTTAGAAATGATTAATCCTCCTTGGGGTTTCAGAGTGATGATCTTGGATTATTATGAATTTTCCCTGTCATCTATCAAACACCAATCTTGGAAAGGCTCTATATTTTATCAAGTAGACGTAAACTAAACCCAATGACATTAGTGGGTAACTGGACAAACTTCAAAACCCAGCCACTTATTGAGTTTTATGTGGAGAGCCAGCCCAGAGACAATTATGAAGTAAACAAAGTTAATGATCTTAGTTTTTCCTTCCATGAAACATCTTCCTCAATTCATTCCTTTTCCTTTGAGGCACTCAGTGCTCTTACTTCCCCATGAAATCCTCTCTGATTTTAGTAAAGGATGTGAAATGTGTGAATTATAGTTCATCATGGATTTAGCTATTAAGACAAGATGTTAACCATGTTATCTTAATATATTAATATCTTAAGCTTACAAAATGCCTTAGAGTTTACAAAGTTCTCTCTTCACAATAATCCTATGAGGGATCATCCCATTTTACAGATGAGGAAAATGAAGCACAGAAAGATTAAATCATAGATAATGTTACAGCTCGGATTTGAATCCAAGTCTTCTGGATCTGTTTATAATTGTTTTTGTGATCCTATGGTTGTCTTACACATATTTCTAGTTTTTAGAAAATAATAATGATAAACTAACAATATGCATATATCATTTTACGTTTTCAATAACTATTTAATTTATATTTAAAATATTTAATAAAAACAAAACTAAAATACTTAGCATTGATGTAGCACTTTAAGGTTTACAAATGTTTTACATATATCGTATCTTCACAACAACCTGGGAAGTAGATACAATTTTTATTCTCATTTTATAGATGAGGAAATTGAGATTGAGAAAATATAACTGGAACAGAGGTTCTTCATTTTGTTGTTATTGTTGTGGACCCAGGAATGATCTGGTGATAATGTTTTTCCCCAAAAAATAATATTACAAAAATAATTGCCAAACTTCAACAAGGGATGGGTGAATATAAATATATATTTTTTTCTCTTCTAATATATGAATGCCTTGAAATCTATACATAGAAAGTATCTCTGGACCTTGTATTAAGAACTCCTTAATTAGAGAGAAGGTTTTCCAATTTCCCTTCCTTTCAACCTCTTGGGGGACATAGTCTCTTGTTAGCTCTAGACTGGTATTTTCACAATTTCCCCAACATTTCTTGCAATCTTTATCAGTCTTGTTGCAGTCTTATTGAAAGGATTAAGACTCTCTTCATCTCCCAATCCTCCCTGCCCTTACTCTCTAATATCTTTGGCAATTCTTAATTACTGTTATCTCTCTTAGATGACTCGCTTGATTCTGAGAGACATGGAAATAAGGTAAGTCCTAAGCCAGCCAATCCCTTTCTATGTTTCAAGTTTCATTTTCTGGCAGATTGCCCAGCTATTTATGGTCACAACCCAAGAAATTTTAGAGTTTAATCTCCCAGGGTGCTGATACCTGAGACTTTTGATTCCTGCTGCTGGTAGTGTTTTAACAAATGATAGAAATAATGATTTTTAAAAAAAGTAGACATAACACTCTGCACCAACTTTTCATAAGGACTTGGGTATTGTATAAGTCAAAATACTAAAATGGTAGATTGGTCTTTTTAATTCACACTAAATTCCATATGTCAAGGATCTCTGGTTTCAAGTCAAATCAATTAAACCAACATTTATTAGGCATATTCCTGGCTAAACTTAGAGATACAAAAGCAAAAAACAAAACAGTCCCTAACCTCAAGAGTCTGGGGTAGGATGGGGATGACTACACATACATAGAGAAGCACATATAAATATGTGTGTGTGTGTATATATATATATATAATATATATATAATTATATATATTATCACAATTGTATTCTCTCATATCTGGACCTCCTTTACCTATACTTGGTTCAATCTCACCACTTTCCTTATTTTTGTTCTCTTTATTGCCATTTCAATAAGCTTTAGAGAATTATATTTGAAAAATGTGGTCCAAGCATAATGACACCACTGTTCTCAAAGGAGAAAATGATTTGTAAGTATGGTTTTATAAATCTTCATTTTTACCTTGGTTTGTAGTCCTTCCATTTTAATTCTTGAATGCTCTTGTGATAGTTTTGCTTAGGTGAATATCTTGCTATGCTTTCTTTAAATCATTTTTAGTCTGTACTGCAAAGTAAATACAAAGACAAAAAAAAGAACCATATCCATCTCTTTAAGAGTTTACATTCTCCATTCTCCCGTGACTAGGGTAGAGGAGGAGGCTACATTTATTCAAATAAATGAACTCAAAATAATTTCAAGATAGTGAAAGTTCTCAGATCCCCTGACTTCAGATTCAGTATACAATTCCATTCTACCAGGCTGCTTCTCTAGAATGTATGCTCTATGAAGGCAGGAACTGTTTTCATTTTTGTCTTTGTTTCATTAGTATTGTTCCTTGTATACATTAGGCACTTGATAAATTATTTCTTAATCGAATTGAATTGAGAGATCACATGGAATTTATTTTTAAAAAGAAATTTCTACTTTAAAAATAAGGCAAACCAAATAATTGGAGACATTCTGTAATATTACCTATGCTAGCATGGCACTGGAAATAGCATGAGTCCATCTTGACCATCTGGAATTGGTTACCAGAAGTATTGTGAAGGCTTCTATTATATCAAAGTTGCTTCTGTGACCTGATCCCACAGCATGAATCCCAAAGATGACATTGTAGATATTGTAAGTTCAACAAACATTTATTGGGGGATCCTGGTTATTAAAGAGAAATGGGTGAAGCCATTTTTAAGATTTAAAAGCAATGTAGTTAATACAAATGGGAACATGAAGGACTGTGTGGCAATCCCTATGAGCCTCAGTTATTGCTTTTTTTTTTTCTATACGTGATGGAATTTTGTCACAAATTTGTGTGAAACTTTGCTCATTTTGATTCCAGGAGGAAAGGACTGATTCTGAATATCTCCTCAGGGGCAGGTCGATTCCCTTGCCCATTATATAGCCTATACTCATCTACAAAAGTGAGTGAGAGTCCAATTTGGTGCCTCAATATTCATCAAATAGAATGATTTTGCATAGATTCCCCTTTCTTTTTTCAATCTGATTTATGGGAGATTTCAAAATGATTTCTCATAGACTCATCTAGTTTAGAATGTAATCCAGGTAGAAAGAATTTACAAAAGATTCAGGTTAAAGGTTCAGATTGAAATTGTTACTGAGATGAGTTCTAGGCATGTTAGGCTGAGGTTTCTAAGAAAGAAGCTAGTTTCTCCGTCTCAATAAAAGTCATTGGATCATTACTAAGTCCCTACTGTGTGGTAAATACTAAGGGAAATACAAAGATTGATGCTGCCATCAACAAGTTTAAAAACCAATAAAGAAACTTATAATTTAGTGGCACTCTTGTGACACTAAGAGGTTATCCAATCAGTAAAAGGTAAGAAGTTAGCAGGGATGTCTACAAAGTCACAAAATAAGTCTAAGATAAAAAGTGTTACTGTTTTAATCAATTCAGTTGTGTCTGACTTTTAGTGACTGAAGTGGTTTATCATTTCTTTCTCCAGCTCATTTTACAGATGAGCAAACTGAAGCAAACAATTAAATGACTTGCCCAGGATCACATAGCTAACCAGTGTCTGAAACCAGATTTGAATTAAAAAAGATGAGTAATATATGAAAGAAGAATATAAACAAAATGCATGTTTTCCCCACTAAAAAGAATTATTTCCCTATTATTGGAGAGTTCTTTCCAGTTTAAGGCAATAGAAATATCTCTGTGAAAATCAACACTTATTCATAATTGCTTAATTTCTATTTGTACAATTTACTGAGCATACAACAAAAATTACTGAGTACCTACTTGTAGAGGGCTGGAACTATTGAATCAATGCACTGAGGTCAGGACTGCTGAGTGCTTGAGGCTAACTACTGATTGGACAATACTCTATGGGCATATGCTTGGAAAACGGTCCTTTCCACTATCCATACTTGCTCAATGATTGGTGTATAGGGGATTGTAGGAGGGATTAGGGGGTGGAGTAAAGCTAGCCAGGGACACACTCTTGGGGGTAGACAAGGAGAAGGCAGTTGCAGAGATTCTGCTTCCATCCTGTTCAATCCTGCTTCTAAGACCAAGAATAAAGGTTAAGGACTTTTGCTTATCTTGACTCCAGCTGATTCTGGGGTGTCCTGGGTGGTAGTGTGGTCGATACACCTACCTATGCTGCACATAAAAGATGAAATATATCATAGAACCTCCTTTCATGGAGACACAAGACATAAATACATAGAAGTGAATTGAGCCCATCAGAGATAGAATGCTGGGGTTAGAATCAGGAAGACTCATCTTCCTGAGTTCAAATCCAGCCTCAGACATGTTCTAGCTGTGTAACACTAGGTAAATCACTTACCCCTGTTTGCCTCAGTTTCTTCATTTGTAAATTGAGCTGGAGAAGGAAATGGCAAACCACTCCAGCATCTTTGCCAAGAAAATTCCAAATGGGGTCATGAACATAACTGAAATGACTGAACAGTAGCGAAAAAGGACAGAATGTGATCAGAGTGTAATTAGTATTATTGTTTGGAGAGAGAACAGAGTACAGTGAAAGAGAGTTATATGAAATAAGAGAGGGAAGGTAGGTTTCAGTGAGATTTTGGAGAGCCCTAAATGCCAGATAAGAAGTTTGTATTGAGTAGAGGACATGGGAGAGATTTTTGTAAAAATAGACACAATTTTGTAAATAAAAAAGTTATAAAATAGATAGGATTGGAGATAGGGGATGAAGGAGAGAGAAAAATGAAAGATAATACTGAGATTTTCTGGGTTGAAAAAGGGAAGTTCCTTTGGAATCCCTTCTAGAAATTGTGTATCCTTGGGCTGGTAGGAGAGAGATTTTTTGATGACTAATTCCTTTTCTTTCTAGGCTTTTGTATGCACGTTTTCCAAAGCCCTGCAAGCTGAGTATAAGGAGAAAGGAATAATTATACAGGTGATGTATATCATGCAACCTCACAGGATCTTGGGTTTGAGTTTTAATCCTTGTACCATTGTAATCTTGTGACATACAAAACTTCTGTGTGATTTGGCCTCATGTTTATTAGAGGGTAAGTGTTCAGAGAAGAGTATCGAGGGAGGATACTGTCCCTCTTATCAGTTCTTTGAGAGCCCTTACTTTTCATAATACTATATATTTAGAACTAGAAGGGACCTATAGACTCTTTATTCTAACTCCCTCACTTTATAAATAAGACAAATGAATTTTAGAAGTCAAGTAACTTGCCTGAATGACCTTATCATACAGGTAATAAGTGACTCAGGTCTTTTGACTTGCCCACGTGGTGAGGTAGTAGCCCATTTACCTTCAATTCAATTGTTCAATAAATATAAATAAATATAATTCAAAAATATATAATTGCATCTACTGTATGTAAGGAATTGTGCTAAATACTACCTTCACTTTTGGCACTGCTATTGTTCCTGTTGCAGGGGGGATGAAAGTAAGATGAGCAGAGTAGGAGTGATCATAATTGAAGAATACATGGATGCCCATCAAAATAACACATTATATTATCTTACACATTCTCTTTTCCTCTGGAAAAACATTTTTCTCATCCCTCCTTTTTTATACTTAATAATATTTTATTTTTCTCCAATTACATGTAAAGATAGTTTTTGTAAGATTTTTGAGTTCCAAATTTTTCTTCCTCTTCTCTTCCCCTCCCCAAGCCAGCAAGTTATCCAATATAAATTATTCATAAACAATCATGTTAGATATATGGGGAAAATTTTTTCTTCATTACTTTATTACTCTCATTCTCCATTATATTCTCATCGGTGATAGTAGGGCAAGTAAGAGTGGTAGGGAAGATGTGAGACAGAAAAAGGGCAGAGATATGATGGATTCTGGGTAGTCCCCATAGGAAGAAAGGAAGGGAGGTAAGGAGGAAAAAACATTCAAGTGCTGACTTTGTGCTAAACAACGTATTTAATTCTGGGCATACAAACAGAAAAAGCAAGGTAGTTCCTACTCTCAAAAAGCTTATAATCAGTTTGGGAGAAACAACATATACATGAGAATCCAGCTTCAGGGCAGATGAAAAGGTCCAGAAAAATCTAAGAGTGAAACTGAAAGTCAGATGGTGAGGCTTAGGGTGGATTGGAAGATCAGATGACAGTGCCTGGAATAATTAGTTGTTTGTTCTTCATTCTCCAAGAGGACCATGACATCAGGATAGTGATGTCATGATATGTCAAGTTGCCAGCCCCATTCTTCTTTGGATCTATTTAGGTCCAGTGGCAAGATATATATCAGGACACCTGGAGATGATCCCAGACACAATGGGAGACCTTGACCTTTTTAAACTAAGCTAAGGTCTTTCATAGATCTTAGTTTGTCTAAGTAAACACCCATTCCCAACATTGTGGCTAGCCAATCTGATAGGTGTAAGATTTTTCAAGTTGTTTTTATTTGCCTTTCTTTAAACAATGACTCAGGGTATTTCCTATTCATGAGTCTGGTAGGTAATATATTCCTTGGTCTTCTAATTTTCTTGTGATATCTTTTTCCCTTTATATCTAGGATTTTGACCATTTGTTTCCATTTTGACCTTATCTTTGTACATAGTTTAAGGTAATGGTCTATGCCCAATTTCTGCCAAACTGTTTTCTAGTCTTCTTCTCAATAATTAAAAAACAAACAAATAATGAATTCTTGTCCTCAAAACTTAAATCTTTACATTTGTCAAACACAAAGTCACTATAATCCTTTATTACAATGTATCATGTATATTCTCTGTTCCACTGAAATACCTTTTTATTTCTTAGACAATATCAGAAAGTTCTTATTACTTACTACTTTCTTAATATAATTTGAAATCTGGAATTGTTGAATCTCCTCCCTTAAAATTTTTTTTTCATTAGTTTTTCTCTCAGGCATTTTCTCAGCCATGGCTAGGGACCCCAATCATGCTGTTCCAAAACCACTTTTGTTCCCTCTGGGTGGTTGCAAACCAGCTCTTCCTTATACCCTGGAACCAAAACCAGGGAGTCTCCTTTCCTGCAAGTGCCCACAGCCAGCAGGGTCCCTCAACCCATCTTCTCCCGCACTCACTGGGTCATTGGTCATGTGCTTGCTCTTTATCTGTAACCATGACAGCAAAAGGTCCTTCAATCTTTCCTTATTAAGCTTTCCAACCTACCCCTACCACATACACATACACACTGTGAGATAAAAGTTCCTGAGATACTGCCAACCAAGTAGCCTCCAGTGCTTGTTTGTTGATTCAATGGAGTCTACCTGGAGGTGTTTATACTTCACTCAGGCTAAACCCTCACCCCTGGAGGGTGAGTCTTTGTGAAGCCCTCTCAAATTGTCTTCAGAGGTCAGTTATTTTGCCCTGACTTTTATTTATTTCTGCCTCCCTAAGTTCACTTTGAAGTTATGTTCTGTCTTTTTTTTTTCTTTTGGAGGAAATTTGGAGAACCTGGAGTTTTTTAAGCTACTCCACCATCTTCTCAAACTTTCTTGACTCCATAGTTGGCTCTCTCTCCATTATATTATGCTGATTCTCTGGAAAAACTCTGTAATTTAAAAAAAATCAAAATAAAATCAATATATTTAATGACAGTCTTTACCCTCAAAGAAGTTATTTACATTGTACTGTGCAGAAATAGAAAGAGGAAGATATGATATCATGATAAGAACACTGATGAGAATGTTTTGTATATATTTGTTGTACATTGTATCCTCCATTAAATTGTAAGCTCCTTGAGGGCAGATACTGTCTTTTATTTCTCCTTGCATTTCCAATGTTTGGCACAGTGATTGGAATGCAGTAGGTGCTTAATAAATATTTATTAGTTGATTGATTGATAGATTGCAATGGGACAAAGGTCTACTTTCTCTTCCTTGTTTTAGGTGGTGACACCTTACTCTATTTCTACCCCAATGACAAAGCACATCAACCCCAATAAAATAACGAAGACAGCAGATGAATTTGTAAAGGAATCCTTGGATTTTGTTGCAGTTGGAGATGAAACTTGTGGTTGCCTGGCTCATGAAATCTTGGTAATTTAAAACTCATTTTTTTTTTTTAAGAAAAAATGATTGAGGAAAAGTGTATGGGATATACTACTGCATAGCTGCATTTCTCTGATTTTTGATGTAGTTAACTCACAATTGGAATTCTTCTCTAAAGCTTCAGCATGATATGATATCCTTTATAACACAGGTTCTTGATAACAATGACAGGGGAAGGACAAAGTTCCTTTCAAGATGGAAAAGATTTAGAAATGGATATGGACAAAAAATTATGTAATCTAAGAACAAGGTTTTTTTGTTTGTTTACCAATTTCAAGCTGGATCATAGTCAAATAGTTTTCTGGCAGGAGATAAAATTTTCATTTTTAGCAATTTATGAAAGTGAACTACTAAAGTCTAGAAGAATTTTGGTACAGGGAATACCCATGCTGTGAAGTCACAAATCCTTGCAGTAAGAACTCAGGATTAATTCTGGTTAATAGGGTTAGCTGAGTAAAGTAGTGCACAAAGCCCTTAATCTAGAGTCAGAAAGATTTCAATCTAGCTTCCCATATTTACTAGCTGTATGATCCTTATTCTCTATTTGCCTTGGTTTTCTCATCCATAATATAGGGCTAATAATAGCACCTATCTCCTAAAGTTATCATGAAGATCAAATGAGACATTATTTGTAAAGTGCTTTGCAAATTTTAAAGCTCTCTTTCTATAAATGCTATTAGTTATTAAAAGAATTTTTAGGGGCACCTAGGTGGAATAGTAGAGAGTACCAGCTCTAGAGTCACAAGAGTCTGAGTTCAAATATGACCTCAGACATTTGACAGCTATATTACTCTGGACAAATAACTTAATCCTAACTGCTTCTCCAAAAAAGATTAATTCAAGTTATTCATATTTTAAGGGGTTAAACTCTTCTAATTCTTACTTTTTGAAAAATATGTTGCTGATATCCAAAATTGTAAGAATGGTGCTCTAAAATTTAGGATTTTTTTTGAATAGATTCATAAAGACATTCCCCATAGAAACAGTGCTATTTAAGTGATAATTAGTTCCCCAAATAAGTCCATAGAAGTCTGTTTATCCATGATGAAGCTGACTCATAGAGTAATGGATTTGTAGTCCAAGAACCTCAAATTCTTGCTCTTTTACTATCTTCTCTGTGACTTTATGCAAATCATTCAGTCTCTATAGTCCTCAGTTTCCTTACCTGTTACCTTAAGTCATGGACGTTTGGAAATCTGATAAAGCTTATAATAAACTAGAATAATGATTTTAAATGATTGAAGCAAATGTTCCAAGTTCTCAGATCCTTAGTCATCTGTCAATGGGGATCCCAGGTTAAGATCCCTGGTCTAGATCAGTGGTTCTCAAAATTTTGTTCTCAGTATATTTATATTATTAAAAATTATCAAGGATATATGCAAAAAAATTTTGTTTATGTGAATTATATTTATAGATATTTATCACATTAGAAATAAAAACTAATTTAGAATTTGTAGATTTTCTAAAAATTTTTAAGAGAACTCCTGGGATTCTCTGGACACACATTTTGAGAACTAATGGTTTAGAGAACCTGCTAGATTGAAATCAATGACCATAATCCTCAGATTTTCTAAGATTTAAAACTTTTATTTATTTATTTAAAATTTAATTACAAAATAGAAAAAGAAAAAAAAAGTTGCTATGTGAACATGAGAATATTCAAAATATAAAGTAATAAATTTCCATTTCAAGAAAGCTTTTTTTTTTTTTATTTAATAGCCTTTTATTTACAGGATATATACATGGGTAACTTTACAGCATTAACAATTGCCAAACTTCTTGTTCCAATTTTTCACCTCTTACCCCCCCACCCCCTCCCCTAGATGGCAGGATGACCAGTAGATGTTAAATATATTAAAATATAAATTAGATACACAATAAGTATACATGACCAAAACGTTATTTTGCTGTACAAAAAGAATCAGACTCTGAAATATTGTACAATTAGCTTGTGAAGGAAATCAAAAATGCAGGTGGACATAAATATAGGGATTGGGAATTCAATGTAATGGTTTTTAGTCATCTCCCAGAGTTCTTTTTCTGGGCATAGCTAGTTCAGTTCATTACTGCTCCCATTAGAAATGATTTGGTTGATCTCGTTGCTGAGGATGGCCTGATCCATCAGAACTGGTCATCATCTAGTTGTTGTTGAAGTATATAATGATCTCCTGGTCCTGCTCATTTCACTCAGCATCAGTTCGTGTAAGTCTCTCCAGGCCTTTCTGAAATTATCCTGTTGGTCATTTTCAAGAAAGCTTTTATAATAAATACTATATGTTGTGTTCAGAGCTGTCTATCTTTGCTTCCTTGCAGGTTTTCTTTTGTTCTCTGTTGTCTACTTTTTACTTTATTCTTTTTTTCTACCTTCTGGGATATTTATATGTATATATGTATGTATGTATGTGTATATATTATCTATCTATCTATCTTCAGACTAAATTGATATTATATTATTAATATTATATTAATATATACATATATACACATTAATATATAGACATCTATAATCATAAGCATATATGTTTATATATATCTATGTAAAACCATACTATGTTTGTTTGCTGCTTCTCTGAAGGTGGATAATATCTTCCTTCATAAGTTCAAGTCTTTCCATAGTTTTCTAAGTCCATCGATTCATCATAGCTACCATGTAAAAAGGGTTTCTAAGAGAAATTTTTTTTCCAAGTTAAAATTCAGAACATCAGTTAGGGAGAAGTAGGGATTCCTCTTTTTTGCTCTCTGTGCTAACCATGGTAACCAGCAGAAAACTTCACATGATGGGGAGGGGATCTCAGGTAGGAAAGAGATCTAACCCTTCAGTAGTAGAACCGGTAGTTTAAGTCTTTAGCAAGCGTTGTGAAAGGTTGAGATCTTCAGTGGTAGGTGAGAATAAAGTAGAAAAAATAGGGAAGCGTACAAACCAGCGCAATGGCAATTAGCAGGATAGCTGGGAAAAACAGTGCTGAAGGCAGTGCTGTCACAGAGAGAAGAGGTATTTCTATAGTCTATGAGCTGGGTCTTTTCTGCCTAGAATGCACTCCTTCCCCTTCCCCTTATAAAACCCTCTACTGTCTTCAAAACTCAGTTCTAGGATTATCTTTTATTTGAAGACTTTCCTGCTTTCTCAACTGCTGTGCCCTCTTTCTATAACCTACTTTTTATTTATTCTGCTTATACTTTTATCTTTATATTGTCTTTAAGGGGTTTGTTCTCTGAGAGCTTGTAATAATTCATTTTTGTCCTTTCATTTCCAGTGCTTAGTATAGTTTTTGGCATATGGTAAATGTTTTAAAAATGATTATTGGATTGATTGAGTGCATACAGTTTTATTTCTGTCCCCCACCTCAAATCCAGTTTATATTAAATTTTAGTAGTTGTGTTTTTTTTAATGTATCTCCTGAGTTTTTTTTTTTTATTGAAAGATATCTCATTACAAGGGTACAAGTCTGTAAGAGGAGGCGCAACCGAATGTTTGAGTCAAAAATTAATTTAATTAGATATTCAAACAGTCAGTTCTTTTGAGTTAAGACTTTGTCCCCTTTTAACAATGTAAATACTTTTAAGGGAGATATTTATCAAGGTAAGTATAAATAATTGATTATTAATGTTTGATGTACAGCTTGGGGTTTCAGACTAGATTTTAATAGAGAAAGTGAATGGGGAAAGATGTTCAGAGATCTGCTCATGAGGAAAAAGGGTACAAAAACAGAAGGTAAAATGGGAAAAGATCATCTTCTCTTGATCATTTTCACATTAACAATTTGGTGAAATACAATTTGGCAAGCATTTAATGATTGGCAACTATAAATAAAATCCTATGTTAGATGCTGGGGCCTTACCCAATCTGACCAAGGCTGACCTTAGAGTCATTTGAAACAGTTATTCCTAAAGTGACTGAATTGCTTTCATGGAGTACTCAAACACTGGGAAAGTCAGATTCAGTATCTTCAAGTGATATCAATAATTTGGGAAAAAATGCTAGCTATCAAATTCTATGAACTGAGAATTTTTTACAAGTCACAGCCATAAACTAAAAATCTTTCACTTGTCAACTTAATTGCTTTTACTTCCTCCTGAAGACTAATATTTGTGTTTTTGATTTGTGAAGGCACACCTCTTAGACTTCATTCCTTCCTGGGTAATCTACAGCGATCTGGCTCAAAATATTTTCCTGATCCATTGCACAAATTATCTAAAACAAAATTCCAATATCCAATAAGTAACTCTCCGGGAAAAAGTCAATGGATACACCCAGCCACACTACTCTTGGTGGTTGCCTGAAGACCAGCAGAAGCCATAGTCCTCGCTTCACTAACTTGAAGTTGCAGCTAGTAGACCTTGTAGATGTTTAAAATATTAAATAATTTTGCTTCCTCTCGAGTCTGGAAATTTATTTTGACAGCTAAAGAGTGACAGAAAAATATGAATGGTTAAAAAAAAAAGCGTGACTAGACTTTGTGTGAGCATGAGAGAAAAGATGGGGACATTTGTGGATAAGAAATTAGAGTTCCATTTGAATAGATCACTAAATCATAGTAATTCAAGATTTTGAAAGGACTCCAAGAGGCCACATACATTCCATCCAGTACTTGAAGAAGAATCCTTTGTACAACATACACAATTAAGTTGTACAACACACAAATTAAGCAAAGTATCCTTTACTTTAACAACCTAGAGTTTCAAACTCAAGTCCATTCTCTAAATGATGTAGTGAAAAAAGAAATGAATTCACAGACATTGAGTTGAATCCTCAATTGATAATTTAATAGCTGTGAGACCTATAGAAAAATCACTTAATTTCTCTGAATCTTGGTTCCTCATCTATTAAATGGGGCTGAAGATACTTCCTTTGCATACTTCATGGGATCAAGATGAATAAACTGCCTTATCAAATTCTTAAAGTGCTCTCAGGATTGAACTGTTTCTGGAGCTGTTCCTTAGCATCTTGTTTTAGCTGTTAGGAAGATTGAGCCAGAACTACCCATTTAATCAGACTGTTGTCAACAAAATAACGCAGACTTTTGTCAACAAAATAATGTCATAGAGTGCCAAAGAGAATCAGCCAAAGTCCATAATTCTTTTTATTATGTTAGAATTTATCTGATGGGGAGGGGATGGAGGTGGGATAGGAAATGGCAGGAAGATTTTAAAATTAGTTTCATATGCATATAACAATCTGGCTCATGTGATTACTGCCCTCTACTGGTTCAAAAGGGGTGTTTGCTGTTTTCACTGGGATCTTGAATTCTCTACCAAACTGCATTAGAAAATGTAACTTGGTGGAGATTAATCTTATAGAATGTATGAACCAGTACCTATTGGACATAGTGTTAAGGAGAGGCTTTCTGTGCTAGTATCCGTGATCCTTTGCAAGTAGATGCAATTTTCCGGTTTTTTCTCCTATAAAATAATGGGATTACATTAGGTGATTTCCAACATCCTTTTCAGCTCTAAAATTCAATTTGCTAAAGTCTGGTTCAGTGCAATTTTTTTTTAGAATTCCCAACAAATTCTTATTTTAGATTTTCCCTGTAGATCAAATATCATCTTTATATTTTTACATCATGGTTCTCAAAAACAGTATTTTTCTTTGAACAAAAAATGGAGTCAATAATCAACTCAAAAGTGTTGCTCTGTTATACAATAAATTGATCAATTCACACCTAGTGTCCAACATTTGTCATTTATTCTCCTAGGGAAATACTTCATAGGTGTGTTTTATAGTTTTCATAAAGAGATAAAGTCAAGGGCTCAATCAAAAGATCATCTCCACATAATTTCATAAAATTGATCTAGTGACTCTTCCTCAACAATCTCCTAAATCAACACTTTCCAAGGTGTGGGGATCATACTACTCTGTGAGATATGTAAACCTAGAGGAGAGAGATGAAGCCATGGTCAAAATATTGTATAGTCTTGTGTATGATTCTTGTGTTTAAAATCCACTTTCCCCAACGAAAACAAAGTTGAAACTAAAGCTTAAGTGAATAGTGAATTTGTCCAATTGACAACGAATGCAAAGCAGTAATTACTTAATTCAAAATGCACAGATGAGGTAAAATGAATTGGTATTTGCTGAATCTTGATAGGGGAATACTTGCTGTCATTGACACTTCAATATACAGGTTTAAGACTCAGATAAACCGCATCATTTGACTGCTCGCTGTATTTGAAATTAAAGTGTGTAATCTAAAAGTATAATAATTTTTATGTGAAAATTAAAAGTATCTGTTGTATTTCTCAGCATCATTTATTTTGTCAAGTATGAATAAAAAAATCTCATTAAGCATTTACAATATGTTAAGTACCAAGGAGATAAAATTAAAGTTGACAGACCCTGCTCTCAAAGATCTCATATTCTATTGAGTGGGGAAGGAGAAGGAGAGGAGATAATGTTTATGGAAGGATTTAACTGGTAGGTAGATGGCAAGACCCAGAAGTCCTTAGGATGACAGACAGATGATCTTACTTGAGCATCTGAGGAGCAGGGCAACAGTAAAGATGGAGTGTCAGGGCAGTTTAAAAAGCTTGATGCTGCTTCCTTTTACTAAATGGGCTGTAATTAGTGACTCCTAGCTCATAGTACAGGAATGCCTGAAATGATTTCAAATGAACCCAGATAGTGCTAAATTTCATAGGGAGAGTAGGCTCAGTGAATTAACACACCCTGCAGAGTAGTGTGCCCATATAAGACATCTCCCATAAAGAAAAGCCTCTCATAGACTATCATAAGAGAACAAAAAGAGATCCTGCAGTATCAGAGGTATGTTACCTACCCATAGATAGGTGCTCCTCATGTATGGGTCCCTTATATATTTTTTCTATGTTTATATTCTCTTGGTATATATGTTTGGGTATATGTGTTTGTGAGAGTGTAAGCCCAAAATTTATGGTCAAAGAGGATGTTATTTTGTAAATCTTCTTAATCTGTTATTTGAGTAAATACCCTTACTTTGAGCTAATTGTGTTCTCTGATGAATTTGAAAAGTTAACAATATGAACAGGGAATTCATGAATTATATTTTCAGGAGTATAGACCCAGAGAGGACTTTAGACTTGGATAACCACTTCACAGGGAACCCATCCTGTCACTTAGGGGTGCTACCATAACAAACTCTTTATCACAATCCCAGATATACATAAAGAATAGGCAGAAATGAAAAAAAAAAGGCAAAAATATATATGGTAATTTGAATGCACACAAAAATAACTTAAATAAAAGTTTAGGTTCTTAAAGGGATATTGTCCAAAGTGTAAAAAAAAAAGGAGGATATGGGAAAAGCAGCTTAAGAAGGCCAAATATACATGGAAGAGATTTGTACAGGATCTTTTGGAAGGGACGATATTAAAAATGTGGAACACAATCTCAGCCCTTAATAATAACCAAAAAAGAAGATGATAAAAAGATCATTAACAATCATCAACCTACACGTCTACGTTTTCATCTTAAAAGAATATTTAGACGCATCATCTACATCCCTTTGGAGGGCATCCTATTTGACAATATGGTAGAGAAGTCAACCTTTTTTGCAAACAATATTCCATAATAGGCTACATATTTACTGTTGTGCAATTGACTGGAAGATGTAGCTAATACAATCTCCCACTGTGCTTATTGTTTGTTAATTATAAAAGACATGATTTAGTAGAACAAAATGCTGCCTTAAATTCATAGGTCAATCAACAAGCATTTATTAATTGTCTATTATGTGTCAGTCACTGTAGTAGGCACTTGGGAAATACAAAGATGAAAATAAAATAGTCCCTTCCCATAAAATTACTTGACAGACATAATTAGAGCAGAATGAAACACACTTCTTTACCTCAACAATGGGAATTTGTTTTGCTTGACTATGCATATTTATTATAAGGGTTTTTTTTTTTCTTTTAAATTGGGCAGAGTGGGAGGGAGAGATGACAAATGCTTGTTAATTGGGAAATAAAAATAAAATGAAGAAGAAAAGCTATAATGAGAGATAACCTTGTTCATGGATCCACTGATCACAAACATCAAGCAAATCTTGAAACAAGAAGATATAGGGCTATCAAAAATATTTGCTAGTATAATAGAGGAAATCCAGCTCAGAGTGAAGTCCTATAATTTGTGAATAACCCCATTCCAGGCACATCAAGCTGGAGTCGATTTAAACTGCTTATTGAGAGATCATTGTTAAATTTTCATTGTCCTTGGAAATAGAAAAATGCTACAAATCAGTGTTTGATTTATTGTTTTGTTCATTATCTAGACAATAAAGTGATGGAGAAAATGTTAATAATGCAAACTAAACTTAAAAGTGCATTGTGAAAATTTTTGTTCTTATGGAGAGCTGGTTATTAAGCATTTCCTAATTCATTCTTGAGTTAAGTCCTAGAACATGGTAAAGCTTCCTCAAGAGAATTTGACCTAAATATTCATATAACAAAGCTGACATGGTTTAAGAATGTCGATTTCTCAGACATGAAATTAGATGGAGAATCATATAGATTTTTGTCCATTAGATAGATATTACAAAAAGGCAACAAACTGGGTCCAGAATAAAACAGAAGAGTGATTTGTATTGCTTTTGGAACGTTTGAAAATCCTTTCATCACTCCACCTTTCTCCCAGAAATAAAAGCCCATCTTTTAAAAACCAATGCTCAACATGGTACAGTGGATAGCCAGTTTCATAACCCAAAGCCATACCTCTGACACATATTGGCTACACAAACCTCTCAATGCTCTGGGCAACTCCCTAAGACTCTAAGTTGCAAAGAACTTGACCTGCATTGGAAGAGGATTTTTTGCTTCCAGGGATTCCTTATACAAATGAAATCACAAATTTGAACCCCATCCCTTTCTATATTCAGCAAGTACTGCTGTATAACTATGAATCATAGAAAACTAAAGTTGAAAGCATGAAAAATGAATACCAAAGCCAAATGGAGAGACTCTGGTGGATTTGAGCAGGGAAGGGGAAGGGAAAAAATATGTACAAAATGTTTACCACGTGTTAAGGCACTTTATAAATATTACTTCATTTGATCTCAACCTTGTGAGGTAGATAGGCAGTTGTTTTCCCCATTTTTCCATTGAGGAAACTGAGGCAAATAGGTTTAAGTGACTTGTCCATGCACACTAGCACTTTTATCTACTGGGGCTACCCAGTTGCCATTTCAGTATTTGAGATTCATTTGAGTTTGATGATATAGACAGTGGTCCCTCTAAAGATCTGGAATAATAAAATAATAATTTAAAATAATTTCTCAACTAATTATATAATTGAATTTATCTATAATTCTGTATCTCTGAATGTCTACTGCATTTCCCCTTTTAGAATTTTCCCTTCCCTTCTCCAGCTCTGTGAGATTATTGAGAATCCTATGATTCAGGACTGCCCAGAAGCATTATTATTTATTACTTATTACTATACTTAGTTTTCTATAAGCACATTTTCCCTGAAACTTTAATTCATAAAAAGAAAAAGGAACATATGAATAAATTATTGCTATTATTCTTAGGACTAATTGGCATTTGAGGAGTTTGAATTTTTGCTCCAGGGAATCAAGAAGAATGTATCAAGTGAAGGTCACTGTGGCTCAGGCCTAGATTTCTAGCAATTCACCTGAAATAGAATTTGAACTCAAGCTCAATGCCAAGATATTGGAACACTAAAGGTTGCCAGAAGATCAATTTTCAAGTGTTAATTGAGTCACTTGATTAGCTGAGTGACCCAGAATAAATAATTTCATGTTTTAGCTTCAGTTGGAATAGTTTTCTGTTTTAGCTATGGGACCCTAGGCAGATCATAATCATTTGCCTCAGTTTCCTCAGTTTTAAAATGAGCTAGACAAGGAAATGGCAGAGCACTTCAATATCTTTGCCAAGAAAACCTCAAATGAGGTCACAAAGAGACACACATGATTGAAAGAATTGAACAACAAAATGAAAAGGTTGGAAGGTTCTTTTCAGCTTTGTATTTCTGTGATTTATTTTCCCCAAGGAATCACCACCCTGCTGAGGGAGTCCAGGAGAGATATGTGAGCTATTTCATTAAGTTTTGCATTAAACACTGGAGTTCTTTTAAGAACCAAGGAAGGGAGAGTGGATCTCTCAGTTATATGATTGGAAATCAGCATTAGAATTTTTCCTTCAAAAATATTTTGGAGATAGAAATAGAGAATTGGTAAGGTAGAATGGACTTCTTTTGAGATTTTTGTTTTTTAAATTGGCAAATTCCAGCTTTAGGGCTTTAACTACTAACTTGTTTTATGTTTTTCACAGACACCACAGAGGGGCAGTGTTTTACCACACTAACCGACTTTAACTAGGCTTACTCTGTACAGCCAGATTTTGGGAATGGCTTTAGCATTGTAAATTTATCCAATTTCTCTTTCTGGATATAAATATATGGTCTCAGAGTAAGTTAGATAAAAATGATATGGATTTAAATAGGTGGTGTGGGATAAGGGAAAGAACATATAAGACTGAGAACTGAGTATTATCAGGATAAGAATTAGATGGTGGGTATTAATCCCAACCAATCTCTTCATATGATACTGATAGGTCATATAGGAGGATCTGGTGATGGCGTGTTCATTTATTCATTTGAATAAATTTATTCATTTGAATAAATGAAGCACAAATCTCTATTACTGGAAAAAAATTACTTTTTTTTTTTTTTTTTGGCTGAGGCAACTGGGGCTAAGTGACTCACCCAGGGTCACATAGCTAGAAAGTGTTAAGTGTCTGAAGCCAGATTTGAACTCAGGTTCCTCCTGATTTCAGGGGTAGTGCTCTATCCACTGCATCACCTAGCTGCCCCCAGATATAATTTTAAAGTTTACAAAGTCCTTTATGCATATTATATTTGAACGTCATTGTGAGGTAAAACTTAAGGGCATCCCCATTTTAAAAATGAGGAATCTGAGACTGGCAGAGGTCATACTGTTAGAAATGGTAAGAGATAGAATTTGATCTCAGGACTTTCCTGAGACCATGTTATAGTGTTGCATTGTATTGTATTGACAATAATACTTAGAACCCTGCTATCTCTCACTAACTTATGCTGTGGATTCATAAAGTCCATTTCAGTGAAGCAGGAAATCTAGTATATGCTTCCTATCCAGAAAGGCTTCAAGAATAGGTAAAGGAGTAGATTTTTATTTAAGAATCAAGTAAAATCAGAGAGATTTATGTTCAGATTAGCTATCAGTGATTTTTTTTTTAAATTCAAGATAGTTTTTAAAGGCAAATTGGAGGGTTTGTGATTGTTGGTGGAAGGACTCTGTAATCTGGTACTGATTGGATTTAGCTCATCTAGATATTAAGTATCAGAGTTGGGATTTTAATCTTCTGACTCAAAATGAATTCACAATGGTCACACTAATGAAATCATGTGTTATTGAAGCATCCATTTCTTGATGCTTTAAGGTATGCAAGATCCATTGGTTGAGTACAAGAGCTCTCATTAAAGGGCATGGCAATAGGTGTACTAATTGGGCAAATGGCTTAAGACGATGCTATAGAAGAAACAAACCCTTATAATATGGGTAAAAAACAGAGTTCCCTTTCAGCCACCTTTTTAATGAAAAGGGTTCAGATTTGCTGACTTGGGAGAATTTTTGCTCTGGAAATTTGAGACAAAATTGGAGAAAGTGTTTGCTCATTGTGATATTAAAAAGAAATGAAATAAAGGATTCTTCCCCTCCCCAAATAATGCAGTTTTATGTAATGATCCTACAAACAATCTCCTCCTGGGGTCTTTTTTGTTGAAATGCAAGAGAACCAAAGTCTAGAGGTACTTTGGTTGCCCTGGAAAAACTGCAGGATCCTTCTGATTTCTTAAGTCTTGAAAGAGGATTCTGAGAAGCCACATAGTCAACATGGAAAGAAGGCACATAGGGAGACAGAAGAGAGGTAGATGCTGATGATCCTGTGACAGATAGAAAGTAGAGAAAGCAAATGGAACTGAGATCTCTTGAGGTGATAGAGCATGAAGGGGAGAAACATGAACTAATTGGGAACCCAATTAGTTGCTAGGGTTGGTAAAACTAGAATCCATTCCACAGCAGCTTTCTTCTCCCTGCTTCTCTTGAATGAGAAAGTCATTCTTCATTTACCTCTCTGCTCATTTCCTCTTGCTTTGAAGATACTTTCTTTTACTTTGAGGAGAGGGAAGAGGGAATTTTAACCACCCACCTCCCGGGATTGATCTGTAAATTTAAGTCATTTCTTTCAGTGCCTATTTATATATGTGTGTAATCTGAAGTTGCTATAAGAGTATGTGATCATTTATGATCATTCATTTCCAAACCTCTAAGGGTACAGTCTGGATGAATGAAGGGGAATATTAATCCCAAAGGGATTTCCCCAGGGGGAAAAAAACAGGAAGTTCCAAGGCACACGGACAAATGACATAACTTTGAAACTAATCTGTTGGATTACTTAATATAGTTTTTTTTAAAAAAAAAAGGATATAAGTTGTATATAGTAGAGATTTATAGTTTTATATATAATCTTTGCTTTTCTTCATTTATTGAAATATTCATGTATTAGTTAATATGTCAGGTTCAGAATAACAAATATTAAAAAATGTAAAATTAAATAAAGTACAGATTGGACATTTTTTTTTTGTTAAGTTGGTTCTTCTTTCCAAGAATAAAGGAAAGCAGAAGATCATAATTACAGTAATAAACTTAGGCTGTAAGAAAAGCAGGAGGGATATGAAGAATGAGGAAATAAATTCTCATCCCAAGACTGTAAAGAGACTGAAAGAAATAATTCTGCTGAAACTGCTGTTGAATACATGTTGGCCAGATCATAATTATAGAATGCTATGATCTAGTGATCTGTTTATTCAGGAATTACTTCTGAAAGAGCAATGGGAACTTCCTTTTACCACTACCCTCACCCCTTCATTCCAATCCTAATTCCCAACTGAATAGTAAAGTTCTAGGCATTTAACAAAATGATCCATATGTGTTTGTATAAACAACATGTTACCAGTTCAGGCTATGTCAACCTGTTGAATATGCTGAGTTGTTAGTTCAATGGTAAATCAGATGCATATTTTAAAAAATCTCTTCTACATGAGGTACATCTACTTTTTAGGATAACTAGAAGCAGAATGAAAAAGATGAAATTCAGGCTTAGAGTAATCTCAGTCACTAGTATTCCTGACTTGACTCTAAGATGATACTTCATAAGAAAGATGGTCGGCATTTAGTATTTCAATGAGGATATTTTCAAAGACCAAATAGGAAACATATACAGAAACAGCTGTAGCCATGGACCACTTAGCTGTGATTTCATCAGTGTGAACATTGTGAAAGAGTCATAGATTCAAATCTTAACTCTGCCATTTAATATCTAGATGACTTATGGCAAGTCACTTTACTTCAAATTCAGGATTTAGCTCAATTCCTCCACAGCATTGGTTCCACCAAATTCATGTTGTTTCTGGATGAATCCTTTTTCTCACTCACCACTGCTTTAGAGTCTGACACTCCTTGCTCTTCAAAGCGTCAGTAGTGAACTGACTGCAACCCCCCCACCCTACCTTTTCACCTCACTCCCACCCCTCTGAACACTGGCAAGTCAGAGTATTCAATCTTTTCATCTAGAACAGAAATTAACACAAAGGCAGGCAAAAACTTGAGATCTGTATTCACAGGGCCACATGACTTCAGAGGATAGAAGGCCTGAGATGGATACTTTCTTTTCATTGTCTAAGAGAAATCTTTTCTTGATTTTAATTAAGCTTCTCTCAGAAGAGTTAGATCAAAAATTAAGATGGATATTGCATTTATGGTTTTACAGCACAAAGAACCCCAAACCAATGTAAAAGGGACAGGATGTATGTTTGTTTAAAAATATATTTCTTCATGAACTGATGCTGAGTGAAATAAGCAGAATCAGGAGATCATTGTACACTTAAACAACAATACTATATGAGGATCAATTCTGATGGACGTGGCTCTCTTCAACAATGAGATGAACCAAATCAGTTTCAATTATTCAATAATGAAGAGAACCAGCAACACCCAGTGAAAGAACTCTGGGAAATGAGTGTGGATCACAGCATAGCATTTCCACTCCTTCAGTTGTTTGCTTGCATTTTTGTTTTCCTTATTGTAAAATAAGTTTACCTTATTTCTAAATTTGATTTTTCTTGTGCATCAAGATAACTGTATAAATATCTATACATATATTGCATTTAACATAAACTTTAACATATTTAACATGTATTGCGCTACTTGCCATCTAGGGGAGGGGGTAGAGAGAAGGAGGGGAAAAGTGGAACAGAAGATTTTGCAAAGATCAATGCTGAAAAAAGTACCCATGCATATGTCTTGTAAATAAAAAAATATAATAAAAAAATACATTTCTTATATTTTACATAACTTAATATATATAGTCAATATTATATTGGTTGCCTTCTCAAGGGGTTGGGAAGTGATTGGGAGAGAAAAAATTTGGAACTCAAAATTTTAAAAAATGAATATTAAATTTTTTAAAAATGCAATTGGGAAACCTTTAATGAAATAAAATACATTATAATCATCCCACATTTCTTATAGATTATATGCTGCATGAGGATTGGATTATATTTTATCTAATTCTTTTATCACTACCCCCTAGCATTTAGAATGGTTCTCTATCAAGAGAATATTTCATACATGCTTACTGAACTGAATTGTGTTTTCTCCTCCTCCATATCCCCCACAAAACCTAACTATCTCCTCCCAATCACAATGTACACACAAATCATTTGGTGTCCCAAGAACTCTCTCCTCCATGGAACGTTTGAGGTCCTTCTCCAAGATGTCCATATGCTGCCTTAGCAACTTAATTTCATTTAAAAGCTTGATTTTTTAAAAAGCTGATTCAAAGGCATATCTTGTGCAGTTTTCCTCAGGGGTATTTTATGGTGTTTGTCCTGACCACCAGAATCTCTAGTTATAGCTCTTGAGATAATCAGTGAAGAACATTTTCTTCTAATCCCACTCCACCCTCTGAAGTACAGCCATGAGACAAAATGATGGGACAGTCCTTGGCCTGCCGGCCTAATCTTCTCCATCTATTCCTATTCCCTGGAAGATCACCAGCTGCTTACCCTGGGTGGCCTAGCTTCCCAGAGCCATCTCCCAAGGGGAGAGAAGTCACCTTCCCCCATCTGGATCACAGAGACCAACAGAATTGGATGAAACTACCCAGGGTGTCAGTCAAATTAAAGAATATTCTTTTAATACTGAATAACCATGTAGGCCTGGCAGCACTCCCTCCGCCTTACAGATGGCAAGCACATGCCGGCAGCCCTGCACTCCACATCAATCTCTCTTCCTTTGCTTTCAACACACTCTTTCAGCTAGGGCTCCTTTCTTGCTCTAGCTCATGATTGTAATGCCTAATTTTTTGGGGGGAGCCCATGGTACCATGGAGAGGAGAGGAGGGGGTTTAGAGATTCTGCTGAGAGAGATAGGAATTCAGAGCAGTGATATCACTAGGTCACTAGAGAAAGGATAAGATAATAGTTTTGCTTGCTGTTGTATCTGATTGGATCCAACAGTAGCACCTGTGTGTGGGGTAGAATGGTTTGGTGATTCAAGAAACACATAATCAGTTTCTTTGGGTTTGGTTACTCACAGATTCTATAATTTTGTATTGTCCTTACTATGAGAATTTTGTTATATTTTATATGTAAAAAACAGCCTCCTCTCTTTCTTTCACTCTCATTCTGAGATTTGAAGTGTTGTAAAAAAGGTTTTCTTAAAATATTTCATTGTTTTAGTGATTATTAGACGATCACTTGACGGAATATTGTAGAGGGTGTTTCAACATAGGTATAAATAAGACTGACTGACTTCTGAAGTTCCTTCCAACTCTGAAATTCTGTGATTCTGTTGGGGGAAAGGGAAGAGAGAACATTTTATTTATATACATTCTGTAGATGAAGAAATATACATAGAATAATTCATTATCCAGAACAGTTCCCTGGGGGAAGGCTTTGGGACCTGAGTGGATGGATTTTTGAAAAAATGTAGTCTGGTGTTAGGTCTTCCAGTGCTGGAAAAATTGGAAAGATCATAATGCAGATGATGGTATGAACCCAGGAAAAAAACAAGGTATGTTAGCAGCAACATGATAGCTGACTATTGATTGGCAGAGGGGAAGAGGGAGAGAGGAAAAAAGGAGAAAGACAGACAGACAGAGAGAGAAAGGGAGAGACACACAGAGACAGAGAGAGATAGAGACAGAGAGGCAGAGAGATAGAGAGACAGAGAGAGACAGAGACACACAGATAGAGACAGAGAGAGAGAGATAGAGAGACAGAGACAGAGAGAAAGAGACACAGAGAGACAGACAGAGAGAGAGACAGAGAGACAGAGAGAGACAGAGAGAGAGAGAGAGAGAGAGAGACAGAAAGAGAGACAGAGACAGAGAGACAGAGACAGAGAGAGATAGAGGCAGAGAGGCAGAGAGATAGAGAGACAGACAGACAGACAGACAGAGAAAGAAAGAGGGAGGGAGGGAGAGAGAGACAGAGGGAGATAGAGACAGAAAGATAGAAACACAGAAAGATAAGAGAGAGGCATAGAGATAGAGAGAGACAGAAGAGGGAGAGAGAGAGAGTGAGAGATAAGGACAGAAGGACAGAGAATGAGGGAAAGAGACAGAAACACACACACAGATAGAGGAGGAAGACAGACAGAATGAGAGGCAGAGAAAGTTAGAAAGTGATAAAGAGAGACAGAGAGAAAGAGAGAGAGACAGAAACAGAGATAGCAACACAGAGATATAGGAGAAATAGACAGAAACAGAGAGACAGACAGACAGACAGTGAGAGACAATGAGACAGAGACATAGACAGACAAACTTCAGCAGATATTTTGAGATATGCATCCAGACACTGGAGAGGAGATGCTACAGACAGTTGGTCTGCCTTTTACCTGATGTCTTTGCTTATTCAGACTCCTGAAAAAGGAATATGGTTGAAATGACATATGCATAAATATAGAGAAGTTTTGATTTCTTCCTTCCCTTTTGCCTGCAACCAGAGAAATTTGATTGTAATTTCTGATTTTCACGGTAACTTGAAAGTTTTGTTATCCTTGAAATATAACTATGATTGGTTATAATTGCTATGTGATTTGTGTTTTCTCTTAATTCAATCAATCAATAAACATTTATCAAGCAGCTACCATGTGTCAAGCACTGTGTTAAATACTGGAAAAAACAAAAGGAAGTAAAAGTCCCTGCTCTCAAGGAACTTACAATTTAATTAGGAGAGCTTAAAATCCAATCAGATGTAGGGATTCTGGAGAAGACTAGGGAATGCCTTGCCATTACAGAAATTAAACAATAACAACAATCAGGACAGAGGTTTGAACCTTGGTTCAAAATGTCAGGATTTAGGTCCCCCCACAGATGGGGGCTAAACCAAATAAATAGAAAGAATCGTTTTTATTGATTTGTTTTGATAAATTTCCTTTTTTAAAAAAGCAATATTTCAACTGGGTCTAGATTCTTCTGCCCTTTAAACTAAACTAAAATAAGATGGTAAAACATTGATAATCTGGCTAACAAAGAATAAGAATTGGTGAATCTCTTTGACTCTTCTTGAATATATTCATAATGCATTGAGAATGGTGACTAGGCTGTGATTTCACATGATGGGAGGAAAAAGATGTGGTTTCCTTCTCCTCCTCCCATTCCAAAGCTTGAGGCAAGAAAAGAGACTTCTTCCTATCAGTTTAATTTCTACCCTAAGCTATCAAATCGAAGCAGGCAGCTCTATCTGCTGGCGGCAACAAGATTTAGTGAGTCAGTCTCATGCTGCAAAGTGACAGTATAATCAGACATGTATGTTGATTACTAGAATAGCACCACAGCCTCTCTTTAAAATCTTTGTAAGTCTTTGAGTATCAACTTATTCAGTAAGAAAAATACTGCTTCATCCTTATCATGTCCATTTTTACTGCTATTAATGAAATTCCTTAATTGTGTGTTTTGCTGTCTCAGATATTGCACAAAAAAAATTATGTTGTTATGGCCCTTGCTTTTTTAGGAACTTAAAAAACTTAAAGATTTTAAAGATAAGTTTACTCTGGTAAACACAGGCACTTCCTGTGTTTCTCCATTTCCCTCTGTCTTTAAAACACTATGGGTTCATTCCTCCACCAGGAATTAATTTATAAGAACTTTGGAGAACCAGAATTAGGCTTAATGTAAGGAAAGCTTCCTAACAATTAGAGCTATCCAAAAATATTTTTATATGAGAATGGTCCCTCTGTTTCTCTCTATCTCTGTCTCTGTTTCTCTGTTTCTCTTCTTTTTTTTCCCCTCTCTCCCCCATCCCCTTTGCCAATCTATAATCAGCTATCATGTTGCTACTTTCTTAGTAGAGATTGTCAAATAAAGACTGAAGAACCATTTGTTAGGTATATGTAAACATGTCTCAAAGTTCCTCTTAAGTTTCAATCTGGCCAGAAATGGGGCTAATTTGAGAAAAGAGAGAATGACCTTATGCCAAAGATTTAACATGTGCCAGTGCCTTTTCCATACTCAATTATCCACATATGACAATGGAAGAGGCATAGCACTGAAAACTAGGGAAATCTTAAATTTTGTAGCAATCTGGTAGTTTTGAGCAAAAAGTCATTATCTGCTCATTGTCAAGTCTTCAGGGAACAAAGTCAGGACATAAATGGAATGCAAACCATGGACTAGATTAGGGTTGATCAGAAAGATTTCCAAGTCAATGATCAGAAATTTTAAATCTGAAAGATTTAAGTGAATAATTTAACTGATTAAAGGTAATTACTTCTTGTTTTAAAGAGTTTGATACATGGGGCTCATAATCATCTGTTGAACAGAAGAGAGTTTTCATAATTAAATAACCAGATAGAAAAACTCAAATCAAAGTGGGATTTTATTGTTTTATTTTGTTGTTGTTGTAATTGATTCTAAGCAAAAGTTTTGCTTTTTCTAAAGGAGCTTATAGTAACCCTTCTTTTGCAATCTATCATATGTTTTGGAGGAGAGCTACAAGAGAGTAGTGTTAAGGAAACTCAGAGAGTAGAATATTCAGAAAGAAGAGGATAACCAACAATATTCAATCCTACTTGCCACTATTACTCAGAAAGCTTATGGTTGAGTAAAAGACATAAAATATGCACATGGATACAAATACAAAGCAATGAAGGATCAGAATATATGTCAAGTTAGTGTATGATTAACAATATAAATCACTAAGTGTTAAAGATTAATTTCTTACTTTCCCCTCAAACTACCATTAAGCTTCTACAAAAGTGGCCTATTCTCATTAATTCTGTTTGCTTTCTACTGACTTCTCAGTCTCTTACAATTTGGCTTCCATCCGTACTACCTGACTGAAGTAGTTCTCTCAAAGTGTTATTAATGATTTTTTCATTCTTAAATCCAATGGGCTTTCTTCAATCCTCATCCAGTTTGACCTCCCTGCAGTGGATATTGTTGATCACCTCTTACTTTTGGATACTCTCTGGGTCTTCATGGTATTGCTATCATGAAATCCCTTTTTTCTTCTTTCTTTGGTGACCTTTCTTGGTGACCTTGTCAGCCCCAATTTGCAGATAACTAACAAATCTACTCTTCATCTCTCTCTCTTTAGCTCCATTTCCACATTTTAACCACCTACTGAGCAACTCTATCTAGATGTCCCATAGTCAAACCCAGTAAGTTCAAAACAGAACTCCTATGCTAGAGTCTTCTCTTAAGTTCCTATATCTAGTTCCTATACATAGTTCCTCTATGTGGTTCCTATCTACTTCCATGGCTTAAATGAGAACTTTCTGAACCTT
Source organism: Sarcophilus harrisii (assembly GCF_902635505.1). NCBI lineage: Eukaryota > Metazoa > Chordata > Mammalia > Dasyuromorphia > Dasyuridae > Sarcophilus > Sarcophilus harrisii. The sequence goes on from NC_045426.1 coordinate 226,472,862, forward strand.
CAGTGGATCACTTTTCCCTTTCAAAACTCCCTCAAGTTCCCAATTCAATCTGTAGTTCTCATATAGTTAGAATCAAATCCCAGTCTTCAAATATTCAGATGATTTCTCATTTTTTGTTTTACCCTTTTTTAGTCATAAAGCTGCTATGTGCAAATGAATTGAAGCATAGTAATATTCTGCATCCTTAATGTCATCAATATGGACTTCTTTTTTCTTTAATGTCCTTTAAACTGTATTTCCTGTTGTTTTTATTTCTCTATTTCTTAAAAAAAAAGATCTTACCCCATTTTTCATATCATCAGACCATTCATACATACAAGAGGGATTCAATTATATCACACACAAAGTGATTCGAATCTCTTTTATTTCAATGACAGTTTATTTTCTCTCCCAAAATGCACAAATACTATCTGCAAACTGTTCCATTCCACCCCCATATACATAGAAACTTTTTTTCTACTTCTTATAGAAACCAAAATGTTCATCTATCCACAGTGATAACATCCTATGTATTTTGCCAGTTCATATAAATCTTTTTCTTCACACAAAATACCTTTTTATCATTAAAATATTTCAGATGAGATCCTTAAAGAAACAGCATACTTATACTTGCTAAATCCTGTATATGATATTTCATCTCCCATCTTCATGCTTTTGCACAGGTTATCTATCCCTTATTCTTGATATTCTTTCCTTTCTTTCATCTTCTCCTCTTGGAAGTTCTACATCCCTTCCAGATTCATTTTTTCACTTTCCCTAGTAGTTAGCATTCCTTCAATAAATTGGTTTCTACTTGTCTCTGTACATGGTGATATTTCCACCCCTGCTCCTCCCATATGAGTTTCTTGAGATTAGGAAAATTTTGTTTTTGTCTTTATATCCCCAGAGCTTAGTGTAATATCTGGTAGTAGATGCTTAATAAAGACTCCTTCACTTGAATAAAACTGAGAGTTGCTTCCAGTGGGGCAGATGAGGGAATGATTCATGGAAGAAGATGCAATTGAGCTAGGTTTTAAAGGACTTACAAAATTCAATACATGAAGTTGTGAAGGGAAGGTACTCTACAGAGGGAACATCATAAACAAAGATGCAGTGGTGGGAAAGCATAGTTCTTAATAAATAAAATGTTAGTTTCCATCTTTTTTATATTATCAAACACTTCCCATACAAATAAGGAATTCAGCTACATTACTCACAAAGAGATTTGAGCCCTTGTATTTATATCACAGTTCATTTTCTTTCCCAAACTGAGCAATGACAACTAATCTAGTTTTGCTGGACTTCATGAATGATAGCATGAATAATAGAATAGTGAGAAATTATACTTGGAAGTTATATTACAGTTAAGTTCTAGAGGGTTTTGAAAGGTAAAAGAATTTCAATCAATTAATCAACGAATGTTTGTTAAGTACCTCCTCTGTACTAGGCACTGTGTTAAGACCAGATTAGTAATTTGGACTTTATTTGGTAACCATTGGAAAGTCACCAATACACATGATAAGTTAGAAGGTAGACTGATAAGATGGGGAGGCCAATTAACAGCAACTACCATAGTCCAAAAAAAACCATAATGAATGAGGGGCTGAAGAGGATAGCATAAAAGCAGCAAACTGGAAATGAAATTATACAATCAAGTATTTATTCTAACAAAAACAATTTAAGAAAAACTAATATATAATTTAAAAGATAGTTTTTTATTTTGGGGACAAGGAAATCTTGCTCCTTCTTAACTAAAATTTGCAATTTTTAGTTATTTTCTGAAATAACTTCTATTTTTTTTTCCCTTTCTAGTCTTAAGGCCTTGATTTTGCAATGAGTTATCACTACAAAACAATGATGCCATTTATACATATAGCTAAGCATAAGAAATCATGAAGCAGGTAAGCTGTTCTAAGGGGTTCGGGAATCTGTGGGAAGCTTCTCATGAGCTGTTTGGTGGATCTCACTGGTAGAGCTCTAGACATCACATGGATGGTTTATTCCCAGGGGCAAATTCCAGGCATTGAACATCTGAGTATCCATCTGTCACATTCTGCAGCCAACAAGAAAAAATCTTCCAGAGAACTGCACAAATTGTTATTTTTTTTTTGAGCAGTAACAAAACCAGCTCTCCATCAAGCTTTCCCACACATTGCATTTGAAAGTCTATTTTCATGATGTTTACTGGTTTTCCTGCAGTTTTTTTACACTATTTTTTGAGTTCCTTCTTCCAAATGATTTTTCTTCTCATTCTTTTCAATCTGTCCCTCTTTATTTAGTTCAGTTCTTTCAATTAATATTTTCATGGGACCAAAGAGTGAAAAAGTATGCTCAACTAAGGGCTCCAGGAAATTCTCTCATGGACAATGTTGCTGGCAGAATTGAAGGTTAGCCTGGGTCTACTTTCTTTGTTTCCAGAGGGAAAAGGAAGAGCAAAATTGATCTATCCCTCTTTATTCCAATTTTCTTTTGACTTCTCTTTTCAGTAACCCTGTATAGTTCTCTTTCATTTGTTCTATTTTTATTTTTTTGCTTCTTACCTTCCCTTCTTCTTCTTATTACAGCCATTATTAGTCTCTTCTTTTCTTTCTTTCTTTCCATTTTGGCCTCCATAGAAAATTGTCTCTGTCTCTTTCTCCCTGTCTTGTTCTGTCTCTCTCTGCCTTCCTCTATCTCTATCTCTTTCCATCTTCTGTCTGTCTGTCTGCCTTTCCTCTCTCCTTCCCTTCCATAATTCTTGCTTATTCTTATTTCTTACTTTGCAGCTTGTCCGATCACTGAAGACTACCTAGACTTTGCATGAATCAGCTCCACCCTCTCCAAGTTATTGATTGACCCAAGATGCTTTTTCTGGCAATTTTTTTTCCTTTGGTCTAATCTATTAATCTAGGAGGGTTCCACTCTAATATAATGCTATTTCTGCTGTATGGGGAAAGTTTGTTCTTTTGCCCAGGTTTCCAGCTGGGTGGACTGAAGCAGAAGGAGGTCAGAGTGACTCCTTTGTCCAACATGTCACAAGGCAAGTCAGCAGTCAGGCAGGATGTAGAACCAACTCTGGCTTCTCCCTCCCACCCCTCCTCCTCCACAACCCCTTTAGGCCAACAGTGAGCAATTGTCTCTATTGGTGAACTTAGCTAATACAGGAAGTCCAAAAAGTCATAAGTAAGTCATTTTCAAGTCTACCCCCACTCAAGAAATGAATTTGCATATACGTGACTTCTGGTCCCTAAAGAATTAGCTAGACTTTGTCACTGATTGACTTAAGATTTTTTTCCCCTCTTATTCAGTTTCCAGAGGGACAAACACATCTTTATCCCAGAGCTCTCTTTCTCTTTTCTCTTTTTTGGGTAACAGGCTTAAGGAAGTGTGTTGTAGTGGGAAAAAATAATAGATTTGAAGTCTATGGATAAATCTGGGTTTTAATCCCAGAACCACTATTTACTGTCTGGGTAACATTTGGCCAGTCACTTCAACTCTGTAGGCCTCTTTTTATATAAACTGAAGGGGTTGTACTAATTAGTATCTAAGGTCTGTGATTATAGATTCAGAGGATCAGTCAAAGATAGTCTTTCTTAGCAATGTTCTTCTGAAAAAGGATTTATATGATCTTAGCAATAATACTAAATATTTACAATTACTAAGTACTAAGAATATTAATTACTAAGCAATAATATCAATTACTTGACTTGAACAATAGTAGTATATTTAATCCTGCTGAAGACTGTGTGAAGCCAGAATACATCAGAATAAGAAGAGTAAAACAAGAATTTGAAGGGTCAGGAATAACATGACAATGTAAGCATTATAATGAAAAATAAAATAATAAATTTTTGACAGTTATTAAGAGGAAACTTTATACACACACATTATAAAGTCATAGAGCGGAGATTTTATATGACATCTTTATAAAGTGTCTAGAAGGCTGGACTTGGAGGCAAGAAGATGGGGGTTCAAATACCACCTTGGACATTTTCTAGCTATGTGAACCAAGGCAAATAATTAGGCTTCTGGAACATTAAGTAACTCCCTAGGACTTATAGACAGATTGTCTTCTACATTGGTGGATGAAATCCCTCCCCGTACTACAAAATCCCAGATCTTTGGCATACAAGGGGAAGGTTGTTGCTGTTTGTCTTTTGTTCTCAAAGAGGACCAGACATTAGGAAGGCAATGCTATGACATGCAAGTGAATTGGATTTAAGTAAAGGAAGGCTGTGCAAAGTCATCTGCCTCATTTTCCCCTCCAGAATCATTCTGGTTCAGTAACCAGTTATAGATCAGGATGACTGGAGATGGTCCTGAATACAATGGGAGACCCTGGCCTTTTAAATTTGTATAAATTTAATTTCTTCCCTCCCTCCCTTCCTTGCTCCCTCTCTCCCTTCCTCCCACCTTCCTTCCTTCCTTCCTTCCTTCCTTCCTTCCTTCCTTCCTTCCTTCCTCCCTCCCTTCATCCTCCTCTCCCTTCCTTCCTTCCTTCTTTCCTTCCTTGCTTGCTCCCTTCCTTCCTTCCTAACTTTCTCCCTCTCTCTCTCTCTCTCTCTCTCTCTCTCTCTCTCTCTCTCTCTCTCTCTCTCTCTTTCTCTCTCTCTCTCTTCTCTTTCCTTCTTTTTTTTCCTTCATTGAAAGCTGGTCATTAAAAATTTATCTGCATATCCCTATTTGAATCTGTCCCTAGTTGAAATAAGAAAGAAGATACTGGGATTGCTTTGAAAAATGATTGTATTAGTCATTCCCTAAAGAAATGGAAAGAAAAGAATGTAAAGTACCTCAGAAGATAATGAATCAATTAAGCAAAGAACTGGGAAGAAAACTAACTAGGAACAATATATTTTTGTGCCTTGGATATTTACCCAAACATAAAATAACATAATAGATATATAGTGAATACAGCATTGCTCATAAAAATAGGATTCCTAACATAAGTTGATTTGTAGAACTGAAAAAAATTGTGAAGGAAAATAACTTTTGGCTTTCAAAGAATGCTTTAGGGGTGAAATTATAGTGCCAAGAAGGAAAGTATAGTGCTGAAATGAAGACAGTAATGACTAAATCTGGTATTTCAGGCCGCTAAAAATCATTTCTGGTAAAAAAAAAATATTCCCTGTAATGCCCAAGGGAAGTCCATTAACATGATGTTTTCTAAGATAACATTCCTGCTGTTGTCCATTATGTCTATTTTGGCCTCAAGTGGAGAATGTTATCTAACCAGACCAAGTACTACAGAGTTGTGGTCTGCCATAATGACTCCCAAATTTGAAGTCTACTTCCTCGGCAGCTATTGAATCCTCTAATCAGAGGCGGTTATAATTTCTTTTTAAAGGTTTATGTCATAGACTCATTGATATGAGCCTTTCGAGTTTAAATAAGGGTCCAGCCCCCGAATAAAGAAGTTGACTATTATTGTTATTATTTTTCTTTCCTGCTTCTTTCCTCTAGGGGTCACTACTGGAAGGCTAATTTGGAAATACAATTTTGCCTGGTTAGGTTTGTGGAACTTGAAAAATATAGCCTCTTCTTTAAAAATAAGAAGTCTGATGGTAGGGACCTTCAATTATTAATGATGCGTTTATTGTGGATGGCATATGAAAGAAATCCTTGTGGACCCTAAAATGGACTACCTACTTTCTTCCTATCTTAGAAATTACTGGGCAACTATTATGTGGAAATAAGAGAAAATCATAATATATTTGTCAGTAATTATATAAAGTAAATGTAAAGCATTGTGTTATATGCTAGGAGGGATGGGAAAAAAGAAGATAAGATATTAACATATGAAAATTAAATAGCTACAGAGAATTTGAATATTGGTCCAAGACAACAATAGAAGGAATATTCTAAGTCAAGTAAATTCCACAAATATTATGTTCAAGGAACTGTTTTTTATTTTTGTTTTGTTTTGTCATGAGACCGTGATTTCATTAAGGTAGAAAATTCTTTCTACTAATGCAAATTAGGCGTTGTTCTGTAACAAAGTCTTGGGGGGGGGGGGGACATAAAGGTTAGAAATGACTTGATCAGAGAGTTCTACAGGCAGCATATGATAGCTCTGATACTGGTAGCCAATTAAATGTAGTCAGAAAGACCTGAATTCAAATCCAAACTACCTTCCATGGTGATTGTGAGAATCAAATGAAAAAATAATTGTAAAACACTTAGCGTTGTATTTGATACATAGTAATGTAATTAAAATTTTCCCCCCATATATTTGCTTTTGATCACCCAGAAGACATATTAGTTTAAAGCAAAAGACAATTTATCCAACAGCCTAACAAAATAAGTGACAAGGAAGATTTCTCTATTCACAGGAGAAGCCAGAATAGAGTGGGCTTTGAATGTCAGACTGAGATCAGCAGTCATTGCTCATAAGTCAGAATACAGAGATCCAATGGGAAATAAATATACTAATACATACATTAATTTATGTAATATGAAAATCAGGATAGCTGGGTGGTTCAGTGGATTACACGCCAATCAGGGAGATTCATGTTCCTTAGTTCAAACTTGGTCTCAGAAAATCACTAGCTCATTTTGGAAGAAGGATCTTTATGATTCATACTTTAAATATGACGACAAGACTGAAACATATCAAGTTTATCTGCACTTGCAACAGAAATCATTGCTGGTAGTAGCTGGGAGAAGGGGAAAAGGAGAGAGGAGCAGGATGCTGGGTGAGTCCCTTAATACTATTTGCCTCAGTTCCCTCATTTGTAAAATGAGTTGGAGAAGGAAGGGGCAAACTATTCCAGGTTGCCAAGAAAACTTCAAATGGGGTAATGGTCAGACTGAAAAATGACTAAACAACATGAAAGTTGAACTCATCATACATTCACAGACTGTATAGTCAGCTGCCAAGTAGGGAGAAAGAAGGAGAATTTGGATGACTGTGACAGAAAGTAATGTGAGAGAGGTACTGGCCCACCTGTGGCCTTCCCAGGATGATCTCAATGGATTAGAGGCAGGGAATACAAGCAGCTTCAAAACATCAAATGAAGCTTTGAGGAATCAGGTTGAGTCATAAAAAGTCATCTCTTTTGGATTTCCCACATTTTGGCTTCCTATCTTGTGCAAATTTCTCTGGCTGTGAATCTCTGTCTGGCAACCTGTCTTCTGCTATCTTAACCCCTGGATTTGTTTCACACACACAGCCTGACCTAATTAAAAAAATTTTGGTCATCTCCCAACTCAGATCCTGCCTTCTTAGCTCCAGACAGGGATCTTCCTTTCTATCTTACCTGCCTTGAGGTTTCCTAATCACACTTGGCGCTGTAACAACATCCTCCTCAAACTCCTCCCTACAGACATTTTGCCATTTTAATGGCTGACCTGCTTGCCATATTGCAGGGCTCCCAGTAGAGGGATCCAGAGACCACATAGCTCAGATACCAGCGGTTTCAGACCTCTGATGAACTAGCAATAGGGGCAAGACTCCTTTGAGCTTCTGGAGACCTCAGACTTCTGGCGGAGACAGTTTTGAGAAGCAATTGTTCTGATTTCAGATAGTATCTGGACATTTATTCCTCCCCTCAGTTTTTTTTCTAAGTGGGATGGAGAATCTTCTAGGGGTCTTGACCCAGTACAAGTTGGGCCACTTTCCTGATAGTTCCCTATTGGTCAATGTGGAGAAGCTTTTCCAGAACTCTGAGAATTTTAAAACTTCCTTCTTTAACACCATTCACCCCTGACCTTTAAAATTAAAAACTTGCAGCTTTATTGGCTTTAGCAGAGGCCAGAGCATGAGGCTCAGTAAAGAGGTTGATATCCTCTCATAGCTTTTTATTCATTTCTCCAAATATTGAATCTATTCAATAAGCCAGCAGAAAAATAGCAAAGTCTAGAAGCCCCTCTGACACTGGAATTACAGTTTTTAGGTTCCTTGAGAATTTCAGAACCTGTATATGGAGTAATTGGAGGCCTCTATAAAATTTGTTAATTTGGTGTTGTCCAGGGTGAACAAATATTCCAAAGATCTTATGCTTTTCTAGTAATAATTATAATTGATTGGTATATTTTTTGGCCCAGATCATTGACCTAGGGAACCGAGCTCTCATTTGAGTCAGGATATGTTATAAGAAATTTAGGCTGAATGTAATCAACTCTTTATTTTTTATTAATAAACATTTGTTAAATGTCAGTACTATGTCAGGTATTGTTATAAGTACTAGGGATAAAAAATATAAAAATAAGTTGATTTCTGCCTTCAGGAATTTTTGTCTTCAGACCTTCAAAGCGTTTATATTCAAGGATGGATACAACATAGCTAAAAAAATACAAGGTGATTTTGGATGGGTATTACCAAAGTGATGTAATAATGAAAAATGAAAGAACTGCAATAGACAAGGGTCAGGTGAGATTAGGCACCATAAATTTATGGTTTATACAACTGACACAACATGCAACTTTTCCAGGAATATTCAACTGAGAAAGGGATTAGTGTGGGTAACCCAGGGTTGGAGTTTGACAAGGTCACACTGATGAAAGAACAAGCAGGGTATAACTAACTGTCAACTAGATGTTATAATAGCTAGAGCAGTAAAATTTAGAATTGGAAAGACTTGAGTAAAAATTCTGCCTAAGACATATACTTACTGTATAATCCTGAGCATATAATTTACTCTCTCTCAATCTTAGTTTCCTCATATGCAAAATGGGTATGATAATAGAACTTACTTCATAGAGCCATTGTGAGGATCACATGAAATTGTATATGGGATATTAAGGCACTATATAAATGTTAGCTTTTATTATTAGAGGATGCTCAATTTGTGAGTGATCTTGTTAATCACAGAATCAAGAGAGGGAAGTTAGGTCAGCATTGGGATGATGGATTGAACTGGGAGAACAGAGTGGAATAGGAATAAGTTTAGGATGGGTAAGGTGGAGAAAGATAGAAGAAAAAGAGGTTGTTGTCAAAGAGCAAAATTTAAGAGTATGAGATTATGAAAGCAGAATGGTAATAGACAAAAATCAGATCAGGGTGTGATCACCCCTAAGGATCTGTTTTCTTGAGTCAAAGGCAGGGTGGTGATGTGGTGAATAGAGAAGTTGAATGTAACATAAGAAAGACTTGAACCAGTCTGCTGAAGTACCACAAAGCTTTCTAGTAAACAGCAGAGGTATATGTGAAGGGCATATTAAATTACCTTAAAATGAACTTATTATCCTCTGTCTATCTACAAATGGATTCATAGAAATAAATCATTGTAAAGTCTGAATCTCTTCAATGTTACTATTTGGATGAGGCGTTCTCTTCCATACCCAATACCTTCTCATTCTTTTTGACAAACTGACTAATGTAGGATAGAACTACACAATCTGGGAGGAACTACTCACAACCAGAGTGTCATTTGGAGCTTGGAATAGGTAAGGCTTTCTATCAGTTTCCTCATAGAGTCACAGAATCATGAATTTTAGATTTTGGAGGGACCACAGAAACCCAGGCTTGAATCTTTTACTCAGTGGGTGGTCATCCACTTGAAGCTCTCCAATAGTCATAAATAGCCCACTGACTTCCATCTTTTGACAGTTCTTATGGTTGCAAAACTTTTCCTGATATCTTCTGCAACTTCTACTAATTGATCCTAAGTTTATCTTCTGGGATCAAACAGTTTAAGTTTAAACCTTTCACATAAGAATTCACCAAATACTTAAAAATATCTTTTTTGTCTCTGATTCTCACTACCTTTCTCTTCTCCCCTTCTCTCCATTCCTTTCCCCTTTCCTCTCTTCTCTCTTGTCCTCTCCTTTCTTCTCTCTTCTCCTCAATTCTTTTCTTCTTCTCTTCTCTATAGAGTTCTATATTTGGTATCAGGAAAACCTGTGTTCAAATTCTGATTCAAATGCTTATTACCTTTTTGACAAAACTTAAGGTCTAGAGCTCACACCTCTGTTCTCCTTATGGTAAGTCTGGCCTTTTGGTCATGACATTGGTTTGCCTGACAATGGAAGGCAGTGAACTCACAACCCAGAAAGGAAAGGTTTTCTCACATAAAGCTAGTAGCTGGTCATAAGCATCCTAATAATTAGTAGATCTTAAGGACCATTTCCTCAGGGAGCTTCCTATGAAAATAGTGTTCTGCATTTTTGAAAAGCTCTGGACTGACTCTGGAGGCTGTTCTTTAGGGTCTAAGTAAAAAAAACAACCAAAAATCAAATCTTGAGCTGTTACAAAATCCCAATTAGTTCTGGCTTCTGTGTCATTTCAGCTTTGAGAACTATTTTCATTCCAAGTTAGAATGTAGTGCAGTATTTCCAAGTAAAAGGCATCTTGATCTGTGGTTTCCTTTCAGAACAATATTTTGTCAAACCAAACCAAAAAGGGAAAAAAAAACAGTCTTATGATCAAGCCTCCATGTTGGCACAGAGACCTTTGGTTTGGCCAGAGACGGTCTCTCTTTTGTATGTAATACAATCAGGTTACAATCAACTGCTTTTAAAAACACCTTAGAATATGTTAATATTGTGTTAGAATGAAACTATGTTTCCTTTCAATAACTGGCAATGGAAATTTTATCTGGCTCTTCTTATTGGCAAAATGCACAGATTAATTTTTAATATTTGTGGCTTATAATTAAACTTAGGAGGTAAATTACCACTTATATCTTTTTCAAAAATGGGGAGATTGAGTCATAAAAAAAGGAAGTAGTTCCACTATATGCCAATAGAAGTTCAAGAAATTTACTGGCCAGAGTTCAGATCTTTTTGTTTCATTAACATTACTTCCTTGTAATAGAATAAATTGTTGTTGTTGTTCAGTCTTTCAGCCATGTCCAACATTTCGTGACCCTATTTGGGGTTTTCTTGGCAAAGATATTGGAGTGGTTTGAGTTCCTTTTCCAGATCATTTGAGAGATGAGGAAACTCAAGCAAACAGGGTTAAGTGACTTGCCTAGGGTCATACAGTTAATAATGTCTTAGAAACAAGTGCTATATTTTAATTTTTCTAGACTAGCAGTTAAACATCAGTTACTAGCATATTCTTGATCCACTCCAACATTTTCATCAGAAATTTAGGATTCAGAAAGTCAAGGAGACTTGCTTTTACTTACTCTGGTGGTAGCATTCAACCCTGGCTTGAATCCTGGATTAACCATGATTCAACCCTGGGTTTTCTGATTTCAAACAGAGTGATTTTTTTTTTTTTTGGTTATACTATGCTGTTAATTGATTGAAATTCAGGATATGCCTATGCCTTTGAATTTAGTTTTTCCTACATCATAAGGTTACATGTTCTTTTTTATATTATAGCTTTTTATTTACAAGATATATGCATGGGTAATTTTTCAGCATTGACAGTTGCAAAACCCTTTGTTCCAGTTTTTCCCTTCCTTCCTTCCCCCTCCCCCAGATGGCATGTTAAACATGTTAAAACATAAATTAAATACAATATATGTATACATGTCCATACAGTTATTTTGCTGTACTTTGAAATAGTAAGGCTACATGTTTTTGCCATGTGAAACACATGTGTATAGATAAATTTTTATATACCTGTATATTTCATTGTTTTCTCAGGTATTCATTTCCAATTCAACTCATTTGCCTTGAGCTAGAATTATTTCACAGTCAGTGAATATCAATGATACATCCAAAATATGGAATTGTCTGTCATAACACAAAAAATTTCTACTCCAACCTAATAAATATTTGCAAAATAAACATTGTTAATGGTTTTGAAAGAGATTAAAAATACTTCGAATCAAGAAAATCAAGACTCTTTCTTTGACTGATTCCCAGACTTCTATTCATCTATAACTACAATCCTAAAGATTTTTTTGAGGTTCAGACGAACTAAGTGACTAGGCCATAGTCACATGGCTAATAAATGTTAGAGGCTGGATTTGAATCCATGTTTTTTTATTCTAAATCCAATATTATATATTCCAACTGCTTTTCTTCAATAGCAGTGCATAATTTTTTGGTTTGTTTTTTAAAGAAGGAAAAATTATCTTGCAAAAAAAGAAGTATAAACAAGACATTAGTCATTAATGTATAGATCTTATCGTCTTTTGGATGATTAGCAACTTTTTAAAGGCAATACATGTATCTAGGTTTCAAAGCTGAGGAAACTGAAATAGTCTAAAACACACAGGATTATGTTTATGGATTTTTTTTTTACCTCTGTGTAATCAGATGAATCTTTTTATTGAAGGCAAACCCTTTGTGAAAAAGACATTATCTTTTTTAAAGCATTTGAAAGTTTCTAGAACTAATTTTGACAATCTGATCATTCAGCACCATAGTATGTATTTATTAAATCATACTTCCAGATGATTTACTTTTATTTCCACAAATTATGTTTATCTGTTTTCAATATTCTAATGCACCTGGTCACAATTATAACAATTCAACATCCTCTCATTTGCCTTCTTAATGATGATGCTTTGAACTTATACAGAATCTTACCACAAAGCTCAGAACCTATTACCCATATCTCCTCATTAATACTCATGAAACCTGTGTTTAAGAGGATATGAGCACTCCCTTTCTACAATGAAAGGAAATCAAGGAGCAGAGAGGTTATAAGATAGTTCAAATTTCATTTGAGATAGACATACATGTGACCTCTGTCTCTGGAGCTCTAGCCTGCTGTTCTGTTTATTATTTGTCTTTATTGCTTCTGTGTGGGTAATAAAGTTTGGGTCATAAAATTAGAATGTGGTTGCCCCATAATAGTTCTCTAAGTTTTCCATGCCATGTTAGGAAACTCACAAGTTTTTGGTCAATACTCAGAAAGTTGTATGTAATGTCAAAAAAGTTGGATGTATGTGAATACTGAGAGAACACATCTTCTCTAAAACAAAACCAAAAAGAAAAAAAAATAACTTGCTGTTGAAGTCTAGTTTTGAACAATAGCACAGGTTAAATAGAAGGAAAGACAATTCAGTCTTCTTTTTCAGTTTTTTTTTTCCCTTTTCAAGTAATAAAGTTCACTGTACTCTTTTGCAGTTTGCATAAGAAACATGTAAGTAGGGCAGCCAAGAGTGAGCATTACAGCTTTAAGACCACACATAGAGAGCTCTCTAACCAAAATGGTATTTATCGAATCCAGAATGCAAAACAAGTGGGATCTAATCTGGCAGCTGCACAGCCTGAGGAAGGGGGTGTGGGGGAGGGGAGGGGAGGCTTCTGCTGCTGCTGTTGGGGCTGTTATTGCTTCTGAGATTGTTGCCACTGTTAGTCACCAAGTAGCCCAGGAGAACCTTTTAGCAAACTAACAGGTTTGGGGAGTTTTGTTCTTACTTGTACTCACTCTCCTAAATGACAAAGGAGTGGCTGTGTTTGGAAGGGAGAGGAAAAAACCCTGGGAGGTCTAACCAAAAATCGTCAGCAAAGTATTTTCCATTCTTCCTCTTCCAAAAGAGGTCTTCAAGTAGTACTTTCTCTGTGTCTCTGTCTTTGTCTCTCTCTGTGTCTCTCTCTGTCTCTGTCTTTCTCTGTGTGTGTGTGTGTGTCTCTCTCTCTCTGTGTCTCTCTCTATCTGTCTCTGTGTCTCTGTCTCTCTCTGTCTCTGTCTTCTCTCTGTCTCTGTCTCTCTGTCTCTTGTCTCTGTGTCTCTGTCTTTGTCTCTCTCTCACTCTGTCTTTCTGTCTCTCTCTGTCTCTCTGTCTCTTTGTCTCTCTCTCTCTCTGTCTCTTGTCTCTGTGTCTCTGTCTTTGTCTCTCTCTCACTGTCTCTTTCTCTCTGTCTCTCTCTGTCTCTCTGTCTCTCTCTGTCTCTTGTCTCTGTGTCTCTGTCTTTGTCTCTCTCTCTCTCACTCTATCTCTATCTCTCTGTTTCCCTCTGTTTCACACACACACACACACACACACACACACACCACAAAAGCTCACCCAAACCTCAAACACAAGTCCAAAAAAGAATGTATCTCATATTTTTGCAAAGCCAGGCAAGTATAATTTTCACCATTCTGGGTGTTTCTTGTTCCTTGGCCTGGGCAGTAGCTTTCTCCCATGAGAAGCCTCCTCCCCCATGTCATTACCTTCCCCACTCACTCCTTTCTTTTATTTTCTGACCTTTAGGATTTCATGTTATTCACTGACTTGACTTCCTTTTCTTTGGCCCCCTAATTATTTATCTTCTTGGTAGTCTGAGGCAGTGTCTATATAACACAAAATGGTTTGGAGAACATATGGAGGAAACATCTTCTTTATCATTAAAAATTTGGACAGAATTCACAGACAAATATTTGGTCAGAGGAATTTGAGAATTAAACATTTCCTACATTAAGAATTGGAATTCAAATATAGATTTTATTGTGGCTTTTAACATATAAATGTGCTCTAGAGAAGACCAACTCCCAAATTTGTATTTATCTCTATTTGACACCTATTTTTTCTTAAAAGTTCTTTGTCTGAGAAGGCTGTTCCTCTAGCGCAGCTTTGTTAATAACCATTTGCTTGAGGCTAGTAACAATTTATTCCTGATCAGGAGAAAGGATATTGGTTTTGTTTATTTTATTATGCTTTTCCTGTGGTTGGGATTGGAGGTAGTAGTAAGAGTAGACTGACTAATATATACACTGTATGTGAACCATGAATTGATGACTGACACAATACAAACACATTGGCTCACTCCACAAATGATGGTATTTTGACTGAGTCCCCAAAGCAGCTGGGAGAACCTAACTTTTCAAACTTGTCTCCCACTAATTCCCTGCCTGCCCCACTAAAAAATCTGGGACTTCATTTTTTTTTTTAATTTAAAAAAATTCACGTTACTGGGACAGGCAACTCCTTTAACTCATATTAGCCATTTAAATCTTCTCCTGATCATTATAAAACTAATTCAAGTGTAATTTTTTTTGGAGATAGAAAGGATAGGGAGGGCTTGAATTCCTTGTATTTATTTCTCTAGGGCCTAGAAGAATGCCTGTCATATTGTGGACAAGTGTTGATTGATTATCTGGTGGCACTAGAAATGAGGATAGACTCTCACCTAAGGAGATGAAAGGCACAGATCCTCTGTTTTAGTCAAATAGGTTTGATCCTGCTGCCTGAATGCTCCCTATATTTTACCTAAGAGCATCATAACTAGCAATTTTTTGCTCCTATATGAATTTAGTTGGAGGAAAGATAGAAAAATAGAGGTCCCAGGATAATTGACCATGGGTAGACCCCATTTTCTGGCCACTACCAGGAAATGCTGCTATAGGAAAAAGGGAGAGCAAGTGGAAGAACAGTTTGATTCCGTTGAGGTTATGCTATGAGAGGAAATATACTAAATGGGAGTTTTGTATTTGTACTTATTGTTCTTAATTAATTAAATTTTCTAGCTGAAGGATGGGTCCATCTGCTACTTTGTAAATTTTTATGACCGGGATTAAAGCTCTAATTTTGCTGAACTACTTATGTATAGAGTTAGCTAGCACTTGGTTTGAGTTTTCCCCTTTTTTGGAATGCTTTCTTCCTTTGCCTCTCTAGGCAAAGGAAAGTCTTCAAGACACTTCAAATCTGCTCCCTTTCACGACAGAACTTATCTTCCTTAAAATAAATTTAACAAGCAAAAATCATTCTCTGCCTCTCAAAATTTTACTCATCTTTCAAAGTTCAATGAAAACCCATTTCTGCAAAGATCATTCTAAGTGTGATTTTTCTCTCTTTATAGCATATATTTTATATTAATCATTTAAGCTACATTTCAATGAACATTGCTATCTCTTTTCTTGTATCTAAATTATTTGCATAACATCTTCTAATACAAACTTTGTATTATCCTTACTACTTCTCCCAATATCTATTGTGGTACCTTAGTCAGAGTAGGTGCTAAGTAAATATTAGTTGATTGATAGAAAAGGTCAGAGGGAGTTCCTATTCCCCCCCCCCCTTTTTTTAAAAGGACTGGGTGACTGAGGTTGGTTGTTGTTACAGCTTAAGCTCCCTATGGTTAGGAGATGGGTAGTATATAATCAGGTGAAATGTAATAGCTATACTTATAAAGTCTTATATTTGGATTTAAAAAATTGGTTTCACAACTACAAGATATGAGAGATATAGCAGGGTAGCAGTTGAACTGACAAAGATCTGAGGTTTTGAGTGGGCCACAAGTAATTTGTGACATGACAGCCAAAACAAACAAATAATGTAGGACTTCCCTAAGAGAGGCACAGATTCCAGGAATACAGAATTAACAGTAGTGTTGTCCTCTATCCCAATCGGACTAGTATTGTTTTCAATCCTAGGTACTAAAGTTTGGGGAAAACATTGATAAACTGAGCAGTATCAGAAAAAGGACATCTAGATTTGTTCAGGACTTTGAATTAGTGACACATAAGGATCAGCTGAAGGAACTAGGAATGGATTTTCAAAGAAGAAAGACTCAGTGGGACATGATAGATGACTGTATTTAAATATTTGAAGGAAGAAGAGATGAGCCCCAGAGTAGAAGTTACAGGCAAACCATACCCCCCCCCCCAAGCAAAACAAAACAAAACAAGGAAAAACCATCTAACAAACTGAGAGATCAGAAAGGGAAATGGCTGCCTTGAGAGTCAGTGGGTTTCTCTTCTCTACAGTGGTCTTCAAGCAAATGCTAAATAACTATTCATATGGGGGATTCTTTTTATATATATGGATGGATTATATGGCCAACTCTAAAATTCTGTAATTCTGTAAATTGGAGAGAAAAGACAAGATAGATAGGAAAATACACAATCTTTGAAGCTCACCTTTTTGGCATCCTTCTGTCACTAAAGAGATTCATTTAATTGCATAATTAGTTCGATGTGACAAGCTTCCATCTATGGTTTCTTTTCAATTTCCTTGCTGCTTCTTGCATTTTGCCCAGGCCACACTTCTTAGTACTTCCATCATGGTGAGCATGTGCAGAGAAAGAATGTGAAATATATACATACATATATACATTCATATGTACATAATACATATCTATCTATTTATCAAATCACCTTACACAGTCTGGTCTATCATGGGAACAAAATAAATAGTCATACAGAGTATGGATTTAGCATCTGTAGAAGGACTTTATGCTCTTGTCCTAAATATCACCTAGACAAAGGTATTGTTTACCTTAAGCATGGCTTAACAACAAAGAAGTAGATGTTGAACGTTAACAGCTACAAAAAAAAAAAAATAAAAAACAAGAGATAAAGAGCTATGAAGAGGAATCATAAATGAGGTCATCCAAGAAATATTTGATTTAAAAAGATGGCACACTGAGATATTCAATGGCTAGCCCCATGCTCCACTGACATCCTTCCAATGTCAAGAGAAAATGTAGTAAACTTATGGGAGGGCATGGCAAAGTCTCACAAGAATGGCAGGCATGAATGATTTATGATTTGTTTAAGGAAATAGCTACCATACCAAATCACGGATTCATTTGCACTTTTGAGGAAGGATTTTAAAATTGTTCCTCCCATGTCTTTACTATATATTTTGAGTCTTCATTCTAACACATGATACCACCTTATAAATAAATATTTATGTACCAGGCAGAGTAGTGTTTATGCTTAGTAGTAATACCTAAAAATCTGGGACTTCATTTTTTTTAATTTAAAAAAATTCACTTTACTGGGACAGGCAACTCCTTTAACTCATATTAGCCATTTAAATCTTCTCCTGGTCATTATAAAACTAATTCAAGTGTAATTTTTTTTGGAGATAGAAAGGATAGGGAGGGCTTGAATTCCTTGTATTTATTTCTCTAGGGCCTAGAAGAATGCCTGTCATATTGTGGACAAGTGTTGATTGATTATCTGGTGGCACTAGAAATGAGGATAGACTCTCACCTAAGGAGATGAAAGGCACAGATAGTTAGAATGACAAAATTTCCTGTTTTACAATGTTATTTACATCTAGTCCAGAAGGCAACTATTAAGTCTTTTCTTAATTTTGGGAATTATCTTTCCTCTTCAGGCTCCCCTCTCCTCTCCAAATTGCTAAAATAGCCTCTGTAACACAGTGGGCCATCAATAAATATTTCTGTTATTATGATAAAAATAAAAATAAAGGATTATTTTATTTTTTCCCCTGAATTATGTTGGAAACAACTTACTATTTTTGAGTATTTGACACTTTTGGACTGGGAAATTTTTTTCTTACAAATTTTACTTTCACTTACTATATTTACTTGTGGTCACATAAGGCAGAATTAGGAGTAAATATCAGTTTATAAATGAGAAAACTAAGGCATAAGAAAGGATAAGTAATCAGAAAGAGAGGCAGTATTAGAGCTTTGATTAGGTCTTCTCATTATAGACACATTGCCTTCAATCATTGAAACACACAAAAAGAATAGATTAGAGGTTACACTGATTTTGCTACAATTTCTTATGTGTTCTCTTGGAGGTAGATTTCAAGGGACTGAATCTCATTCAAGATTACAACTTGATGACTTTTCTGCTGAGCCTGGTCATTTGCTTGGTGATTTCAAAAGACCTTAGAGGCCTTGAGTCAATGGTTGAAGGCTCACTAGTGCCTTAGTTGAGTTTTTCAAATCATCTCCCAAAAGAATCTGAGAAGGGAAAAAAGGGGGAAAAGTGAACATGTTCATTAGAATATTTATTCTAAGCAAAGACAAATTTTACCAGAAGCAGATATTCTTAACTCAAAGTGTATTCTATATTTTCAGGGACTGGTTTTCTTTTCTTTCTTTTTTTTTTTTTTTTTTTTTTTGAGGAAGATCCTTGAATAGAGGAGGTACTTATCATCAAACAGAATCTCTTCTTTTAAAAAAAATTGTCCCAATTAAATCTAAGCTAATACTTTTTCCCCCCTTCAAGTGCATGAAAGAAAGCTTCTTAGAGTAGAGCTTAATCTGGGGGAGAAATGGGAAACTCAGCTCACCCACTTCATAAAGAAACCTTGAAGGAAACTTTCCTTGTTAAAATTCCTCTAGTTAAAAAGCTGTGAAGTCATAAAATTTTATCGAACAATAGCTTTTCACACAAAAGAGCTCTTCAGTCAATAGTTCCCTTCTAAGCTGTTCCAAATCGCCCTGGCTTCAATAAGCTCAGGCCCTGGAACAGTCAGGGCAGGAAACAGTCTGGGCTCTATAGATTTCACAGCTGTTCTATATACTCTGTTGTGGGTCTCTTTCTGTCTATCTGTCTGTCTGTCTCAAATTTTGTTTTCATTTGATAGAGGACTTTTTTTTTCTTGGTCCATTCATCACATTGCTTAGCAGAACAAGTATGGAAAGCAATTTTAAAAGTTTTGCTTTTTGATCCAAATATATTTGGTTGTTCTTAGTAGAATCTGACTCACTGAAGGCTGTGAATATTCTGCTTTTTCTTCTTTGTTTTGTTCTATTTTAAGGAAATCAATCAAAGAGTAGCATAAAACTAAACAAGAGATTTGTATTTCTAGCTAGATATCTGGCTTTTAAAAAATCATTTCTCTCCTATCAGAACACTATTATGAATTTCTGAAATAAAATAAAGAAATTTCAATTGCTACAAAAGAGCTGAGGTTAGTTATTTTCAATGGGAAAATCCTATTGATGCTCATTCACTCAATCATTCAGCAAATATTTATTAATCTTTGACCAGGCAAGGAAGAGATTATATGGATGTAGTCAATAGATAACTAACCTTACCTTTAGGAACACCTACCTCTGACATATACCTGCTGTAGGACTAGGGGGAGTAATTTAGATTAATTTGCACCTAAGAAACTTTCTAAGATTTTAGGTAGTAAAATAATTGCCTATCTGCCCTGGTAGAGGGAATTTCCACTCCAGGAATGACCTCTAACAATGAAATCATAGTTCAACTGCTCCTCTCCATCCCCATGTACAAAGCATTGTGTTAGGTATTGGACTCTGATACTTTTGGGACACCCAAGGTGAACAAATGTATAAACATAGAAGTGAATATATTGTCCTAGTGGGAAAAATTTTAATATTAGAAAAAATGCCTACAAGTTATATATCATTTACTTGACTTTTGGGCATTTGAAAATATTATTTATTCCACTGAAAAGCAGCATCCTTTGGAGCCAGGAAGAGCTGGATACAAATCCCACTTTACCTCTCCCTTAGCACAGTGCCTAATACATAGCAGACACTGAATAAAATATTAATAGACTAATATATTTTTAATAAGGTGCTAGTTGACTAAGTGGATAATTTTGATTATATCAAGTTAAAAAGTTTTTTTTTTCTAATAAATAGAACCAATGTAAACAAGATTAGAAGGGAAGCAGAAAATAGGGATAAAATTTCAAGGATAAAAGGCCTCATTTCTAAAATATATAGAGAATTGATTCAAATTTATAAGAATACAAGCTATTCTCCAATTGATAAATGGTCAAAGAATATCAACATTCAGATAAAGAAGTGAAAACCATTTCTAGTCATTTGAAAAAATGCTCTAAAATCACTATTGATCAGAGAAATGCAAAGTAAGACAACTCTGAGATACTACTACATATCTTTCAGATTGGCTAAGATAACAGGAAAAGATTATAATAAATGTTGGAGGAGATGTGGGAAAACTGGGACACTAATACACATTGTTGGTGGAGTTGTGCGCTGATCCAACCATTCTGGAGAGCAATATAGAATTATAGCCAAAGGGCTATCAAACTGTGCATAACTTTTGATCCATTCTACTCTGTCTGTATCCCAAAGGGATCAAAAAAAGGGAAAAGGACCCACATGTGGAAAAATGTTTGTAGAAGCCCTTTTTGTGGTGGCAAGGAACTAAAAACTGAGTGGATGCCCATCATTGAAGAATAGCTGAATAAGTTATGTATTAATGTTATGGAATATTATTGTTCTATAAGGAATGATCTGCAAGATGATTTCAGAAAGGCCTGAAGAGACTTACATGAATGGATGCTAAGTTAAATGAATAAAACCAAGAGAACATTGTACACAGCAACAACAAAATTATGGGACAATCAGTTCTGATGGATTTGGCTCTTTTCAACAATGAAGTAATTTGGGCTACTTTCAATAGATTTGTGATGGAGAGAGCCATCTGCCTCCAAAGAGAGAGCTGTGGGGACTGAATGTGGATCACAACATAGTATTTACACCTTTTTTGTGGCTGTTTGCTTGCTTTTTGTTTTTTTTTCTCATTTTTTCCTTTTTGATTTGATTTTTCTTGTGCAGCATTCTAATTGTGAAAATATGTATAGAAAAATTGCACATTCATGTTTGCATTACTTATTGGATTACTTGCTGTCTAGGGGAGGAGATGGGAGTAAGAGAGGGAGAAAAAATTTGAAATTCAAGATTTTGCAAAGGTAAATTTTGAAAACTATGTTTACATATAGTTTGAAAATAAAAAGCTATTAAAAAAGGTCTGATCAGAGACTGATCAGAAAACCCTTCTAAGACTTTGCATAATGAGTTACAGTATTGTAAGATACAGATATTTCAGTGATAGAGGGAAATTTCCTCTACTCTTTATCTCTTTACCTCTAAATTTTCTATTGGGCGTTTCTATATGGTAGGATCAATCCCATCAGGAAGTTGAACAATGATGTTATTTATTCAGTTTGAGTTTGTGTTGTTCCTGTTTGTTTTTTACAGTTTTCTCAGAATAGGAGTTAAAGGTACAGTGCATATTTAATATGAAATGACTCCTGGTACCTTTAGGGATGAGCTACCCTGAGCACATTCATAGGGACTAATGTTATAACAAGTTCTGTCATGTGATAGTGAACAGCAAGACTTGGGAAGATATTTAGGAAATACACTAATTCTTTGCAGAAAATTGGATTGTCCTTGGTCTAGGTCTAGATCTAGGTCTCATCTTTCTTATAAGAGGATCAGCAGGGATCTTTTGATTTACCAGGATGTTAAAAGGGTCATGTAGGTGTACTCTTAGAAGCAATGTAGTTCTGGGGCTGGAAATGTGGTCTTGGAGCCAAATGGCCTAGTTCAAGTTCTACTTCTGCCACATATTGACTCTATAACTCTGGATAAGCCATTTTACTTCCTAGTGTTTTAGGAAAATATCAAGATTTTAAATTATTAAAAAAAGATGTGTCTGAAATGATAGAGGGAATTTCCTGACTTGGGATTTTCTTATATCAATGAAAATATCAATCCCTATACCTATTGGTATATTCTACAGTTGACCTCAACTATTATTATTCTACAATATCACTAATAAACTATAACCAAATGCCATTGTTACATTATGAAACTGTAACAATGGAACTTCTTTCTGCTTTCTGCAATGGGACAACTTTAGGTAACAAAATGAGAATATGAAAACTATATTAACTATATAGGCACTCAACTCAAACCAAAATTTAAATAGGAATTTCCAAGGCAACTCAATCACTACATTTGCTATTAGCCTATTTCCTTAGGGCAAAGTGTTGAAAAACTTTAGATAACATCCCATGAAGGTTGTTAAGTTTTGAATTTTTTTCAACAATGTATTAAGTACATAAAATCATTGTGAATATTTAATACTTTTATAATTTAAATTTAAAAATTTTCTTAACTTGGGGGAATGGTGTGACAAAAAATGGTAAATCACTATTAGTAGTGAATTGGTGTGATTTAGGGATATACACCAAAACATTATAAAAAATTTGTTTTTTGTTTATTGTTTATAGCAAAATTTAAAACAAAGTAGGAGTTTATAAATTGGGAAATGACTAAATATATTTTGGCAAATGAATACAATGGAATATTATTGTGCCACAAGAAGAGATGGATATAATGAATTTAGAGAAATCTGGGAAGAACTCATACTAAATTAAGAAAATAAAAGATAACAATATACGTAATGGAGACAAAGAAATAAATTAAAGTAATTATAAAAAGATATGTCTAGGGGAAATTAGATGGCTCAGTGGATAGAGTGCTGGGTCTGAAGTCAGGAAGACTAAATTTCCTGAGTTCAAATCTGGCCTCAGACACTTGCTAGCTGTCTGTGACACTGGGAAAGACACTTTATCCAGTTTGTCTCAATAGTCATGCTACATTTAAAAAGTGAACTTGGTAGAGCTAATGCATTTGTAGAGCTCTAAATTTTAGCTCACTTTCTTCAGGAATCAAGGTGGTTGGGGGATGTTTTTATACTTTTGTTCTTGCTATATAAATCTTTGGTAAATGTCCTTTGGTCAAAAAATAATTATGTCAATTAATTAAATGATATGGGATGTTAATTACTAGATCAGTCAATTATATAGGGAGATTTTAACTGGGACTGGCAAATAATGTTGGGGGAACATACATGAATGTTCAGGAATGGGGGCTGTTGCTAATAGCATTAGATAACTCTATTTACTGCCTCACAGAAGTACTATTAGAACACAGAGAGAGATGTAATTGCCTTTTGTGAACCATGATTCCCTATGGGAATAGGAATTGAGATAAAAGCCCCCAGAGTCTATAAAAACTACTGTCTTTTAAAATATATAGCATTTTGAGGGGACATAGAAGTTGTACCATGCAGTTGTCTTAAACCTCAATATATTTGCTATAAAATGTCATTTTAAGTTAGTTCTATCATACTTGCAACATTCACTAAGTATGAGGTGTTGTACTTACAACAATTTCTATCATACAAATGATCAAATTATATTTGGAAGGTATACAAGGACTTTTTGAAGACTTTGTAAAAAAATCAAAAGTTCTTAGGATAAAATATATATATATATTTTAAAGTCCTTCCTAGTTCCCAGGTTCTTTCTCTCACAGTTCTCCCCAGGAGCTTGATCTTCTAGCATGCAAAAGTACTACATGAGTCCTGCCAAGGCATATGAAACACTCATTCCTGCCCTTTCGTTGGATTGTTTCTCATATCAATCTTGGACATAGGAAGACTAAGAAATTCAGCTAATAAAGCCAAAATAAATATTTTGAAACAAAGATGAAGACAGTGTTGGAATTGGTTTGGGTATTATCATCCTACTAGTCTGGCCCCTGCCAAAATGTTTGCCATGTAGTAGAAAACACTTATGGAATACACTGTGTGATGTTGTTGTTGAGTAATAGCTGACTCTTCATGACCCTCTATGGTGTTTTCTTGGTAAAGAAAATGGAGTGGTTTGCCATTTCCTTTTCTAGTGGATGAAGAGAAATGATAAATGATTTTCACAAAGTCACATAGCTATTGGGTATTTGAAACTAAATTTTAGTTTAGATCTTTCTGATTCTGAGTTTAGCATTCTGTATACTGAGCCACCTAGATGCCTTGTACATTGTGTACCACCAGCTCATGTCATAGAACCATCCCTTGTAATAAGCAGGAAAGCAAAACCATTTGTGACCATGTCTTACAACACACATACAGAGTGACCATGTCTTACAGCATATGTAGTAGCATTCTTCACCTGCAGTTTACCACATCTCTACTGAAAGGAGAAAGATATATTATTTTTGCTTTTAAATCACATTTATAAATTATTTTTAATCAGATAGCAGCAGTCCTTTAGGAATCAAAATTGGACATCAGGAAAAGCTTTCTCTTCCCAGATCCTGATTATAGTGTCTTTGCTTATGATCTGGTGGAATGCTAGGCACTCTCTTTTCAATCAAAATAAATTATTCAACTTACAGAAGTTTAATTTCAGAAGACCAAAGGAGAAAAGAAAAACAAAAGGTCCTTAGATAAGGTATATACTGCTTCTCATTAATATTTTTAGGTAAACTGATTTCATTCTTTTTCGTTAATTTGCCTTCTGTTTTATAGACATTGGGTGGTCACAAGAGAGTGGAGAAATTGATAAGAAAGAAAATTACTCAGACTCTAAGAGGAAGGGAAGCACACACAAAATATATTTTTATTGCTGAAATGGCTTTCTATTTTGAAGCTTCTCCCCACCCCTTTCTCTCTTCCTTTTTACTTCCAATTCTCCTCTCCTCCTAAGTTTAATTAAGTATTATGAATAGACCTTCTTCTAGGATGCCTTCCTTGAATTATTACTGAACTTTAATCTCTTTTCCTTATCATGAAAGATTCCCAAGCTTTTATTTTGTGAGTTCTAAGGACTCAGCTTGATAAAACTTAGAATCGAGGCAGACACAAACACAGTAAAATAATCAACAAGTGTTTATTGAATGCCTACCAGGTGATACAGGTGTTTAACAAAAGCTCATGTATGCAAAATTCAAGATACTGTTTTTTTCCCCTAGATTTAACTGTTTAACATGAGACCGTTATGATCCAGAATTGTGGCCAATATTGTTAGCCATAGCTATGTGATAATAGAATAATGAAAAGTAGCTCTCTCTTGGCATGACTGAGAAGCAAAGACCAAAAGTGCCAACTTTTAGCCTCAGTTTTTAAGAAAAATAGTCTTCTGTATTTTTGTACTGAAAAGGCTTTATGTATTGGTATCTCCCTCCCTGCTACCCACAATCATTATTAATAGGTCACCATGCTTTTCTGACAGTTGAAAGAAAGGCTTAATATCCATTAGGTAACTGAACTTGAGTACTGTATAAGGGCCAAACACTCTTTGGAAAGGCAGTGGGCCAAATGATGAGCTAGTATACCCCTTAAGTAGGGGTGTAAGATCCAATTGGAATCTTATGAGCTGTGTGCTTTCTTTCAGGGTGGTCCTTGGGGGCAAGCCACTAAACCTCAGTTGACTGACTCAGTCTCTTCATCTTTAAAATAAAGTAGCCAAATAAGCTTGGTCAGACCTCAGAAATGAGGGCAAAGTTAGTCATTCAACCCTGCTTATGGAAACAATCATTAACTGTTAGAGTCTTTAGAAGGGACTTTAGATGATCTACTCCAACCTTCTCATTTATGAATAGGGAAACTGAGGTCTAGGGATGTGGAATGATTGTTTCAGGTATTGATTCTGTCATCCTTGCAACAATGATATTTTTTTTCCTATATTACATCACTATCTCACCCTGCTCCCATCTTATTTGAGGACCAACTCTCACAGGAGAAGGAAACGGTGTAATATATTGGAAAACTTAAAATAATATTTGAGTCTGTCTGAGACAGACAATCAAGTCTCTCCCTTTTTGTCCCCTATTGTATAGTACACAACACAATAGGAATAGTAGAGAGCTTGTCATTGTTTTGTCAACAAACAGAAATAAAAAAACCCCAAACTTAAAATTATTAAAATGAATTCATGCCCAATAAAATTAGGAAACACATGAGGAAATCTTAGATTTTTCATAATTTTCCTAACTATAATTTCCCATACTAAAATTTTATTGTGGAAAGATTTTTAGATCCATAATAAGAATTTGGTTCTTTCCTTTCTCTACCCCAGCAGTTGTCAAAATTTTTGGTCTTGAGATCTTTTTGTACTCTTAAAAATTATTGAAGATCCGAAGAACTTTAATTTTATGGCTTACATATAGGGATGTGTTAATAAATGTTCAAGTATCAGCTTTCTGAGGGGAAAAGTATCAATTTTACACATTTAAAGTCTAATATGAATTTTTAACATTTTGTCCATCATTTTCTATCATCTAGACAGCAACAAAAGAATAAATCAAGTCCTCCTTTCTAGCATATGCTGATTTTCAAGGTATAAATATAGAAATTTAACAGCTGGTTCTTATAAGCCAATTTGAGATGGTTTCAACACACCCCTAGATAGATTTATATCTACATTTACATTTGCATATACATCTACCCCTATAACTACACTTAGTCTACATTTATATTTGTATTAAAGTAGAATTAAAACATATTAGTATTATTATGAAAATAATTTTGACCCCATAGACTATCTGAAACAGTCTTGGGGATCCCTAAGGATTCCTAGACTACAGTTTGAAAACTGCAGCTCTACCCTAACTATACAACACAATTTTAATGATAGGAAATAATTTATTATACATTACAAGCTTCTCTCCTCTGTGAAAACTAGGGCATATTTGATAGCCCTCTCCCTTTATAACTATTAAAAAATTTTTAAAAAACCTATTAAAAATAAAAAAAACTATTAAAAATTAAGATTCTGTTTTTATTATAAAGTGAAGGTATAAGATTTAGCTCTTAATGAGATTCCTCAGTAGGTGATGTAAGCCCTGATTTACACTTATATCATAGTTATAGCTTCCTTTTTTAAAAGAGAAGAATTAAGACAGGGTCATTTGAAAGATAATGAGGTAATTCTTGACATCATTCTTTTAATTGAACATTTCCCAACTGAAATAGTACTTAATGCCAACACCCAAGATTTATCCTGGTCCAATTATTACAGGGAGATTTCTACCTACTATATTCCAAGTAAGACTGACCACAGGCAAAATTATACATGAAATTTGGCTACTCTTAACTTACCTGTTTTATATTTGATTCATTTCCTTCCTCCTTTGATGATGCTTCCTATCCCATCCCTGACTTTGACATCTGTTCTTTGGAAAATCACATTTCATTCACTCCAGTGTAAATAATTAATATGAGTAATTTATTTTCCTCTTAGGGACATTTACATTTTAAAAGTCACCAAAGGGTTAAAAGGGCAGTTAGGTGATATAATGGATAGAGTGATGGACCAGAAGTCAGGAAGACACATCTGCATTCAAATCTGGCCTCAGACACTAACTGTGTGACTCTGGGCAAGTCATTTAACCCTGTTTAATTCAGTTTCTTCATCAATAAAATGAGCTGGAGAAAGAAATGGCAAGCCATTTCATTGTTGTTGACAAGAAAACACCCCCAAGGAATTAAAGGAATGAACTTTTTACAGTGGTTTTTTAAATAACACAGGTGGGAGAAGAGAAGTTTTTTTGGAGGCATTGGACCATTTCCCTATCTAACTTGTTTTTCTATCTAACTCATAGGTTTCTTAGGTAGCTTAAATGCTCAAGAACTACTGTGACTCTCAAAAACAATCTTAGGTGTAAGTGGCTTTATCCTAAATTTGGAACCCCCAAGTCAAAATCTGTGACCCTATCTTTCAGAATTGGCATTTTTTGGTAAAAAGGGGCACTAGGGTTCACTAATTTGTCAATGTTCTGGGTATAAGAAGAAACTGGAGTTTTCACCTTGGAATTACTCTGTACACTTTGAAGAATCATATAACTTATTCATAAATAAATTAAATGAAAATAATATGTCAACATGAAAGTGACACATCATTTTACTTTTTGATACCGCTAATATTTAGGAGATATTTTCTGATATCACATCTAAATCTATCTCTGTACCTTTCATCCATTGCTTCTGTGTCTTCCCCCTGGTATCAATCAATCAACATTTATTAAATGTTCTCTTTTTTTTTAGTCATTTCTATAAGCACCAGAGATGCAAAGACAAATGTGAAACAGTTCCTGCCCTGGAGAAGCATACAATATACCTGGGAGAGATAACAAATACATATATGGGAATATAAAAATATATATATGACTAAGTAGATTCTTCTTATGATTATGATGATGACCCTTCAAGTACTGTAGAGATAGATTTAGATGTGAAATCAGGATATGTACAAAGCCAAACACTCTAGATGTGGTACGACTGGGGCAAGATACAGCAGGAATGTCTCCTCCTTAATCCCATATATTATACTTCTCAATGCAGCCTAAAGTTGTCCTAACTTTTCTAATTACTATACAGTACTTGTTGACTTATACTGAATTTTCAATCCATTAAAATTCAAATAAACTGCTTAACCTTGTCTCTTTTGTATCATACTTAAGAAGTTGATTTTTTGAACCCAAGTATATGACTTTACATTTATTTCTCTTTAAATTTCATCTGACTAGATTTGACTTAATGCAGTAAAGGCATTAGGCAGTAATTTTTTTTTAGAATTCCTATCATTTAATCTCTTAGTTATGCCTCCCAACTTTGTGTCATCTGTAAATATGATAAACATTCTAACTATGCAGAGGCAGATAGGTAGTAGAATAGATAGAACACTGGTCTTGGTTTCCTTACCTATAAAATGTGGATCATAATAACCTACCTTCAAGTGTCATTGTGAGAATCATGAGATAGAATCTGTATGGTACTCAACCCATATTAGATGCTTATTGAATTCCCTTCTCCCACCTCCAATGTTCAAACCTAGACATCTCTTTTCCCTGTGCAATTTGATTCTGTGATATGCAAATATATTAAATTATGGCTATCTCATAGATGGAATTTATTTTAAAAATAAATGTTTCCCCTTTGTTATAAATGTATATATATGTATGTGTGTGTAAACACACACATATTATCATACCCTATAACTGGAAGTTATTTGAGGTAGAGATAAGTATTCTCAATATCATGTGAATTATTTTAAAAGTCACAATTAATTAGATAAAGAGGAAAAATCAGGGAAAATGACCTATGTAAGTTTCACTTTGGATAAATCAGGGAAAGCTTGAGAAAAATGAAAGAGAATAAATATTCCTTTCCTCTTTCAGCTTCACATAAACTTGTTAACAATTCTTCAAGCAAGACATTGACAATCAATCAGGAAGAATGCAAAGTTTGGGTATACTTTAGAAAAACAGTGGGTGATAAAGAATTTGTTATGTTTTATTTCATTTCATCGAGGTTTGGAGTCTTTACAGTCAGCTGCATTTTTTGCAGTAGGACCAGGCAGGATCTAGCATCCTGATCTAAATCAGTCAGCAGCAGGTAGGCCGGGGTACCTCCCACAAACCCTCAGCCCTCCCTTTTCCTCCTGGTATAAACCATCCCCTCTCACCACATACTACTTCTAACATACCACTCTGTCTCAAATTAGAAAGGCTGTTTTGATACCCATCTGTTTCCTTCAGTCTCTTGTTTTGTTTGTCTTTTTACTGACAGTCTGTTTATTCAATCTTCTTTCTCAGGGAAAAAGCCTTTTTTTTCATCTCTGCTTTTTTTTTTTTTTTTTTTTTTTCCTGTAGAGTGAAAAGATTAAAAAAAAAGCTCTCTGGAGGTAAAATAAAGAAGAACTAGAAGTGGAAAAAATAAGATAGATCAGGAAAGGAGCAAGGTTGTGTGTGTACGTGCATGTGTGTGTATATGTGTATGTGTGTCTATTTTGCCTGTAGTCTTTTGCAAAAAAAAAAAAAAAAAATAGCCTCTTGAGTTGTTGGCATCTTGCACATTTCTGGGTAGTCTGTGACGTCTCTGAACACACAGCCTGTCATTTCCTCCAATAGAGTTAGGGCTGTGAAAGTCAGGGCGACGTGGGTGGGCTCCTGTGAAGACACAGTGTCTCATCCCATTCATGAACTGCCTGCCCTCTGTCACTGCACCCACGGCAGGCTGGATGTTTGTTGTTTAAATAAATAAACCTAGCAGTGTCTCAGGCTAGCTATGAATGCCTTGTCCTCTTACTCTTCAACTTTCCCCTGCCCTCCCTTTCCGCAAACCCCATTCCCAAGATTGGGGGGAAGGGAGGAAGGGAAGAAGGGAGGGAAAACCAACTAAAGCAACAAGGAAAAGTTCACGGAGAGATCCAATGCCACCCACTAAGATTTAACTTTCCAATAATCTTTGTCCTAATGGTGTTAGCATGACAGGCCCCAGCATCTCTCGGCCTCCTGACTCTAGGCAGTGTTATATGTCATTGAGAGAGGGAGCTCTAAAAACCCTGCCACTTTCAAGAAATGAAGGAGGCCAAGGAGAAAAAAGTATGCAACTTTTTTTTTCTATGCCATTTTGATTCTTTCTTCTATATGCATAGACTTTTTTTTTTTGCCTTCTCAGTTTTAGGGGCCTTCTTTCTTTCTTTCTTTCTTTCTTTTTTTAAATCTTTCATTTGTACAGAATGATTCTTTTCCCCTCAGTTTAGATTTTCTTAGTTGAAATTCTCTCCCTGGCTCATACATACATACATACATACACACAAAACACAAACACACAACTTTTACCCTCACTGATCTTTATAATTCAGAGAAAGACTTCTACTTTCCCTTCCTATAATCTTATCTCTGATTAATCCATCTTCTACCAATTCCCCTTTGACAAAGACAGCCCCTCCAAAGCCCCTCACTTATTTTTTAACCTGTACTATCTGCTTTGCCTGGCTTTTGCTTGGGAGGCAAGGACAATTAAAATGAAAGATTAGGATTCGGCTGGGGGAGAGCATATGAAGCACATAAACCATTATTTTTTAATTCTCTTCCAAATTTCTTCCTTCTCTTGATATCATTGTTTTCTTCTCCCCACACTTTACCCAAGTGAAAAGATGTTTGTTGTAAAGCAAAAATAAATCATGAAGTGGGGAAGTGGAGATAGCCAGTCATTCTGGTCTTTAAAATGCCATTGTTTTGTTACATATCTGTTTCTCTAAACTGATTTTTTTATTGGTCCCAAACCTTTTCTGTCTCCATACTTTCCCCAAAGCTACTTCTCATCTTGGAATGTGCTTCCTCTTTCCAAATTCAACCTTTTTCTTTCAAGGACTGATATATTGCCTCTTCAGAAGTCTTCCCTGGCCACCAAAGCCTGAAGTATTCTCTCTTTCCTCAGAATTTCTAGAGCACTTAGTTGCTGTTGCTGGTTTTCTGCCATTTTGACAATGAATGAATGAATAGATGGAGGGATGAAGATTAAAGAACATTGTACGGCACTTACTCTATATTAAGTGGTGAAGATATAAATAGAAAAAGCAAAACAGTCTCTGCCTTCAAGAAGTTCACTTTCTAATTGGGGGAGATCACACATAAAGATAGTTAATCTATAGGGGAAGATGGAAAGGTTAGGAAGTCTTAAGGGTACATCAGTGGAGTGGATGGCAAGGCTCAGGGATCTTTATGCTGGAGTTGGTGGGAACTAGATGATAGTGTAGGGTGTGGAAAGGTATGAAAGGTAATAATGACTAGAGAGCCTTTGGATTCCATGGTAGGTTATCATTATATCATCAAAAAGAATACAACCCATGATGCCCTTATCACCTAAGCAGTGCAAACTGGGTGCATTCTGGGATACTTGGGCAATGTAGGCAGCAAATTATTGGGAGAATTAAATCACTGCTCTGATGGGTGGTTTTCCTACTGCCTAGTTAGCCCAGGAGACTTAATTAATTAGTTCTGATGTTATCTATAGAGGGAAAGAACTATCAGATATGCCCTAGTTTTCACAGAAGAGAGAAGCTTGTCATTTATGATAAATTATTTCCTATCATTAAAATTATGTTGTATAGTTAAGGTAGAGATGCAGTTCTCAAACTGTGATCTAGGAATCTTTAGGGATCCCTATGAGGTCAAAATTATTTTCATAATAATACTAATATGTTTTAATTCTAATTTTAATACAAATATAAATGTAGATTAAGTGTAGATATAGGGCTAGATGTGTATGCAAATATAAATGTAAATTCTTGTAAATCTATCTAGGGGTTTGCTGAAGCCCTCACAAACTGGCTTACAAGAACCAACTGTTAAATTTCTATTGTGAGCATTTACACCTTGGAAATCAGCATATGCTAGAAAGGGGTGTTTGATTTATTATTTTGTTGATTTCTAGATGATAGAAAAATGATGGAAAATATTAATAATGCACTTTTAAATGTGTAAAATGGATACATTTTCCCTTAGAAAGCTGATAGCTGAACATTAACTAACACACCCCTATATGTAAGCCATATAAACTAAAGCTCTTTGGAATTTTCAATAATTTTTGAGTACGAAAAAGTTTCAAGAACAAAAATTTTGAGAACTGCTAGGGTAGAGAAAGGAAAGAACTAAATTCTTATTATGGATCTAAAAATCTATAATCAAATGTTAGCATGACATCATCATTAGAGAAATTAAAAAAAATCTAGCATGACCTTAGGACAGCTGCTGAAGGTCCGATTAGAAGGATATAGATATCTTTTGTTGTCTTGAAATGTTATTTCAATCTGTTTTATTTGACTTTTAATGTGTTTGTCTGTTTAATGAATTGACAGGAACAAAAAATTAATCATCTAATAGATTCATTTGACACCCTGTTTCTCCATCATTTGGGACAAAAATCTGGTAATTAACCTGTGAGCTATTATCTAGGCTTCACTATGGACAATATTCTAATTATGGGACTTAAATTCAAATCTTTTCCATGATGTTTGTGATCTTGGGACAGACCCTGGAGACTCAGAGTTGCCATATAGCAATCTAAGTAGCCTTAGATGAACTTTAGTGCCTTAGATTCCTAAGGACATTGTAAACTCCCTTTAGATAGGGAATTTATTATATCTAATATTTTTTGAGTCTTCCGAAGAATAGTGTTTTACCCATAGTATATGCTTAGTATATACCTGAGTACATTTTAAAAAATCCTCAAAAACCAAAATTGAGACCGATTGATTTGAAACTAGAAATCAAAGAAACTTAAAAAATTGGTTGTTATAGTGAAATATTAATGTCCAGTTCTTCTCAACTTCTGAGTTATTTTCATAACTGAACATTTTTGCACATGAGAAGTATTATTTATATTGAGGTAAAGGAATATTCTCCGTACACTGTATTTGTTTTACAAAGGAGTTGATGGAAATGAATTGAATATGATAACTGCCTAATCAGTATGTCAGTGGTTCTTACAATTCTGATTAGGATACACATGGAAATAATTATTTCTAAAACTAAAACTAAAATGTGAAGGCTTTAGCCTGATAACTCAGATCATTAACACTGCCATGGATTATACTCTGGCTCCTACATATATATATATATATATATATATATATATACACACACACATATATGTATGTATATATGTATATGTGTGTGTATATACATATATATATACACACACATATATACCAAAGATTATACTGAATTTTTATCAACATTGTCATTAGAGGACTAATTGCCTGATGAGGTGATTCAATAAAAAATGGAGAGAGAATATTTGATTTAGGATGAATGTATTATTTATTGAATAAAAGTAATTTTAAACATATGTAGTATATATTAAATTATATATATATATTAGATAATAAAAAATGACAGCTTACACTTTCCAGACATATTACATATAGAACTATTATATATTTCACTAGTCTATTATATTTTTATACAATAAAATATTTATTGGTATAAATATTGACTTCATATTTATGAATTTGTGAGTATGTTGAACATGACATATAATGTCTAAGGTTTTTGGGTTCTTACAAAGCAGAATGTCCAACATCCATTAATAATTTGCTTTACCTTTTTTCATCAGACATATTAGTGACATCAGTTGGCATCCTCCACATCTTTACACCTAACCCAGAACACTGACATTTCAATGAGAAAGTTGTAAAAATGATCCCAATCTTGAGAAACAGTAAGGAAATTAAGAAGATATATATGTATGTAAATGTGTATACATACATATTTGTATATTTTTATGTATAGTTTTCATAAGTCTACTTTTAAAAACCCTACCACAATATGGGTTATTTTTTTTTCTTTTACACATTTCTCTCTGTTTTTGTCTTCTTTTTCATATTGATATTGTCTTCTGTTTCCAAAGGAGGACAAATGACATTATGGAGTAATGTCTAGACTTGCACAGAAGTTGAATTTAAGTGAGACAGAACTTCCACAGTCTTATTTTTTCTTCCAGAGACATTGAAGTATAGTGGGAAGAAAAAAGTCATTGATGATGATTGGGATGCAGTGGATGACTTTGGCATTTTTGATATCTGATTAAGTTTTAAGGACTCCATAACACTTGCTATAGTTGCCTTCATGGTGATGGGAACAAATTGTTCTCAACCAATAATTCTGCAGGAAAAAGTCCTCATGTGCTTGAGGTATATATTTCCCTAATCATCAGTGAATTAGAGATCTGTCAATTACTTTCAACTGGGTTTAGCTTACTTACAGGCTTGTATTTTGCCAAGGTGTGACTAATGCACATGCAACAGCTTTTTGGAATTACAGGTGAGAATTGGTATATATGGGGTGTTAAGAGAGGACTAGCACTTCTGATGTGAGGAATTAATGAGCCCTGTATAAGGCTGCTCATTGACCTTTGGTGTTCAACCAGTAACCCAACTCTCGTATTGATATATGCTTTATTCATAGATGGTTCAAAGGATAGAGAGGTTAGACATGAAGTAAGAAAGACTTGAGTTCAAATTCTGCCCCAGACACTTATGAACTGTAAAAGCTTGGATAGGCCATTTAATATATATTTGTCAGTCTCCTCATCTGTAAAATGGAAACAATACAATAATATCTACCTTCCAGGGTTGTTGTAAGGATAAAATAAAAAAAATTTGTAAAAAACTTTAAAGTACTATCTTAATATTTTTATAGATCAGCTTTTTTTGGTTGAGGTAGATCTATTGCCAATATAATTGTCTTGATATTTTGTCCTAAGACACCTCAAGTGTCACCCTAGAAAACCCATAATTGCCCCATACTAAGCTCTATTCTTGGTGTTGATCTTGGAATGGTCCAACCTAAATGAAAAAAAAAATGTTTTCAATACTGTCATATTAACATTTTAGATAATCTATCTAAAGTTTCAGTTAATCCTTGTAAGATAGGTACTGTTATTAACTTCATTTTATAGAAGAAAAAAAATTGAGGCACAGAGAGATTTAGGAGACTTGTCCTGGGTCATGCAGCAAGTTCATGTCTGAGGCAAGATTTGATAAAAATTTTCTCCTATAAAGGATTGCCCATAAAAGGACATGAGCATCCACAACAAGTTGGACAAGTCTTTCTTAGTGTCATCTTGAGTCAATGGTATAAAATTCAAAGAGAAATCAATGGGCTAAATGTTGACTTAGAAAATCATATATTGATGCTATGACTATTGCATTTTTATTTATTTTGTTAAATATTTATCAATTATATTTAAATCTAGTTCAGTCTGCACTAGTTTTGTCACTACTGGCAGCTCCCTAATTTGACACATTTTCAAAATCAGGCCTTTTTTATTCCAAGCAACTTTATGCCATCTAAATTATCTGAATTGAAATCATTAAACTTAAAAGTATATAGTTAAAAAGCAAGTTTCATTGGTTGTATTAATGTTCAATATTAAAATTTTAATATATCATTTAATAACGACAAATGAAAAGATAGAGGATGTTGGAGTACATTTATTGTATCTTTGGAGGTTGCATGAACTAATGATAAGTGGTGTTCAAAGAAAAATACTTAATATTAAAAGAAGTTAGGACATTGTTGAAAAGATTATGGTTCTTTACCTCTCTAAACAAATTCTATGTATGATTTTAAAATAAGATATCTGAGGTATTAAGGAAAATTCTACAAAGAGGGGCCTCTTATTACTCTTTACTAAGTAGGTAAGGAGGATTCAGAGATCTGAAAGAAAAAAAATATTTATTTGGATTTTTTGACTAGGTTAAAAAAATGGAGATTCTTTGCCTGAATTGCTACCTAGCTTTAATTACTGAATGGGTGCAGCCTCAGCCAAACAGGCCTGTTGAAGATCTTAACTTAAAAAGACCAAAGTCTTCCATTGCATCCAGAGGCATCTTTAGTTGTCCTGGTTTATATCTGGTCACTGGACCCAGATGGCTGGTGGGGGGGAGAGAGGGGGCAGTGTGAGTGAGGCAGGTAATCTTGCATAGTCTTCCATCACTTTAATACAATTCAATTGTATACCATGGCATCACTACCCCAATGTCATGTTCCTCTTTAAGAATGAAGACCAAACAATAACAATGCATATCCGTTTAATTTTTACTAATATATATCATAAGATGGCAGGTGTTCTTCCAAGATAGATGGCAGAAATAAATGTCATTTCATATTCCTAGGTTTCCATTTCTTTATCTTTAAAATGAGAAGTTTGGGCAAACTGGCTCCTAATATTTCTTCTGAATTTTACATGCTATGTCTTGGCAGCTAGGTAGTATCTGGGATAGAGCTCAGAAAACTTAAGAGTAAGGAAGACCTAAGTTTAAATTTGGTCCCACACACTTGATAGTCGTTTGACCCTGGGCAAATCATTTAATCTCTCCTGCCCTCACTTTCCTCATTTGTAAAATAATCACAACAGTGACAATCAAATGAAATAGCATGTGTAAAATGCTTTAAAAACTTTAAAGTGCTACATAAATGCATCTATTATTTTTGTAAAAAAAAGATAACAAGTCCTGTGTCCTAAAGGAAACAAAGAAGTAAGCCTTTCCAAATAGCCTTGCAAATAGTGAAATGCTGATAGGACATAGTGGTGAACACAAACTATAAAGAAGGATTTTTTTCAAGACCTTTTCTTTGATCAATGAAGGGAATTCAAAGTATGGAAATAATTTTCTGCTCAAGATAACTTATAAGGTCAGCAGGAAAAGTTTGTCCTAGTGGGTGAGAGTGAAGTGCGATCAAGCACAGGCGAGGCCATCACAGGCTACACCCCAACAAGCCAGCAGCAAGTCTTAGAGGGTGACTGAATCAGTGGTGGGGTCCTTCAGAGATTTAAGCCCACAGATTTTAAGGGAGTGGAATAAATGGTGAAAAAGAGATTGCAGAGAACTTTTTGCTGGCATTTGGAGCAGGACTCTGTTGCCTTGCCTACATACATTTTTTGGATTTCAGTAACAGGACAAGGAGGAGCATTAGAAGGAACTGGGACCCTGGATATAATTTCAGGGAGGAAAAGATTATTTATAATAATTCACAAACTAGAGCACAAGACAGAAGACCAATGAACACACCTCTTCTTATATCATACCATCTTGGAAGAACCAACAACTTCACAATTAGCTCTGAAAATAATAACACGAAAAACCTGAAGCTTGAAATAGTGCTCCTTTAACCCTGGGGAACAACATAAAGTTAGTAGTCAAGGAATTGACTGGGAAATGAGCAATCAACAAAAAAAGAACTTGATCATACAAAGTTACTATGGTGATAGGGAAGACCAAAACACAAATTCAAGAGAACACAACCATGTCAAAATAGCTGCACACAAAGCCTCAAAGAAAAATGTGAATTGGATTCCTGTCCAAAAAGAATTCATGGAAGACCTCAAAAAGGATGTTCAAAATCAAACAATAAGGGTAGAGGAAAAAATGGGGAATGCAAGAAAAAGATGAAAAAGGAGCTAACAATTTGGTAAAGAAAGAACCAAAAATACTGAAGAAAATAACCCCTTAAAAACAATAAGCCAAGAGACACAAAAAAATTTAGTGAAAAATTATTTTTAATAGAGTATAGAAATATATTTTGTCCTATGGGAAGTAAGGGAGAGGAAGGGGGAGGTTCAAAGAAGAAGGGAAAATTGGGAGGTGCATTGGGGGAAGTGGTAGTGTGAAGCAAAACTCTTTTGAGAAAGGAAAAAGAGACAGACAGAGAGAAAGAGAGAGAGAGAGGATAAAGAGAGACAGAGAGAAAGAGAGAGAGAGAGAAGGATAAGCAGGAAAAAATAGAGTGATGGAAAATGCACACTTACTAATCATAACTTTAATGCGAATGGGATAAATTCAACCATAAATAGAAGAGGATAGCAAAGCATATTACATTATTTAGACATAAAGGGTGATGCCATTAGATGAGCATGGAATAGTTTAGCTGTCAGATCTATAGTTAAGGGAAAGAATTTATGAATAAAGAAGAGATAGAGAACATTATAGGATGTGAAATGGATAATTTTTATTTCATTGAACTAAAAAAGATTTTGCACAAACACAACTAGTGCATCCAAAATTAGAAGGAAAGCAGAAAATTAGGCAATTTTTTTCTCTGCTAAAACCCCATTTCTCAAAAATATAGACTCAAAAAAAAATGGAGTCTAATTTATTAACCATCCCCCAATTGACAAAGTCAAAGGATATGAAAAGGAAATTTTCAGAAGATGAAATCAAAGTATATACAGTCATATAAAATGCTCTAAATCATTAGTGATTATAGGAATTTAAATTAAAGCAACTTGAGTACCACTTCACACCTAACAAATTGGTTAATGATGAAAAAGAAAATGACAAATATTGGAGGAGATATGGAAAGTTTGGACATTAAAGCACTGTTGGAGTTATGAACTGATCTGACCATTGTGGAGCGCAATTTAGAACTATGTCCAAAATACTATAAAATCATATCATGCATATCATGCATACCCTATAACTTAGCAATACCATTACTAGGACCCAAAGAGATTTTTAAAAAGAAAGAAAAGGATGGTATATGTACAAAAATATTTCTGGCAACTCTTTTGGTGGTGGAAAGAACTGGCAATGGAGAGAATGACCAACAAGTTGCAGTATATGATTGTGCTGAAATACTATTGAGCTGTAAGAAAAGAGCAGGATGCTTTCAGAAACACAGGGAAAGACTTGCTTGAATTTATGCAAAATGAAGTGAGCATAAGTAAGGAAACATTGAACACAATAATGGCAATATTGTATGATGATTAACTGTGAATGATTTAGCCATTCTGATCTACGACAATTCCTAAGGACTCATATTGAAAAATGCTATCCGCTCCCAGAGAAAGAACTGATGGATTATGAATGCAGACTGAAGCATACTCTTTTGTAAACTTTCTTTTTTTTGTGTGTGTGTTTTTTTTTTTTGTCTCTGTTTTCTTTCACAACATGACTAACATGGAAATATATTTTGCATGACTGCATATGTATAACCTATATCAAATTGCTTGCCTTATTAATGAGGGGGGAAGGGAAGGAGGAAAAGAATTCAAAAGTCAAAATTTTTAAAATGCAAATGTAAAATTTATTCTTATATATAAATGAAAAAACAAAATGTTAAAAAAAGAAATATAAATATTTAATAGACATGTTCTTTCAATAATTGAAAATTCTTTTCTTTGAAAGAGGGGAAAAGGGTGTATTCATTCAAAGTCAGTAAAAACATTTTGGTCAAATAGATGAGTCAACCAATCAACAAACATTTAAAATCACTTACTATGTTTCAAGCACTGTCTGTGACATTTGAAGATACAGAAGAAAATTCTGTACTTTGATATTTAGGCATAATTCTACTAGAAATAATTTGTATTGCTTTTGATTATTGTAATCTAAGCATCTTTGCATAGGCAGTGAATTAAAAATGGACAGAACCATTTAATAATTGAAAATCTGTTTCTCACAAGCTAGTTTGGAGGTACAGATATAGCATTCCCAGAAAGCAGACAAAATTTCACAAGATAAAATACACATATAGAGATCAGGTCAAACAAATAATTTTATTTTTGTCACACACCCCCTGAAGACTTACTTTTCTAAAATCATTGTCTTTCTTTGCTCTCCCCTTTTAAGTATTCTTTTCACCTGGTCAAAAGTGAACTCAAGAGATAAGAAAGATATTTCCATAAATCAAGGAAATTCCTTCCTTCTCTTAGCCTAATAATTACTTCTCAAGGTGAATTAATCAAGGTGCCCTTATCCTAATTACTTCAGGGAGAAA
Organism: Sarcophilus harrisii; assembly: GCF_902635505.1. Classification (NCBI taxonomy): domain Eukaryota; kingdom Metazoa; phylum Chordata; class Mammalia; order Dasyuromorphia; family Dasyuridae; genus Sarcophilus; species Sarcophilus harrisii. Next base: position 226,513,005 of record NC_045426.1, read on the forward strand.
TCTTTTTGTGGTGGTTCTGGATAAAGAGAAACATCACACTGTTTTGAAACTAAATTTAAAGATTAATAATGTTCCTCACCCAAAATTCATATTATGATAATTTTAAAATGCTTTCTTGCTATTTCTAAAAGCAGTGGTAAGGGACACATTAGTATGTTCCACAAAGAAGTGTTCTTCAGAATGCTGTCATAATAGATTTATATTAACCTTTCAGTTAAACTGAAAGATTTATCTTGCCAGTTTTTCCTCTTTCAAGTCTCAGATCTTGAAACCTGTTACTAATAATGAAATAGTTATTTCAGAGAACATTTATTTTTTAAAAGCCTCAGTATGAACAAAAAGCATTTGACATTGTTATGAGGTAGGGTGGATAGTAGGAAAGCTCTTGTACTTGCAGGCATTTTCCATAGTTACTCTTTTCTAGAAATAAATTATAATAAAATATTTCACATATTTAGAATTTAGCAGTTAATAATCTCAAATTTATCACTGTTATAAAGAAATCTGACAAGTTGCATATGTTGCAGATTATTCACTGATTTATCTAACAATTATTTCTCAATACCTAATATACAGAGATGGGGGTGGGGATGGGAATGGGATGAATGATAGCAACAAAATTCATCTGACAGAACAAAAAATCCAGAATATCAAGGGAATTTATGGGGAAAAATACAAAGGAAGGTGACCTAACAATATCATGTCTCAAACTATATTATTAAGCAGCAATCATCAAAACTATCTGGTACTGACTAAGAAACAAAGTGGTGGATCAGTGGAATAGACTTAGTACACAAAACATAGTAGTCAATGACTATAGCAACCTAGTTTTGATAAACCCCAAAATCACTATAGCTTTTGATATTAGAGTTCACTATTTGACCAAAAAACACCTAGAGAATGGAAAAAATAGTACACAAACAAGGTATAGACCAACATCTCACACCATATACCTAGATAAGGTCAATATGTGTGCATGAGCACACCGTAAGTAAATTATGAGAGCAAGGAATATATATAATCTATCTGTAAGATCTATGAGGAGGAGAATTCATGACCAGACAAGAGATAGAGAACATTAGGAAATACAAAATAGCTAATTCTGATTATATTAAATTAAAATATTTTTGAACAATCACAACCAATTTAACCAAGATTAGAAGACAAGCAGAAATTTGAGAAACAATTTTTATAGCAAATGTCTCTGATAAAGGTTTCATTTCTCAATATTTAGACAACTGAGTCAAATGGAAAAGGATACAAGTCATTCTCCAACTGATAAATGGTCAAAGGATATGAGCAGACAGTTTTCAGATGAAGAAATAAAATACATCTATAGGCTTATGCAGAAGTGCTCCAAATCATTTTTGATTAGAGAAACACAAATTAAAACTAACACCTCATACCTACCAGACTGGTCAATATGAGAAAAAAAGGAAAGTGATAAATGTTAGAGAGGTTGTACAGAAAATGGAACTCTAATTCACTGTTGATGGAGTTGTGTATTGATCCAATTCTGGAGAGCAATTTGGAACTATGTCTAAAAGGTAACCAAATTGTGCCTATCCCTGTAACTAGTAGTATCACTACCAGCAGGAAAAAAGGGAAAATGTTTATAGGATTTCTTTTTGTGATGACAAAAATATTGAAAATTGCGGTTATCATCAATAGGGGAATAACTGAACAAGCTAATGGTATATGAATATAACGGAATACTATTTGTAATAAGAAACAAACAGGCAGATTTCAGAAAAATTTGAAAATTCTTAAATGAACTGATGCAAGGTAAAATGAGCAGAACCAGGAAAACATTCTATACAGTATTAAACATTGTATGATGATCAACTATGATTGACTCAGCTTTTCTCAGCAACATGATAATCCAAGACAAGTACAAAGGATTAATGAAGGAAAATGATATTCATAACTAGATAAAGAAGTGATAGACTCTGAATACAGTTTAAAGCATTTTTTCCACTCACTTTACTCTTTCTCATGTTTTTTCCCCTTTTTGATCTATTTCCTCTTTCACAACTGTGACTAATGTGGAAGTATGATTCACGTAATAGACATGTATAAACTATATCAAACTATCATGTTCAGAAAAGGGAAAGGAAAAAGGAAGGGAGGGAGAAAAAAAATGGAATTAAAAATACTGTAAAAATAAATATAAAAAATTTTCTTGACATATATCTGAGGAATAGAAACTGGAATAAGTTGGAATTCTAGGGATAAATGTAAACTTTTTCACATATATTTTTAAAAAATCAGTTGTACAAGTATAGCATAGGAAGATAGGCAATATTGATGAATAATGGAAAATACATTTGCATATATAGGATGGAACCTTGACTAGATTTTCTCATATAGGTAATTTAGAAGTATTACAAGATTTTATCTTTATAAATGGAGTGATGAAATTGATGTTTAAAGGCAAGTTTAGTCAAATAAATAATATGGAGAATGGAATAGGATGATTTTGAAAGAAAATAAACCAATGAGTAGGAAACTGCATTAGTAAAAGACAAAGCTTCTTAAACTATGAATCTCAATCCTATATAGGGTTATGTGGAAACTGTGAAATTATGACTGATAATCAATAAATATTTGGTTTGTATACTTATTTTTTATACCTATATACTGGGGTAAACATAAAAATTTCTTGGTTGAAAAGGGAGCATGAATGGAAAAAGTTTAGGAAATTCTTGTCCAGACTATTGTCTACTAGTCTATAAATAACCAGGCAGGTATTTTACATAAGACAGTTGTTTGTGTAGTTCTGTGTTACAAAAAATGGAACAGAACATGGCTATAAGTATATTAATGGAAATAAATAATTACTCAGAAAGTCAAATGATGGGGTATAAAAATTATGTGTGCCTAATACATTATTATTTGATATTTGTGATTCTTGCAGAATTTTCTTGCAGATTATTTAATCATTTCTGAAATATCATTTGTTTAAGAATGGGGTGGACATGATACCTAATGAGTTTTCATTTGGATAATTCTATATTCTTGGTCATAGAGTGTATAAGCAATGAAACCCCAGGGAATTATATATCACAGGTGTTCACAAGTGCTGGAAAGAGTAAGAGACAAAAGCCCTATGGAAAAATTAAATTATTCTAGGAAAGTTCTAGGGGAAAGTGTATTAAGGTTTAACTCAATATGATCTTTGAGATAATTTGTATAACAAGCTTGTGATTCATGTTAAGTCCACACAAACTCCATCATAAATAACTTTGTGTGTATAACAGCTGATCTTTAATATCATTTTAAACTGTAATGAAAATGGAATTCTTGATGTCCATATGCATATAGTCACCTTCAGCTTAGTATAGGTTGTATTGTTTAAAAAGTCACATTCATTGGAGCAGTTTCTATAATCAACAATAATTAGACAAGTTGCTCTAGACAATAATGATTTTGGTTCACCACAGTGAATACATATCTTTGTAGTTTGGCAGTTACATAGCTGTATTCATTCCTCTCCTCCTGTCCCTACCCTCCAAGAGAAATTGCAAAAAATACACTGTGCTGAAATGAGAATATTTGGCCTGAAGGATTTGAAGTTAGATGCTCAGAGTCAGAGTAGGAGGCATTGGTTTTTAGGATTGTATTTGTTTTAGCTTCCAGGTCCAATGAAACAGATGTAGAGATTGTTTGGTTTAAAGACATCTCTCTTCTAATTCTTGGTCTTAAGAAGTTCTGCCAGAGAGAAATAAATTTGAATTGAGTATGTCTATTTTCCTCCCTGCTGTTTGGGAGTTGGGATTGTTTTTATTCTGCTACAATTAAGGAAAACCTACTGTTGTCCCTGGATGCTCCATGAAAACAATATATTTTTCATGGAGCATCCCAATGTGGAACCCTTTAAAATAATTAAGTGAATTAATTATTAGAGCTATTTGTCACAGAAAATGTGAGTTTGCTCTGATAAAAGATGCTAGATAGGTCATTTCCAATAATTTGTAAGATTTTATGTTTCAAAAATTTTCCCTCCCTTCCTTAGTTTCCTTCTCCTTAAGATAGCAAGCAATCTGATACATATACACTACTTTTAAACATATTTCCATATTTGTTATATACATTGTATTTAGAGCATTCCTACTTTTACTTTCTATTGTCAACCTTAGTAGTTGCCAGTTAAAGTCTTCTACCAGTACAGTAACCAAAACAAAGGAAAATAAATACATAGTTGCAATCTTTTGATGAAAACAGTAACAACTCAAGCAGTTCACTTTTTTCTTTTTTTAAAATTGTATTAAATACAAAATAAGAAAAAAATAGAATAGAAAAAGAGACAAAAGGAAAATAAAAAAACAAAACTTTAACATTGTCCCAAAATGTTGTTTCAAAATAACTTCATCCATATCTGATAACAAAACCCCAATTTTCTATGAAATAATATAACCTGCTTAATATCGAAAACAAGCTGTATTATTGCTTTCAAAAAGAAAGGATAAAGTGGATTTGTTCTTTGAATCAAGAAGAAACTGGGCGTGATCACTTAGTAGAGAGACTTCTAGACTGTCTGTAATCTTCCCGATGTATTCTGATAGTAAGTTAAAGTGTCATGTCTGATCTGCCCCAGAATCCAGCATGATATGATCCAATGTAGATTCTCCTCCTGTTTTGGGATGTCAATAACCCCCTGCCCATATTCTATCCCTACTCAGACTCAAGCCTGGGTTTTAGAAAGGTGATCTGCTTCACAATTGCTTTTGTGGCTTCCTGTTCCTTTGTTGGGGGATCCTGGTTTTTCCAAGCCAGAGAAGGTGGAAGGAACTTGTTAACAAAACCTTGTCTCCAAAATGTATCCATTTTTTACTCTCTATGGCTTTAACCTGCAGGTGACTGTAGCAACTCTTTAGAACACCTGTCTAGCCAACCAACCTAACCTATTCCAGATTTCCCCACCCTCAGACAATTCCATTCACCTCAGGACTGGTATTTTGATTCTCTGTTATAGTCCCAGGTCTTTGTAAAGACCAATTTTATGTATTTATGGCTTGAATTTAGACATCCCTAGAACATATCTCTCTTGAATAATAGCTTTAGAATGGGAGAATGCTGGGGAAAAGCAAACAGCTGCAATGGAAGGCAACAAGGTCACCCAGATGGTTGTAGCTACTAATTATGTCCTCAAACACTTTTAAGGGTCATTAAAAAGTATTCTCTATACTAGTATTAAAGGTGTCTTGGTAGAAACTAGCAAGTGACAAGAAGTGCTGAAAGCAGAAAGAGTTCTCAAGAAGAAAATAATCCAGGAAAAAATCATTGATGCAGAGATTAGAAAGACTAAAAGGAGAGAGGGGGGAGAGAAAGTTAAGATTGAAAGTGGAATGCACCATGGAGGGACTTTCTGTGTATGTATTTGAAGATAAAGAAATGACAAACGAAGGCTGGGGATGGTAGCCCACTAGTGAACAGGAAATCGGAATAAGAATATATGTGGCAAGTAGTTGGTCTATATTCTGAGTTATGTTTTCTTGTTTTTTTTTTCAATGAATTGATGCTAATGTTAGGGACTGTAATAAGAAAACTCTATACAATTCTGTCAAAGCCATAAATGGGAATTACTTTTGCACCTGGGATAAAATTAGTTGAACAAGAGGCTGAAACGCTGCCATTCCTACTAATTCCAGGCACACTATTTAACATGGGCCCGAGGGTAAATGTTGTGAATAGTCCTTGGTTAGGTAGAATCTGCACAGGGAGGGATGGGCTTGGGAAAGAAGTATAGTGACATAACCCTCTTAGCATAACCGTCCAAGAAAAACAAGGGATTGCCTTTCCTTTCCACAGTGTTTTTCCATCTCTCAATCTTCTGTTGACCTCATCCTACCTAGAGCCCAACACCATCAGGAAGAAGTATTGGCCCTCTGAGATGAGGAAGCATATATGAACCCCTGGATTTCAGTCCCGTGGGGACAAACCCTCAGTTGGCCAACATACAGATGGTTACAGCTCTGGATACTCTATATTTAGAGGACTAATTTTTGCATTCCCTGTAGTCTCTGCAGGGGAAAAGAGAGCATTTCAGAAAAACAATCTTGTTTATGACCCCCCCCCCCATAACATTCTTTTACCTGACATTACATTTTTGAAAAACCAATTAACAAAAAAGTAGGTTGGTGAGCCTTTATTCTAAACAGAGACTAAACAGAGACTGAGAAAAACTATTCATGGATTATTCACATACACCCATTTTATTTTATTCACACATATTCCTTGATTTTCTATTTTTATTCTTAAAAAAACATTTTGACTTCTAAAATGCTTCAAAGCCCCTGATATCAGATAAAAAATCTCTCCAATTTTTTTGGATGTATTCTCCCATACATGTAATTGTTATTCAATCTCTTGTTCAACTTACTTTATTCTAGATGCAAGAGTAATTCTCACTTATAACTTTGATAGACTCTTATGGAGTTTTCTTATTATACCCTCTAATGCTAGCATCAATTCATTGGGGCAGAAAAAAACAAAAACCAGGCAAACATAAGCAAAACATAGAAATTATTTTCTTCATAAAATAGCATTTTATAAATTTTAAAAGATTGCCTTCCCCATCTTCTGTATAGTCTCTCATACAAATATTTGTATTTCTACATTGCCAGTGATCCAAACCCATGATTTCATCAATATAGAGAATCTTGGTGTTGAAAGGCAGGAACTGCTTTTTGTTTGGTTTTATTTTTTGGTCTGACAATTCTCAGTGCTTAGTACAGTGTATGACAAATAAATTTCTGCTCATTTATTCATGTGAAATCCCTCCATCAATTCAGATCAGCAATGTATTGGTAAAATTACAGCCTTAGAGAATTGTTTAAAGGCACTGAGCAATTAGGAGATTTACTTAGTTGCACTGTTAGTATGGTTAGAGGCAAGATTTTGATTCATGTCTTTTTGATTTTAAGGTCCTACATACTATTTTTGTTGCTGTTCAATTGTTTCAGTCATGCTCAACTTTTTCTGATGCCATTTGGAGTTTTCTTGATAAAGATATTGAGACAAACAAGGTTAAAAGACTTGCTCAGGTTCATCCAACTAGTAAGAAATTCAAGGCCAGATTTGAACTCAGATGAATCAGGAAGATAGTCTTCCTGACTCTAGGTCAGGTACTCTATCCACTATGCTACCTAACTGCTTGTCTATATATTATATCAAAATCTTGGAATGTCAGAGTCTTTAAAGGCCGTTCTGTCCAATCCATACTTGATAAATAGTCATCCAGATTCTTGAAAACCTTCAGTGAAAGGGAAATCCCTACATTCCAATGCAACTCATTCCATTTTGTGACAACTCTAATTATCAGAGAGTTTTTCCTTATATAGAACTGACATCTGCCTCTGAAACTTTCATTCCTTGAACCTAGTTTTCTTCCCTCTAGGGCCAAACAGAAGAAATCTAATTCTCCTTCCACATGTCATCCCATTGGATACTTGAAGGTAAATGAGAGTGAGCTTAGTGACAATCCCAACCAGTTTGTGATAGAAACAATCTGACTTATTTCCTAAAAAGTCAAGTCAAATTAGTAGCCAACAGAAACAAAACTGTATTTATTCAAAGGCATTTGGGGAGAAGTTAAAAGAACAAAAAAAGGGAAGGTATTGTTTTAAATATAGCTCTCTTCAAATAAAAAAAATTGGTTCTAGAATTCTGCAGCTGTTAAAAAATGAGTAATTGGTACATGACAGAAATACTTCACTATCACATACATACAAAAAAAAAAAATCCCCCTATAAAATCCAGGACAAAAATGAGTCAGCAATTCTGTTTCTGTATATTTATTAGTTGTGCTAATTACAAATGTATACATATTCCCAAGGCATGATGCTTCATTGACTTTCACTTTCTGGATTCTGAATTAGTCTTCTTTGTTCCAGAGAGACAAAGGAAACAAAGGACAATATAACAAACTACATATTTTTCCTTATCACTACTATGTCTTTAACCTTCCTAGGTCCCCAAAATCAATATACACAGTTCTTTTTAGTATTGGGTGTGTATTGACGTAAGGGGAACTATAAGAATAATCAACTTTCATTTCATGGGTCAAAAGTTTCATCTCTAGTTTTAATTGTGTTAATAATATTGCCAAGTTTGAGAAAGAGTTTTTTATTCTTTAGCACATCATTTGTTGATAATGAAGTCATAAATATACTCACATGCACATGACCTCTGTCTCTCTCCCTCACACTCTCAATCCATACACACCTGAGCATACAAGCTCATAAGAGCTGACTGCTTAAAATAGAAAATCTAGCCACTGCAGTTTCTTTTCTTATAGAATATAGAATTTTCTAATAGAAATTCTTATAGAATTGTCCTATGGGATACACGAAGTCCAGTTCTGAAGTGGTTTCTCAGAGATCAGAAAGGAGAGTTTACTGCAAGTCTTCAATTTAGAAGAAAAGTTTGTTTTTCCTTAAGGGGTTGCTAAAAAAAGTATAACAACCCAGCCCTCACCATATGTTTTCCTGGAGGGGGAAGGAGGAGGGACAGAACCTACTAGATGAATGCTGACTAAACACGGCAGGGTTAGATTCCATTCCTTGCCAGTCACTAAACTATTGAAATAGTCTTGGCTAGACTATCAAGTTGAAGTCTATTTAGTAAAAGGCCTGAGGAGACTATTTGTCTTTTGAATTCTGAAGTAGGGTATAGATTAGTCTGCAACCAATAAGCACAATTTTTTCCCAGGGTAACAAGAGAGATCAGTAATGATCCCATGGTTCTTTTGCCTCTCATTGAAATTCAGTATAATGGTTTCCAAAAAACTGAGTGGAAAGAAAAATTAGTCTTGATTTGAATTCTATCCTGGGGTGAAAAAATAGTCAGGGGGAAATTAAGAAACAAAATGAAATATAGATTCAAAGAATAGGAAGGGGTCTTCAAAACATATTGTCCAATCTCTTCTTCCCAGGCAGGACCATGTCTAAAGTTTCACTGACCTCAGGATTTGAAGGCCACACCAACCTGGAGAAGAATTGCTTCTATAACAATCTGACAAGGCATTATCCAATCTTTGTATGAAGGTCTCAGTGAGGAAAAAGATACCCACTTTTTATTGAGGTAACCCATTCAATTTGTTGGGTAGCAATCATTGTTAGGAAGTTTTTCTTTAGACCAGATTTATAGATATCACTTTACTGCCACCTCCTACTGATAATTTTGATTTCTGGGGAAAATTAGGATAAATATCCCATGGGACAATTCTTTAAATATTTAGGGGAAAACATCAATTTTTACCTAATTTTTCTGAAAGTTAAATATGTCAGGTTCCTTCAATGGATAATCAGATGACTTAATTGTTTATAAAATAAGTTCACCAACCTGCCTTTTGGATGTTTTTTAGTTTATAATTTTGTCCCCTTGATTTGGGGACATAGAAATAAATGCAATATTTTAGAAGTTCTTTAATCTGGGCAGAGTAATTTTCTATAGGGTCTATCATGTTCCCAGCATAGCAGCCTACTCCTAAAAATAAATTTGAATTTGCATGACCTTTTTCAGGTGCCTTATCACATTGAGTCATCTTTAGTTCGAAGAATACTTGAACTTTCAGATTTCTTTTAGACAAATTTTGTCTAGCTTTTTCATGTTGTATATTTGTGAAGTTGATATTTAAGCCCAGATTTATATTTGTTCCTATTAAATTTCATCCTCTTGGATTCAACCTCTCAATCTTTTGAGATTCCAGTTGTTACCCAATGGATTAGCTATATATTCACAAGCTTTGTTTCATCATTAAATATGATGGTATCTATGCCTTATTGAAGTAATTGACGAACATTTAAAATAGTACAGGGGTAAGCATAAATTTCTTAGACATTTTCTTTAAAATTGTCATTGAACTATTGGCTATTATTAATCATTGAACACTGAATTACTTTGTCAACCATCCATCCAGGGCTGAATCTACCCAAGTGTACTATTTTCTAGCCCATTTTTCTTTCCCTTAATTATAGTCAATTAGTTAATATACATTTATTGAGTACCTATTATGTGCCAGGCACTGGGAAACATTTATATACATACATACATACATATATATACATATATATGTATAAAACAGTCTTTGTCTCAAGGAGTTTAGTGAGAGCGACATCATATAAATAACTATGTACAAAAACAAGCTATAAACAGGATAAATTGCAGATAACCAACAGAGGGGAAAACATCAGAATTAAGAAGGTTTGGGTATGATATAGCTGGGGGTCTGAAGGAAACAAGAGCTAGAAATGAGAAAGAGACAGAATTTCTCTCAGTCAGTAGTCAGTAGATATATGTGGAGCAAGGAGATGGGAGTGTCTTATTTGAGGAACAGCAAGGAGACCAATGTCACTAGATCAGTGATTAAGCAGTAAGGTTTAAGAAGACTGGAAAGGGATGTGTGTGTGTGTGTGTGTGTGTGTGTGTGTGTGTGTAGGTTATGAAGGACTTTGGTCATCAAATAGAAGATTTTATATTTGATCCTGGAGGTCATAGAGAGTCACTGGAATTTATTGTGTGTGTATGTACTGATGTTGTTGTTGATGATGATGATGATGATAATGACATGGTCATACTTGTGCTTTAGGAAAATCATTTTGGTAACTGAGCATAGGGTGGATTGGAGTGTAGAGAGGCTGTGATATAGAGACCAACCATTAGGATATATGAAGTGATGAGGGCTTGCACCATGGTGGAGGCAATAGAGAAGAGAAAAGGTTTATAAGAGAGACATTATGAAGGTAAAATTGACAGACCTTGGTGAATAGATAGGATTGGGATGGTGGTGGGAAAAAGTGAGGATTTTAGGATGACATTACGGTTGTGAACCTAGCTGACTGGGAAGATGGTGATACCATCAACAGTTATAGGGAAGTTAGTAAGAAAGGAGTATTTGGGGGAACAATAATAAGTTCGGAATACAGTGAGTTTTATCTAATGCTTTTCTAAAATTTAAAGCAAATTTCTAAAGCATTACCTAGATCTACTAGTTTAGCAAGCCTTTGCATTAAAAAGGAAACAAATTTAATCTATTCTTGATAAAAATCATGTGGGATCTCTGTAACAACTACTTCTTTTTCTATATCTTCATTAACCATTGTTTGAATAATATATTCTACAATTCTTCCAGAATTCAAGTCAACATCATTGGTCTACGTCTCCAGATTGTATTCTCCTCCCTTTTTGGAAAATTGAAACAATTGTCTGCCAATTCTGAAGTACCTATTCAATCCTCCATGATCTTTGGAATCATCAACACTGACACTAATCACATCTATATTCTTTCAGGACCCTATGCTATCATTCAGACAGGTCTGGTGACTCATTAGGGACAGCTAGATGGTCTCCTATTATCTCCTTACTTCCCCTGATTGTTAACTCTCTATTAGTTGGTTTTGTTTTGATTTCTAGACTGCTCCTACTGAGAAAATAGAAAGCAAAATGAGTTGAGTAACTATGTGTTTCCCATGTCTCTGTTCTATGTTACCCTTAGCTTTCCTTGCAAACCCCAGCTAGTTCAATCTTCAGTACTTCTGACACTATTCTTAAAGAATCATGTCATGCTTCTATATTCATCTTGTTTTCTGCTCTTGCTTCCATATGCTGTATATATTGGATAATTCCAGTACTTTCACGTTGCTTTTTTTAGACAAAGATACCCCTTTCTCTTTCATATGATCATTTCTTTTTATGCCTTCAGAATTTCTTGAAAGTTTCCCATTCCTCTTAGGCTCTCTTCTAGAATTTCAGTCCTTGACTTCTTTGTATTCTTTCTATAAATCATTTGAAATTTATTTTCTCCTAATCTCAGGTGCATGTTAGACCATGCCAGGATTTTCTTTTCATTTTCTTTTCTCTTCTTTGATAAATTCTAAGGTGGATATGGTAATTTTTCCTTAAGATTTCCATTATTTCCCCTTCAGTAATCAATTTGTTCTTGATGAGAATCAGATTTAGAATAGAATTCTTCCTTGTTGATTCCTCTATCTTTTGGAAGATAACATCATTAAGGCAAATACAGAAAGTATTAGCTGCCCCCTCTTTTTTTGGCAGAGTGGACCTTCTGGCTGGTGTTGGACTAACTGAACTTCCTCATAACTACCATATTGTCATGCTTTCTCTGCCAACTTACGATCTGTTTCTCATTCTATCCAAGTGGTCTGCAATATAGTCTGATGATAATATCATTTCTATTTCTGCCTCCCTTGATATTTACTCAAATATTCTCCAACATTTTTCTTCCATTCTGGTTCACGAATTTCTTCACATAAATAAATCTTCTTAATGTATAACACTGCTTCAATTACATTTTTAAACCTATTTTCTTCTTTTAAAATAAGGAATACCTTCCAGAATCATATTCTGGATCTTTGTCAGTTCTTGCAAAATTTGCAAAATTAGAGGAGATACCCCAAAAGTTCATCTGGACTATTTGTGATTAATCTGTGATAGAGCATTCCAAGTTCATATTGGTCTAATCAGGCACAGCCGGACACAGTGTAACTTGATTCTAACATAGTGATATTACATTGGTCCTCTTCAAAAACAAAGGACAACAGTAAACAAATCCCACCAAGTTTTAGTGGTTCCTTTGAGGTCAAATTAGCCTTGGTAGTTCTTCTCCACCAAGGTTCAGTGTTACTTCTAAGGTCAAGGTGACAATAATACTCATCCCACCAAATCTCAAAGATACCTCTGAAGGCAAATTAGTCTTCTTAGTTCACATCCCACCAAGTCTCCATAATATTCCTAAAGTTATTTGCCTCAATATGTTAGGATTTCTAGTTCAACTTAATAAATATGTATACTCTGTACTTTTGTATAGAGGTATTTGGAATCATTAGTTTTATTACTGGCCTTCCTAATTTGGTTTCAAACTTCAATCATCTTAAAATCGTCAGATCCCTTTTTGGATTCTAAGGGAAGACTAGGGTAAAGTAAGTGTAAAAGTTCTTTTTTCTTAATTTTCTTCATTGAAGGTCAAAAGTAGATAGCTTTTTGAAAGATTATTTTTACCTATAGTGATAAGGTTTAGTTAGATCTATTTGGTGTAATGGCAATGTGTAGGTAGGAAAAAAATAGAATGATGTATGAATCTATAAATATAATTCCTTTCACTATCAAAACTATGTGCATTCTTATTTTGTTTGCAAACCCATAATTAATTTAATGAAAGATGTTTGTAGCTCTCTATGAAACAGCATTTGTTAGTCATAAACTTGAAAGATATATAATGGGATTCAGGAGATGTGAATTTGATAATGATATTGCCTTCTGTCTACAGTGAAGCTGCTTTATGGACAAAAAGTGTTTAGGTGTTGATAGTTGGCAGTCTCATCTCATTTTAGGACTTACTTGAAGTAATAGAGCACAGTTATTCCTAATGGTTCTAAAGAAAACTTCCATACATCTTCTTAGGACTTCTTGGTCCTCCCCATTATCATTTAGGAAATTCTCTTTGACATGTATTCTTACCTATGTGAAAAAAGCATTATTATTAAAAACAGAAAAATATTTACGAGAGTAAAGGCACCAGTGATATTTATATTCTTCCTTTTGATCTCATCTGAGAATTGAAAATTTCCACTTTATAACTAGCATAATCACATCTAGACTAATTTTATATTAACTTGGTTCTGATTCTCTAGGAAGAAAAACACAGCTTCCTACTTCTTAAATTAATCTTCAAGGATTATTGATCATATAAAAAGCATTTGTGGTTCACACATACAAAATGACACAGAGATACTTGTACTACTCAGGTTTTCTGGGCACTCAAATCTCAACTGGTTTTGGTTACTTAAAGCCAAAGTGAAAACCAGCTCTGAGCAGAACTATTTCTACTCAGGATCTGAATACTCCCAGGTAGCATTTATAACCACTAGGTGGTGCTGTCTGGTAAGGTTGGCTTTATAGATGGAAAAAAGTAAAATTACTCTCCCTCTCCCCTATTTAGAACACTATATGTGTAAATCGCAATCCTTCACAGCTTCTTCTTTCAGCTTACTCCATGGATATAACCTTCTTTCAGTACATATTTCTATCCTGCTCTTTGGTGCAGACCCATTAAAACATTTAATTTGCTTAGGAAAGGATAACAGGAGGAGTCAACTTTATTTTGAGGCATCAGTATCTTTATTCAAGAAGCAATAGACTAAGAAGATAGTTGGTCATGATTCACATGGTTTCCCTTGCTACTGAAAAATTTATAAGAATTATTATATGTAGTTACAGAAGAGGAAGAGGAGGAAGAGAGGGAGGAGAAAGAAGAGCACAAGGACAAGGAGCATTTTAAAGGGAATTTTCTGCCTAATTTTGAACTTGGGACCTCCCATGTGAGAGACAAACATACTAGCCATAACACTACAGAAACCACCTTAGTAATTAGTAAAAAATAAAAAATCATTAAATTCTTTCATGAGTCCCCAAACTAAGATAAATAACCATACCTATTTTAGACCAATGTTCGAACTTCTGTTATGCTTAGTTCTATGTAGTACAGGCCATTTATTGATCTCTTCCACTGCAGTTTCTCTGTAAGCAATTGAGAATCACAAAGAATTATGACTAGATATAGTTTCATCTTAAATAATAGAATTTAAGAGCAGCTTAAAGAAGCAGGGAAAAATTTGAAAGTAAATCATTTATAGCCAGCAGTTGAGGGATGTAAGACTTTCACTGCCCTTTCACTGGTCTCACTTCTTATTTGTTTCAGTCACACACCCCTTGGTGAGAGAGAGGAATCTCTAGCCACACCAACACATTAGTTTTGGTCTCCAATCAAAGTGCCTCATGTAGGTTCTCTATATCCCCAGTCATCAGACAGTAGCCCACCATGATATTGCTGCTATCACTTATAATTAGTGTAATCTTTAAAAGGACGCATAGGTATGCTTGTGGAATTCTTTTGGTGCCTATGATTTTTCACATGGACTCATCATTTATTCTTTTTCCTTCTGCAACTGAGTCTCTTCTAATATCAAATTGTTCTTCCTAATTATACAATTCTTATGAGGTTGCTCCCTTGCTCAAAAAAACATTCCATAATTCTGTACTTCTTAATCAAGTAAGGCAGCCAGATGGTACAGTGGATAGTGTGTGTACAGTGGATAGTGAGGCAGGAAAACTCATCTTCCTGAGTTCAAATCTAACTCACTTGCCTATTAATTATTACCCTGGTCAAGTCACTCTTGTTTACCTCAATTCCTCATTTGCAAATTCATTTGGAGAAAGAAATGGCAAACCAGTCCAAACCAGTCTAGGAACATCAACAAGAAAACTCCAAGCGGGGTCAGGAATAGTAAGGTATGACTGAAAACAACTGAACACCTTATAATAACTTAGGATGGCATTTAAGGTACTTCAGAATCTCACTACTTTCTAGATTTCTTCCTCATTATGTTTTTCCTTATATTCCAGTTTCCATTGTAATATTTTCAATTTTCCATATACTAATTTCTATTTCCTTAACATGTTCAGTGTTTTCCTGCCTTTAAGATTTGTTTACAAAGTTCTCTTTTTCTGGAGTATCCTCTAGAAATATCTCCACCTCTACAAATCCAACTAAGTTTTCAAGATGAAGATCATATACTTCTATGATTCTTCTTAGTTGTAAGGGATCTCAAAGGTCAGCTACTTCAGGGAACTTCTGGTAAATGGTGAACAACTAGCTTTCTGAAAAAAATGAACATGTGACATTTTAAAGTTTATTCTATATTCTTACTATTTCTCCATTATTTTCCTAATTCTAGACAATCAACAAAACAATAAATCAAGTCCTGATTTGTAGTGTTTGCTAATTTCCAATGTATAAATAATCACACTGAAAATTTCACAGTTGGGTCTTGCTGGCTTCAGTGCATCCTAGACTTAGTTCAATCTATAACTGAATAAAAAGTCTCTCTACAACACATATATGAGAAACTTTCCTTGAAGACTTCTAGTTAGGTCAGGATTAATGTTTTATCAGGATACTATGTGACTTCATATACTTGACAGTTGCCTTACAAAACTGGCACTTGTAAATTGAAAGCTTCTATAACTTCAGGGATTCTTAACCTGGGCTCACAAACCCCCAAGGGATCCATATAGCAATTTTAGATAGGAAAGAATTACATCTTTGTTTCACTAATCTTGAACTGAAATTTAGCATTTTCTTTAATTATGAAAGTAGACATCAAACATTATTGTGAGAAGGGAATTACAGGATTCACTGGATTGACACAAAAATGGTTAAGAACCCTTGCTCTATTTAATCAAACACTTTCATTAGTCATACAAGTAACTAAATAGTGCAGTGAATTAGAATGTCATCTTGGAGTCAGGAGGACCTGAATCCAAGTCTGTTCTCAGATACAAATGACCTTTTTGATTTTGTCAGATCCAACCAACTTAACTAGCAGTTGCCTCAGTTTCCTCAATGGGGATCATAAGATCACCTACCTCTCAGTATTATTGTGAGGATGTAAAGCACTTACTACAATGCCCAGCACATAATAGGCACTTTAAAAATGTTTATTTTCTTCTTCATATTTCTCCACTATTTTCCTAAAGACACTGAGTTCATCTAGATGCATCACCATTTCCAGGTAATTTATGTTTCTGATGACTTTTTTCCTTGTCAATTGATAAAAGGGGAAAATGATCTCACAAGTACTCAAATTGCTAAAAGCCAGCTAAGTAAATGAAAAAAAACCTTTTATTTGTCTTTATGATTTGTTATTGTTCAATTAATTTCAGTTATGTCCAAATTTTTGTGATTCTTTGGGGCTTTCTTGTCAAAGCTACTGAAGTGGTTTGCCATTTCCTTTTCCAGTTCATTTTACTGAAGAGAAAACTGAAGCAAACAGGATTAAGTGACTTGCCAAGAGTCACACATTTAGTAAGCATCTGAGACTGGTTTTGAACTAAAAAAAAATGAATTTTGCTAATTCTAGGCACAGCATACTATATACTGTGTTATCTAGCTGCTTCTTTATGATAGAAATCCGATAGTATCCAACAATTCATCTCAATTTCATTTCTTTTTCTCCTCATAGGTATAGATTAAAGCTGGAAGGTATCTTTACAGTTATCAGTTGAACCCCTTCATTTTATAAATGAGGAAACTGAGGCTCTGAGAGGGTAAGCAATTTGTCTAAAGGCCCACAATTAATACTTCAAAAACACTTCAAACTCATGTCTTCTTGACTATAAGTCCAGTATGCTAACCACAACATCATGATTTCTGACTGTTTTATGTCTATAATTTCTTGAAAATTCCTATTCTCTTCACAATTCCATTTTCTTGCATTAGTAACTCACATGGGTGGCCTTAGAGCTTCTAACAATAGGAATTCCCCACCCCCCATATCTCCAAGTTTTCTTCTCTTGGCCATTATTTTTCTTAAACAAACATTAATATAAAACAATCTCCAATTCCATTATGTTGAAATTCTTTTGTGTCCAGCCAGGCTGGATTTACTCTATAATCTGTAATGAATGTGGTTGGTTCTATTGTGTTTGATTTATTTTACCACATAGAGAGAACCTTTGTCTATACTTGTCTTTACAATAATAACCTCCTTTACCTTTTGTAACATTGCACAATTCTCAGGTTTTTCTGATAGGACTTACTTCCTGTCTTCCTACCTGACTGTCTGCTCCTCTTCTGTGTCCTTTATTTGATCATACTCCAGGCTTTGCCTCACTAATTATAAATTCACCTTAAGACTGTATCATTTCAATGATTGTTTGTATACAGATGGCTCCCAGATCCATTATCTAGTCCCAGTCTCTTTCCTGAGCTCTAATTCTCCATCATCAACTGTGTACTGGGCATATCCAAATGGATATTCTGTAGGCATCTCAAATGTAATATGGACATTTAACTTTCAGGAATCAAGATGGCAGAGTGAGCAGTAAATTACCATAATTCTCCCATATTCAACTCCAAAAAACAACATCCTAGAACATCAGTGGTTAAACTTATACATGCTTCAGTGTATCATAAAGAAATGCAGAAAAACCCCACAAGCTTCAACATACATCAGACTCCTGTAATAGGACCCTGATTCCCCACCAATAAGGTGCCAGATCCCTATGGCCTCTAGTAGCACCAACCATTCTACCCTCACACCCTCAATCCAGCACCAGATATTAGGGTCCCTTTTGGGGACCCTTTTGGACCCCACAGCAACATCTGGCTACACCAGATAAAGTGTCAGGGCCAGCAGCCCTGGCACAATATGCTTGAGACAGCCAGCTCTTCTATCCCAGGAGCAGAGATCAAATTGAAAAGAAAGGGAAAAGGCCAAAGAGATGAACAAACAACAACAACAACAGAATCTGACCACAGAAAGTTATTATGGTGGGGAAGATCAATACACAAACTCAGAAGAGGACAATAATATCAAAATACCTGTGGGCAAAACTCAAAAGAAAATCAGAAAGTGGTCTCAAACCTAGGAAAAACTCATGAGAGAACTCAAAAAAGAGCTTAAAAACCATGTAAGACAGAAGAAAAATTGGGAAAAGAGATGAAAGTGATGCAAGAGAATTATGAAAAAAATAAATACTAGAAAAAAAAAACAATTGCTTCAAAAATAAAACTGGTCAAATGGAAAAGGAAATATAAAAATCCACAGATTGACTATGAATGACTCAGCTCATTTCACATCATGATCCAAGACAAATACAAAGGACTCATAAAGGAAAATGCTATCCATATTTATTTATTTGCTAAGGCAATTGGGGTCAAGTGACTAGGATCACACAGTTAGAAAGTATTAAGTGTCTGAGGTCAAATTTGAACTCAGGTCCTCCCAACCTTAGGGCTGATGCTCTATCCATTATGCCATCTAGCTGCCCCATGCTATTCATATTTAAAGAACTTATGGAGTCTGCAGATACAAACACTTTTTCATGGTTTTTATTTTCTTTTGATCTGTTTCTTCTTTTATAGCTGTGACTAATATGAAAGTATGTTTTACATGATAGCACATATAAAACCTATATTAAACTGCCTATCATTTTCTGAAGAGGTTAGAGGAGAGAGAAAAATTTGGAATTCAAGATCCTGTAAAAATGAATATTAAAAAAATACAATTAAAGCTAAAATCACTTTAATCAAAAGAGAAAAATAGGGAAACTTCACTATCAGCCATATTAATTAATATTGTTTTAGACTATTTAAAATACCTAGACAGAATAAGATTGGAATATTACTGTGGGATAAGAAATGGTAAGTCAATGAGTTTAGAAAAATATGGAAAGATTTAGATTTATGAAGGAAGATTTTATTCACCTTCAGAGAGAACATAATATGGTCTTACATAGACATATATAAATATAAATTTATATATATGTGTACGATTATAGATATTTATATTTATGTATATATGTATATGTGTCTCTCTCTATATCTTTTTATTTATAATTATTTCTTATCTCTATATATCCACACTTAATTGCAGTCTTATTTGCCCAGCAAGTTGTGATCAAGTCACAACCCTAAACAAAAAGCTCTAATTGCTAAGCAGTCGAGAGCCATGTAGGTTCAAATCCAAACTCCTTAGCAAGACATTCAAAGCTCCATCCTACCTATTCCATCCTACCTACAGTCAATTTTCCTTTGCAATCTAGTCTCTCACTATTTCCCTTCAGATAGTCTACCTTTCAGACAAATTCAACTATTAATACTTGAACAAGTTCTATAGTTTTTCTCCTTTTCTCCTTTAATCACAATGCACACAATAATAATGAAAATTTTAGAAAATCAGATTGTCAAATAACTAGTCAATTCCTCAAAGCCCTTATTATTTGAATTTCCTAATCTAATATAGTTTTCCTAACCCCGAAATTGCTCCAGTATCTGATGTTCCCTCTCATTTCACCTCCTTTCAAGAAATCATGGTCCCCAACCCAACCCAGTTGGGTGGGAGGGGGAAAGAAAGAGTAAAATAAAAAATATATAGCAGAGAAAAAAAAAGCCTATGAGGAAGTAAAGAAAAGATGAACTACTCAAAGCACAGTGTAGGCTTTCTTGAAATGGAAATTAATTGCTTCATATTTTGAATTCTCTCATGTGCTGCTGAGCATATGGCAATGTTGTTTTTTTCTTTTTCTATTTTGTATTTAAGTTTCAAATAAATAAATAATGAATACTAAAAGTTGTCTTGACATGTAATTGAGGAAAAAAATAGAATAGTATAAGAAACTTAGGCAAAGTTTGAACTCAGATCTTCCTTACGCCATTCTATTATCTATTATGTTCACTTCACTTATTATCTATTATGTATCACTATGTTCACTATGTCTAGAATACCGATGAAATAATGTTAAGTCCAAATAGTCCTGAACAATTATTCCATTTGTATTTAGGAGGAGAATGATGAAAGAAGAAAAGAAAATGTTAATAATTTGATGAATTCTTATGTAAAATCATGGCAATAATAAAATTTGCAAACATTTGTATAAAAATACATTTAAATAAATTCATAAATGTAGTATATCCAAACAATACTTATCTTTCCCACAAATCTCTTTCCTTTTAATTTCCCCATTTCCATCAATAACATCACCATCCTTCTAGTTATGAAGATTCATACTCTCCGAGTCATCCTCATCTCTCTATTCTCTTTCACTTTTCATAATCAGCTACACATCTTGTTAATTCTACCTTCAACTATCATGACATTCCTGTAATTAAGCAACCATCAGATCAGGGAAATAGAGAGTTGGAAGGGCAATTCTAAGGTGGATTCTGAGTTGGGAAAAGAGTAGGAAAAGTTGAAAAGCCAGGTCTCGTTGACACCATGATTTCTTGAAAGGAGGTGAAATGAGAGGGAACATCAGATACTGGAGCAATTTCGGGGTTAGGAAAATCTAATATAGTTTTCCTAACTATATTAGATTAGGAAATTCAAATAATAAGGGCTTTGAGGAATTGACTAGTTATTTGACAATCTGATTTTCTAAAATTTTCATTATTATTGTGTGCATTGTGATTAAAGGAGAAAAGGAGAAAAACTATAGAACTTGTTCAAGTATTAATAGTTGAATTTGTCTGAAAGGTAGACTATCTGAAGGGAAATAGTGAGAGACTAGATTGCAAAGGAAAATTGACTGTAGGTAGGATGGAATAGGTAGGATGGAGCTTTGAATGTCTTGCTAAGGAGTTTGGATTTGAACCTACATGGCTCTCGACTGCTTAGCAATTAGAGCTTTTTGTTTAGGGTTGTGACTTGATCACAACTTGCTGGGCCTACTTCATTTTGGTATTAATATAATTATGTCTATAGTCTCTGTCTGAGAAATCATTATTTAGTTGTGTGTCCTGCAATTCTTTTAAAGATACCCCAAATCTGTATCCTTCTGGCAGGAACTGACTTTTGTCCCAAAAAAGGTGCACAGAGATATCTAGGAAAACAGATGATATTTTAATCATCTTATAAAACCAAAGGAACCATAAACCTTTGAGATAAAAGTTAGTTTTCTGAACTACTAGGAGATCTCTAGTACATTCCATATGTGCATCACTTAGTCTCACAATACTACATGATGAGGAGGGTTCATACTTTACTAAAGACTGATCAAACATGACTGGAGAGGCTGCACAGTGGTTGAATCCTGAATCTGACACATACTAGCTGCATGACTTGGGGCAATTCATTTAAACTCTCCAGGTCTCACTTTCCTAGTCTATAAAGTGAGGACAATAACATTTGCACTACTTAACTCACAGGATTGATGTGAATAAAACACTTTGTAAACCTTTAGGTAGTATATAAACATGACGTTCAATGGCTTGAATCACAGTATAAGATATCTAGGTTACCTATAAGATCTGTCTAAAAGTGAAGCAGTATGGAACTTTGGAAAGCATTGGCTTTGAATCAAACGATTTGGGTTCAAGTTAGACTTCTGATGTTCATTACCTATGAGATTTTGCAGAAGAAAGTCACTTAACTATCCTGAAACTTCCTCATCTAAAAAATGAGAAAGTTGGACTAGGTCTCTGATATGCCCTTCAGTTCTAGAGTTATCCTATAATTCTTAAGAATTGGGCAGAAATGACTCCCTCTCCTCAATACCCTCTAAACACACACACGCACACACACACACACACACACACACACACACACACACACAACTCTTAGGTTTATTTGTGTATTCTGGTTCCCATCTAGAGATAGTGCAATGGACAGGATGACCTCTCCAAGACCCTGATAGGACTGGGATTTAAAGCATCTGTGAATGCAACACAATGGCACTCTCTGGTACCGGCATCTGCCAAAGCAGGAGGCCTCTGTGGGCCTTTTGAAAGGGTGGTGACACCCCCATTGTGAACCCAAGCTGGAAGCTACAAAAATAAATGTGTTGATTTTGTATTATGTATTTCCCTTTCTTCTTAGATGAATACACATCTGCTGGTGCTTCAGCCCACCCATGCATCCTCAGCCTTAAGGCGCCTATGTCTTCTTGTGAGTAATCTGCCTCCACCAACTAAATGCATTACAGAATCTGAGTCCCAGTGTGAATTGGATCATATCAAGTGGGAAATAAGAACGGAATTTCCTCCATATGGTTCCATATGAGAAATCTAGAAACATCCCATCTCAAGGCCCATTCTGAGGGATGATGGGAAAAAACCATAGGTACAAAATTTTCAGTGCTTAGAGAACTAATTATATTCTAGGTGACTATCTGAGATTTTAGTTTATTAGGGAATTGGAAGCTCTTCAGAGATTTTCCCTAGGCCTTATCACCCTATGATGCTTTAGTCCTACCCCAGGAATGATATGAGAAAGTATGGAGATAAGGGGAGGGTGATTTTATATTAGGTTACCAGAGCCTTTCTAAAAATGGGAATTTGGAAGTCCAATTTGTATGCTGAGGCAAGTTCGGGCAATCCAGTTGGTTTATCAACCTTTAATGTTTCTTTTGCCCCTTCTTCTATCTCCCTCTCCTCCCCCTCTACTTTTTCTTCACCTCCCTTTTGTTCAATGTCTTCCTCTTCAAGATGCCAACTCAGCACTCTTGCAAAGGAATTCTAAGTGGGGGATCTTGGGTAATGTACACAATTACAATTTTTTGTTTTTGGCAAAAGTTTATTTGGAGGTATTCATCAGTATGGCACAAAGGAGTGAACTCAGTATGTGTCACAGATGCTTCTGGTCTCTGTTCTCAAATATCCATTCAAATACAGTTGTGCTTCATCCATTCTTCCTGGAGATAATGTGCAACAGGCTCAATGTGGTGTTGCGAGCAATAGATACATTCCAACAGAAATCTAAAACATGTAAACACACTAACAGAAATCAGTGGAGGGATGTGAAAAACTTGCAAATTAACAACAAATGCAAGGAGAGAGAGAGGCCAGAACAAATGCACTGATGTTTTTCACAACCATGGAGGAGTTTAATCCATTGGTTTAAAAAACCATATGGTGTACTAAACATTAAATGGGTAAGAGACTGAGAGATACTTGGCAGCTTACCATGGAAACATAAACGCCAGGCATTTTGTTTCCTTGTGTTTCTTTTTCTTTAAATATTTACTTTTTGTGTTTTGCCAGGACCCAGTTTTCCACCCCATATGCAGAACAGGCTGTCTTTGAAAAATAGGCTAGGAAGGGGACAGCCTGGCTCTGGGGACTGGTAATAAGATATTATGTCTTTTATCTCCAAGTTGCTGGTTTTACTCTTGCTGGAGAAGAAGAACGGGATGCTGACCAAAAGCCATTATTGTTTTGGTGGCTGGTTTGGTAGCCAATGGGAAAAGAATAGATGGTCTTGCTATTCTTTAATTCTTGGGCAGGTGTTCCCTGTCACCAGGACCCATACCCATCTGGCTGACAGACTAGTTTGGAGATTTGACCCAAAGGAGAAGTAGAGTGCTGAATGGGCTGTGGAAACGGAACTGTTCCATCTACCCCACAGTGCTGTAGGTGGTCTCTCTCAGTCAGGTTTGAGGCATGTGGGTGGGCAGAAGAACATGTGCTATAATCACATTGGCAATAAAAAAGTGCCTCTGGTTCTGAGACTTGCTCATAGGGCATTTTTCACAAGCTTTTTGCCCTGCAAGAGAGGAAGGGTGAAAACAAGAGGGTGACAAGGGAGGTGGGCAAAAGGAGAACAGCTGGAAGAGAGAACAAGATGGTGGCAGACTCCCAAATTAAATAGAAATGTACCATATAAAAATAAATAAATTAGTGCTGGGCCATGAGCCATGTTTGAACTAAAATAATGTAAGCAATCAAATGTTTACTGTCTCTGTTCATTTAGGTTTCCAAATGCATTACTTAGCAGAAAAATGGAAGGATTTGTAATAAAGAAATATGGTAGTTGCACAATGCTCTTCACATGATTATACTAGATACTCAGAGCTGACAAATACAGATGTCCTGAACTAAAAATACAACACTCAAGGCATTTTTTCATGGGTTATAATAATGGGCAGGAGTTATGGCAGAAGCATACCAACATTTTTAGGGCATTTAGAAGAAAGGTACTTGGAAGGGGATACTAGTTGACAATGAATGGAGAAATTGGGGACAGCTGATTCTAATTTCTCAAATGTAAGAACAGATTGACAATGGTACTGATCCAGAGGGGCTGGGATACACTCTCCTATTACAGGGCCCCAGATCTGAGTTCATACATGAACTCAACTCAGTCTTGATGGAATTTTTTTTTAAAGCTAGGATCAGGCTTTTCCTTCTTTCTCTGGCTCTTTATATCCTCAACCTGTAACTCTCCAGAAAAAAAAATATCACAAAGTTTAGTTTTGGCTCATATCCATGAGTTTACTTCATTAAGAGAGATTATATAATATATGTATTATATAGAGAGACAGAAAGGGAGAGAGAGACAGAGACAGAGAGACACAGAGAGACAGAGAGACAGAGAGAGACAGAGAGACAAAGATAGAGAGAGACAGAGAGAGAGAGAGACAGAGTGAGAGAGGTGGGGCTCAGAACTCTTCCAAGCTCATCTCATGGGTTGAAAGATCGTTCAAGAGGATATTTTTAAGGTCTTTAAAAATGAGCCCCTCTTCCTAGCTCAGCTGATCAATTCTTTGATGCAGTACCACATTATATGGTAGAGGAGAGTACATGGAACATGTCTTTTAAGAATGGTCCAAAATTTCCATCCCCTAAAGTACCAAAGCACATGTTTCAATGTGATTTCTTCTATATACTAGCAAGAGGATTCTCTAAGAATCTGAGGTAGAACAGAATACAGGATACAACACTGAATTCAATCAGGAAATCTGGCTTCTAGTTTTGACTCTGTTATTTATGTAAGAGTAGTTTATTCAACAGACCGATCACTCTACTATACAGTGACAAAATTTACTCCTATATCTAAGAAAGGCACCAAAACAAATGATCTCTAAAGTCAAAAATTTCTAACCCAACATTTCTTTGGAGAGCCAAAGCCATTTTTTATGAAATGGTCTTCAAAAAGAATATCCAATGATATTCAGGAAGAAGGCATCAAATAACACAGGTACATTTCTTTTTCCCTCCATTATATTCACCAAGAGAAATAAAAGCAAGGCTGAGTCCTTTTAAGAACTAAGGATTAAGCCCATATGAGGTATTCTCTCCCTTCTCATAGTGTCTTTCCTTTAATGGCATCTTTCTCCATAATACAGATAATTTCCGTTAGACTGCTAAACTCCTCTGTAGATTTAACCTACTAATCAATGGAGTACTTGGGCATATTTCTTTAATGTATTCTTTCAAACTCCTTTCCTTAATAACTCTATTGCTCTCCCAAACCTATTTTATATTTACCACTCCTGGTGCCTATTTCAGTTCTTCATTTTGTTTGTAATCTCTTCTCCTAAATAAATCTATCTTTTGGCAAAGAAAAAAAGAGAAATAAAAGCTAGAACTGTGAATGACAAATGAATGTAAATGAACACAAAAAGAGAAAAACAGATCTTTGTAATCAATAAAATTTAACAAGCATTTATTCAGCTCCTGTTGTGGGTCAGGCACCATACTAAGTGCTAGGATGCAAATATAATAAAACAATATCTACTTGTAAAGAATTTACATTCTAATGAGGAGACAGAAAGGATTATGAATAATATATTATCTGTATATATGTACATACATACATGGAATAAAAATGAAGAGAATAAATAAAATAAATGCAAAATAGTCAAGTGAGGATACTTGGAATTAGAAGGGATTAATGAAGAACTCATGGTGGTGCTTGAACTTCATCTTGAAGGAAGAATTCCATGATGTAGAGATGATGAGTCCATGCCAGGCAGGAGGAATAATCATTATAAGGCATAGGGATAGGAGATGAAGTGAGTGAGGAACAAAGAGGAAGACAGTTTGGCAAGATCATATATAGAGTGCTGACCCAGAATTAAATATAACTCATTAATAGATTCATCTGAGGGAAAAAAATCCATTCTAGGCGGGAGATTTGGAAGGAGTTAGGGAAAGGGAGAGTAAAAGGAAAAGTCGTTTTTTCCACTAAAAAGAAGCACTTTTTGGAGGAGAGATAGTAATGTAAAACAGGCAAATTGATGGAATAGTGAATAGTTAGGCAAGGCAAGGATCAGTTATAGTCTGAGGATTTCTATTTGACTATTTGAATAGTAAATATTATTGTTTAGAATGTATTTATACACATGCGCGCACGCGCGCGCACACACACACACACACACACACATACACACAGGCTTTCCTTTTCCAATCATGCATTTCTCTGACAATAGCTTTCTCTTGTGAGGAATCCCACAATCCAATTGTTCATTGATAACCCATTTGTAATTTATTCACAGCCAAATCACAACCACTCTACACTTTTGATTGCTCTTCAGATAATTTTCAAGTTTAATTCTTTAGGGACCATGGAATACCGTGTTATAAATCCCAGGAATACAGGGTTGGTTTGAAGTTAGGAAAGCTATTGACATAATTGATCCTATCTGTATCAAATTCAATGGAAATCATACTTTGTCTCTTTAAGTGTAGAAAAAGCATTTTAAAAAGTACAGTACTCATTCTATTAAAAACACTAATATCGTAGGAATAAATGGAGCTTATCTTAAAATGATAAGTAATATTTATATATTAGCAAATATTATCTTTAATGGGTATAAGGTAGAAACCTTCCCAATAAAATCAGGAGTGAAGCAAAGATGCCCGTTATCCCCATTATTATTTAAAATTGCACTAGAAATAATAGAGCTTTAGGATTAAGAGAAGAAAAAGAAATTGAAGGATTTGGAATAGGCAATGAGGAAACAAAATTATTACTCTTTGCAGATGATATGATAATATATATACTTAGAGAATTCCAGAGAATCAACCAGTTGATTGATTCAAGCTAGTTGAAATAATTAACAACTTCAGCAGTTACAGGATATAAAATAAACCCACAAAAATCATCAATCTATACACACATACATACATACATTATATATATTACCTAAAAAGTTCAACAGCATGAAATAGAAAGAAAAATTCCATTTAAAATAATGGTAGAAAACATAAAATACTCAGTCTATCTGCCAAGACAATTATGATAAGACAATATGAATGCAATTCTAAAATATTCACACAAATAAAGCCAGATCTAAACACCTTAAAAATATTAATTGCTTATGAGTAGGCTGAGTCAATATAATAAAAATGACCATTCTGCCTAATTAGTCTACTTATTCAGTGTGATACCAAACTACCAAAAATTATTTTATATATCCAAAAAATATTAATATATTTCATCTGGAAGAAGAAAATATCAAGAATTTCAAGGGAATCAGTTAAAAATATGAAGGACAGAAAGAAAAGGATTTATGAACAGAAGGACTCATGATACAGAGTTAGTGGGAAAATTCACATTAATTTAACTTGGCATACAGGATTCTCCAAGATTGATCTCAACATACTCAATCTTATTCCCACTATTCTCAAACCAAATTTTTGCTTCAGTGAATCTCATCAGGTTATTATCCCCAGAACATTCTTGTACCAATATTTTTGTTATCTCCTATTTGGGACCTTTTTTGGCCTTCCCCATTCCTCCTTTCAAATTGTTAATGCTTTTACATTAAATTATTTTGTATTTGTTTGTAACAATTTTATATTCACTTATCTGTGTATGGATTGTTTCACTATAGTAGAATGTATGTTGTAGAGGGTAGGAACTCTGAAAAGGTATACTTAAGTCTCAGTATGATTGATTTAATCCTACAACAAGATATTAATTCAGTGGAATTGATGAGATAATTGGTTCCCTAGTTATATAATGATTGGCTTATACTCAGTATGATGAATTGATTTTATTGTGATAGAGTATTTAAGAGGTCAGAGTCAGACTGAAGGAGGAGCAGAGACTTAGATGTGCAGACTGTTGACTGGCTGGCTGACTGGAGAGGAGCAGAGACTGAGATGTGCAGACTGGTGATTGGGTGACTGACTGAGACTGCTGAGGCAGAGTGGGAGATTGAAGGAGACAATAAAGACTTTGGACTTTATCCCTGACTATTCTCATTGTTATTATTCTGTTGAGACCAAGGATAGTCTGAAGGCCCTCCAGAAAGCTAGCGGGACATTACAGTATGTTCCCTGAAGCCAGGAGTTATTTCATTTTTGTTTTTGTGATCCCAGCATCAATGGATAGTGCTTGACACATAGTAGGCAATTAATGCCTAATGAATCACATTCTCCTTTCTCAGAATTTCTTCCCTGAAGAAATTGTTTGTAATCTTTTACCTATTGACTGATTCTTTTCTCAGTACAAATCCCTCCTTGTCACTGAAACTTTATTATTTCAAATCTTTTGAAACTTACTAGATACTTTCCTGTTGAAATGTTCATGTGGATGTCTTGATAATTCAAAGTTCTTTCCAGCTCAAAATACTATGACCTTAAGATTAAAAACCTCTTGAAATACTAGGGATTAGTGTCACAGATTTTTTTTTTTGTATCCTTCTATAGTCCCTTTTCATCCTGGATACTGTTTTTTCATTAAAATATTCTCTCTTGGCTCTCTTATTACATATCTTGGGTGAAGTATTAAGAGAGAATGAGTATGTCTGGTGTGAGTTTTGCTGAGCCCTTTCAGGGCTTTTCAAGGATTTTTGGTTTCTCCTGTCATCCAACTCTTGCTTGTGGCTCCAAGAAGTTATACATTCATAGCAGCCACACTCTGGTTAAAAAAAAACCCATCTTGGTAAAAAACCAGTTGAAGGTAACCAGCATGTCTCAAATCCAGGGAGTTAATGGAATAATCTTGCTGTTTCCATGTACAATGATCTCCTGGTTCTATTCACTTCACTTAGCATCAGTTCATGTAAGTCTCTCCAGGGCTCTCTAAAGTCATCCTGCTGATCCTATCTTATAGAACAATAACATCCCCCAACATTCATATACCATAACTTATTTAGCCATTCTCCAACTGACGGATATATACTCAGTTTGTAGTTCCTTGCCACTACCACTTTTTTGCACATGTGGGTCCCTTTCCCTTTTTATGATCTCTTTGGGATACAGACCCAGTAAAGACACTGCTGGATCAAAGGATATGCACAGTTGATAGCCTGTTGGGCATAGTTCCAAATTGCTCTCCAGAATAGTTGGATCATTTATAACTCCACCAACAATGTATTAGTGTTTCAGTTTTCCCACATCTCCTCCAACATTCATCATTATCTTTTCCTATCATCTTAGCCAATCTGAGAGGTTTGTAGTGTTACCTCAGATTTGTATAGTGATTTAGAACATTTTTTCATATGACTAGAAATTGTTTTACTTTTTTCATCTAAAAATTGTTCATATCCTTTGACCATTTATCAATTGTAGAATGGGTTGATATGCAGATGATTCTTGATCTTATTATTGACCCCTAACTTCTCTTCTGACCTCCAGACTTGAATCATCAACTGCTTATTAGATAACTCAAATTGTTTACTCCATAGACACCTCAGACTCAACAGATGCAAAGCAGAACTCATCATCTTTCCCTCTAAGTCTTCCCACTTTCTGAATTTTTAAAAATTGTTGACAATGTTACCACTATCCCTTCAGTTGCCCAGGCTCATAACCTTGGTGCCATCCTAGATTCCTAATCTCATTCCTTCAACAAATCCAATCAATTGACCGATATTGTCATTTATACCTTCATAACATCTGTTACATCTATCTTTTTCTCTCCATCATCCTAGTTCAGGACATTATCATATATAGCTTAGACTATTGCAGTAGCCTAACTGATCTTTTTTTGCCACTCCAATCCATATTTCACATAGGCACCAAACTGATTTTTCTAAAACATAGGGCATATTACCCTTACTCAATAGATTCAAGTGGCTCCCAAGATCTTCTGGATAAAATATAAAATCCTTTATTTGGCATTTAAATCTCTTCAAAACCTGGCCCTTTTCTACATTTCTAGTCTCCTTATATTCTACTTCCTTCCACTTACTCTGCAATCCTAGTAGCAACCCACTTGTTCCTCACACAAGACTCTATTTTCTCTTTGCCTTTTTGCACTGGCTCTCTGTTATGTCTAGAATGCTCTTACTACTTCACCTCTAACCCCTAAAATCCTAAAAAAATGAATTAAAATTCATTTCAAATGCCACCTTGCATGCTTGATCTAGTCTCCCTACTTGCTAGAAACTTTCTTCTTACAGCCATGTTTCATTCACTGTATTGTTAATTTTAAAAATATGCCTACTTATTTACATATTATCTCTTCCATCAGATGGTAAGTACTTGAAATTGTTTTCATCTTAATTCTTTGTGCTTAGTACGTTTTGTACATAGTAAACTCCTAATAAATGCTTTTGGATTAGTAGCCACTAAATAGTATCTGATTTAGAAGCAGGATACTTGATTCATCTTTCTAATATATTTCTAAACTCTGAAAAAATTTTAAGTTTGAATACTCATTAAGCAAAAGAAAAACTAAGAATCTACTCTATAAAAAATTGAATGACAGAATTTAAATATTTGAGATTATCCTTTAATTCAGAGAGCCATGATTATAAGAACTTTGAGAGCAGACATTGTCATTTGCCTTTTTTATATCCTTAAGTACATAGTGCTTAATAAATGGTAATTGGTTGACAGATTTGATGATGAAAAAAAGAGAATAAAACTCTTTTCAGAGATATATAATGCATTTTGTGAACCTGATGAAGACTTATTAGAATCTGCCGTCCTTTAATGTAGCACACTGAATTATAGCTCAGGAAAACCTTGAGCTTATCCAACTGGCAAAGCCACAGGATTAGAAATGCTTTCTTTTATTGTAGGCTAGACTTAGCCTACAGGAATATGATATAGTATAGAGAAGAAAATGCTTAAATAAATAAATACTGGACATGCAGGAAATAAGAGAAAATAACTTCTTGGAGTTATATTTAACTAAATTCACCATTTTTTGCTTTCTGAATTGTTTTTGCTTTCTCCATTTCCTGCCCATTAGAATCATAAACACCAAAATGAAATGAAGATGTACAGAGAAGTAAATGTACAGTGTGTGTTGAAAGAAGAAACATATTTTTCTCCCACATCTCATCCAAAAGATGAAGTTTCCTGCCAAACAAATCTTCCTAAAACACTATTCATTATTCATTTTTCTATTCAAGAATTGACTTTGAATATGCTTCACTTCTAAACTCTCCCCAGGTCCTAAGGCCTTCTATAATTGGGTAGTGCAGTAGACAAATAGCTGGGCCTAGAGTCAAAAAGACTTCTCTTTCTGAGTTCAAATCTGGCCTCAAATACTGACTAATCATATTATCCCGGTCAAGTCACTTAACCCTCTGTTTCCTAATCTGTAAAAGAAAGAAATGGCAAATTACTCCAATATCTTTGCTAAGAAAATCCCAAATGGTGATGGTGATGATGGTGGAGTCACAAAAAGTCAGACATAACTGAAAAAAAATGACTAAATGATAAATCCTATCTAAAATTATTTTCCATTATTGCTGAACTCAAGTCCTCTACTCTATCTAGATAGTCTGTTCTCTCTGTTGTTGATTGGACAAAGCAGGCTTTACTCCTGCCTCTGTCACCACAACCCTCCCCTAACCTGGAATTTATTCATTTATAAATTTACTCTGAAAACATATATGAAGTGCCTGCTATATGAATGAATTAAAACATCAATATCTTTTATTAAGCTCTATGTAGTAAGTGATGGAGCTACAGATAGAAAATAGGAAAATTAACTCTGTTCTCAGAGTACTCTATTTAGGGGAGACAACACATATACGTCTTCTGCTTCAGGACAGATGGAAAGCTGCAGAAACCTTAAGGACGCAAAGTTGGATGAGATGGCCTGGGCTTTCTTGGTGTATTTTAGCAGGTCAGATGGCAGTACCTGGGGATCTAGAAGGCTCAGTTCCAAGGAAAATTGTAAGATCCAGAAGACCTTATGATTCTGTGGCAGAGTAAATGGTAAAGCTTGATGGCTTCTATCTCACTAGAGATAATGAAGTCTAATTGTAGTTGTCAGATACCAACTTATCCAGGAGATCCAAACAGCTAGGTCTCTAGCCACTCTGGACAGGATTTAGGTGGAGGGAAGGGAAGATAAAGGGGAAATGAGACCTTGCTAATTCTATTCAGCCACTTTATATGTGTCCTATAATATAGGGGCAAATGAAGAAAGAAAAGGATCAGCTTAAAAGTAGTAAATAATCCAGATTGGCTGCAGTATAGAACACCCCAGAGAAAATAGTGTGAGATAGGACTAAAAAAAAAGTAATTTGGAGTTCGTCTATGTCAAGCCTTGTTTGGTTATGTTACGCTTTGAATGTCAAGCTAAATTATTTGGTCTTTTATTCAATAAGGAACAAGCTAGCCATTAAAGGAGTGTCATTTCCCTTTACTTACTGAAATGAAAGCTCATTATAATCTTTTTGTTTGTTTGTTTGTTATCCTTTAATGAAGTATGTTGAATTACAGCAGTGAAAAATAGTGAAAGACTGGTAGATTCATAGGATTAGAAGTTCTCATTAGACAATTATTTTATTTCATCATATGCCATACTTCAAAGACCAACTCAATTACATCTTCTCTCCCTAACTATTTAAGCCTCAGTAGTGAAATGAGAGATGAATATGTAAATATGGAAGTCATCAACATAAAGATGATATTTGGCTCCTTAGGAGTTGATGAAATGAACTCCTTAGATAACCTTATTTAGGGGATAAAGCATGGAAGATGGATCCTGGAAAAGAAATGGAGGAGTGACCAGATAGGTTGCGAGAGAGCTGTGCATAAATGAACAACACATACATTTTAGGTGTGAGGAAAACACAGGATTGTTTTAGGCACTAGGGATAAAAATACAAATATGTTCCTTTAGATACTCTATGATTCAAACCCATAAGATCCCTTGGAATAGCTGTTATTTTGAATAGCTATTATTATTTTACTTCCCTTCATTTCTCTTCCTCAATTTATTCTTTCCTCCAGAGAATTCAAAATTTTATACAAATAGAAAAAGTAAAACAAAGACAGATTAGACAATTTATACAGTAGCAGACTCAAAGTATCCAGACCTCTTAAATCCTAGTTCAGAGGTCAATCTACTCAATTTTCTCCCCCTTTTAATAATAATGTTTCCTCTCTTTCATCTATTATACAGCCAGGAAGATCCTGCCACAAGAACCCACATGCTTCTACCCTACTACTGCAATGCTTTCCACCTGGTTTTCATATGCAAAGCCATCTGTTACTTGTTCAGAATTTACCAGCACACCTGTTGGAAAAAATAGATGACCAAGAACACCCACAACTCAGAGTCTCAATTCTAATTCAGTCAAATTTCTGATCTTCATTTTTAGATTGTTAGACTCAAAGGGTCCTGACATTACCCTTAGACACTCCACCTCTGCTCAAACTCAAAGGGTGAACTCTTTTAAAGTCTCTGGGCCACTCTGTGTTTCTGAGTCTGATTAACACTGCAAAAGTTCTAAGGATTAAATAAATGAGTTCTAAGGATTATTGCTTGGCAGCATCTTTAAACAGCTACCTAGAATGTTAGGAGGACAGAATGCAATGTTGTAGGATAAAACACCAGCCCCTTTCCTTCCCTCAACCACTTCCACAAACAGATATTTATTAAAAGGTCTTAGTATCTTGTACTTATAAACATTGGCAGAGATATATAGGGTGCATGATTCTGAGTTGTGGGGAATAGCAGATGGCAAGAACTCCACATTCAGTCCCTTATATTCTCATTAATTTCTGATACGAACCAAAGGAAAAATCTCTATGTCTCAGGTTCTGTAATTACAGAAAGGGATTAATATTTAGAACTCAATTCAGTGATTTGGAGGATTGTAAAAAACTTGTTTGGGAAGTGGTTTTTAGTTTCAGACAGTGTCCTAATAGTATAATGCTTTTAATTAGAGTGTAATTACAGTGTGATGTTTTAACTGTTAACAAATGTTAATATTTAAATTTATCTAATTTAATATAAATCAATCAATAGGATAAATCAATCAATTGAATCAGATTTATTTAAATTAGTATTTTTTAGTTATTAAAGATTTAAACTGCCCTAAGATTTCTGAGACATGGTGTATAAAATAACAAAAGTCTTGGTGCAAGTTAAAATTATCAAACATTTTTTTTTTCAGGGGCTCTGAAGGATAGAGTATACCTAAATAGTACAGAAAAACTGGAGGAGGAATTGGAATCAGTTCATAGCTGGCCTCAGATACTCACTAGCTATGAGACCCTAGACAAGTCATTTAACCCTGTTTGCCTCTGTTCTTCATCTGTAAAATGAGCTGGAGAAGGAAATGGAAAACTATTCCAGAGTCTTTATAAAGAAAATCCCCCAAAATGAGGTTATGGAAAGACAGACACAACTCAGCAATACTTTTGGGACACATTGTAAACAGCTGGTCTAACACATTATGGGGAATTCTCAATTACATTATACCTTGCAGAGTCACCATTAACAATCATCACTTTAGACCTTTCTGAATGGGGAGGAAGGACAATCAATAGAAGAACCTAGTCATCCTACACTAAATATGGGACACAATGGGGGTTTGCATTGAGAGAGGCATTTCCTAATATAGACCATGGCCCTTTTTATTCAATGATAGGGATTCTGATCGATCTCTACTAACTTATTAAGGATCAGAATCCTTTCCAAACTGATTCTTCTTCTCCTTCTCCTCTTCCTTCTCTTCCTCTTCCTCCTTCTCCTCCTTCTTCTCCTCCTTCTCTTCTTCCTTCTCCTTCTCCTCCTCCTTCTCCTCCTCCTCCTTCTCCTCCTCCTTCTTCTCCTCTTCTTCCTCCTCCTCCTCCTCCTTCTTTTCTTCTCCTTTTCTTCTTCTTCCATCTTTTCTTCTTCTTCTTCTTCATCATCATCATCATCATCATCAGATAAAGATTGCATTATTTCCAAGTTCTCATCATCATTAGGTATTGTATTACCTCTGTGAAACTGAGCTGGACCTAGTTTGGTTCAGAGTAGTCTGCAAAGCTTTCCAGACTTTGTTCTCTGACCTTCCTTTTTAATCTCTTGCTTATATAAGGTAGTAGAAGGGGACTGGCTAGCTCTGCTCCTACTTCTCTCATCAAGTGGCATGGAAACTCTGTTTCTGCCTTTGCTCTCTGGTTTATGGACTTCTAAGAAAACCATTGTGACATTGCTGTGACTCCCCCCCACCTTCTTCTAGGAAAGGAGAAACTCTTCCTCACTCCTTACCTCAACTTCCTTGTTGCTCTTGGTTTGTTTTAGATGTAACTGATCAGGACTTTCTCTCCCCTATTTGCTCTCTCTTCTCTCTCTACTAGGAATTGAAAAATCTGCCTCAGTGCACTGCCATTCATTGTAATTCTTTTTACATAAATAATTGAGTGATTTATAGGTTTAGGATTCCTGTTAAAGATTCTAATTTTAAAGCCATCATAGATGGATATATGTGGAACAGTGGATAGAGTGCTGGGCTCGAAGTCAGGAAGACTGATTTTCCTACATTCAAATTTGACCTCAGAAATTGTGCCATTCAAGGCAATTCATCTAATCTTGTTTGCCTATTAAGACAACTCCTAGATACTACTACATACTTCTCAGATTACCTAAAATGACAAGAAAAGATAATGACAAATGTTGGAGAAAATGTGGGAAAATTGAGACACTGATACATTGTTGGGGAATTGTGAACAGATCCAACCATTCGGAGAGCAATTTGGAACTATGCCCAAAGAGCTATCAAACTGTGCATATCCTTTGATCCAGCACTGTTTCTATTGGGATTATATCCCAGAAAGATCTTAAAGGAGGAAAAGGGACCCACATGTGCAATGATGTTTGTGGCAAGAAATTGGACATTGAGTGGACACCCATCAGTTGGAGATTGGCTAAATAAGTTATGGTAAATGAATGTTATAGAATATTATTATTCTGTAGGAAATGACCTCAGAGAGGCCTGGAGAGACTTACACGAACTGATGCTAAGTGAAATGAGCAGAACCAGGAGATCATTATACACAGCAACAACGAGATTATATGATGATCAATTCTGATGGACAACAGTGAGGTGATTCAGATCAGTTCCAATTGTTTAATGATGAAGAGAGTCATTTCCGCCCAAAGAGAAGACTGTGGAAATTGAGTGTGGACCACAATACAGCATTTTCATTCTTTCTGTTGTTGTTTGCTTGCACTTTGTTTACTTTCTCAGTTTTTTTTTCCTTCTTGATTTTATTTTTATTGTGCAGCAAGATAATTGTATAAATATGTATACATATATTGGATTCAACATATATTTTAACATATATTGAATTACCTGCCATCTAGGGGAGGAGGTGAGGGGAAGGAGGGGAACACAAGATTTTGCAAGGGTCAATGTTAATTGCATATGTTTTGTAAATAAAAAGCTTTAATTAAAAAAAAAACCACTAAAAAGTCTTGTTTGCCTTAGTTTCCTTATCTGTAAAATGAATTGTAGAAGGAAATGGCAGTGTCTCTGCCAAGGAAACCACAAATAGGGTTATGAGAATTGGATGCAATGGGGAAAAAACTGAACAACAACAACATAGATGGATATAATGTTGCTGACTATGATTTTTCTCATGGTCCATGGACCATATGTTATGCTAAATTTCTATATTACTAAGATAAAAATCTCCATATAGTATATAGTCTGACAATTTCTCTGTCCAAAGCCATAGATTTTGGAGGTGAAGGGAGGGTCAATTTTGCTGTCTTGATAAGACAAAAATTTTAAAATCTCAGGTCTCATCGACGACTCCAGTTCTAGAACCATCATTTTAGGAAGAATTCCATTTATCCTTCACCTCATTCTTATCTGGATTCTCTCTGTATTACTCCTTTAGACACTCCTATAAATGTTTTCTTCCATTAAAATGTCTGTCCCTTGTGCTTAGGCATTCACTATTGATTATCTCCAATTTATCATTCTTAGATTTTTCTTATACATGGCTGTTTGGATGTTGTCTTTCCCCAATTAGAATGTAAATTCCTTCTGTGTCCCTAGCACTTAGCAGTATCTGCCACATAGTAAGAGCTTAATTAATGTACTATCTAGCTATCTGTCTGTCTGTCTAAAACATTTAAGAATGTAACAGAATTAACGACTGTTAGAAATTGAGGTGGGAGTTTATCTTCAATTTTTATCAAGTACCGTAACATACATGTAGGATTTTTCAGAAAGAGGACCCTAAAAATAAACATGGATTAAAAAACTGGATAGAAATTGTCCCTTGAAGAATCAAATCATTTCCCCTAAAAAGCAAAGGATCATTTCCTACATTAGAAAGAATTTAAAACCTTGTTGGTTTTTGTTTTGTTTTTATTCCCCATCCCCCAATCCTCTTCTTGTACAATAAAAGAAACTAGTCAATTGAGCTCCTTTCCTCTTGATAGGAAATCATCTCTGGGAAAGGGATTGTTCGTCAAAAAATGCATAAAAAGAAAGTAATAAAAAAATGAAACACAAAAAATGAATGCCACCCTCAGTCACATCCAATTGGCAAGACCTTTCTATGGTTAAGTCATGTAGTACTGTGGATGTTCTTCACATGGGCTACTAAGCCAATTGCATTGTGATAAGGGCAGCTAGTGAATGAGGTCAGCCTAATTAGCCAGGCTAATGTCTGGTTTCCTGTGGAGTGCTTTTGTAAAGTAATTGCCTGCCTTAGGGTCAAAATGCAGTAATTACAGGTCTTTTACTAAATGAGATAAACAGTCTTTGAATTCTTCCACCAAATAAGTCTATCCCAGGGAGGCATTTTTCATTGTGCCCCATACAAAATACTCTGCAGAGGGTATTTTGACAAGTGATATCAATACCATGTCATTATTTATTTATTCTGGGTTTGGGACATAAATACAAACATCTCTGCTTACAACACTGAAAGTTAATAGACAATCAGATTATGTCAAATTACAGACATGGGTTATTTTTACTCTAAAGTTGAGAATAAAAAAAAAAATTAGTAGAGTAGAAATTTTAGTAGGTTTTAAAGCACTGGAAAAAAATAAAACCAGCTGAAAAATTGAATCGCTTTCCTCACAAGTTCTCCCTTCCCTACAGTTTCAGTATCACTCAGATCTTTACTTTTTTTTTTTACTAGATGTTTTCCCATGCCTGGAATGTTCTTTCTCCTCACCTCTGCCTCCTGGCTTCTCTGGCCTATTTCAAGATTCAGCTCAAATGCCATTCTCTAAGAGGTCTTTTTTTCCCAAGTCTCCTTCATTGCTCGTGGAAACCTGAAATTATTTTCCTTTCTTTTTTTAAATTTAATTTTTTTATTTTCCCCAGTTATACGTAAAAAAATTTCTTATATTTGTTTTTAAAACTTTGAGTTCTAGATTCTCTCCTCTTCTCCTCACTCCCAATTCCCATTAGGAAGGCGCATATGAAGTTATGCAAAACAAAAATTATTTTCCATTTATACAGTATGCATCTTGTATGAACATAATTATTTGTATGTTGTCTTGCCCATTAGATCGTGAGGTCCCAAAACTGTAAAATTCCCTTTCTTTGAATTCCAGGCACATAGTAAAATGTTTAGTAAATGCTTATTGAGTAATCTTTTTTTTTTCTTTATTTCTTTCTCTTTCCTTTTCCTTGTTTTTTGAGGGGCAGGAACATGTACCCAGGAACAGGCTATGAACCAGGGCAGAAAGAGATCATAGTCTTATAAAGGAGTACTTTCACACCTGTAACAGGGTTCAGTGATAGGTGCCAACTGACAACTCCTTCACTTATTACCCAGTTCTAAGTCATAGATCCAAGACAAAGTGAGACAATAATTTATATAGGATAGTGGCTTTCTCTCAGCTCAAATGAGAGTTTTGTTTCCATCACCTAACCCAAGTAGGTCAAGAATTCCAGACCAAGGGAATGCTATACTTGTATCACTTTGAGCCAATAGAGCTTTCCAGCTAAATGATAGGAGCTGAATCTAGAAACTGTCGACTTTTGCTCAGATCTACACCAAACAAAGCTCTGTTTGCAAAACTTAGACCAAAGAGGCAGCAGCAGATTTTGCCTGGGATCAGGGAGCCTCTGGGAGTCTCAAAAGTTTACAAGATTCATAGCCTGTACTTGAGCTCTTGGTACACAATACTCAATAACCTGAAAAAAAAATAACAAGAGGAACAGTCTTCCCTCCAGAAGTATGGCAGAACAAATTAGGAACCACTGGACAAACTAAATACTATGACCAAAGAGTCTAAACATCACATTTCAGAAAATCTTACTAGAAAACTCACCAAAAATCTAATGAACCAAAAAGCAAATGGAAATAAATATAAAGAATCCACAAATCACCTCCTGAAAGAAACCCCAA
Source organism: Sarcophilus harrisii (assembly GCF_902635505.1). Lineage (NCBI taxonomy): Eukaryota > Metazoa > Chordata > Mammalia > Dasyuromorphia > Dasyuridae > Sarcophilus > Sarcophilus harrisii. Next base: position 226,552,825 of record NC_045426.1, read on the forward strand.
AATAAAAACTCTTAAGAGTATCATAGTCAAAATTCAGTTTCCAGGTCAAAGAAGAATTACCACAAGTAGCAAGCAAGCAAGCAAGATTCAGCTACCAAGAAGCCACATTCAGAATTACATATGACTTAGCAGTCACCTCCCAAAAGGGGTCATGAAGAGTTGGATGTGACTGGAAAATGACTAAACTATAAAGTAAAGAATTTAGAATCTGGTGTTCTCTAAGGAAAAAGACATGGGTCTATATAGCTAAGGACAAGTTACCCATCAAAATTATCAGTATAATGGTACTACAGAAGAAAGTATGAATCATTAATATAAGAGAGGACTTCCAAATAGTTTTTTTTTAAATAATGTTTGATTTTTGTTCTCAATTACATGTTAAAACAATTTTTGGACATTTTTAAAAAAAAGTTCTAAGTTCCAAATTCTATTCCTTCCTTAAAGGATAAGGGAGTTAAGAAATCAGATGTAGATTACACATGTACAATCATATAAAACATTTCCATATTACTAATTTTGTACAAACAGAAATGAATTTAATAAAAGGAAGAAAAAGGGGGAAAAGAGGGAAAGAGAAAAAGAAAGAAAGAAAAAAGTCGTGTGCCTTAGTCTGGATTCAGAAAATATTATGTTTCATCATGAGTCCTTTGGGATTGTTTTGGATCATTGTATTGCTGAGAATAGCTGTCATTCACAATTGTTCATTGTACAATATTGCTGTTACTGTGCACAGTATTCTCCTGTTTCTTCTCACTTCACTTTTTCTTCCCTCGTGTTAGACTTGCCAGGTTTTTCTGAAATCATTCTGCTTGTCATTTCTTATAGCACAAGAATATTCCTCAAGTATTCTTGATGAAAAGACTAGAGCTGCAGAGAAATTTTGAAGTTCACATAAAGATATGAAGAGAAACATAGTTAAGCATGAATGAAAAATGATAAGGGGAAATAATACATGTGTCCCTTCTAAATATTATCATCATCAGGATTTGTAGAAAGAATCTAAATAGACAGAAATGGGAGTGGTTCAAAGGCTGGAAATGTTATGATGATCTTAAGAAGAAAATGGGAAATACACTGGGAAGGGGAGGGGAAGAAAAAGAAAAATTAGGTGAAATTATTTTAAATTAATAAGGTACAATTCTCCATCTGCTGTGCTACTTAGATGCTTATAAAGAACTGATGTCACATATTGAATTCTCAGCTATGTATAGAAAGAATTGCCATTACTCCAAAAGAAATTACATAATGTAGTAGATGACTTTGCACTGACTTTGGAGGCAGGGAAATCTTAGTTTAGATCCATATGACATTATTTTTGTAATCCAATTAAATTCTGTTTTTCAGGCAATTCTAAAAGACATCTACTAAGTCATAGACACCATTAATCTGTCTTAGTAGATGATAATAATAGCTTGCATTTATATAGCACTTCAACATTGGTAAGCTGCATCCCAAATATAGTTTTGTCCTTACAACAAACCTAGGAGGTAGATTTTATTATCCACATTTTGTAAATGACAAAACTGAAGTAGTCAGGGGTTAAGTGATTTGCCCAGCATCCTATAGGCAGTAAGACTATGAATTTGAAAGCAGAACATTCTTAGTCTAGATCCACTTACTATTTGTGATGAGTTCTTCAGCTATGATGATCCATAAAATAAAATGCTTCAAATGGTCCTTCAAAAATATTTCACAAACAAAATATTTTAGGTAATGATCCTATTAAGTAAATGTTTGGAACTTGATAGCTCAGGTTACCAGCTCAAAAAACAGATCTTAATCATATAAATCATTTATATGGGAAGAATTCAATTCATTTTGATAAAGAATGAATTCATTTTTATAATTCAAGCCAATTTTTTCGTATATACTAGAATATGAAAACAAAGCAAAACAAAAATTCCCATGCCTTCAAGTTATTAGCATTATACTAGAAGGGAGTAAGAGTCTAAAAGTTAGCTGGGTACATTCATATGCTCCTTTCATGAAATGCCATTACCACCAAATCAATTGTAAATTTGGACATTGCCTCAAAGATCATCTTTAATTTAGGGATGATTAACATTATACATTATGGACACCTTAGGTGGTCTAATAAATCCTATGGACCCCTTCTCATAGCAATGTTTTTCAAATGCTTAAAATAAAAAGCATATGATTACAAAGGAAAGAAATTATATTGTAATGTCGTTATAAATTTTTTTTTTCCTAAAAACCAAGTTCATGAACTCCAGGTTAAATCCAACACTCTTATTTTACAAATGAGGAAATAAAGCTCCAAACTTGTGAAGTACTTGGCACAAAATCACATATATATAGAAGTAGAAGATAGTTTAGTGTTAGAAACACACTCGATACTGAAATTCAGATGTTGAGAAAAGTTTGTTAAAGAAGAATCTTAAAGAATTGTCTTAATGTTTCTGACCAAAAGCAGACTCCTCTCCTTTACTGGAACAGGGAGCACTGAGTACAGAAGAGAAAATCTTTATATTAGTTACCTCGAGGCAGTCCCTCCCTTCAGAGACCAGATTGCTCTATTCTCTTCATCGCTACAATCTTTCTGATATTCTTACTATATGCTTTCCCCTAAATTTGTATAAACATGTCTTCCCTCCCTCATCATACATCCCATGTTCAAAAATGGTGAAAAACTCCTCCTATGGGGTGTAATACATAATATTCAATTAGCCTATTAAGCAGGTGCAAAAGTGATTTGGTCAAGCCAGGTCACTGACCCCAACCAGTTGGGGTGGATTGGCTATTATCTTAAGTTTGTCCACAAGATTCTTTCTGATTGGCTGAGTCCACTTGTGCCTTTCTACCTCCCCAATTCCTTGTTTGCTGAAGACTTCTAAGAGATTGAAACTTGATTGTTTTGTGGAAACATAACCTTCCTTAATATCTCACATTCTGAAAACCCATTGGTCAGTGGTACCATTTATTTTACATGACCTTAAAACTTGCAGCATTTTGTGGAAAGCTAACTTTTCAGTATTTTTTGAATTAGTCTGTCAGAATCCAAATCCCAAACTATGGAATCACTATGAATCAAACCTTAGATCAAGCATAAATTTGCCACTTTGAAGCTCCCATCTGTTGCTTCCAACTATATCCACAGAGGGAGATTAGAAACTCACTTGAAATTTATGGATCGTAGGGAATTGCCTTGAGCTTGAGTTATTGAACAACTAAGAATTTCCATAACTGAACGAGATTATGCTATTATTTATCAATGATAGGACGAATACAACTCTTCCTTCATTTTTGAAGAGGACCAAGGATGAGATTTTGATTTGCACATGAACCTGAATTCTCTGCAAAATGGTCAACCTCATTCTTTCTTCCAGAGTCATTGAGGTCTAGAGTCAAGACAAAAGTCAGGATGACTAGCAATAGCCCAGGATGCAGTGAATCATCTTCCTATCTTCAAAGTCTGATCAAGGTCTAAGTGCTCCACAAAATCTGCTTCAGTCACTTTCATGGCTGTTGGAACAAATGATTCTCATCCACTTATTCCTCTGGAGGATTCATTCACATGCTTTGGGTAAGTATCTTTTTTAACTCACTGACAGGTTTGAGGCCTATTGATTACCCTTGACCTTGTTTAGCTCATCTGCCAAGATGGTTTTACCAGGTTGTGGTCACTGCACGTGATATATAACTTCTTGGAACTATAGGTTGGATGTTAGGTGGACACCAAAAGTGAATAAACCTTGAAAAGGGTTTGGCAAGCCTCTATAACAGAGGTACTTGTCCTCCCTGGACATCCCATACACTTTCTGTTCTAAGGCTGATTTTTCTACCAGTTACATTATGCTACCTTTCAATTGATTAATATTTACATTCATACTTTTATCTCTAAACATATATGTATACACATACACAGATTAAATGTGCATATATACATTATACATGTAAATATATGGGTGTTTGCATTCATGTGGGTGAACATTTCCAAGCTATCGGACCCTAGTATTTTTGTTTATTGGCGGGGGGAGGGTTTTTTTGCATTTCCTCTTTTTACTCAGCACCAGAATCACTTTCTTGACACAATCAAGTCAGTTAATGACTGCTACAATTATCATTATTTGACTGGAAAATTCTGTAGGTATCCTATTATCATTGTCATTATTTTTCAGTACAGGGTCAGGAATGGTATTTCATTAGGTTATTAGAAGAAAGGTCTGCTTTATACAGGACAAAAGGATATTACTCCTCTAAAAATCTGGAAAAAATTCATCTTAAAGCAGATACTATGGGTTTATAATCTCCTTGCTTATAATTTGATTCATCGCCTGAGATTTTCTCTCTTCCCTCTTACTCTTTAACTCACACCACATTTCCTTATCCGTTATGTACCACCTCTTGCTTCAAATTTCAGAAGCATATTCACCTAATTGTGAATAGTAAGAAAAGGAGGAAGCATCACAGCAAGAGACTGCTTCCAGAGAGGAGTAATATCCTCCAAAAGCTTAGTTCTAATGATCTCTGAAATAGGTTTTTTATAAGTAGATGAAGACTGGTTCAGAAGATCACTATTTTGTAACCAATCAAGAGCTCCCAATTCTTTTTTTTTTTTTTTTTTACCTGACCAAAACGTTATTTTGCTGTAGAAAAAGAATCAGACTCTGAAATATTGTACAATTAGCTAGTGAAGGAAATCAAAAATTCAGGTGTGCATAAATATAGGGATTGGGAATTCAATGTAATGGTTTTTAGTCATCTCCCAGAGTTCTTTTTCTGGGCAAAGCTAGTTCAGTTCATTACTGCTCCATTAGAAATATTTGGTTGATCTCCTAGATTGTGAGGGTGGCCTGATCCATCAGAACTGGTCATCAATAGTATTGTTGTTGAAGTATATAATGATCTCCTGGTCCTGCTCATTTCACTCAGCATCAGTTCATGTAAGTCTCTCCAGGCCTTTCTGAAATCATCCTGTTGGTCATTTACAGAACAGTAATATTCCATAATTTCCATATACCACAATTTATTCAACCATTCTCCAACTGATGGACATCCATTCAGTTTCCAGTTTTAGCCACTACAAAAGGGCTGCCACAAACATTTCCAATACAGGTCCCTTTCCCTTCTTTATAATCTCTTTGGGATATAATCCAGTAGTAACACTGCTGGATCAAAGGGTATGCACAGTTTGATAACTTTTTGACATAGTTCCAAACTACTCTCCAAAATGGTTGGATTCGTTCACAACTCCACCAACAATGCATTATTGTCCCAGTTTTCCCGCATCCCCTCCAACAATCATCATTATTTTTTCTGTCATCTTAGCCAATCTGACAGGTGTGTAGTGGTATCTTAGAGTTGTCTTAATTTGCATTTCTCTGATTAATAATGACTTGGCTCCCAATTCTTTTCAAATGGGTTCATCAGAATCTCCTGGAATCTAAAGGAATAAATATAGGTTTCCTTAAATGTATGTCACTAAAATAATCTTGTTAGGAATAGGATGGGAGGGGGGGAAACTAATTTTATTACCACAATTTATGAAATTCAGCTTGAGTTAGCAAATCAATATTTATCCTTATAAATGAACCAGATACACTTCTTTTTTCTCTCTCTCTAATGTCAGATAGCCAGTAAGTAGCTAGTTTCCTTCCCTGGATATTCTTAGGTTTCTTCCCAACCATCATCCTCTATTAGAATATTTCTTGGCATGGTGATTGAATATGCAGTCTAGCTCCTAGCCACTAGGAAAAGTGAAGAGGGGCAGTGTATGTGAGAAGTTGGTATAGGTGGAATTGCCTTCTAATTTCTGTTCTTTTTCTGAGCCCCATCTTTAACAGTTCCCACTTCCTAGGAGACTAAATCAAATTGAGTTGGAGATTTAAAGTTCCTCTTGATTCAAATCTTCTTTCCTACATTCAATTGGGTCTCAATCAGTCCTCTTCCTTTTGTGGGCTCACAAGTCTCTTTCAATCTCACTTCAACCAATTTAGTGGGAAGCTTCCCAAAAGCAATTCACAACAGCCTGGGAATAGTGAAATAATAGTGTTTTTACCCAGCAGATCAACCCATCATGGTCTTGGCAGAATCTAACTAATCCCATTGGTAGAATTCACTCATTGGTAGAAAACACTTTTGTGAAAATACCGACTAATAATAGGGACCAACATCAGGCTACCTAGGCAATTATAATACCTGGTTATTCTTCCTTCCTTTGCCACCACCATCTCTCTTCTAATAAGTGGAAAATCCATTATTAATCCCATGCTAATGATGATACTCATGTTGGTGCCACCAGATGTTTCTGCTCCTAAGTGAAAGGTCAAGATCTAGAGAGACAATACAATTCTTCTTACTAAATACAAATACCCATCAAATACATACATACATATGTATATATATATATATATAGATATAGATATATATAGATATCTATATCTATATATATCTATCTAGTTAGAGATAGCTCTTCAGACCTCTATCCCAAGGGACACTGCTAGGTCAGTAACAACCATAGTCTGCTGACCAATAAAAGGTTCATCAAATCTGAAAAGAAAAATTGGTTTCTAGAGAATTCGCCAAAAAAGGGTCTTGGTTCATTTATCTATCCTATTCTAGGTCTTCATGACCAATTGAATAATTATGTACTTTGGGTAGCACCTTGGATAGTGCTGGGCCTAGAGTTAGGAAGACTCATCTTTGCAAGTTCACATCTGACCTCACACACTAGTTGCATGACCACGAGAAAGTCATTTATCCCTGCCATCTTTAGTTTCCTCACTTGTAAAATGAGCTGGAGAAGGAAATGGCAACCCATTCTAGTATCCTTGACAAGAAATCCCAAAAGGGATCATGAAGTCAGCCACAACTGAAAAATGAGGTGGAGGGGGGGGGGGGAAGCCAAATGGGAGTTGTGGAATTGAAAGAATTAAGTACTCTAGGACCTGGTTTTTGGTCCTTCAGCAAGGCATTTCATCTCTGTTTTCTTGTCTGCTTCTACAATTATGCAGAGGATGCTTTCACTGTGTCTATTGAGGGCAAATAGATATAGATAACTGGATATAGTTACAGACAGACAGACAGACACACACACACATATATATGCATCAACCATGCATTGTAAGCATCAACTGTATCTAATAGTTAAAAAAATAGTCATTTTTCATTTACTTGGTGTTTCCTTTGTGTATAGAAAGGTTGAATTATTTTGTGTCCAATGAGTCTGCAGAATGCAGAATGATCTGTTCTCCTCAGTTCAAAAGTGAATAGAACTAGCAGTCATGAAACTATATTGTACAAGTAAGATGCAATTTCTTCATTCAGCCAAGCTGCATTTTGTTTTTTGTTTTTGTAATTAAATTTTCTTTTTTTAATGAACTAAAATCCATCTTCTTTTCCTCCCACCCAACCTCCAGTTGAAAATGAAAGAAAACTATTGGTCTTGTAACAAATATATGTTGTCATGAAAAAACCAATCCTTACATTGGCCATGTCAATATCTATAGATATAGATATAAATCTTTATTTTGAAGTGAACTTTGTGGGCTGAACACTTTGAGGCAATTGCTTTATATTTAAGCCCACTATGTCCAAGGGCCAAGAAAAGAGTGACTGAGGGGAGAGTATTCTCTGTTTGGAGAGTGTTTTTGTACTTTAGTTATTGTTATCTTTTTTTTAAGTAAATATCACTTTGTAAAAGCTAATTGGATATGAAGATATATCAAAAAGTTAAATTACAGTGAGGCACAGATTGCAGTATCAATGACAATGAAGAAGTATTAACTGGATCTGGGTGACTGATTTTGGGTGGAACACACTGGAATGGGAGTTTGAGCTGATGGCATTAGAAGAATCCCTATATCCCTCAGGTTTAGCTTTGAGGAGAAGATGTAGTCAATCACTTTCTGGGAATCTAATTTTCCAATGCGAGTGGGAATTGAGATAAAAACTTTCATATTTTACATACAAAAATAGCACAGAGAGAGGGCTTAATCTTGTCACTTCTTAGCAGCTGATAGAACTTTCAAAAACTGCAGTTCCAAGTCATTGACAATACAGAGGTTGAATACCCGAAGTGTGCTGTCATATTCCAAAGTGGCTGGAGAGGACCCTTAGTCTCACTACATGGGCTTTCTGTCCCTTATACCCTCAATGTTTAATGAGTTTTTACCAAGAGCAAAGGGAAAAAAGAAAAAAAAATTCCATTCTGGCTTTGTGCGTGAAAGTGTGTGCTTCTGGAGGTTAACACTGCCTCCTTATGTTTTCCTTCTAACACCTAAAGTTTGTAAGATTCCATGAACTCAGATGGCATATATATTACCAGCACGGCTGCCTCTCTCTGTATCTGTATCTTTCTCTCTGTTTCTTTCAGCAAGTGTCTCCCTCTCTGTCAAAATAGTGCCATCTTGTATTCTCTGTATCTTTCAACCAATTATTTGATTGTGAAGATGTGCTCTGTTAGAATATGTTTTGCAAAAGCCTCTCTCTTCCTTTTTCATGTTTTCAGCAATTTATTGCTGAATGCAAATTATTCTGCTGAAGATTTTGCATACTTGAAAATGTGGGCATATATTTGAAGGGATAGTTACTAAAATCTTTTCAATCACTTCTCAGTAGTAATATACATTTGTGACCTTTATCTAGGGTGGTATAGGTTCTAGAGGTACTCTTCCAAACTCTCTATGCACTGATATGTTGAGTCTTCAGAGCATGACTACCACATCTCCCCTAATGATTCTAGGGGTAGCTCTCAGGTATGATTTTCTAGAGTTCAAGAGCTTCTACTGGTGTGATTCTCCATATCTGCACCATCATTTTTGGTTGGTATATCAGACAAACTTAATTATCTCTTAAAAGGGGCAGTTAGTAAGGTAGCTAATTAAGAATAACTGATACAAGATGTATCCCTCAAATTCTGTGACACATCCTCCCACTAGTATATTCAGAGTTCAGAGGAAACTGTCAAGAGATAATTTGCAATCCTTAATATAATTGGTGTTTAATACTTATTGAACCTTTTTCTAGTTGACAAATTTTCTTTTCATTCTTTTCTTGGATTGTTTCCCCCCCAATTTTTCCTTAATTATTCTTATTTGATTTTTGAATTTTTTAAAGTTCTTCCAGGAACTCTTTTTTTGGGCTTTGTGACCACTTGACATTACTTTTTCGAGTAGGAATGGCTTTTTTTTAACCTATCTCCCTCTAATATGAATCCAGATCTGCTTTTACATCAAATAGCTTTTTAGAGTCAGTTTCTTTCTTTGCTAGCCTGTTTTTATGTTTTATTTTATTTCAGCATCTCATTATTATAATCAGGTTTTAATCATAAGTTGTGGATAATGATTCCTCAGGTTTCAGATTTTTTAAATTGCTATTTTCCAAATTCTTTCCAAAAGCTCAACATCAGGTGATCCTCTCCTTTCCTAGTCTATAGTTAGAGCCCCAGCAATGCCATCCTGAAAATGTTTTTTGCTAGCTGTGGTACCACACTTATAAGTCTTGCTCCTCTTCACTTAAAGCCACAGTCCCATATTGTGTCTGGTCAGTACTGTCTGGAATCTAGGGATAGGCTGACACAAAATAATGAAGAGCAAAATTAATAGAACCAAAAAACATTGTATCAGGCAAAGCTTTAAATTGTGGGTTGCCATGTGGAAAAAGTTTAAGAAGCTGTGAATAACAGCCCTACTGTTTTAAGAACAACTTAGAGAAAAGAAGTCATTTTGATTATGATAAATGCACAAATTAACTACAAAGGACATATGAAGGAAGATGTTATTTGCATCCAGAGAAAGAAGTATATATAAAATGATTTTACATGTATATGTCTCTCTCTCTCTCTTTCTCTCTCTCTCTCTCTCTCCACACACACACACACACACACACACACACTTAAGTCTATTGGTAGCCATCTTTAAGGTGGAAAGAGGGAAAGAAAAAAGAAATTTACATAACTTTATTATATATTTAAAAGGAATAGCAAGTTGTGCATAATAGCTTTATATTTTCAAATGCAATTTTTTATTATACTACACTGTAGAAATGCTTGTTTTATTCCACAAATAAAATAAATAAAAAATTAAAAAGACAAGCTAAAAAACTTATTAAATTAACAAATCTGTAAAATATAATCAAATATTTATGAATAAAAATATAGAGAGACATAGTGATCAGTATAACAGTCAGATTAATTAGAGATTTGCATGGAAAGGCAGCACACAAGTTGATTTAGTCTATATACATTCTACAAAGTCAGAAAGCATTACAAAGGATACCCACAAAGTCCACATGGCATCTATAGGTATTATGCTAACAGAGCATCATTGGGAGTGCCTCAAAATAGGGAGGATAACAATTGTATTTGCCCTCTGTGCAGAATAGGTGGTGCAGTGGATAGAGAACTGGACCTGGAGTCAGGAACACCTGAGTTCAGATCTGATCTCAGACACTACTAGCTGGGGCTACTAGCTGGGAAAGTCCCTTAATGCTGATTGCCTCAGTTTCCTCAACTGTAAAAAGAACTAGAAAAGGAAATAGCAAACCATTCCAGTATTTTTGTCAACAAACAAACAAACCAAAATAGGATTACAAAGAGTCATACATGACTGAAACAACTGGACAACAACAAATCTATGTAGAATGAGATACTTATAGCATTAATTAAGTCAGTAATGCACTTTGATTCACCTGTTTTGAAGAATACTAATACTTTTTGACCAGTTGGAGCAGCAACTGATTTCTATCTGGATGTGCAGCAAAGAGTACAAAAATTCAATTAGGGAAGAATTTATAGTCAACATACATAGTGCAAATTTAGGGATAATCCCTAATCCCTGACTATAATAGTCATCCCCTCCTTTCCCTTCCCAATTTGGCATAGACCCATACTAGGAACCATATTCTCTAGGTTCCAGCTTCTTAAGCTGTGCTTCATGACCCCATATGGAGTCTCATGACTGAATGTGGAGGTCGCAATGTTATGATGTACTGTCAGTAAATGTTTGATTTTTATGCTTATTTATATACACAAATATCCATGGTTGTGTAAAAATTTCTCAGGTGAAAAAATTATAAGAAGCCCTTTTTTAGTTAATAACTCCTGTTTGCACTTCCTTTATTAATGTTTCCCTCACAAACTCTCTCTCTCTCTCTCTCTCTCTCTCTCTCTCTCTCTCTCTCTCTCTCTCTCTCTTCTTTCCCCCCCTTTCAGAGAATGATTTCAGTTAGTAAATGCTCATGAAGGTAATGCAATATGAATATATTGTTTGTCATGACATGGAGAAGGATGATCTGAAAAATAGGTTCAACAAAAGACTGAATTCTCATCAGGTTGTTAGCAGAATGATGTGTTGACAGGCTTCAATGATAAGAGTGGAGATTTGAGGGAGGTCCTTCAATTATGAGAAAACTAGGGCTACTCTCTGGGTGGGCCAGTTCTCTATAGCATCCAGCTTTCCTGTGTACTCTGGAGATAAAAAGAAAATTGTGTACTGAAGGAAATGGGGCTGTTCAGGACTTCCACCAAAGCATTGCACCACACATGGCTTAAGCACCATTAGCAATTAGTGGGAAGGACCTCCCTGAGAGCTGCAATGACAGGGCTTACCTCTCTGTACATATCCTGGAAAAAAATTTGAAGTTTCCTTTGAAGAAATGTCTCTACTTCCTTGATATGTTGCAAATGCTCTCCTGTTTTCAGAACACTGTAAGATCAAGTGCCTTTAGTTCACAAAGCTCTTCTTAGAAAAACAGGGAAATGCTTTCTCTCCCCCCCCCGCCCCCCCCGACCCCGCCACATGGACTTACACACACACACAAACAGAATTATTATTAGAATTCACTAGCAGGCCATGCTCTGAAATTAATTTTAATAAAGCATGTGGGTCGTAAAGTCCAAAACTAGCTTGTCTATAGATATACACTGCTTATCCCAGATAGAGCACAATGAAAGTCACATTTTACCCAGTAATTTTGTACTATGGTTATTTTTGAGACAAAAAATATAGTATTCACACATTGCAATGGGCAAAACCAAAATTCAATCAGATGTTGAATTTGTTGGGACATCTCAGGAAAAAGAATGAGAAAGACTTGTGATATAACACATCAGTTTTGTGTTCACTTGAACTGGGGCTATGAATTTGGAGATATATAAACACTTTTAAGGGATACAATAGTTTGAACTTTTGCTTTTTTATGGTTGGAGGAGGAATGGTGGGAGGAAGAAGGGGAAAAAAAGGAAGGAAAGAAGGAAGAAAAAATAAGGCAAGACATAAGCAAAGAAAGAAGGAAAAGAAAACAGAAAGAAGGAAAAAAAGAAAAAAGCAGAAAAAGAAAGAAAAAAAAAAAGAAAACTATATACTTTAAATACTATAGTGCTGAAATTCCTGTGTTTATGGTAAGGGTTTGGGTCTCCAAAAAAACTTCCATCAAAATGAAGGTACTTATCTAGAAAAGGTAATAATACTTTAGGTAACACTAAGTTCATCCTCATTTTAGCAGAGATTGGTTTATCAGATTGGCTAACTGTCACCTTGGAAAGCAAAGAGGTAGGACCTTAATGCTAATCTGTCATCATGAAGAACCCTGGGGGTAGGAAGATGGAGCAACTCCAAACTCTGTTCTCAATAAGGATGTTATTATAATTTTCACATTTAGAAGCGCCCATACCGAACAAGATACTCCCATTCTCTTCAAGAACACATAGTTTTTGAAGGAAACACCTAGACACCATACCAAGAGTACTCACTGTTTTTTAATTGGTTCAGCTAGAATTAATTGCATTTGAAAGGCAGATATCAAAACCCAGGAACTTCAAGGATATTTATAATTTCCCCCTTCACTAATCTGTTTTAAACATAAAAATTTCATGATACAGCACTGACTGCCTTTCTAATTGTACTTAATCTTTGTCCTGGACATAATGCAGAATTTTTAACTATACCTATTCAGACATGATTAATATGTAGTCAGTGTTATTCTGTGTTGGAAAGATAGCATAAAGCTACGGGTAGAAGGATGTCCCTAGAGTGAAAGACCTAGTTTCCAAATCCTGACTGATACATATGGCTGACTGTAAGCATGTTCTTGTCTATCTTTCATATTCAAAGAGTACCAATGACATCATGATGTTGAAGTCAGGATACAGTGTGATACTGTGTTTAATCAGTCCTATATGAGCTTGGAAGGCTCTATCATAGATCAAGCCCTAATAGTCTGTTTGAACATTTGGGACAGAAATGTTTCTACATTTGTTAATCTTATATTTCCTTTATGCTATTATGATTCTGCTTTGCTAATACTGTGGGCATACCATGTTGGGTGGTCCTGAGACAGCATCTCCCATATACCTTACAGCTAATTTCAAAGATCTTCAGAGAGACTTTGAGAGTGTCATTGTGTCACTTTTGACCTTTGTGTGAGTGCTTGCATTGTGTGAATTCTCTATAATCTTTTTGGCAAATATTTGATATTTACCATTGATGTAACAGCTAACTTTGATGCTGTCCTCATCTTTTTTTTAGAGGCATCTGACCATATTGCATAAAACATCTGCTAAAAAAGCATGACAACAAAGTAGTATGTCAGAGTCCAGTTGGGTCAGTTAGAATTGTTTCTGAACTTTCCTTTATGTAAAATAGCCTTTGTTTTTGTTCAATTTTCTGGCATGGCACTAGTAGACTAGGTATCACAAACATATGGCAAAGAAATCAGTATAATGGCTCCATAGAACTTCAGTTTGGTATTCAGCCTGATATCTTTTCTTTTTCACACTTTCTGTATGTATCAACCACATCATCTGTGTGACATCTCTGGAAAATACAGCATTAAGGGAAGAGAACCTTTCTACAGTATTTAAAATTTCTCCATTTACTGCAACTACATGTATTCCAAATATGTAGTGCTAGCTAGTGGAATATTTCTATTTTCTTGTTAACCGTCAGTCCCAAATTATCACATTGTATCTTGACTCCAATATTGTGATGTCATTGATCCTCTTTGAATATGAAGGATGGACAAGAACCTGCTTACACACAGCCACTATATATCTATCAGGACTTGATAACCTAGGTCTTCCTCACTCTATTCACTATCTCATGATATCTTTCTAACATGGAATAACACTAACTAGGTATTAATCATGCCTATTAGGCATGATTAAACATTCTGCATACGTACAAGCCAATGATTAAGTACAATTAGAAGGCAGAGAATTGATCCATATTCTGTTGCATCTCAGCCTCAGAGACTATATTGAGTCTACAAACATCTGTGAACAAAAAGTCATGTACCAACTCTCCCTTCATTTTAGTATTGGCTTGTAGCCTTTTCAAGTTAAAAAGTTTACCATTGATGTAACAGCTAACTTTGATGCTGTCCTCATCTTTTTTTAAGAGGCATCTGACCATATTGCATAAAACATCTGCTAAAAAAGCATGACAACAAGCACACAGCCATGCCCTCACTCCGTTGGTAACTGGAAAAAACATGAGAGCAATACATCCTTCATCAAAGATCTTGGTCAAATCCTTGAACATTGTGTACAGACCTCTTTTCTGCTCCTAGCATTTCTTCTGGAGTTGTCAGGTAGCAAACACCACTGTCAACTGTTACCTCATCCCTTTTTGAAGCAACAGTAACTCTTAGGTAGACGACCATCTTCCAGGGAAAGGATCAGCCAATTTAGGAGGAATCTGGCAAGAATTTTGCCAGCAATGACTAAGAAAGAGACAATCTCTATGGTTGTCATAGGATCTTTACCTTTTCCTGTTCCCTTTTCCTGTTCCCTTTTCTTTTTTAGAGAAGGACCATGGAGGCATATTTGATCTTCTGAGGGATATTCTCTTCTTGCCATATGACACAGATTTCAATCAGATACATAGTGGCTGACTATGTGTGAGCATAGTGACCCTGGGGAAGACATTTAGATTCATCATGTCCCAGGCAACCCTCTAAAACAATAAATTATAGATTAGTTGCTCATCTGCAATGTTGGAGGCAGATCCCACATTAGGAGTTCCCCGTAACAATGAAATCACAGGCCCAAATAATTCTATGTTCATTGTCAGTATGCTTCAAAATATTTGATTCCTATTAGTATCATCTGTCTTTGAAATTCCTAGGAGGGGAGGGAATATATGTTACTTTAAATGTGACTAATGGGATGAGATTCAATGTATTATTCTCAGATAACATCTAACTAATGCAAATCACATTATGTCCTTGATTTCCTCACTCCCATCTCTACCCCCAACACAGTTAGTTATTTCAAGATAGGTGAAAATCAATTCAAATGAATATGGAGAATAGCCTTAAAGGGAAAAAAAAATTACAGATGCTTTTGTATACAAGTCTAATCTTCTCTTAGTAGAGGGTATTATGAACTATGCCTTATTCCCCTGCAGAGCTGCCCAAATTTTTGGTACAGTGCCACTACATAAAAGTAATTATGTTTGTTGAATTTGGAGAAATAGTTGGAAGAAGTCCCAAGTTCTAAATTCTTTGCTTTGTTAATAAGAATCTGGGAAAATATAAGGGCTGCTAAAAAGTGTAAGGTGGGCCACCATGTGTATAAGAGCTTCTTCATGTGAAGCTTCAGCCTGAAGTTCTTACAAGTTTCTTTCTTTCTTCCTTTTTTCCTTCTTTCCTTCCAAATCTCTGATTTAAAATTCCTAATTTCCTTTAGACCTTAGCTCAAATACTCGGTCCCTCTCACCTCCAGTTTTTAATGTCTTTTTTCTAACTGCTTTGCCCCTCTTCTATATTTATCTTCACTGTCCTCCCATTAGAATGTAAGATACTTGAGGCCAATTTTTCTTCCTTTTCTTTATATTTCAAGTACTTAGCACAATGCCTGGCCACTAACACTAGAATCTAGAGGTGGGTGGATGTGGGAAACTTGCCTTAAGTCACTTAAATAATAAATGAGAGAGTCAGAATTTAAACCTCTGATTAAAAATCTGTGACCCTAGAATGACAGAATTGAAAAGAATTTAGAGATTATCTCCACATTTTAAAGAAAAGGAAATTTAAACCCAGGCTTGCTCAAAGTCATACAATTAGTAACTGAGAGAATTGTGACTGTTCACTTATGACTTGATGTTCAGCGCTCTTTCCATTAAACCATACTGCTTTGAAGTTCCATTTAATCAATCAATAAACATTTATTAAGATCCTATTAAGTGCCAGGAACAGTCCAAAGTATTGGAGATACAAAAAGAGTTGCAAACGACAGACCTTGTCCTCAAGGAGTTTACAATCTAATGATCTAATCCTAGACATTCGAGATAATGAAAGGGGAAAAGTAGTATGTCAGAGTCCAGTTGGGTCAGTTAGAATTGTTTCTGAACTTTCCTTTATGTAAAATAGCCTTTGTTTTTGTCCCTTTCTGGTTAGAAAGTGACTGTGATGCTATGTTAACATTCCCCACAATCAGTTCAGGATCAAAAGGGGATTTGAGGTGCAATAATTCTCATTAAAAAGTACTAAGGGATTTTAGAATGCACTCTGAAAATGTCAGATTTCACAGTATGGCTCAACAAGAAAAAAAGCCATAAAAGTCTTCCAAGAACATGCTAAATTCTCCCAATGTGAAATATACTGAATGAGTCTCAAACCCACTTTCCCCCAACTCCTTCCCTCCCCCAACTCCCAACCTCCCAAATAGCAGATACAGAATCATGAGCGAGGGCCAGCCAGGCTGACAGGACAACAGATGCTCTCACATTTTGGCCCTTAGCCCTAAAAAAAACTTTGGTCAAAAAAAAGGGAGAGAGAGAAAGCAGGATTGGAGTGGGAAGGCTGTGAGTTAGAAGGCCGACCCACCTTTGGGTGTTTAAATAAAAGGCAAGAAGTTGTCTGAAGTGTTGATGGCTGGGTTGAGAATATTCCCATGTTCCAGTTTGAGGTCAATTATCTCGATTTTGGATGGAACCACGCAATGTTTCCTCTTCAGGACTGAGGTGGTATTCATTCACATACCATCCATTGGGATTTGTTTTAGTGAAGACAACAATCAAAGTCTCATTAACAATGCAATGCAAACACAGACAGACCCCTTAGCTATTATTGTTGGACTTTAATCTCAGAGCAGGGCCTTTGGCGGACCCTGAATCCTGTTAGCAAGTATTGTGTAGAAGTTGATGCTGAGAAACAGCCAGGAGGCAGGCAGAATGTGTGGGAATGATACCAACTGGGAACAGAACTGGCTCTTTGGTACAGAATGTTTTATTTGATGGAAAAAAAAGAGCGATGGGGCACATGAATAAACTCTTTAGTTTTTGTTTAGGAGGCTTATTTAACTCTCTTCATCTTCCTCAGCCCTGAACATAGTAAAAGAAGTTTGGAATTCAGCCCATGTCTCTCATTATCAGTGATGAGGGAATCAGGGGCACCTCAACTCAATGGATCAAAAAAAAAAAAAAAGTCACCACTGTATGTTAGCAATTATGCCCTGAAATGTTAAACAAAAATCTAAATTGTAAAGGGCATGTATTTACTTGAGGATGTTATTTGGAAACTTCTCTCCTCCCCCACTTCCACCCCATTTAAAAAATATTGTTTTTCTTTCCATTCCTGGGTTTTGTGAAATATGACATTTGGATAGTTTAAGGCAGGATTGGGATGAAGTAGGATGCAAAGCAGCTTCAATTTCCTCATTCTGTCTTTACCCACAATTCAACAAAGAGTTTTCAGTTGAAAAGGGAAATACTACATAGTAGACAGTGGTAGAAAAAGAACCTGCTAATTAAAATCTATTTCAGGTCTAATTTTCTTTTAAGAACATACTGATACTCTGTATTCTGGTCTAACAATTCTGGACCAGGACTATTTCTGCAGGTTTTCTAGCCCTGTAACATTGTTCACTACTCCTTTATCCCTTCATTGATCATCATCAGGGAAAATCCTATTTATCTTTCAAAATGCAAACTCATGCACCTCTCCACCATGAAACTTCTTTGGAGGATACTGACCACCTCCTCTGAAACTAAATAGTATTTGGTTTGTACCTCTCTTGAAGTATGAATACTATTCTGCCTTGTGTTATAATTATTTGTGTATATAGCTTAACCCTCTATAATATTACAGAGTGATATGATAGGAGAGCAATTCCTAGCTCCAAATAATGTATTTGGGGTTTAGCACCAAATGGTGAGATTGATGTAGGCACCAAATGTCGGAGTTCAGTATTGTGAAGAATTCACAAAAGAGGCCATCCTCTTTGATAAAAGGTGGGTTTATTTAGGAGAAGAGGTACAGACAAAATGAAGAAATATAATAAACATCAGGAATGGTAAATATGAAATAAAGTTGGAAGAGCAATAGTTAGCAAGGAAAGGGGATTTCATGGTATGGGGACAAGAGGAGAGAGGTCATATGATATGGGAGAAGGGGTGGGGAAAGACACCACAAAGCAAAGTGCTATGGCAGGCTATAACCCCAAAAGGGATTTAGCAAAGAGGATGTGAGCCATGGACAGGTTTATAGAAGAAATTTAACTTCAGGGGTTTGCTATAACTCAGATTTTTGACTGGATATAACAAAGTAGAGCTACCCAAGACTTCCAAAGAGGTTAAACTTGTCCCTATCAGTGCCATTCCCTGTTTGTTTCAGGGAGTAATTCCATCTTGAGTTACTCTGCATCTGGAGAGAAGGCTCACCTGTAGTCTGGAATATGCTTGTCAAGGAGCAAATGGGAGTGGGGGTGCTATGGTGTATAGTTCCTTTGTTTAGGCAGAGAAAAGGAGAATAGCACCTCCCCCCCTTCTTGGAAGACTGTTTCTTCATCAGAGACAACTCTGCCCCTTCATCCTAGGAACTTTGTCTTTTCCACAAAGTTTTCCCTTCCCTTACTTTTCAAATTTTCTTAATGTTGAAACAGAGATTGGGCAAGGTTAGAGCTCTTGGGCCCCTACAAAAATCTATAGGGAAGGGGAAATGCTTCCTCAGACCTAGGAGTTTTTCACCAGCTATTTGAAGTCTGCTCCTGGAAAAGGGTATTGGGAGATGGAGGTATTTTATATGGAGCAAAGCCAGGGATGGGACCCAAGCCTTGACTCCTTGCTGAAGGACTGTCTTCCTAGATTTGTCTGTTTCCCCTATCATTTTTCTGTCCCTCAAAACTTTGCCCATCACTTAAAAACTTTCCTGAAGAACAAAAGTGAGAGCTTAGAGGGGATAAGATCCGTGAGCAAAGTTTACCTGGAGACACAGAAAAATCTCTTCCTTCCACTGAGCTACTTATTTTGAATCTTGAGATCCGGGACTGCTACTCTGGAAGAGCTTGGTACTCCCATTCATGCCTCGGAGGAAGAGCAAATTGATGGGAAAAAATGCTGGTTGGTATTTAGGAAAACTGGATTTGAATCAGTGCTCTGGTACCTTAGATCGGTTTTTTCTCCTTTTAAAAAATTGAGGAACTAAGTATTGCTACACCACCTAGTTGCTGGATAGAATTCTGGACTTGGATTTGTTTTAAATCCTTCTTCAGAAACTTGCTAGCTGTGTGACCCTACACAAATCATTTAAATTCACCTAGGCAGTTCCCTCCTCTTCTTCAGAATTGTGATGGGAATCAAAATAAGATAAAAGATTTAAAACACTTTGTAGAAAATAAAACAATAATAACAATAAGCATATACTTAAAGCTATTTGACAAGCTCTGTATTTTTAGGGAAAGAAAGTTGCCCCCTTTCCCACTTTCTCATCAAGGACCTCCCATTCTAATGAAGAAAACAACATACAAGTAACCATGTATACACGATATACACATGCACTGTAAGTGGAGAGTACATACCAGTAGTGGGAGGTTCCTAGAAAGAGTCTGCAAAGGCCTTTTCTGAAAGCTAGGATTTAACCGAGTCTTGAAAGACAAGAGGAAAAGTAAGAGACTGAAGTGAGGAGAGAGAGAGGCTTCCAGAGATGAGGATCAGTCAGTGAAAAGGTGCAGAATCAGGTGATAAAGATGGAGTGTTGTGGGTAAGTGATGCTAAGAAGGCCAGAGTCAGGAATTCAAATCCAAGACAGTGGTTTTCAAAGTGTGATTCAGAGTATCCCAAGGATCTCTAAAACCTTGTTGCTATAGTAACTCTTAACTCTTTTCCCCATAAGGAGATGCAGAATTGCATCTGGTCTATCCATGTGCAGGAAGGATGGAAATAAGAAGAGGAATTGGATAAGCCTTTTGACTGGGGCCTAGCCCTAATAACCTTACATTCAGAAACCCTGCCTGAATATCCCTTCTTCCACTCCCACAAGATTTTGCTTTTGCTCATCCACAAAAGAGAAAGAAGTAGATAGAGTGTAGGGATAAATTGGAAAGGATGCCAGTATGAATGGCTACATGAGGCATAACAATTGATTATTTTATTCCTTTATCATCATCTTCATGATTTTCCTTATCATAATTTCCTTTCCTGATTACTTACTAGCTGAGTGAATCTGGGCAAGTCACTTAATCCTATTTACCCCAGTTTTCTCATGTGTAAAATGAGCTAGAAAAGGAAGTGGCAAATCATTCCAGTATCTTTGCCAAGAGAAACCCAAATGGGGTCACAGACAATAGGATGTGATTGAAATGACAATAACAATAACAACAACAAATCCCTAGTATTTAGCAGCTTGGTACATAGTAAACAATAAACATGTTTTCATTCATTTTCTCATTTACTCATTTATTCATTCATTCAGTTAGCACCAAATAGTCCCTTTACAAAAATAGATCATGTTTGGGAATAGAGAAATTATTAAAAAAATTTTTTTAAAGAAATACTAAATGTATACTTTATAGACTATTACATCAGAAAATGATTATTTATATATAGATCACATGTAAAAATAAAACCCAAATGAAGATTTAATGATGACATCTTCAATAATGAGTAGGTCTACGAACAAATCACAGATAATTTTTAAGTGTGTGAGATAATAATAAAAAAATAACAAAATTTCTGTTATTCAATGACAATAGTCATTAGGAAAAAAATTATACCTTTCAGAACATACATTAACGAAATAAAAAAAGGTTATTGATGAATTAAGTATGAAATTTAAAATGAAAAAATAAACCCCAAATAAATCTAAAATAAATACAAATGTAGGAATTTTGAAAATTAAAGGATAGTCTCTGCAACAAGAACATATCAATTCTGGAAAGTTCTACCATGCCAAAAGTACTCTGACCTTGACTCTTTTAAAAGTTAAAGTCTGTTTTCCAAGGACCAGTTCAGCTAATTATAGATGTGCTAACTCATAAGCACAAGGGCAGAGGGCTAGACACACCTGGCAGTGGATTTTTTGGGGGGTTACATCAACTCATGAAATAAAAATTTTAAATGTGCCTTTGTCCAATATGTCTTCTTTCTGAAGTGATAGTGAAAGAAAATAACATTTATAATGGTAGCAGAAGGTGTTAAGACAGTTTTTAGATTGTCCAAATATTCTACTTTTTTTGTACTCTGATTGTAAGATCTTCACTGAATGACCAGTTAGTGAATTTATTATTGGAGGAACTGAATCATATCAGCCTTCCTGTTTTATTATTAATGAAACCAGAAGAAAGAAAGACGTTCCAGCTAAATGGAAGGATGCTTTAGAAAGGTAAAGAAAGGAGTTTAGAGGAATGGATTTTATTGTGTGTCCAAAAGAAACAAGAAATGTTATTTTGTTGTCTCCATATAAATATATTTCATATATTTGGTTTTCATATATTTCAAGGTTAATGATAAGTATTTGAAAAAAAATACCAACATGAAAATAATTGTAGCATATGCACCAACATTTGTTGCTCAGGATGAAGTTGTAGAAAAATGCTATGAAGAATTTGATATTCATTTGATATTGTATTGAATCAACATATTCTTTGATATATAGTGACTATACAGCAAAGATGAGAAAACAGGCATGTAATATGGCTGACTCTGACCCAACTTTCTGAGGCCCAGGCCTGTTATATCTCAGCTATCTTGAGGAAGTTGGGATCTCTCTCTCTCTCTCTCTCTCTCTCTCTCTCTCTCTCTGTCTCTCTCTCCCTCCCTCTCTCCTTCTCTCTCTCTTTCTGTCACACACACACACTTGTGTGTGTGTATATATATATATACACACATACACACATGTATATGTATCATATACATACATACATGTAAATACATATGTATTTAATATATGAAGCTCAGGGGCCTATATTCTTTATTCTTCATACAAATATATAAAAATAAACAGAAGGTAGTTAAATACAAGGGATTTAGGGTATAAGTAGTTGAGTACAATAAGAAAGGCTTCATTTAGAAAATGGAGCTTGATCTGCATCTTGAAAGAAATGATGAATTCTATGAGATAAAGAAAAGAGTACATTTTAAGAATTGGAGATAGCTAGTGCAAAGGTGCAGGGGTAGAATATGCTGTGCCCTTTTTGAGGAGTACAGAGAATGCCAGTTTGGCTGGATGATAGTCCTTATGTTGGCTGTCCCTCACACCTAGAACATATTCTCTACTCATCTTAGTCTTATAAATGTTATTTCTTTTTCTGAATCATATCAAACTGGGTCCACCTAATATATCGCAGGCACTCCAAAATTTTATTTTTGAATTTGACTGAAGATCGGTGTCTTGATCTCTAATTTATTGGCTCAGCGATCCTGAGCAAATATTTTAACTTTTCTAAACAATGTCATATACATTCTCATAAGTCAGATTAACATTTTTGTGTTATGTACACTTTTGACAATCTAGGTCTTTGAACAACCCTTCTCAGAATGGTGATTTTTTTTCATTCATAATTTAAAGAAACAGTAAATTTTCATTACATGTTATTGATTTTGATGAACATGAATGATGAAGATGAAAAGATGAAATTGAAAATAAATATGTAATTTCTCCAACCAAGTTTGCAGTTCTCCTGACATCTATAGTAGAGAATCTCTAAAGTTCTCTTCATTTCTACATCCCTAAAAATTAAATAATCTGTGTCTTTCTTTTTTACTAGAAAGAACATTAGGTGAAACTTTAAGCAAAATTGTAAAGTTTGAAAATTTGGGGTAGATAGCTGGCATAGTGGATAGAGTATCTCAGCAGAAATCAGGAAGATTCATCAAGATTCATTCCTGGAGCTCAGATACTTACTAGTTGTTGTGACTTAGAGCAAGTCACTTCACCCTGTTTGCCTCAGTTTTCTCATCTGTAAAGTGATCTGGATAAGGAAATGGCAAATTATTCTTGTATCTTTGCCAAGAAAACCCCAAATGGGGTCACAAAAAAGTTGGACGTGACTGAACAACAAAAACTGCCTGTCTTTATTATTATTATTATTATTTATTAGAATGAAGGTTTGGAGTTAGGGTGATGCTTTAAGCAAAATTGAGTAGGAGAAAGGGTGTAGATATATTCAAATTTGCCTATAAGAAGCTCTGTTCAAATAGGAGATCTGGTTTTTGGTCTTACTGAAAAAGCAATTTGATACCTTGTTTCCCATTCAGTGTTAATGAGTGATAATACCTTCATTTGTTAACTCTCCCAGGGATATGTTTATTTTAACAGTGTATAATATTTTAGCACAAAGGAATGACTTTGAGGAATAATGAAGACTTTATTGTTGGCCTTTGGGAATTTTTTTTTTTTTTTGAGGTGGAACAAATGTTTCTAAGTCCCTCAAGTCAGAGCACTGAGTAAGCCCTCCCACTCTCACAACTACTATTATTTACTTTAATTAGACACTTTTAAAATCTGACTCTTCTGTTAGTATTAGGAGGAAGGAGAATGTTTTTCTAATTGAGGATTTTTTAAACTGTTAACAAAATAAGAAGGTACTGAAATTGTCACCTGAAACCCATTCTCTTGATTTGTATAATCAAAGATCTGATGAGTGAGGAAAATAGCTCCACAGTTGGGGAAGTAAAGCAGAGGAGAGACAAGGATATAGAGATGTTTATTCAAGCAGCTTAAAGTTTTAAATTTTTTTTCTTTTTTAACTTTGATATCTGCTTGATCCACCTTTCTCTCACCTGTGGCTCAAGAAGCTGTAACTTATGCAGTAGGCACACCCTAGAAAACCATTTTGGTAGATGGGCTAAATCCTTGTAAGAAACAAGATATCTTACCAGGAGCTCCATGGCTCACTGATGAATTCAGGAAAGATTTATTTTACATTTTCGCAAAAATGGGTGTATCTCAATTTCATAGAATGGGAACATACCTAGAGAGCTTAGGGTAAGCCTTTTTATGAGGTTTAGTTAGCCCTACTTCTTCCTTCAGCATTCTGATTGGTCAGGATCTTCTCCAGGTTACCACTCTCCCTTATAGGGTATGTAATATAACCAATTTTAAACAAAATATCACCAGAACAATTCTTCTTTGGTTCTCATGCTTATGTCTCTATTCTCCCAAACCTTTCTTGTCCAAGAGGAAACTCCTCCTTCTTATTACATTTCCTGGGCTATTTATCCTTCTTCAAGGACACCTATGTAAGCAAAACGACTATGATTGCAAAATCCCATTTCTTACACCCTCATGTCTGTTGTTGACTTAGAGGGTGTCTGTCCCAAGCATGTGAAGACTTTCTCTGGTGGAATGGGCAGGTGAGGATAATTTGTTCCAGTGGTCATGAAGACATTGTGGAGTGCTTAAAACTTGATGAGACATTGAAGACAACAAGGTCATCCACTGAATCTTGAGTCATCAAGATTCTGTCCTGCTACTGGACTATGATGACTAGAAGAAAGAGTGAAGCCAATGACTTTGTGCAACTCTGTCTCACTTAAATCCAATTTATGCATGAATCAAAAGATATTACCTATGTCATTTTTACAATTTTTACCTATCTTGAAATCTTATGGTGACATAAAGTGATGAAGCAGCAGGTGTGGATACCCTGAGAGCTGTAGTCACAATCCTGCAAAACAGGCTATAGGGTTAGCAGTGGGATACAGCAGCCTCTGGGTACCTGAGGGCTATATTGCTCACCTTCTGGCATGAGGAAATGGTTAAAAAAGTTGCCCTAAAATTATTCAATACTGGCCTATTTCCTGTGGCAGACAGGGATCCCATCTCTTTTTTTTTTATTAAAGCTTTTTATTTTTCAAAACATATGCATGGACAATTCTTCAACATTAGCCCTTGCAAAACCCTGTGTTCCAATTTTCCCCCTTTCTCCCCCCCTCACCCTCCCCTAGATGGCAGGTAGTCCAATATATGTTAAACATGGTAGAAATATATGTTAAATCCAATATATGAAAAAATATTTATACAGTTATTGTGCCACACAAGAAAAAAAGAGAAGCAAAATAAAATGCAATCAAACAACAACAAAAAGAGTGAAAATGCTATATTGTGAACCACACTCAGTTCCCACAGTCCTCTCTGTCAGTGTAGATGCTCTCTTCATCCTGGACAATTGGAACTGGTTTGAATCATTTCATTGTTGAAGAGAGTCATGTCCATCAAAATTGATTGTCATATAATCTTATTGTTGCCATGTATAATGATCCCCTGATTCCGTTCAATTTGCTTAGCATCAGTTCATTTAAGTTTCTTCAGACCTCTCTGAAATCATCCTGCTGGTCATTTCTTACAAAACAATAATATTCCATAACATTCATATACCATAACTTATTCAGCCATCCTCCAAATGATGGACATCCATTCAGTTTCCAGTTTCTTGCCACTACAAAAAGGGCTGCCACAAACATTGTTGCACATGTGGGTCCCTTTCCTTCCTTTAAGATCTCTTTGAGATATAAGCCCAGTAGTAATACTGCTGGATCAAAAGGTATGCACAGTTTGATAACTTTTTAAGCATAGTTCCAAATTGCTCTCCAGAATGGTTGGATCTGTTCACAGTTCCACCAATAATGTATTAATGTTCCAGTTTTCCCACATCCCCTCCAACATTTGTCATTATCTTTTCCTGTCATCTTAGTCAATCTGAGAGGTGTGTATGTAGTGGTATACCAGAGTTGTCTTAATATGCATTTCTCTGATTGATAGTGATTTAGAGCACCTTTTTATATAACTAGTAATAAATTCAATTTATTCATCTGAAAATTGTTTGTTCATATCCTTTGACCATTTATCAGTTGAAGAATGGCTTGAATTCTTATAAATTTGAGTCAATTCTCTATATATTTTAGAAATGAAGCCTTTATCAGAACCTTTGAATGTAAAAATGTTTTCCCAATTTATTGCTTTCCTTCTAATGTTGTCTGCATTAGTTTTGTTTGTCCAAAAACTTTTTTAACTTGATTATCTATTTTGTGATCAATAATGATCTCCAGTTCTTCTTCGGTCACAAATTCTTTCCTCCTCCACAGATCTGAGAGGTAAACTATCCTATATTCTTCTAATTCATTTATAATATCTTTCTTTATGTCTAGATCATGAACTCATATTGACCTTATCTTGATATATGGTGTTATGTGTGGATCAATATCTAGTTTTTGCCATACTAGTTTCAAATTTTCCCAGAAGTTTTTGTCAAATAGTGAGTTCTTATTCCAAAAGCTGGGGTCTTTGGGTTTGTCAAACATTAGATTGCTATGGTTATTGACTATTTTGTCCTGTGAACCTTACCTATTCCACTGATCGACTATTCTATTTCTTAGCCAGTACCAAATGGTTTTGATGACTGCTGCTTTAAAATATAGTTTTAGATCTGGTTCTTCCAGATGAATTTTGTTGTTTTTTTTTCTAGGTCAGTAAAATAGTTTCTTGGGAGTCTCATTGGTAGCACTAAATACATTAGTTTAGGTAGCATTGTCATCTTTATTATATTCACCCTACCTATCCAAGATCTTTGATATTTTTCCAGTTGTTTTGATCTGACTTTATTTGTGTGGAAAGTGTTTTGCAGTTTTGCTCATACAGTTCCTGACTTTCCCTTGGCAGATAGATTCCCAAATATTTTATACTATCAACAGTTATTTTAAATGGAATTTTTCCTTTGTATCTTTTGCTGTTGGATTTTGTTAGGGATGTATAAAAATGCTGATTTATGTGGATTTATTTTGTATCCTGCAACTTTGCTAAAGTTGTGAATTATTTCTAATACTTTTATAGTTGATTCTCTAGGATTCTCTAACTGTACCATCTTATCATCAGCAAAGAATAATGATTTGGTTTCCTCATTACCTACTCTAATTCCTTTAATCTCTTTCTCTTCTCTTATTGCCTAAGCTAACATTTCCAATATAATATTGAATAGTAATGGTGATAGTGGGCAGAAAACCTTGTTTTACCCCTGACTTTATTGGGAATGGTTCCAGTTTATTCCCATTACAGATGATGGTTTTAAATAGAAGCTACTGATTATTTTAAGGAAAAGTCCATTTATTCCTATATTCTTTAGTGTTTTTAATAGGAATGAATGTTGGATTTTATCAAATGCTTTTTCTGCATCTATTGAGATAATATATAGTTTTTGTTAGTTTGGTTATTGATATAGTCAATTATGCTAATAGTTTTCCTAATATTGAACCAGCCTTGCATTACTGGTATAAATCCTACTTGGTCATGGTGTATTATCCTGGGGATGACTTTCTGTAATCTCTTTGTTAATATTTATTTAAGATTTTTACATCAATATGAATATTGGGAATTAGGGAAATTGGTCTATAATTTTCTTTTTCTTGTTTTCATCCTACCTCATTTAGATGTCAGTACCATGTCTGTTCATAAAAGGAATTTAGTAGGAGTCCTTCTTTCCTTATTTTTTCAAATAGTTTATATAGTATTGGAGTTAATTTTTCTTTAAATGTTTGGTAGAATTCACATTAAATCCATCTGACCCTGAAGATTTTTTCTTAGGGAGTTGATTAATAGCTTGTTCTATTTCATTTTCTAAAATGGAACTATTTAAATAATTTATTTCTTCTTCTGTTAATCTGGACAATTTATATTTTTGTAAGTACTTCTCTATTTCACTTAGCTTATCAAATTTATTGGCATAAACTTAGGCAAAATAACTCTTAACTATTGCTCTAAATTCCTCTTTATTGGTGAAAAGTTCTCCCTTTTCATTTTTGAGACTAACAATTTGATTTTCCTCTTTCCTTTTTCTACTCAAATTAACTAACAGTTTATCTATTTTGTGGTTTTTTCGTAAAATCAACTCTTAGTTTTATTTATTAATTCAATAGTTTTTTTTTCACTTTCAATTTTATTTCTCCTTTTATTTTTAGAATTTCAAATTTGGTATTTGATTGGGTTTTTTAAATTTAGAATTAGAATTATAAGAATTAGAAACATTCTTTTTCTAGCTTTTTTAGTTGCAAGCCCAATTCATTGATCTTTTCTTTCTCTATTTTATGCAAGTAAGCATCAAGAGATATAAAATTTCCCCTTAATATTGCTTTGGCTGCATCCCACAAGTTTTGATATCTTGTCCCATTATTGTCATTCTCTTGGATGACATTATTAATTGTTTATTTGATTTGCTGTTTCAACCATTCCTTCTTTAGGATGAGATTATTTAGCTTCCAATTCCTCTTTGGTTTATTTTCTCCTGGCCTTCTATTGAATGTAATTTTTATTGCATTGTGATCTGAAAAAATTACTATTTCTGTCTTTCTGCATTTGATTTTGAGGTCTTCATGTCTTAATATATGATTAGTTTTGTATAGGTTCCATAAACTTCCGAGAAGAAAGTGTACTCCTTTCTGTCTCCATTCAATTTTCTCCAAAGATCTATTATACCTAACTTTTCTAGTATTCTATTTACTTCCTTAACTTGTTTCTTATTTATTTTGTGAATTGATTTATCTATTTCTGAGAGAGCAAGGTTGAGATCTCCCACTATTATAGTTTTGCTGCCTATTTCTTCTTGCAACTCTCTTAACCTCTCCTTTAGGAATTTAGATGCTATACCATTTGGTGCATATTTGTTTAGTATTGATATTGCTTCATTATCTATGGTATCCTTTAGCAAGATATATTTTCCTTCCTTATCTCTTTTAATTAGATCAGTTTTTGCTTTTGCTTGATCTGAGATCAGGCTTTTTTTTTACTTCATCTGAAGCATAATAGACATTGTTCCAGTCTTTTACCTTGACTCTATATGTATCACTCTGCTTTAAATGTATTTCTTGTAAATAATATATTGTAGGGTTCTGGCTTTTAATCTAGGCTGCTATCTGCTTCCATTTTATGGGAGAGTTTACCCCATTCACATTTACAGTTAAAACTATTAAATCTATATTTCCTGACATCTTATTTACCCCAAATTATACTTTTCTCTTTCCTTTTCCCCTTTTCCTCATCCCCGGTATTTTACTTATGAACTCCACTTGTCTCAAGCAGCCCTTTCTCTTTAGAGCCTCTCTCCCTTTCTTATATCTTTACCCTACATTTCTATATTCCCTTCTATTTAGCCTACCCCTTCCCTTTCCCTTTCCCTCCTACTTTCCTATAAGGTGAGAGAAGTTTCTCTATGTAACCAAATATACCTAATATTCTCTCTTTGAGCCAAATCTGATGAGAATAAGATTCACACAATGTTGATCCCCCTCCCTTCTTTGCCTCAATTATAATAGGTTTTCTTTGCCTCTTCATGAGATGTAATTTCCCTCATTTTACCTCCACTTTTCCCTTTTTTCTGTCCACTTCTAGTTTCTTTTTGAAATTATAACAATAAAACCAAATTATACATATACTACCTATACAGAGATACAGTTCTCAGGAGTTCTTTTCTTATTACCTTATGCTTCTCTTGAGTTCTATATTTGGAAGTCAAATTTTTTGTTCAGTGCCGGTCTTTTAATTAGAAAAAAAGGAATTCACCTGTTTTGTTGAATGTCCATCTTCTTCCCTGAAAGAAACTGCAACGCTCAGTTTAGTGGAGTAGTTTATTCTTGACTGCATTCCAAGTTCCTTTGCCTTTCAGAATATCATATTCCAGGTCCTTCAATCCTTTAAGGTGGAAGCTGCTAGTTCCTGGATACTCTTTATTGTGGCTCCTTGGTATTTGAATTGTTTTTTTCCCCTGGATACTTGCCATCTTTTTATCTTGGTCTAATAGTTCTGAAATCTAGTCATAATATTACTTGAAGTTTTAATTTAGGGGTCTCATTCAGGAGGTGTTTGGTGAATTCTTTCAATGGCTATTTTACCTTCTGATTCTATGACACCAGGGCAGTTCTCCTGATCATTTTCTGAAAAATAATGTTTAGGCTCTTTTTTAATCATGGTTTTCAGGAAGTTCAATAATATTTAAATTGTCTCTCTTAGTTTCCAGGTCAGTTGTTTTCTCAAGTAGGTATTTTATGTTTTCTTCTATTTTTTTCATTTTTTTGGTTTTGCTTGACTGATTCTTGATGTCTCATTGAGTCATTCATTTCCATTTGTTCAGTTCTGATTTTTAGTGAATTATTTTCATCATTTACTTTTTTTTTTAGTTTTTTTTGTATTTGTACAATTGAATTTTTAAATGACTTGTTTTGTTCTGTGAATTTTCCCCCCATTTCACAAATTCTGTTTTTTAAGGAGTAATTTTCTTTTTCCATTTCACAAATTCTATTTTTCAAGGGGTTGTTTTCTTTTTCCATTTCACAAAATATGTTTTCAGGGAGTTGTTTTCTTTTTCCATTTTGTCAACTCTTATTTTTAAGGAGTTATGCTTCCATTTCACTGTCTATTTTGTAATGAATTTTCTTCAGATAATTTCTGTGTTTTTTTTTCCAAACCGTCTTGTAAAGTCCTCATTTCCTTTCCTCATTTTTCTTCCAGTCTTGTGTGATGGGGACCAATTTATATTACCCTTTGGGGCTTCATCTAGAGACAATCTGCTTTTAGTTTCCTCGGGGTTTGAAATCTGTTCTTCTCTTTCACCATAAAAACTATCTATGGTCAGAATTCTTTTTTGCTTTTTTACTCATTTTTTTAAAAGTTGAGAACTGCTTTTAGGTCAAGGGAGATTGTCCAAGCTTTCCCTACAAGAAGCAGTGGCAGTGCTGACTTGACTGCGGGTGCTGGGTGGGAGTGGTCAGGTCTCCTGGAATTCTGGCATTTTGTGGTTCACTATTTACCTTTTATATTTGTGTTGGATGCTTTAAAACTTCTCTGCTAATCTACTGGATTCATCCATAGCAGAGTAGCCAACACTGCTGTATATTCCTCCCCATAGATTTTCTGGTGTGTTGAGCCCCCACTGCCCCCAGTCTGTGCTGCCTGCACTTGGAGTCTGTGCTCGTCCTGCTTGTGCTTGGCCCGCTTCTCTCTGTGCCCAATTGAAACAAACCTTTTCTTGAGAGCTTAGAAATTATCTTCTGCTGGTAATTTGTTGCACTGCCAATATTTGTGGATTCTGCCAGTCCAGAATTAATTCAGAGGCTGAATTTGCTATTTAATCTAAGGGTCATGGGAGAGGGTCAGAAAGAAACGTGCGTACTCTCTGCCATTTTGACTCCACCCCCCCATCCCCCCAGGGATCCCATCTTGAAGTTGGTACAAAATACAAAAACTTCTGCAGAGATGATTCCACTCACCAACATATGTTTTTCCCCCCTGGAGTGGTCATAGTGAATGGGAGTGCTATTGAAGCTGTTACAGGTTTTGCATTCAAACTAATGAGTGAGCAGGCTTGTATGTTTACCAAAAGAAGTGAATGACAGTTTGATGACAGTGTGATTATCACTTGCAAAAAAGTACCATATCACCATCATCAGCATGATGGTCTTTTCCCTATTTTCCCACCATGAGAAATCCTGATGAGTTCAAAGAAACATTTTATGAAGACCTGGAGATCATCATAAGAGGACAAGCTAATGATTTTGGGTGACCTTAATGCTAGAGAAGACATAGATTACCAGACAGAACAAAAACATATGGTGTATCTCAATTACTTATGGAGCCATATTGATTAGTTCTAAAGACATGATTCTTTAATCATGAACTGATCACTTTCATTACATTTCCATAGTGTTCTCAATATACCATCATCAATCAATGCTGAAGCCATTTACTATTTATGTCTGATTGTAGCCACTTTTTATGTCCATCTGAAGAAGAGATTTTGAATGTCATTAGGTTCTTCTCCCGTGATAAAGTATTTAGTGCTGTTTTTATTTCAGCTGACATTTTACAGGGTGTGTCTGTCTGTATAGGGAGATATGGGAAAAGGTTCATTCCAAATCAAAAACTGATTAAAATTTTCTGGGTTATATGGCAAGAGGACCTTATTCCCCAAAAGTTCAAAATTGCCTCCATGTCCATATATTATAAAGGTAAAGGGTTTTTCTCTTAGCCATTGCCAGCAATATTCTTATCAGATTCCTTTTTTAAAAGGCTGATCCTTCACTTGGAAGATGGTTTTTTACCTAAGAGTTAGTGTGTTTCAAAAAGGGCTGAGGAAGGTTATGTGGTGTTTGAGATCTGACAGCTCCAAGAGAAATGCCAGTAACAGAACAAAGGTCAGTCCATATTTATCTATCTCACAAGGGCCTTTGATACTGTCAGTCATGAAGGCTTATAGAAAATTTGATTGCCCAGAAAGTTCATCAGTATTGCACATCAATTTCATGATGACATCTTTGTGTGAGTTCTGGATAATGGATGATATTCTCACAATTTCCCAGTCACCAACTGAGTGAAACAAATTTGTGTGCTTATTCCCTTGCTTTTCAGTATGATGTTTTCAGCAATGTTGTCACTTGCCTTCCTTGAAGATGAACACAGCATCAATGTCAGCTACCACACTGATGGTAGATTATTTAACTTGAAAAGGCTACAAGCCAAGACTAAAGTGGAAGGAAAGTTAGTGCATAATTTTTTTGTTTTCAGATGATAGATTGTATACTCAGTGCAACCCTTGAAGCTGAGATGCTACTAAATATGGATTGATTTTTTGCTGCTTGTGCTAATTTTGCCCTAAAAATTAACACCAAGAAAACACAAATGCTCCACCAGTCAGTTCACTTTGCTTGCTAGTATACTTTCCAGGGATATATACATTGATAATGAAATTAGTGCATACATTACCAGAGTTAGCTCAGTGTTTGGGAGTCTCTGAAAAAAAGTGTGGAAAAGAGGTATTAGACTGTCTTACTGAAAGTTTACTGAATCGTGCTGACCTCAATGTTGTATGCTGGTAAAACCTAATAGTCTACCAGTGTCATGCCAGGAAACTGAATCATCTTCATTTGAATTATTTTAAGATTCTGACAATTACCTGATAGGATAATTTAGAAAACATTGAGATTCTTTCTTGAGCTAAAGTGTCATTCATTCAAACTCTACAGCAGAGAGCACATCTTATCTGAATGCCAAATGCATGTTTGCCTAAAAAACTATTTTGTGAAAAAAAGGAAAAAGTAATAGAAGGACATTCTCAAGGTCTTTTTGAAGAATTGGTTTTGTGACATGGGAGACACTGATATAGGACCACCCAGCATGGTGTGCTCCCTCATCAAAGAAGGTGCTGTGCTCTATGAGCAAAATAAAATTGAAGTAGCTTAAAAGAAATGTGAGATGTGCACAGAGAAGCCACCACAAATGTTCACAGGGACTATTTGTTCCCGACCTATGGTAAAGCATTCCAAGCTTATAGTGGTCTGATCAACCATAGTCAGACACACTGTAACTTGATTCTAATATAGTGATGTCATTTTGGTCCTTTTCAAGAATGGAGACAAAAACCAACCATACATATATAATGGAGAAAAGCAGAAAAAAGGCAAATAGTACATATACACAATTAGTACATGCTGAAGTTCTGGAATAATCCTGCTGTCCTTGCTTATTGCTTGTGGTATGTTTTTGAGCCTGGAACAACTTTATATTTCTTTAATCTCATCCTTTTTGCCTAACCACCACTTAAACCTCATTTAAATCATAATGTACCATTCTCCATATTATAACAACAATGACAACAACAATATGCAAACAAATTATTGTGGCTATATCATTTACACATCTGAAATGTACAAAAGAGAAAAAATACGTGGCAATGTTTGAATAGTTAATATGCCTCATTTTCATTTCATTTTTGCATTTATATAGAGGCAGGCTGTTGTCAATGGCAACTTTAATATTTCTTCAATATTACTAGTGTGTAATAAGGATCCTAGGTATGTATTTTGTTGTGATTATAGACTAGTATCCCTACAAAACCATGTGATTAGACTAGGCATTGCTAACATGAAGAAATATGGGGAAATGTGTTCCTAAGGGAAAGAATTCTAGATTTAGGCAGAACAATGGAAATAATCTGCTCATCTTGCAATACCTTTTCTTAGAATGTTCCAATCACAACTGAATCACCATGTCCTGTTAATGATACTTTCATTAATTTCTCTAAATCCCACTCCCAATACTATAGTGAGTACTCTTTGGCTCCATTATCCCAGAACTTGGATGTTCTATCCCTTCCTCAAGGTTATTAGGAATACTTTAAAGGGTTTGGACATCTTTCTTCTTTAATTGTATTGACTCAAATTCTCACTGGTTATGTACCCTCCACATTTAGGTGCTAGTGAGCACCTAAAGTATGACAACACTTTGAAGGCATGGTACTGAGGAAGACTTAGTTCAGTTCTTGGTTAATATTGGTCCCACCAAGTTTACCACCTATTGCTATTGCTTGGTTGACATAGCTGCTAGACATCTTTTGTCTTAGCTAACATTGATGAACTGATTGACTGGGTCCCAACGGTAATGCTCTCAGTAAACTCACTATCTAACAAAGGGAAACAACTCATATTTGAGATTTCAGCTGCCAGTTGGATGGACAGGCCCAATGGTCCTTAAGGTATAGGAGGAAGGCTCACACTAATACATCTTCTTTGCAGTAGTTTCCTTTGATAAACTTGTGCATCTTTTTGATTTTCACAGTGCCCAAAGACATTGGTAACAAGAAATTTACTTTCCAGGTCTTAAGTATCTATGATTGCTGAGGAGATCATATGTACCTGTAGAAGCCATGTTAAGTAGCATTTCAATCATGATCTAGGCAGAGATTCTATTTCTGAGGTTCTCCTTTATACTGATGGCAGTTGTTACTATCAAGGGTTGAAGGCAAGGGATGGAACACTAGTAGCCTGCTCCACTTATTACCTTGGCATTATAATTTGGATATTCATAAATATAGTTAAAGTAATTTTTTAGAGCAATTGGACACACACACACACACAGACACACAAACATAAATGTTTTATGGCTTCCTAGATGGTGCCACTGACTTGCTCTGTAACCTGTAGTTATCTTTTTGGCTCTTGATTTTCCTTCAAATTCAAAACAAGGAAATAACACCATTAAATTTTTTTCATAGTAGCACTACAGGGATTATTTATCAAGGAAGAATAGAATTATATAAATCAAAAGGAATGTTCTTGTTACAAAAGGCTATCCCAAACTGTGCCTTATTTCAAGTACATTTTTGTCCTTGTTTTCATGGTGTAAATAAAGTGAATAGGCACATTGTTTAGAAATAGAAAAATAAGTAAAATTATTTCCCATAATTGGGCTGTTCTGCTAGTAAAAATCTGTGATGAAGTCATGTGAATGTCTGACACTCATTGAGTACTGACATTGGAATTTTAAATGTTTACT
Source organism: Sarcophilus harrisii (assembly GCF_902635505.1). Classification (NCBI taxonomy): domain Eukaryota; kingdom Metazoa; phylum Chordata; class Mammalia; order Dasyuromorphia; family Dasyuridae; genus Sarcophilus; species Sarcophilus harrisii. The sequence continues at coordinate 226,588,315 of NC_045426.1, forward strand.
TTACCCGAATGACAGAATCCACATTTAAGATTTCTGAACTAGACTCTAGAAGTGTCTTTACACATTTCAAATGATGTCTCATCATTTTAAGTGACACACTTTAAATCATGTTCTTATTGTTCCTACTCCAATAATAATTGTATTTGACTCTGTGAGAGACTCTTAATGGAGGGCCAGATGATGGCAAACGTATACTTTACAGTTTGCTATGACCAGACACATGCCATCTAACCAGTTTACTTCCCAAGAGATTGATGTCCAGATATTTTCCATAAAATTGAAAAGAAAAACCTGTATGAAGGAGAAAAAAGAGAGAACCTGAATGAAATTGCATGGAGGGAAGACTAAATATCATGTCTGGGGGGAAGAGACAAAAATTCTATAAGGAAGAGAAAAGTCAAGTAAGAACTTTATAGAAGAATCCTGAATTTCTGAGGGTAACAAATTAAACCAAAGGAGAGGTTCCAGTGGATTTGTGGCAGCAAAGCTAGAGCCTTTTGGATCTGAAGCTAGGCAAAATGATGTCCAAGAACCATAAATGACAAGGATTATGGTTGCCAAAATGTTGAAGTCTTATTGTTTTTTTCTTCTCATTTTGTATATGGGAACCTAGATAAACTGAACTTTTTATCTTAACTCTACTGAAGAAGGGGAAAATTATCTCTGAGAATGTTTATATTGTTGTTTCAATCCTTTTCTTGTTCAAATCGTATAATTTCACTGACCCTATGTTGTGATTTGACTAACTTTTTCTTAGCATAATAACAAGTATCTAAGACATGAATTGACTTTTAAAGGTCCCAAGTTTACCATTGGGGTGGAAGCTTGAGTCAAGTAGGATACTTATTTTCCACATGTCCTATATTGAACTCAGCAGCCTATGAAATATAGTGCAAAAAAATGGTTTATGCACTTTTTTTCTTTTTAGGAAGGCAGTTAAAACCAGATTGTTTTGATAATCACTGCTTTGTAATACAGTTTGAAATCTGTTTCTTCTAGACTGACCTCATTTTTTTTCATTGATTCCCTTGATTCTCTATTTCTTCTTTTAGATGAATTTTGTTCTTATTTTTTCTAGCTCTATACATTTTTTGATAATTTGATTGGAATGGCAATTAATTAGTAATAAGTAAAGTTATTAGTAAATAAGTAAATTAATTTAGTTAGAATTGCCATTTTTATTATATTGGATTGACCTATCCATGAGTAATTAGTATTTCTCTAATTGTTTAGGTCTGTATTCATGCAAAAAGTGTTTAATAATTTTGTCGATATAATTTCAGGGTTTGTCTTGACAGGTGGATTCTCAAGGATTTCATATTGTCTATAGTTATTTTTTATGGAGTTTCTTTTTCTCTCTTCTGCTGAACTTTTTTGGAAAAATATAGAAATATAGATGATTTATGTGGGTTTTATTTTTAGCTTGCATTTTGTTGAACTTATTAATTGTTACTTAATTCTCTAAGTATGTTGTAATATCCTTTGCAAAAGAGTGTTAATTTTGTTTCCTTACTGCCTATTCTAATTCCTTTAATTTCTTTTCCTTTTCTTATGACTATAGCTAGCATTTCTTTTTTTTTCTTTTTCTTTCTTTCTTTTCTTTTGTGCTTTGGCAATTGTTTTTAAAAAATGTTTTATAATAGCTTTTTAGTTTCAAAATACATGCAGAGATAGTTTTCAACATTCACTCTTGAAAAACCTTGTGTTCCAAGTTTTTCTCCCTCCTATCCCCCTCCCATCTTCCTTAGACAGCAAGTGATTCAATATAGGTTAAACATGTGCAATTTTTCTAAACGTATTTCCACATTTTATCATGCTGCACAAGAAAAATCAGATCAAAAGGGGAGAAAGAAAAAAAGTAAGTAAACACCCAAAAGAGGTGAAAAGACTATATTGTAATCATCCAATCCCCTACTCCTCTTCCTGGATGCAGATATCTCTCTACATCACAAGTCTATTGGAATTGGCTTGAATCACATCATTGTTGAAGAGCTAAATCCATTACAGTTGATCATCACATAGTGTTGTTGCTGTGTACAGTGTTCTCTTGGTTCTATTCACTTCACTTAGCATCAGTTCATGTAAGTCTCTGTAGGCCTTTCTGAAATCATTCTGCTGATCTTTACTTTTACAAAAATAATATTCCATTACATTCAGTCATTCATGTCAAGGGGGGCATCCACTCAGTTTCTAGTTCCTTGCCATTACAACTGATATAGATAGCATTTCTAGTGGTGATAATGGGCATTCTTGTTTCACCCATGATCTTATTGGGAAGATTTCTAGCATATACCTATTACAGATAATTTTTATAGATGACTTTAAATATATACTATTTATTATTTTAAAGAAAGCCCCATTTATTCTTTGGGCAGCTAGGTGGTACAGCAGAGAGAGGTCTGGGTCAGAAGTTGGAGAAACTAGTCTTTGTGAGTTCAAATCTGGCCTCAGACATTTAGTAGCTATGTAATGTTAAATAAGTCATTTAACTTCAGTTCTGTAAAATGGCCAGGGGAAGAAAATGACAAACTACTTCAGCATCTTTGCCAAGAAAACACCAAATGGGGACAAAGAGTCAGATATGATTAAATAACAATCATTTATTCCTTTGCTTTCTAGTGTTTTTAATCAGAATGATTATTGTATTTTGTCAAAAGCCTTTTCTGCATTTATTGAAGTATCTATGTGATTTTTCTTCTTTTTTATTAATATGATCAATTATACGCATAGTTTTACTAATATTGAACCAACCTGCATTCCAGATACAAATCCCACCTGGTCATAGTGTTTAATCTTTGTGATGTATTGCCAAAATTTCACTGCCAGTTTTTTTTTTTAATTTAAAAGTTTCACATCAATATTCATTAAATTGGTGTATAATTTTCTTTCTCTGTTTTTGTTCTTCCTGGATTAGATATCAGCAATGCAACTGTGTCCTTAAAAAATCATTTACCTATGTTTCGAAATAGCTTATATGGTATTAGAATGAATTGTTCTTTAAATGTTTGGTAGAATTCACTTGTGAATCCATCTGGCCCTGAGTACTTTTTTCTTTGGGAGCTTATTTATATCTTGTTCAATTTCTTTTTCTAACATAAGGTTATTTAATTATTCTATTTTCTTTTTGTTAACTTCAGGATTTATTAACTTCAGCAATTTATATTTTTGTAAATATTTATCCATTTCACTTAGATTGTCAGATTTTGGGGATATAATTGGGCAAAATAGCTCCTAATAATAGTTTTTAATTTCATTATCATTGGTGGAGCATTCTCCCTTTTCATTTGTAAGACATGGAATTAGCCAAATTTTATGTGATTTTAATTATGGTTCTACAAGATTTAAGTTTTTTCTTTCTGGCTGCTTGCAATATTTTCTCTCCTATGAGCTCTGGAATTTGGCTATAATATTTCTGGGAATTTTTACTTTTGGATCTCTTTTGGGAGGCGATTGGTGGATTTTTCTCAATTGATATTTTGCCTCTAGTTCTAGGATATCAGGTGGTTTTCTTCAATAAATGCTTGAAATATAATGTCTACAATTTTTTTATGCTAGCTTTCAATGTTCAATAATTTTTAAGTTGTTTCTTTGATTTGTTTTTCAAGTCAATTGTTTTTCTAATGAGATGTTTTACATTTTCTTCTCTTTTTTCATTCTTTTGACTTTATTTCATTGTGTTATTTTTTTTTTGTATCCCATGGAGTTGTTACCTTCCATTTGCTTGTTTCCAATTTTAAGGAATGATTTTTTCAGTGAGCTTCTGTCTCTTTTTAAATTTGGCTAATTCTTTTTTTTTTTTTAAAGGTGTTATTTTTCTAGTGTTTTTTCTGCCTCTTTGTTGACTCTCTTTTCATGTTTTTTTTTTTTTTTTGCATCATTCTCATTTCTTTTCCAAGTTTTCTTCTCTACTTCTCTAATTTTTAAAATCCTTTTTGAGTTATTCTAGGAATTCTTGTTGGTTTTGTATCCAGTTTACTTTTTTTTCCTACTGAGACTTTGCTTGTAATTGTTTTGACATTAATGTCTTCTGAGTTTGTGTCTTGATCTTCCTTGTCAACATAGTAAATTTTTATGCTCAGGTTCTTTTTTATTGTTTCCTCATTTTTTCCAATCCATTTCTTGATTTTTAACTTTATTTTTAAGTCAGGCTCCTGGGGTTGAGGAGGCACTTTCCATAGCTTCAGGTTTTTTGTGGTTTTATTCTCAGAGCTAGTTATTGCAGTCTGTACCTTTTTAATGTTTCCAAGGTAGTATGATCTGAGGGAAGATGTGGTCATTGCTGTTCTGACCTGTGAGCTGGTATTTGTCTGGGAAGGCTTCTTGCTCTCTGAATGCAACAATTATTAGCTCTTGGTTCTGAACTTTGACCAAGTTTCATGTTCTCCTATAGCTACAAGCATTAATAATGCTCCTTTCTGCCCTGAAATTGTAACCGAGGATCCTATTCTCCTGTGGCTAGGTGCTGGTGAGCCTCTTCCCTCTGGAATTGTGTTGCAGAACTGCTTATGGGCCATTAAAATAGGGTCTTGAATGGAGTACCAGCAAGGGGTTCCATGTAATTTTTTTCTGACCAATTGTCCAATTTCCTTACTATCTCTATGCTGAGAGCTCCCAATGTTGCTACTGCAATCACAGCTCTTCAAGGCTTGCTACTGGTGTTGCTGTTGTGTGTGCTTCACTTAGGGATGACTCCTACCCTGACGTCACAGAACTTTTCCCTGCTATTCAATAAATTCCAATGGTCTTTTCTTGCCTTTAAAAGCAAATACACATATTTTGTTTGACATCCAAAGACTTCTACAGCCTACCCCCATCCTACCTTTACTTTATATCTTATTCCCCAAACATACTCTTCTGTCCAGTGACAACTGACCTCCTGGATGGCCCATGAATATCTTTTGCCTCCAGGCATTTTCTATTCTCCCCATGCTTGAAATGTTCTCTCTCTTCTCCTATGACTACTGACCTTCCTAGCTTTCTTTAAGTCCCAAATAGAATCTAATGTTCTACAGGAAGACTTACCTTTAAGTCCCAAATAAAATCTAACTTTCTATAGGAAGACATACCTAATTCCACTTAATTCCAGTGTTTTTCTTTTAATTATTTCCTGCTTTTAAAATATTTGTTTGCATGTATCTTCCCCCATTAAATTGTAAACTTCTTGAGAATATGGACTATTTTTAAAAATTTCTATTTGTTTCCCCAGTTTTTATCTCCAGATATTTAATACATGAATATAGGGCACTTAATGAATGAATGAATATTCTTTCCACTGAACCACACAATATGACTGTTTTTCTCTTCCACAGCCAAACCCCTAGAAAAAGCTATCTAAACTGGTAGTCTCCATTTCTTCTCCTTTTATTTTTCATTCCCTGACAATCTGGATCCTAACTCATCATTCAACTTAAAAAGCTCTTTAAAGCTATGAATGACATTTTAATCACTGAATGGGATGCCTTTTTCTTAACTTATTCCCTCTTTACCTCTCTTTAGCATTTGATACTATTGGCCACCACCTCCTCTTGGATACTCTGTCTTTGAATTTTCACGATACTTTGTCCTTATCTGTCTGACTTCACAACTGAATCCATGTTCATACTCTAACTGGTGATCATGGTACCCCTATGCTTCACTTACATTATCTTCACCATAACATAAATCCTCATCACCTGCCTGGAGAGTTGCAATTGATTTCTGATTGATATAATTGAATCCAGTGTCCCTCCTCTGGAATTTATCCTTCACATGGCTGGCAAAGTAACATTCTTAAAGCTCAGGTCTGATCATGCTACTTGCCCACCCAGAAAAATCTAGTGGTTCCTTATAGTTTGAAGGATCAAACAAATATTCTTATATTTGGCATTTAAAATCCTCCACTATGTGGTTAGAATCGTATGGATTTATGCCACATATCTCCCTTTCACATATTCTCTGTCCTAGGTAAATTAGGCTTATAACCAGTATGAAAATCAAGTCATACTTTACAAGTGAATTAATTTGAATGGGACATTGGGAATTAGGAGATCTCTAAGGTTACTCTTCACAATGAATCTATGATTCTAATATACACCAGAGCTGTGCTAGTGGTACAGCAAGTATAGATTTCACTACAGATAAATCTCTTAAGATACTAGGTATTAACAAATTTGCCTGGTGTGGTAAGATAAGCTTAATAATATAAGCTCTTGAAAGATTCAAACACTAAAGGACATTGAAATAATTGTAGACATCAAGGTTTCCCAATAGAACATTTATTCATATGCTATTAAAAAGCAAACTATTACGCTATCACTTACAGCAGTCTGTTCAAAACTAACTCTGTCTGAAAGGCAAAGGAGCATCACACTTATAAAGCAGAATGAAGGGCTTAAGCAAGGAGAAGACAGCACCATCTCAAAACAGCTGAGCTGGTTTAACATTTCAAGTGGCAGAAGGCAGTGCTATTCCCCCTTCATACCCATGTGCATAGCCAATTCAGCACCTTCCCTTATGGAAATAAATCAGCAGGATGTGGGTAGAACTAGAAATGGATGACTCCATAATCACCATGTACCAATAAGTTCAGTTTTCTAGGCCAGGTGTAATAATCTAGATGTGTAAGGGTCAAATAGCAACACAGGCCAGTATTTTCAAATTTGCAGTCTACTCACACTAATCCTGTGTTAAGCTTGCTTCTGCATCCCAATAAGTTATAATGAAATCATGAGCTAGGAATTCTGTGGGACTTGGAATAAAATGAGATTTAGACAAGTTCATTTATTCTTTGAATAGCTTAAACATAGAGTTGCAGTTGGTGATAAGATCAGAATGCACTGCTATTTGGATTTCTTGGCAACTGCATGTTAAAAACGGAACATAATTCATATTTTAAACTAGGAGCCCTATTAAGGCAGAAAATGTGCTTGTCCTTTTATTAACTTTCATAATTACACATCATCTCAGTAGTAGTCTGAAGAAACTATTGACTTATTTGCAAGCTGTTGCTTCTCTTTCTGCGCTCTCCTACTCCCTAAAAAGGGGAAGAAATGAATTGAGAACAAGGGCTTTGTTTAAGGCCTCCACAGAGTAATTATGTATTTAAATTTTTTTCAATGCATTGTTTTACTAAGAATGAGAATAGCCTTGTAATAATATATAAATGCTGTACTTTTATTACAAGTACTATTATTATAAGTAGAAGTACTCATTAAGCCAAATTGCTTACACATGAAGTCATGTGAGAAGGAAAAGGGGATTTGAGACAACATTTGTGGGATGCAAAATGGAGTAGGGAAGTTTTGTTTTTTTGTTTGTTTTGAACATTGGTCTCTACTCAAAGCAAAATCCCAACCCTTGTGAAAGGATGAAGGAGATAAATACAGATTTTAAGATGTTTTTGCATTGTTTCTGAATAACTACTATTTGTTCCCCATCTCTTATCTATCTGTTTCTAGATATGGTTACTTTAACTGAATGATGAATTGAAAAGGGACCATTGTAACTGAAACCTTGCTTTTAGACAAGTGCCCAAATATAATACTCTCCAATCACTGAATATCTATAGTGAACCTCTCATTTGTTAGACTTGGACATATCTAGTTTCTTATTGGCTATTACTATCCTTTGTTGCAAAATTTTGAAATTCATGAAATGATTCACAGGGAGAATTTATTTAGAGACCCAACACTAAATAATGGAATTTGGCCTGTGTGTAAGACAACTGTAGCACTCACCACCATTTTACCAAAATGGTTTCGGTTTTTACAAATCCTGAACTTCTTTCTTTACATCTTTAGGTTTCTGGAAGATATGATAGGAGTTTGAAAACTGCCTAATATCTTGAGTGATTTTTGAGCTAAAAGATAGACTTGATTTACAATTAGGAGTTTTCAAAGAGACACACATAATCTGAGAGGAAGGGGAAGGGCAATTGGAAGTCTTTTGAAAGACTGAGAGGAAGGAGTGGAGACTACAAGAACTGAACAGCAGAGAGATTTGTACTGGAGAGACAATGTTACCTGATTACCTGAGATGTAATAAGCTAAATAGAACAGCGCTAGAACAACAAATGAAAGGAGAAATTGAAAAAGGAATTGAGTTGTGGCAAAGAAGCAAGAGATCAGAGTAATTCCTTTATTACTAATAAACTAATGCCCTTTTCAGACATCTTGAAGCAGATAACTCAGACCAAATCTGGAAGGTGCTATTGTCTCTTCAAGAATTTGGAAAAGCTTCAAACAGTCTAATCTTTCCTCAATTTCTCCTTCCTATGTCTATCTAATAATAATAGTCACTGTAACAGCATACTCTGCTTACTTTTTTTAACCTAAGACTTTTCTGTATCCTAATTCTGTCTCAATAAAGAAATCAGGAGTTAGTTGAAAACACACAGATGGGACTAGATGGGGCAGTGGCTAGAGCACCAGCCGTGGAGTCAGATGGACCTGAAATCAAATGTGACCTTAGACACGTAACACTGTCTAGATGTGTGACCCTGGGCAAGTCAATTAACCCTAATTGCTTCATAAAATAAACACACACATTAATTTAGGGCAGAGTCAAAACACTTTCTGAATCTTAGGAAATTTCCTAACTGGAGTTCTGGGTTATTGGGATTGCATTAATAATTTTTTTCATATGTATAATATAAATTCCATAAAATATTAGAGACAGATACTGGTTGGATTTGAAGGCTATCACAGTAACTTGACTTCTCACTCGAGAAGGGGGATGCTGGGGAGCTTACCGGATGTCTGACATTGTTAGGCAAGCATTCTGTCTGAACATAACACTTCCCTTAATTTAGTTTAAGGAATTTTTTCCTATAAGGCTGAGGCCCTTTGGCCCAGGGATGAGGGGGCCAGTCTTTTGTCCATTTCAATTTTATACTACCATATTGAATTACCATTAGAAAATTCTGTTTCTGGAGACTCATGTTAATGACTATATCATTCAGTACAATAAATACATGAGAACCAAAATAAAACAATTTTCTATAGAGTTGAAAAGGTAATTTTAAATTGACACCCTAGTTATGCTTTTTATTATTTATAAATGGGAGAAAACAGAGGGATGACTTGTCCTTTAGAGAGGTCATTGCTTCCTGTTCTTCAGCTAAAAGACCTGCAGAGCTGTTGGTAACTAGACAGATCAGTTCTCTCTAAGCTTCTGTTTTTCTCTTCTGCAAAACAGGGTTGAAAATGCCGTTGTATTACCTACTTCACAGGGCTAATTATTGTAACTGTAAAGTTACAGTTGTAATTTTGTATGGTTTAAGTAAACAAAAAACCGTAAAAAGGTCTTTTAAAATTATAAAGTTTGTAAAGTTAAGATTAATAAATCTATTTTAATTTAAAATAAATATAAACTAATCAGTCTATTATTATCATCAGAGAGGCTCCTTATATAGGTATAAAGCTGCTATGTGGTATAGTGGAAATTAATTTCAGTTATAAGTAGTTACAAAGCATCTATTATGTGCCAGGAACAGAACTAGGTGCCCTCCAGGGGTTTATTTTGTAGGGTGAGGGATATTTGAGAAACAACTTGGATTCAGATCAGAAAATTCAAAGTGTATACAAATCAACTCCTTGAAGAAAGTTCAGGATTCCAAGAGGCAGAAATGGGGAAATTAATGTATTCCAGGCATAAAGACAGACCATTCTACAGGATGGTGAAATGATTTGGGTGTTCAACAACACAATAGTTTATAGGGTCCTCTTGGGGAGGAATTATGAAGTTCGTGGATAAGAGAGTCAGTGACCTTTTCTCCTTCAGTTCCATTTCTCCCAAATCAGACACCGAAGCCTCTCTTGGGATTTGTGTATCTCTACCTCTACTCAATCAAAATGAGCTCTAAGGCTCAATCCCTGAAATACACACATTTGTACCTCTTGTTTCTTCAAGATCAATTTCAAATGTTATCTCTTCTATGAAGGTTACTCTCATCATCTGATTCCCTCTTCCCTCAATTTGAATGTGATTTGTCCTTCCCAGTTCATTTTTTTTTTTTTTGCTCTCATTGCATTCTACCATTGTATCATGCTTGTTTCTGTATAGATTATATCCTTTCTTGTTAAATTGTAACCTCCACGAGGAAAGATATGGTTATTGTTTTTTTTTTTTTTTTAACATGCATATGGTCAGTGATGAGAATAGTGTCTTATACTCAATAGGAGCATAATGTTTGAAGAGTTTTGATTCTTGTTTGGTGCAGAAGGGAACAACCATTTAAATAGTACCTACTATATATCAGGTTCCAGGTGTGCTTTAACTATTATTATTTCAGTTGATTCTCATGATAATTTTGCAAGGTAAATCTATTAGATCCATTCTACAACTGAGGAAACTGGGGGAAACAAAGGTTAAGTGATTTCTCCATGATCATACAGCCAATAAGTGTATGAGCCTGATTTAGACTCAGGTTTTTCTTATTCCAGGACCAATGTTTTTACCTACTGAGCCATTAGTTATCTTAATATCACAAGCTCTTTCAGGATATTTGATATATTACTTTGAGTAGAAGAGATCAAAAAAGGCAAGGGGAAGGGAAAAACAATAGCTGAAGTAGCACCTAAAGCAACATTATGGGATAAACCATCACACCTGGAAGATGATTATTACCCCACCCATTCACCCCTTTCCCCACCCTAAAGCCTTTTCTTGCCAGAGTTAATAAAACATGCCTAAATTCAAAGTTGAAATAAAAATCTCTCTTACAATGTAGTGAAGAAATTATCCAAGCTTAAAAAACATATGCACTTGCCTCAAGCACTGTCAGCATCCCTTTGAAATTGATTCTGGTTATAATAATTAATCAGAGAATTTTGAAATCAAAGAAAAAAGCAGAGAGATACACACCAAAATGTTCTAACTATATAAAAATCATAATGTAAATTCCCTATTTTCTGACAAGGACTATGAGATGAGAGTCATTATGTACTTCCACGGGACTGCTCTTAAATAGTTCTCAGAGCATAGAGGCAGAAGCCTCCTATGTATATCCCTGGTAAGAGTTAATTGTAAGACTGATGAAAATGTCGGAATAAGAGGATCAGTGATTGTCAGATTCTCTCTTCTTAACTACTATAACAACAAACAACCTGAAAATAAACAGCAAAGAGAAGAAAAACAGTTTTCAAATACATAAGAAAATTAAGCCAACCCAACATTTAAAATGACTAATGCAAAAAAAAAAAAAAAAAAAGACTGCTGAGAAAAATAGCTAACCGATTAAAAGTATGAGGAGCCATGAAGATGTAAAAAGAAGCTATGTTAGAGATAAAGACACTCTCAAAGGATAAATTGTGATCAGGGGAGAAAAACAAAAAATTGGCAATAGTAAGCAAATGTCAGGATCAAATAAAATAAGAGCTTGAAAAGAGTATGAAATTAAGCAAGGATTAAAAAATAACAAAAAGTGCAGAACAATGGGGAAAATAACTACTATTGAAAAATAAAATAGATAACTTCAAAGAAATACAGAGAAGTCACCATCAACAGCCACTATAATCAAAGTCAAATTGTACTCGATGCAGATCAGCTATAAATATAGACTCAAAAATACTCCTAAAGGTAAAATAAAATATTGAATTTTCCATACTATTAGAAATCAGGCAAACTTAAATGGTAAACTTGATGAATAGATCAAAATTCAGTTACTTTGAAATTACTAAGAACTTAGAAAAACAAATAAAACTGAAATTATCAAATAAATTTTCCGACAATTGATGAATTTAATTGCTGAGTTACCAAAAGAAACAATTCAGAAGACCCTGACATGGAAGAAGCCAATATTTAACAAATCTATATACATCAAACTTAAATTCTAATGGAACAGTAGGAAAAATAGCAGGAAACAGAAATTAGGATCAAAGTAGAATTTTTAGGAAGAACAAGTTTAGAGAAATTGAAGTACAACATTAGCAAAATTAGAAAGTATCTTTCAAGAAAAATGGAGTCTATGCTCTGAAGACAGGAAATGAATGGCAGACTTATATAATAAAAACAGTAACATGAGCTAAGTGGAAGAGAAAAAAAGTGAACTCTCTTCTATAGTTTACCTTGTATTTTGCTCCAAATTAATTTGTATTCTTTACCAGGGAGGATTTTGGAGATAACCAAGAGTATAGGAGTAGAAAAAGGCCTAATTTGGGATCATTCTGCCTGGTTTTTGTTAGTGGGCTGTATTAACTGATTAAAAAGTTGTCAGCAAGCCTCTCCTTGTCAGGGAGAGATACTCTCAGAAACCTAAGGCATATTCTGCCACAAACATACATACATTTAGAAGAGAAAGTGAACACACATAGGTAATATGCTAATCCTGTAGGGTCAAAAATCACATTCTGGTGATGTCATTTGTAAAACTCTCTTTTCACCTGACCTTGGCAGTATTAAGAAGGCCCACTTGGTGCTGGGTGTCTTGTTTGTGTGTTAATCTCTAATGGTTCTGTGATAAGTGATACATTCAATGTATGTGTTGCTTGGCTGGTCCCCTAATCTCTTCTGAGTATTGCTTTTGTAGCTGCTAGGTGTGAGGAGTCTATTCTAGGTGTTGTTCACATTTTCAAGGCCACAAAAACCATCTCAGTTTTCAATTTTCTAGGGTAGAGATGTCAAAAAAAAAAAAAATGGCTCCTGGCCAGAGGGCTGCATACAGCCTACAAAACTTCCTAGTGTGACTTAAACCAGATTAAAACATAATTAGGAAATATTAAGTAAAATAAATAAAAATACAGTTAAGATATAGATCATATTAATATGTGGCTTTCTGTGTCAATATGCAGCTTACAGGGAGCCTAACAAATGATTTAGTGGCTTCTATTTCTTTTTTTTAATATGATATCACCATTCTACAATATAGTGTCTAAAACCTCCTTCTAATAAAGTCAGACTGACAACTATTTAGTCTTTGTGAGTCATCTATGTACAAACCAAAAATATGATCAATAGAGAACAATAAGATTTTTGCAAGCAATATTCAACAATGGATACATATTTACCATGTATCCAAGTTGGCTGCATGGGATCCAAGATCCAAATACTTATTATGGTTAGTTGATTATTAAAAAAAATTTAATTTGGTAAACTAAAATGTTACCTTCAAGATTTTCTTCCAATATGATTTCTCCCATCTATACTTATCAAAACCATTGGATATTCCTTGAGAGTTACTTTTTAAAATAAGTAAAACCCTGTTCAATGACCCTAAGATTAGAAACATAAGTAAAGCATAGAACAGGGAGATACTTGACAAAAGTGTTCACTACTGTGATGGAAGAGATCCATTAGAGAGTCCAAACTGAACAAGGATTCCTTTGGTATAAGGTATTCATGTTGTTCCACTTTACAGGTAACGTGCTGAATGCATCTAGCTCCAAAGCATTGTGATGTTTGTGTCCTGGAAGAGATCTATATTTAGTCAAATGAATTTTGCTTGACCATCCATATAGGAAAGGTCAAGAGGATTAAGAATATTTTTAGCCTAGATTGATATACTTAGAATGGACAACCTTATAGAGTTTATCCATCCATATAAATATGGAACAAACAATTAAAATAGACATTATTTAAGCTTATAGTTGAATAGGAGAAAAGTGAGATAGATGATGGTCTTCTAGATATTCTAAAACAATTTTGATGACTCCCAAATTTTCCCAGCCACAAAACTCTTTTTTATACCAGTAGTCCACTGATGTTTCTATATATCAGTGCTACCTGGAATGTAACAATAGCTGGAGAACTAAAAATTAGTACCACATACAGAGTCATGGAGAAATTAATTCTGGATATGGGTTAACTATAGCATATGAAAAATAAGGAAATTTGAAGAACTCAAGTAAAGGATGCTATCTTGTAGGAGTAGAAGAGACTGGATTGCAGAGTATGATACCAGGTGGATTGGTTCTGTGTTCTGTTCTGCTGATATCTCCTTCATATTAGCAGAAAGTAAGAAAAGAATGGAAAAAGCTAGGAGAGGATTTGAGAAGAATCTCCTAGGGTGGGCAGCCACGGATAGGCAATGCCTAAATGTAGAGAACTTCCAGAGGAAAAAACCACCTCTACTAACAGGTTGCCACCTTCTCTGCAACTTTTATTCTTAGCATTTACAATCTAAATGATTTTCTCAGACACATAGTCAGTATGTGTGAAACCAGGTCTTCCTGGCTTTAAGTCCAACTCTTTGTCTTCTGGACTAAGATGCCTCTTTTCCGAGTTTTATTTTAGTTTTATTTTTTGAGGTAACTGGATTTAAGTGACTTGCCCAGGGTCATATAGCCAGTAAGTATCTTTGGCCAGATTAAAATTCAGTTCCTTCTGACTCCAGGACTAGTGCTCTAACTACTGCATAATTTGACTGTCCCCTTTTTCCTATATTTTAAAGTAATAAAATTACACAAAGATAATTCTAAAAATTAGTGAAAATATTTTCATTTGTCACTCTTTTATTTCCTTAAAAAGTATTTTGTATTTATAGTTATTTTAATTTTTAAAAGTTTTATTGATGTTTTTTGTTTTTATCTTACAGACATTTATACTCCACTCTGTGAGAAGTCTCTTGCAGCAAAAAAAATTATTTGTTAATTAAAACAATTAAATATGTTTAATGTTTACCTCAGTTTCCTTATTGAGAATTTAGACTGATTTCTAGGCAGGACAAATTATATCAATTTATCAAAGCCATGTTTCACATTTTTGATAAGTCTTAGGGAACTGCCTGAAGATCACAAGAGTTAAATAATTTGTTTTGGTCACATAGCTAGAAATGTGAGAGATAGGATTTGAACCTGATACTTCACTCCAAAAGGGAATTAAGGAGTGCAATGTATAAAGTGGTGGGCCCGAAGTCAGGAAGATATGAGTTCAAGTCTGGCCCCAGCTACTTAACTAGCTGTATGACCCTGGACAAGTCACTTAACCCTGATATCTCAGTTTCTAAATGAACTGAAGAAGGAAATGGCAAATTACCCCAGCATCTTTGCAAGAAAACTCACAAATGGGGTCACAAAGAGTCAAATGTAAGTGAAAATAACAAAACAACAACAACTTAACTTCAAACCTGGCACTTTGTCTACTATGCCACTTTAGTTCAAAGTAGTTGGGATTCTATTATTGTCTTGAAATATTTCATCTGACCAAAATAAAAGGAGCTGCAAATTAGTAGTTGGCAATTTGAGATTGTGGAAAAAGTAGGGGATTAAAATTTTTGAGAGAGTCCTTTAAAGCTATGAAAGGCTTATGATGGCATCATGGTTTTTACTTTATTTTAATGTGAATTGCCCCATATTCTGCATGTCTGCAATGTATTCTATATTAAGTTTTGCAACTTAAAAGCTAAAAATATCATATTTGCTCTTCTCTCTACTACCAATTTAGCCTTTGTTTTGTTTTTAACTCCATAGGATGGAAAATGGCTATTTTTAGTTAGATGAATGAATCACCATATAATGCAGCTGATTTTGTTTTTATGATCAAAAACTCTAAGCTTGTCAGCGCTGCTTCAAAGCTGCTATGTATCTTTCACACTCCTCCACCCTGTAATTTATAAGCACTATGGGTTTCAAATAAAAAAA
Source organism: Sarcophilus harrisii (assembly GCF_902635505.1). Classification (NCBI taxonomy): domain Eukaryota; kingdom Metazoa; phylum Chordata; class Mammalia; order Dasyuromorphia; family Dasyuridae; genus Sarcophilus; species Sarcophilus harrisii. The sequence goes on from NC_045426.1 coordinate 226,603,869, forward strand.
AAGAAAGAAACTCTACAGTATTTTTACTAGCTGCTGAAATGCATTAATGCACATACACTTTGAACTATGTAGAAGATGATAGACATTCCTGTAATTGGGATAACTTATATAGTTTCCCTACTAGTTTGCTCTAATAACCTTTGCATTGTTTTATCCCAGGGATTTATTGATGCCCTGCAATAGCTCTTGCTCAGTCCTGGACCACTGGGGGTATTTGTGGGAAAGGGCAGTGCACGTGGCCCACTTGCTGACCTAAGAAGCTCCATAAATCAGATTCCACATTAGCTTGTGATGGTGAACCAGATGGCAGCTGTTGTTGGAGGGGCTCAACGGGAATCAAGGCCTGTGATCTTTCCTCTTGCTAACAGGCCTAATTTTTTATGGCTGTCATCATACTTGGCATGGCTGAGGGGTGACATGAAGAGACACAGAGAATAGGGGTCATGAAAGAGATAGCAAGCACGAATGGTTCTGAGAGTATGTTTCTTCTCTCTCCCAAGGGGGAAAGTAGGACAGGCCTTTCTGTTTTCCTCACTAGGGAGAGGGCCTTGGCCACACACCCTGACTTCCTGAAAGGATTCAACACATTTAGTTCAATTCCACACTTAATGAACATTTCCTATGCACACAAGTCACTCTGCTAAGCTATTGGAGTATGTCAGTAATGAAAACAAACCCAACATAAATACCATACAGGAAGAAAGGAATAGGAAGGAGGTCTGATTGAATTTCTTCACAAACATGGTGGGGGTCTATTAGTTACAGTACCTTATTTCCCCAAATGCCTTGTTGCATGAGGAAACACGTGGACCGTGAAACAAAAACAATCATTGGGGGAGAAAAAAAAAGAAACCACTTGTTCAGTATGATGTACTTGGAGAAGATTTCTGAGAGGAATGATAATAACCTCTGGCATTTATACGGCCTTGTAAGTTTTACAAAGTGCTTAGCACACATTAGTTCACTAGATACAACAATCCCATAAGTAGATACATAGATATCATTATCCCAGTTTTGCAAATGAGGAAACTGAGAATCAGAGATTCAAAATGATTTGTTCAGAATTATAAAACAATTCTAGTAAATGTCTGAGATAGGAATTGAACAAGGTATCACTAAGTCTGGTTCTCTGCCATGTCATACAAATTCTCTGAATAGACAGAAGGGAGATTTTTAGGTGGAAAAGGATAGGAGGACTGGAATGAGGGGGAGACTGAGGTTATCTCCTCCTATCTAGAAACTGCCGGACAAAGAAAGGACCATACAGTAAGGCCTGTGATACCTAGTTGGTGTGTATTAGCTGAGGAGATCTGGTCATTAAGTTAGAGTGAGACCACAGTGTTCGTAATGGCCAGTACACCAGAGCAGAATGGAGTAAACAGTTTATTACCAGTCATTGCTCACTGTCGGTGTGGTCTGGCCAACAGCCTCCAACAGGCTGCCTCACACACCACCTCCCAGGGAGAACAGAGCTCTGAGGGCAGGGGTGTGGGGCTAACCCTGAACAGAGAGTACAGGAGCCCAGAGGAGATAGTAATAGGATACCAGATGCTGCAGACTGATTTATAGAGTAGGGGAGTGAATCTATTTATTTAGGGTTTAAATCTAGCAATGGATCATTGACGAGCTAAGGCAACAGATGAAGCAGAAAGATCAGACAAATCCCATTGTGGTAAATTGCATGGGACCATCCAATTTCTAGAGAAATATTTTGAGTGTTTTAGAGCCTTTTTTGTGAGGATATTTGAGGCAGTATTGAAAGATAACCAATGCAATAAATAGGTTACATTTTCATATATGGATAATCTATGGGCAAGTAACCAAGAACACCCTAATCCCTTATTATAGTCAATTCCCTGAACAAGAGAGGGGTCTGATTGTGACCTAAAGTAAATGTGGAAAGAGCTCCTGCTGTTCTAAAGGCAGGGTGCCTTCATGACAGGCAAGCTGGAGATCAAATACAGCCGTTGATGTTAAATCCCCAAGCAGCTGAATTCCATTTTCCAAGATAAATTGTTCAGGGAAGGCACAACGTTTCCCTTTTAAAGATGTCAGGCCACAGGTTATACTCTTCTTAGTGGAGGACAAACTAATTTGTAGGTCAGGTAGACAGAATTTTTTTTAACGACCTTTCCCTAGGACTAGAGTTAGGAATCTGACTTTTTCTGAAGCAATTAGAGATTTGCCACAGTCTATCAGTTTGGATTTCCTCTTTCTTCCCTCCAAGCCAAAACAAAACAAGTCTAAGAAAATTAGGCTAAGAGGTAAGGAAAATGAAGATCTTCAAATCACAAAAATAGGAGATTATCTTAAGTCCAACATTTTTCATCCATCAGGATCCCTTTACACTCTTAAAAACTGCTGAAGCCCCTTCTCTAAAGAGGGTTTGTTTATATGAGTTATCACTATTAATATTTACCATATTGGAAATGAAAACATTTCAGTATGATTATGAAAAATGTTTTGACCTTGAGGTCCCCCCTTGAGAACCCCTTGAAAGGATCTTGGGGATCTCCAATCCTTAGACCACACTTTGCAAATCACTGATCTTATCTGATCTTCTCATGTTACAGGAGAGAAAACTTTGTTTCAATATGATTAAATGTTTTCCCAAAGTCCATGTAATTAGCAAATGTCAGAGGGAAGATTTGAACTTAGTATTTCTAAATCCAAAATAAGGTATTCTTTCCACTGCCTTTCACAGATTTGGTTCCCCCTTGAATTCAGCTAACTAGGTCTGGATTGTGGTGCCTCTAATAATGAAAGCAAATTCACATGACACATTTCTTTCAACAATCCTGGGGTATTATTTCTTACATTTTACATACTATGTAAAACAAAATTCAGAGAGGTTAAATAATTTGCCCAAAGTTACATCACTAGTAATTATTGAACCCAGGACACAAACCCTTGTCATCTGACTCTGCATTCATTCATTCATTCACTTATTAATGCTTACTTTTGTGTAAAGTATAGGCAGCTAGGTGGTGCAAAGGATAGAGGGTTGGCCCTGGAATCAGGAAAACATCTTCATTAGTTCAAAACTGGTCACAGACATTTATTAGTGATATGGCTCTGGGTGAGTCATTAAACTCTGCCTTAGTTCTTCATCTGTAAAGTGAGCTAGAGAAGGAAATGGCAAGTCATTCCAGTATCTGTGCCAACTAAACTCTCAAATGGGCCACAAAGATTCAGACATAACTAAAATGACTCAATTACAAATTATGTAGAGCAATGGATATACAAAAGCAAAAGTGATACAGATACCTCAAAGAACTTATTTTCTATTAGGGGATAGATTTTAAATATACATAAAGCAGTTTTCAGGGATAGGGAGAATACTAGCCACCAGAGGAAAGGTCTTGTGTTGGAGGGGACATGAAGGTGGGATGGATGGTTAATAACAAGCTAGGTCTGCCTGGTTTGAAAACATAGTCTTTTTATTACAAAGTATTCATTTAAAATACTTTCAATGTCCATAGTCAGGCCTGTATTGGGTCATGTGCATTTTTCTTGAGGAGTAAGGCTTTCCTAGTAGCTAAGTTACTGGGCACTTGTTTCCACCATTGCCAGCTGGAGAGAAATATCTCAGCTCTTCTTCCCTGTATCCATTGAACTAAATCTAAAGCTACATCTTTAGTCATTCTCCACCAATGGAATCCTACCATCAGCGAGTTTTCTCTTCCATGATGTAAGGTTAAAAAGAAATAAATGGGAAAATTGAGAGGTGAGAAACAAGATCTGGAAATTTTTGTGACTGCAAATATTCAGTAGCTACTCTGGTAATCAGAAATATGCATCAGTCTCAATGGAGAGAATAGATAGCTTGCCAAGACCAACATGAAATCACAGTAACCTTAATGTATTTTGACTGAATCTTAGTTGAAGTTCATCAGTCTCATGAGACCAATCCAGCTCAATTTGAGCCTTAGTTCTTCCTAAAGATATAACTAATGCAGGGCAACTGGGAATTTGTCTCAGGGTACAAACATCTTTCCTCCCCAGGCAGATTTGCTTTTTGCCTCCTGTGATCACTGTCCTTTCCTTCTCCCTAATAGTCTTCTGCTATCTTGTACTATCATACCATGCAAGTTGCCAAGGTCACCTGTTGCATCTCAGTTTTTATCTTATCACCGGATTTCAGTGAGTCTGGAAGAGAGAATGAAGCAGACAAATTTATACAATTCTCCCTCACTTTAATCCATTTCTCTCACAAGTCATCATTGTGTGATGTCATTAGTTTTCTTCGAAAACAAAGGACAAACAATAATTTAATGGATCACAATGCTCTTTGCAAGTTTGTTTTAAATTCTGTTGCAATTCTATGTGGAGTAAATCTACTTGTTCTTTGTATGTTTACACCATCTGAGGATATGATCTACCATGGAGAAAAGTGTTGTTTTTTTTTTAATTTGACAATATTTTATTTTCCAAATACATGTGCAAAAATGTTTGTAGAAGGCCTTTTTGTACTGGCAAGGAACTGGAAACTGAGTAGATCCCAACAGTGGGGGAATGGCTGAATGAGTTGGGGTATATGAAGATGATAGAATTTTACTGTTCTATAAGAAATGATCATCAGAATGATTTCAGAAAGGTCTGGAGAGACTTATATGAACTGACGCTAAATGAAGTGAGCAGAACCAATGAGCCAAAGGGTGGGGTACCATTTCCAAATAGTACAAAGCAAGAACATCAGCAAATTGTGTTTTAATAAGTTAATTAATAATAAAAATATAAAAAGCAGAAGATACACATGAGAATATTGTTGTTGGAAATGGGTCTTTGCTAAAGAATTTTTATATATGGGAACTGATTTAAGTTCAAATCATGTTTAAAAGCATAAGCATATGGGTGGCAGGATAGAGAGTAACAGCTGTGTTCAAATATTTTTATGAAGAGATGAAAACTTCAACTCATTCAAAACTCTGTTAAAATAGCAGTTGAGTAAATCAGTCTAGATCTGATTTGCTTTTGAAACAGCCAACCTAAGCCCTTTCTGAGGTCCCAATAACCTACACTAAATCCCATGAATAATGTAAATGGAAACTACATAAAGAATTATTTAAAAAAAAAAAGAATTATTTTTATTCAAACAAGAAGAAAGAAGAAAAGATGTATGTTTGTCCGGCATAATGTGATAACTACTTATTTTGGATATTGAAGGAAAAAACAGAGATGAAATATATAAGAATTTATGGAAAATAATAATCATTCAAGTTTTTCCAGGACTACAAGATGCTATCTTTTCTTGAGTGCTAATTTGGGCTGATAAATTAATTTTTTAAAATAGATATTGATCAGATTTTTTTCCTTTCTTCAACTTATATGTCACTTTTTCAATAGCACCTTTACATATAGGGCAAGTCCATTTTGGATATAGTTTTGAGGTTTATGAGCAAATGCTTGCTCAAGGGTTATTTTAGTGGGTGTAACTGTATCTTAGTTATATTTCTCAGAGTTGTCATCAAAGAGAAAGAGATTTAGAAGATCTACCTTTGGATTTAGGCAAATATCTTTCCTTTCTCTTTAAGCCCAGGGAAGGTTATCTTTGACCCTGGCATTGTTTTCCAGGAAGGAACTAATGATGATAGCCAAATTAAGAGAAATTATGCAACATAGCCAGGGTGGGGGAATCTGGGCAATTTCCAGAAGGAAAAGATTTCTAGGTCAAGGACAAGAGCAAGAGGACAAAGCCAGTGGTTTACAGTTCCTGACCATATATTTAATATGGAAGAAACCTAGGTTTCTTCTCCTAGGTTCCGTGGAGTCCTTTGACCTCTCCTGTTTGCACTTTATCTGTTGAAATGAGATATATGGGGTATTCAAGGAAGACTGGTATTTCGGGTGGATCCTCTGAACTTTCAATTCATTCCATCTCTGATATTCATTCACTTAAGAGCAGAAAAGAATAAATATGATAGAAACATAAGATTCAAATAACCAGCCAAGAGAGAGGACTTAATGTCCCTACTATACCTTGAATCCCATAGCAGTTCTTTTTCCTTCTCACCCTCAGTTCTGGATCAGTTGACAATTAAAAAGATACCTTAAAATATATTTGTCAATGATTCTGACCCTGCTTGATTATTACTCACAGTTTAGTGAAGAAAATAGAGATGCTTTTTCTAGGGGCCTTGGAAAAGTGGTATTCAGGAGGAATTGAGCTGGGAGTTAGAGACAGCAACTCAGGGTTATTGAGAACTGCTTGTGCTTCTGAACCTTCATAAAAATTATTTGAGATCCAGAGAGGTACCCATAATGAGTTGCAAGACATGTCACACTGACAGCAGGAAAGCAGATGCTTATGCCTCTTTTCTAGGATTTAGAGCACTTGGCAGCCCAGCTTCCTTCTGCGGCTGTTTCTGAAGTTGACCTTCTAAGGAATTGGGAAGATCATGTATTTCTGTATAGCAAGTTCATAGCCAAGCTGAAAGCCTCCAACTGAGCATATGTGATTGGTAGAGCAACATTACCCAACTAAAACAGCCCCACAATCTCAATACTCCAGATGGTAAAATGTGGGAGCTTCATCTAAGAGCTTTATTTTCTTTTGTACAGGCTTGTATCATATTATAAAGGCTAGTGAAGCACTGACACTGAGTACACCCTACTTTGCAAAACATTTTTCTTTCTTTTTCTTCTTTAAATTTTTTTTGGGAATTCTCTTGTTTAAAGGAGTTTATAGATTTACTCACTGATTTTTCTCAATCCTGAAATGTTTCAAGAAATAATTTATTTAATGTTTTAATATGGCTTTGTTTCATTTTTTAAAAATATTTTAAACCTTTTGAAAACACATTAGTCATATTAATCATATTTTATGTCTTTTTTCTCTTTTAGCTTCTATCTGCTGCTGCATTAATAAAAAATTATAAATACAAAGCAGCTTTTTCAGTGATCCTATTTATAGTATTATATATGTATTTATATGAAGTGGCTTGATTTATATAATGTCATGTATAATTCTTTATCAATTGTTGATTTATGGATGATTTTTGTTTTTGTATTATTTTATTGTATTGCTCTTTTTATTGTATTGCTATTTATTTACATGCTTGATTTAATGTTTATCTGTTGTGTGCCATTTGCAGTACTGTTTTATGTGGAGTTGTAATTGCATGCTTAGTACTTAAGTAAGCATATTTCATTTATTGAGTATTATTATAATAGGTCATTCTATTGAACAAAAGTGCTCTAATTTGCTTGAAATACATGTCATGTTGAGAAAGTCAAAGTTTATGAATCTTCCAATTTTAAAAGTATATTCAAAGTATAAAATCAGGGACATTATAGAATTATTGGAAAGACATATACAAGAGTTGGGGAATTATAGATTAAAATATAGCAAGGTTATGACTCAGGATACTGCTTTTATCATTCAAAAATATCAAATATGATGAAAATAAAAGAGAGAATTTTGGAATTAATCTTCAAGAGGAGTTGATCAGGAAAGTCAAGGCCATCTCAAAGAACTGCTAACTGATTGAACTCTCTGTATGACCTTCAATGATGCTATAGAAAAATGGAAATCTTGAAATGTGAGTTGAATACCAGCCTTTGAACAAGAACACTAAAGGAAAACCAATGCCAAGAGATGACCAATCAACCAAAAATATTTATTAAGCATCTTCTATGTGCCAGGCACTGTTTTAAGTGCTAAAGGTAAAAAAAAAAAAAAAAGATAAAAAATTCCCTATTCTAAAGAAGTTTACAGTTTTAATGGGGGATGACCTGGAGTGTCTGTTAGGTAGCCAGTGGTTCTAAATACTAGATTTGTGAAGTGAATACCATCAAATTTCTATAATTGATGAAAAGAAAGAATATACTTCTTTCATTTGCATAGCAAATTTTATCAATTTAACTACTTACATACATATGTGTGTGTAGGTGATAAGACCCCACATGTAGAAAGAACCATGCTTCCACATTTTGCCGAGGGGTGTTACAACAGGGAATTAGCCAGGGGTCATTCTTTTCTCTGCTATGGAATACTGGCAAGAATTATATCTATTTTTTCCCTTAAATATTGTTAGTTTAGGGAATTAGATTTTCAGGTTCAAGCTAACTTCTGATCATTCTTCATTATTGGGGGAAGCAGGATCACAAACTCTATATCTGAGGTTACTCCCTTTCCTTTCAAATACCAGTGCCAAAATGAGCACACAAAGCACTTAGCCAAGAAAACCATTTATCCAAATTAGTAGCAAAACAGAAAATAAATACTATACACAGAAGACTATACACCATATAATATAGAGTGAAAGAACTCTCTTTCTCATTGAGAGGAAAGTAACTCAGCTCAACCAAGAAAGAGAGAATCTTAAATCTTAGCCAAAGGAAAGTTCCCCAAAGTTTCTAATGTAGCAAGTTGGTGATAGGGGTATGAGGGAGACTTTTAGCTCCTTTCATGTCTTCTTAGAATCTTTTCTTTCAGTGACCTGAAGTAGGTTTGGTTTTCTCAGTCTTCTTATTCAAAGCTGAAAACTAGACCAGAGACTTAACAACTTAAAGAAAGTCTAAACATACTCAAAATTTGGAGAGAACTGAAGCACTCTTCTCTTTCTTACTTTTCCCAACTTAGCTGAGTTCTTATATAAATATGGAAAATTGATCTACAATTAGAAAATCCCATTCCAATGAGTAGAAACATGCATTTATATATACCCAGAGAAATATATGTGCATATATATTCATATATATGTATATGTATATATATACATATGCACAAAGATATCTATCATATCTCTCTATCACTATCATCTATCTGTCTATCTATCTATCTATCCACATGTATATATCTGAAGGCATTTCATAAGCAACTGCCACTTTACAATGGCTCCTTGGAAAAGTGGACAGAGAGATGAAAGTGTTAGTGTTTGTAAATGACATTAGAAAACATTAGAAAAACATAAAAAGAGAATGTGAAGGTGTTAGCTATACCAAAGAAAACTGCTATAAAGATGTCAATTGACAAGGTGTCAATTTGTAGAGTCTTTGTAGAGTCTCAGTAAAGGAAGTCAGTCTCAGCAAGGTATGAACCCTGACCCAGAGAAGATAGAAATATTCTTGAATTAGTCATATACATAGAATCTTTGATATTTCAGCACTTTCCAATATTTGGCAGTTATTGTAAATTTATTAAGAATTATGTTTCTTTGTATTCCACAGAGATCATAAAGGAGGAAAAGGGACCCACGTGTGAAAAAATGTTTGTGGCAGCCCTTTTTGTAGTGGCAAAAAAAGGAAACTGAGTGGATGCCTATCAGTTGGAGAATGGCTGAATAAGTTATGGTACATGAATGTTATGGAATATTATTGTTCTGTAAGAAATGATCAGCAGAATGATTTCAGAAAAGTCTGGAGAGACTTATATGAACTGATGCTAAGTGAGGTGAGCAGAACCAATGAGAACATTCTACATAGCAATAGCAACACAAATGATCAATTCTGATGGATATGGCTTTTTTCAACAATGAGATGATTTGGGCCAATTCCAATGGTCTTGTGATGAAGAGAGCCATCTGCACCCAGAGAAAGGACGAATATGGACCGCAACATAGTATTTGCACTCTTTTTGTTGTTGTTTGCTTGCATTTTGCTTGATTTTTCTTGTCAACATGAAAATTGTGGAAATATGTATAGAAGAATTGCACATGTTTAACATATATTGGATTACTGGGAGGGAAAATTTGGAACACAAGGTTTTGCAAGGCTGAATGTTGAAAAGTATGCATATGTTTTGAAAATTAAAAGCTTTAATAAAAATAATTAAAATAACTTTGTTCTCATTTTTTGTTTCAATAAAGAACTGGAAGCAAAATATCTGTTCATTAATTAAAAAATGACTAAACAAGATGTAGACCACATAATGGAATATTAATGTTCTACAATAAAATATGATTATGATGAGTATCAAGAAAGTGATGTTCATCAGAAACCAATTACATTTGCCAGAAGATAACTTCTTGACTACCCCATACATAAATCCAAGTCCTTGGTTTTGAAGTGGGTTGTCCCTGAAAAGATCAAAGACTATACAGAACAAACTTCCAAATGGACTGAGGATGGTCCATCAATATATATTGCATTCAGTGCTAAGTTAGATACTATTTGCTAGAGAGAGGCAAGAACACTATTATAAATTCAGAATGTACTGCTGGTAAAAGAAGACAAAAAATGCCTTATGATACTGAAGACATAATAATAATTAAGGAAATACTTAAAGTTACTGTATGTTTATACAATCGCTAGACATCTGGAACACAATCAAGAGGGAATATAGCTAAGAATTAAAGATTTCCAACTGACAGCATGCCAACAGCAAACCTGAACTCTGTTGCATTGAACTCTCTCTACTTCTGTTCTTTTTGAATAACTGAGGTGAGAATTCTTGACTAACAATCAACTGTGAGAAGTGATATGAGTTAAGAGGCAAGGGGGTGATATAAAAGGATTCAAGTTCCATTTACAAAATGTTTCCCTTTTGTTGTCAATGGCAGAAATTGGAGCTATGCTATGGAATTCTGCACCAGATTGTGATCCCTACACATTCTAAAAGTAGTTGGTGCTACCCAATATAATATCACCCTATGCCTTTGAAAATACTATATGATGACTTTGGACATATGGGTCCAGAGAGAACCCTGAAACTGCTAAGGAACAGATATTATTGGCCTAGAATGGCAGCAGATATTTTTGTCATACAATGCTGTGCTCAATGCATTCAGAGAAAAGTGCCAGCAAGCATTAACACGCTTTTAGAACTTGGTTCCAATGAAGCCATTCTTCATTATTTCTGGAAAATGATAGCAAAAAAGTCATACTTTAATGATTACTTGTAATGTTCTCTTCTCTAAAATATATTGTTCTCTGGGAACAGATTTCTTGGGGGACTTCTGGAGGCAGCCTTAGTTTCATTTCAGTATAATAATCACCTCAAATGCAGCCAGCTGTTAAAGTCTAGTCCTTTGTTGTCTCTTCCAAAATAGGTCCAAAAAGGTTTCCTTGGTTCTGAGAGCTCTTGTTGCTAGTCCTTTGACTCTGCCAGCTTCAGCCTTCAGTTCCTCTGAATCCAAAGCCTCTAACCAGCACAATGGTGGAATATCAAATGGATCTGACTCCTCCTTCGAGAGAGTGGACTTGTGGGAGCTGTTACTTGTGAATCTCCTCCACTGAATCCTGACTTGTGAATCTCCCGAAGTCTCTAGTTGGCTTGTGGAAGTTCCTTATATATGATCTCTTAAAGGTGTGAATTCTAAAGATGTGAGAAGTGTGAACTCTAACATGTGAGCTAATGTGTGAACTCTCCCAAAGGTGTGAACTCCAAAGGTGTGAACCAAGTACATAAGCATTGTTTCTATCAACTCCAGTGACTTAGCACCTTGTTTCAAGTTCTGGCCTCTAACAATTACTGACAATTTCATCAGAAAAAAATAAAAATGTCCAACACATAACCAAATAGTTTACCTGTTTGTCAAATTGTTGCCATGATCCATTCTGATGAAGAAAAAAATCTAACATGAAACTTCTCAAGGAAATTAAGCTCAGGAATAGCCCTAGAGAAAGACTTTTTCACTGTGGAAAGTGGAGATTGAGATTTGTTGAAGTTTCTACTACAGTTTGTGGTTACAGTTAATATTAACAAGCTTTGCTAATTAATAATATTGGGTTTTTCTATGAAGATCCTGTTAAGCCTTGGACTGTGAAACTTAACTATCTCCTGACTTGAAGTTTTTATCATTTTTAGAAATACATCCTAAAAGTTGAATGGTGAAAAACATAGGTCAAAGATTGTGGTGGTTTTCTGGAGGCAGCCTTAGTTTCAGTTATAATCAATAATTACTCCAAAATGCAGCCAGCTGGTAAAAATGCAAACGTTTATTTCTCCTTCCAAAATAGCCTGGTTAGTTGAGGCCTAACTCTCTGCTTGGTTCCAAGAGATCTTGCAGCTTTGTCCTGACTTCTGCCTCTGCTTTCTTCAGCCTCCAGACAGCACCAAGTTGGAAGATGCAATGAATCTCTTGCCTTGAAAATAGGGCTTGTGGGTTCCAAGAGCTCTCTCCGACTCCAAGTAAAACTCTCTCGAGCTCCCAGAGTTTCTGGTAATTCCTCAAGTAACTAACTCAAGTCAGTCACACAAGAAGAACTATCTCAAGCTCCAAGAGCTCCCTATATATGTGATCTCCCAAAGGTTAACTCCGCCTTCTGGAGGGAGAGGGATTCTGGGTTATCTCCCAGAGTGCTCTCTGGCCCTAAGGGAGGTGTGAATTCGGTTATCTCATTCTTAACCCTGACTCTCCCAAACGTGTGAACTCCATTGAGTACTTAGATACTTATGAGCTCTCTAAAGGTGTGAAAACAAGCATTGTTTCTATCAGTTCCACTTAGTACCTTGTTTCAAGTTCTGGCCCAAAATATCTCTTTCTAAGATCAAATCAATCACACTGAACCATGCCAAACCAGATAACTATTTTCTCTATCAACTCCAATGTCTTAACACTTTGTAAAGATTCCAACAAAAGATAAATAATTTTTCTGAAGAAAAAGAAGCAGTAGGGCCACATTGTTTAAAAAAAAAAAAAAAAGAGAGAGAGAGATAGAGACATCTTAAGGATAGGAAAGGTTATAAATTACTGTGTGTTTATATGATCCCTGAATTGTATTGGAAAGATTGTCTACCTATTCCCAACTACCTTTCCACACATGAGAACAAATTGTTTTTTTTTTTTTTTTAAATGGGAAACCATTTACTCTGATAGCCTCTTCCATAGTCAGCTACTAATAAACACAGCATGTAACATTTTCATTCTTTTGAGTTCTTGGATAAACATTATATAAAATGGCCCACTCAAATCTAAATTTCTTTCTCTGGTATTGCCTTTCATTATTTGCTCTCACTTTACCTGACCAGTTTTATTTAAGCTCTACAATATCTCTGACACATCTATTTTTTTATTAAAGTTTTTTTATTTTCAAAAGATATGCATGGATAACTTTTAACATTTGCCCTTGCAAAACCTTGTTTTCCAAAATTTCCCCCTCTCTACTCCTTCCCTCCTCCCCTAGACAGAAAGTAATCCAACATATGTTAAATACATGTGCAATTCTTCTATATATATTTCCACAATTATCATGCTGCACGAGAAAAATCAGATCAAAAAGAAAAAAAATGAGAAAAACAAAACAATAACAAAAAGAGTGAAAATACTATGTTGTGATCCACACTTAGTTTCCATAGTCCTCTCTCTGTTTGCAGATGGTCCTCTCCATCACAAGACCATTGTAATTGGCCTGAATCATCTCATTGTTGAAAAGAGCCATGTTTGTCAGAATTGATCATTGGATAATCTTGCTGTTGCCATGGACAATGACCTTCTGGTTCCGCTCACTTCATTTAGCATCAGTTTATGTAAGTCTCTGAAGGCCTCTCTGCCAATCATCCTGCAAATCGTTTCTTATAGAACAATAATATATCATAATTTATTCAGACATACTCTGATGGGCAGTCACTCAGTTTCCAGTTTCTTGTCACTACAAAAAGGGTTACCACAAACATTTTTGCACATGTGGGTCCCTTTTCCTCCTTTATGTTCTCTTTGGTATACAAATCCAATAGAAACATTGCTAGATCAAAGGGTATGCACAATGTGATAGCCCTTTGGGTATAGTTCCAGATGGTTCTCAAGAATGGTTGGATAAGTTCACAACTTCACCAACAATGTATTGGTATCTCAGTATTCCCACATCCCTTCCAACATTCATCATTATCTTTTCTTGTCATCCTAGCCAATCTGAGAAATGTGTAGTGGTATGTCAGAGTTGTCTTAATTTGCATTTCTCTGATCAATAGTGATTTAAAGTACCTTTTCATATGACTATAAATAGTTTCAATTTCTTCATTTGAAAATTGTTTGTTCATATCCTTTGACTAATTATCAATTGGACATTGGCTTGAATTCTTATAAACTTGAATCAATTCTCTCTATATTTTAGAAATGAGGCTTTTATCAGAAGCCTTGAATATAAAATTTCCCCCAGTTTTTTGCTTCCCTTCCAATCTTGTTTGCATTAGTTTTGTTTATACAAAACCTTTTTAATTTAATATAATAAAATTTATCCATTTTGTATTAAATAATGTATTGTAGTTCTTCTTTGGTCATAAATTCCTTTCTTCTCCACAGATCTGAGAGGCAAATTATCCTTTGTTGTCCTAATTTGCTTGTAATATCACTCTTTATGTCTAAATTCATGAACCAATTTCGACCTTATCTTGGTATAGGGTGCCAGGTGTGGGTCAACACTTAGTTTTTGCAATACAAATTTACAATTTTCCCAGCAGTTTTTGTCAAATAGTGAGTTCTTATGCCAAAAGCTGGGATTTTGGGGTTTGTTAAATACTAGATTATTATAGTCATTGACTATTTTGTCCTGTGAACATAGCCTATTCCACTGATTGACTACTCTATTTCTTAGCCAGTACCAAATGGTTTTGATGACCGCTGGTTTATAATATAATTTTAGACCTGGTACAGCTAGGCCACCTTCATTTGCTTTTTTATTATTATTATTAATTCCTTTGGAATTCTTGACCTTTTGTATTTCCAGATGACTTTTATTATTATTGTTACATTGAGGCTATAACCTAATACTTAACCCAAATTTTACAATAAGATGTTTACAATACCTTTTTTACCTTGTGTTTACAATACAATACTCATAAGAGAAAAAGGGGAAAAAAGAGACTTCTTTCTTGGTAGAAAGAGGGCCAAAAAATTTTAAATGTATTTTTCAGATCATGGGGATACCATGCCTGTAACACTCACAATATGGTAGGGATAAATGTACTATTTATTTGCTTCTTTAAATTGTTATAGTAGATAGAATGTTGTTTCTGTCAGGAAGACTTGTATTCAAATCCTCTGATACTGGATGGTCCTGGTGAAGTCAATTACCTTCATTGGGACACAGATTCCTCATCTATAAAATGAAGGAAGTTCTGCTTAATGACCTCTTGGATTTCTTCCAGCTCCAAATCTATGAAAATACTCCTTTGCTTCCTCATGTCCCACAAACTCCTTGTACATTCAATCAATGAAAGCTAAACAAATACCCATACCAGAAATACACAGCTGTAGTAGGGCTTGGGCAGTCCCTCCCAAAGAGACCTGTTTTCTTTCTTACTTCTTGGATGAAATAAATCTTCATTAGACTCTACCTTCCCTATACCAGTTCCCAGCACCTATTATCCTTTTAAATCAGATTTTTTTTTCTTTCCTTTAAAGTAATAGTTTTATTTTTTTTATGATCACTTCCACACTGCCTCACACTTTTTATATGTATATGTGTAAAATATATATGTGTGTACATATTTATTATGTTTATATATACACACAGACATAACTATATATATATATATACACACACACATACATGCATATATATGATATACACACATATAGTTGTTGTATTTCAATTGTGTCTGATTGTGACCCCATTTGGAGTTTTCTTGGCAAACACATTGGATTAGTTTGCATTTCTTTCTCTAGCTCATTTTAAAAGAATAAGAAAACTGAGACAAATGGGGTTAAGTGACTTGACCAGAGTCATACAGTTAGTAAATATCTGAAGCTGAATTTGAATTCAAGATTTCCTGAATCCAGGGCCAGTACTTCATCTGGCTGCCATATGTGTATATATACATACACACACAGACACACACACACATATACATATCACACAAAATTAAGAGATCACTTGGATTTGGTACTAAACGAGTTCAGATTTGATTGCTAAGCCACTGTGCATAATATTTGAGAGATCATGGAAAAGAAGAAAAACATAAGATTGTTAAAAGGCAAATGTTAAAAATATTTCAAAAGGGAAGGAAAAGAGTCTACCAACTATTGGACACTGAGCTTAGCTTCTATTCCTCAAAAAATTTTAACCAGGATTGTTAGAGATGATTGGCAAATGCCTAGGAAGGGGAGGGGAGATTACAAAGAACTGACATGAACTCATTAGGAATAAGCCCTGAAAGAATGTTTTCATTTTCTTTTTTTTGCACAGTATTGCTAAATTAATAGAATAAGGGGATAGTGTGGACATAATATACCTAGATTTGAATATAACTTTTAATGAAATGTCACGATTTCTGTAGAAAAGATGGAGAGATATGGATTAGATATTAATATAACCAGATAATCAGATGGCTTTAAAACCAGTTGGATTGCTGCACTCTAAGAATAGTCAATCAGGTAATACAGTGATTAAGCATCTGCTCTATGCCAGACATTTTGCTAAGCTCTGGTATGTATGATGCTTTGGCGTCAGAGTGGCAGGAGGTTTCCAATGGAGTACAAGGGATTTTTACTTGGCTCTGTCCTGTTTAATATTTTTTTAATGAATTGGATAAAATCATAGATGGTATGCTTGTCATATTCACAGATGACATAAATCTGGAAGTAGTAGTCAGTCCACTGGATAACAGGCTTGAGTTCCAAAAGGATATTGATAAAAAGGGTTTGGCAAATTATGATGGCATGAGGGCCAAATCCATGTATTACCTCTATGGACAGCTCACAAACTAAGAAGGGTTTTTAAAAATATTTTTAAATATAAAAAAGCTTTAAGGAATATGAAAATCTTTCTTCACTTGTAGGATCTTCAAAAGCAGGTAGCCAGCTCCTGGGTTATAGCCTTGGGCTGAATCTAATAAGATGAAATATAATAAGGTAAATATAAAATTTTTTGTTTGTGTACAGGCATACTATGGAGATATGGCAGTTAAGTTCTGGACCACTGCAATAAAGTGAATGTTGCATGGAAGTGAGTCACATATTCTCAATGCATATAAAATTTATGTTTACATTATACTGTAGTTTATTAAGTGTGCAAGAGTATCATATCTAAAAAATGTACATAATCAAAAATACTTTATTGCTTAAAAATGCTAACCATCATCTCAGCCTTCAGTGAATCATGCTCTTTTTTCTAGCAGAGAGTCCTACTTCAGTGTTTGATGACTGCTGACAGATCAGGGTGGTGATAGCTGAAGGTTGGAGTGGTTGTGGCAATTTCTTCTTTTCTTCTTTTTATTTTGCAAATTTTAAAAATAAGACAACAAATAACTTTAATAGCAATTGATCCTCCCTTTTACTTGAAAAGGCCACTATAGGGTTATTAATAGGCCTAATTTCAATATTGTTGTGTCTCAGGGAATGAGGGAGGCCTGAGGCAGGGAGAGATATCAGTCAGAGGAGTAATCAGAACACAAACAACATTTATTGATTAAATTCACCATCTTACATGGGTGTGGTTTGTGGCCCTCCAAAACAATTACAATAGTAACATCAAGGATCACTGATTCCATATCACCAAAATAGATATAATAATAATGAAAAAGTTTGAAATATTGTGAGAATTTCCAAAATGTGACATTTTTATGTCATAATATGAGCATGAATTGGGGGAAAAAATGGTTCCAATAGATTTGCTTGAAACAGGGTTGCCATAAATTTTGTAAAAATAACCAAAAAGAAAACACAACCAAAAAAAACACAAAAAATATAAAAAAAAAACAATCAAAATCTACAAAGTGCAGTAATAAAACTAAGTGCAATAAAATAAGGTATGGCACTACAAATAATCAGTTCAACAAATATAGGATGGGGGAGAAATAGATAGAAAGCAGTTGTCTGTTTTTATTTTTTTCTGAAAAGAATCTGGAACTTTTAGCATATTGAAAACTCAATATGAATCAGCAATGATATGGCTTCCAAAACTGCTTTTGTAGGTTTTGGTGGCTAGTTCTAGGGATCAGAGAAATAATAGCACTCTCTAACCTATTCTCCAATATTTATCAGCAAATTCTCTCCAAATGAATAATTATGCTGTAAATATTACTTCTTGTTTCTCTAAACAGTGAAAGCATAAACCCAGTGAACAGCTCACATATATGCCAATCCTTGCAAAGAAAAGTGTTTCAGTACATTTGTGTCTTTTTTTCCTAAAGTGAACAAGGATCAAGGGAGGAGAATTCTTTCTCCTCCCCCTCACCTAAGAAGCAGTATAACATACAGCAGAAGCATATGGCAGAGTTAGACAGGTACTTATACATTTTCTGAAAAGGGAGTTCAAGGATAGTTTTAGTGAACACTCAGCATTTTCACTAAAGATAAAGACTGGAAATGAACTGAACCAGCTACGCCCAGAGAAAGAACTCTGGGTGATGACTAAAAACCATTACATTGAATTCCCAATCCCTATATTTATGCCCACCTGCATTTTTGATTTCCTTCACAAGCTAATTGTACAATATTTCAGAGTCTGATTCTTTTTGTACAGCAAAATAACGGTTTGGTCATGTATACTTATTGTGTATCTAATTTATATTTTAATATATTTAACATCTACTGGTCATCCTGCCATCTGGGGGAGGAGGTGGGGGGTAAAAGGTGAAAAATTGGAACAAGAGGTTTGGCAATTGTTAATGCAGTAAAGTTACCCATGCATATAACCTGTAAATAAAAGGCTATTAAAAAAAATAAAAATTTAAAAAAAAAAAGATAAAGACTGAAGTGGGAAAAGGTGAACTTAAATTCCTGTGTAGAGGAGGAAGGATTGTTAATTCCCCAGGCAGGATTATCCTGGAATCTAGCTTTATATACCTGAACAGTATAAACTTTGGGAGTTGTCTTACGAATAATCCTAAATTTGAAGTTCTTGAGTTTGAGAATTCAGACACTAGACTTTCTAAAGAGGAATTTCCTGATACATCATGAAATTATGGTTCAAATAGTTCTTGCACAGTTAATTAGTTAATAATTAGAGAGCAATACCAAAGCTAGTTATAATCAGACTTTACAGAAGGAGGTAGTTTTGTAGTCCTCAAAGTACATTCTAGGGGAAATAAACAACAGAATGAAACTGACTGATGGGGAGACATTGTCGGATTTTACTGGAAAAAAGGATTTCTCAAAATAACAAAAGTTGCTGTCATAGTAACCTCAAATGTTTCCCTTTCTGGGGGAGCTGATGGACTATTTGAGTACATACATTCTCTCTCTATTCAGGGGCTCCCATAAATTCTCCACATAATTTGTTTTCTGTGGGATATGATAAAGATTGTCCCATGCCAAGAGCCATATTGCACTTTGGGTAAAAAAAGGGAGGATAAAGAATTTAGGTAGAAGTCTGAGATCTTGCAAACCCAGATGCAATATTTATTTATTGTATTTATGCTCTCTTTGGTGGTAGTAGTTCAGGATTAGTTCCATGTGAAGGCAACAAGCCAAAGAAAGAAAACTAACTTCTGGGGAGTCAGGCCTCAGAGTCAGATCTAGTCTTTGTGAGTTCAGAATCTTTGAGTGACTCTGTATCACATAAGGCTGGGAATTTACTTTTTAAAAAATAGAGAAAACTACCTGTTATCTATATATTCCAAATAGTTTCCCATAATATGTCTCATTTAGTTGATTGGTTGAACTATCATTATCATCATCATCATCATCATCATCATCATCATTTTAACTTTTTTTTTTTACTAGAAACATGACAAAGAATGGTGTCATAAAGACAAGAAAAATCTTTCACAATTTTTTTGACCAACAATTTACATTGGCATGCAAAGCACAAATTTCTTTTATATTCAGGTAGATAATTTACCATGTCAACTTTCAGAACAGAAATTAGAGGTGTTCAACCAAAGATATGCTGAATCATCAGTGACCCATAACTTTTTAAGCACATAGTCTTAATTGGTAAAATATTATTATATGTGATTGAAACTTTTAGTACTATCTGTAGTAGGAGGTGATTTATTCAGTGATCCCTTAATTTATTCAGAGTTTGGTTCTAGATTCCAGGATTATATTTCTTTATGTTTACTGTACCTCTCTCCCTACCCCATGTTAGGTGAAAATGCAATAGGCAGGTAGGTGTCTTAGTTCATAGAGTGCTAGAATTCAAGTCTGTAAGATCTGAATTCAAATATGACTTCAGACATTTGTCAGCAGTTTAACTCTGGGCAAGTCACTTCATTTCTATCTAATGCAGTTTTTTCTTCAATACATTGAGAATAAAAATAGCACCTACCTCCAGGGTTGTTATAAGGACAAAATCAGATATTTGTACAATGCTTTGCAAACCTAAAAGTGATATATAAATGCTAACTGATATCATTAATTTGAATAAATAATAAAATATGAACCATTTCAATTATAAACATTTGAACTTCTTAACTGTTCCAAAATAGATCAGAAATCTCATGTTCTTTTATAATTCATGGGAGGAACTTACTATGGCTTTTTGTTTTGCTTTGTTTTGGCTACATCTTTTAAAACAAAATATGCTGGAGAAGAATCCAATGTAGTTTTCAATTTGAGTTGTCTTGGAGTTAAAAAAAATTGAAAGTTTTATGAAAATAAGTTAACTTTATAAACACAAGAGACAAAGACAATGAGTTTCTACAACCTAAGTCAATGTCAGAATGAGAAATAGAATCCAAGATTGCTCACTCCTTCAATCAGTCCTTTAAACACTGGACCATTTTCCTTCAACTGGAAAACAGACAGTCATAACATTAAAGAGACAAAACTGAAAGAACATTTAGAAGTCACTTAATATGACAACTTCATTTTACAGATAAGAAAACTATAACCCAGAGCATGGCAAATCGGAATTTGAATCCAAGTCTTCTATGACATATGCTTCTACTGTACTGTACTACTATATTTTTAAAGGAATTATTTCTTTTTTATGTTAAACATGGTAGAAATATATGTTAAATCCAAAATATGTATACATATTTATACAATTATCTTGCTGCACAAGAAAAATCAAATCAAACCAGAAAAAAAAGATGGGAAGCAAAATAAAATGCAAGCAAACAACAAAAAGAATGAAAATGCTACGTTGTGATCCAGACTCAGTCCCCATATTCTTCTCTCTGAGTGGATGGCTCTCTTCATCACTAAACAATTAAAACAGGCTTCAATCATCTCATTATTGAAGAGAGCCATGTCCATTAGAATTAATCATCATATAATCTTGTTGTTGCTATGCATAATGATCTCCTGGTCCTGCTCATTTCAGTTAGCAAAAGTTCATGTAAGTCTCTCCAGACCTTTCTGAAATCATCCTGCTGGTCATTTCTTATAGAACAATAATATTCCATTACATTCATATACCACAATTTATTCAACCATTCTCCAACTGATGGACATCCACTCAGATTCCAGTTTCTTGCCACTACAAAAAGGGCTGCCACAAATATTTTTGCACATATGGGTCACTTCCCCTCCTTTAAGATCTCTTTGGGATATAAGCCCAGTAGAAACACCGCTGGATCAAGGGTATGCACAGTTTGATAGCCCGTTGGGCATAGTTCCAAATTGCTCTCCAGAATAGTTTAATCCACTCACAGTTCCACCAATAACGTATCAGCGTCCTAGTTTTTCCCACATCCCCTCCAACATTCGTCATTATCTTTTCCTGTCATCTTAGCCAAACTGAGAGGTGTGTATGGTATCTCAAAGTTGTCTTAATTTTCATTTCTCTGATCAATTGTTATTTGGAGCACCTTTTCATATGACTAGAAATAGTTTCAATTTCTTCATCTGAAAATTGTCTGTTCATATTCTTTGACCATTTATCAGTTGGAGAATGGCTTGAATTCTTATAAATCTGAGTCAATTCTCTATATATTTTATAAATGAAGCCTTTATCAGAACCTTTGAATGTAAAAATGTTTTCCCAGTTTATTGCTTCCTTTCTAACCTTGTTTGCATTAGTTTTGTTTGTACAAAATCTTTTTAATTTAATATAATCAAAATTATCTATTTTGTGATCAATAATGATCTTTATCTCTTCTTTGGTCACAAATTCCTTCCTCTTCCACAGATCTGAGAGGTAAATTATCCTATGTTCTTCTAATTTATTTATAATATCATTCTTTATGTCTAGATCATGAACTCATTTTGACCTTATCTTGGTATATGGTGTTAGGTATGGGTCAATGCCTAGTTTCTGCCATACTAGTTTCCAATTTTTTCAGCAGTTTTTGTCAAATAGTGAATTCTTATCTCAAAAATTGGGGTCTTTGGGTTTGTCAAACACTAAATTGCTATAGTCATTAACTATTTTGTCCTGTGAACCTAAGGTATTCCATTGATCAACTACCAGTAAGTACCAAATGGTTCTGATGACTGCTACTTTATAATAAATAAATAGTTATATTTATTTTTAGATCTGGTATCTAAAGGCTACCTTTATTTGCATTTTTTCATTAATTCCCTTGAAATTCTTGACCTTTTGTTCTTCCAGATGAATTTTGTTATTTTTTCAAGCTCTGTAAAATAGTTTCTTGGGAGTTTGATTGGTGTAGCACTAAATAAATAGATTAGCCTAGGTAGTATTGTCATTTTTATTATATTTGCTTGACATATTCAAGTACCCTTGATATTTTTCCAATTGTTTAGATCTGACTTTCTCTGTGTGGGAAGTATTTTGTAGTTGTATTCATTATAGGTCCTGACTTTCCCTTGGCAGATAGATTCCCAAATATTTTATATTATTGATAGTTATTTTAAATGGAATTTCTCTTTGTATCTCTTATTTTTGGACTTTATTAGTAATATATAAAAATATGATTATTTATATGGACTTATTTTGTATCCTGAAACTTTGCTAAAGTTTTGAATTATTCCTAATTGTTTTTTAGTTGATTCTCTAGGGTTCTCTTTGTATACCATCATATCATCTACAAAAAATTATAATTTGGTTTCTTCATTACCTACTTTAATTCATTTAATCTATTTTCTTCTCTTATTGCCAAAGCTAGCATTTCTAATAACATATTTAATACATACTGTACTAATATTAACTAAAAATCAATAATTATTTGTTAAAGAATTGAGAGGTCGAACAACCACCACCAGGTAAAATAAGAAGAAAGTAGTCCAAAATAAAGAAAACCAGTGGACATATACTGATACATACTCAATGTGAGTCATTCATTGTCCCATATGTGAGGGAGCCTTGCCTTTTCTTCTTTTTTTCCCTCTTTATTTATCTTTGGCTCCTCATCCCATGGATTAGCAGTAGAAATTTAAGGCAATTAAACTAAAATCATTCTGTTTTGTTACTTTCAGTATTTTAGTATAAACATTTTGATAAAGGAGAAACAGTTAAATTATTCATCCAAATTATGTTTAAAAATGATAAATGTATACAGATAATTCAGGCTATTCCTGCCCCTCCTCTTACCTCTTACTCCCACTCTGTCCCCTCCCCCATTATCTCAAATGATCACGATCTGGGTGTCATTGCCTAACCCCAGACCAATCCCTGAATATTGTAATCAGAGAGTCTTTGGAATTTAGTTATTGCTGCAGCAGAACCAAACAGCCAACATGTAACTTAAGCAGGTGACAGTGAACTATTAGATGGTTGTTCCCTATTCCCAGCCATTCTAAGATTAGTATTCAGTTTTCAAGATGAATGACTATTTTTGAAAAAAAGAAGTTTGTTCCTTTAAAGTTTATGATGTTGGGCGTGCCACAAAATATTTAGCTTTTGATGTGATAGTATGTGACTATTTATGAAATACAATGAATGGTTCGTCTTTTTCTGCCATGAGCCTTTTCCAAAAATGTTAGCCTTTCTTGTCATTCTCTACTGCCTCATCCATGTCCAACAAGAATAAAGACTCTGAGTATATTTTAAAATTATGGGAGCAGATTATTAAGATTTTTAAATTATATAAGTGGTGAGAAAAAGGGATTGAGAATATTGACAAAATTAACTCTGTATGTCCAAACTGCAAACAATAGTTAAGACACACTAAAAATAAGCTGCCATTGGGGTCCCTAAAAATGCTCTATACATTATTTATTTAGCTAATAAAGAGCAGCTATTTTAACTTCAGCTGAGGCAATCTTTCAAACTTTTTCTGCCAAAGGCAGTTTAAAAAAAGACATAATAAGCATAAGGAAACTTGTAAAAAGCTACCAGAGATTGTGATACAATCTTTGGTAACACTGATTGGATCCAGAAGTTCTATAAAACTGAATACACAGTAAGTGTCCTTACCTCAATGCATCACAAATATGCTGCAGAAGGAGGGAGAATGATATTTAAAGAAAAGAGAGGATGGGGAAAGAAATGAAAGGAATTAACCAACATTGCAAACTTAAACCATTAGATGAAAACATGGAAGCAGCAAATCCCCACAAATACAAAAGTAGTGATGCTATCTCTGATATCAGCAAAGTATGACCAAGAAGTAAGTGGAAGTTTTAAGAACTATTGTTGGGTATGTTTCCTGAACAGAAAACTGAGCTCCCCCATTAGACTCTGAACTCCTTGAAAACAGGGGATACCTTTTGTCTTGATTTGATTTCCCAAAATATAGTAAAGTGCCTGGTATATAGTAGGCACTTAATAAATGCCTACTAAATAAATAAACTGATTGAGTGATAGAAAAAATTGAGGAGAGAGAGAAAGGTGAGTAAAGCAATCTTGTAGTTAGGTCCAATGGACAGCTATCTTATTTATTTCTATATATAGATAGATTCTATATATTGTGGTACCTATATTTTTAATTTTATATAAAACTATAAAAAAGAGTTCTGGGATGGACTATAATTGGAGGTGTCTTAGTCAAAATTCAACAACCAGTTCTCTTAAAACATGTGCATATGAAAACTTTTAAGTTAAATCTATATAATTACATTTTTTATTACTTTCTCAAATCTAGACAATCGATAAAATGATACATCAAGCACTGATTCACAACATTTGCTAATTTCCAAGGTGTAAATGTTCACATTGAAAAATGAGCAAAAAGTAGTCACAAGTATAAAGTGATGCCAGTACCAATATCAGAGAATTAAAATTATGAAAATTTAGGAGATGCTGAGATAGCACATAGCTGTTCTCAATGATTTCAAATTACCAGGGCACAGAAAGAATTTGTGGAAGTGATGACTGAAATATCACTGATAACAAATTGGACATTATGGGAGAAATGATTCTGGCTAGAGTTGGATAAGTGTTCTCCTGATTTTCAAAAAGTAAATTAGGTTTGATTCTTTAAACTATGAGTAGTTGAGCTTGATTTGGATTTCTGTCAAAATTCAAATCTTGGAATTATTAAAAGGATGGTTTATAAGTACTAAGAAGTGGCGACTACTATAAGCCAGCATGAGTTCATCAAGAACAAATCATAGCAGACTAAACTGATTTCTTTTTTGATAGGATTACCACACTGAACAACTGGGAGAATGTCACGAGTCTGGTATGTCTGGATTTTAGCAAGGAATGTGACAAAGTCTTTTATGACATCCTTATGAATAAGATAGAAAGCTGTGGAACATGCAATGACAGTATAATCATATGGATTTGATTGAGTGGCCAAAAAAAGTGGGGACTTTATGACTTTATGACAAACTGGAAAAAGGTTCCTAGTGGAGTGCCACAGAGTTTCATCCTTGTCCCCATTTTGTTTTATCTTTTGGTCAGTGACTTGGGAAAAGCCATAAATGGAACACTTAACAAGTCTACAGATTATATAAAGTTGTGGAAAATGGCTGACACTATGGATGACAGAATCAGAATCCAAAATCATTTCAAGACTAGAATGATGGGCTAAACCCATTAGCCAAAAACAGGATATGGAGTCTTAGCCATATAACAAAAGATTAATGTGAACAAGATCATGAGCTTTATTGAAATACAAAAGGCTACTGAAATTCTAAGCTACATTAAGAAAAGCATAATGTCCAGATCAAAGGAAGTTATAATTCACCTGAATACCATCCTGGATCAACAATTGGAGTATTCTGTTCAATTTTAGTTACCACATTTAAGAAAGAACAATGACAAACTAGTGCACATTGGGTGAAGGGAAAATCAGGGAGAAGGTGAAAAGAATAATTTCATGAGATATTTGGCCACTGGACTTCCCATTATAAATGATGAATGAAATAAAAGAGCCAGAATGGGAATAATTGCAACTTCTATATCAATGATGAGGTCCTGAGTAACTAGGTGAGGTTGACAAAGAGACCTTGAAGTATTCATAAAATTATTCCTTGAGGCAAGCAGGGAAAGGCACTGATGGAAATCAGTTCAACCCTCTGTAGAGGTTGTGGGTAGCCCCACCTTGCTATGTCCAATCAGAAATCCAAGTTTCTCAAATGCCTAAGGTTAAATTTCCTCTATAAATTTGTCCATGGCTCATGCCATGTTTACTGAACCTTCTTATATGTCAGTCTACCACTGTGTTCTGCCTTCCCTCTACCTCTGTGTCACTTGATGTCTCTCCTCTCATTCCTTCCTCATGCCTCATGGTGTCTTTCTCCTTATAGCTAACTTTTTTTTAGGATGCTAAATCCCTTTTAGGATTTAGCCTGCCAATCAGTGGCATACTCCCACATGATGGAGTGTTTTTTTTCTCCTAGTTAATTGTGAGTTTTATTAGGGAATATTCTTTTCCATTGAATTATTAAAAAGCCCTTTCCTTGCCAATTTATATTCTATTTCATATTTACTATTCCTGGTGCCTAGTGCATCTCTTCATTTTGTCTATAGTCTTTTCTCCTAAATAAACCTACCTTTTGTCAAAGAGAATGGCCATTCCAGTTCCAATGATCACAAGATCATTGAGAGCCATCTGCACCCAGGAAGAGGACTGTGAAGGCTGAGTGTGGATCACAACATAGTATTTTCACTTTTTTATTGTTGTTTGCTTGCATTTTGTTTTCTTTCTCATTTTTTTCCTTTTTGATCTGATTTTTTCTTGTGCAGCATGATAATTGTGGGAAAATATAGAGAAGAATTTGCACATGTTTAACATATATTGAATTACTTGCCACCTGAAGAGTGGGTGAGGGAAAGGCAGAGAAAAATATGGAACACAAAGTTTTGCAAAAGTGAATGTTGAAAATTATCTGTGCATTTGTTTTGAAAATAAAAGCTTTAATATAAAAAAGAGAAAGGCCATTGTGAATTCTTCATATGATCAAATCCAATATTTGGTGCTAAACCCCAAACACATCATTTAGAACTAGGAACTGCTACCCTGAACACATCACCAATATTGAGTTTTAGGGGTTTATTTTGGTAGGAATTTAAAAAGTAGAAAAGTTTATGAAAAATTTGAGCACCTCCACACTAATAACATATTCTGTGATATGCACTGACTTTGACATGAAAGTGGGCACAGGAGAAAACAACAGAAATTTGCTGAAAAATATGGCTTGAGACTAATAAAATAAAGAGACCAGAATCTTATAAATTGTCTTAAAATCTTCATAGCTATACATTATGAATATGTTCTTTAAGAAGAGAATCAAAAGAAGATAAACATTGGAAGATGATAAATAACATCCTAAAAATATAAAACTGATTTTATCTTAGATAGTAATTAGTTTTGCTATAATTATTTCAGTATTGGCTGTTTATGTACATTCAGATAAACTGCTTCATCCAAGAACTTAAAGCAGTACTAAATTAAGAGAAAGAATAAAGATAAGGAGACACCATGTATGATGACCACTACTCCAATCCAACCTGTTTAAATAAGTGGTTACCTTTGGTAAATGAAAATTGATTTAAAAATACACACACACACACCCAAATATACACATATATTCAACAGGGAGTTTAAAAGAACTCTGACATCACATCAGCTAACAAACAATGGATCTTTTTGGCAGATATGGAAGTCAAGGATACATGATAGTGTTGTGGTAGGTGACAGTAATATTGCCTTACAAAACAGCAAAAAACACTTGAAATGTCAATAACTCTATTGAGAGTTTACCGTAAGACCCAAAATAAACTAGACAACACTTGGAATATTTGTAAATGAAACTTGGAGGACAACAAATAGAAATGAATGGACCAGATCTATAGAAATCTATTCTCTCGGAAATAGATCTGTTTTCATCATCAATGATAGTGCAGCTGTTGCCATTTGGACTCTACCACTTTATTATCTTCTAAAGATGAAGTCAAGAAAAGTATTTGAACCAGACCAACAGAAACATCCACAAAACAACCCAATTTTAAAGGCATCAAGTTTTAGGGGCTGACTTTTAAGATAGGACAAAGAAGGAAATATTACAAAGGAAGAAAAAAAGATAATAGTTAATACTGATGTACAAAAAAATCCAACAAAAAACCAAAAACCTGAGATGATAGATGAGAAGTAACTATTAACCCATGTGACTTCTTTCTCATCACCATAAAAATCTTTATATGAATACCCTTTTCACACATCATGAGTATTCTTTATACAAAGTTGAGAAAGAACATTCTGTCTTTCACAGATGATTTTTTATAGCAAAGCAATCCAATTCAAATACATTTATTAATCATCTATTTGGGCAGTGTACATTTTCACAGTCACATAATTGACTAAATAACCAAGGAAATATAGAATTCTACTATACATTTATATTGTTTATTGTTTCCTTAAAAAGCATTGACTTGAGAAGCCTTAAATGCTTTCACATGCATATAATTCTTTTTTTTTCCTCTTTTTTTCTCCATTCTTTTTTCTTTTTCTTTTTTTTTATTTAATAGCCTTTTATTTACAGGTTATATATATGGGTAACTTTACAGCATTAATAATTGCCAAACCTCTTGTTCCAATTTTTCACCTCTTACCCCCCACCCCCTCCCCCAGATGGCAGGATGACCAGTAGATGTTAAATATATTGAAATATAAATTAGATACACAATAAGTATACATGACCAAACCGTTATTTTGCTGTACAAAAAGAATCAGACTCTGAAATATTGTACAATTAGCTTGTGAAGGAAATAAAAAATGCAGGTGGGCATAAATATAGGGATTGGGAATTCAATGTAATGGTTTTTAGTCATCTCCCAGAGTTCTTTTTCTGGGCATAGCTAGTTCAGTTCATTACTGCTCCATTGGAAATGATTTGGTTGATCTCGTTGCTGAGGATGGCCTGATCCATCAGAACTGGTCATCATCTAGTATTGTTGTTGAAGTATATAATGATCTCCTGGTCCTGCTCATTTCACTCAGCATCAGTTCGTGTAAGTCTCTCCAGGCCTTTCTGAAATCATCCTGTTGGTCATTTCTTACAGAACAGTAATATTCCATAATTTTCATATACCACAATTTATTCAGCCATTCTCCAACTGATGGACATCCATTCAGTTTCCAGTTTCTAGCCACTACAAAAAGGGCTGCCACAAACATTCGTGCACATACAGGTCCCTTTCCCTTCTTTAGTATCTCTTTGGGATATAAGCCCAGTAGTAGCACTGCTGGATCAAAGGGTATGCACAGTTTGATAACTTTTTGAGCATAGTTCCAAACTACTCTCCAGAATGGTTGGATTCGTTCACAACTCCACCAACAAACATACATATAATTCTAAGGCAGATTATACCATTGAGAAAATTTTAACTGTGTCAACATCAAGCAAAGACAGGTGACAGGTTCACTAAAAGTGTTTATTAATGTCATGAAGGTTGATCTTCAGAACAAGAGAAGTCATGTCCTATAGATGTAAGATTTTCAGCACTCCTATTTGAAGCTAACACTGAATGTACATTTAACCCTAGAACACTATAAAAGACATTTAACAAAATCCACAATCATTTGAAAGACCTGGACTAGTTCATTGAATTAATTCCCATCAATATGAATATTTTGAACTAAGTGAGAGAGCTGAGATGGGGCTAACTATGAATATATAAGAACACGCTGGCTTAAATTGCATTAGGATAGTTATGCAGTGCTTTCAAAAGATTTCAAATTGCTACCTGCCACAAAAACTCATACTTTGTTGTTGGCATAGTTGGTTTGCTAATAACATAAAAGAGAGAAGCATGGTAGAGTAGAAGGAAGATTATCTGTGGAACTATTCATTACCTCCCGCATTAAAAAAACTCGGCATCTCCCAAACTTCCCTGTTTCTCTCAAGGGCACCATCACACTTTCCATATCAAGGTTCACAACTTCAATAACATTCTCACTTCATTTTCACCCACTCAATTACCAAATGGCTAGCTGACAAATGTCACTTCTGTGTCTTGCATATGCATCTTTCTTTCTTTTCACTTCTTTCTGCATTAATCTAGCCACCTTACTTCAGACTTCATTACCTCTCACCTGGACTCCTATTTGGTATTTGGTCTCTCTGTCTTGGTGACTCTCTCCATTCTAATCTATTCACTAAATAGCTGTCAAAATGATTTTTTTCCTAAAATACACATTTAACTGAACTCTCCTATAAACTCCAGTGGTTCCCTATTATCTCCAGGATCAAGTATAAATTTTTCTTTTTTACATTCCTAGCTTTCTAGCCCTATTGTGCTAGGGCATTTTTCTGAACTCTAAGGTCAACCAAACTGTTTTTCTTGATATTCCTTATGATATTCCAAAATAGAATTAAAAACACATATATAAAAAAATTAAAGCATACAAAAATGAATAAAAATTATGTAATGAATCCATTGTACACTATCATTAAACAGAACTATGTAAAGAGAAAAGAATATACATGAAAAACTTTCTGTTGAGTTGGATCCAATTACAATTTACCTTTATTTATTCTTTGCATTGTTTACAGTATAAATATATAACTATAGTGTAATTACATACAAATAACTATAAGTATAACTGGTTGCTAAACAGATATGTTCACTGATTATTATGACATCACTTCATTGTATTGTTTCAGTTTTTAAAAAGTGACAAAAAATCATTTCCTTTTTATTTATAAGCACACCGTATCCCTCAAACATATATAACTATTCAGAAATTATGAAACATGCTTAATCACATTACTCTCAAGAAGAAAAAAAGGCATTATATACTGCTAAACAAATTTTTAAAAATTTAAAATATTTTTATCTTTGTATTATCTTATTATCTATTATCTCTTAAATTTCCTTTTTATTTGTATCATAATTTAAATAAGTAGATGTATGTCATATAAATAAATATGCATGTTGACATATAAATAAATATATACATTGGAGAACATATTGGGATAGCAATTATTTGTTTTTATGGACAAGGGAGCACAATGAAAAAATATTTAGAGACCACTGAATTAGAGGAATTCACCAAAGAAATCACTATGATAAGTTAAAAATCATTTATCATTTAACTGCCAAATACTAGCTAGAAATTAACAGATAACTAGCTGATTCTTAATGTCTCCTGGTTGGTAGTAAAACTCTGAATGTGAAGAACAAATTTTCAAAAATTGGCATAGCAAATACAGTTGCCCCAAATATAAATGACTAGATAGTCAGTGACTATGTGGCACAGTGGATAAAATGGTGGGACTGGAGTTAGAAAGACAACTTCCCCGGATTAAAATGAGACCCCCAGATACTAGCTGTGTGACTCTGGGCAAGTTGCTTAACCCTGTTTGCCTAAGTTTCCACTTAGCAAAGTGAGCTAAAGAAAGAAATGGCAAACCTGAAATGATTGAACAACAATAACCATAAAGGTCATTAATTGGCTGTAGAAGAAAAAGCATTGAATTGAAAAAGAATTGAATCAAGAATTCTTTTTAGTCCTGGCTCAGTCACTAATTGGGGTAACCTTGGTAAAGTCATTTCATTTCTCTCTACCTCACTTTCCTGATTTGTAAAAAATCCTAGATGATCATAAGTTATGGAAATCCAATTGCTCTTATTCTGCCAAACCTGGAAATTTAAGCAAGAATTTTGCCCAGAGAAAGTAGGGGAAGGACTAGAGTAAAGGGACAGGGGAGCACAAGATACAGAACTGAGAAGGGGAGAAAAGAAGTAGGGATAGATGGAGACAGAGTGAAAAAGTGAGAAAGAAATTCCCCAACAATTTCCTATTTGGTTGTCACTTATTTATAATTTGTCCCTCTAGAGGCCAGTAGAGTATTAGAAAACATGATGAGAATGCAGAAATGATGGAGAGCAGTTTTCCAACATTGAACAAGTCTAAAAATTTCTCTAAGTTTGTGAAAAGATATTTCGTTATTTCTCCACATTTCTGAAATCCTTTCTATTTCCTGGGGTCAAATAACCATGAGAAAAGAAAGATTGACATTAGCCAGTCATTATGTTTTCATTATTTCCTTGTTTTCCTTCCCCCCCCCCCATTCTCCTTGCTTTCTCCCCATAGTAAAAAACAAAAAATCTCATTTGACTTCCTTTCATTTACTTTTCCTGTTTCCATCTCTGTACTTTCTCATATTCTTGTACATGTAGAAAAATCATTCTTAAAAAATTCACATCCTCTAATTCAATTTAAAATTCATATCATAAATTCATTTAAACTCACATCTTTAGGCAGCTTATAAGATAAGTAGTCTTTATCCATTGCTATCAGAAGTTCATAGAAAAGTGGGGAAAACAAGGAAGTCATCTCAGCAGAGGAATTAGCAAACCCAGAATAGAAGGGACATGGATATTATGTAGTATAAAGATTTTCAACTTTTTGGTCCCAGTATGTATTTACACTACATAATTTTTATTTAAGAAACCCAAAAGGTTTTGCTTACATGGGATGTTTTTTCCCAATATTTACTCTTTAAGAAATGAAAAGGAAATACTGTTTAAATATTTATTAATTCATTAAAGTAAAAGTAAATCTATTATGTTAACATAAATAGCAAATTTTTGACAGATAACTATTTTTTAAAAACTTTAGTTGAAGAAGTGGCATGATTTTGAATATTTTTGCAAACCTTTTTAATGTCTGACTTAATAGAAGACAGCTGGATTCTCATATCTGCTTCTGCATTCAATCTGTTACAATATGTGGTTTTGGTTGAAATATATAAAGAAAATCTGGCCTCACACAGATATATAGTTGGAAAAGGGAGGAGCATTTTAATAGGCAAATAATGCCTTCATGTTAATATAAAAATAGTTTTGCCCCAATGGACCTCCTGAAAGGTACCGCAGAGGTTCACAGACTATACTTTGAGAACCGTTGCTCTAGCATAAAACATTTATCATCTTACTCATGATTTCCCTCTCCATTCCTAAGTCTGTCTTCATCCTTGAAGACTTTAGTGTACATGCTGATATCATCTTGAACACATTGGCTTTCCAGTTAATCAGTCTCAACACCCATAACCCAAATTGCCCATTAGTTACAGAGATGGTGACAGCTTAGATCTCATCATCATCCCAAACCTCGCTACCTCCACAGTCCCCTTTCTGATTATAATCCCCTATTTTTTGATCTTTCCCTTTGTATCATCACTCTTCGTGAATCTATTCTTTCTTCTCCACCAAAATTTCTGGTCCCACCATTCATTTCTATTCACTCAGTCTCACCATTTCTGTTCACTCAATCCTCATTTTCTTCTCTTTGGTATTGACTTTGTGGTTGTTCAATATGTACAAATATACAAATCTGGCAGTTCAAATATACAAATGCTCCCTCTTTTCCCCATGAACTGCCTCTATTACAAATTTGTGCTATTTAATCTTAACTAGGACCTCTCCACTGAATATTGTTGTTTAGTCATTTCAATTATGTCCCACTCGTCATGATTCCATTTGTGGTTTTCTTGACAAAGATACTAAAATAATTTGCTATTTATTTCTTCGGCTCATTTTATAGATGAGGAGACTAAGGCAAACAGAGTTAGGTGACTTGCCCAGGGTCATACAATAAGTATTTTGAGGCTAGATTTGAACTTGGGAAGATTAGTCTTCCTACTTCCAGGACGGGCACTTTATCTGCTATGCCAACTAGCTGCACTGTTGAATGGAAATGTTTTATTATTATCCATTAGAATCTTTATCAAATACCCTGAAGTCGCATTTCAAAATTTTCTCACTCCTTAAGCTTCTTATGTCTCTTCTACCACCCCTGTGATCAGATAAACCTGCTCCTTATTTCATTGAGAAAACCAAAATCATGTGTTGTGAGCTCCCTCATCTCTTACTCCACACTTCAAAACTCAAGTGGGTCCTTTCATTTCTAGAAGTACCTGAATTCAAATGTGGTTTCAGATACTAGTTTTGTGACACAAAGCAAATCACACCCTCTGCTGCTTCAGTTTTCTCAACTGTAAAATGAAAAAAATAACAACAACAACTTCTCAGGGTGGTTGTGAGAATTAAAATAATATTTGTAAAACATTTAACACAATGCTGGGCACATGGTAGATATTTAATAAAAAATTATGTCCTCCTTCCCTCCCTTCCTTCCTTCCTTCCTTCCTTCCTTCCTTCCTTCCTTCCTTCCTTCCTTCCTTCCTTCCTTCCTTCCTTCTTTCCTCCCAAAAAAGGGAAGCATTTCCTGCTTAATCCCTTTCCTTTTGTCCTTGTTCCTATCCCCATCCTTGTTCATATCCCCATCTAAGATCTCCCTCTCTTTCATCAGTCACTTTCTCCTTTCCTCACTGTTTACATATGCAGGAAATATCCTAGAGCCTTAAAAAAATCATTTCAATTGATTCTATTATCTCAAGCTCTTACCCTGTATCTCTCCGTGTTTTAACTTCCAAGGTCCTAGAAAGACTCATGACCTCTTGATTTTTCCTTTTCTTCACCACCCACTCAATTCTCAGCCCCTTTAAAATTAGACCTCTGATCTCTCAACTTTATTGAAATTTCTCTCTCCAGATTATTAAAATCATCCAGTGGGTAATCTATTAGCTTTTTCTTACACCTCTTCCTCTTTAACCTCTTTGAAGCCTTTGATACTACTCCTCCCTTAGCTTCTGTGACATATCTCCCTCCTAATTCTCCTCCATTTTGATAACTTTTTAGGCTCTTTTCCTGGTTTCAGCATCAATCTCCTGTGCTTTAATGGGTCCCATAAGGATTTTTTTGAGTACTCTTTTCTTCTTGACACAAGTCTCATGTGAGTGGTTTTCTTTTCAGAACACATTGTCACCATTCTGTGCAGATGATTCCCAAACCTAAATATTCAGCTCTTTGTTCTGAGCTCATCTGATATCACCAGATGCCTACTGGGCACCTCAGCCTCTATGTCCTTCAACATCTCAGACTCAGCATGTCAAAATTAAAACTTATATTTCTCCCTAAACTCATTATCTCCTTCAAACTCCTTTGTTTCTTTTGAGATTATCATTATCTTTCCAGAGGTCTAGATTTTAAATCTTAGAGTAACCTTTAAGTCTTCTCTTTCCCTTTCTCATAATCCTATGTAGGCACTCACATCTGCCTAGATAATCTATCAAGAGCCAAATCTGGGCGTTAATATATTGTGGACAGATAACCGGTCTTTGAGTTTGATTAACTCTTGGCACCATTTTGCAATGTGATCTTCAGCAAGTCACTTATAAACTTCTCAGGAATCTGGGCAAGCCTCTAAGAGTGAGGTACATATGAGTTGCTGATGTGCATTTTTGGAGACAGTGTCTTTCCCTGTACAGGGAAAGAAGAATTCCCTGTACTGATAGAATTATAAGTCCCACTCAAACAACAGCAACATAAAGCAGATGTCTAAACACATCATCTCCTTGCCCAAAATCTTTCCTTGGCTCTCTATAGCTTCTGTGGTAAAAGATAGATTCCTTTTCCTAGTTTTTAAGACTTTCCACAATCTGTATCCAACTTTCCTTTCCACCTTTATCTGACATTATTCACCTACACCTTCTCTACCTTGCAATCAATGTGGCCCATGTACTATTCCTAGAAATTGGCATGTCATTTCCCACTCCCACACTTTCAACCTAGATTGTCCCACATTCCTGAAATGCATTCTCACCTCACTGACACTTCTTAGCATCTAATTTTTTTAAGGTTCACTTGAGTAATTCTCTTCTCTGAGAAGCTTATTTCTCCAGTCTCACCAGTTGTTAATACTCTTTCCATCCTCAAATTATCTTGCATTTACTTATCTGTATACTTGGTGGATCCAAAGGGAAGAGATAATTTCTTTTGTCTTTGTATGCTAATGCATGACCCAGTGCTTTACACTTTTTCAAATGAATTAAGAATGAATAGTAGTGGAAGAAAGAGGAAGGAAACATAAATAGGAGCATCTATTATCAATATCAGGGAACACCTATACTAGTAGCAGGATTTTTCCTTTCCTCTCTTGAAGAGAGAAAGTCCTTAGAAGACACTGAGTAGGTGGGTGTTCTGGTGGGCAGGCAACTGGATGGATAGACAGATGGAAAAGGGAGTTTCCTTTCTGGGATTCCAATAATTGGTATGTGGTTTACATTCCATTCGTCTGAAGGACTGTGATATTAATCGGAAACATTCTTGGGCTGCAAAACTACCTCTAATGTTCAGAAATATGCCAAGCTTAAAATCCAGGAACTCTCTCATTCCAATGCTTGTCTGCTTTTTATTTTTTTTCCCTCTTCCTGCCCTAAATATTATGCTCCAATACATGAGCTCAGGCTCAGGTAACCATCATAGGAATTTCTCCAGTGAGGCATTTCCCCAGGATCTTTGTTTTATATGGCAGCTCCAGGAGTGGAAGTTATTTTTTTTCTTCTTTAACTGGAATTTTAAAACTGGCAATCATTGTGTGAGCGGAGTGAGTTTGGGCCTGTCCAGCTTTGGGAAAGGCTCATCTGGACTGAGTCACTGAGCTAGGCCTGATTTGTCTGCCAGCTGATGGCTAGACACCAGAAAAGACCTAACTAACTCCTGGAGTTGCCCTGGCTCAGAGTTTAAAGATTAATACACACAGACTAGGAGTGCTAAAGAAGGACAGAGGCAGAAACAGTCTACCAGACACCCAATTTCCAAAGAAGAATGACAAGACTGGGGCTGAGACCATAATTTATAGACATAGAGGGGTGCTTGGGGCCCTTAGAGATTAAGCAACTTGCCCATGATCACCCAGCTAGTATGTGTATGAGGCAGGACTTCAACTCTGGTCTTCCTAATGTCTAAACCAGTCATTTAGTGACCATTCCATGTTGCCCCTCACAGTTATGAGTTAGTTCCTGTGATGTGAAGTGCCATAATCAAAAATAGTCACTGGTTCTTTTTTTCTTATTTTTCTTGTTTTCTTCCCTTTCCTTCCTTCCCTCCTTCTCTCTTTCCCTCCCTCCCTCCCTCCCTCCCTTCCTTCCTTCCTTTCTTCCTTTCTTCCTTCCTCCCTCCCTTCCTTCCTTCTTTCCTTCCTTCCTTCCCTCTTTCCTTCCTTCCTTCCTTCTTTCCTTCCTTCCTTCCTTCCTTCTTTCCTTCTGTCCTTTTTATCTTCCTTTTAAAATAAAATCAGTTAATGTTGAATACCAATTATACATTGTTTACTCTTATCTCCTTAATTGATAGTTCCTATATAGTATATTATGACCTACATGACATCAGCAGTGATTCAAAAGGGCCATTGTCTCAGTTCTAGTTTTACCAAGCCCCCAAATCTAGGGACTTATGACAATCTTTGTTGGTCCATGAAGACTAAAAACATTAATCTTACTAAAGGGTCTACAACTATTCCTACAACCATTGTTTGAGGAGGCAAGTTTATAAATATTTGTCTTGCCTCTTACCACTGGGGTTACATGTTGTAGATAGCATGTTGTAGAGTATACCCTGAAGATCCTTCTCTCCAGATGAAGCTAGATGGAGCAAAGGGCTTCCTCATTTGATCAGATGATCAGTGTTCCAGAGGACACCAGAAAGAAGTAGAATAACAACTTGAGGCTGATGGAGAAGGTTTTGTGTTATAAAAACCTCTCTTCTGGAGGATGAGTGGGCAGCTAGGTGATCAAGAGTACTGTACTATTTTTATCTGACAACATTTCATCTTAAAACAAGGAGCACTCCTTGTAAGACCCATGAGAAAGAATTCTAATTGAAAAAACTAGAAAGGTCAGACATCAGATAAAGTGCTGGACCTGAAATCAGCAAGCCTGTGAGTTTAAATCTGTCTTCAGATATTTGCTAGCTACATGACCCTAAACAAGTCATTTCACTCTGTTTACTTCAGCATCCTCACCTGCAAAATGAGCTAGAGAAGGAAATGACAAAACACTCGAGTACTTTTGCCAAGAAAACCCCAAAAAGGGGGTGGATAAAGAGAGTTGAACATGACTGAAATGACTAAACTGCAAAGAAAGAAAAAGTCCCCTTCCTTTTTCTATTCACCCTGCTTAAAAGAAATACTGATTGTCCATGTGGTCCTGGTTTTCTTTCAATCTGTCTAGTAGGGCCTGTATTATATGGATTGTCTGCAGAGTTCAATCTTAGATGGGCTTGATTTGGTTTATTCTGTTGAGTTAAAAAGTGCAAACTTTACAATTCCTTCTTGCTCCATAAAACAGAAAACCACTTCCAGTTAGTGGGTGAGGCTGTCTGGTGCCATCCTGTCCATGCAGGTTTTTACCCACCCAGTGGTCCTGCTTTGGTCTGTTAATATCCCTAATAAAATCTGGTTATTTTGTTGGCAATAAGTAAACTATGGTTTGTAGTCAGGGGTGAGAGCCAGCACACAGGGACAATATTTGTCGTACCTGCTTCCCTGACTTTAGAGACCCACGGTTTTTCAAGTTAGCACTTTTACTGTTTTGATTCCTTAGAATGTTTTCTTTTTACACAAGTAGTGACTGGATGTCCCCTGCTCCCCCCTATTTGAAAGGAGAGGAAAATTATTATTTAGTTTGTACTAAATGATTTTGATTACAGAAGAAGCAGGGGTTGAATTTCTTTGCAAACTGCAGTCAAAGACCTCCCAGGAGATTCTTTACCATTCAGGTACTGTCTCATCATTTCCAGTTTTTTGTCTTTTTTTTCCCTGCCTCCTACCACTGTCAGACAATGCCTTCAACACACCAGGGACTAGAATGTCTCTGCCTTTAAAAGGAAAAGTCATCACACCTTAAACAACATGAGGAAGGTTCTGGGGGATTTTTTGGTTCCCTTTTTTTTTCCTTGCTGGCCACAACTGTTCAAGTGTTGCTTAAGGGTATTATGTTTAAGTATTAAAAAATGCTTAGCCAAATAAGTTGGCTTATTTGCTTTTGCTGATAGTAACAGTCCACCCACAGAGCACTTTCAAATCTCCTCAGTGTTTTGGAAAGTGGATAAGGGACTCATTCAGTGACGTGCAAGTTTAGCCTGAGCCAGGAATGAAGCATGTATTTCGTGAAATGAGAAATAGCCTCAGACCACACACAGAGTATAATTTCTGAACTCTAGCTCTGCCTGCCTGCTTGCCAGCATGCTACTCAGCTTCTCTGTTTCCCTTCCTCCTCTTCTCCCCCATTAAGTCCCTCTCCCTGTGCCTCCCTTCTCTCTTTACTCCTCTTTCCATTCCCTCTCTCCCTCTCTTCTCCCTCCTCCTCTTCTCTTGTCCTCCTCCTTCCGTCTCTCCTCTACCTCATTCTGTCTCTCTTCTCCCTCTCTCTTCTCCTTTCTCTCTCCTCTCTCTTCTCCTCTTTCCCTTTCTCCTCTACCTCATTCTGTCTCTCTTCTCCCTCTCTCTCTTCTCCTTTCTCTCTCCTCTCTCTTCTCCCTCCTCCTCTTCTCCTCTTTCCCTTTCTCCTCTACCTCATTTTCTCTTATACATCTCTTTTTTTCTCTCTCCCTCTCTTCTATCTCTTTTGCTTCTCTCCTTTTCCTCTCTCCTGCTCTCCTTTCTTTCTTTTCCTTTCTCCCCTACCTCTGTCCCTCTCCCTTCTCTTTCTTTCCTTGCTCTCACTCCTATCTCTTCCCCTTTCCCTCTTCTCTTTTCCTATTTCTCCCTTTTCCAACTCAGTGCAGGAAAAAAAAAAAACAACCTAGATGGTGACTGACATCTTTAAATCCTTTAAGCGTTTTCCTACAACCACAGGCAAAAAAGAGATTTCCAGAGCTTAGGTGGCTCATTGTTAGCAGCTAGTTGATGGGAAAAAAATGCATTACTACAGTATATGCACACCACTAAAGGAGAGTGACAAAAAGCCTGTACAACTTAAATACAGGAAAAGAAATGGGAGGGCCATATGGGATTGCTGAAGTCACCTCTGTGTAGAGAGACAAGAAAAAAAAAACACCATGCATTTTTCTCAGAGAATAAGGCTGGTTTTGTTGCAACTTGCCTACTGTTAAATGAGCCCAGTGAATGCCCTCTTGCCCCAAATATTTTCCAGAGCACAGGCAAAAAAATATCTAACCAAGTTTGATTGAATGCAGCATGTAATTATAGTTAAATAAATCACTGTTAAACACAAGGAAAAATGCCATTCAGGAAAAATGGGATTCTTAGTGTCATCCTGTATCAGAGCAGTAACATGACAATGTTTCTCTCTGACACCCTGGCCCTGACTGCAAACTTTAAACAAATTGAACTTTAACTATTTTTACACTTGTTGAAGTTTAAAAAGCATCAGAAAATTTTGTCTAATCAAAAAAATTCTTTTACATCTGAGTTCCATCTCAAGGGGATATAAAATGATTGAATAGCCTGTTCATATTAAAGAGTTACTCTCCTTGCATTTCCAGTAGGCATGGTAAACACCAGTTTTATCTGGGACTTAGCAAAACGATAATTTTACTAGATAAACTAGGGAAAGGTGACATGGGACAGCAGAGGACGGATTCTGTAGTCAGAGGTCCTGGGTTCAAATTATACCTCTTAAGTCTACTACTTTGGGTAAACCATTTTCTGTATTTGGGCCTCAGTTTACTCAAGATAATTGTGAAGGTCTCTTCTTAATCTATTATCCATTTTTCCAAGATCTTTCACCTTAATTATAAATACATGTATTTTGAATAGGGAATATAATCCATATATTTCTGATTCATTTGGATTTATATAATTCAAGTATAAAATCAAAGAAATGTATTACAGCTTTAAAAATAAGACAAATAAAAGTCCTTGCTCTTTAAAATAGGAAGAAAGATGTAGAAAGTGGGAAACAAAATTGAAGCCCCAGAAAATCAAGCAATTCACAAAATATCCATAATATTCTCTTTTCCATAATCTCTTGCCTTTTTAGAATCAAGAAAACTGAGAATCAAGGTATAATAGGGAAGTGACTAATGAGAACCTAATCCTTAGAACATACTTGGATTTACTTTTTCTTTCTGACTACAGAGAACATGCACAATATTTTATGTCTGCTGCCAGTTAAACACATGGAATGTTGGGAAGCCAGCTTCTTGTGAAAGGTCTGGTGCTGTGTAGTGACTAGGAGTTTTCTAATTGGAGCCAGAATGACTAATGATAATGCCAGAACTGAGCTCACATGGAATTAAAAAAAAGATACATATGGGACTAGGCTGGAACTGGCTTGTACTGGTTCATACCAGATTATGAAAGCTGATTGTTAAATTTTGAGTGTGAGCATTTGCATTTAGGAAATAGGTAAATGCTACAAATTGGGGCTTGATTTATTATTTTGTTGAATGACTATATTTGTATACTTGAGAAAGTGATGAGAAAATTTTAATAATAGAGATTAAACTTAATTGTGTCATGCACACATCTCCACCACACCCCGCTATTTCTCCCCAGTTGTTAAATATTTGCCAGCATATCCCTGTAGTCATCTAACCCTTACAACCCCCTCGCCACCCTTACCTTTCCATCCTGGTAATAATGCAAAGTAAGAATTACTTAAATCCTCTGGAGAAGAGTGGGGAGAGGGATGTCTGGAGGGAGAAGGCAAGCAAACAATAATTGGCTGTGACTGTCTTATCTCCCACTCCAATCATCTGGTAAACTCAGATAAAGATGAAGTTCATTAGATACCTCATTCCATTTTACACATTGATCAAATTTAGTTTTAAAAAATTCATTATTTTTAGGAAGCATTGGATTACAGTGAAGAGCCAGGGTGGTAGAGTGGAAAGAGTGTGGACTTCAGCAACAGAAGAACTAGGTTTAAAACCTATCTCAGCACCTTACTAGCTCTGAACTAGCTGGTCACTTTACTTCTTCTGGCCTCAGTGTCCTCATCTCTAAAATGAGAGGGATTGTATTTGATGACTTTTAATGTTCCTTCCAACTCTTAATCTATAATCTGATGATAAATTGATTAACTGTAGGCAAGGCTACTATGTAAATGATGGTCTGGTAC
This sequence comes from Sarcophilus harrisii, assembly GCF_902635505.1. Classification (NCBI taxonomy): domain Eukaryota; kingdom Metazoa; phylum Chordata; class Mammalia; order Dasyuromorphia; family Dasyuridae; genus Sarcophilus; species Sarcophilus harrisii. Next base: position 226,645,862 of record NC_045426.1, read on the forward strand.
ACATTCAGGCCCATCAGCTTATTTAAGATGGTGTCACCATATAGAAAACAAGGTTGGAAAGATTGGAGAATATATAGATATTCTCTAACTGCTTCCAGCTGGTTTGCCATGTGGTTGGGACAAGCCTTTTTATCCATTGACTGGATAGCCAGAATTGTTTGTGCCTTCAAAAAGGATTAGTCAGCTTTGGCCACCCCTTTGGCATTTTTTGCCTTCACCTGTACTCTGATGGTGATGGCTTGTAATAAGAAAACTAAGTTTTAAGGGAAAAGGCTAAGGAGCTTTCCCATTATGAAACTATGTGAATGCTACTAAATGGGACCTCCTTGACATGTTTGTTCTTTTCTTTTCTAGGTATAGGGAATAGAGTTTCTGATTTGGATCAAGAACATGAGTTACAGGAATCTGGAGATGGCATCCAGACTAGGTGTTACAGCTACCCCAGCAAAAGTTCCCCAAGAATCAATCTTTGGGTGTGATCTTCAGGACCTCAGCCCAGAAGAAGAATTGATCTGACATCAATGCCACCTTTCCATGTAAAACTGGTGAGATCAATGCTATGTGGGAACTCATTCCATGCCCCCTAGCCAAGACCAAAGTGATGTAGAGGGCATTATGACCTTAATGTGTTGGGAAGAAATGATTTGTTTATTTCTTCTTGCAATATTTTTGAAACAAATGTTCCTTTGTAAAGTTATATAAAATAGTTAAGTGGAACTTAGTGCTAGTCACTAGCCCTGTCTCTCAAATGGAGAAAACTTCCAGTCCAGGCTTGAGCTGGTAGCAATAGACACATGGCTCCCTCGAATTCCTAGAATATTGAGGAAAGGATGTAGAAGTTTGACTCTTAGAAATAGAAATATAGCATGCCATTTTGTGAGGATACTAGGCTGCCTATATGGCATTATTTCAGGGAAGATATCTCTGGCTCAAAACATATCTTTTCTTTTTACTACTTAGCTGGTACCAAATATTCTTTTAACAGAGGATAAAGATTTTGATTTATAAATAGAGAAAAGTATAAAGATATACATATATGTATGTATGTATATATGTATAAATAAAGAAAAAGGAGAAATCGCCCTGGGATAGGTAATGTGATGAATAAAGTTCATACTAGAATGTAAATGATTGCTCTAGTAGCCTTTTCTGATAGTAGGATTTACTATTTAGAGGAGTATAAGACATCTGGAGTAGAAGGAATGGGAATGGAAAGAGGGGGAGACTAGATGTCACAAAGAAAAAATTTGCCTATTTCACAATATTGCCAACTTAGGCTTCACTTGCTTCCTGAAACCTTTCTTTCAACCTTCAAGGAAAGTTATTATCCCAACCTTCAGATAATCTCTCCTTCTTTAAATTTCTTGTAGAAAAGACATTTCTTTTGTACTCATCTCACTCTCTCCTGCATCAGTTATTTGTATATGGATGTTTTCTCTCTTGTATAACAATTATTTGTATATAGATGTTCACCTTCTATTAGAGTGTAAAATAATAATAGCTAATTTTACAAGATTAAAAACTAACATAGATATATATACGTATATAATAACTAACATTTATATGGTATTTACTATGTGCCAGGCACTGTGCTAAGCACCTTACAATTATTATCCCATCTGATTCTTATAACAACTATGGGAGATAGGTGCTATTATTATCTCCATTTTGCAGATAAGGAAACTGAGACGAACAGGTTTAAGTGACTTGCCCAGGCTCACACAGCTATTGAGTATTTAAAATCACATTTGAACTCAGGTTTTCCTGACTCTATGCTGGTTATTTAGCTGCCTTAGAGAGCAGGTTCTGTTTCTAGCACAGTACTTTCCAATAGTAGGCCTTCAATTAATGTCTATTGTTACCTGGGACCAGCTGGGATTATGGGAATTAAGCTTAGTCACACATTCTATTTTCTTGATGCAAACATATTTCACATTCAGGCTTCTCAAGTTATGGTGTTTAACCTATATTGTTGGGTCATCAGTTCCTCCCAGGTAGGGGTCAAAGTCTTGGTATTAGGTTAAAACAATATTCCTTCAAATCAATTAGTTACTTGTTTTCCTGAGTTTAATGACCAGAACCCTCTAAAACCTTTCCATCTTTCTGATGTAACTTGCATAAAATTCTGCAGGAATTTATATATCTAGCCTTGATTTGTGGCTTAGGGGTCCTTAAGACGGCATCATTGAATTTTGGTGGGTTTTGTTTGCTCGTAGTGAATTGAATGATTTTGCAGTATAATTGATTCTTTTATAATCCTTTGGTTTTTAAAAAAATGTATTTAAAAATTTATCCTAAAGGGGTCAATAGGCTTTGCCAGAATGCCAAAGGGTGTCCATGACACAAAAATGTTAAGAGTTCCTAGAATCTTTTGGTTTCTACCTACCACAGTACACCTCATAGCAAAGAAATTCATTCAGATCCTCTGGGCTCTGTTATGTTTCAGGTTTTGATGTCCTGGAGTTGATCAGATGTCAAAGGGAAAAGTTTATTACCAGAAATAGACTAACTCTAGGTGGGGTGTAGGGTGCTCTTGAAATAGGTCTGCCCTGAACCACCCAGTCCAGTAATCACAGGTAGTCAGTTCTGAATCTCAGCCTTTCCAGAATTATATATACTCATATTACATCATTCCAACTTCAGTTATATTTCAGATAAGCAGAACCTTTCCCTCTCCCTTTGACCCCTGTCTTCTTGATCTCTGTTTAAAGGAAACAAGCTAAGATAATTGAGCATTTTATCTTAGAAGTGAGTCCCTAGGGATTTGACTCTATCCTAATGAAGTTTATTTATGTCCTTATCTGTAGGGTCAGAACTGCCTTCCCTTTTCAAACAGTGAGGTGGGGATATGGGTTAACAACTAATGTTATTTTAATCAGAACCAACCCTCAAGAGCCAGTAGTTTTTGTGATACTACTTCTGGCCCCTATTATATGACCATGTAATGTCCATCTCATAAATAAAACAAAAACAAAAACAAAATCCTAAAACCCAGGCTTACATGGAAAACATTTCTCATGTGACTAGTTATAAGGAAAATATTTAAATATGAAAAACAAGTATACGAAGGAATTATGTCTCAGATAGTATCTAAAAATAACTTTTGTCCACAATCATAATAGGAAAGAAACAGAACTCCATTCATTTAAGTGGAGAATTCAATTTTTTTTATGATATGAAAAAAGTTTGGCAGATACTATATATCTCATTACCCAATATTTATTGAGTACTTGCTTTTTTAAAAAATCGAATTAGGTGCTATATAAATACAAAGAAATACAAATTAATATCCCTGCCCTTCAATCTGTTTGGGAAGTCTCAACATGTACACATGAAAAGATAATTTATTTCTTTTCAACAACCATTTATTAAGCAGCTAGGTGCCAGAGTAAGTATTTGGGATACAAAAATTGATATGTAATCAGTCCCTGACCCTAAGGAGTTTACATTTTAAATATGGGGTGGGGACAACTAATACACAGATAAGTAAAAGATATACAAACTAAATATGAAATAATTTTTTGGGGGGCAGGATAAGAGTATTAACAATTGGGAGCATTGTGAAAGGCCTCGTGTAAATGAGGTTGGAAAAAGCAAGGGATGTCTAGAGGGACAGTTAGAACATTTTGTCAAGGCAAAGACTTGAAGAGAAGAAGTGACATTTCATGAAGATGATAGTTCAGTAAATAGCTCAATTTGGCTGCAATATAAGATATGTATGAAATAAGTATGGAAAGATACAAGTCAAGGTGAGAATTCAAAGGACTTAAAATGGCAAACAATAAAATTCATGTTTTATCCTAGGGGTAATAGGGAGCATTACAACTTTTTGAGCTGGGTAGTGACGTGGTCAGTTTAGGAATGTAAAAGCAGTTTAAAATCTTTTTAAGGTTTGCTGGCCAATAATTTGCACAGAAAAGACAGAGACATTAGCCAATGATTTGGCATCTTGAGCTTAGTTTTGTCTCTGAGGCTATCTTTGAGTCACTCATCTATATGGTAGGATGTAAGAGTTTGGAATTGGATAACTTGAGGAACTCCTCCCTCCCCCCAAAAAGCTGTTTTATCAGGCAAATAAAGTTGTTTGATAGTTACTGAACAAATGTCCTTACATGACTTTTGCGCTAGCCTTCAGAGATTAAAATCAAGAGTGATATAGAATGCCCACCAAGAGCTAGGATGAGGTTGCCCATGGAGACTCTAAGCTCAGGGACCAGGATTTTGAGGACTAAGAATAGACTTGAGCCTCAAAGAATTAGCTACTTAGTTAGGAGTGCCTGCTCTTTGTTCTAAAAAGCCTGGCACCTGGGCTGAGAATCATCTGCTACAGAAATGAAATGTCTGAAAGTTCTTTGTATTCTGGACACTGAGGAAACAAGAGAAGTCATTCTGAAAGGGGGAAAGGAAAAAAAAAAACCAACTCAGGATTTGTTTTTTGTTTTTTCTTTCCATAAAAAGATATTTTGGGGGCTGAGGCAATAGCAACTACTTTTTAAAAAGAACTATTTTTTAAAGCCCCCTAGTTTTTTAATTGAAAGAGCATGCAAAGATAGCCTTATAGCCAGAGAATTCAGTCAAAGTCAGAAGTTAAAATCAGAGAAGAATTCAGCAGTACTAGTTGCCCAGTAGGGCCATCCCTGGCAGCATACAGTAGAAAGTACATGCCCAGGGGAACACCATCTCGCAGAGACTATGAACTGAACAAAGTAGTGGCCATCAGTGTCATGTCTGGCAGGTTTACACATCCACTATTCTCCACCTGTTCAGCAAAGCAGGTTTGGCAGCAACATGTTCAGTAGAGACCAGAAAGAGCAGGACCTATAGGAAACTAAAAGGGAATGGCTCTTTCTACAGTTACATAGTGTCTCTGAATAATAAAATCATTGTGATCTATGGCCAAGTGGCCAATGAATGGAAAAACCATTGGCTTTGAAATCAGACTTGGATTCAAATTCTGTTGCTGCCATGGTATCTGTGTGACTTTGTTCCCGTTAATCATTTGACTTGTTTTCTCACCTATAAAAGGAGATTGGAGTAGGTGGCCTGAGAGGTGCCTTCCAGGTTTAGATTGATAATGCTAATCCTCTACAAATGGTACAAACCATAATAATTACAACAATTGGAAGGTGCCTAGATCCCATTATTAGCACATGTAGGGCATTGTGAAAGTGTGAGCCAAGGCAGTGCTTACGCATAACAGCAGCCCACAGACCACAAAATATTGGCATGAGCACCTTGCGGAGCCAATGAAATGTAGTGGAAAGAATGCTGGGCTTGGTTGGAGTCCGGAGATCTGAAATTTAGTGTAGTGGAAAACACACTCAGAATCATGAAAGCTGGGTTCTAGACTTGGCTTTTGGCTCAGGCTCTATCTGAATTATTTCAAGTCACTTTTCTTGCTAGGTCTCGAGTTCCTCACTAACAGATGTCTTTACTTACCTTGAAACCATCCTAAACATCACTCTGTGATTAATCTTCATCAAACACAGGTCTACCCATGTTATAATTCTACTTAGGTGTCCACTGAACAAACTCCAAATTCCTTTGTCTATCATTTAAGATCTTTTACAATTTAGCTTCAACCTTTTCAGCCTTGTCCCACTGCTTTATGTTCCAGTCAAACTTGACTATTTACTATATCACAAGTTTTCTCACGCTTTATGTATTTCACTATTCCTTGTTCCTGAAATTTCTTCTTCCATCTCTTGTCTTCAACCTCATTGATACATTTTTTATCCTTCAGTGTTCTCAGTAAGCATCATATCTTCAATCTAGTCTTCCTATTTTCTGTGTAGAAAATTTTCATTTTTCTCATTTTATTTTCCTGCTCTTAGTATTTCTGTTATGTACTTATCACATTCATATTATAATTTTACCTATATAAAAAAGAATGCATTTGGTCTCATTCCCCATAATTCACATACAAAAAAGGAAGGTTAGAGTTCAGAGTTAATGAGGTGATTGCTTTACAAAGGGTAAGCACCTTTCTCTGAGTGAATTAGAAGTAGCAATGTGATTGGCTGGGCTCAAAATAGGCTGCACTCCAGAGGCTTTCATCATCTAAATCCTGGAGAAAATTTGGCAGTTTGGGCGAGTTCAAGCCAGGAGCAATTGCTCTGGGAGGAGAGCTCTCTCCTCTCCTTCTGCCCCCAAGTAAATATGCTTTTTTGAAATAGAACAACTGGGTAATAGGACACAATATATTTAGGAGGAAGAAGAGACACAGTTTAGTCAGATATGATACAGAGAGGCAGGCAGTCACAAGAGGCCAAAAGCAATTTCAAAGTGCGGAATGTCTGGCAGCAGAAAATAGAGCCAGTTGTGGACTCAAGAAAGTTTTTGCTGGCAATTAAAAGTCAACCTAAGAAATAATTTAGGGGTCCAGCTGAGCAACCTGACTAGCAGATCTGGGACATCCAAGGGATATTTTGTAAGAACTCCAGTAAAAAAGAAGGGAGCCCTGCAATATCACAATTGTGAGTTGCTTTATATACATGTGTTCCCTACATATGTTCCTCACTACCATTATGCTCTGTGTTTGAGCCCAGTACTCCTATGGATGCTGTGTGTATTGGTGGGAGAGTGAAGCTTTGGTTAATGAAAGAGATAGTGGGAAATTTTGCAATTACTGTGTCATCTTAGAAAACGTTTTTCCTAATATTTAATTGTGTTTCCTGAGTTGTGGTTAATAGGAAGTACATCACTCGGGGTTTGTGTCAGCTATCCCCTGAGATACCTAAACCACCACTGTCAGTGTTATCTTGGGAGAGTACCTAGAAAGTATGCTACATATATGTATATATATATATATGTATATATATATATATGCAAATAAAATCACAGACACATAGATGTCCACAATATTTATTTATATACAAATGTGTATATAATATAGATATATATACCTGTGTATAAATATACATGTACATGTGCATTTATGTGCTTCTATGTGCATGTAGTTAAGAAATGACAGAGTTGTGATTTGAACCAAGTATGTATATATGTGTCTATGTGTATAGACACACACGTGTGTGATCAATCATGTTAAACATAAATGTGTGTGTACTTGATTTGATTTGGAGTTAGAGTACTCAGATTCAAAACCTACTGATACTTATGAACGGTATGATCTTGGGCAAGTTGCTTAATCTCTGTTAAGTCTTAGTTTTTTCATTCATAAAATGAAGAAGTTAGACTTTGAGATCACTTTCAACTTTAAATTTATGATCCCATGATTTTCTTTCTGCACACCTAATCAATGCAACTAGATTGCAAGGAAGGGAAAGAAGGAAAGAGGGAAGGAAGGAAATAAAGAAAGAAGGAAGGAAGGAAGGAAAGAGTGAAGGAAGGAAGTAAAGGAGGGAAGAAAGGAGGGAAGGAAAGAGGAAAGGAGGGAAGAAGGGAGAGAGGAAAGGAGGAAGGGAGAAGCAGGAATAAAGGAGCAGGAAGGAAGGAAGGAAGGAAGAAAAAAGAGTAAAGAAGAAAGGAATGAAGGAAGGGTGAAAGAATGCAAGGAAGGAAGGAAAGAAAAAAAAGAGCTTCTAATAATTGCATGGATATGGTCTTCATAAAGGGCAGTGAGGTGGTATAGTGGATAGGTGTGAAGTCAGGAAGAGCTGAATTAAAATCTATCTCAGATACTTAGTAGCTGTCTTAACCCTGTCACTTAACCCTGTTTACCTCGGTTTCCTCATCTGTAAAATGAGCTAGAGAAAGAAATGGAAAATCAATTCAGTATCTTTGCCAAGAAAATCCCTAAGGCAGTCATAAAGAATTGGACACAACTGAAGCAATTGAACAACAAAAAAGTGGCATAATTAAAGAAGCTCTGGCCTAAGGATGCTCTAGTTCACTACTGGCTCTTGAAATTCCCTCTTAGACATGCCTTTGAAAGCTGAAAAGAGAGGAAATGAGAGAAGCAAGTTTTATGAGGTTTATTTTAAGCCTAAGCTAATTTATGTGGAGGATATAACTACAATCATGTGAATCATGGCCCCCAGCTCCATTTCTGTTTGTGGATCATTATCAGAAAATGAAAAGAAAGCAGGAAAGAATGACCTACTCTGTTGCCCCATGTAAGGAAGCATTCCATCCTGACACCAGGGAAGTTTGACTTAGTGAAGAGGGCAATGTGATATCATTTTATCATAGCACATGGTCTGAACTCATCTCTATATAGATTTAAGGAGCAAGGCTATCTAGGTACTTGATTGAAACTTGCTAACAGGCAGGCCTAATATATACAGCACGCACTTCTGTCTAATGTAAAATGGATGACAGGGTCCTTTAAGTCTGTTTTTTTATGAGCTGTTAAGAAAGGAAAGCAGGCAAATAAGTTTTTCCCCCCTTTTAAAACTGGCCAGAATTTCCCTCTTTCTTATCTAAAGAAATGAGTTCCAAATAGTTTTGCCATTTCATATTTGAGGGAAAGTCTATGATTTAAAGAACAAGTTACTAAAGTGCCTTAAGATGCTTTTTGGTGTATAAGAATATTATAGACGAGCCAATAATTTAGTGGTTGAAAATTATTTTCACAAAAGTAGGCAATAATTTTGTGTTTTATAATCTTTAGTGAGTATAATCCAGTGTTTTCAATCTCCTATAGACCAACAGGATATATAGATAGTGTTAGAATCAGGAAGACCTGGGATTAAAATCTACCTGATACTTACTAGCTACAGTATATAACCATGACCAGGTCACTTAATCTACCGAAGTTTCAGTTCCTTTATCTGTAAAATGCTGACAATGATATCTATAGTATACAACTCATCAAGTTGAAGGTTCAACCCTACATATGTATATAAAGTGATGTGCAAGTTTTAAAATATTGGTAAGTAAGAATAAGGATTTGGACTGGACCTGTTACTTAATTGGCAAAGGGAATTCCCAAATGAGGAAACTCTCTACCAGGACAGATTGGTATCTTCTGTGAAATATTTAGTTTTAGAGATTACTCTAGAACATTATTATGTAAATGTGAACCAGGGATTTCTTGGCTATAGGGAATTCCTACTGAAGAAGCTCTTCTGTTAATGCAGTTCAACATTTCAGCAATCTTTAGTTCTAAAAAACTGCCTGAGTCAGGCAAAGGTTGCCTGGGCATCATAAGCCAAAGTTTCTCTGGTCTAAGCTTTGGGTCCTAAGAGGCAGATTAAGTTGCAAGGTATTAAGGATTTAAAGTTCATAATTGACCCTTAGCCATGGAGACCAAGAATAAATGAATGAATAAAAAAATACCATGTACCAAAGTACAATTCTAAACACTGGCTATATAAATAGAAAAGTATTAATACTTATGGAAGGTGACTCACATGAAAAGGTCCCATTGTGTCTAGGGTATAGGGGCAAAGCAAATGGTAATAACTCTACTTTAATTTATTCCCACTGGTCAAATCATATAAGTTTTTGATGCTGAACCAGTTTATTTATTAAGCATCTCCTAGGTGTCAGTCATATACTAAGCAGGGGATACAAAGAGTTACAAAAGATGAACCTTGCTCTCAAAATGCTCACATTTTAAGGGGGGGAGACAACTTGAAAATAGTCATGCATAAGTAAGATATATGAGATATATAAAAAGCCATGTACAAGTAAGATATATACAAGATAGACTGAAGATAATCAGTGAAAGGAAAGTACTAGTGATGTGGCTGATATAGACACCAGATGATGGTAGGCACCAAATGTTGGAGTGTGGTCATGTGAAGAATTCACAATGGCCATTCTCTTTGGCAAAAGTAGGTTTATTTAGGAGAAGAGGCTAGAAAAAATGAAGAGAGAGTATAGAAATCAGGAAAAGTAACTAGGAAAGAATGGGAGAGCACATAGCAAGGAAAGGAGTTTTAATAATTAATAATGGAAAAGACAAGTTCTGTAGTGGAATTTGCAATTAGTCAGGAGAAAGGAAGCCCCATGAGGTTGGAGTAGGCCCTTAGCTGGCAGGCTAAATCCTAAAAGAGATTTAACACCCTAAAAGAGTTAGCTATAAGGAGAAGTTGGATCTGAGAGGAGAGACATGGTAAGGCATGGTGGGGTTAGGAGAGACACCTTGTGATGTGGGAGGGGTGAGGGGAAAGATAACATGAGACAGAATGTCAATGGTGGACTGATCCAAAATAATTCTGCAAAGATGCCATGGGCCATAAGAAGATTTGTAAAGGAAATTTAATCTCAGGGACATGACTGGGATTTCTGACAGGACATAGTTGTGCTCAAAGGTGGGCCCCATGGGGCTTGATAGATATAACTTGGATTTCTTGGCTGGATACAGCAAGGTGGGGCCACCCACAGGGAAACCTTCACTGAAGGTGAGACCACTAAACTAAACTGATCTCTATCAGAGCCTTTTCCCTGCCTGCCCCAGGGAAACAATTCCTTCAAAGCTCTAGTTTCTCTCTGCCAACCCCACCCAGCTATCTAGGACTTCATCACTAGCATTAAGGTATATGGGGAAAAACTTCTTATAGAAGATGGGATTTAATTGGGATCTGAAGGAATCAAAGGAAGTTAGAAGGAAGAGATGAGGAGAAAATTCCAGGCAAAGAAATGCATGAAACGGGGAAGGCTGAATTTATTAGGTCCTTTGTTGTGGGGAATACTAAATAAATTGGAATTTAGAAAGGACAGCTCATTGCATTTAATGAACTTTCTTATTTCCGTGAAGATTATTATTAGCTATATTGACCCCCTGTGGTGGGGGTGGAGGACTGAAAAGTTACACTGGCATATTTTTATTTAATTTATCTATATTAAATAAAAAAAATGTGTTCCAAAAATGCTTATTATTATTTTATACTGAATATAAATTTTATCCCAAAGTCCATTGTTATTTGAGTCTCTCATTATTGGTGGCAATGAATGTTCTGCCCTATGTATGGGGATAGGCTGAGTAGAAGAGGGGCAAGAGAGCTTGGACTTTGCCAGTTTCCTTTCCTAGACATTTCAAAGGGAATCCTCCTTTAAGACTTTTCAGAACCAGTTATCCTTTGCAACTGGTCAAATATCAAGGCTTCAATCCTCAAGTCCCTTTGGAATGCTCCTGGCTTTTAGCTTTGAGAGAGAACATAAGAGAGGCCAGCCCCACTTCAGATTTTAATGAAGGAAAAGATCCTAGCAAGACATGAGAGGAGCTGACAGTCTCCTATATGCTCCTATTCTTAACTTGGTAAAAACTATGGGAAATATCCCTTCAGGTGAGATCTAAGGCACTTTTTTTTTAGTTGAGCTGAATTAACTCATTTTCATTGAGAGAATTTCTTCATTCTGTGATATATTTTCTTCTATATACCTTCTTTGATTTCTGTTTTGCTAAGATTTGAAGATTTTTCTATTTTTTGTCAAAACTCCTTAAACCCCTCATGGGGTCATGTAACTGAATGTGGGGGTTGCAAAATATTTGGCCACATGGCAAAGAATTGGAAAAGAAGTGGATGCACATCAATTGGGGAATGATTGAACAAGTTGGGGTACATGAAGGTAAGAATATTATTATTCTATAAAAAATGATGAACAATCTAATTATAGAAAGAACTGGAAAGATTTACAGGAACTGATGCTGAGAGAAACAAGCAGAACAAGAAATACATTGTATACAATAACAGCAAGAACATGCAATGATCAACTATGAAAAATTGGATTCTTCTCAGTAACTCAGTGATCCAAAGCAATCCTAATAGACTTTGGACAGAAAATACATAAGCAACCAGAGAAAGAACTGAGGAGACTGAATGCAAATCAACACATTCTATGTTTACTTCTTTTTTCTTTTTTTCTTTTTAATCTTTTCCATAGTTTTTCCCTTTTGCTCTGATTTTTCTCTCCCAATATAATTCATAAAACAATGTGCATTAAAAATAAATGAATTGGAAAAATTTGGCCACAGTAAGAGATATCAAATATTCTACCAAGATTTAATTCTTTATGTAAAAATAAATAAACATCCATCTTATTAGTAAGAAATTTTGCTTTCATCTTTAATAAATGGTAAAAACACACATATATAGTATATATAACAAAGTATTGTTTTAAAATAAATTTCTTTATGATTTATTATTAGTAAATGTTTGATTTATAGAATGTTTTATTCTATATATTCTCAGGATTGCCTAAAACTTTCTCAAGCAAAAGTGGTTGCAAGTGGGAAAATTTTAGGAAGTCTTGCTCTAAGATGTTTAACCTATATTAGATTACTTGTTGTCTAGGGAAGGGGGGAGGGGGAGAAGGAAGGAGAAAATTTTAGAACACAAGGTTTTGCAAGGGCGAATGTTGAAAACTATTTTTGCATATATTTTGAAAAATAAAAAAGCTATTATTATATTTTAAAAAAAGCCCTGCTCTATGCATTCATTGTGAAACTGGTATTAGATAGGAAAGTGATAAAACTTTGGATATTAACCTTAGAGTCTTCTTTTCTTTTAGAAATGACAATATAATAAAAAGTTGGTTTGAACCAAACCATATTCCCATGATTAACTTAAGGGAGCAGATAGATATACTCCTAGTCTTGCATCCCTTCTCTCTGAGAAGACTGGCCTCTGGCCCCAACCTCCTGCTTTCTGTTTTGACAGAAATAAAAGTGCCTTTTGGAGCAACAGGGGCTAAAGGTAAGGAGAAGAAACTAGAGATATCTATTCTGCCTCCCTTTGAGACACACAATGACAGGTTTTGCCACATTTGGAACCCCTGTCTTGGAATCCCTCAAACCTTCCTCCCCCATTTTCCTACAATAATACTCTATAGACTCTTCCCCAGATGGATAAATTATTTTAGTTGAATAAAAATATTGGAACATAAGCTTGTCCTCTACAGGGTCATTGAAAGAATCCTTCCTACAATTCTAGCAGCAGATGAACGAGAGAAATGATATGAATCTATTTCCATATAATTTTGCTCCCCCTAAATGATCTTCATATTTTCAAAGCTTTTTAAAATGTCACTATGAGTATTTTGGATATTATGAATATTTGAGATGTTGACATCTTTTTTAAAAAATTGTGCTAAAGGTCTTATGGATCAATATTTAGTCTGAGAAAATATGGGCAATGGTTCTATCTGGGACAGTGATTCAGCTCTATTAGAATCTATTAATTGAGTTCATCCACACATTTTGAGTTCTATATTTTTAGCACAAGGATTTATTATCTATCAGTCCATTAAAGATAGTAAAGTTTTGTAATGTAATTTTAGCCAGGTCGCATTTTTCAAGATACTTCAGTGGTGATAAGTTTTACACTCTGCAGTCATGCATTGTATAGTTTGTATCATTTTTGTGTATGATGGACATGGATCACCAAGTCCAAGCTCCTTCTTTAATTTTTGCTGATTATAACTTAGTCCTTAATTGCCATCAAAATCAAACTTCATCAAAAACAAACTTTATTCCAAAGCATCTTATATTATATTGGATGAAGTAAATAGATAAACATAAAAAGAAGAAGTAGAAATAATTACAAGGTAGTTAAAGGGGATCAACAATGGATACATGTAGAATATGTTTAATTGCATGTAGGTTGGATATTCAAGTCTTTAATATGATGACATTTGCTAAAATAATTTTCTTAAGGTTTTTTGGTCTTTTTTTGAGGAGTTTGGGGGGTTTTGGTTGTAGTTTTTTTTGGTTTGTTTTTGTAGAAGATAGTGCTTAAGCAGGACAACTAGGTAATACAGTGAATAGAGTGCCAGGATTAATCCAGAAGACTTGAATTCAAATTTGGCTTTAGACATTTTTGGCTGGCTGACTCTGGGCAAGTCACTTAACCCTGTTTGCTCCAGTTTCCTAATCTATAAAATGAGCTGGGGTGGAAATGGCTAACCACTTTAGTATCTTTGCCAAGAAAACCCCAAATGGGGTTATGAAGAGTAGGACATGAATGAACAACAAATGCTTGAACTATATCTTGAAGGACAAGAGGTAGCATTGAGGAGGGAGTGCATTCTAGGAATAAGAGTTAGTACATAATCATAGAGATGGGAGATGAAATGCTGTGTTTGGGGAACAAAGAGAAGGCCAATTCTATTTTCTTAAATATATAGTACATATTATAGTACTGTACAATGAAGCTGGAAATACAGGTTGGGCCAGACTGAGAAAGGCTTTCAGATCTCAGCAAGAGTTCATATTTTATTCTAGAGGCAATTGTGATTTATTGTGGCTTATTCAATAGGTGAATAACATGGTCAGATCAACACTTAAGAAAAGTCATTTTGGTAGTGATATAGAAACCAAAGATCGTAGCCAGGGAAAACAATTAGGAGTATAGACAAAAAGATGAGAGATAGTAGCTTTATAAACAGGAAAACAGTGAGGATTGGAAAGATGTAGGAATAGATTGCCAACTGACTCAACATGTAATATGAGGGAGGATGAGAGATTAAGGATAATACTGAAGTTATGATGCCAGAAGATTGGAAAGATAGTGGTGGCTTCAAAAGAAATAGAGACATTTGTGTAGAGGTGTAAGTTTAGAGGAAAATAATGACTTCTATTTTGGATATTTTGAGTTTGGGATGTCTCTGGGACATTCAGTCTGAAATGTTTAATAGATAGTTGTTGATGGGACTCAAGGGAGTGATTAGGACTAGAAATGTAAATCTGTGAGTCATCTGCATAGGGATAAGAATTAAACCCATGAGAGTTGAAGTGATTAGGGAGAGAGTATAGCAAGAGATGAGAGGTTAGATTTTGGGAACACCTATACCAAGGGAGAGGGCGTGATATGATGATGGGCTAGCAAAAGAAGGAGAAGCATCAGTAAAACAGAGAAGGAAAACTAGGACAGAATTTTATCATAAAAACCCAGAAAAGAGATAATATACAGGAGGAGAGTTAGGTCAATAGTGTGAAACAGATTCAAAAAGAGGAAAAATGAAAAAAAGATCATAAGATCTAGGGATTAGGAGATCATTGGTAATTTGGGAGAGAGCAGTTTCAGTTGAGTAATTGTGTTGGATGGTAGCCTAAAAAGGTTTGAGGAATATAAACAAGAGAAGAGGAAGTAGAAACAATGAGTACTGGCACCTTCTCAGGATTTAGCTGAGAAAAAGAAGATAGATTATAAGATCATCAGTTAAGGGAATGGCAGCCTCTAATGAAGGGTTTTTTGCTTGTTTTGTTATAATTTGAGCGACTTGGGCATATTTGAAAGCAGTAGTGAAGGAATCAGGAAAAAAGAAAAAAAATAAGACTAGTTGGGAGAGAGAATTGTGGGGGCTATCCACTGGAGGATTTGTAACTATTATATTTTTAATTATATTTATAGTGTACATGTTTTAATGCAACTTACATTTTTGTTGTCTTAGCATTCTTGTGGCCATATAGATGATAAAAATTTTTTCTATAACCTACTTTGGGTTCGCTCTTGCAATTGGTTGCTTTATTTCTTAAATCTGTTATCAAATTTTTAATGTCAAATGATTATGCATGTTTGTATGTGTGTGTATGTGTTACACGCACTACTTTTAGTTCTTGCATTGTTTTAAACTTTTGACTTCCATTTAATTTCTGATTAAAGAAATCTCGAGTTTGGACTGTCTTTTATTTTCCTAGATTCATTTCCACATTTCTTTTTTGTTGTTGTTAATTTGACAAAATGACTTTTAGGTTTTCTACTCTTTTTTTATTGATATAATTTCTGTAAGTACCTTTATACAGATTTTAGATTATTACTCAAGTTGATTCCATCATAACAATGTTTGACTTCTCTATTCAGAAAAACAATTTTCTCAAAATGCTCTGTTTTTGTATTTGTCAGCTACGGATTTATACAATTATATTCAAAAGAGGTTTTTTTTTTTTTTTTTTTTTTTTTTTAATTCCAGTCTTTGTATGCCTATCTCCTTTTCAAAATAATTTCAGATATGAGTGTTGATTTTGTGACTCTTTTGTTATTCAGTATAATTTCTACAATTTTCATTAAGTGAAAAATTTTCAACAAGTTCAGAGTCTCCAATACATCCCTCTTGCATTGATCTAGTCAGTAATATATTATCATGTGATTTGTGTTGATAAAAGCAGTGTGATATCCACTTCTATAAATAAATAAGATCTGTTTCTAATCTTGACATAATACACGATGAAGATGTTCATGTCTTCAGTTTATTTCATGTATGCCAATTGTTTTTCCACTTCCTTGACTAGTGCATATTTCATCAAGACATTTCGACAAAGTGGGGTGGGGTGGGAGTAATTGCTGTTTCTGATTTGTTCCAGTTTATCTTGCCTCCTAGTAACAAAATACAAAAGAGCACCACTTGCTAAGCTGTCAACTGTATCAAACTGATAATCAAAACAGCTTTGAGTAGGACTAATTTGTAGCCTCTGATACTTGGTTTATTTCTTAGATTTATATTTATATATTAGATAGATAGATAGATAGATAGGCAGGTAGGTAGATAAGTAGATACATAGAGACAGATACATACTAGCCAGGGTGTTAACATAATCAGTGGCCTCTTGGACAATGTTTCAGGGTTCCTTGCCAGATCTTCATGATATTGTAGGGCTCTCAGGACATAAGAGTTTTCATTATATGTTATACAATGTAATTATATATTATAATGTATACATTATAATAGTTAACATTTCTTTATTTTGTCATTGGTCTCCACATAAGACATAGAAAATGGATTAGACTTTAAGGAGATTATTGTTATTGTTCTCATTCTCATCTTGTATTTGATGGAGTTTCCGTTCTGGGGAATATCACTTGTACTCTATTTATCTCAGTTTTCCCAACTATAAAATGGGAATAATAGCACCTACCTTCATAAATCTGTTGTGAGGACCAAATGAGAGTATTTATATAAGTACTATAAAAATGCTTATTTCCTTTCCCTCTTTCTTTATGAATCTTTTGTAAAATCTTTGGCTATTAGGTAGTTCAATTGAGCAAATATTTATTAAATATTTACTTTATACAAGGCACATGGTTGGATATTGAGAGTAAAAAGACAAAACTTTTAAAATATTTGAATACCTTAAGTTATTATAAGTTAATAGTGAATTGAGTTTTTAATTGGTACATAAGATGGAGGAGACATTAAAGGAATTGGAAAACAGATAGGTATCTAAAATGAAGACTGATATCTGAAAGGAGAGGAGGGAGGGTGGCAAAAACAAAAATTACCAATAACATAATTTTGCTGGGAGAAGGATATGGATCTTAATGCCCTTGATATTGCCACAAGAGTCAGTATTCTTGCCACTGTCTTAAATGTGATACTTATATGCCAACATTACCATATATGGGAAGAGTTTTGTATTTTGGAAGATATATAAGTGCTTAACAAGAAAAGAAATATCTTTGTAACAGTGTCTCCCGCTTGGCTGTTTTTTCTTTCTTCAGGAAGCAAGGTAAACCAAAAGCAACTTTGATAACATATCCAACTTTGTACTTTGGTTTCAGGATGGAAACATACTGATTCATTGCTACAAAAGGATTGGGATTGAAGAGATTAAATGGTATCTAGCCAATATCAAGCACCTGAATTTGATTTTCCAATTACATTTTTGTATATGTTTGTTATGCTTTAAAAGTGCTTATGGGTCTATTAATTCCATAGGTAAGAACTCCAGTGTTTTACTTGTTACGACTGATTGAAATATTTTCAAAATGCTGGAATGAGTATATGAACTTTTGTTCGTTGGTTTTTAATTAAAAAGTGTGAAACTATTTTTAGACTTTGCTCACACCTAAGGAATTCCTGCCCAGAAAAGAGTCACTGTCCATGTTCAACTCAGCCTCTTTTGCAAATTCTTTAATATTTCAAATACTGAAGATGTCAATCTGCAGCAGGGGTAGGTTAATTCTCTATGGAGCCACTGGAGGGCAGAGGAGAACCAGAGACAGGTGCAGAGAAGTCCATTGTGTTAATAAGAATCAACAAGCTCTCACAATGGAGGCTATCTGGGTTGGTTAGTATTTTAGTTGTTAGTATTGAGTGAGTTTCTAGAAGGCAAAGGACATCACAGGGTCATAATGGGGGGGGGGGTCAAGTCAAGAACTCTGGAAAGCACACAAATCACAAGATACTGGCAGGAAAATATATAAGACACTGATCAAAGTCAGATACTGGCAAATGATCAGGAGAGTAAAAACTTATTGGATTCAGCAAATATTTATGAAGCTTCTACTGTGTGCTAGATACAATTCAATTCAACAAATATTTATTAAACAAATATAATGCATAGGACACTGTGCTAAGGTCTTGGGATACAAAGACACAAACTAAAATGTGACTGCCCTTAAGGAAGAATTAGAATCAAGGATCAACAGATTAGAATCAAATTAGTCAATATTGCAAAGTAAGATGATATTAAAAGAATACAGGTGACTGTTTTCTTAGTTCAACTTATTTTTTGTATCAGTTCATAAAAGTTTTCCAATGTTTCTCTGCATTTTTCATGTTTAAAATTTCTAATGGCACAATAATATTCCATTACCTTTATTTTCCATATTTAACTGTCATCAACTGATAGATATATCTACTTTGTTCTCAGTTCTTTCTTGCTAGAAAGAATGCATCCATTCACTCTCCTACAAACATACAGCCTCATTATGAAGAGTAGAAACCATTAGAAATACATATGGCTAAGTCAATTTATCCCTCAGAACCTATCTAGGACTCTTCTAACGTCTTTTTCTGGTGTCCTAAAAGTCATAGGAATACTATGGCTGAATGGCTCTGCTGATCTCCCTGGGCCTGCTTCTGGTTTCAGCACTTCACTATGGTCTCTACCATCTCCAGTTTGAGGTTGAACTAAAGTCTTAACCTTACTTTAAGGTAGTAGTGTGTTTTCATAAAAAAAGAAGATTCTAACTTTTCACAACTCAAGAAAGTTCCAAAATCCAGCCATTGAACTTTCAACTCCTTTTACTAGTTGACTCTGCAACTGGTCTCATTTCCACATCACTGCCTGTTCTGTTGGACACAACCAGGTGCATATGCTGAAAGATACCATTGCTTATGGGGTGAGAGAAGAAAAGAAAAAATATCTCCCTATCTATCTGCTACAGAGAAAGGGTGAATGACAAATTTGATAGCAATTTTTCTTCCTATTAGCAAGATCAGTTCTTATACTTTCAAATACTCTGTTCTATCAGTAAGAAGAAAGAAGGTACTGGGATTATTATGTTGTTTAGTTAATCCTCAAAAATCTCAAGGGGCATATTGTTATAATCCATGAATGTGATGCTGATGGTACATGCTTTTCTACCTTAGTCCTTGCTTCTCATATTTTATAACTACATCAAATGGATTGAGGAAGCTAAATTTATGTTTGTTTCTGTTCTCTGACTATCTTAATCAACTACTGGGGGGGGGAATAATTCTTGGCCTTACATAGTTATTATAGTATCCTACATATCTTGGAAATTGGGTTATTAAAAACAATTGATGCCAATATTTTACTAATCAATAACTTCTATTATTTTCCTGAAGCAGCTAGCTTATGCAGTAGACGCCATCTTGGTCCTGGAGTCAGGGAAATTCATTTTCCTGAATTCAAATCTGGCTTAAGATACTTACTGGTTATATGACCCTGGAAAGTCACTTATCCCTATTTACCTCAGTTTCTTCATCTGTAAAATGAGCAGGTGAAGGAAATGGCAAACCATTCTAGTATCTTTGCCAAGGAAACCCCAAATGGGATCATGAAAGTTGGACATGACTGAACTGACTTCTACTGATTGCACTGATTTTGCTCATGCAGTTTTTAATTTAATGTAATTGAAACTGTTACTTTTATATTTTATGATCATCTCTATCCCTTATTTGATTAATGCTTCCTTTAATCATAGCTTTATTGAACCTTAGCTCTTTTTGGATTGATGGTAGTGTGGACTCTCTGATGAACTAGTCTAGGGCTTTTTCCTTAACCCTATCCATGAAAACATGGATGATAGGCTTGTTGAATTTTTGAATGACTGAAATCTGGGAGATATAGATAATATGATAAACAATGAAGTCCAATTCATGTATGCTAATTAGTTCTCCACTTCAGTGATTGTTTCCAGTATCACTAAAACATTTCCAGGAAAGTAGGGTAGGGTAGAGTGGAGTTTAATTGCTATTTCTGATTTGTTATAATAACAAATTATAAAGGAGCACCACCATCTGCTAATAAAATAGGCTAGAGCAATAGCTTATATCCAAAAAGACTAAATTTAATGTTGATAAATATGGGTTTGGGTTTCAAAAATCAGCTATATGCCTTACATGATGGGGTGAAGGGGGACACATGTCATGTAAGAATAATCTGACAATTTTAGTGGATACCAAATCAACAAAGTGATGTGGCAACCAAAAAATGGTGATAGGATGTTGTGTTTATTTTTTATGCTTATTTCTTTGGTCTAGGCTTCTGATTTAATTTATGCAGAGATATCCCAGTGGGAACCTTCTCTTTATCAGAGCAAACTGTGTGGCACTACGATGTGTATCTGTTCAGAGTCACAAAATCCATAGCTACTATATGCCAAAAGCAAATCATCTAAGGGCCAGCTGAAGATTCTGAAGACCAACTCTGTAGTTACCCTATCACATTGCCATTCAGTATAATCTTATGTGACACTGATCTAAATATAGTTTCTAGAAGGAAGGACCTAATCACCTTATTGTACTATATTGGTCAGAAAACATTTTGGGTTCAGTTTTATATGTCACATTTTAGAAAGGTCACTTATAAATTTCAGTATATCTAGAGAATTGAATCACATATATTGGGAGAACTGAAAATCATGTAATATAAAGTTGAACAATACAAGCATTTTTGGCTCAGAGAAGCAAAGAATTTGGAGAAAGATCATAATAAGTATCTTCTAATATTTGGAATTACATTTGCTTTGCTCAGCTCTGGGGAGAAAGACTAGAACAAATGGGAGGAAAATTAAAAAAGCTTAACTTAAGATGGAGAAAAAACTTCCTAATATTTATGACTAAAAGTAGAATGAATTTCCTTGAGATGCAGAAGCCCAGCAATCATTGCAGATAACATGGTGATGTTGGACATGGTAGAGGATTCCTATTCAGGTATAAATTGGACTAAATAATCTCTGAAGTTCTTTCCAACTCTTAGGTTCTATGAACAGTGTAAGAGCCCTGTTAGGCATTGCTGAACTGGATTGAAAACTTCTTTGGAGGAGATATATTTTTTTTTTATTAAAGCTTTTTATTTTTCAAAAGATGAGTGAACAATTCTTCAACATTAGCTCTTGCAAAACCTTGTGTTCCAATTCTTCCCTCTTCCTTCATGCCTTCCTTTAGATGGCAAGTAGTCCAATATATGTTAAACATCGTGGAAATATATGTTAAATACATATTTATACAATTATCATGCTGCACAAAACAAATCAAATCTAATCAGTAAAAAAAAGAGAAGCAAAATAAAATGTAAGCAAACAACAACAAAGAATGAAAATGCTATGTTGTGAACCACACTCAGTTCCCACAGTCCTCTCTCTGGGTGTAAATGGCTCTTTTCATCACTAAGCAATTGGAACGGGTTTGAATCATCTCATTGTTGAAGAGAGCCACATCCATCAGAATTGATCATCATATAGTCTTGTTGCCGTGTATAATGCTCTCCTGATTCTGCTCATTTCACTTAGCATCAGTTCATGTAAGTCTCTCCAGGTCTTTCTGAAATCATCCTGTTGGTCATTTCTTACAGAACAATAATATCCCATAACATTCATATACCATAACTTATTTAGCCATTCTCCAGTTGATGAGCATCCACTCAGTTTTCAGTTTCTTGCCACTATGAAAAGGGCTGCCACAAACAGTTTTGAACATGTGGGTGGGTCCCTTTCCCTCCCTTAAGATCTCTTTAGGATATAAGCCCAGTAGAAACACTGTTAGATCAAAGGGTACACACAGTTTGATAACTTTTTGAGCATAATTCCAAATTGTTCTCCACAATGGTTGGATCCATTTATAATTGCACCAATAATGTATTATTGTCCTAGTTTTCCCACATCCCCTCCAACATTCATCATTTTCTTTTCCTGTCATCTTAGCCAATCTGGGAGGTGTGTAATGCTATCTCAGAGTTGTCTTAATTTGCATTTCTCTGATCAATAATGCTTTAAAGAACCTTTCCATATGACTAGAAATAATTTCAATTTCTTCATCTGAAAATTGTCTTTTCATATCCTTTGAATTTTTATAAATTTGGGCCAATTCTTTATGTATTTTAGAAATGAGACCGTTATCAGAACCTTTAACTGTAAAAATGTTCTTCCCAGTTTATTGCTTCCCTTCTAATCTTGTATTAATTTTGCTTGTCCAAAACCTTTTTAACTTAATATAATCAAAATTGTCTATTTTGTGATTAATAATGATCTCCAGTTCTTTGGTCACAAATTCCTTCTGAGGAGTTAGATATTAAGGCCCAAGTGTGCTATAGTTCCACTGTTTTTGATATAGAAAAAGTTATAATAATGTTTATATTTGTTTTTATTTTTCTTCTATTTGTAGTCTTATTTTTAACCTTACAAACCATTGGATGACTTTTCTTAGTTGGATTTCTTGCAAAGTTTTCTTTAAATTGATTTTTAACATCTATTTTTCCTCTATGAGATGACAATGCTTAAAATCATCCATCATCTTTGTTTTTTATCATTTTATAAATGACATCAAATTCTGACAATATTTTCTCTTCACTTGGCAAGTAATCCAAATGTTTACTGACTAGAATGCTTTCTGGCTCTTAGTGTCTTTTGTGGAAATTTACATTGATTAAATATTTTGGTAAAATTATCATAGTTGGTGTTGATATTATTTCTATCATTCATTTAAATATTTCAGTGATCATTATATATCATGTCTTTTTCTTGTTATTGTTCTTCCTGGTTTATAAAAAAATTGATTCTGAACTTAGCTGAGTTGATGATCTGACCAAGTACACAGGCAATTGATTCAGGTATAATTAGTACATCAATAACGTTAATTTTTTGTCAAAATATCTATTTCATTCATTATTATTTTTGCTCTTCACATCCAGCCAATTATTTTCTCAAAGACAATTTTATGGTAGAGATGATTTCTATGTAAAATTCAAATATTTGTTCTCTCTCATGCCTTCATCTTAAACCATGTTTTCCAATATTGTTTTCATCATCAACTTTTTCCAATTTTACATGTCAGCAAGTGTCTGACTGTTAATTTAATTTGGAGGGTCTTATCAAGTTCTTTTAAAAATTTCTCTATCACTTCATTGTCTGAAGTAATGACTGAATATCACATTTTTTGTTTTTGTTCTTGCCTTGGGCATATGGCAAAATTCACTCAGCCAATTCCTTTATTTGCCTCTCCAAGGAATACCTATGAGTTGTCCTTCCATACAGCAGCAACATCCTTCTTTCTTCTGGTTTCATTTATTACATGAATATCAAAATTGATGTGATATATTACATAGGTGATATTTTAAAATCAACTCTGTGACATACAAATGTAGATAGAAATCCTGGAAGGATTTCCCCCTTAAATATACTTTTTTGAGGAGGAGGGAAGATAGAGATTTAGTAAAGAAATACATGAATTTTAATCTCATGAATTTTTTAGATGCCCAAACCACATGAAATAATGTAAGTCCTGGATTACTTAATATGTATTTCTCTTTGTTATAGTCCTTTCCAGACAGGGTCAACCCCAAGAGCTTATACGTACTTAGTTGGGTATGTATGTGGTTGGGGGGCCAGAAAAGGGGTAACAGATGGCACCATTAGAAATAGTTGTGAGTGTTTACTTCAAACAATGTAAACAAAAAGTTGTGCTTGCATTTACTTAAAGTTATTGGCATAAGGCTCATTCCATATAGACACAGATTATCTTGTTTATAGTTGTGTCTAGATGATGGACACAATTCTGTATAATATAAATCAAACTATGTAAGAGGCAAACAAAAACACACACGGCCCTTAGCATAAATAACTTCCCTCAAGCAAACAAAATCCTTCTAGGATTCAAGCTGGTATTCATTTATTATGTAGCTCACAGTTGACTTATTTTAACATTAAACACCTGCAAAAATAAAGGAATGAGAATTAATATCCATATATATTATAATGATACCTTTTTACTTTTTCAGTTTGATAAATAGAGCTTCTAACATTGTACTTTTAAGGATCTTATCAGCAAATTTTGCCAGTGTGTGATTCTGGATTGCCAATGTGAATGACTGTACATTGATGTTACCTTAGGAAAGGAGATAAAATGTATAGATAGATAAGTTCAAAAAACAATACATAATATTCATGATCTCATCTAATTGGTTCAATACTATCAATGGTCCTGGTCTCTAGACTCTAAAAGCAAACAAACATGTTATTAATGCATACTTACTCAGAAAGCTCTTTGATGATACCCCTTCCAGTCGTACAGATTGCAAACCTGGAGTATGTTGATAAATGTTTAATAATCAGACCTCTTCCACTGTGTATACAAACCAAATGAATGAACCAAAATGTATGAATAATATATTTTAAAGGTTAACCTGCATTATTAGCATTTTCTTTATCACTTTTAAAAATTGAGACCATCAACGAAAAAATAAAGCTCTGATTTATGGAGGTGTTAATGCTCACCACCAAAAAAACTTGTTATTAGTTCTCATAAGATGGTTTGAGCTAGATCCAGAATACCCCTGACTGAAACCCATTTACACCTTCTTAGCCTTAGGGATGTTCTCCCATAAATGTTCCACAAGGATGAGATCCAATGTGCTGAGGGCATGCCATAAAGTCTCTTCACAATTGATTGGGGATCAATAGAGAATCCATTTGTTATCACTTCCTATAGCCACATAGTCTTTGTATTTTGCTAGATATTCACCACTTTGATGACACTTTGTTGGTATTACCAGTTCAGAGAGGTATTGTTAGCTATAGATAGGAGAGGGAGCAGGTGTTGGAGTTAGGAAAACTTAGATTCCATTTCTCTTTTGGCATATGCTGGTCATTTGATTGGAAATACTGCTTAATCTCTCAGTAGCCCTCAGCAATTCTGACTTTAAATTTTAGAGCAGGTGCTGATCTGCATTGATAGAGGGCATTTTCTTAGCAAGAGTTCCCTATTCCAAACAATCAAAAACATTTAGTAAACACCTATTATGTGTCAGGTACACGTGCGAGGTCTTAAGGATAGAAATACAAAGTATGAAACAATCCTTATTCTCAAGGAGCTTATATTTTTCAAAGACAATAAGTACATTTACAAATATGCACAGAATAAATTTAATAAGAATATATGAAATATTTTAGGAGAGGAGGATATTAGTAATTGGAGGATTAAGACAGACTTCATGTAGTAGGTGTCACTTAAGCTACATCCTACAGAAAGACGAAGGGAAGATATAACTGATTGAGCCCAGAGAATGAGACCAGAGCACACATTCTAAGGTGATAATACTATGAAAAAGTATGCCAATTATGAGAGGCATTGAATGCCTGGTTGAGTTCAGATTGGAAATTGAGAAATTTTAAAGACTGATGAACATGATCAAAACCAGACATTGGTACTGCTGATTTGGAAGATGTGTATAAAATGGATTAGAGGTGAGAAAAGCAATTAGTATGTTATTGTAATAAAGGGGAAGGAGAGAGATTCCAAAGGAACCATAGAATTGATATATACTATATAAAAAATGAGAGGCAATGTTGCATGGTGAATGAGATCTGGCCTCAGAGCCAAGAAGAATTGAATTCAAGTCTTACTTATGACATACATTTGCTATGGGAATCTAGGAAAGCCACCACCAACCCTCCAAGATCTAGGCAACACAAGATTGTAAACTGCCAAGAAAATTCTGATCTAGGCCAGTTCCAATGGTTTTGTGATGAAGAAAACCATCTGTACCCAGAGAGAGGACTGTGAGGACTGAGTGTGGATCAAAACACAGTATTTTTAATTTATTTCTGTTTGCTTGCATTTTGGTTTCTTTCTCATTTTTTCATTTTTGAGCTGATTTTTCTTGTTCAATATGATAATTGTGGAAATGTATATAGAACTGCACCAGCTTAACATATATGGGATTATTTGATATCTAGGGGAGGGAGTAGAGGAAAGGAGGGAGAAAAAAAAATGAAACACAAGGTTTTGCAAGGGTGGATGTTGATAATTATGCATAGGTTTTGAAAATAAAAAGCTTTAAAAAAAGTTCAGATCTGTGTATGACATAGGAAGTTCTTTGCTAGAAGGGTCTTAAGTAGCGTTAATTAAGTGGCTCAGTTGATAGAGTGCTGGGGCTGGAGTCAGGAAGAAAGTCTTAGACACTGTGTGAGCTTGGAGAAGCCACTTAATGCTGTTTACCTCAGTTTCTTAATTTGTAAAATGAGCTAGAGAAGGAAATGGCAAATCACTCCAATATCTTTGCCAAGAAACCCCCACAAAGTGTTGGACATGACTGAAATGATTGAACAATAACAAAAATAACCCTTTGTAGAAGAAATCACAGATCTTATTAGGAAAAAAATACTCATGTAAGAGCATACAATTTCAGTTTCAATTTCAATCTACAGACAGTTCTTAACCTGGATTCTGTGAAATAGTTTTCTAATAAAAATTTTTGATAACTATAATTCAATCTAATTGCTTTCCCTTGTAATCCAATGTATTTTATTTTATGCATTTATTTAGACGAGAAGTCACAGACTGCCAAAGGAGCCCAAAACATAAAAAAGGTTAAGAACCTGTGACTATACATTGATGTATGAGCTATAGGGATCTGTGATAGTAACTCTTATATCAGTCATTCAATCAATGGATACTTACTATGCATTCAATAGTAAGTAGAGGATAGGCCCCAATTTCAAGAACCAATCTATTAGAGAAAATAGAATTAATGTCTTTTAATAATAATGAACAAAATAATATATTGCTTCATTGGGTCTGGATCTCAGCAGTGTTGCTACATTGTTCAACGGGTCAAATAATAACCCACTGATACCTATTTTATCTTAGACTGCCCTTTTCCATGTCTTGAGTATGCTTCAAAAGGGGTCCACCTAATGTGGAAGACCTTTCTCTAAGCCTTTTGGTATAATGCTGGAATCACTGAAATATTTGGACTATCCATTGTTAACACTTGTTTAAAATACATGATTAGCTCATCTTCTTTTCCAGTTATATATCTCTTTTATGAATTATGTGTCAGGCTTTTTTGCATGCTATTCATAATTGCTAGTATGCTGACTACCTATTTATATTCATCTATATATAAATTCACTATGAATTTCTCTGTTGTTTTTCAGTTAACCAACAACTTCAATTTTGGGGGCCATTAGGATAGTCCATGTTTTGTAACCCTAAAGAGAAGAATATTAGTGTTAAAAAAAAAAAAGAAAAAGAAGATAGTAGCATTTGCTGAACTCTTCAAAAAAAAAAGTACAGTTGAAGTTCCTGCTTGTTGTTTTCCATATATTTAACTTCCCACATCTTGTTTCCCTGTCTTTTCAAAGGCTCTCCCCTATTTCTATAAAATGAGGATTGGCTACATGAACACACCCCATCAGCTTGGCTGGCTGAAACAAGTTCTCCACTTAGAATATATTAGAGATCAACATTATGTTGTGGAAGGAAGTGTCCTGGAGAGACTATAGTACATAGGTAGACATTCCATAACTGGTTCCAGTTGGGTAGGCATCTTTTGGAAACATTGGAAAAAAGGGTTTAGATATGACTTCTTTATTTCATTTGTACCTGGAGGAGTTCAGTAATACTTTTGCTTGTGGAAGATATTAAGTTTATAATTTAGGTCAGTTTCTATATGCACTAATTCTACTAAGTTTATGTCCAAATGCTGTATGACTGCCAGGTGAATGCTTTGCTGAGATGAGAACTGAAAATTGCTCCTTGCTTCTTAGCACCACATTGCTACACTGGCCACGTAACTCAGCCTGGATTCAAAATACTAGATCCCTGTGGCTCCCTCTTCCAATTACTGAAACTCACAATGTTAAAGATTTCGTTCTCTTCACCTGGAAGTGAAAAGTATAAACAAAAAAAGTTAAGAACCAAAGTTAAGAACTCCTGGACCTGGAGTCAGAAAGACCTGATTTAGGCATTTATTAGCTATATGACCCTGGGCAAGTTACTTAAACTATCTGCCTCAGTTTTTCCAACTATAAAGTGGGAGTATCACAGCATCTAAAGGTTATTGTGATGATCAAATGAAATAATATTCATAAAGCATTTAACACAATGCCTGACATGTAGTAGATACCATATAAATGCTTATTCCCTTATTTTCTAGAAGAATCTAAGCTTCTTGGGGCAAGAATGCTTTCTTTTTTGTCTTTGAATCCCTAGCATCAGAACAAACTGCAGACATTGAACCGTAGATGCTTGTCAAATTAAAGTAAACATAAAGTTCTCTCAAAGTCAGTAGGGATGTAAATGTGAATACTCACACACACATATTATTCTTTCTACATAACCATATACATACACACATAAGTGTGAATGAAATATATCTTATACATTTAGATTATAAATATGTATTTATACATACATATATATGGAAGTTCCATATGTGTGTGTGTCTAGATAGAGAGATAATTAAGTTATTTAAATAAGGGTAAAAGGCACAAAGCCAAAGAAAATAAATGGTGTCTGACATATATATTTATTTATTTGTTTGTTTGCTTGCTTGCTTATTTATTTTTATTTTTTATTTCCCTTTCTTTCCCCCACCCTCTCCCCTAGATGGCAAGTAATCCAATATATGTTAAACATGTTAAAAATACATTGACATAAATATTGTATAGCTAATATAACTCAGACTACATAGTACTTGAAGATTCATAAAGTATTCAGATTATAAAGTTGGAGGTTCTAACTGACAAAAAGTATGAAGAAGTTGTAATCTTGACAATCCAAGGCTAGAATGTATGGAAGAACTGAGAAAAAGACTAACACTCCCTAGTTGAAAAGAAAGAATCAGTATGATAAAACGATGTTGGCAAAATTGTGCGTCTATGATACCTCCCACTTCCCATTTCACTGTTCCTCTTCCCTCTACTGATTCCTCTTCTATCTTACCCTGATTTCTCTCCAGTTTCTCAACCAAGAGCCTTTTCTGAAACCCATTCCAAAAGCATCTTGCTGTCAGCTAGGTGGTAAGTTGGAAATATCCATAAAGGTATCTATTAGAATTGACTTAAGGTAATTATCCTTTTCTGGTGTATTTCTGGTATATTGACAGGGAATTTTGGTGACCTTCTCCCTTCCCAGAAAAGCTTTCAGTATATAAAGGAATGCATCTCTAGTGATTGAATTTCAATTACAGCAACAGGTTATGGCACTGATCTTTGGGACAAAGGTTTTTTGTGGCACTCTTTTATAAAAACTTCATCATATTCAGTAGTTCTCAAACTTTGGTGGTCATTATCTTTATACTACTAAAAATTATTGAGAATTTGTCCAAAGAGTTTTTTGTTTATGTGGGTTATATTTATAAATATCTGTCATGTTAGAAATAAAAACTAATTTTTAATTTGTAGACCCTCTAAAAAGTATTCAAAAGCGCCAGGATTCTCTGGACCACGCTTTGAGAACCATTGATAAAAATGAATGTTTATTCTGCCTATGCATATATAAAGCTGGAGTTTTCATTGTGAAGTTTTCATTGAAATAAACTCAAGCTGAATTTTGGAAAGCCAAGAAAGAGAAAGAATCAAGAGGAGGAAATATCATTTGTCTGTATAAACGAGAGCAAGAAGAAAAGTATTTGAAGAAGAGAGCTTTGAATAGGATCTGCTGGCCAATTATGGATGGAAAATGAAAAAAAAAAGTATTATATGACTCCACCTAGGGGAAGCAGCTCAAGCTGATTAAGAGGTAGGAATGTTTATTATGAGTGTTTTCTATCCTGGCCCCTGGTGTTCTCTGCTTAACTTTTTGGAAAGAGACAGTCTATCTCCCATGCCTGGAATTCTCTTCCTCATCTCTACCTCTTGCCTTCCCTGACTTCATCCAAGTCTCAGCTTTCAGAAGAGAAAGGCTCTTCTTCAATAGCCTTTCCCAGCTCTTATCCACAGTTTCTTTTATGTATCTTGTTTGTACATAATTGTTTGTATGTTGTCTTCTCCCTTAGACTATGTGAGAGTCAGGATGTTTTCTGTCTGTCTTTGTATCCCCAACACCACACATGGTGCCTGGCATGTCAGTCAGTCAATAAACATTTATTAAGTACCAACTATGTGCCTGCCATTTGCTAAGTGTTGATAATACAAAGAAAGGTTTAAAAAAATAGAGTCCCTATTCTGAAGAAGCTCACAGTCTAATAGAAGAAAAAATGAAGACAAATATATATGGTAAAAAACTTTATAAAAAATAAATGGGAAATAATCAAGAGAGGCATAGTACCAGAATTAAGGGAGATCAGGCAGAGTTTTCCATGGAAGACAGGGTTTTAGCTGAAACTTGAAGGAAGCCAGGGAATGGAAATGAGAGGAAGAGCACAGGCATGGGAGTCTGCAAGTGAAAATGCCTACAGAAGTAATAAATTCTTGTTGATTGACTGATTGATGATGGTTTAATTTTGTATTTCTCCCAAAGATATCTGCATTTCAGTAGATTCTAAAATTGTGACTTGACAGACCTCTTGGGGATCTTCCTTAAAACCAAAGGCAACTAATGTATCTGGTTAATATATGAGCAGCTATTCTACCAGGATTACCTCGAATTTATTTAAACTCAGAGTTTGTGTATAATTCACTGATTCCTAAATTCAAAGAAATTTATGAACAAGGGAATCAATCTCCCTGAGATTTCTTGGACCCTTTCCATTACTTTTAGGGGTAGTATTGATAAGATTCATAAGTTATGAAATCTCTCCATTTAAAGATAATCACACTGCAGATAATGAGCAAGAAATTTAGAACTGTCTATGAAGCAGCACTGGGAAAGACAATTTTTCAGTCAGATCTATCTGGAATAAGATGAAAAATGGGATGGAATTGATGAAATGAACTGGTATAAGTGTCTAATTAGCAGTGACTTAAAAGCATCCCATTTAAAGCTTTTGAAGATTGATTCTTTTTCTTTCAACCTGAGAGAACTAATGCTTTATGGAGCCAGGTTTCTGTTTTGTTTCCCAGTGACCAAAAGGAGAGTAGGGTTGGCAACTCTAAAAATGGAGAGTTTGGATCTGCATACACATAAATCTCTCCAGGGACAAGGGAGTCCTTCATCTGTGAGTTCATTTCCATGAAAGAGTTTGTGTGATGACCACCATGAAGGCTCCTGCTTCTGCTTCCAAGGTTGTTAAGAGTCTGACAGGCCTCTTTACTCCCTGAAGCCCTGTGGAGACATGTCTTGGGAAGCCACTCCATTCTTCTTCGCTATATCCCTGCCAAGAAACCAGGCTCAGTTCCTCCATCTCTCTCTTTGTTTCCTTTCTTCTAATCCTGTTGGTAAAACCTGCTCGTTTCCTGTATGGCAATGACCTGAAATCATGCACTGTGCACCTGGATTTGAACCACTTGCCTAAAGCCAAAACTGATTTCTTAATCTACCGAAATGATCACTGTAGCTTTCAAAGGAAGAGGTGAGAGAAAGTATTTTTTTTATTTTGCGGTAAATCCAAAGGAAGAAGAGGCTATAGATTCCTTGAAGTCAGTTTCTTTTTTCCTAGCAGGCTTGGTTTCCAGCCTTATAAGAGATTTTTAAAAATCCCAAATTGAAATTTGGAATTATTTGTGGTTGATACTATCTTCTCAGGTATAATATGTCAGATGCTAACTAAAAACCATTTTAGAGTTGAATCACTTGACTATTCTGCAGGCTGTTACTTCACTGTGGGATCTTTCTCTCTAAGAAACATTGCTTTCAAGATCTGTGCCAGTCCTTCCCTTCTCTCTCCACCTCAACTCCCAGATTATAGATCAACCTTTGCTGGTTTGAAATTGCTTGAAGACAAAATAAGTCATTTTCTTTTGCTCTTCTTTGCTCTTTTGCTCTGATGCCTATCTCCATGTTACCTTAGCAACAGAGAAAACGATTCCCTCTCCTACTTTAGTATAAATTGACAAACAGATTTACCCAGGAGTTAGGAGAAAAAAATTACAGAACCAAACAGGCAGATATATAAACAAGCCTAGAGAACCTGCCACACTCTCTGCTGTCAGAGCTAATAGGAAATGTGCTCAAAAGATAAAGTCACTGACTGGCATATTTCATTAACCTGTTTTATTCGGGGGGAATTATCAGTGTGGAAAAAAGCCAGACTCATGGCAGGGATTGGGAGTAATGGGGATAGTTTTTATTTGGTAAGAGAAGACCTTTCTATCTCTAGGAACCATGATCCAAAAGTCACCTTTGGCAGTGAGGCAACTTCTTCTACCAGTTCACGGGGGACCTTGAACTCAAGTTTGCCTCTCCATATGCCAACCCAGTGATGACTGATGACGAAGATTTCAAAACAGAAGGTGTAAGCTGAAGATATGTAGAGTATTTAGATTTGGGCTCTCCCAATTTTTTCTTAAAATTTAAAGCTCCTTTTAACACAACCTGCCTGGTAATCCTTTCCAAGATGTGCTTTTCCTTTATTCATTCTCCTCGGGTCACTGGTTGAGGTGTAGGAATCAGAATACTCTTTGCTTCCCATTGCCACTTGAAGATTATTCTTTAACTCCATCACTTGAGAACCTTTTGAGATCATGCTATTCACATCTAACACCCAAACAAATCTTAGTAGCTGTTGTCTACAGATCCAAGTCATTCCCCTTCCTTTCTTAATGAATTTGGTACATGGTACATGTTTTTCTCTTCCTGAACTTTTAGCCTCATACTGACCCTCCTTCGAACACCTGAACTGCTCATTTCCTCAACCTACTTATCTCTCATGAGCTACTCCTTCATCCCATCTCAACCATACACAAAGATAGTCAATAGTCTTGATTTTGTCATCACCTACCACCTCCATGTTCAAGTATTCTGAAATCCTTTTATCTGAACATAATATATTGACTTTTTACCTCTCTCTATACCTTCACTTACAAAATCCTAATCTTTGTCTATATGATGACTTCTTTTCCCAGGCCATTTTCCTGCCCTAGCCACTTTCTCTTCTTTTCACTTTCCTTACTCCTTGGTGAACCACTTCAACTCAACATGTCAAACCCCACAATTCCACCTTCACAGCTGGAATTCAACTCCTCTTTTGAATTCCTAGTCCCCTTGTCATTTCACCAATCATACCCTGCTAAGTGTCAATCTTGGATCACTTCCACCATTTACTGCCTTTGCTCATATATCAATTCTATTAAACAAAGAGAGACATTTATGCAATTGTTTTGACTGGATCCATTACAAATTTGTGTTACACAACCTTAACCAGGTCCTTATTGTTGCTAGGCAATCCTTCCATAAATCCTTATCAATTCATTATTCTGATCTCCATAGGGAGTCTTCTAAACCTTTTCATTCTTCCTCAAATTTCCCATGATTTCTTCTACCCTAAGTTGAGACCCTTGTCTTATATTTTACAAAAAAAAAAAAAAAAAAAAAAAAAAGAGGTCATTTAGTGGGAACTTTTTCTTTCTTCATCTCCTATCATTTAGATGCCTTCTGCCACGATCTCTTCTTTCACTCCTATCTTATGTGATTCCTCTAACTACTCAATTCCATTCCATTCTGTCTCCTCCAACAGATTACCACAGCAGTCATCTCTACTCTTATAACATATTTCAAATCTCTTCCTTTTTTATCATGCCCCTGACTCTCCTAATGTGGAAGGGATAACTGTATTGACTCATTCTTTACTCCCTACGAACATGCTCATGTCTCCCCTTCTCTCTCTCATCACATCCTGAAAAAAAAAAACAAAAAAAAACAAAACCAAAAACCTATTTGATCCTTCCATTCCTGCTAACTATTGTCTGTATATCTCTTCTGTCCTTTGCAGCTAAACTCCTTCAAAAGGCCATCTATAATGGATACTCTACTTTCTCTCCTTTCATTGTTTAAATTCTTTCATTGTACACAAAGTGTACAAAAGAACACTTTGTAATCTAACTTCCAACCTTATCATTCCATTAAAACTACTCTCCAAAGTTATAGACTAAAGGCCAAAGGCCTTCCAAGTCTTAAGCAGATGTTAAACTACCTAGCCTTCGAACACATCCAAAGCCTCCCCACCTTGTAAGAGAAAAAAAGGTGGGGAGGCCCTGGGAGGCTCAATGGGTTACCTGTGCCTCTAAACTGGAAGGTATCTATCCCCTAACTCTTAGTTAATACCTAAGGGCCTTGACATTTGGCTTCAATTTATTGGTAAAAAGAGATGTCTAGTCTCTGTCTTTGAATTTACAGTTCAGTGCTTACACTCAGCAATTTTACCAATGTTCATTACTCGATGACTATTCTCTACTAATCATAAAGACATTGGCACTCTTTATTTACTATTTGGTGCCTGGGCAGGCATAATTGGTACTGCCCTGAGTCTCCTTATCTGAGCAGAACTTGGCCAGCCCAGAACTTTAATTGGTGATGATCAGATCTACAATGTAATCATCACAGCTCATGCCTTTGTAATAATCATATTCATAGTAATTCCCATTATAATTGGGGGTTTTGGCAACTGATTAGTACCATTAATAATTGGAACCCCACATATAGCGTGTCTTAGTTGCCAAATACAATGGCTTTTTCTCAATACTCATTCTCCTTCCCCTCTCTGCAGCCTTTGACACTACTGATCACTCTCTCCTCCTTGATACCCTCTTCTCTCTAGGTTTTTGGTTTTAGACACCTCTCCTTCTTGGTTTTCCTCCTACCTGATCTCTCCTCTATCCTTAGTTGGATCCTCATCTGTAATATAATTCTCTAAAATATAAAGTTCTCTGGGAGCAGGTTTCTTGGGGGCTTTTAGAGGCAGCCTTCATTTCAGTTCAGAGTAATAATCACCTCAAATGCAGCCAGGAGTTAAAAGTCCAAATCCTTAATTGTCTCCTTTAAAGTCTTGTCTCCTTCACTTGGGGCTTGGCTAGTCTTCCGGAGGCCTTCTGTAGTCTTGGTTCCGAGAGCTTAAGCTGCCTTCTCTGGCTTGTGAATCTCCTCAACTGAATCCTGGCTGAAGTTCAGAGCTTCTAGTGGGCTTCTGTTCTTTGGGCCTGAGAGCTCCTCCTTACCTATGCTCTCTTAAAGATGTGAATCTTGTGGAATTATAGTAAGTACTAAGTTTATGTAAATTAGAGAATCATTATCTCATCAATTCCACTGACTTGGCACCTTGTAAGAATCTTAACAGTCATCCAGATCATACCCTCTTCTTTTCTTCTATACTATTTCATTTGGTAACTTTGTTAGCTCCTATGGATTTAATTACCATACTTATGCTGATGATTCACAAATCTATTTTGATCCAGCCTTTCTACTGACCTCTACCCTTGTTCTCTAGTTGCCTTTTAGTCATATTGAATTGATTGTTCAGTTGGCATTTTAAATTAAATATGTCCAAAACAGAACTCATTATTTTCCCCTTTAAATCTGCTCCTGCCCCCATCTTCCATATTCCTGGAGAGGGCAACACCATCCTTTAAGTCTCCAGTAAAATCAGATCTTGTAAAAGCTTTTCCCAATTCCTCTTAATTCTGGCACTTTCCCTCTATTAGTGTTTTTTATTTTTCTTATATATAGATCATTTGTACATATTTGTTTATATCTTGTCTTTCTATTAAATTGTAAGTTTCTTAAAGGTGAAGAAAGATTGTCTTTTGCCTCTCTGTGTGTTCCCTGGTTCTAATCATAGTGCCTGGCACATGGTAGGTGTTTAATGCATATTTAGTGAGTGCTCCTTTTGACTTTTTAAAAATCTTTTTTTCTCAAAGACTGGTGATCAGGATTGGAGGTACCTGCTTAAGTGTTCTTGAAGAAGCAAGAAAGACAGAATGCCAAGAGGAATGGAAGGTGAGTGTTGGATGCGACTCAATTCAATTTATTGGCTGTTTATTGGTTTCCCTGCTTTAAGTCTCCCTCTCCTTTCCAACCCACCTTCATTCTTCTGCCAAAGTGATATTTTTAAGTGCTGCTATCCTCTTGCTCAATCAACTCCATTTGTTCTCTGCTACCTTTAGGTAAAATACAACCTCTTCTCTTTGATTTTTAAAATCCCTTATAAGCTGACTAACTTACATTCCTGGGCTTTTTTATACACTGCTCTGCTTGAAACACTATATGATCAAGAAGAATTGGACTTGTTTCTCAAACAGCATATTCCATTGACCATCTTTGTGCCTTTCCCCAAATTATTCTCCATGCCTAAAATAAGTTCCTCCCTCACTTCTACCTCTAAGAACATCTAAGTTCTTTCAGAGCTTCTAGCTTCCCCAAGGGCTAATGTCTCAACTCCCAAATTTGCTCCATTTTTATTTTATGTATATTTTTATATATTTATTTTATATATGATTATATATGTATATGTTGTCTCCCTTGACAGCATGTACATTTTTTGAGGAAAAGGACTATTGTATTTAGGTTGTTGAGTCAACAGCACCCAGAAAAGTGCCTGGCACACAATACTGATTATCTACTAAAGTCAAAGTGCTGTGTTCTCTGCTTCATTTTTAGAGATGCTAATCATCTTGTTCTTCTCCATGCAAATTATTTGAAGGAAGGACTTGGAGTTAATTGCCTTACTGTGCTGTGGTTTCCTTACATATAAAATGGTGTGAACAGACTCACTCCCAGGGGTGTGGTGAAGAAAACATTGCAAGTCTTAATGAGATAGAGAACTCCATTGTTCTAATTATGGAGAGGAAAGGGAGAAGTTATGGATGCAAAGATTCTTGCTATGATAATTAATGAAGGTATGAGGGACTGAATAAAAATGGTAAGAAAATAAATGTTTCCACTAATACCTAAAAGTCTCCAACTTCTCCATAGAACCTACTCTGCTAGTGTTTGTGTCTTATGTAGAGATAGAGGCCATTCCATGTGTCAATTGCTCCTCCCTCTTTGGACATTTTATATTTCCTGCATTTGAACTGATGACATCCATCAGGTAATGTTTCTTTGAATGTAGTGTATGTACAATTCTCAGAGAAGTCAGAAAGCAACATTAGATGGCTCCTTACTAGTTTCCTAGGTGCTTTGAGGCAGAAAGGAATTCAGAAGTCATCTTAACCATCCCATATATGAAATTACCTCTATAATCAAAAATTCCCCTTCATTATTCCCAACAAGTGAACATCTAATATCTAGTGCCAGTAACGTGGAACTCACTATTTTTTAGGCAGTATATTCTAGTTTTGGATACATCAGAAGGTTTTCCTTTTGTTGAGATTTAAAAAAAAAAAAATTTACTTTTTTTGAAACATTTTCTTATTATTTTCACCTTCTGAGGTCAAGCAAAACAAAATCTAGCCTTTCACACCACTGACTTTAAGATACTGATTTCTGATGAAACAGAGATAGGACAGTGTACGACCCAAGTAAAGTCCCTCAGGTTTTGACTTTTAGAATCAAAGGAATTCAAAGAACAGGAACCAGCTCCTTGACACCCCATAACAAAATATAAACATTTGTGTGGGAGGCATCATTCTCCCAATCACAAAGTGAATTGTCTTTGACTCTTCCCTCTCACTCATTCTCCATATATAGTTGCCAAGTCTTTTTGATTTTTCCTTCATAATACATCACATCTATCCATTCTCTTTGTGTATGAAATAAAGCTGAAAAGATAGCTTGGAGTCTGATTGTTCAGGACTTTAAATTCCAAACAGAATTTTGTCATGTTTTCTAGAATGGGGCATCACAGAAGATTTTGCATGATATAACCATTTATGTCCTGTAAGAAAATTATTTTGGCTATGAATGATCCATTGGAGAGGGAAGAGATTGAAAAAGGGAGACAGATTTAGAAGTTACTATAATAATCCAGATAAAAGAGGATAAAGGCCTGAACTAGGTGGGGAAGGAGGGTGGCTGTGTGATTCTCCTTTCTATTTTAGTAGAATTTACGACTACTCTTCAAATGCTTGCTTTCTTGTCTTTACTCAAGTTATCCCTTAGGTTTAAGATGTATATCCTCCTTATCTTTTCCTCTTAGAAGTCTTTCTTGAATCCTCCTGCAAGGCACAACTCAAATGCAGTCTCTTCCAGGCAGACTTTCCTAGTTAATATTTTCTCTTTTCTTAAATTACTCTGCTTTTACCTCTTTGTATATGCCATTACATTCAGTGGAATGTAATCTCCTTGACAGCAGGGATTATCTTGCTTTAATCTTTGTAATCCCAGAAGTTGGACATAATAGGCACTTAATAAATGCTTTTTGGAGTCCTTATCCTTTGAATCTACAAGATTCTTGATCTAAGTGATTTGGAGATCAGTCAAGGTTTGGAGTGAACAAATAGACGGGGGTTGACCAACTGATGATCCTTAATTTAGACTTTCCTGTTCCTATTTTAATTCCAGCATTATTCCCAACGAATTTGGTCCAAAAGAAGAGAAAATTCACAATCTTGTCTCTTGCATAGTAAGGTATGGAGTTAAGGTAAGGTAAGGAACCACCTGCATTTCCTTGAAGAGGGCATCTGTTTCTTACCTTGGTGTGAATGTAAGCTGTAAACACAAATATCTAAGAGAAGTAGAACTGGTATTTATAAGACTGCCTCACTTATACTATAATAGAGCTAATTGTTCTGAAAGTAAAAAGGGAGTCAGTGAGATATCTGCCTGATAGAGTAGGGCAGATAAATATAAGGGTTTGGTGTTCCTATTTGGTTTTCATTGTGTCTACACCTATTTTCTCATGTTATGTAGGTATTTCTGGGGACATCTTGTACTATGCATGCTGCATGAAGTCTTGGGCATAGAGTTTAGCAAAAGATTTGGATGGGATGAATCTGGTATCATAAGGTAACAATATTTGCATCCTTAATATCTTTTAAGCTCTTCCTTTTCTCTAGTGTGCCTGGTATCCCATTTCTATCTGGGTGATTAACTTGAACTCAGAAGCACCCAGCATGCCACATTAAGGGCAGACCCAATTAAAGAACTCAGAGACGTGAACCAGAGCTTCTTCTGTCTCCTCCCTAGAGTATCCAGGTCAAGACCCAGCTAACTAACTGCAGGTTTACATTGCTGCCGAGCTCAAATAAGCAACAGTTCCTATTCTTCTCTCCAGGGAGATAGAAAAACAAAGAAACCTTATGGCTGTGTGTATTTATTTTTTATTTGAAAAAAAAAAAAAAGCTATGTAAACACATATGCAAGTGAATTGTAGCCCTAAGGCTCCTGTCTCATTGCCAATTTATTCTCCTGGGGTCTTGGTGTTTGGGAGTCCCAGCTTTATGACCATTGGAGAGCTATGTGATTGGCATATGAGGTTTACTTTACTGATGCTGGAAAATTATTTGCTCTTGGATTAGAGCCCTTTGCTCACTGAGCAATGGAGGGAATTTGTTCTCAGATGAACAGCTGAAAGTGATCTCCTTCCTCAAATGTTGCTAGATCATTTTGTCTGGACATCTTTTTTGCCTCTCTCATATTCTATTTTGTATCATCCCTGAGGGCAGAAATCAGGTAGATTATTTAATTTTAATTAGATACTTCATAAACATTTGTTGAATAAATGAACAAATATGAACAGGAAAGATTCTTTGTCATTTTGTATGATAATCGGACTTCTAACGAGTGCTGAAGGTACACTTTAGATGTTGCTTTTCCAATGGCTGATCTTTCCCTGTCTACAACAAAATGAACAGACAGACCATCTCCTAGATGTCGCAGCTGATGGCCCTAGAGTCAAGAAAACCCGAGTTCAAATTCCATATTAGGGGAATTTTAAATATTTACTAGTGGTATGACCCTTAGCAATCCACTTAACCTCTCTGTGTCTCAGTTTCCTCAGCTGTAAATTGGGGATAAAAGCATTTATTCCTCAGGGTTGTTGTGAATATTAATAAATGTTTGTTCCCTTTCCCTTTTTGTCAGAGATTTCAGTCCTCTACTTCAAAAGTCCTGTGAGTCCTCCTGATTTCAGCATTTTATTCTATTAATTTCCATGATTAAGAGTGTTAGACAGTCAGTCAGGGAGCACCCAATGGGGAGAGTACAGAGAAATACAACCCTTGTCTTGTGCTCAATTCTTCATTCCATCCATTGTTAGGTTATTCTTCCTTCATCAGCGTATATTTCACTCTCTCAAGTCTGGGCTTTCTTATCATGTTTGATTTTTGCTTCATAAGACCTCTAAAAAGATTCCACTCAATGTGCTAGGGAACTTCTAGATTTTTGTTGTTGTTGTTGCTATTTTTTTTTCTTTGATAGCATTCCATGGTTACCAGTGTAGCAACTGGCCTGATCATCCATCATTTCTCACTCTTGTTACATAGTCTATTTCTTTTTCTGATCTTATATTGTTGATAACTTTTATGCTACCTCTCTTTTGCAAGTTACTGTTGGGGTTGGGGGGAGAGCTTCAACTTGTTACAAATTTTCTCATGAAAAGACTAAAATTAAATATAATATAAAATTTGAAATGAAATCAAGAGAAATATAAAAAGACAAATATAGTTAAGCAATCAGAAGGGGCCAAATGATGATAAAATGCTTATGTTCTAATGGGAAAGAAGAGATGTGTCTACTTTCAGATTCCTAATGATAAATTTATTTCTTTAATAGTCTTAGAAGTAGCTAGGTGGTACAGTGGATAGAGCATTAGGCCTAGAGTCACTTAACTCTGGGCAAGTCATTTATTCTGTCTAATCTGTAAAAGGAGGATTTTACTTTCCAGCATTGTTGTGAGAAAGATGAGATATTTGTAAACTATTTAGCCTAATAAATAGTAGGTGCTTAATCAATGCTTATTTCCTTTCTTCTTAAAAGTAGGAAAAAAGGGTAGAAAAATGGAGATTTAAAGCAACTGAACTCAATGTTTCTCATACTTGATGTAAGTGAAAAGGGTCATAGGATCATAGACTGGGACCTAGAAGGGAGGGAGAAAGGGTGGGAGGGAAGAGAGAGGGAGGTGAAGAGAGGGAGAGGGAAAAGGAAAAAGGGAGTTTGGTGTAGAAATACATTGAACTTACCAGGTAAATAGAGAAGTATAAGATTCAGGGAGAGAAGGATTTAAGAAAGATTGTAGTATCAGGAAGAGAATAATCATAAGCAAAATTAATTTCAAATTCATAGGGTAGAAAAAAAGGGGGATTGAATGAAAATAAAGAATATGCAAGAATGTAACTGGCTGAGGGGAAGAGAAGAGTGGTTGTAGCAAAAAACAACATCCCTTTAATTATAAATCACTAGTATTTATTATATCTTTTTGATGACTTTCTTTGAAAAGAGGGTTATAGATCAAGGGCAAAAAGAGGAAGTCTAAGAGGACATGGTGAAAGGAAAAACATAATTAACAATAATAACTATGAACATTAAAAAATGAAATCATCTATAAA
Source organism: Sarcophilus harrisii (assembly GCF_902635505.1). Classification (NCBI taxonomy): domain Eukaryota; kingdom Metazoa; phylum Chordata; class Mammalia; order Dasyuromorphia; family Dasyuridae; genus Sarcophilus; species Sarcophilus harrisii. The sequence continues at coordinate 226,687,258 of NC_045426.1, forward strand.
ATAGAAGGGAGTAGCAGAATGGATAAGAAAGAAGAATCTAATAATGTTATTCATTAGAAACACATTTGAAATATAAAGAAGGACAGCATTAAAATGAAGGCCCTGAGGTGAATTTATTATGCTTTCATCAAGCTCAGAAATTAAAAATAGCAATTATTATTTCAGATAATGCAGCAATAGAAATAGACTGTTTAAAAGAGATAAACAGAGAAAATAAATTATGTTTAAAGGTACCATAATCAAGGAATAATAACAATACTTAATATATATGTACTGAATGGCATAATATCTGAGTACTTAAAGGAAAAATTAATCAAATTGCAGGAAAAATTAGGCAGCAAAATTATAACAGTGTGGACACTTTAGGACCTAGACAAATCTAACAAAAAGATAAGAAAAGTTAAAAACTTGAATAGAATTTTAGAAATGTTAAAAATAGTACATCTCTGGAAATGAATGCATGGGAATAAAAAGGATTACATATTTCTTAACTATGAATAGAACTTGTATGACAATTGACCATGTATTAGGAATAAAAACAATGTCAATAAATGTAAAGAAATGGAAATACTAAATACATTTTTTTTTTTTTTACTAACTGCAACAGAATAAAATCAATAAAAGTCCCTCGAAGGAAGCTTTCAAATGTATGGAATACTAAATAATTTAATCCTGAAGAATCAGTATTTCAAAGTACAAATCATAGAAGTAATAGATATTTTCATCAAAGAAAATGACAACAGTGATTTAATGTACAAACACTTTTGGGATGAAGTCAAAGCCATCTTTATAGAATAATTTATATTCCTAAACAAATTATTAACTGCTTCATTTGTGGCTAAGAGAACACTCCAGCAGGTGATTAAATAACTGCTATTTCCCTATCACTACTATATCATGGCCCTATGACCTAGTTGTAATTTGTGTTTCCAAACTCTTCATTTAATTCCTCTTTTTGTCTAGGCCATTATATTATACTCTTATGACAACATCACTTCTCTTTCTGCTTTCATAGATTGGAGTAACATAGTAGAAAATATATTAGATTTGAAGTCAGAATACCTGGATCAAGATTTTGACTCTAATATACTTGTGTGACCTTGAATAAGTTTTTTTTCCTCCTGGAGCTTTGATTTTTTCATTTGTAAAATAGGGAAGTTAGATTATGTGGATATCTACAGTCCTTACCAATTTTACATGTATCATTCTTTGACACTATAATCTCCAGTCAAACATTCTTCACTATGTTTCTTACATCTCATTCTCAGCTTTCTTCATGGACATATCATATTATATGCAATGCTAATCCTCAAACACACTTCCATTTACCTATCTTGTTTATTTTTAAGAAGATACCCCTTCAATGCCACATCTAGTAATAGGTCTTATTCCACAAATTGCAATAATGTAAGGCTGGCATTTCTATTTCCTCTTGCTTATTGGCCATATTTTTGGGGGAAAGTACAATAGTAACACCCTAAGAAGATTTTGAGTCCATCCTGCATGCACCTCTATCTTATTAAATCATAGGTTTAGAACTCAAGGGAACACAGACCTCATCCATTTCAACCCCGCCCCACCCTCCATGTTTTACAGATAAGGAAATGAATCCAAGAAGCATTTGAGTATGACTCACTCAAAGCCATACAGGTAGCTAAGACCAGAGCCAGGACTCTAACCAAAGCCACCTCACTCTCCAAATCTGAAGTTCTTTCACTTATATTACAGTTACAACAGAAGACAGCAATGTCTTTTTGGCTGAATTCTATTGCTGTTGTTCTTGGCTCAGGCTTCTGTGACCTTTGGTCCTACAATTCTCTGTTCTTCTGAGAACAGTGGTTTTGCCCATTGTTCCATTTCTTAGGAGAATTTCCTTGAGCTACTGACTTCAGATCTTTGAGATCGGGTTGGACTTTCACTTCGCTTCTATAGCTGATACAACAATTCCTGGATAATGTTTTAATAGGTATCTAGAGGTATCATTTTTCTAGACTTTCCCTTTAAGAAAAGGGAATAACTCTAGCTTGTTGATCAGCTCATTGTATCTAATTAGTGTTTTTCTCTATTTTAAGTTTATTAAGTCACACTTTCCCTTACTCTTCCCCCATTCTCCCCTCTCTCCCCCAGCAATAGCTATCTACTACCCATCAGTGTATTGCTTACTTGGAGCAATCTAAAACTGCCTACATTGTCTGGCTTCAACACTTCCTTATCTTTTAGGCTCTGAAGCACAAACTTTCCACATATCACATATGAACTCAAACTGATTTTCCTCTTTGTGCTAGATTTTGCTCATGAATTTATGCCAAGCTTGCTGCAAATTCTGCATAATGCCAAACTGTTTCTCTAGCTTTTCCAAACATTCCAATATTGTGACATCAACATTTTTAGATTTTAGACCACCCACCAGATCAAAAGCTTTTCCTTTGGAATGTTCAGCAGGCCTCTCCTTTTCTTCCCTTGAATCACCTGCCAAGTGCTGCAATGTCTCTGGGGCATAATCTTTCTAGGATTCAAGTGGCTTCTTTCCAGATGGAGACATCAGGTCTCCTAAGATGTAGAGGGTCACAATCCCCACTTTTGGTACAGGACATAGCCACAAGGGGGAAAGCATATCTTTTAAAGTTTTGAGATATCCATGATGCTAAGTAAATCCAAGGTCTGATATTTGCTAAATTCCTCTGTGAACTTCCTCTGTGACCTTGCAAAAGCTACTTAGCCTCTGTGGGCCTTAGTTTCTTCATCAGTCAAAAAAAAAAAAAAAAAAAAAAGAGGTTGGATTATATCTTCCCACTCTTAGTCCATGATTATATAATCCTTAATTTTTATGGAGTTGGATAAATCACACTCATCTTTTCTGTGCTTCAATTTCCTCATTTAGAAAATGGGCATCATGATATTCTAGTACATTCTCCCAAAAGAGGTGAACAATACCTTTTATGTCTCCTGTAGAAACCAATAATAGAATGGCTATTCCATAAATTATGATTGGTGATATACCTAATCCTTCAGCAATGTTCTGTTTCATATTCTCATCATGACATGGGAGCTAACCCCAGTTCTCTAATATTGTATTGGCAGTTTTCAAACTTTTATAGGTCAAGGAAATTTGGAAAGACTTTGATATCAGACTGTCACTCAAGGACTGATCTACTAAGTAAAAAGAGTATCATCAGCAGAGAGTTGGCCCTTAATTAGGAATTTTTATAAACAGAGATATCTGGTAAATGTCAATCACCCTGTACCACACCTTTCCCTATTACTCCTGTGCTCTGTCTCTAGGGTCTCTCATCAATCTTTGCTTCATGACACTTGTATCCAACTCACTACTTCCTCTAGTAAATTCAAGATGTTAACAAATTCACTCAGATTTCAATATCATTTTTATTAAAAGCAGTATAATTAGATTAGTAAGAGCAAGGAAATATCAGCACTTCTGGTAGTGGAAAATGAAGTTCATCTTAAACCTCACTTCCTCCTTATCTGTGAACCTTTACTCCCTTGAGGCTCTTGAACCATAAAAATAAAAATAAGGCTACTTAATATATATCTCCCATTTCCTGTAACAATTTTTGATTATCCATAGAAACTGAAAACAGACAATCAATTAACTTTTAATAAGCATTTACTATATGCCAGGGTACTTCATTCTCAAGGAACTAACAGTCTAAGGGGCTCACAGGGAGCTTAAAACGACAGCAAATATCATACTTTTATTTCAGTTCTTAGTTTTCTCTTGCTCTCCATTTTTATTGCTGATCATATCTGAGAAGCAAAATTAGTGGATTTTACTTCCTCTTCTTCCTTTTAATCTCACAGTTTGAAAGGATTTTATTGGTCATCTAGTCCAAGTTAAATTAGAATGTAACTCCTTTTTGTATCTTCCATAAGTGGTGTCTTTAAATTATCCATATCTTCAATAAGTGGAATATTTATAAAAGTATTCCATTTCATTTCTGAATAGTTCTGTTAAGTTTTACTGTATATCAAGACTAAATTATTATCTGCACACTCAACCAATTGCTTCTAGCTCTACGTTCTCTGGCCAACCAAAACAATTTGCTAATTAAGTAGTGGAATAAGTGAAAGGCTGGGTGCATGAATGAGGCGAGTTAGAACTAGAGGGTTTGATTATCCACAAATAGGACAATTATCTATGCCTTTTCCTTAACCTCTCTCCCTATGCTCCCTGTGCCTGAAACAATAAACAAGGTTATGGAATCTGCTGACAGTCTTGTTAGGATAGAATTGTTTAGTCACATACATTCCCCACAGGGTAGGTAGGTCCTATTGGAGAGCACTTGAATTCTCTAAGACCTGAAAGAGTTAATGGGATTTCCCAAAGTACATTGCATGCTTTCAGTGAGCTGTTTGAGCACTAGAAGAATCTGGCTCATTTTAGTTTTACTGCTTCATAAAAGTTCATTTTTGAAATGTTTTAAAAATTATTGGGAAGGCATTAAAATCCTGGAGCTATATTTTGGAAGTAAAAGACCTCATGCTTTTTAAGGAACCAGATGAATATTTGAGGACAAGACCTTGCCTGAACACACACACACACACTGACTCACACACACATGTATGCACACATGCATGTTCATATGTGTGTGTTTTTTAATCTGTGAAAGTGAGCACAAGCTTCAGTGAGGAAAGCAACATCTCCCTTACTCATATATTTTAGTGCTCTTTAGATTATAGAAGGGAAGAGAGGAGAATCTTTGACTTCTTAGGCCAGATGTTTCTGTCTTAATTTGCATAAGTTAAGCAAATTTCAACATATGTCATGTATGAGACTCAATGATCCTCTATCATCATGTTGAAGTGATCCTAAGTTCTCAAAGGCCATGCTAGTGTAGTGATATTTGAAGTAAATGTTCCCAACCAAGAAAAGATTTAAGTATAGGCCCAATAATGAATTAATTATGTCTCTAAGTCTAAGTTCAGAAAGACTTCATCATGACTTGTCTTTTTAGCCACAATAGTCTTTTTAAAATAATTTTTATCCTTTTTTTTTTATTTTACAACTTTTTCATTTCTTACTTATTATTTTCTATTCCTCCTTCCAGAGAGCCCCATATAAGAAACAATAAAAAGTTCAATAAAACTAACTAATCTGTCCTTTGACCATTTATCAATTGGGGAATGGAGCTTGTTCTCATAAATTTGAAACAGTTCTTTATATATCTTTGAAAGGACATCTTTATCCCAGAAACCTGATTTAGTTTGTTTTTTTTCATTTTCATTTTAACTGCATTAGATTTATGCACAAAACTTTTAAAATTGTATGTAGCCAATTTTTTGTTGTATCTTCTGTTGTTTTCTCTAGTTCTCTTTTCCTGTTTATATATCCAAATGGGAATTTCTTCCTTATTCTTCTAATTCTTTTATGATGTGATTCCTCATATAAAGGTTATATATCCATTTGGAACTGAATTTTTTATATGGTATGAGGTGCTGGTTTAAATCTAATTTCTTCCTGACTGATATCCCTTTTTGTCTACCATTTTTTAAAAAATAAAAAAATAAAATAAAATAATGAATCCTTTTTTTACTAGCTGTGGTCTTTACGTTTATCAAACATTAAGGTTGTTATTTATTTGCTTCTGTACATTTGTATCCCTAAACTATTTCACTGATTAACTTCTCTATTTTTTTTAACCAGTATCAAATACTTGATGGTTATTGTTTTGCTACACATTTTGAAATGTTCTAGACCTTCTTCTTTCCTACTTTTTTCATTATTGCCTTTGAAATTTTTGACCTTCTGCTCCTCCTGATAAATTTCTTCTTTTTTCTTTTTAGCTCTACAAAATAATTCTTTAGTCTTTTTGGTATGAAACTGAATGAGAAAAGTAATTTAGGTAGCATCACAATGTTTATTATGTTATTACCTAGCCATGATTAATTTAATATTTCTCCAATTGTTTAGTAGTTTTATTTGTATAAAGAGCATTTTATAGTTGTATTCACATAGCTCATATTTATGATATTTGTAAAGAGAAATTTCCACATATTTTATACATTATACAATTATTTTGAATGAAATTTCTCTTTTCATCTCCTCCCACTGGATTTTATTGGAAACACAAATGACATTTATTTTATAAAGGATTATTTTATATCTTGTAACTTTGTTAAATTTATTGTATATTTAAAAGTTTTAATTGATTCTTTTGTATTCTTGGATGGGCAATCATATGACCTGCAAAAACGACAATTTGTTTTTTCTTTTTCTTATAAGTATTTCTACAATTTTTTTTTATTGTATTGCTATAGTTAGTATCTATAGAACTATATAAAATAAATACTAATGATAATAAATAACCTTACTTTACCTCCATAATTTCTCCACTACATATCATATTAGCTCTTGGCACAAGATAAATTATGTTTATCAAGTTAAGGAAAGATGCACTTAATCTTATGACTTCTAAAGTTGTTCTTTTTAAAATATTAAAATGGGGTGTTAGCTTTTGCTAAAGTTTTTTCAGAATCTATCGCTATAATCATGTGTTTAAAATTATTTAAATTATTAATGAGGTCTATTTTGTGTATAGTTTCGTTATATTAAAACAATTCTGAATTAACAGTTGAAATTCAACATGGTCATAATACTCTTTTAAATATCTTGGCATGGCCTCTTTCTAATATTTTATTTCACATTTTTGCATCAACATTTATTAGGGATATTGGTTTCTGATTTTTTTTTCCTCATTTAAGTATGAGTTTAGTATAAGTTTGAGTTTATGCAATAGTGGAATTATGTGGAGAGGACTAAGGTAAAGAACAGAAATGGAGGAAGGGATCAGGTTATGAAGAGATTTAAATGCTTCAAAAAAGCGGTAATAGAGAGTCTTTGGGCTTTATTAGGTAGGAGAGGACATGGTCAAATTTATTAGAAAAAATACTTGGTAGAAGTGAAGGATAAATTGGAATTGGGGGGGGGGGAACCCTTAAGACTATTATAATACAGGTAAGAGGTGTTGAGTCCCTGAACTAGAGTTTTATTGTATGAGCAGAAAAGAAGAGACAGTAAATAACAGATGCTATGCAGGTAGAAATAAAATCTGACAATAGATATATGTGAGGTAAATAAGAATAAAGGGTCAAAAATTAAACCAACATAAGTGAACCTGGTTGCCTGCGAGGATGGTAGTGTCCTTGACAATAAAGTTCTTTGAGAAGGGAGCGAGTTTTGTTTTGGATAGTTAATTTGACATGTCCAAGAGACAATTGGACATGCAGGACTCTAGATGAGTAGAGAATAGGATATATTAGGATTATATTTTACTCATAAAAGTGCATCATTTAAAAAGTGCATCAATTTAAAAATATTGGTGCTATACTACACAAATTAATTTTCTTTAAAAGTTTGATAAAATTCCCCTCTAATACATCAAAACAAGGTTTTAGTCTTCCCTTTGGTAGTTCCTTTAAAGCCAGTACAACTTTATCTTCTAAGATTGTACTATTTAAGATCTTTACTTGGTACTCTATTTACTTAGACTTTCTTAAAATAAGGTAATTCATCATTTCTAATTAATTTTCAATTTCTGCTGATGCATGATTGTATAACTTTAGTTCTGGGAATTCTTTGTATTTATTTATTTCTAGAGGTTTATCATTTTATTAGTCTTCTCCAAATAAACAGCTTTTATTTATATTTATTTATTTTCATATTAACATTATTTATTGCTTCTGTAGTCCTTTGCTTCCCAATTAATTTCAATATTTTTTCTTTTATACAAATTTTAGATTTCATTTTAAAAAACTTTTATGTTGAACAATTATTAAATGAAAAACATTAATTGCTTTTTCAATTTTGTTAATGCATGTTCTTAAGGATATAATTTTCTTCTAAGAATTTTTGTCATAGTTATTATTTCCATGATTTTTTTGTTCCTTATTTAGTATGTCATTATTATCCATGAAGAGCTATATCTTTTAATTCTGTTTCATATTGTTATATTTTACTTAGGTTTTTAAAGAATGTATTTAATATTATACTTTTTAAAAGATTTATTTGCAACTTTTATCTTTCTTAGTATATGTTCTATTTTGTAAAGTTATCATGTGGTTCCAATTCAAAATATGCCATAAATTTTTCAGTTCTATTTTCAACAGTTTGTTCAGTTCTGTATTTTTACTTTTATTATTTTATTACATTTGTCCAGCTTTGAAAGAAGAATATTTAAGTGTCCTTTTATTAGTGCTATACATATACATCTTTTTGCAATCAAATTACAATTTTCTTAATGAATTACGTAATTTGATGCTGATTTAGTTTTATTATAGATACTGGATCATTGTCTATTGTTTCTTTAAACTTAACAAAATTTCCTTGATGATCTCTACTGACGCTATTTTAATAAGAGCCACCCCATGAAGCAGATTTAAAAATGCTATTTCTGGAGCTGGCTGATACAAGAGGAAGAAACTCTGGGGCTTGATTCTGGCCAAATGTGATTCAGTGCTGAAGGACTCATCACTGAGATGATGAAGTCTATTAATTACCAAGCAGGAATTGCTGAAAACTAAGTGGATATTGAAAAGGTAGTAGATTAATCCTCAGGGATTTCTTCCCTTCTAGCTGTGAATTAAGTTTGGATTGTTTTGATCTGTTTTCTGACAGAAGCTGAGCTAGAGTTGCTTGCTCAAACCTTATTCTGGCTATCATGAAGCCATAAACACAGGGTATTCAAAATATATATCCTGTCTAGGCAAGTCTGAGGGTTTGGATTGCCTATTTTTTTCCTGATCATAAGAAATTGGTGTTTATTCTCAGGCAGAAATTTCTAGGTTTGGAGATGATTTTATTAATTTGACAAGTTCAGATATCTTGTTTCTCTTCAAGTCTGAGCTGATTGGCAGCAAGGGGAGAAGTCTTCAGCAACAACTCCAGCATTCTTAAAAAAAATTAATAAACAGTTTAGCTTAAGTCTTGTCCCTTTTACGAGAAAATATGAACAAGGAGTTATGTGGAAAATGAAGACAAGTCAAATGTAAAATACTTGTAAATCCTATAAATTTCATTATGTTTTTGATGAAGTTTAAATATCATTCTCCCAAGAAGTATAATAGGACTCTATAAGTGATTCTTCAGTCTTGTCTGACTCTTTATGACCCATTTGGGGTTTTCTTGGCAAAAATATTGGAGAGATTTGCCATTTCCGTCTCCAGCTCATTTTATAAATGAGGAAACTAAGGAAAACAGGATTAAGTAACTTGCCTAGGATCATGAAGCTAGTGTCTCAGACCAGATTTGAACTCAGGAACATGCATCTTCCTGACTCCTTGCCCAGCTCTTTATCCATTATACTTATTACCTGTCTTAGTTGTAAACTGTTACTGAAGTTGTTTTTAACTGTCTTGCCACTATGAGTCTTTTGTGTCTGCTAGCATTTCTTTTGTGTGTAGAATATAAATAATCTGTCCCATATGTGATTTATATTACACATTAAATACCTTTCTATTTCACCTTTAGGGAAATCTAAACAAAAGCCCAAACCTAAGCTTTAAAAAACTTATTCTCCAAGGTACCAGGATGAAAGCTTTTACAAGTCAAATATTATGAGAAACGAGAGCCTGTCCCTCTTCTCGGTAAGTACATTAGAGCTTTCCAGGGCTGAAACTAGTCTGAACTACATACATAGGTCTGAGTATAAGAACTATATATGAAAGTGTGGGTACAGTGTTCCAGCCTTTTGGGTGCAGTAATATTTTATCATTATCATTATCATGAATGCCTGCAACTTATTTATTCAATACATAGAAAAATTTGTTCTAGTCTTTTAAAAATGTGCCTTTTTAAAGATATTTTTCATATATATTTTATATATTTTCATATATATATTTATATATGAATATATATTATATATATTATATTTATATATGAATATATTTATATATATTTATATATTTTCACATATATTTTATATATATGATAAATGATAAAATGTATAATATATATATTTTATATATATGATACATATACATATATATTATATATGATTGGAGATTTTGTTTTTCATGCATTCTATCTTCATTTTACTATTCCATTTACATGTATAAAGTTTTGATTGTGGTTTTCCTCCATTAATTCTTTAGATTTTTTTTTCCTTAAAATTTTAAAATCTCCTTCCTCTTATAAGTCAGTATTTTACCCCAACCGTTAGTTTTAAACTATTTTGATGACACTCTTTCCCCCAAATTCTCTTTCCTTGCCCTGCTTCTGTTTGTTTATCCTTTCCCTAGTTTGAGGGTTTTGCTTAAATTTTTGGTTTCTTTTACTTATTTTGTCATGTGTATGTCCAAATCATACAGGATTCCTTGAAAGATATAAAAGAAATAACTTTATGACAATCCCCTGATTATTTATACTAATGACATATAATAAAAAGGGAGATGTATGTTAGGTAAATAAATATAAAATACTGATAGTGAGTGTTTGTAAATTTTTACTACTAGGAGTATGTAATAAAAAAAAATTTGCTGAACACTTCTTAAGGTTGACTAGAAGAATAGGAAAACAGATGCTAAAGAGCGTTAGGATCAACTGGACCCCAAGATCTGCCATGAAGTGGTCCCAAATCTCTGGATGAGCCATGTCTGGCTCTTTCAAAGCTATTCCAATTCAGGTATCCTGGAGTTTAAACAACTGCATGAGAGATGCAGATCATTCAGTCCCTAATAAAAATCTTAGGGCCAGTTACAGGATTGCTTTAGAACTTCCACCAATTCCACCACTCTTTCTCCTTTTCCTTCCCATATCTCCTGTCACACCACTTGCTTCAAATAGGAGAATTTATCAGCCACTCTAAAGTTTTAAAAATTTAGTATTCAATCCTCTTTTCTTCTGTCATGTATCCAACTTCTGAAAAATCAGCCCAATGCCAAACTATATCCATGTATATGTAGATGTATTTTTATATGTGTATACAGCAAAATACATGTCTGTATGCAAACACATACATACAAACATATACACATTACATGTTCTTAATGTAAATGGAAAGAATAATCTCCACAAAACATTGAAGTCAAATGCTACAGAGTTAGAAGGGTAACAAAAGGCTGGTGAGCAGATGTCAGCATGACTGAAGCAATATCACACTTGTACGAGGCTGGGGAGGCTCATCCAATGAGATATTATGGCTCTTCCAGTGAGGAAATGCCTTGGAAAGATCCAGAACAAGGATGGACTTTCTGTAACTGGTTCCAGTCTGTCAGCTATATGTGTAATGCTGCATTTATATATAAATTTGATGGGGCCATTGCCATGTAGAAATTGATTTTAGTTAGTATAGGATACAGCATGCCCTTGAAGTGTTGGGCAACATTTTTTCTACTCTTTCTCTTACAATATATAAGTAAATATGCCTTTGTAAAAGTCAATTAATACAAATTGATTAAAGGTAATTGGAAGATTAAGTATTGACAGCTACCAATGGGATGAACATCTCTAAGAGATGACACTTAAACTGCTATCATTACAGAAAGACAAACTCAACCATTCAAGGAGACCCTTAGAATCCTTAGGGGGAAATGTAACTAGTCTTGCCCTGAGAGAGCAAGGCTAGAGTCAATCACTACATAAAGAACAAGCTTAACCACAAAGAAGAAACATGAAGTCACCTTAGTCCACTCCTTTGGAGGGAAGTTGGGGGTTTGAGGTAGGGGTTCACAGATATGGGATACTAAAGTGGTTTACCACTTCCTTCTCCAATGAATTAAGGCATATAGGGGTTTAATGATTTGCCTAGAGTCACCCAACTAGTGTCAAAGGCAAGATCTGAATTCAGCTCTTCCTGACTCCAGGCCCAGTGCTCTGTCCACTGAGTTACCTAGCTGCCTCCTAGGAAATGCTTAACAAATGCTTTTGGGTTAAATTGGATTACATTGAAAACACCTTGGATGCCTACTAGAACCCTAACCTTTTATGTCTTTTGAAACCACATTAAAGATTGTTTTGCACCTAAGGTCCTGGCCTTTCTCTGCAATCCCCATTGTTGAGGGTTTTATTTGAAAGAGAAAATAATTGCATCTTCCAGCCCTTCTTCCCGGAGGCATAGGATCCAAGTCAAATTTCTCATTTCTTTAAAAACTTCCAAATGCTTTCTAGTTACCTTAAGTACATAATGGCTAACACTGGAGCACAGTGAAGTCTGCAATAGCTTCCCCTGACCTAAATTAGAATCTGTTCCAGATCAAGTTGAAGCTCAGTTTTTTAATGGGCAGTCATCCAGACCACAAAACTCGCCACAGTTCATAGACGGTTGCTGTGCAGCTTCAGTATTCAAGGATATGAGACTTCTGAGCATGATTTGTTCTACAGAATTTACAGCAAGGAAAAATAAGCCAATAAACTTTGTGTAAGGTTACACTAGATATTCCCATACTCAGTGGAGTTTCTGTCAAGATAAAATTCTCTTTAGTAGTCTACTATGTGAAATTCTAGGACATATGACATAGGGGTCACTAGTAGGAATTCCCTTTCTTCCTGGTAGGTTGGGCCACCCCAGCTCTAAACTATCCATGCCATTTTTTGCCTGCTTTGGAAATCTCAAGTAATGCCTCTAGATGGAAGTGGGATAAAATGGGACAAAGGTCTGATCCAGCTTAACAAACTTTCTTTTATGTAGTCTGAAAATGTAGTGCTTTAGGGTTGGAGGTGGGGTGGTGGTAAAAGAGTAAGGGCAGTCTAGATGAGAGGAATGATTCATCAAGAAAAAATGGCACTCGACTATCCATTTTTTTCTAAACAGAAAAAACATGAGTTAGGATTTGTGTAGTTTTGAGGCTAAGCTACTATACCCCACAAAACAAAGCTCTCTAAAGCATTTCATTATTATGTCCAGAATTTCAAAATTTTTTTTCCCAAAAAAGTAAATAAATCTGATTTTGATAACAGATTCTGCATAAATTTTAGTAGTGATTCCATTGATTCTGTGGCATGTCAGGGAATTTCCTGTATTCTCAAGAAGCATCAGGAAGTTCTCAAAAAAAAAACAAACAAACCCAAAACTCAACATAGAAATAAAATGTAATTGGAGTTTAGTAATTTTTAAATATGGTATCCTGAACTTTGATAAGAGGTAGGCATGTAGAGGTGTGTGTGTGTGTGTGTGTGTGTGTGTGTGCGTATGTGTGTGTGTGTGTGTGAGGGGTGAGGTGCAGGGTGGGAGGATTCGTTTAAAAAACAAATTTTTAGATGGTGGAAAATCAGTAGAGTAGAGAATCAGAAATATCACCTGAGTGACAATTCAATTTTAAATTATAGGAATGGTATTGCAGCCAATATCAAACATTAATGTTGACATTTGGACTATATACAAAATCAAGAACTTAAAAAAAAATCTCATTTAATATTTTGCATTTTCCCTCAATTACATGTTAAAACAATTTTAACATTCTTTCTTTAAAAAAAAAAAAGTTTTGAGCTCCAAATTCTCTCCCTTCCTGCCCTCTCCCAACTGAGACAGCAAGCAATTTGATCATAGATTTTATATGAGCAGTCATGTAAAACATATTTCTGTGAATGAAAATACAAACAACCAAAGAAAAATAAATCAAGTTTTAAAAAAGTATCTTTGATCTGCATTTAGACACTACCAGTTCTTTCTCTAGAGATGGATAGCACCTTTTAACTTAAATTCTACATAATTGTTTTGGATCATTATAATGCCGTTAGTTCCTGTGTACAGTGGCTCTCCTGGTTCTGCTCATTTTATTTTGCATCAGTTTATGTAAATCCATGTTTTTCTCAGAGCACTTTGTTCATCATTTCTTAAAGCACAAGAGTATTCCATCATAATCATATATAACAACTTGTTCATTCTCCAATTGATGAACATTCCTTTAATATCCAATTCTTTGCCACTACTAAAAGAGCTGCTATATATATTTCTGTACACATAGATCCTTTTCCTTTTTTTTTAAACTCTTTGGGATATGAACCTGGTAGTGGTATTGCTTGGTCAAAGGGTATGTTATGGTTTTATAGCCTTCTGAGCATAGTTCCAAATTGCTCTCCAGAATGGTTGAATCAATCAGTCAGTATACAACTTTGTCAATAGTACATTAGTGTTTTAATTTTCCCACATCCCCTCCATTATTTGTCATTTTCCTTTTCTTTGTTAGAAAATCTGACAGATATGAGGTAGTAGCTCAGAGTTGTTTTAATTTGTATTTCTCTCATCAATAGTGATTTAGAGAAATTTTCAAAAATGTCAGGTTAGATAGTGTTAGAATCCTTACAAAGTGATGTCTGTTGCCTAATTTAGCATGGTACTTAACAAATTCTCTAACTCATTAATGTATTTAAGTACTCATTGGAGTTCACACTTTTGGGAGATTCACAAGTCAGTATTCAGTATGAGATTCACAAGTCAGAAACCCACAATCCCACTCTCTTGGAGGAGGAGTCAACCTTTTACACCGAGCATAAAAAGAGCTTCAGTGAGCCAGTCAGAGTCAGTTCAGAAGAAGCCCACTTTCAGAGGTGGAACCAGATTCATTCACTTCATCTCACACAACTGTGGTGGTTGGCTTCCTGCACTTCCCCTACTGAGACCAAGGCTGGTCTGAAAGGCTCTCCAGAAAGCTGCCCAGCTCCAGGCAAGGAGACAAGACTCAGACGGAGAAAATAAACGTTAGGATTTTATCAGCTGGCTGCATTTGAAGTGATTATTACTTGGAACCGAAACTAAGGCTGCCTCCAGAAAACCTCCCCAAGAAACCTGCTCTCAGAGAACCATTATATTATACAAAAGAAGAGAACACCATAAAATAGCATTGATTACTCTAAAAACTGCCTGTTTATAACTTTTGATCATTTATCAACTGAGAAATGGTTTATTTCTATAAATTTGATTCAGTTTTCTGTTTGAGAAATGAAGTCTTTATCAGAGAATCTCACTGTAATTTTTTTTTTACAGTAATGATTACCAACTGTGTTATTTCCCTCCATCTTGTTTCCCCTGCTTATCCTATTCTCCTTTTTTTTTACCTTGTCCATTGTCATGTTCTGCTTCTGACTTTTACCTCCACCAAACTGACCTCCTTTTCATTAGCTTCTACTTTCCTCTATATTGAGAGATTTCTATACCCAACTGAGTTGAGTATATTATTACCTCTTTGAGTCAATTCCGATGAAGGATCAATCATATGTTCCCCTCCCCACTTCCTCTATTTCCCCCTTCACTGTAAAATCTTTTTCAGACCTCTTTTATGTCAGACAATTTGTTACATTCTATCTTCTTTAAGTGCATTTTTCTGTCTCAGCCCTTAATTTTTTTAAAAAGATAATCATACCATCACTCAACTATCTATATAACTCTTTCTAACTTTAATAATAAGAAAGTTTTAGGAGTTATGTCAGTTACCCATGTAGGGATATAAATAGATTAACCTTATTGCATTCCTTATGACTTGTCTTTTTAGTTTATTTTTTTAATGCTTTCTTTCTTGCATTTTGTATTTGAAAGTTAAATTTTCCATTTAGGTCTAGTTTATTCATTGAAAATGCTTGAAAACCCTCTATTTTATTGAATATCTATTTTCCCCCCAAAGGATTATATTCAGTTTTGTTGGCTAGATGATTTTTGGTTGTAATTCTAACTCTTTTGTACTTTAAAATAACATTTTTTAAGAAGTGGAAACAATAGTTACAGAACACTTTCTCAAATTTAGTCTTGAAAAGGAGAAATAGGATTAAAGTTAATGAATGGGAGGGAAGTAAAGGCAGGGAATCAACTGAGCTTTCCCCCAAAACCCTCAAAAGTTTTTTTACATAATGACTCTAAACAAAGGTTGGAGTATCAGAACCCACAAAACAGAGCTAGCCAATTTTCTAGCCAAAGACAATTTAGAAGGTCAGTATGAAAGGTCTGTTGCACCAAGGTGGGAGAGCTGCACAGTCCCAGTGTAGGCCATTACAACACAGCCCTTGCCCCAATGTATGATGAATAGGTCTAGGGGCCTCTGAATCAGTGACAACAATGGTAGTTTCCAGACCTTTCAGCCCACAAACAGAAGGTTAGCAGGAAAGGTTTGGTGCATTTGAGATGAGAGCCTTAGAAAACCAGCAAACCAGAAGGCCTTGGGAACCATGGACTCAGCAGCAGGGGCAGTGAAAGAAGCAGCAGTTAGGGTAGAGATGGCTTCCAGAGGTCTCAGCCCATAGAGAGTAAGGGTTTCAAGCATCTGATCAGAAGGAGGTCCTGAACTGAAGCAGGACTCTATTGCTTTACCCATACTCAGATCCAGGACACAATACTGGTTCCCAATCCCAGGGTAAGGTGGAGCACCAGTAATGAGAACTTACAGCCACAGTGCAGGTGGGACCCTTAACACAATTCCAGGGCTGAAAAGTGCTTGTGCTTGCTCTTTGTCCAGAGTACAAGAGGGTAGTAAACACACTTCTCCTTGGATGATATCACCTTGAAACATCTGAAAACTTACAGGGATCTCTGAAAACAGCTGAACAAAAACCCTGTAGCTTGGGACATTGCACCCTTCACCCTAGAAACAGAGCTCTACTTTATTGTGGGTTCCGCCTTGTTTAAATTTAATTTTTTTAAGGTTTTACATGGACATTCATTTTGTACAAATTTCCATAGGAGTTATGTTGAGAGACAAAAATCAGAACAAAATAGCAAAACCATGACAAGAAAAAGAAGAAAAGGTAAAAATAGTATGTCAATATAAATTCAGTCTCCATTCTTCTTTCTTTCTGAATGCAGAAGGCATTTTTCCCATCCAAATTGGAATTGACTGGATCATTGAATTTCTGAGAAGAGCTAAATCTATCATAGTGGATCATCACAAAATCTTGCTGTTACTATGTACAATGTTTTCCTGGTTCTGCTTGCTTTACTCAGCATCAATTCATGTAAATCTTTCCAGACTTTTCTAAAATCAGCCTGTTCATCATTTGTTATAGAACAATAATGTTCCATTACTTTCATATATCATAACTTATTCAGCTATTCCCCAATTGATGAGCATCTACTCATTTTCCAATATTTTGCCACCACAAAAAGAGCTGCTATAAAACATGTGAGTCATTTTCCCTTTTTTACAATTTCTTTGGGATACAGACCCAGTAGTGACACTGCTAGATCAAAGGGTATGCACAGTTTATGGCCCTTTGGGCATTGTTCCAAATTGCTCCAGAATGGTTGGATCAGTTCACAACTTCACCTACAATGTATTAGTGTCCCAGTTTTCCCACATCCCCTCCAATATTAATCATTATCTTTTCCTGTCATCTTTAGATAAACTGATAAGTGTGGTGTGGTATCTCAGAGTTGTTTTAATTTGCATTTCTTTAATCAATAGTGATTTAGAGTATTTTTTATATGACTATAGATGGTTTTAATTTTTTCACCTGAAAATTGTCTGTAAATATCCCCTGACCATGTATGAATTGGGGAATGACTTGTATTTTTACAAATTTGATTCATTTCTTCATATATTGTAGAAATAAGGCCTTTATTAGACATTGACTGTAAAAATCGTTTCCCAGATTTCTGCTTTCCTTTTAATATTGGCTGCACTGGTTTTGTTTATGCAAAACCTTTTCAATTTAATATAATAAAAATTATCCATTTTGCATTTCATAATGTTCTTTATTTTTTGTTTGATTATAAATTCCTTCCTTCTCCACAGATCTAAGAGGTACACTATCTTTTGTTCTCCTAATTTACACATAGCATCACCTTTTATGCCCAAATTATGCGCTCATTTTGACTTTATCTTGACATGAGGTATAAGATGTTGGTCTCTGTCTAGTTTCTGACATACTATTTTCTAGTTTTCCCAGCAACTTTTTTCAAATAGTGAATTCTTATTCCAGAAGCTGGATTCTTTGGGTTTATCAAACAATAGATTACTAGAGTCATTGATTACTGTGTCTTGTGTGTTTAACCTGTTCCACTGATCCCTCACTCTTATTTCTTAACCAGTAGCAAATGGTTTTGATAACTGCTGCTTTATAATAAGAGTTTTAGGCCTGGTACTGCTTGGTCACTGTCCTATGCATTAATTTTTCCATTAATATTTTTGATATTCTTTTTTTTAAAGAACTTTTAATTGCCAGAACCCAGGCCAGGGTAATTTTTTACAGTATTATCCCTTGCATTCACTTCTGTTCCGATTTTTCCCCTCCTTCCCTCCACCCCCTCCCCCAGATGGCAAGCGGTCCTATACATGTTAAAGAGGTTACAGTAGATCTTAGATACAATATATGTGTGCAGAACCGAACAGTTCTCTTGTTGCTCAGGGAGAATTAGAGTCAGAAGGTATAAATAACCCGGGAGGAAAAACAAAAATGCAAGCAGTTTACATTCATTTCCTAGTGTTCTTTCTTTGGGTGTAGCTGCTTCTGTCCATCCTTGATCAACTGAAACTGAGTTAGATCTTCTCTTTGTCAAAGAAATCCACTTCAGTCAGAATACATCCTCATACAGTATCGTTGTTGAGATATATAATGATCTCCTGGTTCTGCTCATTTCACTTAGTATCAGTTCATGTAAGTCTCGCCAATCCTCTCTGTATTCATCCTGCTGATCATTTCTTACAGAACAATAATATTCCATAACATTCATATATCACAATTTACTCAACCATTCTCCAATTGATAGGCATCCATTCATTTTCCAGCTTCTAGCCATTACAAACCGGGCTGCCACAAACATTTTGGCACATACAGGTCCCTTTCCCTTCTTTAGTATCTCTTTGGGGTATAAGCCCAGTAGAAACACTGCTGGATCAAAGGATATTCACATTTTGATAACTTTTTGGGCATAGTTCCAAACTGCTCTCCAGAATGGCTGGATGTGTTCACAATTCCACAAACAATGTATCAATGTCCCCGTTTTCTCACATCCACTCCAACATTCCACATTATCTTTCCCTGTCAATTCTAGCCAATCTGACAGGTGTGTAATGGTATTTCAGAGTTGTCTTAATTTTCATTTCTCTGATTAATGATTTGGAGCATATTTTCATATGGCTAGAAATAGTTTTAATTTCTTCATCTGAGAATTGTCTGTTCATATCCTTTGACCATTTATCAATTGGAGATTGGCTTGATTTCTTATAAATTAGAGTCAATTCTCTATATATTTTGGAAATGAGGCCTTTATCAGAACCTTTGACTGTAAAAATGTTTTCCCAGTTTATTGTTTCCTTTCTAATCTTACCTGCATTAGTTTTGTTTGACATTCTTTGATATTATTAACTTTTTTCCAGATGAATTTTATTATTATTTTTCTACCTCTATAAAATAATTTTTGACAGTTTGATTGATATTGCATTGAATAAGTAAACTAATTTAGATAAAATTGTCATTTTTATTATATTAGCTCAGCCTACTCATGAGCAATTGATATTTTTCCAGTTGTTTAGATCTGACTTTATTTGTGTGAAGTGTTTTGTAATTGTGTCCATATAATTTCTGGGTTTGGCTTGGAAGGTAAACTCCCAAATATTTTATATTGTCTACAATTATTTTAAATGAGATCTTTCTTTCTATCTCTTGCTGCTGGACTTTGTTGGTAACATAGAAATTCTGATAATTTATGTGTTTTATTTTATATCCTGCAACTTTGCTAAAGCTACTAATTGTTTGAAGTAGCTTTTAAGATGATTCTCTAGAATTTTTTAAATATAATATCATATCATCTGGAAAGAGTGATATTTTTATTTCCTCATTTCCTATTCTAATTGCTTCAATTTATTTTTCTTCTCTTATGATAAAGCCAACATTTTTAGTTCAATACTGAATAATAGTGGTGATAATAAGCATCCTTGTTTTACCCATGAACTTACTGGAAATGTTTCTAGTTTATTCCTATTACACATAATACTTGCTGATGGTTTTAGATAGATGCTGGCTACCATTTCCAGAAAAAATAATCTATTTATTCCTATGCTCTCCAGTCTTTTTAATAGGAATGGTTGCTGTATTTTGTTAAAAGCTTTTTCTGCATCTATTGAGATAAACATATGATGTCCATTAGTTTTCTTACTCATATGGTCAATTATGCCAATAGTTTACCTGATATTGTACCAGCTCTGCATTCCTAGTATAAATTCCATTTGGTCATAATGCATTATCTTGATGATTAGTTATTATAATTATTTTAATAATATTTTATTTAAAATTTTTGCATTAAGATTCATTAAGGAGATGGATCTATAATTTTCTTTCTGTTTTGACTCTTCCTAATTTAGGAATCAACACCATGTTTGTGTCATAAAAGGAAATTGGCAAGAACTTCTTTTCCCTCTATTTTTCCTAATATTTTATATAATATTGGAATGAATTGTTCTTTAAATATTTGGTAGAAATGACTTGTAAATCCATCTGATCCTGAAAAGTTTTTCTTAGGGAATTCCCTGATGGCTTGGTCAATTTCTTTTTCTAAAATGGAGATATTTTATTCCTTTTTTGTCAATTTGGGTAACATATTTTTGAATGTGCATCCTTTGCAATTAGATTGTCAGATTTGTTGGCATACAATTGGAAAAAATAGCTCCTAATTGGTGCTTTAATTTCTTCTTCATTGGTGATAAGTTCACTCTTTTTATTTTTTATAATTGGTAATATGGTTTTCTTCTTTTATTTTTCTAATCAAATTAACCAAAGGCATTATATATTTTGTTATTCTCCTCTTATAAAACCAACTCTTTTATTTATTAGTTCAATAGTTTTCTTACAATTTTTTAAATCTCTTTGATTTTCAGAATTTCCAATTTAGTATTTAATTAGGGGTTTTAATTTTTTTCTAGATTTTTTAGTTGCATGCCCAATTCATTCATTTCACTTTTCTCTATTTTATTTATGAAAGGATTTAAAAATATAAAATTTCCCCTAATAATTTTGGTATATTAGCTCATTATTGTCATTCTCTTAGATGAAATTATCTATTGTTGATTTGTTGTTTGACCTCATTTTATAGGATTAGATTATTTGATTTCCCATTAATTTTTAGTCTATCTTTTCCTGGCTCTTTATTACATGCAATATTTATTGCTTCATAATCTGAAAAAATGTATTTAATATTTCTTCCATTCTGCTTTTAATTGTGAAGTTTTTTATGCCTTAGTATAGGTCAATTTTTGTGTAAATGCCATGTACTGCTGAGAAAAAGGTATATTTCTTTCTATCCTCATTCAATTTTCTCTATGTCTATTATATTTACATTTTCTAAGAGTCTATTGAACTCCCTAAATTCTTTTATTTTGTGGTTAGATTTATCTAATTCTGAGAGAGGGAGGTTGAGATCCTCCATTAATAGTTTTTCTATTTTTTTTTTCTTGTATTTCTTATTTAACTTCTCTAAGAATTTGGATACTGAACCACTTGGTGCATATCTATTTAGTATTGATATTACTTTATTGTCTATGTTAACAAGATGTAGCTTCTTTTCTTATGTCTTTTAATTAAATCTATTTTCGTTTCTATTTTTTCTGAGATGAGACTTGATACCCCTGCCTTTTATTTATTTATTTATTTTTGCTTTACCTGAAGCATAATATATTCTACTCTTTTTATCCTTACTTTGTTTATGTTTCAAATGTTTCCTGGAGACATATTGTAGGATTTTTAATTCAATTAGCTATTTACTTCCATTTTGGGGAGAATTCATTCCACATTTATGATTACCAGCTGTGTACTTTTCTCCATCCTATTTTCTCTCCTGTATATAGTTTTTTCTCTTTCCATCCTGTCTCTCCTCACAAGTGTTTTGTTTCTAACTACCCCCTTCCTCAACCTGCCTTCCCTTTCAGTACCCTTTCTCCCTTCTCTTATCCCTTTCTCTTATTATCTCTTCTATTTTCCTTTCTATCCAGTTCCTCCCTTTTCTTTTCCCTTTCTCCTTTTACTTCCCTATAAGTAATTTTCCATACCCAATTGAGCATGTATGCTATTCCCTATTTGAGCCCAAACTGATAAGATTAAGCTTAGACAATATTCAATCCTCTCCAGTTCATTCCTCTACTGCAAATAGGTCTTTTTCTTCGATGAATTTAATGATTCAATTTGGCTTCAATTTGCATCCAAAGTTCATCAGTTTTAGATCATTGTATTGGCAGCTAGGTGGAACAATGGATAGAATGCTGGGCCTGAAGTCAAGAAGACCTGAGTGCAAATCTAGCTTCAGAACCTGCATAAGTCACTTCACCCCATTTACCTTAGTTTCTTCATCTGTAAAATGAGCTGAAGAAGGAAATGGGAAACCACTCGGGTATCTTTGCCAAGAAAACCCCAAAAAGGGGTCATCAAGTAGCTGAATGAGAAGTAACTGAATGAGAAGCCAAGTCTTTCACAACTGATCATCATATAACATTGCTATTACTGGGCACAATGATCTCCCATTTCTTCTCACTTGTCTTTGCACCAGTTCCCCAAGATCTTGCCATGTTTTTCTGAAACCACTCTCATCATTTCCTATAACAAAATGGTATTCCATCACAATCATGTGCCACAGCTTGTCTAGTTATGTCCCAATTTATGGGCATCTCCTTGATTTCCAGTTCTTTCCCACCACAAAAAGAACTGCTATGAATATTTTTGTACACATAGGTCCTTTTTCTTTTATTTTGAATTCTTTGGGATATAGATCTCGTAGCGGTATTCCTGGGTTAAAGGAATTTTATGCATAGTTCCAATTTGCATTCCAAAATGAAGGGACCAATTCACAATTACATCAACCATTTATATCCAACCACTCACTTGGCCATTTTGCCAAAAGCCCCTTCCTTTCTGTTCCAGAGAGCACTGGCACTGGATTTGCACTGCTAAGATTTTCTCCTATTCAAAGTTGTTTTTTGTTTCCTGTGCAGATCATCAGAGCTGAGCAAATTCTTGACTGTTTCCTTGCTGAGGAGGAGGAGATTCTGCTTGAATTATAGTTGAAGGGAGGTTCTGAGAGCTGATAACAGAAAAGCCATGTGGAACTTGGCAAGTGGATGTTGGAATGTGAAAGAATAGTATAGCTAAGTTAAGTAATAATTTGGCAATATGGACTGTTATTGTTGTTATTTTTTTTCTGTAAGAAGGCTGTACCCTTTCTTCTCTTTTCATTGTGTTTAGATGTCTTTAATTGATACATTTCTTTAGTTCTGGGGTGGTGAAAATAGATCAAGACAATCATATATTCAGCTATTTTTGCCAGAGTTAGTCCTAACCAAAAGTACTTCTGGTTCCTATGTATTCTCTCACCCTTTCAAGAATCCTGATTTTCCTTCACAGATCAGCTAAGTTGCTACTTTCTCGGTGAAGCTTCCCCTGATTTATCTAGTTGTTGTACCCTTTACTTCCTCAAACTATCCAATATTAGATGGAGAAGGGGGTTATCAAGAAAACCCCTGGCCAATTTCACAAGTTTCATAATCAACTTGATGACATTGCAAAGCATAGACATTTCTCATAAGGTGTTATTTTATTTTTTAAAAATTATCACATGGAATTAGATATCTGTACTTGTCTCTTGCTGAGAGGATGAACAGAACTCCTCTAATTGGCCTCCAGTCATTGGGTTGCCTTGGCCCCAGGATGGGTTTTCATTGAGGAGCTATTCTCCTTGTGATCTCTAAGAATGAGCTGAGAACAACTTAGCCCTTAGGGACTCTCTATGAACACTTTTTCTTGAATTTTTAGCTTGGAATGTCAGAAGAGGATGTTTCTCATATTTCTGTCCCACTTCCAGCACCATTAGAGATTTATAGATTTACAGTGAAGCATATGATAGTAAATGTACTTTCTTTTTTCTTGAAAAGGGAATTCAAGAACTTGATTTCTAAAATCAAACTTCCTCTGTGGGGAAGGAATTTTATTTCCTGAGGCAGCATGATTCTGGAACAAAGCCTGTTGGCAGAGGAAGGAGATTTCCTGGGTAACACCAGCTTTCAGAATTGACTCACAGGTAATTCCCAGGACTAGTGTTCCCGAGTTCCACAGGTCAGACATTGGTCTTCTGGAAGGGAGACTTCCTTAAAAATATTTATCAGAGAAGAAAACCACCAAGAGGATCCTGTAGTTTAAAAACAAAGGCCATATTGTAATGAATCAGACAATCTGCACCTTACGATTCCTCCATTACATTGCTGTATATGATTTGTATGATGCATGGACATCTGAGGTTATTCAGTGTCAAATTTCTTCACCTTCTTTTTTGTGTCCAGTATTTGTTCAAGCAGGCCTATAAATACTTTGCTTCTGTAATAGATGAAATAAAAACTGTCAAGTTCCTTTTTGGGAAGGCATTTTCTAACCCATGTATAGGGAGACACACATGACAGGCCTAAGCTTTGTTTCAGAGATTTCCCTGCCTCCAAAATTTGGGGCAGCAAATATATAAAGAAAGTGACTCCTCTTTGGTTAGTTTCCAGAGTTCAAATTGGATCTGTGAGACTCAAGAATCCATATGGGGATAGAGCTTCTGGGTTATAGCTACTACATTACACATATAGTTTATGCTGTATCATCTCCCTTCTGTCCCCCTTTTCCCTTATAGAACGTATACTCTTAGCATTCTTTGACTCCCCAATACCCAGTACAGTGGTTTGACAATTTAAACAGAAGTTAAACTGAACTGTTGGAGCCAGTTATAATGAAAGAGGTATACTTTAAATTAATAGTAATTTTTGAGATATGTTTAAGACTACAGTGCCTTATTTTAGGCAGGAGGAACTTCCTAACTTAGAAAACATAAATTAGGGATGTTACATAAAGATAGCTTAGCTTTATAAAAGGATTAATTACTCAAAATTCCTTGAAACTGAATATCTTCGGAGAAAACCTTATCTAGTGATGTAACATATTTCTTTTTCCACTGGACTACCCAGAATAATGTAAAATATTTATTAAGCTATTCTTCTCCAAGAGGCAGGAGACTGTTTTAGCTAATCAAGAAGACAT
The DNA here is from genome assembly GCF_902635505.1 of Sarcophilus harrisii. Classification (NCBI taxonomy): domain Eukaryota; kingdom Metazoa; phylum Chordata; class Mammalia; order Dasyuromorphia; family Dasyuridae; genus Sarcophilus; species Sarcophilus harrisii. Next base: position 226,712,189 of record NC_045426.1, read on the forward strand.
CCACAGAGGTAGCAATATTTTGCTTTTAATTACAGTAGAGTGGTGAAACTCAAGAACGTATGGCAGCCCATACAGACATTACTAAAAGATTTTCTAACTTTGAGAATGCAATAAAAAAACTATACATATATAAGTAGGTAACTTGTAGAGAAATGACTTGTTATATATCTATTGAGTAAAATAAAATAGGGGCTATCATGAGAAATTTTTATCATGTTTTATGATATTATAAATATTTCAAGATAACCTTGATACTGGACTTGCAATCTTCCTTCTTTGAAGGAGCATATACCTCATCAAAGTCATGAAGAAAAGAGTTTCATTTTCAATGTTATCAATTAATAACTCTATGAGCTACCTCGCGAATAGAGTACTGAGCTTGGAATCAAGAATACTCACCTTCCTGAGTTGAAATATGGACTCAAGACTGCTACTAGTTGTGTGACTCTGGGAAAGTCACTTAATCTTGTTTGCCTTTATTGTCATCTGTACAATAAGTTGGAAAAGGAAATGGCAAACTACTAGTGAAAACACTAATGGGTAGCACAAAACATGACATATAATAAGAGCTTAATAAATGTTTGCAGACTGTCATCATTCCTATAGTCTTTGGGATTTGCTTAAGATTCAAAGAGGCTATGTGAATTGCCCTTGATCACACAACTGATAAAAATTATTAGAAGTCCCAACTTGTTTCAAGTTCATAAGACTATCCACTATACTATGCTATGTCTTGATAGAAATCGGCATATTCAGAATCTTGCACATTGTCTACTAAGTGCCAAAAGTAATAAATTCCTCATAAAAAAAAAAAAAGTCATCCCTATGTATTATTAGAGTTTGCAAATTCAGTATCATCAAATTTAGATTTGGAAGGGCTTGGATTAATTAATTTCAAAAATAAGAATAATGAAGTACAAAGAAGTTCATTTTCCTGAAATCAAAAGGATAGACCTAGGTCTAAGACTCATATTCCCTAATTTCAAGTCCATTGGTCTTTTCACTACACTATGGATACTTAAATTGAACTTTTTTTCCTCTTATATTAAAGCTCTTTAAGGCATGAACTACATATCTTTATTATGTATAAGTTTCGTTTAATGCCTGTCTTACTATTTCTTTTTTGTTTTTTAGCACACAGACACATTTAATACATTTAATTGGGTTTAGTATGATGGACATAATTTTTTGTTAACTAATAAATTCTGTTTTGAGAAAGCAGACATACATCAATGAGCAAAGCTTAAAATATATTCCTTCGAATAGTTAAATGAAACAGCACAAAAAAGTGATTATAACAAAATTCCTACAACTATACACTTCTATAGTTTTGCTGCTGTTTAATGTTTTATTTACATAGTTGTAGCTAATGTGTATATAATTTCTCTGGAATTGCTTTCTTTATTCCATTATTTTACGTAAGATTTTCTATAGGCCTTTGAATTTAAATTTTTAAAATTTATTATTTCTATTATTTAAAAAGCATTTTTTTCCCACTTATTTCCCAGGACATGTTTCTGTCAAACTTTTTGCTATTACAAATAATATTGCTAAGAATACTATTAAACATATTAGCATTTTTTAATGTGTCAACAACATGTTTGGAGGTATAAAACTAAGTAAGAGGATCACTCAAAAGTAATGAAAAATTCTACTACTTTTGTTGGCATAGTTATTTTAGTGATGAAAACAATAAACCAAACTATGAGAGCCATTCCAAAAACATAAAGCTCATTCCTAAACTATAGACCCACTTTCTGAAGCTCACAAAATCCACAGTTAATAACAAAAAAGAAATCTCTTTAGTAATATTTCTTTATAGTTTATGAGTATGATATTAATGTGAGGATAATTATCATACTGAAGTCACAAATTCAACTAGATATGGACTTGTTTTATTTTATTTAGCTTTAGATAAATTTTAATATGATTACATTCCATTTACCCCAGACAGAAATATTTCAAATGGAGAACTCTTGTTAAGAGTTGTGTTTTCTTCCCAAACTAAGAGCACTTTTGAAAACTTAAAATGGCAGAATGACTATGGTCATTTCAGAGTTTCTATGGGAAAATTTGCACACTTTCTTACCATAAAATGAGTACATTCCAATGCAGTTTTAAATTAACCTATCCTGATAAAAATTAACAATAGAGTTTGTTTCACTGTGTTATTTAATTCTCATATATAGAAGTACTACAAAGCAATGAGACTGATTTTCATAAGCACTATGTAGTCACACTTCACATTGAAGTAAATAGAGATGATTAACATCAAGCCTTTAGATTTGTATTACAGCAATGTCTCAGAAGTGTTATACATAATTATTGACCCTCTAGACTTTACCACCTCTGCCCTGAAAGCATTTTCATCCTGCAAATGCCTCTTCTCTTGAGGTCATCCCCCTCTTTTCATTGATGAGCTCCTTACTGAAACCTCCATTTGAGGAAATGCCTGGTAAATTCCAAGTGAACCATAGTTCGCTCTCTCGTTCTACTTTTGATTCTCAGGAATTTTTACCATGCTTCTCTTCTCTTCTTCCCCCTGACCTCCACCCCAATCCTCCTTGAGTTTCTGAGTAGTCTTCATTTTAGAATATAATCCCCTTGAAGGCAGGGTATTGTCTTTCTTTAGTTGTTTTTCTTTTTACTTTTATTTGTATTTCCAGCACTTAGCACTTTCCTGGCATTGAGTAAGTACTTGACAAATGCTTTTTGATTTGATTTAACTATTCTCTGAGGTGGTATTATTATTCCTATTTTACAGAAGACAAAACTGAGGTTTGGAGAGTGACTTATAGTCATTTTAATCATAAATGTCAGAGTCAGGCTTAGAACCCCAGTGTTCTGGCCTTGAAATACAAAACATTCTTTTCAGTATGCCATTGTTTATCGCTAAGAGAAATCAGAGAAGAGAATGGAATCTGCAAATCAGGTCAGTGAATCTGATTGATTACTGGAAAAATTTTTATAATATATCATTATCATTATTATCAGAATATATTATTAAAATCACAGCTGGTTAATATGTGAGGAGGGGATCATGAAAAGCCATTATGGTTTTATTATGTATAAATCACACCAGAATAATCTTCCTCTCTCCTTTTTAGCAGAATCACTAGACTAAAGGATCTCAATATAACACTTTACAAAAATTCTACTGATACTATTATGGAAAGAGAGAAAATGTGAGCTAGCAATAATAGAATGAGGTAGATTAGGGTTTTTTTAAAATATGAAACAAAGTGCAGTCCCTAAATAGTTTAATCTTCACTTGGAAAGAGCTCTGGCAGAGGGAAAAATCTAAGTCTACAATGAAGTTCAGAAAATTGACTTCAGGAGTGCAAGACATAGAAATGGCTATATAAACCACATTATCTATTCTCCAGCTACCATCCTTACCACTTCCCAACAAGAAATTTCATGGACTCTGATAGATAAATTGATGATTCCCTTCTTGATCAAATCCAAACCAAACCACCTCCCTGATTTCCAGCTCCTCTTCTGTGTTGTCTTCTACTATGAGAATGAAGACTGCTTGAAGGAAAGGGCCATCTTGCTTGCTAGTATCTATGTCATCAGTGCTTAGCACAATTTCTACCATATAATAATGGAGCAGTCAGTCAATAAGCATTTATTAAGCAGCCACTACCAGCTAGGCATTTGCTAAGTGCTGGGGATACCCCCCCCCCAAAAAAAGGCAAAAGACAGTTCCTCAAGAACTGTTCACAATTTAATTAAATGCTTAATTTGTCCATCTAGATATAATTTAGTCTGAAAAACAGGCTTGTTTTTTTTTTTTTTTTTGGAGAACTTTATACTAAAGGAGTCAACAGTGGGAGATGAAAGCTAAGAAAGCTATTGAATCTTGGATTCCATTAAGGGACAAGGTCTAAGAATAGATGATCATTCTGGTCAACTCTACCCTAATTGGACTCCATTTGTTTTCAGTTAAAGGTGTCACATGTTAAGAAGGATACTGGTAAGCTGAAGAGCATCCAGAGAGCAAGAAAGATAGTGAAGGGCCTCATGTAGATGTGAAAAACTGTCTAAAGGGACTGTCTAAAGGGGATGGATATTTAGTATATTATAGACAACTACATGATAGCTACTTTCAATTAGCTAACGGGATGTTATTTGAAAGAGGAAAAAACTTTCTGTGCTTGGGTCCAGAATGTTACTTGTTTCAAAGAGACATTTTTAGAAGCAGAGAAAATTTTCTTTAAAACTATAGCTATTCAAAAGTAAAGTGGGATGCTTTGGGAGGTAGTGTGTTCCTATTCATGGGGCAAATGCTGAGAACATAGGTAGTTTTCTAAATTAGTTAAAAATTGATCAAAATTGAACAAAAGTGTTCAGCCTAATCATCCACATAGCAAAAACACTTGGATATAGAGCAAACACATAGTTAAATGGATGATCCATATGGCTTTGAGAAGAGACATACACAATACACATATACAAAAGTACATACCTACACACATAAATATAAATATAAATATATATATACATATATATATATAATATTTGTACAAATACAATATCTTGGACAATCCCTATAAAAAGACAATAAATGGGGAAAACAACAATTGAATTAGGAGGAGGAGGAGAAATGACCTTAAGTTGCTTCTTTTCCTTAAAAAAAAAAAGACCTATTTTTCAGTGATGTTACATCAGGATGAAGCCAGGTCTACAATTCTCCCAAGAATTAAAGTTATAGATTTTTCAAAAGGCAATGATCAGGTACAAGTTGGCAAGAATAGACTAAAACTTATTACCAGTGAAAAACTACAAAGGATAAATAATATAAAATATATTACTGAAGAAATGCTTAACTGGTAAAAAGAAATGGAATATTCATATAGTGTGAACAGAGAGTGAGAAATGGTATGATCACTGTGCTTCATTGCAATGGAAAGATTTAGAGGAAGATACTTAGTATGTTAAATAGATACCCTCTGAAGGATTTATGGGAGGACATAGACAAAGTGTAAATACAAGATGAAAAGGTATGGATGAAATCAGAGTCATCACAATATCATCATACTAAAAATGTTAGTGCTCCACAATAATGAAGTTGTTAAAAAAAATAATGAATTAAGGTTTTCCTAAGTACAGTGAGAAAAATGAGTTACTATATTCTTGGAGTTTAAAAGAGGGGGAAAAGGAGATAATATGATACTGATTTGATAAATAGTAAAGATTAAGAATTCTGAAGATGGACAAATGAGTTCAATCCTATTTATTTGATAGATAATCGATAAATGAAAAAGCAGCTATTAACTGTTTACTATGTATTGGACACTGTATTAATAACCACTGGGAAATATTAGGAAAAAATGAGGTTCCTTCAAGGAGCTTATATTTTAATGGAAGGAAACAATATATATTGAGGAATGGCTGCTAGGGAAGATTGTTAGTCCGGAGAGTCAAAAAAGATAGAGTTAATCCATAGGGCATTTGCCTGATTTCTCCTTACCTCAAACAATAGTAGTGGTGATGTGATTAAACTTTTCAGAGCAAGAGATAGAAAGCAGCATCAGGGAGAATAGTATGGACAGCAAAAGGAACAGAAGGTCTAGATTAAAAAGGGCATGATATGTGAATCATGGTTTGATCTGAGGACAATTGGATACAATAGGCTAGGCGAGTATGCATTTACTTACTCACTCATCAAGACAGCTTAGCTCCAGTGGGCTTTAAAGAGATGGAGAGACTTTTTTAAGCTCATGGTAAATATCTAGAAGTAGAGCCTGGGCTTTTTGATGACTAGTGAGGTGCTAGTTCCTATTATATTTTCCCTCCCTTTTTTCTTTTAGGCAAGGGTCTTTATAACAGAAAGCCTATTGCCCAATGAGATAGTACACTTAAAAATATCAAGTTTTTACCAATGTATTCCCATAAAATGTTTAATCCCCAAGAAGAAAAATAAAACTCAAGGATAGAGTTGAATTAAATATATTTTTCAGAAATAAATTCAATTCATCACATTTAGTATTTCCTCCCAACACAAATATTTATAGCTAACCTCTACTGGCTTTGTGATTCACTTGTATTTCTAGGCATCACACTATTTGCTAGGTGCACTTTCATGTGAATCATCTGATTCATTTTTTTTCCATAAAAATTTCTCATTTGACTTCCAAAGAGACATTTCAAGCCCTTCATTTCTTTTAGTGGATGTAGCAAGGGGTACTTTTTCACACAACATCTCTATTACTGCCAAGTCGGTGAATTTACTAAGACTGTCATCATTCTGCTCATTCAGTATGTCCCAGAAATCCCTTGGCCGCTGCTTTGCTTTTTCCATGGGCTTTGAAAGAGCTTTCCTTGGCAACTGTGTAGGATTGTTCCCGTGACTTTTAAACAGGTCATCAAGAATAGAAGTGTCACCAAGTAAGTCTACCACAGTGTTGTCTTCTAAAGTTTGGTTTTCTATTTTTTTGTTTTCAGATTTCAAAAGAGGTTCGCTTCTTGAACAGTCTGTTCTTGTAAAGTCCTGTTGGTCCTTAATAGTATTTACTAACATTCTCTTACAAGTTTCAGATTTACTGTTCAAGGAATTGGATACTGAAGTATCTTTGAATGCTTGGCTCTTTTTCCCATTGACAATTTCTTGGGTAAAACTACCGGGTTGTTCTTTAGGTTTTGCATTATTAGACAAAACTTCACCACAGGAATCATTATTTTGAAACTCAATTACTTTTTCTTTATGCCTTTTTGGATTGCAAATTTGTGTAGTCCTACTTGTAGAAACTTTAATTGCTAAAGGATCAGAATCTGACAAATTTTCTTTCACCAGGGATTTTTTCTTTCTCGATTTAGTAATATTTTCTCTTTTTTCATAGTCAGATTTAATCAATTCTGAATCAATATCTGCAAAAAATTCTTTTGCTTCTGGATATCTAGAAGTATAGAAATCTCTTAGCATTTTCTGGCGTTCTTCTGATGTGGCACTTGTTATATGTCCAGCAAATTCTTCCATAGAAGATGAACTGAAGAAGGAAGCCATTTCTTCAAACTGTTTCCTGTAGTAGTAATGAACAAATCAATGATTATTTTTCCTTTCTTTTTACTTTTAAAGGGATGTGATCTTTTCAATTTAATCCAAAAGATTTAAATTCTGCAATGAAGAGGTTTTTTATTGACAGAAGAATATCAAATGATGTCACAGCTATAGTGAAAGCATAACTTTCTCCTTATTGTCAATGAAAAATAGTGTTTACTCATTATATCATCATATTTTTTCAGTTGCTTGGTTTTTTGCTAGCAAATATTTCCAAAGAATTTTGTGCTTCCACCATGTAATTCACCACATCCATCAGGCAATTTTTGATCTGAGAATAATTTTCAGAAATTTTTACATATTTTAAAGCTATATTATATTTAAGTCTGTGGCAGCTAAGTGGCACAGTAGATAAGAGTACCAGATCTGGAGTCAGAAAGACTCCTTTCCCTGAATTCATATCTGCTCTTGGATATTTATTAGATGTATGACCATGGGCAAATTGCTTAACTATTTGCCTCAGTGTCCCCATCAGTAAAAATGAGATGAAATTGGCAAAACACTCCTGCATTTCTGCCAACAAAATCCCAAATGAGGTCACAAAAAATTGGACACAATTAATAATCACTGAACAACAACAAAAATTTCAGTCCTAAGAAATAAAATGATTAAAAGTACATAGGCACTAAGAGCTAATTTGGTCTCAATGAATAAAATGAAAAACATTTTGGGGAAACAATTTTAATTTTATCTCTTTCAAGTGCCACAAATGCACACTATTACTTTGACATATTTACTGACAACGCTAAATATGGGTCTTTAGGCAATCTACTGTTTATGTTATTTTTTTGTTTAATTTACCAAAATGAACTAAATTTTCCCAATCAACAATGCTACTAATGGGGGGTAAAAATTCCAAGAAAAACACATTTAAAATAGATTCTTGGGGCAGCTAGATGGTGCAATAGATTGAGCACCAGCGCTGAAATCAGGCAGATCTCAGACACTTAATACTTCCTTAATAGTATATAATCCTCAGACACTTAACAATAGCTGTGTGATGCTGGGCAAGTCATTTTACCCCAATTGCCTCAGCAAAAAAATGAAATAAAATTAGATTCTTAAAAATCATTGTAATAATAATAATATTATTATATATTAATAATTATATAATTATATAATATAATGAGACATATTCATATTTATATAACTTTTCATTTCAAATTACTATTTAATTCTGGGTATATAACCTTCCATGTGACACTCTTTTTTCTAAGAGGAGCGGGTTTTATAGTTTCCTTTTCTCTTGATTGCAATTCCAGTTACATTTTCATATTTATATAAACTTTTCCTTATTTATTTCTGGTCTCTATATCACAAAAGTTTCCAGTACACATGGAAGTATATCAGTATACTTGTCTAGGTTTCCTAAAACCCAGCTGCTGCTTTCCCCATGCTATCTCAATGGTTTGTATCTTTATCAGAATATTTAACAAGGCAGATGTCAGTTTCCAAATTTTCATTCTGGAAACTAGCAGTGCTCTAACTGGATATTCAAAGCAAGGAGGCGAATGAGGCCTTAAAAGGACCTATTTTTCATTTCACATCAAGCAAATGGAGATTAAAATTATTTTGTTTATTAATCATCTCCAAATCCATTTTCATGAATTTTCTAATAAGTATTTGTGCTTTTGAAGATTAAGTGATTAATTGGCAAGACTAAGTAGCAAGATTAAATGCTGATGTCTTTATTTATCCACAAACTTGGTATTCTCTCTACAGCTGCCAAATAAGTTTCATATTTACTATGCAAAAAAGATGACCGCAGCTATAACCTGATAGTTCTACTACCTCTAGAATAAGAAATGGTTTTAATGGTATTTTTTCTGAAAAAAAAAAAAAAAGCATATATGGTCATTGTATATGATACTGCATTCTACTGAATGAATTATGAAGAAGACTTTGGTTTCATTTTTGATTTCTATAATTAGACTTCTTAATCTTAAACTACATTTTTTAGTGACTAAATGAGCCTAGTTCTTCCAGGTTATTATTATGAAAGTATCTCAAGAGCCTCATTAAAAATAAATAAATAAATAAATAAAAAAGACTGAAGCTAGCCAATTCTAAAATAATAGGACATAAAGCTGGAAGGAATCTCAGGGTTATACTGTAGTCCAACAATCCAATTTAAACCCCTTCTTCAAGAAATGATAAAGATAGGTGATATTATTATCCTCATTTTATAATTAAAGAAACTGGGGCCAAGAGATCATCATATACTTCAACAACAATACTATATGGTGACCAGTTCTGATGGACCTGGCCATCCTCAGCAATGAGATCAACCAAATCAGTTCCAATGTAGCAGTATTGAACTGAACCAGCTATGCCCAGAGAAAGAACTCTGGGAGATGACTAAAAATCATTACATTGAATTCCCAATCCCTATATTTTTGCCCACCTGCATTTTGGATTTCCTTCACAGGCTAATTGTACAATATTTCAGAGTCTGATTCTTTTTGTACAGCAAAATAACGGTTTGGTCATGTATACTTATTGTGTATCTAATTTATATTTTAATATATTTAACATCTACTGGTCATCCTGCCATCTGGAGGAAAGGGTGGGGGGAAGAGGGGAGAAATTGGAACAAGAGGTTTGGCAATTATTAATGCTGTAAAGTTACCCATACATATAACCTGTAAATAAAAGGCTATTAAATAAAAATAAATAAATAAATAAAAAATAAAAATGCAAATACAAAAAAAAAAAAAAAAAAAAAGAAAAAGAAAAAAAAGAAATTGGGGCAGGCAGAGGTTTTGTGCTTTTCCACAGTTACATAATTTACTAGCTACATTGAGGACTTCCTGACTTCTGACCCAGTATTTCTTCTAAGTAACAGGTATTTATTTCTTGAGGAACAAATGGAAATGGAAGGGCAAACTCTTACTGCGGATAATATTTTAAAGTGGTTCTGAACTCCAAGACCCAGGGCTGAAGGGTTGAAAATTTTTATTTTCCTTTGAGCACAAGTTTCAAACATGTAGCATTCCAGAGTGCTGCCTGAATGAGATTAAAACATATTTGGAAAATATTTAATAAAATAAATAAAAACACAATAAAACATAAATATTAGCAGCCTGTGGCATGGTACAATGGGTAAAGCATTGGGCATAGAATCAGGAAGACTCATTTTGAGTTCATATCTGACCTCAGGCACTTACTGTGTGTCCTTGGACAAGTCACTAATCTTGTTTACTTCAGTTTCCTCATTTGTAAAATGGGTTGGAGAAAGAAATGGTAAACAACTCCAGAGTTGTTGCTAATAAAATCTCAAATGGGGTCACACAGAGTTGAACATGACTAAAATGACTCAATAAGAAATTGTTGTCTATAGATTAGTGACCCTTGTTTCTATTTGGGTTTGACTCCAATACCTTAGAAGTTAGTTAAACATACAATCACCATTCATTGTCAATTACTTCCTACTAATGACTTTGATAATATCCAAAAGGCCAGCTCCAAATTAATTTATGAGTAATGGTGCTAGAGAGATATGGACTTTCAAATCTGTCTTTAATCTATAAAACTATCTGCAGTGCTAATAAACAATTTGTTCACATTTGGATCTATTCTACTTAGAACATTAATTTTTAGATCTATTTTAATTTAGAAAAAAAAACTACATCATTCTCAAATAAGATTCCAGATATGGACAAACCTCAAAGAATCTGTACTTTTGACAAAAAATTCTAGATTACTTGACTGGATTACTCACACATTGTTTTTTTCAGTGTTCAATTCCACTTTTAGCAACTGACCTTCGGATTCCTTTTGGAGTTTCTCCCATTATAAAGGTGATTTGGTCTGTGTGGTAAACTTCCTTCTTTTTATAAATCACAGGATTTGTAATGTAAAGGGGAAGCAAGTGGTTTTCTTCACTTGGCTGCTGTCCTTTGTTAAGAATCTTGGTGTATGGATCTTTCTTTTTCCTTTCATATGTCTAAAACAAGAAAAGATACAAATGTCTAAAGAAAGCACATTACATCTTTTTTTTTTTTTAACTTTTATTTTTCATGGAAGAATTGGAAAAGGGTTTGATGCGATTTAATTTTTTAAAAAGAACAAGGAAGAAACTTCCACAACAGAAAGTTTTAAAAGTTGCTCATGGGGCATATTTTTCAAAAGAAAAATGGGGACTTTGACACTCCATTAAAAAAAAATCATAAATCGAATTCTCTTGCAAAATTTAAAATAAGCATTTCATATTTATACAACCAAATAAATCAATAAACAATTATCTAATGTGACATCATCTTCATATAGTAGGTGAGTTGGTAGAATAATTTTTTTACTTTTTCAGCACCCGTTGTGTTTAAAAAATTTGTTAGTGATTCAGAGAAGACAATGACAGTCAGCTAGAATTTTGGGTCATATTTATTTTATGAAGAAACAGAATGGTTTTGAGAGTAGAGAGCTAGACTTGAGATCAAGAACATCTGGGTTCTAGTTCTCTCTGACACATAATTTACTGGGAAAATCACTTAATCTCTCATTGTTAAAAGCAAGTCTCTATAACTATATGATACAAAGTAGGTGCCAGTTTCCCAGTAAATTATGTGTCAGGGAGAACTAGAACCCAGATGTTCTTGATCTCAAGTAGTACATCAGTAGGAGCTCCCAATACCAATGAAATCTCGTTTGGTCCAAAATGCAAAATAAATAACAACAGAAATATTCCATTCTAACTGTTAAGAACCATTTTCTAAAACTATGTGATACTGTCTAAGAAGAAAACAAATAAGAAACTTATTACTATCATTTTCTACTTGAGAAACAAGGAGTCAATGTTCAACTTGCATATGAGAAAATTATTTTTCTTTTGGATTTTTATTAGCCAATGGAATAAAATAAGCAAATTATTGTTGTTTTTAAGTGAACGCTTCCAGAAGAAAGAAAGAAAATTCCAATTACTGCACATAAGAACTTTTTTTTTATGACTATGGTCAGTGAACTGTATATTTCATAACAACTAAAGTAGATAATGAGATAGTTTTAAGTAGAAATGTTTAAGTAGTAGAAAGTAGCATTTACTTTAAGATGGCAGACTGAACTCTTTGTAAGACATTTCTCTTCATAACAGTGTCAGATTTCCCAATTTTCAATACCATACTAAATCTGGTCAAATTAAGCATCCTCTTTAAAAGCTATTATTAAACAGAAAGACAAAGGGGCAGGATGGTCATAGTGAACAAGCAAGTATCAGTTTGTGATACTTGTGATATTTCTAAAAAATGTAGAATGTACTGTTCTCATAATATTTGCCCTTAGCTAAAAAATATCTTAAATTATTATCTTATATGAAAGAAAGTGTTTGATCTTTTAAAATAAATAAAATAAAAAATAAAGGAATTTGTACCCTGATGGTTGATGCCCTGATAGAAAAAAAAAAAAAATGAATGCAAGTTGAATAAACATTAAAAGCTCACAATAAGGAGTCATGAAAACTTGTGATCTGAAATAAAAACCCAGAAATGATTAGCCAATACTGAAGAAAAGACTGGGAATGCTGACATATGAGTATAGATGGAAAAAAGAAAAGAACCAAAAATAATTAAAAATAAAAATAAAAGTACTCTATTCATCTACAAGGTCTTTCTGACCTTGGAAAATATCACAAAGTTTATGCTTTAAATATGTAAATTTTCTTTCAATTCCTTCTCTAAATTGTTCAGTATAAACAGGCTTTCTTAACTAGGACTAACAGACATATAGATCTTCTCTCTCTCTGTCAAATCCTCCTGTTCATAGCCAGAAGTTATTGTCCAATGATTTAGGAATAATCAGAGCTGCAAATGAAGCTGGGGACAAGTGTTAGGTGATGAAAAGATGGTGAGGTCCTTTCAATTAGAGCAATCTGGCAGTGTATAGTAAAAGTCACAAAAATAATTATACTGCCTGACCAAATAATTTCATTGTTGGAAATAACATGCTGAAAATTATTTTTTTAAAAAATAAGTTATTCATACAAAAACATCCACAACAGCAACAGGTTATAATTTTTTTAAAATGGAAATAATTTAAATGTTCAACAAGAATGGTGCAGTTAAAATAAATTGTGGTACATCATTATAATGGAAACCTATAATATAATTAAGAACTACAGGTTTGAGGCATACAAAGAAATCAGAAAAAATTGAGAAGAAATGAGTATTTTTTGATGATTTATAAGTTTAATATGACTCAACAGCATAATAATAAGACCTTGAACTGTATAACTAAGAGGGAGGGTCATAGCTTCCAGGAATAAAGAGAGGATATTCCCTTAGTACTCTGCTCTGGCAAGAACACATCCAGTATACTGTATTCAGTTCTGGGCACCAGATACGTTGATAAAATATTGAGAAGCTGGAAAAAAACCTGAGGAAAGCAATTAGTATGATGAAGGATTTTGAGACCATGATATATGAGGACTGGCTGAAGAAACTAAAGATGTTTAGCTTATAGATGTAAAGACTCCAAAAGATCATGATAGCTGTCTTCAAGTATTTCAAAGTCTGTCATCTGGAAAAGGGATTAAATTTGCTCCATTTGGCTCCAGTGACCAGAACCAGGAGCAATGAGCAGAAGTTGCAAAGACAAATTTAGTTGTGATGTCTGACAATAAGAGCTGTCTAAAATTTGAAATGACTTCCTTAAGAAGTGATGGGTTCTCACTTAATGGAGAATGATCACTTGCCAAATAAGTATTTAACAGTGGGGATTTCTTTCATGTATGGGATACATAAATGATGCAATGGATAGAGTGTTAGCTATGGAGTCAGAAGACTTATTTTTGGGAGTTCAAATCTGACCTCAAACATTTGCTAGCTGTGTAATGCTAAGCAAGTCACTTATCCTCAGTTTCCTCATTTGTAAAATGAAGTGGAGAAGAAAAGAATCAACCATTTCAGTATCTCTGCCAAGAAAAGGAGTTGTATACTAGTGAAAAAAACTCAACAACAGCAACAATGAGCTGGACTAGACAGCTACTAAACTTCCTTCTGTGATTCTATAATTCAACATACAAAAAATGGCATATTTAAAATGCTTACTATGTATGTGTCAAGCACTGTACTAAGCAATGGAGAAACACAGAAAACCAAAAGCCCCTCTGGAGCAATTACTGTTGAAATCAGCTTGGATGAATGGCCATTGGTTGGAGCTGGGAAGAAGAAAGGGACATTACTATTCATTAGGGATGGGGAAGTGGAAGAGTAGTGATGATGGTGGCAGTGGTTTGACCCACCTAGCCAATATCACTGGATTTGGCCTGAAATCAGAGTCCTAAGTTTAAATCCAGATTCCGTCTTCAGTGTAACAATTCCTTTAACTTCTTTCAGCTCCAATAACTTTTATCAGTAAGATTAGAAATAGAAGAGGTGATCTCTTAAGATCTTTTGTAGCTTCACTTGACTGAATTAAGATACTTGAAAACTACTGAATATGGAAGAAAAGGAGAGGGAAGAGTTAAAGATGATTCTGATATCGTGAACCTGGGTGACTAGAAGGTTAGTTGAGACCTCAACAAAAATAGAAAAGGTTACTAGAGAGGCAAGTTTAAAGTAAAAGATAATGAGTTCCTTTTTGGACATAGAATCATGGATTTTAGAGCTCTAAGTTATAAATTCCTAACCTTACATAAAAATGAGATCCAGTAAGACTGATTTGCCCAAAAACCAATTTGTTAAATTCATGTTGAATGTGAGATGCCAAAGGAACAATGAGGTTATGCTATGTTGGCACAAAACAGTGACTCAGATCTGGAGCCAGGAAGAGATTAGGGATGGGTACATAGATTTGGGAGTCATACGTATGAAAAGGAATACATAGTAGCTGATAGAAACCCCAAAGGAGTATAAAGAAAATAGACCATTGCCCTCTATATAGGAAATGTTTGTTTAGAGAATGGAGGATGAATGATTGTCTTTTTAATCTTCTTCAATAGAAGAATAAGTCATACAGGCATAAGGAAAAAACAGTCAGAGAAGCCTAGTGAGGAGAGATTGTCTATGAAGATTGTGATGAACATTATCCAAAAGGGAAGAAAATTAATGTTCACAAAGCAACATGTTGATTATTAACTACATATCCTATGTAGCAAGATATTAAAAAGAAAATGCCCTGAATAAAAAAAGACAAGAAACATATGATCACAGGAAAGACATATTTCCCATTTTAAATTAATTAACTGATTAGCAAATTGGTCATTTTTTAACCTCAGTAGTTATCAATTAGTTTACCATGGTCTGAAAACCTCTAATGAAGCAGATAAAATGAGTTTCTAAAATTGTAGAATTGAGGACCAAAATTTAAACCTGACAGAAGTAAAGATACCATTTGATAAACTATCTCTAAAAGTCAGCCAATGGAATTCTACATTTTAACTACAATGCCTATGTCATTATCTTGTTTTGGCATTGGTACTCTCCTGGGCACCTATCCTAATCTGATATACTAACAACTAAAAATTAGTTATCTGGAGAGATAGCCAAAAAGGCAGGTGTATTTTTTTAAATTTTTTTTTTGGTCCAAACTGTCCTTTTTTACCCTGCTTCCTTACTTCTAATTCAGCAAATATTTATTAAGTGCTTATATTTTACAATATTTGTCATTTGAATGTGAGACTGCCAACTTCTTGTATTCTGCTTGTCACTCATTTTTTTCTTCATTACAGGGCCTAAACGTTTTATAATTCCTAATTATATTATCTAAGGGATTATTTTTAGAGCTTTATACATGCTATTTATATTATACATTCTGGAGTCAAGATATGTGATAAACATAATTACTATGTGCCAGCTACTGTACTGGGTACTAGAATGTAAAACCAAAATCAGAAAAAACTTTCAGCTTTCAAGAAACCTATCTATACAATTTGGAACTATGCTCAAAAATTTATCAAACTGTGCATACCCTTTGATCCAGCAGTGTTACTACTGGGTTAATATCCCAAAGAGATCATAAAGAAGGGAAAGGGACCTGTATGTGCACGAATTTTGTGGCAGCCCTCTCTGTAGTGGCTAGAAACTGGAAACTGAGTGGATGCCCATCAGTTGGAGAATGGCTGAATAAATTGTGGTATATGAATATTATGGAATATTATTGTTCTGTAAGAAATGACCAGCAGGATGATTTCAGAAAGGCCTGGAGACACTTACACGAACTGATGCTGAGTGAAATGAGCAGGACCAGGAGATCATTATATACTTCAACAACAATACTATATGATGACCAATTCTGATGGACCTGGCCATCCTCAGCAATGAGATCAACCAAATCAGTTCCAGTGGAGCAGTAATAAACTGAACCAGCTACGCCCAGAGAAAGAACTTTGGGAAATGACTAAGAACCATTACATTGAATTCCCAATCCCTATATTTTTGCCCACCTGCATTTTGGATTTCCTTCACAGGCTAATTGTACAATATTTCAGAGTCTGATTCTTTCTGTACAGCAAAATAACGGTTTGGTCATGTAAAAAAAAAAAAAAGAAACCTATCTATATTGAACTCAGGGAAACATATACACAGTTAAGGAAATACTACATATATATATATATATATATATATATATATATATATATTTATATATATATATATATATAAAATCTAAAAAGCAATTTTGATAGAAAGAACATTAATAAAATGGGGGATCAAGAATGGCTTCACATATTCTGTTTTCTTTTTTCATGACAATTTCATTGAGATTTTCAAACCAAACTTTTCAGTCTGGGGACTACTTTTGAGCAGAACAACTGTCATAAGAGAATGGTATAGCCTAGTTTAAGCTTTTTCTCACTGTTTTTAATTCTCACTCTATTTTGTTTTTGTTTTACACAAAATTTTAGAACT
The DNA here is from genome assembly GCF_902635505.1 of Sarcophilus harrisii. Taxonomy (NCBI): domain Eukaryota; kingdom Metazoa; phylum Chordata; class Mammalia; order Dasyuromorphia; family Dasyuridae; genus Sarcophilus; species Sarcophilus harrisii. The sequence goes on from NC_045426.1 coordinate 226,729,088, forward strand.
TAGAGTTAGGAAAGACATTATAAATTACTTAAATAAACCTCCCCCACAAAGCAGAAAACCTTCTCATAAGCATTCCTAAGAGATGGTTATCCAAACAGTTTGGAGTAACACTAGTAATAGGGAAATTATTACCTTATGATGGGTTCATTCCATTATTAAATGGTTCTAATTGCTAGAACATTCTCCTGATGTTCAATTGAAATTTGTCTCCTTATTACTTCTAATACTGGATATAATTCTACTTTCTGGGGAAAAAAGGGTTCTTTTTAGCAGAAAATTGTGATTATCTCTTTTACATAAGAGAGTTTCTTCAATATTTGAAAACAGTTGTACTGTCTATCTTTGAGAGAGAATGTGTATATGTATGTATTTCCCCCCATACCCTACTTTTTCCTAATTTCAATTAAGTCTTCTCTTTAAACAGAAGGGCATGTTGCTCCTTTTTCTGGAGGAAAAAAATGTATAAAAAGAAATATACTCTTAGTCTAGACTGAAGACATCTTCTCTGGATTTTCAAAGGAATACATCTCTGATATTACACTGCTAAGTTAACATTTTCGCTGGATTCAAGATATGAAATTCTGGCATCAGCACTGCTTGCTTCAGTTAATTCATCTGTAAAATGATAGGGTTGGAGAAGATGGTTCTTTCCAGATCTTAAATTACAATTCCTCAGAAATGTATCAATTTCATACATCTTACAATATTTGTCATTTGAACGTGAGACTGCCAACTTTTTATATTCTGCTTGTCACTCTCTTTTTTTCTTCATTACAGGGCCTAAACTTTTTATAATCCCTAATTATATTATCTAAAAGATTATTTTTAGAGCTTTATACATGCTAGTTATATTGTACATTATGGAGTCAAGATAGTGATAAACATAATTTAAAAATAAATCTAATGGCAGCATTCTTCTTCAATGTTATGTATGATTAGAAGTGGAAAAACAAATAAATTACTTTTTCTTGATTAAATGTGGCCCCATATCAAACAAAAACTTATTTGATACATCCTGAATCAATCTCAATCTCTCTCTCTCTCTCCCCCTCCCCCCTTTTTAGTCATAGTCTTTCCTGAACCTGGTCCTTTATCGCTAACTACCTATTATGGCATTTTGAACCAGATGCCTCTTAAACATCTTAAAGCCAAAATGTCCAAAGCAAAACTCATCTTTTCCCCAAAGTCAATGCTCTTCTGAACTTTTTTATTGATATAATTAAAAGTAAACTAGGTGAAATTGTAAAGTTTCCAAAGCACCTTTTTTATTCTTTGTTCTATTCTTTTTCCTTAGGATTTTTTGCTCTTTCTACCCAATTCCACAGAGAAGGATCTAAAATTTGTACTTGTGGATTAACTACATTTTATTGTTACATTTTAGTAAACTGAGTACAGAGAAATAAGGAATGTGCTGAATATGGAACCAGTTAGATCTAGTTTTAAATCCTGCCTCTTACCCTTCAAAATTGTTTTTGTTGCTATTTCATCATTTCAGTCTTGTCCAACTTTTCAAGACCCCATTTGGGATTCTCCTGGCAAATATACTTGAAATGGTTTGCCATTTCCTCCTTCATATCATTTTACAGAAGAGGAACTAAGGCAAACAGGGTTTGGTGATTTGCTCAGGATTATAGGGATAGGAAGTGTCTGACACTGGATTTGAATTCAGGAAAATGAGTCTTCCTGTCTTTCAGATCTAGCATTCTAGTCACTGCCACATAGCTATTGTTTTTTATCATGTATTTTGACAAAAAATATACTCTTTGAATTTATGATGGCTCACATCAATGATTTCAGGTATAAATGTTTAAATTAGCGTGGTTAAAAACCTCTAATGGAAGTCTTGGTGTTTAAAATTATAAAATGACAAATAGCTATACTTAATATTAAAGATATACCCTCTATTTCCTATGAAATAGATCTCTGATACATGTTATCATAAAATGAATGGCAAATAAAACTCCTTACACTAGCCTAATCATGTCAATTTCTGCATAGATTTTTTAAAGTTACTAAATGTTCCTTCATTTTCCTTTCATTAAACACTGAAGCATGAGAGACAGCAGCACTATTGTTTACACATCTGTTTAAACAAAAGATTAAAAAAAAATTCCTTCTTTGGGAAAAGGCCAAATCTTGTAAATACACAGAAAGTCATAAACTTGCTTGTCTTTGCAAAGCTAGGAATCTGAATTACTGTAAAAACATATGGCTCACTGTAAATAAATTAATATAAATACATCAGTGTTTCTAAAATAACAAAAAAGTATGTGTATAGATATGTATGTTTTAAGGGTTCTTATCAACTTTTCAAATTAATCAGTTAAGGTTTCTGCCTAGAAATAGAAAAAATTATTGTAAACAAAAATTTACAATTCACAAAAATCTAAGACAAACATGAGTTACTCCTTAAATTGTCTTAACTCACCCTGCTGGGCAAAAGCCAACTGGTTATAGGACCTACCACAAACATACACACTAATGTCACATATTTTACATAATAGGGAATTTTTAAAGATATTCAAAACTGAAAGAAAAAACGGACTCACATCCAACAATTTTTCTAGATAAAAGTTTGTATTTTAGGGTCCAGTTGTTTCCTTGGAAAGGATACTTATAAAGAAAATACAAATGTTTTAAATGCTTTTCTTTTTAAGCAGGCTTATCTTTGTAGAAAGGTTAATATGCATAGTGAAGAGATGAAACAAATTCTATTACATTCTTTGTTTTTTTCCTCCATTTCACTTAATGCCACAAAAAGGTAATGAAATATGTGCTCTCAGTCTCAAGCATGCTCTCATTAAGCAGTTCTGCTGAACTGTTTTTGGACTGCTCTACTGATAATATATTTTGTAAGGATTTTTTTTTTTGTGTGTGTGTGGGGGAGGGCCACTGGGGGAAATATCTGTTGCATCAAAACAAAATATATCAATTCTCTCAAGACTTGGGAGCTGAGGGAGAGGTGATGAAATGGGTAGGTCCTGGAATGAAATCTTTTTGTCTACACTTGAAAGTATTTTCTGAGATCATTTAATAAATTAGTCTTAACCTCATAGAAAAAGGTCTATGGAAGTGAAGGAAATTCAGAAATATTTAGTCTTTTTCTCCACAAAAGTAAAGTATATAGATTTCTAGCTATGGCAACATGAAAAGTGGTTGAAGAATACAATTTTCTCAAACACACTAACAACAACAAACTAATAAACAGAACAACTCAAGAAGAACAAAAAGAAATAACAAGTTCCTCCATCCAATCTGGAACCACACAAGAAGAAAGAAAGAAATCTTTAGGCACTGGGAATAGAGATGTATCAGAGAAGGTAGAGTTGGTAATTTGGTAATGGGCCTGCAGTCTTCAAGAGCTTTCAGCCAGAATACTCTGGGGAGACTGGAAGCTAGCCTAAGCTTTCTCAAATGGGTCTGGATGTAAGAAAGCAGTATAAAGGAAGATATTCTAGGTGGTCAGAAGCCAGCCGGAACTCCAGTTATGAGGCCTAAAGCCAATTTCAGCCCTAGCTTATCAGAACAAGAGGAAAATTCTCAGTCATCACCCATAGGTCACCACACAGGGAGAGAGAGTTAGGCTGCTTACTTCTTATAGCACTGGAAGACACCAAAAGAGATAGGGTCAGCTTCACAACTGAGAACACAGTCAGAAGTCTGAGATCAACACAATCTCCAAAATGGTGCTGGTGTTCAACAGTGCCATAAAATGGGAAGGAACCATCTCCTAACTAGAGATTCTGCAAAAAGAAAAGGATACCTATTAATTGGAATGGATGAGAAGATTATAGTATAAAAATATAATGGAAAATTACTGTATTATAAAAAACGACCAAAAGAATGCCTTTCCTGATCTTCCTTAAATCTTAACTGAGTCTTCCCTCTGTTGATTACTTCCAATTTATCCTCTTCATAGATTGTTTTTACAGTTGTTTGCATGTTGTCTCCTTTGTTAGACTATGAGTTCCCTGAGAAAAGTCATTTACCTTTCTTTGTATCCCTGGTGCCTGGTACAAAGCTTGACACACAGGGTGCATTCAATGACTGTTTATTGCCTGATTTAATTGACTCAGAGAAACCTGAGAAAACTTAGGCAAACTGATGCAAAATGACATGAGCAGAAGCTGAAGAAATATTTATACAAGAAGAACACTGTAGAGAAAAAACAATTTTGAAGGACTTAAGATCTCTGATAAATACAGAGACCCTGAATGATTCCAGAAGACCCAAGAGAGATCATTCCCCTAATTTCAGCAGAGAGATGATAGATTAGAGGTATGTCAAGAAAAAAAATCCATCTATCCCATGTGTGACTGGGTTAGTTTTCCTGAAAAGTTAATGAGAATTAACTGGTTTAGAAAGTCTCTTAAAATACAAAAGCCAGGTATTGTTATTCAGCCTTGGCATACACTTCTGACTAGTAAATTAATCTGGAAAACAGGGAGATAGGGAAGCTATGATGAATTAAATTAATGTTGTGCCCATGCTAAGATAAATTTTTTTTCCTGTAAAGTACTATAAACTTATGTGTTTTATTTGGTCCAGTTCCAATGCTTTTTTGTATTTTGGAGGAATTATTAATTTGATATATTTATAATTTTAAAAATTAAATCATTAATTCATCAGTTTTCTATTCTGCTAATATAAAAGTTCAGGGAAAAATCCCTACTTTGACTTTAAGTTTAAAAATCCTATGCTGCTGTAATTATTCTATCAAACTATGTGAACCCCTAAACTGATCTGAATCAATACAAACCTAGAATAAAGTGATGAATAAAACATGCAATTTCAAATACAGCCAATACATAGATCTGTTTTGACTATACTCATTTGTTATAAAAGAGAACTTTTCTTTTTGAAAGAAGGAAGAGTGAGGGCAAAAGTGAGGTAATAATAGTGATGTAATGAAAATAACAAAAGAAGCCTATCAATGAAAGATTATACACAAAGGAGAGAAGAAAAAAGTTCAGAAGAGGAAACAGATAGGTAGAGTAGTATTAGTATTAAAAATATAAAATTTGATACATATTTTTAAATAGTGGGATTAAGAGATTTATGCTTTACATACATGCCTTTTTCTGTGCTACATATCTTGAAATATTTGATATTTGTTAAGTTCATAACTCTGAAACTATTTTAATAAGAAAAATGAAATAAAATAAATAAAAGAAAGCCAACTATAACACGTGACTGACATACTAGATGAAAAAAAAGTACATATATATAAAACCTTTTGTGGCAGTCACAATATGTTGTTGAATCCATAAACACTGGATTGATTCCAGCATAAAATTGATCATCATTACTGAGGATTTAAATAATAAGAAGTGAAAATTACTAATATATTATTTGGCAAAATATTGGTAGCTAATAAAAAGGAAGTTAGAATCCTTTGCTAATTTGCTTAGAACTGATAAAAATAAACAATAGAAAGAATACTGGGATATAATTGGTCCTGCTCTTAAGTATAATAAAGAAAAAAAAAAGACAATATGTAGAAAAGAATAATACAAGGGGAAAATAATGACAGAGAAGAAATCTGGGCACTAGCTCTAATTTTGGGACTGACTTATCCTATGTCCTTGTCAGTTCATCTCTGGATTTCAATTTTTTTATCTATAAAATAAGGGTTTGGGTAGAGGGGAAATTGGACCAGATCACTTCTCAGGTTCCTTCCAAGTTATTATTTTTTGGACTGGACTTGTAATTTCATTAGGATAGGAAGATCTCAGTAAGTTTATGCATTAGGATCATTTGTCTTAAAAATATTTGCTAAGATTCACTTGTAAATAACTCTAATCCTGGGGTTATTTGAGGTGGGGTTAGGGGGAGAAGGGAGTGTTTTTATTTGTGTTTTATTGCCAAGCAATCATTTATGATCTTGCTCAATTTCAGAGTCCAAGTTATTTTCTTCCCAAGTTTATAGTTTATATTTTTACAAACATTCATAAATTTCACTTAAGTTTTCAGTTTCAATGCCATTTAATAACTTAGTATAGTAGTTGCTAATAATTTTCATTTTTTCCCTTTGTATTTGTTCTGAATCCCCTCTTATTTTTATTTTATTTTGGTAATTTGATTTTCTTCTTCTTACTTCTCTTTCTCCGAATCAAATCAGTTATTTGTATACTCTTATTAATCTTTTAATATTTCATTCCTTTTATTAATTCATTTTTTATTTCTCAAATTTACTTTACATGCTTAAAATTGAATTCCATTTAATGTATTTTTAATTTTTTAAAAGTATCATATCGTTCTTTGATAACTCTCTATAACTGGGACAAACATGGTTCAGATTCACTAATCAGGAACTGATATTAAATAAAACAAGAAATATAGACTAACCGCACTGATGAATCTTGATATAAAAACAGTAAAAAATTGCTTTTTTTGTATTTGGGGGGAAATATTAATTTTATGTATTTATAATTTTAAAAATTGAATGATTAATTCATTATTTTTCTCTTTTGTTAATATAAAAATTCAGGGGAAAAATGCATCCCTACTTTGACTTTAATTTTAAAAACCCTATGCTGCTGTAATTATTCTACCAAACTATGTGAGAAAAGTTTCCAATTCCTAAATAATTGTAAAAATAACAAACAAATCTTAGATTAATATCTAGGTTTTTTTAACTTTATGCTTTATTAGTCTTTTTAAACTTTTTAAACATTTAACTTTTATTACTATGAAAGCACTAATATTAGGGATGCTTTAGTAATGTCAAACAAATTTTTTTTTATGTTGTCTCACTATTACCCTTCTCTTTCATATCATTTTTTATTTCTATGATTCAGTCTTAAACCTATCCATTATGGAGGTTTTATTTTTTTAAAAAAATCTATTTAGGACTGAATATTTTGTTCCTGTTTCTTTTATTGATTACAATAAAAGATCCTACTGGATTAAGATCTATAAAGATTTATAAGCTTTTATCCTTTTTTTTGCATTTGTTTTTAATATCACAGCATATGATCGAATTTTTCCTTATTGAAGAATGAGAAAGATGAATAAAATTCTCATCCAAAAATGTTTTTAAATAAGAAAATACTACTACTTCCTCCTCCATTCTGTTCAAGTCAGTACTTTTTTCTTGATTATATTTCTGCTCAATTTGAGAAGACCTTCCTGACAGAAAAAAGTTGGCTACTTACAATTACTACATTCTTTCTTGGCCTCTTCCTATTTTAGTAAGGTATAAGAATCTGGCTGACATGGTACTTGGTAAAATGAACTTAATATTTTTTCTTCATTTTATAATGCATTTCATGAGAATTAGATTTCTCAGCTTAATTTACACCTTAAAAGTATAATATAAATTACACCTTTACACCTAAAATGAATTAATGTGTTCATTAATATATGAACAAATATAATAATATGTTAATTATTCCCTTACCACAAATCATGATTACATTTCTTTTTTTTATGGACTTAAGTCCAAAATAGTCCTTACTTTAGTTCATGTGTTATATATATATAGTTGTGTGAATTTGGGAGGGTCACAACCTCTGATTACTCCAGTTTCTTGAACTGTAAAATGAAGATCATAATAACATCTACCTTAGATGATTGTTGTGAAGTCCAGATGAGGCAATATCTATAAAAGGTTACTAGAATTCCTGGTACATAGTAGTTACTGTTCCCTTCCCTCTTCCTTTTACTTCCTTCTAAATTCCCTTTAATATTTCATTGATTCTTTCCATATTTTTTTGGTTTTGCAATACTTATCAAATAAGCATCACTAAAACAAACATTAAAGGTTTACAGTCTGTGAGTACTGACTGTGGAAATGAAAAATGACCATGACTTTTTTCTTCATAGGACTTAGATTTTTATGATCATCTATATACAGATGTTTTCTAAATCTATATAGCTGGCCTTAGAACTCTCTCAAGCCTCACACCAACAACTCTCTGTTGGACATTGTGATCTGTAGGCACTAAAATTAATATGTTCAAAACATTTCCTTCAAAGCTATCCTCTTCTCAACTTTATTTCTATCAATGGTATCCCTATATTCCTAAACATCTAGGTTTCTTCTTCAATACACTGCTCTTTAGTATTAGTTTTTAATTCTTCTAATGAAATTCTTACGGCAATTTTACTTGTATTATATATTAAATCTGTAGAGTTATTTAGGTAGTCCTATTAATTTTTACTATCACTATTCCGGCTGCTGTTGATATGACCACTACTACTATCAGTAGCAACAACAGAAGCATCACCAGGACCATCAGTATTACTACAACTAGATGGCATTTATATAGCATTTTAAATTTTGAAAGTGTTTTACAAATATTGGTCTAGTTCAAAATGGTCAGGGTTAGCTGAAATCTTTTAGGTGTAAGCTAAACGCTTTATTTAAGCTACATTTTGGTTGTCCAAGTGCACTTTCCAGTACACTTACCATGTTACGACTTTTCTCCTCTTTTTGGCATATTAGGGATTTGAAGTTATTATTATTTCATTTTTCCCCTTCATAACAACCCTGAGACATAGATTCTATTATCATCTCCATTTTACAAAAGAGGAAACTAAGGTAGCTAGGGATTAAATGAGTTGGTCAGGGTCACATGGGTAATTAAGTATCTGAGGACAGATTTAATCTCAAATTTTCCTGACTCCAGATCCAATGCCCTAACCATTCCAAGACTGAGTTGCCTTGTAATACACTATTGTAGTATAGTCACCAAGAACATTAGATTTCAATTTTTTCATTTTGACAAAATATTCTTTTATAGTTGTGATTATAAATTTTTATTTATCAACCTTTATTTTTGCATGTTTTGTCAGTTCCCACATATGTATTACCTGCAAATGAAGATGATGACTCCTCTTTATGTTTATTATTCTAATTTGTTTTTATTCTCTTATTGCTATAATTCAGAGGCAACATGAAGTATATAGAGAATATCAATTTGAGAGACCCTGGGTCACTATGTGACCCAGTCAACTCTCTAAAGTTTCATAATAGGGGCAATATGCATTTGTAAAGGAAATTTCTCATTAGGAGCTTCCAATAGTAATGAAATCACAGGCTCATATTTTCCTCCTGGGCTCAAATTCAGCGTTCATTTTTGACCAAACCTATAATTTTGTCAGTTTAGGAAAGTCTCCATGAAAAGTTTCCTCTAAGAATGGAGATTATTACCTTTTTCATATCTCATAGTTTAAAGAGTTAACTAAAAAAAATGATGTCAAGTTATTACTCAAGATCACAAAGAGGCAGGACTTGATCCCAGACTTTCCTAAGTTAGAGACCTTTTTTTTTTTTGCTAAGGCAATTTGGGTTAAGTGACTTGCCCAGGGTCATACAGCTAGGAAGTGTTAAGTGTTTGAGGCCAGATTTGAACTCAGGTCCCCTTGACCTCAGGGCTGGTGCTCTATCCACTGCACCACCTAGCTCTCCCTAGAGGTCTGTTCTTTTTTTTAATCCAATATGCCATACTATCTATCAGTTTGGTAGATAGAATTATTTCATCAAAAAAAATTAACTAAATTTTATTACCTTGTTTGTAAAATAAAGTTCATTTAAAAATTCAACTAAAGTTGAAACAAAGAGATTATTTTGAAAGCATTCTCTCAGGCATTCTTTGTTTTTCACTCCTACTATGACAAAATTTTAGAATTATGACCACTACTTAAAAGTTCTTTGGAATTCTTATGGCTATTATAGTTTTTATGAATGAAGTTTATGTTATCATTTTGTTCAAATTATAATTTCTGAAAGGAAATTATTTTGGAGATTTCTGCAGTACAATTATAGATCTGCTTTTTAAAAAGTTACAAGCAAGGAATAATATTCATTCAACAGACATACATTTTTTGGTTCTACCTCTAACTACTCTCTACTACCTCTAGCCTATTTTGCCCCCAACTGAGACTTGTAGGTTAGATCCCTCTGGTATTATAAAGAGTAGACATTCGAAGTTCAAGGTTCTTAATGGGATCACATCTTATAGCTCATGTGACTCCATTAATAGTTTTACTCTCAATATTCAGACAGTGAATGACTGAGAAATCCAACTCTGTTATGTTATTATGACATTGAGATGACCCTGGATTCTTGAAGGTTATCCAAGAGACTGCACGTTCTGGTGGATTCAATCATGTACAAAATGGGTCAAGTCTGGCTATAGTAACAGAATGAGTGCATTTTCTAAGAACTAATAGAACTAATTACAGAGAAGTACATTGCCACAGGTTAGATACCTGTAAATGAATTCTTTTTTTTTTTTTTTTTTGGCCTTGACAATCCATAAAAATGGATCTCAATCCTGTGTGGCCCCTTCCATTTCTGCAGTGATAGTAATAAAATAGCGGGAAAGAGGACAGAAGTTGTAAGAATCAGATTTTTTAGATTGTCAATAAGCTTCTATTTGACTTGCTGGTATTCAAAAAATAACATCCTTGTCTAATGATCAATGCTAGTGGACAAATTGCCAGAGGAACTAAATCTTTACATTCTTCACCTAAACCAAACCAGAAAAAAAGAAGCTGAAACTAAATGGAAATGTGATGACTCACAGACAAGTTTTAGAGAGAAAAACAAAGGAATTGGTAGAGGGATTGTATCACTTTATCAAAATCATCAAGAAATGTTATTTCATGGAATATTTAGTGCTAATAATATCTATAAAAAAAAGACCTTCATGAAAAAAAATTTAATTGACAAATCAATATCAATTGCTGAACATGGAATACTTGAAGAAATCTATGTTTGGTAATATCCTCCATGTCAAATCAACCTATAATCTGATCATTGTAAAGTGAGGAAAAGTTGAGGATAAAGAGTAATATAAAGGAAAGCATAGTTTAGGAAGAAGAAATAAGAAAAGCAAACACTTATATACAATTCAGATATCTTACTCCTCTGTGTCATGAAGACTTTATTGGAAAAAAAACTGACAGATGCTAGAAATGGTGAGCATCAAATAACCCCATAAAGAATCAAAAGAGCTATATATAAAAAGCCAGGAAAATATTTAGTTATATGGGAGTGATCTATCTATCAGTTAGCTTTCTGGGTATATTCAGACCATCAACACTAGTTGATGCTAAAGGAAGAGGAAGGAGAAGGAGGAAAAGAAGTGGATAGGGATGATGAGGGGGAAGAAGAGCTAGAATAAGGGAAGAAAAAGGAAAAGGAGGAGGAAGAGAGAAAATAGGAGGATGGGAGAAGAGGAAGGAGGTAGAAGAGAGAAGGGGAGAAGGAAAAGGAGGAGAAAGTGAGGAAGAAGGGAGGAAAAGGAGGAGGAAAAGGTAGGGAAAGAGGAAGAGGAGAAAGAGAAAAAGGGGAAGAAAGGAGATGAAGGAGGAGGAGGAGGAGAAGATGGTGATGATGACAAACTAATAACAAGAGAACATAATAAAAATGACTGAAGGAGAAACCTGGGAAGAAAATTTCAAGCTCTCCAGATTTCCCCCACAAACAAAACAAAATTGTACCACAGAGGGAAAAACAAATAAGACTCAGGGTAGAACATGGGCCCTCCCAGGACAACTTGAGAAAATAAGAAGAAAGACCCCAGGCTAGAAGTTTAACCACTGTAAAGTGTAAACACCTCCAAGCTAGCTCCACAGAAACAGCAAACAGGGGCTAGCTGGGTTGGACTCAGAGTCACTATTCTTCCCTCTCCTATCCCTTTTCTCCTAGGGTTAGAGGAGGTTACACTAAGTTTTTGTTTTAAAAAATGAGCAGGCAAAGAAGAACCCAACCATAGAAACTTACTGTGGGAATAAAGACCAGGTCCATCTTCAGAGGAGAACACTGAAGTCAAAAAAAGGCTCCTCCTACTCTAAAGAGCAATGTTAAATGGCTACGACCTTCAGAACTCAAAAAAGACTTTAAAAAATCAAGTGATTGAGGGGGAAAAAAAAAAAACAAAAAAAAACTATCCAAGTAAAACAAAAAGATTGTGAAAAGGAAGTCAACCAACTAGAAAAGGATATCCAGAAACTTAAAGAAGAAAATGATTTTTGAAAATCAGAATCAGACAAGAGGAAGCCAGTAAATCTGTAAGAGACCAAGAAATAACAAAATATAAAGAATGAAGAAAAAAAAAAAAACAATGTGAAACATCTTATAAGAAAAACAGATCTAGAGAACAGATCAAGAAGAGAAAATACAAAAATAATTGGACTCCCTGAAAGCTGTGCCCAAAAAAAAGAACTTTGATACCATAACACAAGAAATAACCAAAGAAAACTGTCTTGAAATCATAGAAGAGAAGAAAGTAGAAATTAAAAAAAAAAAAAAATCCAGTGATCATCACCAGAGATTCTGTGAGGAAAAACATAGGAACATTGTTGCTAAATTTTGAAACCCCTAGATCAAAGAGAAAATTTTACAAGAAACAAAAACAACAATAAGAACAAAACAATTCTAATATTCTGAAGTTACAATTAGAAGTAGATAGAATTTATCAGCAGCTACAATAAAAGACCATAAGTCCTGGAATAATATATATTGATCATCAAAAGAACTGGGTCTGCAGCTAAAAACATAGCCAAAAAAATTAAGTATAATATCAAACAAAAAAATGTACATGCAACGAACTCAGATTTTTGAGATTTTGTCTCAAACAAACCTGAACTCAAAAGAAAATTTAACTTGTAAAATCCAATATCAAAGATTAATTTTGAAGGATTCAAAAAATACACATTGCTTTAAGTTTTGTACATCTAGAATTGACATCAATAATTGAATAGTTCAAAACAAAGATTGGGGCAGAGCTGAATATGATCTAACTTTAAAAGGCAAAACTATCTAGAAAAGTTAACAATGGTAATTATGATGTATGAATGAGATGCAGAAGAATGGACACAGAAGTATTGGTGGGGGTAGGAGATCTCATAGTTCTGAAAACAGTCATCAGGGATGGATTAAACAGGGAAAAATACATATACATATATGTGTGTGTATGTGTATGTATATATATATATTTGCATGTATAATACATATATTTATACACGCAAATATATATTCATACACACTTAAACATCATGAAGGGTATAGTACCCTCAAAAATCTATAAAGAAATAAGGAGGGAAGGAATACAATAAGATGGATTATAAAGGAGTGTGTTGATTAATAGGAATGATATAAAGAGGAAGGAAAAGAGTGGGGGGAGGGGGAGAAGATAAGGGAGGGATCCATGGGTAGGGGGACATTAAGTAATAACAGCAAGGCAAGTTAAGGAGTAAAAGTAAAGTAGAAAAGTTAGCAGGAATAGGAAATGAGATATACCAAACACAATAAAAAGGATCAGAAGTATAATTTTTTAGAGAAAAAAAAAGGCTAATAATCATTGATCTCAGATGAAATCAATTTTAAAGACTCAAGTAAGAGATAAATCTACATTATATATTAACCATATTGTCTTAGATGCATGTCTATGTATAAGTCTATGTGTATCTCTCTATATATATTTATGTGTGTGTATATATATTTGTGAGGAGGGGTATTCAGGTATGTGTATTTATATACATATGTTCTTAATTGTAACCTGCTTGGGGAAGGTGGAGGAAGATGAAAGGGAAAAAAAAGAATAAAGCAAAAAGTGCACAGCAGAAAACAAACAAATAACCTACATTGGAAGCAAAGAAAAAATGGACAGTCACGAATATAATGTCTTCTAATATTATAAAAGCTTTATTGAACATTTTTTGTAACACATTTTGAATCCTCTCTGATTTTCTACTAGGCACATGATAATTTTTTTTCCTTTTTCTGTCTTTTCTATTTTCCTTTTTCTTATTTTGTACTTAAGTTTTAAATAATTATTTTTAGAAAAAGAATTAAAATGATAACCCTGAATTATTTATACAAGTAACTAAAATTTTCTTAAAAAGTGAAATGTGCAACAGAGTGCACAGATGTTGACTATATTTCATACAGAAATTTAACTAATAAAGTTAACTGCATAACTAGGAAACTAAGAGAGACTAGAAAGTGCCTTACTTGCCAGATGGAGAGAGGCAATACTAGGCTAGAATATTAATTCAACAGTAAAAATGATAATGTGCTAGAACAGGGATAGGGAACATTTTTCTGCCAAGAGCCACTTGGATATTTATAACACCATTTGCAGGCCACAGAAAATTACCAACTTATAGAACTCAAGCAATGGGAGGTTGTTGTATCTAGCTTTCAGCTCATCATCACCTGTGGTTTTCTTAGCAAATGAGGTCAGATATTCCCCACTCTGTATTAGAATGATGAACAATTAATTCTTAAGATTAATATCTTTTAAAGCAGAAAGAAGCAGTGAGTTGAGTTTAAAGAAAACCTGGAAAGACATTCAACTAAACAAAATCATCCTGAGTACATTCCAAGTTGAAAATTAAAGGATGGAAACAAGAAAAATAGGGGGAAAAATTACAAAAAAAAAAATCTAAACAACTTTAAAGATCACAGAACCACTATACTTAGACCCTAACATCACAATCCCAGAGAAGTTAAGAATGGCACTAAGGAAATTAAGGAGAGAAAAAACACTTTTATTGGACTATTTACATAGGAGTCTTGCATTGGAGGTAATAACTATAAGGCAATTGATAGATCAGTATAAAAATAATTAGCAGGAAGGAAGATACCCCCAAAATTTGAAAACAAAAGTGAATCTTATTAATTCCAAAAGTGGTGACCAAAAAAGTCTCAATATCTACTTATACATGTGGTTATTCTCTTATCTATACAAAATTTTTACGAGTCATCTAAAGAGAAATCAAGGTCATGCTCAGTGAGGGTTTTAGTAAGGATGAAACAGGATTCTTCACAAGACATTCAACAGTGGCCACATCTTTACTATTTCACAAGTTACAAATGACTAAACGATATAGAGAATATGAGAATCCATCACATTTGCTGTTTTTTGTTTTTTTTTTTAAAGAATTGATTTAGTAGGACAAAATGTCACTTTATAATTTTCTTTAAAATAAGGCGTCTTCAGATAAGGTAGGTGGTGCAGTGGATAGAGCACCAGTCCTGAAGTCAGGAGGACCTGAGTTCAAATCAAATCTCTCAGACACTTAACACTTCCTAGCTGTGTGACCCTGAGCAAGTCACTTAACCCTAACTGCCTTAGGGGAAAAAATAGAGCTTCTTAAAATAAGGTGTTTTGCATCTAGAGATCAAAACTGTTCAATAGAATTTCTCTAACAAAATGATAACCTTGTTCAATGACCATCTTAATAGGGTCTGCAAGGTGATATAGATATAATATATACACATACACATGCACATATGCACATGTAAATGAATGTGTGTTTTTGTGTCAGAATGCTAGGACTGAAGTTAGGAAAATCTGAGTTCAAATTCAGCTTCATATTTAACAGTCATGTAACCCTGGGCAAGTTACTTAACTTCTATTTACTTCAATTTGTTCAACTCTAAAGTAGAGCTACTGATCTCCCAGGGTTGTTGTGAAGATCAAATAAGACAATATTTGTAAAATGCTTAGCATAAGGTCCTGGCACACAGTAAATACCATATAAATGTTAGCTATAATCATAATCACCATCATCAACTGAAGCACACACATGTATATGTTTGCAGGTTAATTCCACTGTGGTGGAATAAATATAGTTAAGAATATAGGTAAAAGGGACTCCTACTAATAGTGCCATGTGACATATTTTTTGTGGATGACACTGTGTTGATCAGATTCACTCTAGGACACTGCAGAGCCTTTTGGAAGATATCTGTAATCACTCAAAGAGGTGTGGTTTGTCCATTATATGAGAAAAAGCAAGCGGATAAAGACTGTCTATTGGATAGACATTCTATAGACTTTGTACAATAGTTCTTTTACTGAGTTCAAGATTTGCATCAAAGTAAAGGCATACAGATCTAAAACTATATTACAAAGCAGCACTCATCAAAACCATTTGATACTGGTTAAGAAATAGAGTAGTCAATCAGTGGAACAGGTTAAGTTTCACAGGACAAAATAGTCAATGACTATAGCAATCTAGTGTTTGACAAACCCAAAGACCCCAGTTTTGGGGATAAAAATTCATTATATGACAAAAACTGCCAGAAAAATTAGAAACTAGGATGGAAGAAACTAGGCATTGATGCACACCTAACACCATATACCAAGATAAGGTCGAAATGGGTTCATGATCTAGACATAAAGAATAATATAAACAAATTAGAAGAACAACGGATAGTTTACCTCTCAAATCTATGGAGAAGGAAGAAATTTGTGGCCAAAGAAGAAATGGAGTTCATTATTGAACACAAAAGAGATAATTTTGATTATTTTAAGTTAAAACGTTTTTGCACAATAAAAAAAAATAACGCAATTAGGGAAGCAATAAATTGGGAAACTGTTTTTACATTTAAGGGTTCTGATAATGGTCTCATTTCTAAAATATATAGAGAATCGATTCAAATTTATAAAAATTCAAGCCATTCTCTAATTGATAAATGGTCAAAGGATATGAACAGACAATTTTCAGATAAAGACATTAAAACTATTTCTAGTCTTCATAAGGTACTCTAAATCACTATTGATCAGATAAATGCAAATTAAGACAACTGTGAAGTACCATTACACACCCCCAGGTTGGCTAAGATGACAAGAAAAGATAATGACAAATGGTGGAGAGCATATGGGAAAACTGGGACACTAATATAAGAGTTGTGAACTGTTCCAACCATTCTGGAGAGCAATTTTGAACTATGCCCAAAGTGCTATCATAATGTACATATCCTTTGATCCAGCAGTGTTTCTACTGGGCTTATATTTCAAAGAGACTCTAAAGGAGGGAAAAGGATCCCCATGTGCAAAAATGTTTGTGATAGCCCTTTTTTAGTGACAAGAAACTGGAAAATGAGTGGATGCCCATCATTTGGAGAATGGCTGAATAAATTATGTTATATGAATGTTATGGAATATTATTGTTCTGCAAGAAATGATAAGCAGGATGATTTTGGAGAAGCCTGGAGAGACTTAGATGAATTGATGCCAAGTACAATAAGTAGAATCAGGAGGTCGTTGTACACAGCAACAAAATTATATGATAATCAATTCTGGTGAACATTGCTCTTTTCAACAATGATTCAGGCCAGTTCCAATGATCTTGTAATGAAGAAAGCCATCTACAGCCAGCGAGAGAACTGTGGGAACTGAGTGTGGATCACAATATAGCATTTTCACTCTTTGTGTTGTTTGCTTGCATTTTATTTTCTTCTTTATTTTTTTGCTTTTTAATTTGATTTTTCTAGTGCAGCAAGATAATTGTATAAATATGTATGCCTATATTGAATTTAACATATATTTTTACCATATTTAACATGTATTGGATTACTTACCATGTAGGGGAAGGGATAGGGAAATAGGGAAAAAATTGGAACACAAGGTTTTTGTAAGGGTTAATGTTGAAAAATTATCCATGAGTATGTTTTGAAAATTAAAAAGCTTTAATAAAAAAAAAGTAAAGGCATAAATTTTTGATACTAACATTGTAACAGTTGTAGTATATCAGAGAAACATGGAACACAACTGTCTCCCAAGAACCAAAAATAAGTGTATACAGAGAACAATGAGGTGGTGAATGGTGGCATAATAATGTTTATCATATAACCAACTCCAAGTAATAATAATAATTTATCAATAATAACTAAGCATTTTGTAGCTCTTTAAGGCTTCCAGGGGGGCAGAGCTAAGATGATGCAGAGTAGATGGGTCTCTGAGCTCTTCTGGCTTCCCTCATAACAGAATTCACAAATATTTGGAATGTAACAAATTTCTAGTAGAAGACATTTTGGAAGAACTTCCAGAAAGGTCTGTCTCAATGCGGGGTAGGGGGAAAAGTGTTTCAGGCCAGCAGCGCATTGCAGGGAGACCACAGTGAAGAGGCCTCCACTAGCTGTGGAAATCTAGTGGGAAGCTTGTAACCAGAATACAGCACTGGTTGCTACTCTCTCCTAGTTAAGACAACAGTAGATCAGCAATATTATATGTGAGACATCCTATGCAACTACAGAAGGCAAATAGTGAACCCCTAAATCTCCGCTTAGGTGGGATGTGGCCATGGTCACCCAGCACAGAAAGGAAGCCTGCAGCAGCACCAATCCCAGGGTAGCCCTGTACCCTGTAGAGGAAGCTTGAGACAATCTCCTCTTTGCCCAAGAGTAGACCTCAACCTCTAAAAATGAGCAAAAAAACCAAAGAGAGCTTGACCCTATTTAGCTCTTATGGAGATAGAGAAGAATGGATCTCAGACTCTGAGGACATTAAAGGTAAATCATCTCCAGATGAAGCCTCAAAGAGTGATATAAATTAGTCTCCATCTCACAAGGATCTCTTGGAAGAATTCAAAAAGGATGTTAAAAGAGAGTTAGAAGATGGAAAAAGCAAATAAGTGCTCTGGAAAAGGAAATACAGAAATTATCTGAATAAAATCACTTCTTAAAGAGTAGTTTTGGTGAAATGGAAAAAACAAAATAACTACTTGAAAAACAATTTCTGAAGTGGAAAAAAAATCCAATAAACAAAATAACTCAAAAGTTCAACTGACCAAATGCAAAAGGAGATAAAAAAAAGCTAACTGAAGAAAATAATTCACTAAAAATTAAAATTGAACAAATGGAAGAAAATGACTGAATGAGATTTCAAGAATCAAACAAAACCAAAAAAATGAAAAAATAGAAGAAAATATACAATACCTCATCAGAAAAACAACTTATCTGGAAAATAGATCCAGGAGAAACAATCTAAGAATTATTGAATTACCTGAAAACCAGATGAAAAAAGAGCCTAGACAACATCTTTCAAGAAATCATCAAGGAAAACTGCCCTGATGTCTTTAAGGTTTCTAAGGCATTTTACATATTATCTCATTTGATTCTCCTAACACTGTTTAGATAAGTTCTATTATGATCATCAATTTACAGATGAGAAAAGTGAGGCTAGGAACAGTTAAGTGGTAAGATTTAAACTTAGGTCTTCTGACATTAAGTCCAACATTACCTACTCTGTCACCTATCTATCTTTAGAACAAGAACAAGAGCAAAAGATTTCATTAAGGAATTGTGGTATAAGAAGAAAAGATGTGCTAGTTATGTGGCAAGAATGACTTTACGAACACCTGTTATACTAGAGATAAGTAAAGAAGCATTCTAGTACATTGGGCATACTCATGGTGGTGTCTTTTTGGGACAACAGCATTATTCTTTTATGATTTCCTATAATGTGGTATTGAGGGGCTTTATTCTGTCATGTTTGACTGAGATACCAATTGTTCTTAGATGATTACTTCCCAATTGAGCAGAATGCTGAGCCCGAAGATCTGCTTTAAACTAGTTCCTTGTCAAATGCATTCATACATTCTAATTTTTTTTAATACACTATTATCAGTCACAGAATCAATTCAAGGATCAATTTTTGGGCAGTAATAGGGCACTATATAAAGGAAGAAGCTTTACTTGCCAAACATTTGTGATCAATGAAACTTATAATTACAATAATACCTATTAGGATTATGTTCTAAGTTAGTACAGCTTCTCCCCTGGCCCCCTAGAAGCTCCATATGTTTTATAAATAGATTGTCATTAATCACATTATTTTATTGTTCCTCACAATATCTCTGAGGCCTAATTATTAGGCTTCTTTTTGCTTCTAAGTAAGAGAATAGGTACATACTTTATGCCCACTCTTAGTTTTCCATTCTTTGAAGATAACATTGAAGTGGTTTATTGAATCTCAAAATTAGGCATAATTGATCATTTTTATAAAGATAGGAACATAAAAGGCAATAAATGACCTGAATTCAGTAATATAGTTTTACTTAAATAATTACTTGAGTTTGAGAAGCACTAAAAAAACCATATATATATATATATAATGGGTGTGTGTAGAATATGTTATACACACACACATACCCCTCTTAAATTAAATACTCAACTACAGAAATAAGCCAAATAAAATGATTTAAAAAATATCAAAAGGATTAATTCCACAACATGCTGAAATTATAATTCTCATAGAGCAAACTTACAAACTAATCATTTGTGATCAATTATTTAAAAGCATAGCTCCATTCACTGTCTTAAAAAATAGTACAATAGAATGCTGTACTCCTTAAATTCTGCTCATTGTAAACTGTCTATTCCATCACTGCTAAATTCAGAAGCTATATAAACACACCACAATCAAACCCACTATAGCTGATAGAAATCCCTTATTTAAGTAATCTACAAAATGCCCATCTAGTACAAATACAAAAAAGAGGAGTTCTTAATAACACAACTTTTTTATTTACAGTATTCTGAACGGCACTTAAACCTGCACTGGGTATACAAAAGGAGCTTCCCCCCCAACCCCCCAGGCTGACAGCATTCTTAGTTCTCTCATTTACACCACACTGCAATAACATAAAGAAGGGTTTACCATTAATCCAGGTTTTACTACAAAGCATCCCGTTATTTCTCTGTCAAACACTGGTAAGAGTGCCAAGTGTCTGTCATCCAATTCAGGGGATTAAGTCTTCTTTTATAGTGTGATACTTGTACCAATTTATAAAAATACAGATATAGTTTCTTAGAGTTGGTCACAGTCTATATTTTGGCCTGGATTCTTGCCACAGAGGTTGAATATGACAGCTGGCAGGAAACTGAGGGGAGAATATATCCTCCCCTTTTCAGTCACCACATTTCAGTTGCCATAGTGATTAATCCTCAATTGAATGCTGTCTTTGTATATTTCTTTTCAGTAAAACTTTAAGTAAACTTAAGTTGAAAACATTCAGTTGATTGAAAAAAAAAAAGAAGTACTACATCACAAACAGGTACAGTAAAGTTTTGTGACATATTCCTCCATATTAAAAGAGCAAATTAACTTTAATAAGGGTTATCAACTCCTTTTAAACTCTTAAATATCTCCTGCCTTTAATTTTGAGATTTTGCTGGATAGGGTCCTCCATCTTGCCATAAAATGACTTGTTTTTTAAAATGTGCTATCTTAATAAAGAAGCACCTAATTGTAATCTGAGGCAAAACTTATTTATGTAGAATGTACCATTTAAAAAGGAACTAGGATTTTACAAAAATCAAGTTTCAACTCAGTATAGTGGATTCAATATATTTTAATGAGATTCTACAAAGCACAAACCTTAAATTGAATATAAAAAAGGGCAAGCTAAGAAAAAAACATTAACAAAAATGAAAAAGATCAGAACAACTCTGAGGCTCTAAATTGCAGGAAAGGTTGTGATCTGCCTTTTGTTCCTCCTTTTATGGTGTATGAAGTTATGGTGTATTGAAGTAAAATCACAGATTCTAGACTTACTCTAGTTATCAGTAAGAAAAAAAGAGAAAACAAAACAAAAATAAACTAACACTCTACTTGAGGCTTTCTTTTGAAAGTTTGAAATAATAATGGGTAAATACATGACTTTTTTTTTAAAAACTCAAAGATCCTATCTACATAAAAAAGAGATTCTACAAGACAATAGAAAATTATCTTTTGTAAGTTTTTTCTTTCCCAATTTGAATACATTCTTCTTGAAACCTGATTAAAACATTTACCCAGTATATCTGATGTTTTCCTTCAGTGTGAAATTTTAACAAATTATTGCTATTATTCATAGTTTTATGCAAAAAAAAATACCTTGATTTGTTTTGTTTTCTTAGAAAAAAGGACCATATATCTACATCTGAGGATATATACATAAAATTACTTGAAATTCAGGCAAATTTTTTCTTTTAAAACATTAGTAACAAACATAAAATATTCAGAATAACTTGGAGCAAACAAATATTTCAGACAAGAGTGCAACATCAAAGAGTATTGTATTCAGTGAGATGTATAGAGATTTAGGAATTTCAGAAGCTAGAGGTTTTTTAGATATATTCTAACACTACTAATGATGAACTTTTATTTTTTTTTATTTCTTTAAGCCCTTGTTTGGCTTTTTTCTTTCTTCCCAAGTTTAGATGCTTATCACATACACACCTAAAAACTATCATCTCTCACTCTATGACACCACAGCTTATGATATGACTGTTATTAAGAGTATTGAAGCAAAGTTGAGAAGAAAAAATTCAATCAGTGACTGAGGTCGGCTTTTTCTTAGTAACTTTGTAGGAGAGCTTTCTAAATGCCATCTATACTTCTTTTAAAAGGACTAAAATTTCCAAGAGGGTTCACAACCGACTTTTCAAAGATCTTTAGCTTAACATCTTCATATTCACACCAAAGATTTCTGACCACATCTACTGAGGGAGTGATGATACTTCTATTTTATTTTCTCAAATGAACAACAAATTGAAAACTTGCACAAGGCTGATGGCAGGCACATTTCTCATTCATTAAGAAATCACAGGATGACATAACTGAAGTTTGGAGAAACCTTGGAGACCAGTCTCAGACATTTACCCACTAAGACTATGAGAAAGTCATATAATCTCTCTTCACCTCGGTTTTATCTTTTAAAATGAGATAATAATAATACCTACTTGAAAAAGTTATTGTGATGTTCAACACAAGTAATTTACATATTCTGAAAACCTTAAAACACCAGATAAAGCCAGTTATTATCACAGATAAGGAAGCTGAGGCCAAGACAGGTTTATGAGTCTTGCTGAGGGTCACACAGGTAATATAGCACTAAAAGAGGAGATGTGAACCCAGGTCTTCTGATTCCAGAGTCAATATTCTTTCTACTTTATCATACTATCTCCCCTTTCTGTCACTGATACTGACCACTGAAAATCAGTTGAACTGAAAAAAAATTTTAAGAGATATTAACTTTAGAGGGGAAAGTTACCATGACTTTCCAGTACTCAACTTGGAATCATTACTTTACTTAATATATCTTATTTTTGTGCTCTATGTCAATGCTACAAAGACAACACAAAGCCCTGTAGGGAGACTTTTTGTTGTTCAGTTGTGTCCATGGACTGTAGCACGCCAATGTTGTCCACAGAATTTTCTTGGCAAGTATTTAGATTAGTTATTGCTAATAGGAAGAAACTAGGAAAATGTATTCCCATTGGAAAAAATGTTGTCTTAAAGCAAGTCGATGGAAAATATCTGTGCAATTTTCAGTACTTTTTCTATGTTATTCCAATTATAACTTGTTTACTTATATTACCTAATATACCTTTTTCATCAATCTCCTAACTTTGTACTTGGTAATTTTAGCATCAGGTTACCACTGAATCATCTTAACTCATCTTTTAATTCTTTTAACCTCTTTAACTTCTTTTACCTTCAATTTATTCTTTGTCTTCTCAACATAGCCATAAGACTAGATATTGGTCAGCCAATGCAGAGAGAATGAGCCTAGGAGATTTTTCATGGTCCAATTCTCCCCTTGTGTACTAAGACAAAATGCTTTGACCAAGTCGAGAAATTGCAGAGCCCTTAACTAATTCTTTGACAAAAACATGAAAATATAATCTTACTGAAAATTAAGAGATGATTCTTTCCATAAATTCAAAAGTAAATAATACAAAAATTACAAAAAAATCCTACATTAAGAAATATTCTATGATCTTTTGTGGTATTTTTGTGATGTTTTGTTTTGTATATTCTCAATTCTAACAAAATAAGTTTGCATAAAGAAAAGGATATTTAAAGACTGGAAGGTTTATAGAATTTTGTTGACTCTCCATTCATTGATATCTTAAATAGCAAATAATAAATAAATCCAGAGATAAATTACTATTCTAACCACCAAAACCAACTAAGATCAAATGCCCCCAATGAGCAGGTAAATCTAACAGCTCTGAAACAAGCCACTTCCCATGAGCACCAGGTTTATTTCTGGCCTGCCCCCTTCAGCCATCACATCCAAGGGAATAACCTTTGGTGAATAATTGGCTTTGTAGCTACAGCAACCTCAACAGTCACTGCTACTGAAGAATCATAAAAGATGTTTTTCACAACCGTAATCCTTGGAATTGTCTTGTAGTTCGATGGATAGGGCCTTGTTAATGGAAATGACACTAAAGATGATTCATTATTACCCATGCCTTCCTAATGCTCCTTAAAAGAATTTTTTTATCTGACCTGCAGTTCAAAATTACCATAGATTTTTCCAACTCCCCATCAGAATGAGAGGATTTGGCAAAAGGGACCAGTGTGCTTTTCTAGCTATATCTTCAGCTCTTAGCACAGTGTTATACATAGCATTACTACTTCATATATGCTTTTAAATATTAATTTATTTTCCAAAATAAAATCACAAAGTGATTTTCATTACATTATCATAGAGGGGTAATAAATTAGAATTTATTTATTTGTATATATTATATTATCAAAGTATTAATTATATTATGATACATCATATAATTATTAAATATATTATTAAATTATTATATATTATGAACAATTTATATAATTATGTCAATAAATGAATGAATGAATGAATGAATACATTCCACAGAATTTCAAAGAACAAAGGATGTGGAATTTTTCTATACTGAAAAAAGAGGTGGAACTCATAAGGGAAATCTCCTAAAAGATCTTTTTTTATGAGAAAAAACTATACTTTACAGCTGATGCACACTTCAAATGGTTATGTTATTTAATATTTTCTCATTAAAATCTCCTCATATACTTAGTTCAAGTATCATTATTCCCATTTTAGAGAATAGGTAAAGATGGGGAGGTAGAAAGGATTGGGTAACTTATCTAAGATCATACGTATAGTGGTAAAAGAGCTGAACCTCTTACCCAGATTTTTTATTACTATACATCCACACAAAAGATTTTGTTATATAAAGCTTCCCAGGGATGGGACATGGAATTACTGTATAGAACTAAGAATTATGTACATGGAAAATTTAATTCAGCTGTTTTGCAAACTGTGATTTTTTTTCAAAGTTCTACATAAGTTTTTATTGGTGTCATTCTTCATGATTGCCTGTGAAATCTATTTCCTAAATATTCCTGAACATTTAAAGTTTATTTACTAATATTAACTGACATAATTAATAATTTAAAATTTGCTTTGCATATTATATACCTTATCTCATAAGTTTCACAATAACTTTATAAGTTAAGTACTATTATACACATTTTATAGGCTCAGAGGCTTCTTTATTATGGTCATGTAATTAGCAAATATTAAAACACAGTTTTAATTCAGGTTTTCCTGAACTGAAGTTCAGGTTTTCTACTCTTTATATTAATGGTGTCTCCACATTAGAACAAGGGTATATACATAACTATATACAGAATAAATATAAAGATGATAAGTCCCCCCCCAAAAAAAAAAAAAACCAACAACAACAAAACCCAACCCAAAACCAAGTTATTTAAATATGTTTGAGGAGGAGACAAGAATTTAAAGGAATAGAACATAGAAGGTACTGCCTGAACTATCTTGAAGGGAGAATCTTCTAAACAAGAGGCATAAAGATGGGATTATAGCTATATGGTTGAACAGAGAAAAAACTGGTTTTTCTGAATTATAAAGTGCAGAAGAAGGAATGAAGTACAATGAGATTTTAAAGGAATATTGGGCAAGTTTGTAAAGGGCTTTCAAAACTAAACAAAGGAGTTTATATTTGAATTGAGGAGTCAGAAGTCACTAGAATTGAGTGAGTAGAGTAATGATACTTTCAGATCTGCTATTTAAGAAATCACTTTGGCCTTACTATATAGAATGGGCTAGAGTGGAAAGAAATATGAAATGGAGAAATCACTGAGCAGTCCATTATAATAATCTAGGCAAGAGGTGATGAAGGCCTAAACTAAGTCTAGATCTGTGCAAGTAGACAGAAGGACTTCGATATGAGAAATATTATGGATGTGGAAATGGGAATATTTGGCATCTGACTGGTATGTGTGGTGAGTGAGCAGGAGAAGCTGAAGTTAACACCAAAATTATGAAACAACACAAGGAAAAATTGTGATGAAAGCCCAGAGAGATAGGATATCAAAAAAGAGGTGGTTATCAGTAGGTCAAACACAGCAGGTAGATAGAAAAGGATAAAGACTGAAAAAAGACAATCATATCTGGCAAATTCAAGATTGTTAATAACTCTGAAGAGAGCAGTTTTAATCAAATAAAGATGTTAGAAGCTAGACTGCAAAAAGGTGAAGAGGCTAGTCAGATGATTTGACCTTTTCCTATGAAAATATGTTTGTTTTCATACTCAGCTCCCAAGTTTATTGTGAGGATAAAATGAGATAGTAATTGTAAAGTGTTTTCTAACCTTAAATTTCTATATAGATGGTAGCTATTATTAATTATGAAGAAAAAAAGGCATGTAAACTATTTGGGAATAAGGGCTCTTTTAACTTTTCCTTGACATTCCGAAACCCTCACATAGGTCCCAGCACATGGTAGGCACTTAACAAATGCTTTATGATTGATTTGGGGAGAGGAAAAAGAAAAATTTGTGCAAAGAACAATAATACATAGTTTATAAAAACTGGATTAGATAAATTTTTAATTTTAAAAAGTTGAGATGTTCTTGGCCCAAATAAAGTAGTTATCTTGCAAATTAAGAATTTTTGTGCCTATCTTTTGTTTACTTCTCATACTTTCTCAGTTTTTAACAAAGGTCCTTGAACTATATGAAATGATTCTAGGAATGCTGCTTTCTGATGCTAAAGATGGCCCTGAAAGTTGGGGGTGCTTTGCTCCACTCCTAGCAACATTTTTACTTTTTGTCTTAAAAACAAATTGGAAACAGCATTACTTCACAGAAACTTAATTTTAATCCTTTAATTGCCACATATAATTAAAAAGTATTTTGTTCAAAAATGAAGTTTTGTCATGCAAAAAAATTACATAAGTGGTTATAAAAAAATTACTCAGCATCACAAAGCTTATTTAAAAAAATAACTTTAATTCTCAGGATATAAGGTAATGCAATGGAAGATAAGGAGAATGTCTATTCATTTAATTAGATGAAATCATCTAATGGGAAACTAAACACACATTCTATTGCAAGTGAGAAATTCTGGAAGAAGATCCCTGTATGCAAAATAATTTGAAAGATTAACTGAGGTCTCCAT
This sequence comes from Sarcophilus harrisii, assembly GCF_902635505.1. NCBI lineage: Eukaryota > Metazoa > Chordata > Mammalia > Dasyuromorphia > Dasyuridae > Sarcophilus > Sarcophilus harrisii. The sequence goes on from NC_045426.1 coordinate 226,756,081, forward strand.
TTCATTGTGTATGCTTGGGCATTGTTATATTAATCTTAAAATTATCTACAGAATGAGAAAAATATATTTATGTAGAATTTTTAACTTAGCTGAAGTCATTTGTATAAATGTCTAACAGTTCCTTACCATGTTTCCCAATCACTGGCCAGTAGCAGATTTTTTTGGGTATAAAAAGGTTTTTTTTTCCTTCTTTCTTCCATTTGCTATCAAAGGTTCTTATCTCTTTTTGTTGTTAAATCAGGAAATTAGAGGTTAAGTGACTTTCTCAAGGTTATTTGAAAAAATAATTAGCTAGTGAATGTCTGAGGCTAGATTTCAAATTAGGTCTTCCTATTCTAGGCCCAGCACTCTACCCACCAAACCATGGAACTGCTTTCTTCTAACCTATTAACTTAAAATACTGAATAATATTGTCATTCCTTCTTCTGAATTCCTTTATTCCTGCATTCTTCCTTCTTCCCAGTTACTGGTTCCCCTTACTTGACTTAAATTACAAAATTCTATCTAGGAGTTCTGGTGCCTAGAGAAAACTCAGTTGTGGTAGAAGCACTTGAGGGGCCATTTTCTAGACCATTATTTATGCTCAGGAATTATGCTAAGATATTCTATAGGTAAAAAGCAGTATCACTCCACAAATCTACCAATGGAACTGCCTTGAGTGCTGAAGTGTCTCTTCCCCAGGGTTATAAATCTGAATAAATGACAATTTCCCCTTAGAACCTGTCCTCCACTCTCCTCATTCCTGTAACAAACTGCCAATCACTTGGAAGTAGCATGCGCTACCATTCCTTTGGCTAAAAGGCTGCCCGTGAAGAGAAAATATCTCTCTCTTCCACTTAGGAAAATTGCTAGTTACCTTCTCCAGGTTATGGTTCTGCTCATGAGAGCTACATGAGTCAAAATGCTAAGCACTATATACTCTATAATAAAGAATACAGATGCTTTTTTTCTATAAGTCATGTAGTTTGGGGTCAGAAGCCTTGATCTAGAAGGCATTTGTAGGTCTTTTTCATTCCTATAGCAATCACTTTATTAGTAAGTCTATTTGAAAAAATAATTAGATAGTGGTTAAAAGTACCGTTTGCTCTCTTTACCTTAGTGCTGCATACTGCTATGTTAGCAGGGAGCTGTGAAAACTGTTTCAATTCAAACACATCACGTGTAGCCCATCGGCTCATATGATTTTCTGCTTTGCTTGATCCAATCACATTCTGGTTGGAATGGATAAAAGCCACTTCTTGAACACCATCTGACAAGTGATAAAAGATGAAGATGAACATTAGAGAAGTTTGAAGATTAGCAAAAATAAATAAATAAATAAATTCAAACAATCAAAAATTATTTTATCACTATGTGTGAGGGAAACCTGCGTTTAAGTCCTGTTTCTGACACATACTGACTACATAACCTGCATTGATAGAGGGAAGTTAACTTATCCAGGAGATTCCTATGTCAAGGGAATTCCAGATCTAATCCCAATGCCTATTCTAAATACAAGGAACTTTACTAGATACTGGGGTTACAAAAAATTAAATAAGATATACTTTCCTGCTCACAAAGATATATATACTCTATTAAACAAGAGGAACAGATACATACATTGGTAATGCACATGAAAGGCAAGAGAGAAGACTCTTTTATGAGAAATTTGTGGAGACAGAAACTTATACTCTGGGATAGGAGATATAGAGAAAGGGAGATAAATACGGAACGCTTTTATGGAGAAGGCAGTACTTAAATGAGTTTTGAAAGAAAATTTCAGTAAGACAATGTATAGGAAAATGTATTTTTAGGCAAAGATGATAGGATAACCCATAAAACAAATAGAGAAGATGACTATCTTATTTACATTTTAAAAACTCTAAAAAAATAATATTGTATCAATAAATAAATTATTGTCATTATTTTATTGTTGACTCCTTAATGAAACAATCAGGACATTATTTAAAAATCACAATTCTAAAGCTTAATAGGTATTTGAAATTTTTCCTTTTTTCTTAATAAAGATTTTATTAAAAATAAAGATTTAAAACTATTTAGGTCTAACCTTTCCCTTTCATCATGGTGTAAGGCTTATTTTCAGAAAATCAATTTTGTTGACAGTCCTAACTTTTACACTTGAGGTACATTTTGGCCATCCAAGGATTTGTGGTAGAAGGAATGTAATTCATTTAAAGAACAATACTGGATTTATCTGTTTCCTTTAGCATGTTCTTGACACAGTGACAACAGAAGCTTGGGGTTTATGGTTAAGGGAGTTTTGTCTGACTGATTTTATTCAGCTTTATTATTTGTATTTTACCTTTTTTGTATCATGCCCAGAAAATGTCATGATTGGTAACATTTTAGGAAATGAAAAAAAATCCGAAAGAGATTTAAGTATGGCTAAATTCTTTGTTGTTTTGTTTTTAGATACCTATAATTTTAAAATTATGGACATAAATGATAGGGAGAAAGCCAGGATATATGAAAGCTTCCTCCAACAGCTCTGGCAATGAACTCACTACCCTGATTTAAAATACTGTACTATTTCAGTTTTAGGTCTCTCTCAAACAGAACTTGCCAATCATCTAAAACTATGAAGCATTTGATAAAACTATATTAATATTTCTCTATATTTTCAAATCACTATGCTATAAAGTCTGGCCATTAATACCCATATAATTCTCAAAACATAATTTCTGGTATAAAAAAAATTTCACCAATTTTAACATCAAGATAGAAGCCACTTGTGATATGAAAAAAGAAAAAAAATGTAATTTTGAAGATAAATGGTAAATCTTTTTAATTAAAGAAACAATACTATTAAGTACAAGTTAACAACATTGCTCAGATTTTTAAATTGTTAGTCCTGATTTGTAATTCCAATAGCATGAGGAACTCAAGATGTGGAAATTCCTTCTACCATCACAAATTAATACTTAAAGAGAGTTGCTGGGACACTAAGAGAGTGACTGGGCCCACAGTCATAAAGCCATTTTGTTTAATAGGTCATGACACCTTCCACATGTCATTTAAAGTGGCTTATATTACTGATAAAACTCAAAAAAAGGGAACATGGTTCCTCTTGGATGAATTCTGTAGCATCCTTCATCATGTTATTCCTGAATTATTGCGATAGCCTTTTGGTTGGTTTGCTTGCTTCCAATGTCTCTCCACCATTGATCATCCTCTATCTTGCTGCCTAAATGATGTTCCCAAAATTAAGGTCTGATCTAATCACTATCTCAGATCATTCAATAAACACCAAAGGTTCTCTATCATCTCCAGAATCAAAGATAAAACCACCTGCTTGGCTTTTAATGTCCTTCATAACCTGGGCTCTCCTATATTTCTACGTTTCTTACATTTTACTCCTTTCCATGAATTTTGTGATACACTGACATTGGCTTGTTTGCTCTTCCTCTAATATATTAAACACTTCCTCTCCTGACTGATCATTTTTATTCCATCTCTAGAATTTTCCTCTTCCTAATGTTCTTTCCCTTGATTCCCTGGCCAAAGAAGTCATTCTTAATCATCCTCATACCTTTTCTCTATTAATTATCTCCAATTCATTTTCAGTATATCATGTTTATATATAGCTGCTTGCATATTGTCTTCCCCATTAGAATGTAAGCTCCCTAAGAGCAAGGACTACCTTTTGCATTTATTTGTATCACCAGCCCCTAGCATGGTGCCTGGGACATATAGGTGTTTAATAAATGCTTGTTGACTAAAACAAAACCAAGTATACTTTCCTAGTTACTGAAAAAAAAGACATGCATTTTTTTTTAAAGAAGGCATATTGAAAGTGAAAATCAAACAGCAATATATTTATTGTAATAACTTTTGTTGACCACTTTGACATTAATGTCATTCCAAAAGTATATAAATGCAAAGATGTGTTGCATACTTAGTCTAGTACTTAAATACTTGAACATTTTTAAGTTTTCTGAACTGAAGTAAGTTTTCAAAAATATATTAAGGTCCTAATACATGTAGGGAATAGTGCTATGCTTTGGGGGAGGCACAAAGGTAAATAGGACACATGACTTAGTATAGTGTGAAAGATGAACACAATTTTATATATAGTCTAGTTCAACCTCCCTACTATATAAATATTAAACTGACGACTGGGGAGTTAAATTAAAGATTTAGCTTAGCTTATATAACCAAGACCAGAAGAGAACTCCTAAGTACTCAAGCTTCAATAAATGCATTACATACACAGATTCCTTGCCCTCAAAGGATTTGCAACCTAATAGATCAATCAACAGGCATTTATTACACATCTATTATATGCGAAAGATTCCCCTAAATAATATAGTTTAAATATTATGTGCAAAATGATTTTAATCCTCTTAAGGTTTAAAGAAGATTGTCAAGACAATGGTTCTTAAGTTTTATTTTTGCTAAATAGAATTCCCTTTAATAGTATGATAAACCTATGGACTCCTCAGAACATTTTTAAATTTAGAAAATAAAATATAATATGACTATAAAAGGAATTATATTTACCAAAATATTTTTTAAAAAGTTCATGGACTCTGGGTTAAGAACCTTGACCTAAGATCCCTTTTTCTATAATAATGAGTTGGTTTTAAAACTGCATTTATAAAATTTGCTAACAGAGAAAATCTGTCCTTCATTTTCTCTGTATCAGCCAATCTCTTCTGAGACCACATACAAAGATGTTACAGTATATCGTGATTTATACCAGTTTGGATTTATACCAGAAAAGGATGATTGCTTCAATACTAGGAAAACTATAAACATAATATACATGATTATTAGCAAAAAGAAAATCACAAGATTATATAGACGCTGAAAACATTTTTGACAAAATAAAACTCATTTTTGTTAACAGTAATTAAAAAAAAAATACCATATCAAACTGAATTTTTTTTTCATTCCAAACATGACTAATTGGCTTAAACATAGTCAAGTATCTATCAAAAACCAAAACCAGAAATATATGTAATGGAGAAATATTAAAGCTATTTCTAACTATGATCAAGAAAAAATCAAAGATGTCTGTTATCATTACTATTATATTATATAGCTCTAAAATGTTAACTATGACAATAAGACAAGAAAAAGAAACTGAGGGAATAAGGTGTTGATGAGGTGAAAAGACATTTACATCTTTGGCAGATATGATTATTTATTTAGAAAACTCTAGAGATTCAACTAAAATTAATTGAATAAATTAATTTAAGTTTAAGTAGCAGCAGAGAAACCTTAAGGAAAGTAGTAGCAGAGAAAATAAATGCACAAAAATCATCAGCTACAGTTTCTGGGGAAAGCTCTAAGTGTGTGGGTGTGTTGGGAGGAAGACTTAACAGTAATGCAAACTAAAAAAGAAAATGAAATCAATGAAATGTTCATATTGGTTGATATTTGTTAAGATCATAACATAGACAGATAGGAGAGAAATCTTTTTTTGTTTGTTTTGTTTTGTTTTTGTTTCTTTTATTGAGGGTATCAATCAGAGAAGGCTTAGTAAAAGAGGTACTATCTGAGCTGAGCCTTGAAGAAAAAGGTAATATTTCAATAGGAAGATGTTGAAGGAGATCAATCCAGGTATAGGAAATGAAGGCAATAGCAATAGGGAATAGGAACTGGTCTAGTTCGACAGGATTATAGAGTATATGAAGGAGAAGGCAGATTGGTCTTAGATAGCAGAGAGATTGTGGAATTTAAAATTTAATTGGTAAGTAGGGGGAAATGACTAGAAGCTTTTGAGAAAAGCTAAATGGACAATAGAAAAAGTATTCTGGAAGAATGGGCTGGAGAGGAGAAGCAAGAAAATGGAGAAAGATAGATGGGTTGGAAGATTATTTTACCACATCTGGTATGGGGATGGGGTGGATAATAAGGGCAGAAACTTAAATGGTGGCATTGTAAGGAGAAAGGATGGGGCAAATGCAAACATTTCAAAGGTAGAATCAATAAGACTAGGGAACTGGTTAAATTTGGGAGACACAGCAGAAGAGAGACTCAAAAGTGACTGGTTTTGAGCGAGGTAACTGAGAAAATGGCAATGACAATGATAGAAATGAAAAATTTAAGACAATGAGAAATTTGGTATTTATGGATAATAAGTTCAGTTTCAGACATATTGAGTTAGAGTTGAATAGGAGATCAAAGAGAGGATCTGTCCAGAAAGTATTTTGAAATGAGAGAAGCCAAGATGACAGGAAAAAGTCAGAAAATGTTCTAAGCTCTTCATAATTTCCTTTAGAAACCTTAAATCTAGACTCTAATCAGATTCTAGACAGAATGAAATAATTTTCCAGGTTATGATATTTCTTTCAGGAAAGGCCTGTCTTGGGTAAAAGGAAAGTGTCACTCAATGCTAGTGGGGTGCGGGGAATTTAGGGAAGATTCTTAGCCACAAGACAGATCAGCAGCAGAGGCCCCTCCATCCTAACTCAGTGGGCCAATGGCTAAGCATACCAACTGTGAGACCTCCAGCCCTAATAGAGAGAGCAAATTTGAAGGTTAAACTGTTTATATCACTAATGGGAAGATGATACTTGTAACTCTTAAGAATGGTATCTTTTATTGGAATAGTTAGAAGGAGGTATAGATAGAGGGTGTGGGAATAGATTGAACTCTGATGTTATAATATTTTTTAAAAAGCCATTAAGGGATCGAAAAGAATTGTACTGGAAGAAGAGGAAAGGGGCAGTAAAATAGGGTAAATTAGAGCACATAAAGAGACAAAAGACCTATTATAGTAGAGGGAAAGCAAGGGCATGAGCATTAACCTCATTGTATTTGGCTCAAAGAGAGAATAATACACACCTTATTGTACAGAGAAATTTATCTTACTCTATAGGGAAGTAGGAGGGAAAGGGGGGGAAAAAAGGGATGGGAGGCTGAGAGAAGGAATAGCAGATTGAGGTAGATAAGGATGAGAAACAAAACAATGATGAGGAGGGAAAGGGTAAAAGAAGAGAGCAAAGTATAAATATGATGGAGGGAAATATACAGCTAGAAATCATAATTATGAATGTGAATGGGATGAATTATTCCATAAAATGGTAGTGGAAAGCAGAGCAGACAATAAGTCAGAATCCTATAATATGTTGTTTATAAGAAACACATCTGAAGCACAGAGATATACACAAGAGTAAAGGTAAAAGGCTAGAACAGAATATATTATGCTTCAGATGAATTTAAAAAGCAGAGGCAGTGATCCTGACCTCAGACAAAGCAAAAGTGAAAACAGATCTAATTAAAAGAATTAAGGAAGGAAATTATACCTTGCTAAAGGGTACCATAGTTAATGAGGTAATATCAACATGAAATATAAATGCATCAAGTGGTATAACATCAAAATTCTCAGAGGAGAAGTTAAGTGAGTTAGGAAGAAATAGACAGCAAAACCATATTAGTGAGGTGTATCAACCTCCTTCTCTCAGAACTAGATAAATAAAACTACAAATTAAACAAGAAAAAAGTCAAGGAAGTGAACAGAATTTTAGAAAAGTTGGATATGACAGATTTCTGGAGAAAACTGAATGGGAATAGGAAAGAATATACTTTTTTCCTCAATGGTATGTGGCACTTACGCAAAAACTGACCAGGTCCTAGGGCATAAAAACATCATAAACAAATGCAGACAGGCAGAAATATTAAATTCATCCCTTTCTGATCATGATGCAACATAAATTATGTGTAATAAAGGGCCAGGGAAAAATAAATCAAAATTAATTGCAAACTAACTAATCTAATGCTAAAGAATGGATAAATCAAACAACAAATTATACAATTATACAATTGATTATACAATCAATAATTTTATCCAAGAGAATGTCAATAATGAGACAACATACTAAAACTTATGGGATGCAGACAAAGTAGTTCTTAGGATAAATTTTTTATCTCTATATGCTTAAATTAATAAAATAAAGAAAAAGGAGATCAATTAATTGGGCATGCAATTAAATAAGTTGGTAAATGGACATAGTGAAAACCCCCAATTAAATATCAAATTGGAAATTCTAAAAATCAAAGGAGATTAATAAAATTGAAAGCAAAAAGTTATTGTACTAACAACTAAAATTAAGAATTGGTTTTATGAAAAAAAAAAAAAAGATGAATCTTTGGTTAATTCAACAAGAAGAAAACCAAATTACCAAATCAAAAATGAAAAGAGTGAATTTATCACCAATGAAAATGAAATTAAAGCAATAACTAGGAGCTATTTTTCCTAAATGTTTGTCAGTAATTCTGACAATCTAATTGAAAAGGATGAATATTTACAAAAATATAAATTGCCCATATTAAGAGAAGAGGAAATAAAATACTGAACCCCATTGTAAAAAAAAAAAAAAAAAAATTGAACAATCAATGAATTCCCTAAGAAAAAATCCCCAGGGCCAGATGATTTAGAAATTAATTTTACCTAACATTTAAACAACAATTAATTTCAATACTATATAAACTATTTAGAAAGCCAAAATTGAGAAAGAAAATTTTAGGACAATTTCCCTAATGCAAAAATTTTGAATAAAATATCAGTAAAGGGATTATAGCAATTCATCACCAGGATAATACACTATGTATGACCAAATAGAATTTATACCAAGAATGCAAGGCTGGTTCAATATCAGGAAAATTATCTGCATAACTAGTCACATAAATAACAAAAGTAACAGAAATCATAATTATCTCAATAGATGCAAAAAAAAAAAAAAAACTTCAGCAAAATATAGCACCGATTCCTATTAAAAACACTAGAAAGCATAGGAATAAATGGAGCTTTCCCTAAAATGATAAGCAGCATCTATCTAAAACCATCAACAAGCATTACATGTAATGGGGATAAGCTAGAAACATTCCCAGTAAGATCAGGGTGAAACCATTATCAACACTATTATTCAATATTGTACTAGAAATGTTAGCTTTAGCAAGAAGAAAAAGAAATTGAAAGAATTTGAATAGGCAATGAAGAAACAAAATTTACACTCTGCAGATTACTACAATTTTGTGGTATCTCCCTTTTTTCTATGAGCTTTCAAATGTTGACAATGACTAAGAAATTACATGTATTAATTTTTTACATATTTCTTCTAGGTCTGATGATTTGAAATTATCAAGGTAGCTAGTTGCTATCTTACAATTTCCATTCTTATTAGATTTCAACTCTGTTATGTAGCTTTGTAATTTGAACAATGAAATACAGGTTTGGATTTCACATTTCTATCTCTAATCCTTAAACTCTCTAGTCTCTCATTTCTTCCCCCCTCCCATTGAATATTTTATTTTTTCCAGTTACATGTAAAGATAATTTTCAACATTCACTTTTGTAAAATTTTGAGTTCCAAGTTTTAAACATATTTCCATATTAGTAGTCATAGTGTAAGAGAAAAATCAAAACAAAAAGGGAAAATACAAGTAAGAAAAACTAAACAGATTTAAAAAAAAAAAAGAAAGAAAGTAGCATGCTTCAATTTGCATTTCTTTTCTTGGTTCTTTACTTGGATTTTTTGAAAGCTCAAAGAAAAAAAGGAAGATACCATAAATTTGTATAGGTCCCATAGATTAAAAGGGAAAATCCTTTTATTTTTTAAAAAAAAAGGAGAAAAGCAGGAAGTCTGAAGATTCCACATAATGTGACTTCTAGCTTCTAAAAAATCTATAATACATTATTAAAAAGTTGGTAAGCAAAGGCCTAGAAAAGGAAATAATGGTAAAAAAAAAAAAAAAAAGACTGAACATAAGAGCTATACACACAGACATTCACAAGGAGAAAAAAGAGAGAGAGAGAATTAGTTATGCTTAACTAAGCTGACTTTCTCTTTTGATAAGATTATTTAATTACTAGATAAAAATGCTAAAGATATAATTTATTTAGATTTCTCAAAAAAAATTTGACAAAGTCTGCCATATAAGGTGAGAAGATTGAAAACGTAGTTTTGAAATTAGGTAAACAATTGAACTGAAAGGGGTCAGTGTCAATTTGGAAGAAGTTCTATAATGGAGCAACCTAAGGATCTGAAGCTGACCCATTTGCCATTATTTGGATAAAGGTACAGATGGCATGCTTATCAAATTTGCATATGACCTAATGCTAGGAGAAATAAGTATCATACTGGATGACAATCAGGACAAAAAAAGATTCTAAAAGATTAAAATATTGGGGTAATACATTAAAAACAATTTTAATTAAGAGGAATGAAAAATTCTTTAGTTTAAGTCCAAAAAATTAACTTCACTAGAACAAAATGAGGAAAGCACAGATAAATAGCAATTTTCATATTAACAGTGTGATGTGGTGGCTAAAAAAACAAACAAAAAATAATGACATCTTAGGCTGCATTAAGAGAAACATAAAATTCAGGACTGTAGAGATACAAGTACTATGATATATTATGCCCTGAACATCTACAGCACAGTGTAAAGCATCAAATTTTAAGAGATTATAAAATGTAGAGCATTCAGAGGACTATGACTGGAATGGTGAGGGCATCTCAAATGAAAAACCGTATGATACAATGAATAGAGAACTAGCTCTGAAATCAAAAGACAGGTTTAATTTCTGCCTTTGTGTTCTTAGTACCTGTATTATCTTGGGCAAATGATAATCTCCCTGGACCTCAGATTTCTCATGCCCAATATGAGAGAGTTGTATTAGATGACCTCTTAATTTTCTTCAAGCTTTAAGCTGTGATCCTATGATATTACACTATACAAAAATTAGCTGAAGGCACTATGAATAGGCAAACTGAAGAAAAGAAAACTCAGGAAAAGCCATGAAACTGTTTTCACGTATCTGAAGAATTATCGCATGAAATAATATTAAACTACCTGTAAGAGTCTTAGTTCAAGAAGGCACAAATAGAAGAAATAGGTAAAAGTTGCAAGGAAATAATATTAGGAAAAGTTAAGGAAAAATTTTCTAACAATGAGAATTGTTCAAAAAGTGAAATGGGTTTTCCCAATAGGTAGAAAAGTTTCCCCTAACTGAAAGTCTTCAAAGAAAATCTGGATAACCACTTGTTGAGAATGTTGTAGAAATCATTTTTGTTCATATATGGATTCAAATACATGACAAATTCCAATTCTGAGATTCTGTCATCTGCATAAAGTTGAAAACTGAAGCCATAGCAATTAGATAAGGGTGCTGTGAGAATTTCTAATGGTGTGAATAAACATTTTAATAAAAATATTCAGAGAAAATTTATAATCACCTAAAATGTTATCCATGGATTCGCCTTTCTGTTCTTGAATAATGTCACTATCTTCATTTGAAAGTATTTTGGGAAAATTGGTATTTTTTTTATTATAGTCAGGAGATTCTGTTGTAAAAGAAAGCCTGCATTTCTTGTTTTTTTGCCTATGACTTTTTTTGGAGAAAGTGATTTTACTAGCTGCTGAATCATCATCTGAAGATGAAAAATCATTTATATTCTGAGAGTCACCATCTAGATTTGCTGAATATAGCTGGCTTGTTTCCAGCTTATCGTGAAGGCTCATTTTGTTTCCTTTTTTGGGTTTAAACTTAACAGAGCTAATTATTCTCTTTTTTATCCTTGATTCTGAGGATATCTCAATATCATCTGATTCATCACTAATATCGCTTACACTTTTCCTTTCCTTTAGAAATTTTTGGACAATATTCTCTGGGTGGTTTATCTTATTAACAGCTGAATAATTTACATTAAAGTCAGATTTCTTGGAACCTGACCAATGATCAACACTGGTGGTCCTTTTAAAGGGATTTTCTGTTTTGGAATTTTCAGATACATCAAAGACTTGTTCATCATTCTTAGGGAAAAACAATCTTTCAGTTCTAAATTGTGTTGGAAAGATGATATCACTAGCATCTGAACTATCTTCTGCTTCTGTGGTCTTAGAGGAAGGACAGGACTGTTCATCTTTATTTTTTAAGTCCCTTTTATTCTCAGAATCAGAAGAAACACTGAGTTTTAGAGTTTCTGTCCTCCTTTGACATTTAAATTTATCTTTATGCTTTAGGTTGCTAGTTGTTTTCTGATGCAATAAAATATTTCCTTGGCTCTGACTCTTCTGGCAGTTACTGACTCTATTATCTTTTCCTTCTTCTAGATAATGCAAAGATTGATCATCAGAACTTTCATCATTAGAATCAACATTTTCATCACTTTCTTCAAACAAACCAGCTTTCCCCTCAAAAAACCTGGAAAAACCACATTGAAGTAAAGTAAGCTGTCCTAGAGAAATTGCAGTGTTACTTTTATCAGAAATTTTGTTTTTAGCAATTTTTGTTCTTGAGCTTTCCATGGATTCCTCATCACTGAAGTCACAGTAGAGATCAGATACTTCTTTTTCTACTACTTCCTCAGATTGTCGTTTTTTATTTTCTTGACATTCAGGATCTGCACTCTAAATTATAAAAGAAAAAAAAGAAGGAAGAATAATGGGAACATTCCCAGGAGAAAACATTACAATTCATCATCATTATCAATGGCCACTGCCTCTTGAAAATGAATAAAAATACCAACACAATGTCTGTTCTTATTCATTTAGTGTTTTAATGTGTACAAAGCGCTTTACATCTAGTATTTTACTAAAAAAGGAACCTGGTTAAATAACAGTAGCTATGTTCTAATTGCTGTGGGTAATCCCTCCAGTGATTCATATCAATATCCAACCATCCTTGGCAATTCTTGTTCATAGATGCCCACAAATTCACCTACTATGCTGGGAAGCCTTACACAGTTTCTCTTGATGAGGTATAAGAGTATAGTGTAAGAAGCTGGTTCAGTGAAAAGAATATTGGATTTGGAATCAAAGTACTGAATTTGAATACTAGCTGTGCTACTTATCACCTGTGTGATTAATGACAAGTAACAATCTCTCTGAGTTGCTAACAACTCAAGATTTGAGGAAATGAAGCTTTAAAAATATGTTATTCCAGCCTACTCTTTTAGCTTTTCAGATGAAAGAGGACTTAAATGAAGGCATACATAATTATTTGTAGGGAAAAAGGGAAAATCTATAGCAGAGAGGCCAGTCCTTCAGGATACAGAAATCAAATCAAAGATCTCAATCTAAATAGCTGGAAATACTAACTTCTTCTTTAAAAAAAAGTTTTATTTTCAAAACATACTGATAGATAGTTTTCAACGTTCACCCTTGCAAAATCTTGTGTTCCAATTTTTTTCTATCTCCCCCCTCCCCTAGACAGCCAAGTAATCCAATATAGGTTGAATTTATGTAATTCTTCTATATGTGCTGTTGTTACTATGTACAATGTTCTCTTGGTTCTACTCACTTACTTAGTATCATTTCATGTAAGTCTTTCCAGGCCTCTCTGAAATCATCCTCCTGATCATTTCTTAGAGAACAATAATATTCTATAACATTCATACACCATAACTTATTGAGCCATTCTCCAACTAATGGATGCTCATCCACTCAGTTTCCAGTTTCTTGTCACTACAAAAAGGAATGGGACAGATTTTTTTGCACATGTAGATCTGTTTTCCTCCTTTAGGATCTCTTTGGGATACAAGCCCAGAGAGACACTTCTGAATCAAAGGGTATGCTCAATGTGATAGCCCTTTGCACATTGTTCCATATTGCTCTCCAGAATGGTTGGGTCAGTTCACAACTCCACTAACAATGTATCAGCGTCCCAGTTTTCCCATGTCTTCAACATCTGAAAGGTATATAGTGGTACCTAAGAGTTGTCTTAATTTTCATTTTGCTGATCAATAATTATTTAGAACATTTTTTCACATGACTAGAAATGGTTTTAATTTCTGCATCTGAAAATTATCTGTTAATATCCTTTGACTATTCAAAACCTCTTCTTATATGGGGGTTAAAATAGTTGGAAAAAATTTTCCACGTATGTGTTCAAGCATTAAAGATTCACAAATTCCAACAATTTCCCTGTCAAAACAATCAAAAAACAAATAATGATGGAAAATTGGTTAAAAATAAGATCTGGAGGCTCCACTTAGCCATCATTAATAAATACAATATAAAGATATTAAGAAATAATTTCTGCAACATAAATCCAAAATTGTATTATGTCATTGGTAAAGCTTACAGTCAGCAGTAAAGCATTCCTTACTGATTAATCAAACAGAAATAAAGATATTTTCTGTATCAGAATACTCTCAGGAGTTTAATATTTATGTAAATCATGGATGAAGGACATGAACAGACAATTGTCAGAAGAAGAAATTAAAGCCATTTCTAGTCATATGAAAAAATTCTTTAAATTACTATTGATTAGAGAAATGCAAATTAAGACAATTCTGAAATACCACTACATACTTCTCAGATTGGCTAAGATGACAGGAAAAAATAATGATAAATGTTGGAGGGGATGTGGGAAAACTGGGACACTAATACATTTTTGGTGGAGTTGTGAGCTGATCCAACTATTCCAAAGAGTAATTTGTAACTATGCAAAGGGCTATCAAACTATGCATACCCTTTGATGTATCAATGTCTCTACCGAGTCTTTATCCCAAAGAGATCATAAAAAAGGGAAAAGGACCCACATGTGCAAAAATGTTTGTGGCATCCCTTTTTGTAGTGGCAAGAAATTGAAAACTGAGTGGATGCCCATCAGTTGGGGAATGGATAAATAAATTATGGTAAATGGAATATTATTATTCTATAAGAAATGTTCAGGAGGATAATTTTAGAAAGGCCTAGAGAGACTTACATGAACTGATGCAAGAGAACATATGACACAGAAACAGCAAGATTATGCAGTGGTCAATTCTGAAGGCCATGGCTTTTTTAGATAAAAGGTGACTCTGGCCAATTCTAATAGACTTGTGGAGAGAGCCATCTGCATTCAGAAAATGGGCTAGAGGGACTGAATGTAGATCACAACATAGTATTTTTCATCTTTTTTTATTGCTGTTTGCTTGCTTTTTATTTTCTTTCTCATTTTTTCCCTTTTTGATCTGATTTTTCTTGTGCAGCATGATAAATATGGAAATGTTTAGAAGAATTTCACATGTTTTACTTATCTTAGATTACTTGTTTTCTAGGGGAGGGAGAGAGGCAAAGAGAGAGAGAAAGATTTGGAACACAAGGTTTTGCAAGAATGAATGCTGAAAACTACCTTTGCAGATATCTTGAAAACAAAAAGCTATTATTAAAAAAAAAAAAAAAAAAAAAAAAAAAAAAAAAAAAGAATCATGGCCAGAGAATCAGAAAGGACCTACAAGGGCCTCTAATCCAATTTCCTCATTTTAGAATTAAGGAAATGGAAGACAAGGGAGATTAAGTAACTTTTTAATAGTAATGCAGCTTCTGCATGCCTGAGATGGATTCAAATTCAGGTCCTGTGACTCTAGTGCTCTTTTCGCTATATCATGTTGTTACTGTATTACCTAATTATGCTTATATAAACATCCAAGTTGTACAAGATGAGGACAATATATAGTACCCATAGCAAATATCAAATCTATTTATAAAAATTAATTTGCTGCGATTTACAAAAATTTATTTTTTTTAGACAGCACTTGGAAGTATTAGGCCTTTTACATTCATTTAAATTTTAAGGATAAATTCAATGTTACATGAATGTCCTGGTAATAGGGCAATTTGCTAACAAAGCACTGTCATTGGATCAAAATAATTACTTTTATATGTAAGATACAAAGCAAAAGAAATGGTTTGATTCAGAGACAGTACTGATTTGATTTTATTTTTTAGAAAAGATTTATTGACTTCTGGTTTGAACTGGCTCACTAGGTTTTTGTTTGTTTGCTTAATTTTGTATCAATTTGTATTTTAATAATAAAAGGATCTTAGGCTTGGTAATGATTCAAATAAGCACAGTTCAATTTAATTTGAGAGTCATCATTTGATTCAGTCCTGCTATAAATGAATTTAGCTAAAGGATATTCTAATATTTGATGAAAATTCAAGAATAGAAAGTTAGTGTAAATAGCATACTATGGTTTTTGTGAAAATAATTCTCTGACTTTTTCTGGAATGAACCTCAACCAGTATTTTTATTTTTATTTTCTCACCAATATTAAAGATTTTTCTTGGCATGCATAAACATAAAGGAGAAAAGAAAAATCTCCAGCCATATACATTTATGTATTCTGGGGCAAAATCCCAAAGAATACTCACCATTTCTAATTTGTGTGCTGGAGGTCCTTCTTTCAACCATGTAGTGGCTGTCATGACCCCTGCTTCCACTTGGCCTTCCCTCTACAACAGCAACAAAAGAGAATGCAAATCACTTAGAGAAAGCTATGCAAACTATGCAATAAAAACAACTAGATCAACAAGAGAACTGGTTTGCTAATTCTCAGACTTAACACAGAGAAACTCAGTGAGTCTGTCTTTTAAGATTCTTCTTCAGTTTGCAAATTATATTGCAAACATATAGTAATTTTAGATAATTTTTAGTATGTAACTTTTACTTTTCTAGGCTTAGTAAAACAGCCATATTATACATCTAGTATTAACAGTGTTATGAAAATATATTAATGTAGAGCCATGAATAATTAAGTTATACATAATTTAGAAGATAAAATAATGTAATGTTTATATATAATAAAACAATTACTATCCCTACAAGAATCTTAAATAATTTTAAGCAATACTTGGGAAACTGATCAGCTAACTTGCAATCCTAATTATCACTAAAAGGTCCACAGGGCAAGTGGGCCACGCTAGGTTAAGCAGTTGGGAACTTGTGGAATAGGCAGGAGGCAGCATATGCCAGGCAATTTGAACCACTGTCATCACTACCTCCTTTCAGACTCTGATAGAGACAGCCTAGGATCCTGACCCCAAAAGCCTTGATAATAAGCAAGGCTTCCAATTCACTGCCCACAACCATCATCCTTTCAGTCTGATAACTTTTCTGCAGATACTACAGCCATATCTGTTGAAGACTCAGAAAAGAAAATTCTTATCACCTGACTCTGTCACTCTCAAATGTCAAAATCAACTGATATGATTTTTATCAATAGCAATGACATCTAAAAAAAGTGTTCCCATCTGCTTTGTCACTGCATGACTACAGGAATTTTCCATCTGACTTACAGGTAAAATCTTCTATATGAAGGTGATCAATAATATCAAACATAGCAGATGGGTAGAGAAGAATGAGGACTGAGAGAAAAACATCAGATTCGGCAATTACTAGATCATTGATAATTTTGAAGAGTGGCGCCAGTTGAATTATGAAGGTGGGAAATAGACTGCAAAGAACTAAGGAGTATGTGGAAGTATAAGAGTGGCTACCTTTGAATTTCTAGACTAAGATAATTTCTCAGAAAAAACAATTACTTGCCATCTAGGTTCCTAGTTTATCAAATCTATCTCCTTTACCTTTTTAGAGGAGCGTTAGTGGAGATAGTGAATACATAAAGCTTTTTCAAGGAATTTGGAAGGAAAAGCAAAAGTGATATAGTATAATTCCAAGGGGTTGGTTTTTTTTTTTTTTTTAATTTAGAGAATAGGAGAGATTTGATTATTTGAAGGCCATAGGGAAAGAATCAATAGATAAGGAAAAGCTGAAGATCTAAGAGAATTTGGAAGATAATTATTGATACAATCTGCTAGACAATGTTAGGGGGGCAGAGTCAAGTATATATTAGAAGGGTTGACCACTATGTCAGGGGGAAAGAAGGGGAGAGAATAGGAAATGATGTCATAAGAGTTTTAAGATGAAAAGAAGAAGAGAAGGAGGAGTTCATATTGAATGATTGCAATTTTTCAATAAAGTATGAGGCAAGGACCTCAACTGCAAGAAGTGGGGACAGGGAAGTGTCAGAGATCTCAAACAAGTTTGTAATAGTTTCTGTAGAGAATGAAACAACAAATCAATTTGAGAGAATCTTGGATAACATGATTTTATAATTCATGCATTATAAATTCTGGCTTCTGTTAGCTTCATTTAGTAATTTGAGAGCAAAAGTGGAGAAGGTAGATGGTGGGAGTAACCTAGGGTTAAAGTTTGAGAAGAGGTTAAGTACAAAGGGGCAAGTGATTCAAGAAAGCTGAGACCAGAAAGTAGTCAGAGTAGGGGTAATGGCTTTAAGAATCTAGTGAAAGTTGAAGGGATTGGCAGATTCAGAGAGGATGATGAATAAGTTTGGGAAGAATGAGGCATAGGCAGGGGTCGAATGATAAAAGATTACGGTCTAATACGGGAATGTCGGATTTTCTAATAAGAGAAGTAGAAAACATGCAAGTAATGGTAAAGAACTAATGTGTAATCATCCCTATGTATGTCTTTTGTAAACTGAAGGAGTAAGTTATAGAAGCAGAGGAATTGGGAAATTAAGGACTTTGAGAGAATATCTGAGTAAATAATGAATTACCCTGGTATATAGGTAGAAGAGGCAGATGATGAGCCAAGTGATGTGAAAAAAGGGAGAATGATTTGCAGGTCCATATAATATATATAGTTTAACTTGGGTATAAAATTTTTGTCGATTGGACCTCAGTGGAGCAAAGGCTGCTGAGAAGCAGAAGAACAATAAACATATAACATATTAAAACAAGCTTAATAATTAAAAATTATTAAATAATTATTAAAGCAAGCAAAATAATTAAAAATTATTGGCAGCCCTCAACATTCAATCTGGTCCTACATACTTTCCATATTATTTAAGGTGCATATCCCATATCTCCAATTAGACTATTATGTGTTTCATGATTCTAAAAACTTTTAAATTCGTAGTACCCAGCACAGTACTCAAAAAGAACTATTTTTACTACTGATGATGATAAATTACATAAAAGCTTTGCTACTCTCTATTTGTATGACTTTGAATAAGTCTATCTTTCTGGTCTTAGATAATTCATTTGTAAAGAAAGAATTTTAGACTGGATATTATTTAAGGATATAACCAACTAACTATAAACATTCTATGAGTCCATGAAGTACTTTGCCCTTCCCAATATCTATTACAGAATTATTAAGTCTAAGAACTCAAATTTCTTGTGTAATGAAAAATTTTAAAACTTTTTTGGAAAGATACAAAAATGTTCCATTTAAAGAACAAGAAACATCTGTATGCTGAAGATGAACATAACTGGAAGAGTCTGAAAACTGGTGTGGAATTTTTATTGGGAACAGCAAACAAAAATCTCCATGACACATGAGACAGCATCTCAGGGAGTATTTGGTAATTTTTAATCAAAACACATTTTATATTTTTGTTTATTTGTGGAGGAATTTTTTTCCCTGAAATTTCAGCAGCTGTTTCCAAAATAATACACCTCCTTTTGTCAGTGTATAAATGCCTTTGAGGGGGGAAAAGAGTCACATGTTCAGGCCTGTGTGTGGATGGGGGAAGGGGAACTTTATGAATGTGTATGAGAAAAGCTATTTAAAGGAACAAAGCATAGTTTTTCAAAAGTCTGATTGCAGTTCTCTAAAAATGTTAATTCTAAGAATCTTGTAATATATTTTGCAAAAAAACCCTGCAATTTCTTTAAGATCTAGAAAAGCATATTAACTTCTATTTCATAGTACACAAAAGGAGGGAAATTAAATTATTGTTTAAAACCTCACTGAAAATGCAAAAAACAAACAAAAAATTTCACACCTCCAAGATATCCCTTGTAAGACAGGAGCCTTGAGATCTTAGTCTGAAGAGGTTGTGGATCCCAAAAAGTTCTCCTTGATGTTCTTTTGATCCTTGAACTGCTTCAAAATACCGCTTGGCATTTTCACTCCCAACCACTACACAGTGCAGTTGCTAAAACAGAAAAAATACATGATATTTCAGAAGTGTTTGATCCAACAACATGTCAGAATTTCCTGGCATTATCAGTATATACACAGTTTTAGGTGGAGTAGACAGAAACTCCTTAGGGAGGAAACTGTGTTTAAATTTCCCTGGAAGATGTTAGCATTGTGAGGAAATAATCATTACCATTGTGGGGAAATAAACATCTGATTAGTTTTTATGAAGACCAAACAAAAAAATAGTTTTATATTTTTTATCTGTTTCTACTGATTACATGCAAGATTTCAAAATTTTTTCTCATTATTTTTTACATGAAAAGAATACATTTCTACCAATCTTTATCCTGTTAAATAATTCTAAGGAAATGCTGCAATAGGTACTACTAGAAATTGACAAAATTAGTGTATCTATCATTAGATTATAATTTTGAATTTATGATATGATGACTACAGTAGGAAATAATATTGATCACAATAATACTGGGAACTAAAAGTAATGCCCAGTTTCTCTCCTGGAAACAGCATATTTGAAACATGGGTAGATTTTTAATTTCAATATTATTATTTAGGTTTTTTTTAAGTTGTTTTAGATTCTTTGCAATCCCTTTTAGGGCTTTTTGGACAGAGACTGGAGTGATTTGCTATCTTCTTCTCCAGCTCATTTCACAGATGAGGAAATTGAGGCAAACAGGCTTAAATTACTTTCTCAGAGGTCTCAAAGCAAGTGTCTAAGGCTAGATTTGAACTCAAGAAAAATGAACCTTCCTGATTCCAGGCCCAGTGCTCCATCTACTGCAACCTAATTGCTCCTAACTTCAATACAATTTCTAAGAAACCCAAAGAAATACATATTTTTCTTCCTGTGAAAGAGGACAAATTTATTGAACATCTATAACATGCTGACTGTTGTAGAAAGTCATAGGTTCAAAGAGAGATTGGCATAATACCCAAAGTATCAAGTTACAAGGGTAAAGGAAAAAAACAAGTAACAGGGATCAAGATTTCCCCAATTATATAACACTTCCTTCTGTACCTGACTGCTCCTGCTGAGAATTAATATTTCTGGCAATAAATTCTTGAGTATCTCAGAAAGCTAAGTAGATAGAAAACATGAGGAATGAAAATAATACTTCTTGGTAATAGGCATTACAATCAATGTCATGGGAATAGAAGAATAAAGTGGAAAAGAATGGGATACCAAAGATTAGGCACCTTGTATATTTATCTACATTAAGAAAAGGAAGACTAAAAAAAAAAAAAGGAAGAAAAATAGAAAGAATAATAAGAGTAAACTCAAATAATTTGAGATTGGGCAGACCTGCTGGAAAAAGGGGTGAGCTAGAGAAGACCAAGTCAAACTAATATATGAAATGAATAATAAACCACAGAGACTAAAGGCTAACTTAAGGGTAGCAGAAAATATGCATGTGCACTTCTGCCTATGTAATGAAAAAAACAAAAACTTAACAGTTCTAACTCTAAGTGTAGATGGATTAAATTTCCCACCCAAAAATAAAGTAAAAGGAGAAAAGGATTTTTGAAAAGCCTACTATATAAAAGAATCACATTTTTTAAAACACAGTATAAACAGAATGAAAATGAAGTGGTAAAACAAATTTATTATGTTTTAGGCAACTCTAACAAAGGCAAAAATTTACATATTGCAACAATAAAAACCAATGTTAAAACA
This sequence comes from Sarcophilus harrisii, assembly GCF_902635505.1. Classification (NCBI taxonomy): domain Eukaryota; kingdom Metazoa; phylum Chordata; class Mammalia; order Dasyuromorphia; family Dasyuridae; genus Sarcophilus; species Sarcophilus harrisii. The sequence continues at coordinate 226,777,446 of NC_045426.1, forward strand.
GAAAACATAAACTATGTTATACTGAAAGCAATCATAGATAATATAAAGCAACAATAAATTCACCAAATTGCATAGTGAAAAATATTTTACAAAATGGCTAAATGAACTGCAAAACAATAACGATAATAATAGTTGAGATGTTAATGTTGTTCTCTTTTAAATGTATAAGGACAAGAGAAAGATAAAAATTTAAATTAATGCAATAAATCTTCAATGTTTACATATTTAACTTTTGCAATGTCAAGCATTTACATGATTTCATCAGTGACTTTTACTTTTACACTGGGAACCACATACATTTAAGGCTATGTGCAGTAGAGAAAGAAAAGACAGGTACATTGTACACAAGTTTGTGGACTTGGTATCCTTCATTGGTCTTGTTCAGCTTATCACTGTAAAAACTTTCCCATAAATTCATGACATATTTCATTGTTTGCCTTGAAAACTTAAATTCTGTGTTATAATTATGGTTGCAAAGCACACAGTGCAAATCCTTTGGGCTCTAAACCCAAATGTGCAAAGTCAGTCATATGGCTTAGTAAGAAAAGAAAGGCATTAGATAAACTTCCAGAATGTATGCAACTGCCATCAGACTAATCGACTGGCTGGCTTGAGACAAAAAGGCTGTCTATCCCATCATCAGTTACAGCCTCAAGCTTTGCTATGCTCATCATACTTATCTTTGCTGTGCTCTCATACTCCAAGATCCCAAACGATCCTAGAAAGTTTATGAAGCAGATATCACTAATAAATAATTTCAAGTTGGTGCACCCTCTACAATCTCCAATGCCATGCACTAGCTGTGAAGGGTTAAATGTCAGAGGTGATATCAAGATTTCACCAATTTAGGCAACTTCTGACAGCAATAATTAAAGTTCCAGGAACCTTTCCCTTAGTTTTCAGAAGGCAGCAAAAGTACAGAGGCACAGACAATGCCCTCTGAATCTAAAAAATGAATTTTATTTGCTATAAAGTATTTATTGTATGATAGATTTCATATGTTGTAAAAAGTGAATATTTTCTGAAATCAATGCTTTTTTAAGTTGAGATAGCACAAAGGTCACAAAATTCTAGAGAATTACTAGAGATAAAAAATGTTTTGCATTTTATTTTTTATACTGCATTTTATGGATTTTTATGATTAGTGTGTTAGCAAGAGTACATATTTATCAGAATTAACCTTTTATTATAAAAACTATATTTAGAAAAATATATTTTCAGCAATCACTACCAAAAGACTATAGTTTTTGGTGATCACAGTATTTCCTGTATTTCCTCTACAGTTAATATATCAATATTTGTATTTTTTACTTTCATACAATTGAGTGCTTAATGTATATTTAAAAACATATTAAGAAAGTAGAAAAAAAAAGATTAAGGAACTTATAAATTTTAAAAGACATAGGAAATAAATTAGCAATGCTAAAAGAAGCATAAAATAAATCTTGAAAAATAAAGAAATAAAGAAATTTGAAAATAAAATAAAATAGACAAATAAAGTGAAAAACAATTTTTAAAAGAGAAGCAAAACAAATTATTAGCATACTTAAGAAACAGAAAAATGAAAAAATTATCAAAATAAAAAAGTTAATGAGATGAATTTTACAATAAAAGAGAAAGTAATTAGAAATTATCATATAAAATTACATGCCAGTAAAACAGTATATGTTAAAAGGAAGTGAAAAATCTAACTTTAAAAAAAGGAAAAAACCAAACTAACAAAATATGAAACAAATCTTAAAACAATCTAATCTCATAAAAATAAATGGAGTGAACTACCAAATGAATTACCAAAAGCAGAAGAAATAAACCTCATTTATCAAATGTTTAAAGAACAATTAATATGCATGGGGAAAAAAAAACAACAAAGAAAAACCATTCTATTAACCTTCTTTTATGAGGCAAAAATGTTACTGAAACCTAAACAAGAGACAAAACAAGAAAGTATAGCATAATTTCACTATGGATGCAAATAGGCTAAATATTTTTAATATTTATTTACTTATTTATATTTATAATGATAAATATAAATAAATATGAATATTTTCTTATAATATCTAGTGATAATTTATGAAATTATCACTAGATATTATAAGAAAATATTCATAGTAGTGATGCAAGGGTAATTTCAATTATGGAATTAATTGGCAAAATTAGGCATATAAGCAAAAGAAAACAAAGTCATATGATTATTTCCAAAAAAAGAAAATTACTTGAAAAACTATAGTACTTATTTATATTAGAAACTCTAGGAAGCAAGGCAGGACCCTTCTTCAATATGATTAAAAATAGATATTTAATACCAAGTATTGTTCGCAATGCAAAAACTCTAGAATGTTTTTCAATAACAATGATGTCCCTACATCTCCTCTATAATTTGATATAGATTTAGAAATATTAGATTTGGCAATAACATAAAAATACAAAATTAACAAAGATAAAAAGATCTGTAAGAAGGGAACAAAATTTTCTACAGATGACACATTGGTATATGTTAAAAACCCCAAAGAATCAACTGATTTTATTCAAAAAAGTAGCTAGATGCACAAAAACACAAAATTCAACATTTTTACAAAATACTTACAAAAACAAGGAAAAAATATAAAAAGATAAATTTCATTCAAAATAACTACAAAATACATAAAACATCTAAGAATTAATCCATCAACATCTATACAAGACATATAATACAACTACAAAACACTTTTTAAAAACAAAACAATAACAAGATTTATGTGGAAGAATAAAATATATGGAGTTCTCAAGACATATAATAAGAAAAGTAACTAAGGGAATAATATTACTAGACAAAAACTACTGGGACAAACGGAAAATAATCTGGCAGAAATTAGGTTTGATTATCTGAATCAACATCTTAAAACATAAACCAAAATGAAATCCAAATAGGTACTTAACCTAAGATATAAACAGTCGAATCATAAACAAATTAGTAGTACAAGAAAAGAAATGGCTTTCAAAACTAGGGACAGGTGAAGAGTTCATGACCAAGAAAGAGGCAGAGAAGATATCAGCAGATAAATTGGACAGTTATGATTTAAAAATTGGGGGAAAAGGGGAAGATTTTGCACAAACAAAAATCAGGTTAAAATTATAACAGACTAGAGGGGAAAAAAGTATTTGCAGCAAATTTCTAGAATATTCCAGATTTATAAGAAAAAACGATTCAAACATATAAAAATAAGAGCCACATCACAATAAATGGTCGAATAAGATAAATAGATAGTTCCTGAGTTCTTGAATAAAGAAATCCAAGTTAGACAACTATTATAGGCCAGAACTTGAAACAAAAGATTCTTACAAGGTGATAAGTCAGTGGAATTGATAAAGACAATGGTTGTTTAGCATAGTACTTAACAGTTCTCTAGTTCTGTACATGTACTTAGTACTTACTATAGTTCTACAAAATTCACACCTATGAGAAGTGAACATATAAGCTCAGACAAACTCAGTCAGAATCAGAACTGGAAAATAGAGACCTTGGTGGCGGTCCTCCTGCCTCCCCCACAGAAACCAAGACACATTCAGAAGGACCTCAAGAAAGCTGGCAAAGGTAGAGAAAACAAAGGACTGGCGGCAGGAGCTCAAGCTTTCAGAATCAAGGAGAGAGATAGGTCTCTAAGAAAGCTAACCCGGCCCCAGACTAGGAGACAAGACTTTGAAAGAGATCATAAAGTATTTGGACTTTAATCCCTGGCTGTACTCATGGTGATTACTGAACTGAAACGAAGGCTGCTCCCAGAGACCCCAAGAAAATCCAACAAGAAAACATTACATTTTGGAGAGAACACTACAGACAACCACATTAAAATGTTCCAAATCAATAATAGAGACATGAAAATTTAAATAACTTTAAGGGAGTTACCTATCAGATTGGCAACGAGGTCAAAAAAGGAAAAGGTCCTATCATTGGTGGAAAGCAATATAGAACTATGTGTAAAATATGACCAAATCATACATCTAATATTACTCTTAGGCCTATTCCCCCAAAAAACAAGGAGGAGAAGGGGACCCACATGTACAAAAATGTTTATAGCAGCTCTTTTTGTTTTGGCAAAGAGCGACAGAAATTAAGAAACTAAGCTGATATCCATCAATTGGAAAATGACTGAACAAACTATGACATACTGAATAGTATAGAAATAATAAAATAATAAGAAATAATAAAAAGAATAGTTTCAAAGAAACCTGGGAAGATGTGTATGAAGAACTGAAGAATAAAGTAACCAAAACCAGTAGAACAATTTACTAAATAACATCTTAAAGAATAACAATTTTGAAAAACTTAAGAAATTCCAATTAATCAATGATTAACCATGACTTCAGAGGAACAATGATGAGCCATGCTATCCATTTCCTGATGAAGAGGTGATGGATTCAAGAAGCAATATGAGACATATATTTTCAGAAATGGCCAACGTGAGAATATTTTGTTGACTTTGCCTATTTGTTAAAAGAGTTCTGTTTTTCCTTTCTATTTATTTTTTTAGAGAAAATAGGATTAAAATTAAGATTTCTTGCCCCCTTCTCTATAAAAAAAAAAAAGAATGAAAGAAAAGAGGGATATTGAAGCTTTAAAAACCCCAACAATATATGGCAAAGAACAGAAAGGGAGAAAACTGAAAAATTTTTTAAAGTAAAATGTCAAAGTTCTTATGTAAAATGAAAAGTAGCTGTATATTACAATATTTTCAGTTTTACATATATCCTTTTACCATTCTACTTTGAATATCAAAATGCATGCTTTATTTGGTGCTTAAGATCAGAATTTAGCATTTTTTTTAAAGTTATCACAAATGATTTTCAAAATTAAAATTACGTATTATTATTTGATGCACACACTCTAATGGATACAGCACATAAAATATAACAGAAATATGTAATATATTAACATCTATTGTTATAGTAACAAATACATAAAATTAAAATTACATAATAATGGACCAGATCCTCCAATAATAAGTTAGCCTCAGATGTATAAAAAGCTGAGGAATTTCTTAATAGAGAAAAGTAAAATTTGATGCCCTAAAGACCCTCTCTGAGAAAAACTTGAAATGATGCTCTTTTGAAAAAAAGAACAAAAGATGAAGAGTCAAGAAATCTGGTGCTAGCTCTTTTTCAGGTGACAAAAAATTGGAAAATGAGGAGACGCTCATCAATTTGGAAATGGTTGAACAAATTGTTTATATATGATTCTGATGGAATACAACATTGCTTTAAAATATGGTGGATAGGAGATTTCAGAAAAACCTGAGAAGATGAGTTAATGCAAAGTGAAATCAGCAGGCTTAGGAAAGAGCACACCATACACAGCGATAGCAATAATGTAAAGACAATGAACTGTGAAAAGCTTAGCTACTAGGATCAACAGGATGAACTACAACAATTCCACAGGACTATCCATCTCCAGAGAGAGAATTAATGAACTCTAAGTGTAGAATGAAGCATTTTTTTTAAATTTTATTTTTCTTCTAACTCTAACATTCTATAATTTTGTAATAGGAGACTGGTCAGTAAGAGATCAGTCATAGAAGCATTTGTGTTTGGTATGTCTACTTCAGAAATTGCTTGATGAAGTGTAATGTAGAGATCCTGTCCTCCAATTCAGAGCATGCACAAGTAGTTCTGGTATCTTATGATTTTCCATTCTGAGAGATTTAATTGGCTTCTGAACTGGAATTATATATGCATACAAAAGGTTTCAATAATTCAACATTATTCTTTTCTTTTCCTTTCTGAACTTCTAAAGGTGCCTCTAAAACTTGGGAATTGAGTATGGGAGACAGCCTAATCTGTTAATCTGTGTATCCATTTTGAAAGCAGTACATAGATTGGATTACAAACTTAATCAATACTTCTATGTGTAAATTTTGCATTATGGCTAAAATAAGAATAAAAATCAGTTTCCTATTCCTATTTAAATATTCTTTACTAAAAGGCAGTTTCTTCTAAATCATTAGGCAAAAGAAAACTCAAACTTTACCTGCTTATATACTTGACGTAAATACATGATCTCTTCCACAGTTCCTAAGGATATCAGTCTAAATACTTTCACATCCCGGCATTGCCCAATCCTATATGCTCTATAAAAAAACAAAAACAAAAACAAATTAACTGAAAAAGTTTTGTGATAGGAGGTAATACATAGTTCTTTGTTCATCTAAAACCTCAAAATCTTGATTATTTTTACTATGTCATCACCATTTCTAAAGGTGTCCCTGCCCTTCCATGACTCAACAGGCCATCACTTAAAACAAAGAATGAAAAAAAGAAAATAAAAAACCATTCAGAGAAATTAACAATATCATCTAAGTCCAATATTATAGGCAAGATGCTACACACAGATCCCCAACACTGCAAAGAATGAAAGAAAAGATTTGGTTTTTTCCCCTATTCTCGTCTTGAAGCCCAAATTTGGTCATTACAATTAATAAGTGATTTTTTAAAAAAATATATTTATATGCATTTGGGAGGAGGTTTTCTTTTTTTCCCCCCAAAGTATTTTCCCTCAGTTACATTTTTATAAACATTTGTTTTTAAAACTTTGAGTTTGATTCACTCCCTTCCTCCCTTCCTATCTCTCCCTCCTTTCACTGAGAGGACACATATGCAAAACATTTCCCTAATAGTCAAATTGTGAAAGAAAACATAGATCCTCTCAAAAAAACCTCAAGAAAGTAACATTTTTTTAAAAATCTATATTCAGACACAATCAGTTCTTTCTCTGAGAATGGATAGCATTTTTCACCAGAAGTCCTTCAGAGAAGTCTAAGATCTCTATATCGCTGAGAATAGCAAACCCATTCAGTGCTAATCATCCCACAACATTGCTTTTACTTTGTCCACAGTACATTTTACTTTGCATGAATTCCTGAAGGACTTTCCAGGTTTTTCTGAGAGCATTCTGCTCATCATTTCTCATAGAACAATTGTATTCCATCATAATCACATACTACAATTTATTCAGTTATTTCCCAATTGATGCAATGATTCCCTCAATTTGCAATTCTTTGACTTGAGAAAAGAGTTGCTATAAATATTTTTGTACACTTAGGGCCTTTTCTCTTTTTTAAAGAAATCTCTTTTAAATACATGGCTAGTAGGGATATTAAGGAATGGTTGAATTAGTTCACAATTCTAACAATGCATTAATGTCTAATTTTTCCCACATTCCTTTCAACATTTGTCATTTTCCTTTTCTGGTCCATTAGCCAATCTAACAGGTATGAAGTAGTACCTCAGAATTGTCTTAATTTCCGTCTCCAATCAATAGTGAGTTGAGTATCTTTTTAAATATGGCAATAAATAGCTTCATTAGTTCATCTGAAAACTGTTAATATTTTTTGATGATTTTTCAATTGGGGAATGGCTCTTATTTTTATAAATTTGACTCAGTTCCCTATACATATGAGAAATAAAGCCTTCAGCAGAGAAACTTGCTACAAAATTCATTTCACAATTACTAACTTTATTTCCCAGCTTATTCTATTATTTCTCTCTTTTTACCCGGACCCTCCTCAAAAGTGTTTTGCTTCTGACCATCCCCTCCCTCAATATGTCCTCTATTCTATCAGCCTAACCTCTCCTCATAACCTCTTTCTCTCCTACTTTCCTGCAGAGCAAGAGAGATTTCTATATTCATATTGACTATGTTATTGTCTCTTCAGGCCAATTCTGATGACAATAAGGTTCACATACTCCCCCTGCCCACTCCACTTTCCCTCTACTATAAACACTTCTTTTATGGCAGATAATTTATACCATTCCACCTCTCCCTTTCTTTTCTCCTACTATATCCCTCTCTCATCTCTTGATTTATTTTTTGAAATCATCCTTTCATATTCAACTCACACCTATGCCCTTTAACTAATTTATACTCCTTCTAACTACCCTAACAATGAGAAAATTCCTATGAGTACTTTATCATAATAAAATGTAAAAAAGATTAGCCACTTTAAGTTCCTTATTATTTTCCTTTCCTGGTTATCTCCTTATGCGTCTCCTAAGTCCTATTTTTGAAAGTCAAATATTCTATTCAGCTCTCTCTGGTATTTTCATCAAGAATGTTTGAAAGTTCTCTATTTCACTGAATGTCTACCTTTTCCTCTGAAGGATTATGCTCAATTTAGCTGGGTGGATGAGTTTTGATTGTAATCCTAGCACTATTGCTCTCTGGAAAATCATATTTCAAGTAACCAATCAATCCTTTAATGTAGAAGCTACTAAATCTTGTGCTATCAAGATTTATTTGGCAACAATATTCCTGAGAGAACTATATGAACACAATGATAAAACACTTTCCACACAAATAAAGTTAGATCCAATCAACTGGAAAAATATCAAATGTTCATGAGTAGGCCAAGCAAATATAATAAAAATGACAATACTACCTAAATTAATTTACTTATTCAGTGCCATACCAATCAAACTCCCAAGAAATTATTTTACAGATCTAGAAAAAATAATAACAAAGTTCATCTGGAAGAACAAAAGGTTAAGAATTTCAAAAGAATTAATGAATAGGAAATGCAAATGAAAGCATCCTAGCTATGTCAGACCTAAAACTATATTTACAAAGCAACAATCATCAAAACCATTTGGTACTGGCTAAGAAATAGAGTAGTCGATCAGTGGAATAGGTTAGGTTCATAGGACAAAATGGTTAATGACTATAATAATCTAGTGTTTGACAAATCCAAAGACCCCAGCTTTGGGGACAAAAACTGCTGGGAAAATTGGAAATTTAGTATGGCAGAAACTAGGCATTGACTCATACCTAACATCCTATACCAAGATAAGGTCGAAATGGATTCATGATTTAAACATTAAAGAGTGATATTATAAGCAAATTAAAGGAACAAAGGATAGTTTACCTCTCAGATCTGTGGAAAAGGAAGGAATTTGTGGTCAAAAAACTGGAGTTCATTATTAAACACAAAATAGATAATTTTGATCATATTAATTTTAAAAATTTTTGTACAAACAAAACTAATGCAGACAAGATCAGACGGGAAGCAATAAATTGGGAAATTGTTTTTACATTCAAAGATTCTGATAAAGGCCTCATTTCTAAAATATATAGAGAATTGACTCAAATTTATAAGAATTCAAGCCATTGTCCAATTGATAACTGGTCAAAGGATATGAACAGACAATTTTCAGATGAAATTGAAACCATTTCTAGTCATATGAAAAGGTGCTTTAAATCACTATTAATCAGAGGAATGCAAATTAAGATAACTGTGAGGTACCATTACACACCCCTCAGGTTGGCTAAGATGAAAGGAGAAGATAATGATGAATGTTGGAGAGGTTATGGGAAAACTGGGACACTAATATATTTTGGTGGAGTTGTGAACTGATACAGACATTTTGGAGAGCAATTTGGAATTCAATAGCTCAAAGGGCTATCAAACTGTGTACCATTTGATTGAGCAGTGTTTCTACTGGGCTTATATCCCTAAAGGAGGGAAAGGGACCCACATGTGCAAAAATGTTTGTGGCAGCCTTGGTGGTAAGAAATTGGAAATTGAGTGGATGTCCATCAGTTGAAAAATAGCCGAATAATTTATAGTATATGAATGTTATGGAATATTATTATTCTGTATGAAACGATCAGCAGGATGATTTCAAAGAGGCCTGGAGTGATGCTAAGTAAAATAAGCAGAACCAGGAGATCATTGTATATGGCAACAACAAGATTATATGATGATCAGTTCTGATAGATGTGGCTCTTTTCAACAATGAGATGATTCAGACCTGTTCCAACAATCTTGTGATGAAGAGAGCCATACTCCTCTTTAGGAAGGACTGTGGGAACTCAGTGTGAATCACAACATAGCATTTTCACTCTTTTTTGTTGTTGTTTGCTTGCATTTTATTTTCTTTCTCATTTTTTTCTCTTTTTGATTTGATTTTTCTTGTACAGCAAGATAATTGCATAAATATGATGCATACATTAGATGTGACATATTTTTACCATGTTTAACATATATTGGATTACTTGTCATCTAGGGGAGGGGATAAAGGGAAGAGGGGGAAAATTGGAACACAAGGTGTTACAAGGATTAGTGTTGAATAATATTCTTAGGAGTTTTCATTTTGAGATCTTTTTCTGAGATAGACTCAATTTCTATTATACCCTCTGATTCTAGAATATCAGAACAGTTTCCTTGATAATTTCTTGAACGATGATGCCTAGGCTTTTTTTTTTTTTTGATCATGGCTTTCAGGTAGATCATTAATTTTTAAATTATCTCTCCTGGATTTGCTTTCCACAAGAGTTGTTTTTCCAATGAAATAGTTTTTAATTTTTTCATTCTTTTGGTTTTGTTTTAGTATTTCTTGATTTCTTATAAAGTCATTAGAGTTTATTTGCTCAATTCTAGTTTTCAAGGAATTATTTTTCTCAGTGAGCTTTTGTATCTTTCTTCCCATTTGGTCACTTTTGCTTTTTTAAGGCATTTTTTTCCTCATTAGCTTTTTGTACCTTTTTTTGCATCATTATCAGTTTTCTACATTTTCCCTCCATTTTACTTGATTGTCAAAATCCCTTTTAAGCTCTTCCAGGGCCTGTGATAATTTCTTATTTTTCTGGGAGTCTCTTCTTAAAGAAATGTTGACTTCATTATCATCTTCTAAAAGTGTACTTTGAGCTTCCTTCTCATCATAGTAATTTCCAAACTTTAGGGGTTTATGTAACTATTTTCAGAAATCCCTCTAGAGACTTGATGTGAGCCATGCCTACTACCCAGATCTGAGTATGGGCAAAGCAACAGAATCCTGCCACAGTAACAGCAAAGAAGCTCCTGCAATCTCCCTCTGACCAGATGTTCAGCCCTCTTACTTCTATGCTGAGATCTCTGGAAACGATTGCTGTTGCTGCTACTCTTACTTCCACAGTCACTACTGCAGCCACTGCTGTTGATTCAGTGGCTTCCAAAGCCTGTTCCTGGTTTGCTAAGGTTCACCTCACACACTAATGTTTCTGGTTCCTTTCAAGTCATCCTTGGTGTCTGTGGGGCTGAGACATCTAAAGATCCCAGCTACTGCCTCATAGACTGTTCCTGGTTTCCTGGGGCCCAGGCTGTGCTGGCACTGCACAGATTGCCCTCCACACACCCCTTAATGCAAGAGACCCCCCTGCTGATCTTCCAGGCTGCCTTAAGCTAGAAAATTGTTCCACTCTTGTCTTTTTTGTGAGTTCTGATGTTTTAAAATTTGGAGGAGTTCTGGGGAGAACTCAGGTACTTCCCTGCCTTCAACTCTGACATCTTGGTTCTACCTCAGACCTAAATATTCTTAAACAAGATTTCCTTCTCTGCCTTTTTATCCCTTAACTCAACCAATCATAATTGAATAGGAACCTCTAAATTTCATGATCAAATACTATTTTTAAGAAATCTACATGAGAAGCAATATTTATATATCACTTCAAATGATAGCAAGAACATATACCTGTCAATGGCTTGAAGATCATTAGCTGGATTCCAAGTAGGGTCAAAGATTACAACAACATTAGCACCAATAAAATTGAGGCCAAGACCACCAGCCCTTGGAGAAAAAAAATAGATAAGATGATATTAGATAAATTAGAGGAACACAGGATAGTTTACCTCTCAGACCTGTGGAAGGGGAAGGAATTTATGACCAAAGCAGAACTAGAAATCATTACTGATCACAAAATAGAAAATTTCAACTATACTAAACTGAAAAGTTTTTGTACAAACAAAACTAATGCAGACAATATTAGAAGGGAAGCAATAAACTGGGAAAATAGTTTTACAGTCAAAGGTTCTGATAAAGGCCTCATTTCCAAAATATATAGAGAATTAACTCTAATTTATAAAAAATCAAGCCATTCTCCAATTGAAAAATGGTCAAAGGATATGAACAGACAATTCTCAGATGAAGAAATTGAAACGATTTCTAGTCATATGAAAAGATGCTCCAAGTCATTATTAATCAGAGAAATGCAAATTAAGACAACTCTAAGATACCACTACACACCTGTCAGATTGGCTAAGATGACAGGAAAAATAATGATGATTTTTGGAGGGGATGCGGGAAAACTAGAACATTGATGCATTGTTGGTGGAGTTGTGAATGAATCCAACCATTCTGGAGAGTAATTTGGAACTATGCTCAAAAAGTTATCAAACTGTGCATACCCTTTGATCCAGCAGTGTTACTACTGGGCTTATATCCCAAAGAGATTATAAAGAAGGGAAAGGGACCTGTATGTGCACGAATGTTTGTGGCAGCCCTCTTTGTAATGGCTAGAAACTGGAAACTGAGTGGATGCCCATCAGTTGGAGAATGGCTGAATAAATTGTGGTATATGAATGTTATGGAATATTATTGTTCTGTAAGAAATGACCAACAGGATGATTTCAGAAAGGCCTGGAGAGACTTATACAAACTGATGCTGAGTGAAATGAGCAGGGCCAGGAAATCATTATATACTTCAACAACAATATTATATGATGACCAGTTCTGATGGACCTGGCCATCCTCAGCAATGAGAGCAACCAAATCATTTCCAATGGGGCAGTAATGAACTGAACCAGCTACGCCCAGAGAAAGAACTCTGGGTGATGACTAAAAACCATTACATTGAATTCCCAATCCCTATATTTATGCACACCTGCATTTTTGATTTCCTTCACAAACTAATTGTACAATATTTCAGAGTCTGATTCTTTTTGTACAGCAAAATAACGGTTTGGTCATATATACTTATTGTGTATCTAATTTATATTTTAATATATTTAACATCTACTGGTCATCCTGCCATCTGGGGGAGGGGGGGAGGGGGTAAGAGGTGAAAAATTGGAACAAGAGGTTTGGCAATTGTTAATGCTGTAAAGTTACCCATACATATAACCTGTAAATAAAAGGCTATTAAATAAAAAAAAAAAAAAAGATGATATTAGAAAGTTCTTTAAGAATATCACTTCCTTAAAAAAAAAAAAAAAGATAATACTTAAATACAACTCAAGTTTTCAGCTCAAGGATTAACTTTGCTAGGCTTCTACTTTCAAAAAACTGAAGGCTATACTATTACAAAATAAGCAAGGACAAATAGAATCTTTTCCACACTAACCAAAATGTGATGAGAAAGAAATATCTATCATTTCTAGAATTACTTTTTCCCCACTCACATAGAATATCCCCTAAAATACTAGTATCCAAATTAAGTGATTGTCCTCCCTGTTGTCTTTTAGACCTGTAAGTACTATTTTTTAATGTTTTATAACAATATATTTTTTAAATTGTCAGTATAATGAAGTTAAGCAAAGCCCATTTTAAGCCCAATCAATAAAAGTGTTTTTTAAGAGTATAGAGAAATAGTCAACACCATTTGAATCTTTCAAAAAGATTAATTTTGTTGTAAATAATTTTAAAATGTAAAACTACGATCCAGAACAAGTATTATAAGTAAGGAGTAAGTGATTACTTTCAGCTTGTAGCTAGAGAAGGAAGAAAATCAGAGAGTATATGATAAATGGTTTTAGGGACCCCAAACTCCCATAGTCAAACTACAAACACATTCTATATTGTTCAAAATGACATACTTCAAAAAAAAATCATGAATGAAATCTTCCCTGATCAATTAGAACTAGAGGCAAATGTTAAAATAGAAAAAAAAAAAAAACACCCCACCAATCAATAACTGTAAATAACTATGTTAAAAATTAGTCTAAATTACTAATATGACAAATGCATATTTAAAAAAAAACTCATCATAAATCCAGAAAATTGGCAAACATTATAAAAGATCAAAATAATTGACAATGGGGGAGCTATAGAAAGTTAAACATCTCCTCTGACATTTCTTCATTCTTTTCCTGCTACACTAATTTCGGACTTTTACTTCTCTGATTATATCCATTTTCTTGTAGTTTTCCACCATCTCTTCTAACTGCTACTTTCCTATTGTTTTTCAACTTTCTTTTATGTTTCCCCCATTTTCTCCTGTTAAGATTCTTGAGGGTAGGAGTAGTCTTTCTTTTTTATATTTATATTTCTAGAACTTATATTCATAGCACCTGTTTTTGTGGCATGGAAGGAAAGAGGGAGGAAAAGAGCAATAAAGAGAGGGAGTCCAGTGATCAGGGAATGAATAAAGTTAATATAATGAAAATTTACCATAAGAAAAATGAATACAAAGAATTCTGGGGGAAATGGTACAACATAAATTATTCCTGAGCAAAGAAAGTAGAATCAGGAGAAAAATAGTCTGGACTACGATCACATAAATAAAAACAACACTAAAAAGTAGCTGAATGCTTCATCCACCTCTCATGGAATCCTCCCATGTCAAAAAGAAAAATGGCTAAGCAAAACTGGAAGTAACAGAACAGACAACATTCTGCTCCCAATGCCTTAGCCTGTTTTCCCAGTTTGTTCATTTCATTTAATCTAAATTCATCTGGGGAATCAACAAAAGAGATAAATAAAATAGATTGAATAGCAACAAAACACAATGATGTCGACAATTGCAAGTCCCCATAATAGCCTCCCCCACCTCAAACGTTTATTTATCCACATTGGAAATCAGTACTGGGACCCAGGCCATTCTTATCATATACCAACATAACAAATCAGTCATCAGCAAACCCAAGTGCCTATTATTCTCTAATTCTTCAAAGATCCAAAAGGCAGGTAACACTTCTCAACTGCTCAAGGTCCAGAATGATCAATACTCTTCCTCTGACACCACATTAACTCGTAGTGATTAAACACAATGACTTAATACTTCCAAAAAGATCACACAAATTAATACACTGCCTACCAAGTTTTGAAGCATGACAATCACATACTAACTTCATACATTCTGGTTTCACTGACAGTAACTTCATATCCTTAACATTTTCTCAAAGTTCCACCCTAGTGAACCATATCTACTTCTTCTACTTCTGGTCTATGTACCAGTTTGGGGCACTAATTCATGAGGGCCAACATCAAAGAGGAGGTTAAGAACCTGGTGCATGAGAGGATGGGGGCACCCTCTGCGGAAATTGAGAAGCTCACAAAAGGGATGTCTTTGTTCTAACCTTTTACAGAAGAGATCATATGAAAGTTTTCTCTTAGAATTCCATGTCAAGGAAAAGAAATTGTATTTCTTCAGACGAAGCTTTTATTTTTCCTTTTGACAGATCAGAACTACACGAGTTGGTGGACAGAAAGCTGGACCTGGGTCAAGAAGACCTGAGTTTCTCAGACTCTTAGGAACTGTGTGACCCTGGGCAAGTCACTTAGCCTGTCAGTTTCAGTTTCCTCAGCAGTAAAATGGGGATAAATAATAGAACCAGCCTTCTAAAATTGTTGTAAAGATCAAATGAGATATTTGTAAAATGTTTAGCACAAGGCCTGGCACAGAACAGGCACCTAATACATGCTTGTTCTCTTTCCTAAAAAAGTATATTTTCCTTTTGCCTAAACTGTCAGGAATCTCAGAGTTAATCAATGTACCCAAGATAATTGACAATATCTGCATTTATGTTGCATTTAACACAAATATGTCCTGTTAATAATTTTTCCTGCTGTATGTACATTTTAATTCTGTAAATTGCTTTAAATTCATTACAATTTTTTTTTGACAAATGACATCACAGCTTGAATTTAGAGCCACACCCCTCTCACCCTGAGACTTTTCATTAAGGTGTAAGTTTGATAGTGCAAACTATTTTAATAATTTTATTTGGATCCGTGCCTGGATCAATGCCCGGAACAGAGTAGTTGCATAATAAATACTTGTTGATGGAGTGCTGAAACTCTAAATCTGGGGGAAGAAGTGAAAAATTGGAGGTAAAGGAGAACAAAGGAATACAGTGAAATACAGCAGAATACTGTGAAAATAAAGTCTCTGTTCTGATTCTTAACAGTTTGCATGACACTGAGCTCTGTTGTGTAGTATCACACCTGCACAAAAATTCCTCACATTAAACAAAATACCTCACCACAAACCTAACAGGATTGTTCTAAGGAAAGTATTTTGTAAATGCTAAACTATCATTAAAACTATAAACTAAAAGATTCTCTACATAACAGTCCATTCTCTTCTATGTATGTGAATTCACAAAAAGAAATTATACAAATTAATGACACTGGATATAGTATTGATCCAATGATAGCTTGATTTAGAAAGTTCTCCCTCCAACATAAAATAATTAGGCTAATAATTAAGTTATGAAATTTGTTTTCTTACATTGTAGAGACAAGGCAAATATTAACATCTTGTGTGCTGTTGAATTCTTTTACTATCTTAACTCTTTCCTCTGACTTGGTACTTCCATCAAGTCTTCTGTAATCTAGCCCAGTGGCCATACAATATTGCTCCAGAACATTTAGCAACTGGTTTAAAAAAAAAAAAAAGACAAACAAGGAAACATTAATTCCTGTTATAACAAATATCAAATCATTATACAGAGAATGTTACTAATTACAACCTGAAAATTAACTTTTCTATATTTATATATTCCATGTTCTTGCACTTACTAAAACCTGGCTCCTTCCTGATGATACATTTTTCTTGGGCATTCTTTCCAGGATTGGTTGCATTTTTGATGATAAAACCTGACTCATAGATCATGGTGGAGAGTTGGAATATTTCTTGCTCACAATTTCCTCTTCAATATGATTAATAGAAATCTATTTTGCCCTGTAGTCACAGACAAATAGTCATACTCTTAAACTTACAATCACCCACAAATACAATACTTCAATATTCATGAATTCTGAAATGCCCTTTTTAGATCAGTCTATTGTCATTCCACCATGCCTCTGCCTTAGAACACCAAAACCAGTTCTTCATTCTAAGAGTATCCTCCACTCTCTTTGCAATCTTTGACAATGATGATCTCTCTAGGTTTTAATTACACTACTATCTTCTGGTTCATCTTTTACTTATCTGACTACTTCCTTTCATTGTTCTTGATCTTTGTCTAGGTCATACCTGCTAATTTTGGGTGCCCCACAGGACTCTGTCTTGTGCCCTTTTTCCTTTTCCCTCTATATCATTTCACCCGGTGATCTAAACACTGCTTATAGACTCAATTATTATCTCTTTGTTGAAGATTCTCAATTCTATTAATCCAACCTTAATCTGTCTCCTGAATGTCTCTTATAGCTACAGATATCTAATGGATTTTTCAAACTGGACAATTCTGTAAGCAAAGTTAAACTCAACATGTTCAAAATTGAACTTTTTTTTTCCTCTCCAAAACCTCCCTGCTTTTTGGACTTTCTTGTTTCTGTGAAGGATAGTCTTCCAGTCCCCTCACCTCACAATCAAGGTGTCATTCTCAGCTTCTCACTTCTACTTCCCTCTTATTCTCTCTTTTATAACCGGGCTATCTCCTACCTTCCCAGTTATCTTATACCTCACTCACCCTCAAGTACTCTATGATCCAGTGACGTCAGCCTCTTCATTGTTCCTGTGGCTTGAATTCTCTCCCTCTTCATCTATGCATCCTGATTTCCTTCAAATCTCAACTAAGATTTTATTTCAATTTCAATTTACTTCATTTCAATAGGCCATCCTTCATCCCTCTTCTAGTGTTTTCCCCTTGAAATTATCTCCAATTTATTGAGTATATATCTTGTTTGTATGTAGTTGTTTGCAAGTTGTCTGCCCCTTAAATTATAAGCTCCTTAAGCGAAGCACTGGTATTTTTTTTTTCTTCATATTCTCTACACTTAGCACAGTGCCTGGCCCATCGTAAGTATTTAATAAATTGACTTTTTAAAAAATTTTTTCATTCTTTCATTTTTAAATTTTAATTATTTTGCAGATTTTTTAAATGTAAAGAAACCCAAAAAATTCCGTTTAAAAGTATAAATAATTAAGCATGTTATTTCCTTAGTCCTGATTATGTTTGCTTTGCTATAGAATGTTAGTTTAGCCTTTAGCCATTCATTTAGTCAAACCAATAATTATCTATTAGTACATACTGTGAATAAAGCTCTGTCACAGACTTGCATACAGCAGATCTTTTAAAAATAGCCATTAGAGAGGAAAATTTTATATATATATATATATATATATATATATATATATATATCTTTATATATCTTTATCAAAGATATTTTTGATGTTTAAACTTTGAAGATGCCCTTGATGTAATGAAGATTCAAATCTCCTTTTAAAGACTATGTGGCTTACCTAATCACGACTTTCAGTGGTGTATAGAAAAGAAAATGTGGCTAACAGCTGCTGCTGTCACCTTTTTTAGGCCTCAGGAGTTATTGCTGAGGTCAGTCATAAATACAAATCATAAGGTACTTACCTTGGTAGAAAAGGAAAAAAGAAGAACTTTGTCCCTGGCTTTTTTGCAATGATTTAAAAGCTGCTGAAGAACCTGGAAGTAAACCACAGAATGGTAGTTAACTAGTGGCCATTTGAGGTATAATTCATACATGTAGAATTACCTATCATGTTAGAATGTCTAAGAAATTATTTTTATGTCTCTATAACCTCAACCTTCTTTTTCATTACATCTTTTCTCCTGTCAAACACAGAATTAAAGGTTTCCTGTCAAATAATATTATAATTATATTGACAACAAATAGTTGAAATTTCTAAAAACTTGCAATTTATTTTTAAGAATAAATAGTATTTTAACTAGATGTCCAAAAATGAATTAGTTTCCCAAACATCTATATGGCATCAGTTTAGCACTAAACTAAAATACAAAGTTCTATATATTGTAATATATACTATATCTGAAAGTTCTCTAAATTTAATATTTTCTCACTATATGAAGGGGCTAACTATCTTGAGACAAGGCTTCTCAAAATAATTAGAAGGATGTAGTTTCTCCTTCTGTTTATAGCTGTAACTTCCTAAATCTGACACTGACCTAACAACGATCACCTGCACACATACACACCATTCTAGTGAGAAAGCAAATAATCCAGAGCTTTATATAAAAGTGATAACTAGTTAGAAAGAATAACAGGAAGATAAGCTAGATAGCACTTTAAAAATTGTGAAGTGCTTTTAATAACTATAAGCTTCTCCTTGAAACAATGGCCTATCTGCTAAAGATCAATAGTTTTCTAATTATATTTGTGACCAAGTCACAGAATACTATAATTTCAAAAGAATTTGAGCTGTAAGTAAAGAAAAAACCAAAACAGCAAGGCCTGAGAAGGCTGTTAAGAATTACCCAGGTGAAAAAATAATGCGGAATATTGGAGGGGATGTGGGAAAACAGGGACACTGATAAATTGTTGGTGGAATTATAAATACATCCAGCTGGAACTATGCTCAAAAAGTTATCAAACTGTGCATATCCTTTGATCCAGCAGTGTTTCTACTATGCTTATACCCCAAAGAGATACTAAAGAAGGGAAAGGGACCTGTATGTGCCAAAATGTTTGTGGCAGCCTTGTTTGTAGTGGCCAGAAACTGGAAAATGAATGGATACCCATCAATTTGGAGAATGGTTGAGTAAACTATGGTATATGAATGTTATGGAATATTATTGTTCTGTAAGAAATGACCAGCAGGATGAATACAGAGAGGATTGGCAAGATTTACATGAACTGATGCTAAATGAAATGAGCAGAACCAGGAGATCATTATATACCTCAATAACAATACTGTATGAGGATGTATTCTGATGGAAGTCAATTATTAATATTTGTATTTAAACTATAAATTAAATACAAGTATACATGTCCAAACAGTTATTTTGCTGTACAAAAAGAATCGGACTTTGAAATAGAGTACTATTAGCCTGTGAAGGAAATCAAAAATGCAGGCAGACAAAAATAGAGGAATTGGGAATTTTATTAATGGTTCATAGTCATCTCCCAGAGTTCTTTCACTGAGTGTAGCTGGTTCAATTTATTACTGCTCTATTGGAACTGATTTGGTTCATCTCATTGCTGGAGATGACCAGGTCCATCAGAATTGATCATCATATACTATTGTTGTTGAAGTATATAATGATCTCCTGGTTCTGCTCATTTCACTCAGCATGAGCTCGTGTAAGTCTCTCCAGGCCTTTCTGAAATCATCCTGCTGGTCATTTCTTACCGAACAATAATATTCCATAATATTCATATACCAAAATTTATTCAGCCATTCTCAATTGACAGGCATCCACTCAGTTTCCAGTTTCTGGCCACTACAAAGAGACCTGCCACAAACATTCTTGCACATACCCACCTTTGCTTCTTCACAGAGGCTGGGGACTACAGGTGTAGAACATTGGATATAAAGTCATACTTTTTCAGTATGTTGGTGAATTTTGCTTAAGATTTTCTCCTTGATTTTCATTCTTTATTACAAGGGATGTCTTTTTGGCAGAGGGAGAGCAACATATTGAGAAATGCAGATGATGTAAAAACTAAAGATATTAATGCAAATTTATTTTTTAAAATAAGCTTCTTATTTCAGTTAATAAATATCTGAGCAATTTAAAAATTCTACTTAAAATTTTTTTAGACATACATATTTGAAATTTAAATGAATGAAAACCACTATACCATTGTCTTTTACTAGCTGAGTAAAAAATAATTGTTCAGCTGAACAACTAAGTGGCTAATAAAAGAAAAATAAACCATCAGAATGTATCTTTTATTTCACAGGATTATAGGATATATACATATATATGTTAATATATAAATACACACACAAAATAAAGATAATGAAAATAAAGGAGAATCCCAATTTACAAACTGATATTTTAATCTCAGGAGATAACTAAAATCAAAAAAAGTCTAGTGAAATATTAAGGTAAATTTTAGTACTAGACTAACATTATTGTTACTTTTAAGACTACTAAAAGAAACCATCTTTATCAATTATGATTAATTATAGTTAATTTGTAACTATAAACATTGCAAACAAAACTCCTCCATTGTTCCTGGTTCTGCCATCTGAGACAGAGCAGAACTAGTACAATCTCTCCTACCTGTGACAGTCTTTCCCCTCTATACCAAACACATCCAGTTTCTTCAATTTTCTTCAAATGATCTGGTTTCAAGACTCTTTAATATCTTTTCTATTACTTCTCAGGATAGAGTTCAGCTTACAAAAGTGTTTCTTAAAACATGCTACACAAAACTAAATACAAGACGTCAGATGGAGTCTGACCAAGGCAGAGTAGTTGATCATCACTCTTCCTAGAAATGTACTTCTCTTAAAACAATCCAAGAATGCATTAGGGTTTTTGGTTTGTTTATTTGTTTTGTTTTTTTTAATTGCCACATTACCCTCTTAACATATATCACTACCAGACTTTTAGATCCTGGCTATTATCCATTATGTTAGCTCTCCCTCCAGATTTGTGCCATCTATAAATTTTATTCCAAGTTACTGACAAAAATTTTAGAAGAGGTTCAAGTCCAAATCCCTAGCACTCCACTGGGAATCTTTTGCTCTGCTGACATGGTATTGTTAACAACTAATCTTTGGATTTAGCCATCAACCAGATCTGAATCCATCTATTTATATTCCTATCTAGTCCACATTTTTCTATGTGCTCCACAAGAAATGCATTAAATACTTCATCAAAAGTTTTGCCAAATTTTGGGTAAATTCTATACAACAGCAGTTCCTTCAGCTCCAAGTTTACTAATCTTATCAAAAAAGGAAATATTAATATCAAGTATAGAATGATCTTTTCTTGATGAAATCATGCTTTTTGTATCACCACTCCCCTTTCCAGATGAATTGGGAGATGGGGGAGGCAGGAATGATTTAGCACTTATTATACTAAGCACCAAGGACACAAATGGAAAAGTAAACCATCCTGCTTTCAAGAAGCTCACATTCTAACAGGAACAGACAATTCTACAAATCAAATAGAAAGATCCTATAGTGCTTAGGATGTAGCAACCAAGCAGACAGTAATGTCTTTTGTGGAGTGTTATTTCCATTGATAAAATCATACTATTTCTGATGTTGAACTATTAGAATGAGATCCACTGGTGTCAGGACCTTTGTTTTCTGAGTCTCAGAAGCAGTGACTTCTCAAATGGCAGCACCAATAAAAGCAGTTGCCAGGCAGCACTTCCAGAAAGCTAGGGGGGACTTGGCTGGAAATTATATGGTTTAAGATTGCTTTTACTCTCAAGATGCTTATGTTTGGGATCCTGACCAGTCTCTGTCTTGGTTTTGTCAAGATAAAATTCTCCCCAAATACATATCTCTGATCTCATTACAGGTCCTACTTTCTCACTAATCTACAATCTCTTCCTATCTATAACCTACTTTTCTCTTACTTACAAAAACACCCAAGTCTTTTTTCTTTAAAAAAACAAACAAAAAAACCTTTAACTTAATTCAACCATCCTCACTAGCTCTATCCTTCTTCCCTTTTGTGGTTAAACTCCTTGAGAGAATAAGCTAAACTAGATCTCTTTATTTTCTCTCCTTACTTTCTTCTAAACCTGCATTCTGGCTTAAGACCCCATTATTCAACTAAAACTGATCTTTCTAAATTTACCATTTACCTCTTAATTTTCATATCTAATAACCTTTTATCAGTCCTCATTTTTATAGTCTTTAGTCTTTGACCCTTTAAGTATCTTTCTGTTCTTAGATACTGCTCTAGGTTTTAATGACAATGCTTTCTACTGATTCTCCTCCAATCTGTGACTGCACTGATCCCTTTTTAGATCTCCATCCAGGCTATGACCACTAACCATGGATGTCCTCTGAGACCATGTCTTGGATGTTCTTCTCTTTTCCTTTTATATTATTTCACTTGGTAGTCTTATCAGATCCCATGGATTCAAATATCTGTATGCAGATGATTCTAAGATCTATTTATCTAACCCAATATCTCTCCTAATCTCCAATCTTGCTTCAATCTTCTTGGCATTTAGATATCACAAACTCAATATATCCACAACAGAACTCATTATCTTTCTCCCCAGACCTTCAACATTTCCAAACCCTATTATTATTATCAAGAACACCATCATTCTCCCAGTAACTCAGGCTCACAATCTTGATGGCATCCTCAACATAGACTCACCCTATATATGCAATCTGCAACTGAATCCTGTCATAAAACAGTGAAAAGAGAAAAACTAATAATAAAGACCCCAAATTCCAACATTAGAAAGGGAAATTAAGCAAGATATAAATAAGCTTAGAAAGGAAAATCTAGTCAATTAAAGGGATTTATAATGAATATTACCAAATACTTAATGAATAATCATTTTCTATTCTCTGCTACATAAGTTGTTCTCAATGTATCAACATTATCATGTAAGAAATTGAGTCTGAGACACAAATCAAGAATGAACAAAACCGAAAAAAACTAAAGGTCAATATCACAATGAACAGGGATGTAACATATTTCAATAAGGCTTATGAAAAACTGGCAATATGTACAAAAAATTATTCATTATATCCAATTACTAGGTATGCAAGGATGTTTCAATATTAGAAAAACTATTCTACTAACTAGTAAAATAGAAAAGAAAAAAAAATTAGTCACATGATGTATAGATTTTAAAAAATTCAACAGCACAAAGCAATTATTTACATTATTTTTGTCTAGATTTGCCTTTTAATTTGCAAAGGGGACTTCAACTGATGAAATCCTTTCTACTAATGCATATTAACAACTGTTCTAAAGACTTAGAGCGTTTCCTGGGACACAAGAGTATTTAATTGGCTTGTCCATTATCATAATACCACTGCTATCCTCATGTACATAGTTTTACCTAGAAGATAAACTATGATATACTTTATGTACAAAGTTGGTATTTTTAATATACTTTTATTTTATCTTTATGTTTTTTGTTTTTTTTAATCACCTTTATTTAAATTATTTCCCTCCCTTTATTAATACTGCAATTTATTCTTTGTAACAAAGAAGGAAAAAGATAAAAGGAAGTTCCACAAAACCAACTAAAAGATCAGAAATGTATAAAAATAAATGACAGTGTTCTATACCAATACTATCTCCCAATCTTTCAATGAAGGGGGAATTACATTTTCTCATCTCTTAGTTGAGGCTGCACTCTAGTCCTTATATGGTGATCAGGAGGCTATTTTTTTTTTTTGAGGGGGGGGGTTCTTTTCATTTACTTTGTTGCAATAATTGGGTATTTTGTTTTCCTGGTTCTGCTTACTGAATTACACATCATTATACAAGTTTTGTTATGCAACTCTGAATTATTCATATTTGTTTTTCTTAAGGCATAGAGCAATATTCCATTATATTCATATATAACCATTTGTTCAGCTATTCCCCAAGTAATGAGCATCAACCTTTTTTTATATTTATTATTTTTTACTACCACAAATAGTACTTCTATTAATATTTTGGCGTATATGGAATTTTTCTATCTTTGAATTCCTTGGAATATATGCCTATAGTTTGTAGGTCAAGGAATTCAGATATTTTTATCATTTATTTTAGCAAAATTAGAACTATTTTCCATTATACTTGAGGCAATGATCAGTTCTAATAACAATGTGTTATTGTGCCAGTCTTTCCCACTCCTCTCTTAATAGTATTTCTATCTTATGTCACCTTGACTACCTTGCTGGATGTGAAGGAAAACCTCAAAAATGGGCTGACTTGAATCTTTCCTACGGCTGTTAGTGATGTGCAATTCTTCTCTTAAGAATCAATTTATCAACCAACAAATATATTAGTCCCTAATATGTACCAAGGATTATTTGAGACACAGGAAATACAAAAAGGAAACAGTCCTTGCCCTCAATGAGTTTTATTATGGGAAACATACATATTTTAAAATATATTTATATTTTTGATTGTTCTTTGGATCAAACTTTGAATCTGTTAATAACAGAGATAGACAGGGATAGAAATGTGTAAGTTCTGTCTTTGACCTTCTTAGAGTATATATTTATAATATATTTATACATATATGTGTATAAATGTATATGTATGATTACATAATGGGTGTCATTTTTTCCCTTCAAATGCATAAATTGTCCTGAAATTTATCCATGTATCCCAGGATAAGGATCCCTGGCCAAAGCTTTCTGCCCAATAACTCTCAAAGTTTTACAGTATTCTTTTCAAAAATAGTTCTTCCCCAAATAATTTATATTCTCAGGTTTAGTGAATAGGTTATTGGGTTTAAGTTTTTATGATTCTTCTTCATGTAGTTTTTTCTATTGATCTACTTTTTACCAATATTTTAAAAGACTTTTTGTGATTAAAGATTTATAATTGAAAGTCTAAAATTCTTTTCTCTCTATTTTTTTTCTATATTATTTCCCTTTGAAAATCTAGATCTTTGTTCCTCCATATGAATGCTATTATTATTTTGTGAAATTCCATAAAATGCCCATTTGATAATCTGGCACACCATAAACTTGTAAATTGATTTAATGTAGTCAAACCATTGGCAAAAGCCTGAAGTACATATTCTAAAAAGGATATGATTCTCTTAATAATGCAATCAAGGTTAAGGGACTTGCCCACAATCACACAGTTAGTAAGTGTCTAAGGCCAAATTTAAACTCAGGTCCTCCTTACTACAACAAGACTAATACTCTATCTCCTGTATTATATAGTTGTCCCATAAAAACTGATTCTAAAATCAATTTTTACAGAGATTCAAGTGGAAGTAGGTGAAGTAATTTAAACTTTACATAATTTCCTCCATTCCCTCCCAAATATTTACCTTCATTTTGCCACTGTATTTTGGATCAGAAATAGTTTCAAAGGCTGCATCTTTACTCTTCTGCATGAAATCTTTGAATTTTGAAAAAACTTGATTGCATATCCTTTTGAGATGTGTTTCCTAAAAAAAAATAGGGGAAATAGAAAGAAGAATGAGTGAATAGAATCTTATTTAAGACAGTAACCATTGTAAACTAAATTTGGAACATGAAACTGTCTTCTTTAGACGCTGTCAACTTAAAATAATATATTACTCTGAGCATATTGCTGTTTTCAATCTGACCACTGGCTCATTAGACATTAAAGTAAAAAAAAGTTTCACTGGACTTTACATAAATTTTTATGTAATCAATAATACCTAAAATTCTTCAGGCTTTTAATATCAAGTATCAGATGTTCCTTAAAATTATAAGAATAATAAATGTAAACCAATATGTTCAGATTATCAGAATGGGAAAAAGATAAAAAAAAGAGAACGATTTTAAGGGATTGGTCAATTCTCCAAGAGCCTCCATAGCTGTGGATCAAAACATCTGAAGGAGTTGCAAGGCAGCCTTTGGTGACACAGGTGTTGCGGACTGGGAATGAGATAAATTGGAGGCAGAGGGAAGAGGAGAGAGGTCAGAGGTCAGACTACATAACAGCCTCTCAATCAGAGAGATCAGAGAACAGCAACTGCCTCTCAATCTCCTTGTATCATCCTCTCACAAGAGGAGATTCATTCTGCAGGTCTGGGTTGGATCTCCAGCAGCCACTGTCAGGTGGCTCCCATGTATTCCAACAGTTCCTGTGTATTCCAACAGAGTCATTACCCACACTTTAAGCCATTAAAAGTAGAATATTAGCCCTAAACAAGATATTAAAGAACACCTCTTCTACCCTCCTCAATTTACAGATGAGAAAAATATAAGTCCAGAGAGGTCAGCTGACCAGATTCATACAGCCAATTAGTGAAACATTAGGAATTAAAACAAGGTTTTTTAACCTGTAGTTTACAAATTTGCTTTAAAGAAATATTTTGATAGTTATATTCTAATATAATTAGTTTATTTTGCATGTGAAGTAAATTATGTATTTTATTTTATACATTTAAAAACATTATTTTGAGGAAAGGTCCATAGGCTTCACCAAACTGCCAAAATGTTAAAAATTCTGGATTAGATTTAGGTATTTAGGTACCCTGACTTCTCTCATCTTGATTTTCCAACTCTATATGCTAAAACCAAAGACAATTAAATACCATCATCCTTTGATTCCAATATTTAAACTCTGATTAAATCAAAAGGTAAACTACTAATCAAAGTACTTTTAAATTACTAATTAAAGCTTATCCTTTATTCCTGTTATATAAATGTGTATCCATTATACACGATAGTGGACAAAATAAAATTACAGAATTAGACTAAATTTGGGATTAACTGGCTTTTGTTAGTTTATGAAACAGCCCTCTTGCCATTCAAATACACAGACTATTAGAATTGTGTCCTTATCCTGTTTATATAGATCATGATATAGTAAGGCAAATAATTATGTAAGTTTAAATGTGTACATATATGCAAATATATATACACACATATACTTCCACATACATATAGAAATATATATATTTATATGTATAAATTTACATACACAAACTGAAAGCTAATTCACTTTGAATTACTTTAATTCTAACCACTTTTAAACTAATTATTTATTAATTTTTTTTAAAAGCTTTAAACTATTTTCCAACTATACAAACTCCAATGATCTGAATTATTTTCAACAATTCAAATGTGGGCAAATCAGTTTTTTATCTAAATATAATAAAGATAAAATCCAAGAGACAAACCTGCTGTTTACTGGTGTTGCTATTGATCTGTAGCAGTGCAGCATGATTAGATACCTTCTGCAGGATTGCAAGATAACTGAAATATAGGGCTTTCACTGTTTCACCATATGAATTGGTCTAGAACAATTGAAAGAAAAAGGGAAAAATAGAATGTATTATCAAATATCTAAAATGACTGAGATTCCAGAATACATGTACTGCTTTCAACATTTGCTCCCTATCTGTTATTTTGGGTAAAATGAATTCCAGTCAACTTAACTAAGAAACGTTTATTAAATATAGTATAATAATGGGAAGTACATGGCCGAAAAATAAAGATACAATGATCAAAGTGAAACATGTCAAGTTCTTAAAGAATTAGCATTATAAACGGGATAATTTGAAGAGAGAAGACTTATCTTTGAAAGACAAAAGGAGCTTCAGAAGCAGCTAATGTTGCTAAGTTCAGCCTTCATTTCTTTTTATTTATTTATTTATTTATTTATTCGTTCATTCACCCATTAATTTATTTATTTATTTATCCATTTGTTCATGCATTTATTTATGGATTTATTTATTTAGAACTAAATGCAAAATAAGGAAAACAAAATAGGAACACAGAAAAAGGTAAAAAATTGTCATGTTATCAGGGAGGATTCAAAATATGTAATAATAAATTTCCATTTCAAGAAAGCATACAATAAAAGAAGGCATATTTATGACTGTCCATCTTTTTTTTTTTTTTTTTTTTTTTTTTGCTTTCTTGTAGGTAGTTTTTTTTGTTCTCTGGTGTGAACTTTTTATACTTTTTTTTTTATTCCTTTCATCCTCCCCAAGTCCCCCAAGCAGGCTACAGCTAAACAGTTATTTATACACACACACACACACACACACACACACACACATTCATATCCACACACATACACATATATACACGCAGATACATACACCCTACATGTATACACATATACGTACACACACATGTACTTACACCTACACAGACATGACATATAATGCAGATTTCTCTCTTGATTGCCTTCACTTCTCAAAACAGAATAGATTGTTGATTTAACCACACTACATTTCTTTAATGAGGATTTACATTCTGTATTTCAGTCAAAAAAGTTGTACTGCTTCTTTTTTAAAGAAAAATACAAAATCCAGTTTTGCAATATACAAGGGCATAAATTGTAACAAACTATAAATATTTTTATAAACAGAGGATCAAAGTCAACAAAACAATCAGGTCAATTATAATAGATGTGCATGACAGTATTTCACTGTCTATTAGACGAGAAATGGAAAAATAGGACACTAATGCAATGAAAAGATCTATTATAGAAAACAATTTGGAACTATGCCTTAAGTGTCATAAAACAATGTATATACCCCTTGACCAAGTAATACCACTCTTAGGTCTGAAATCTAGAGATTAAAAAGAAAGAAAGAAAAAGGAAAAGACCTTTACATACAAAAATATTTAGAGTAACTTTTTTTTATGGCAAAAAAAAGTACAAAATTGAGGGAATGTCCATCAATTGAGGAACAAATGATCGAATAAGATGTCTATGATTGTGATGGAATGCAACTATACTATAAGAAGAGAGGAGCAGGATGCTTTCAGAAACTTACATGAACTGATACAAAGTGAAATGAACAAAACCAAGAGAACAATGTACATAATAACTGCAATAATATATTCTGATCAACTATGAATGACTTAACTATTCTCAGCAGTACTAAGATTCAAGCCAATTCAAAAGAACTTATGACAAAAAATGCTATCTACTTTCAAACAAAGAACTGATGAAATCTGAATGCAGATTGAAATATATATTTTTTTTACTTTTTTCATTTTTTCTTGGGTTTTGGGGATTGTTTTTTGTTCTCTGTGTTTTTTCCCCCACATGCCTAATAAAAAAATGTTCTGTATAACTGCATATAATCTATATCAAATTGCTTGCCTTCTCAATGAGGGAAAAAAGGAAAAGGGAAGGAAGGAGAGAATTTGGAATTCAAATTTTTTAAAAACAAATATTAAAAATTATTTTCCATGTAATTGGAATACAACAGACATAGACATACACCCACACACACACACACACACACACACATAGATGTACATTTTTTTAAGTGTTTAAGTCCTAGTGATTGGGAAAATAGTAGTACTATCCCTTCAGGTTTTGACAGGAAGATGAGTTTCTGTTAGGGTCTCTTGAGTTTGGGTATGAGTGTCAAGTAGGCAGTTTGAAATGTAAAACTAGTGGACAATGAAGGTATTTGAGGAATTCTTCATAATTTTTTCCTAATATAAATACATTTAATAATCATAAGCCTGACACAATAATTCACACTTCCTTATTCCCAAAACTTTACAAATGATTTGTACAAGAAAGAGATGATGTAATTTTGAACTCTACCTATCTGTTACTTAAAGGTAGAAGAGAACAATACAATTGAAAAAAAGCTATAAAAACAAAATATTAAAATGCATACTTTGTAACAACAATTTTTTCTTCTACGGCCACTGTTGCATGTACAGGGTTCTCGAGCTCTAAGTATCAAGGTCACATCTTCTGTCTCTAAAACAGTTTGATAAACAGCCTTCTGGAATTCTGTCAGAGAACAGTAAACTATCTGCCAAGATAAAAAACCCATGAATTATTAGTGGTCTATTTCAATAGGCATAATAACCACAATATAGTTCATATTAACCAAATGTTCTTACTCAAGTAGCTCACAAATTAATTTTCCTTCCTATAGTTATACCATCATAAAAAACTTCTCTCAATTTTGAGCATAGCCTTCTCCTTTAAGCTGTAAGTGAATTGGAATTCTAGTACCTCTCTCATTTTAAGATACCAACCTCAAGAGATTTGTATGTTTTAAAGGTTTTTTTTTTTTTTAATACAAAAAAGATTAATTAAGAAAGGGCAAAATCATATCAAAAATATGGACTGACATTTTATTTTATTTTCTGAGTTCTTTGTTCTCCTACTTCACAAATAATTAACATTAAAACTAAAGAAAAATCTTTAGTAATTCCTTTGGAAAAAAATTAATAGTTGAATTAACTTTTTTTAAAACATAAATTCCATTTTACTATTAACTTTTTTCTTTTTTCTTTTTTTCTTTCTTTTTTTTTTTTTTTGCTGAAACAATTGGGGTTAAGTGACTTGCCCAGGGTCACAAAGGAAATGTTTTAAGTGTTTGAGGCCAAATTTGAACTCAAACCTGCCTGATTTCAGAACTGGTGCTCTATCTACTGTGCCATCTAGCTACCCTGCTATAACTTTTTTTTTTCTTTTACAAAATGAATACTAGATGTCAGGGAATTATAATATAATAGAAAAGTTTGACTGTGTTCACTCTTAGAGCAAACAAAAATTTAAATATTATCATCAGTTTATTAGAATAGAGCTCAAGAGGAGAAATTTTCTTTTGCCTTTCTTTGTAATCTCAGATCTTAGCACAGAGCCTACCATAGAATAGGTGATTAATTGTACTGACCCACAATGTGATACAATTGAAAGTGATCTTATTGACCTACAATGTGATAAAGTGGAAAGGACACTGGCTTAGGATTCAGAGGGCCTAGGTTCAAATTCTGCCTCTGATATTTTCTACCTGTGTGCCTTTAGGCAAATCACTTAACATCCTTGGACTTTAGTTTCCTCATGTAAATCAAAAAGATTAAACTAGATAGCTTCGGAAATTCCTTCAAACTCCAGATCTATGATCCATAAAATGACAGGGAGGTTATTAATGTTCTCTGGACTAAGAAGATAAAGAATCAACAGTTACACAATAGATAAAATTTATCAAACTTTGTCTTCTGAAGGTAAATACTCTAAGGTTTACTTGAATATAATTATTTCCCCTTTCAGTTCCCCCATCCCATAGTCTCATGTTTAAAAGAATAATCCAAAATCATTTTTTAAATTAGACTAGTTATTATTTGTCCAAATGAATTATATTAACAACCCTTATTTAATATAATTCTCAAACCAGCTAAAAAGTGATCCTCAAATTCTGGGTCTCAATTATTATTAAATTCTTGAGGACCTACCCTAAAGTTCAGAAAATCACAATAAAACAAAGTTTAAAATTTTAAAAATCCATAATTCTCACTCTGTCTTCCTTCTTAGGCAACTGATCACTGATCAGAGTTTTAGTACGCCTCAGGAACCAGCCAGACATCTTTCTTGCTAGTCTCTGCATGGCCTTTCGGCCAGTAGCTAGCTCTCTTTTGGTCGCAGTATGTCTCTGTCCATGCTCCACTGGATCAGAAAACTGCTTCTTGAAGTAAGTCATGCTACCTAAAAGTCCTGGCACAGCCCTAAGAGCAACAACAAAACATTGAATATTTGTTAAATTATCGCCAAAAACAAAAATCAGCATTCAGTTTTAAGAAATATATTAGGTCACACAGCAGATGTCATTGGCATGATTTGTATCCAGAACCACCTCCATCCATTGTACTATAGTGTTCTTCTAGCATGCTATAAAGACAATAAAATAACTAAATGAAATGTGTTTTCACTCACCAGTCCATAACACACCAAAGTTCTTTCATGTTATTTTGAAGAATGGTACCAGTAAGGCCTATACGGATGTTACACTTTAAAGCTTTCATAACTTCTGTAACTCGAGCCTTGGGATTTTTGATTCTATGGGCTTCATCCACAATGACAGCAGACCATTCTATTCTATAAATTAAAAACAAAACAAAACAAAAGTCAAAGTTTTTAAATGAAAGTCCCCTTCCTATCCTATTTATGAAGAATTTATAACTTAACTGTCCTTTGTTTCTATGTTATTTGATTTTCTCCCTTTTTATTCTTTGGTAATCATACTAGTTAGTATATGTAAATCTCAACTATGTAAAATGATTACAATTAATATGTCATGGAATAATATCTAGAGATCAAGATCTGATTAGAGACAATATAGTTAGCTATTAGATTATTCCAGTATGGAAACACTCCCTAGTAATGCAGTTTAGCAAAGTATCTATAATAAAATCAGGGAACAGAAAAAAACCTTTCAATTCAACTCAATTAAATATTTACTAAGCACTGTATATGCAAAGTACTAGGCTAAAGTCTAGGAGTACATAAAATTTAAATTAGAAAAAGTTCCAATAATCATGGAACTTATAGTAGACAGAAGAAGAAATTATAAAGAAATTAGAACTAATCAAAAGTAATGCTAAATGAATGTAAAATAAGTTATGTGAGCGAAATTTGTTCCTAAAGATAGGAAACAGCATGAAATATTTTATAAAGTTAGCATTTAAATTGAGTTTTAAAAGATGTGCATTCTAGGGCAGCTAGGTGACAGGAGCAGTGGATAGAGTATTAGCCCTGAAGTCAGGAGAACCTGAGTTCAAATCTGACCTCAGAAACTTAACATTTCCTAGTTGTGTGACTTTAGAGAAGTCACTTAATCCCAACTGCTTCAGGAAAAAAAAAAAAAAAAAAGATGTGCATTCCAAGCACAGCAAACAGTGTAAGCAAAGTATCAGAGATAAGGAGTTTAGAGAGTATGTCTAGGAAACAGAGTACTTACATTATATTGGTATGTGATGGAAGGAAGTAATATGAGTAAAGCTTAAAGAGATAGTGGTGCCACATTACAAAAGGGCCTTAATACAAGGCTAAAGATTATTGAGCAAAAGAATCACATTGAATAGGGGCATATGTAAAGAAGATTAGTCTCATAAAAACATGAAAGCTGTCAGAATAGGAGAAAGAGTAGAAGAAAATGCCTGCAATAATTCAGGTGGGCAGTAATATGAGCCTACAATTAGGTGATGGTAGTGGGACTACAGAGTAGGGATGGATGTATAACAGAGTTGATAGAATGTGGTAATTGAATATAAGAGGGTTAATCCCAAATTGTTAAACATGACAGACATGGTGAATACGGCAGCACTAACAAAAAGAGTGAAGTCAGAGGCATCAACATTTTCATTTTAATAAGCATTTTAACATTAGTGATCTTAAATTTTAATTTGAAATCAACTTCAATCATGCTGAATAATGAGAGTTCAAAATAGATTCTAAAACAAGGAAGAGAAACACAGAAACTGGGGGTGGGGGAATATTCTTACCTGTTCAGCTCATCTAAGCCCAAGCGAAGGGTTTCATAAGTTGTTAGAGCAATTTCACATTTTCCCTGCTTGACTCGAATTAGCTCGTTGTCTTTTTTATTACCATGTAAAATAGTGACTCTGAAATATCCCCAGGTGTTCAATTCATCTCTCCAGTTATAGAGCACAGAAAGAGGAGCCACTATCAGAAAAATCTAAAGGAAGTGAAATGTCATTACATTTTACAAGAAAACTAGTTTCATCATATACTATATAATCTCAACAATTCAATTCTTGTATGTGTACACAGTGCTAGGCACATTAGTACTCTCAACAAACTCCTGATATAATTGAGTGTCTACTATAAAGGCAAAAGAATTTAATAACCAGAAGTTATTCAGTACAGGAATTAACATTTCAGAGGTATAAAAAAATCAGTAATTATACTGTCTTGATTATACTTTCCATTAGAAAAATACAAATAATTTAAGATAGTTTTATTGACTTTCTTATATCATTGTGATTTCACAAAATTTCTCAACTAGAAAAAAAGGAAAAAATAGGGAAAAAGTATATAAATATATGGATAAAATACAAATACAGATATATTAGCAGTGTCTGTCAGTGTAGATATTATTCCATATCTACCAACTGTGTGAACCTAGAAGATTCATTAGTTCCCTACATACTTAAAAACAGTTCCTAGGGTTCTTTATTAAGTCGTAGTCTTGCCTACATATATGAAAGAAGTTC
The DNA here is from genome assembly GCF_902635505.1 of Sarcophilus harrisii. NCBI lineage: Eukaryota > Metazoa > Chordata > Mammalia > Dasyuromorphia > Dasyuridae > Sarcophilus > Sarcophilus harrisii. The sequence goes on from NC_045426.1 coordinate 226,811,755, forward strand.
TATGGCCAATTCACCATACTAATAAAATCATGTTTTATAGATCTATTAGCAATATTTTTCTAGAGTATTCTTTTTCTGTTTTCTCTCCCAGGTATCAATATGAGGAACACAGTAAGCCGTGTGGTGTACTGGACAGAGAAATGATCCCATAGCATTATACTTAAGAATCAAGATGACCCAAATTAAAATCATGTCTCAGGAACTATCTGTGTGACCCCAGGCAAGTCATATAGCCTCTCTGCCTGTTTTCACATCTGTAAAATGGGAATAAGATGACACATCATATAGGGTTGCTGAAAAAGCCATATGAGAAACTGAATACAAAGTATTCTTTAAATTTTAAAGCACTATATAAATATAAGTTACTACTACTGTTTCATAGAAAAAGTAAAGTTTATTTTTGTGAAGAGTTAATATAGTATGCATAATTGAGATAATTTAGGTCCTACCTAGTGATAATTTGGGCATTTTATATTTTTTTGTGGACATTCAATTTTTTCACTTAAGTTTGCAATTTTGTTACTAAATGATTGAACATATTAATTTCTAAATTCAATTTTACTTTCAGTTATTCTCTCTTTTCTCTCTTCTCTACCCATTGTGAAAGCAATAAAAACAAAAAACAATACAAATAAAAAGGAAGGGAAAAGAAGGAAAGAAAGAAGGAAGAAAAAGGAAGGAAGAAAAAGGAGGGAAGAAGGGAAGGAAGGGAAGGAAGGGAAGGAAGGAAGGGAAGGAAGGGAAGGAAGGGAAGGGAGGGAAGGAAGGGAAGGAAGGGAAAGAAGGAAGGGAAGGAAGGGAAGGAAGGGAAGGAAGGAAGGAAGGAAGGAAGGTGTTATACTGAATAGAACACCAATCCTCGAGTTAGGAACACCTGAGTTAAAATCCTACGTGAGAAACTTGCTAGACATGTGACTTGGTTCAAGTATTTAATTTTGTTTGCCCGAGTTTCCTCATCTGTAAAATGAGCTGGAAAAGGAAATGGCAGATCATTCTGGTCTATTTGCCAATAAAATCCCAAATGGGGTCATAAAAATCAGATACAATTGAACAATAAATGGATTTATGTTGTGGTATAGATTATTATACAGACTTCTATATTTTTTTATGTGTATATATGTCTATTCTGGGTCGAACGATATGGACAATTTAATAACTTTGCGGGATGCTTTCCAAAAGGATCAATTTATAGATCCACCAACAATGAAATAATATACCTGTTTTCCCACAGTTCCCCCAACATGTGTCATTTTCTTTTCTTGTCATCTTAGCCAATCTGATGGGTTTGAGGTGCTATCTCAGAACTGTTTTAATTATACTTCTCTAATTGTTAGTGATTTAGAGCATTTTTTAAACATAAGTATTGAAAGCTTGGATTTCTTTCTCTAAACTACTTATTCATATCCTTTGACTATTATTTGTTCACAAACTTCTTAATGTTATACAATCAAAATTATTGATTTTATCTCCTGTGAATCTGTCTCTCTCTTCATTAATACACTCTTTTTTTTTTTTTTTTTTAATTATAGTAACATTTTATTGACAGAATCCATGCCAGGGTAATTTTTTTTAGAACATTATCCCTTGCACTCACTTCTGTTCCGATTTTTCCCTCCCACCCTCCACTCCCTCCCCTAGATGGCAAGCAGTCCTATATATGTTGAATATGTCCTAATATATCCTAGATACAATGTATGTGTGCAGATCCAAACAGTTTTCTTGTTGAACAGGGAGAATTGGATTCAGAAGGTAAAAATAACCCGGGAAGAAAAACAAAAATGCAAACAGTTTACATTCATTTCCCAGTGTTTTTTCTTTGGGTGTAGCTGCTTCTGTCCATCATTGATCAATTGAAACTGAATTAGGTCTCTTTGTCAAAGAAATCCACTTCCATCAGATTACATCTTCATACAGTATCGTTGTTGGCGTATATAATTATCTCCTGGTTCTGCTCATTTCACTCAGCATCAGTTCATGTAAGTCTCTCCAAGTCTCTCTGTATTCGTCCTGCTGGTCATTTCTTACAGAACAATAATATTCCATAACATTCATATACCACAATTTACCCAACCATTCTCCAATTGATGGGCATCCATTCATTTTCCAGCCACTACAAACAGGGCTGCCACAAACATTTTGACACATACTGGTCCCTTTCCCTTCTTTAGGATCTCCTTGGGGTATAAGCCCAGTAGAAACACTGCTGGATCAAAGGGTATGCACAGTTTGATAACTTTTTGGGCATAATTCCAGATTGTTCTCCAGAATGGTTGGATTCGTTCACAACTCTACCAACAATGTATCAGTGTCCCAGTTTTCCCGCATCCCCTCCAACAATCATCATTATTTTTTCCTGTCATCTTAGTCAATCTGACAGGTGTGTAGTGGTATCTCATAGTTGTCTTAATTTGCATTTCTCTGATTAATAATGATTTGGAACACTTTCATATGAGTGGTAATAATTTCAATTTCATCATCTGAAAATTGTCTGTTCATATCCTTTGACCATTTGTCAATTGGTTTTGGAAATGAGGTCTTTATCAGAACCTTTAACTGTGAAGATGTTTTCCCAGTTTGTTGCTTCCCTTCTAATCTTGTTTACATTAGTTTTGTTTAGTTTGTTGCTTCCCTTCTAATCTTGTTTACATTAGTTTTGTTTGTACAGAAGCTTTTTAATTTGATGTAATCAAAATTTTCTATTTTGTGATCAATAATGGTCAATTTTGTTCGTCTTTAGTCACAAATTTCTTCCTCTTCCACAAGTGTGAGAGATAAACTATCCAATGTCCCTCCAATTTGTTTATAATCTCGTTCTTTATGTCTAAATCATGGACCCATTTTGATCTTATCTTGGTATACAGTGTTAAGTGTGGGTCCATGCCTAATTTCTGCCATACTAATTTCCAATTTGTTTATAATCTCGTTCTTTATGTCTAAATCATATCCCAAAAGTTAGGATCTTTGGGTTTGTCAAACACTAAATTGCTATAGTTGACTATTCTGTCTTGTGAACCTAACCTGTTCCACTGATCAACTAATCTATTTCTTAGCCAATACCCAAATGGTTTTGGTGACTGCTGCTTTATACTATAGTTTTAGATCAGGTACAGCTATGCCACCTTCATTTGAATTTTTTTCATTAATTCTTTTGAAATTCTTGACCTTTTAGTATTCCATATGAATTTTGTTGTTATTTTTTCTAGATCATTAAAATATTTTCTTGGAAGTCTGATTGGTATAGCACTAAATAAATAGATAAGTTTAGGGAGTATTGTCATCTTTATTATATTCACTCGACCTATCCAGGAGCACTTAATATTTTTCCAACTGTTTAAGTCTGACTTTAGTTGTGTGGAAAGTTTTTTGTAATTTTGCTCATATAATTCCTGACTTTCCTTTGGTAGACAGATTCACAAATATTTTATGCTGTCGACAGTTATTCTGAATGGAATTTCTCTTTGTATCTCTTGCTGTTGGATTTTGTTGGTGATGTATAAAAATGCTGAGGATTTATGGGGATTTATTTTATAACCTGCAACTTTGCTAAAGTTATGGATTATTTCTAATAGCTTTTTTGTACACTCTCTAGGGTTCTCTAAGTATACCATCATATCATCTGCAAAGAGTGATAGTTTGGTTTCTTCATTGCCTATTCTGATTCCTTTAATCTCTTTCTCGACTCTTATTGCCGAGGCTAGAATACATTCTCTTTCTAATCATAGATCTAACAAGGAATTTTTTTGTGTGTTCCACTAATTCACTATGATTCCCTTATGTCTAAATCACATAACTATTTTGAGCTTAGCTTAGTATACAATGTCAGATGATAGTCAATACTACTTTTGAGGATCCCCAGCATTTTGTGTTGAATAGTGAATTCTTATTCTAACATGTGAGATCTTTGGGTGTACAAAGTCAGCCACTGGTACAAAGTCAGACTGAGTGACCCCACATTTTAGCCTTATTATGCGGACAACTAGCTGCAGGAGAGAGTATTCTCCTTGATGCTAATCTTATCTCCTTGGCACTAGTTCCACTTCTCAATGAAGTGGTAACAAAAGAGGAACAGAGAGAACACTGATCCCAACTCCTCACTGAAACCTGTTTCAATGAGGACTGTCTCCAACAGACAACAGGAGTTTAATATATGCTTATTAATGGACTTATTTACTAAATAGTTGAACTGTGAATATGAATAAAATGTAATATCATATAACAAAAATAATAAAAGTGAAAAGTACATATATGAACTTATGCATTGAAGTAAAGTGAATCAAAAGAATATACATACATATAATGATACAAATGAAAAGAAAACTAAGAGAAGCCAAACTCTGAGTAATCACAATGAACAATCTTGGTTCCAAAGAACAGACAATGATTTTATCTCCTCTTGAGAGAGCAGAATAATTTAGTATAAGAGACAAAGTAGTTGGGAAATTTTCATAAGGGTATGTAAAGGCTTTTTAGTGGTAATAATAATAAATTGAACTACATAATGATCCTATGCCTCTGTCCATCTCAAACTTTAAATTATACTCTTCTGTTATGAAAAAAATAAATTTTTATGCTATCAGATATGGTCACTATATCAGTGATTTTTACTAAACTTTTTTTTTCTTTGTTACAAGAGAATGTGGTAAGAGAAATATCCAGAAATGACTATTATATAAAAGCAAGAGATTAATAAATTATTTTTGAAAAATAAAAATAAACTAGAGGAAACTAAAAGATATGATCAAAAACTATTCCACATTAATCAAAGGATATTTTTAAAAAATGGTTCTCAAATGAAAAAATGTGAATAATCAACAAATATTGCAAAAGTGCTTCAAATCACTAATAGTAAGATGAATAAAAAATCAAAGCAAACATGGGGCTTCATCTCATACCCTAAAAATTAACTAAGATGACAAAAGAAAAGTATAGTCAATGTTGGAAGATTGTGGTAATATAGACCAGCTAAATGCATGGTTGGCACATCTATATCTCAGTACAATCTTTTTGCATATCAAATTGGAAATGCAAGTCAAATGACTAAATTATCCACATACTATCACTCAGAGATTTCCCAAAGGAAGTATCCAAGATAAGATACTTTAAAACTCAGTTTGGCTTTTAAAGACCTTCACCATCTGGCTTTTCTAGTTTCCTTCCACCTTACTTCCTTTCATATACTCTGCAACCCAGTGACACTGGCTTCCTTGTCCCTGGCACACAACACTTCCATTTTCCAACTCTTGTCTATTCTCACAAGGTCCCCCATTCCTGGAACTGGCTTCATCCTCATCACTGACTCCTAGGTTCTATGGCTGCCATCATCTCAGCTAAAGGCCGAATTTTTTCAAGAAACTTTTTCCAGTCTTAATTGTAGTACTTTCTCTCATATTACCCCTAATAATCCTTAATATATTGTCTTTTTTTTTTTTTTTTTTTGCCTTTCTTTATATTCAGTGCTAAGGTATATGGCACATAACAAATGCCAGTTGACTTAATAAAAGCTAATTAACTTGACCAATAAAAAAATCCCCATTATTTGTAGCAACCTTTTCTGTGATATCAAAAAATTAGATACAAAATAAATGCTCAGCAATTGGGGAACAGCTAGCTAAACAAAATGTAGTATGTAATTTAATATACTATCACCATGTGGAAACCAATATGATGAATATAGGAAAAGGATGCAAAGGTCTATGAAGAGTAAAATAAGTGAAGTCAAGAAAATAATAATTACAACAATGTAAATTTTAAAAATGACAAAATGAGCCAAATGTTGCAAAACTGCAAATACAAAACAAAATAAAACAAACAAACAACAAAAAAAAAAACCCTATGTCCTCAAAGGAGAGAAAAGGGAAGACACTCCCAGACTTAGTCCTTGGCAGAGTCAGAAGGTCCAAGAGTATGGAAAATTGCATATATTTTTAGATTTCTTCAATATATTGATTAGTTTTGCTGTATTTGTTCTGTTCTTCCTTTTTTTCTTTAAAAATATTATTACATAAATGGCACTTTGATACTGGGAGAAATTCTGGTGATGTCAAAAAAATTATATCAATGAAAAAAATTTTTAAATTAAAAATTAAAATGTTCCAAAGTTTTCTATAAAACTTAACCCTCATTCAAGAATTTGTATTAATCAATATAGGGATGAGGTAAACATATTTTTGAAAATGTCTTTGCATCCTAGTTAAAGCTAATGGAGAACCAAAACTAGAATTGTGACTTTTAACTGTATTTTTAACAACAAGCTTCAGAGCCTGAGAGCTGAGACTTTCTACTCAGTTCTACCTCAGGCTAAACACAGTTGTAGTGCGATATAAAAGCCAAGAGAAATAATCTCAGAGGGATCTCTCTGAATTTGATCCATCTGGCAAGTAAACATATATGATGATAAAATTCAATTATGTATGTGGCTTGTGAAGGGAAGATGATTCATTTCAAAAGATATTCTTTCCAATTGATTAAAAGACTACATTCTCCAAACTATCTGGCATCATGATCCAAAACATAAGGACACAACTACTACTAATAATGACATGATAATCACTGTTTAAACTAAATAGAAAAAATATAAATAGGCTAAGAAAAGAAACTTTTAACATAGGAATAGTGTAAGAGTTCTATGAAGTATGAATAACTGATTATAGTTAAGAATAGTGAATTAAGGTTTGGAAAGCACTCAACATATGATAATGTATTTGAGTCTTGTGATATTAGTGTATGGTGGATATAAAAAATGCTGTCCCTTTTTTTCCAAATGAGGAGAAAAGCATAGGAAGAAATAAGTGAATCAGTTGTGCCTACACCACTATTCATTTTTAAGAAAAATAAACGCAAACATAATATACCAAAAAAAAACATTAAAAGGTAGTAACAATGAATATAGCAAAAGTCTTACGTATATCATAATAACATTATTCTTTTAAATCAGATGTGTATTCATGTAGCTGTCTAAACATATCAAGTACAAAAAACAAGATGAAAAGTTAAACAATAAGGTGAAAACAGAGATCAGGTAGAATAGAATTGCTGCTTCTTTCCTGGCAAAGCTGATATCAAACATTTAGAGTTCGCCCATAGTTTTTCATAACCAGATGTTGATTAATGCACTCACTAATATTTTTGTGACCAAAATTCCTTTTTTTTTTGCTGAGGCAATAATTGGAGTTAAGTGACTTGCCCAGGGTCACACAGCTAGGAAGAGCTAAAAGTCTAAGAAGAGCTAAGATTTGAACTCAGGGCTGCTGCTCTATCCACTGAGCCACCTAACTGCTCCTTGATCAAGATTCTTAAGTAACCTAATGTTAAACTCAAATGAATTGTAAAAATGACAATTCTTATTAGCCTTCAATGTCTTGCTATCTTTTGTACTATCCCTCTATATAAAGTACTAAAAATCACCTATTTTAAATTTATTTTTCAATTTCTATCTCTTCTCTTAAGTTAAAATATTTGCTGTGGATGACTGGTGAGTAGGTGAATTTTGGCATATTCAGCTGATACAATTTGCATATGGAGGACAGGAGGTCATTTCCAGAAAGCATGTAAAAACATTCTGAAATTGGTTCCAATCTGCTAAATCCATGGTTGTTGGAATCTTTACAAAGTGTTAAGCCATTGGAGTTGACTTAATCTTAGAAAGAGTTATTTTGGGCCAGAACTTGAACTAGGTACTAAGTACAACTGATGAAAACAATGCTTGTGTTCACACCTTTAGAGAGCTCATAAGTATCTAAGAACTCAATGGAGTTCACATGTTTGGGAGATTTCAGAGAGCATGCTCGGAGATAATCCAGAATCCCACTCTCAGAGAAGTAGCATAAATACAGTTCCAGTAAGCGACTCAATGGAGTTTTGGGGGAACATCAACTGGGGTCAGAGACAGACACTCTGGAAGAAAAGCCTACAAGCCCTATCTTCGAGGCAAGAGAGATCCATCGTATCTTCCAACTTGGTGCTGGCTGGAGGCTGAAGAAAGCAGAGGCAGAAGCCAAGGACAAAGCTGCAAAATCTCTTAGAGCTCAAGCAGAGAGTTAGGCCTCAACTAATCGGGCTAATTTGGAAGGAGAAAAAAAGTTTGCATTTTTACCAGCTGGCTGCGATTTTGGAGTAATTATTTATTTCAACTGAGACTGAGGCTGCCTCCAGAAAACCACCACACATGGTAGAGAGGAATCTCTCTGACTGGCTGAAATTGGTGCTTGTTCAAAAGGCAGTAGTCAACCTAAGCCTGTTGCTTTTGATCTGACTGCTGTCAGCTGTATTCCGGTGAGAGAAGATAACAGTGCTATAAAGGGAGAGGTAATAGGTCTTCCTCATCTGAGGTCCACATATGTTCTGCAAAAGGACAGTTCAATGAACTATCCAAGATCTGGGTTTTGCAGTCTGTCATTTTAGCATTAAAATTCTGGGGGACTAAGAAGAAAAGATTTATTTAGCCACTAGGATAAATGTTAATTGGTTAGAAGTAACAGAGATACTAATCACTGAATAATCACAAGTGGGAGAATATCAGAATGGAGGCTCAAACTTGGTAAAGACATCTTCAACTGCTCAAGAAAATCCTTAGAAAGGGAGGGAGAGATACTGCCATGCTGGCTCTAGAAGACTAAGGCTGATTCCACTTACTACACAGCACTTCTTAAAGCTTTCTTCTTCACAACTATACTAAAATTACATATCCCGTTATCACCCTTACAAAGACCTTACCTCTAGCCAAAAATTCAGGAAAAGCTAAGATTTGATTTTTCTTTAACATCAGAATATAATTTAGAAGCTGAAATGAATATATGTGTATTAATGAATGAGAATGACTGGGCCCACCAGATATCGCAGTTTAATGCTGACAGCACGAACCAGTTATATCTAGAATTTGTATGACTTTTCACATGCTTCTTTGAAATATCTCTGAATGTGCTGTATCTCATAAGAGATTATCAAATCCTTGAGGACAGAGGCTCTATGTTTTATTTTTATTGTATTCTTTGTAGTGTCTAGGACAATATTTTAGACATGTTATCTATATTTCTATTTTAGACATATTATGCTACGTTTCACATACACACAAAATAACGTATTAAATCCTGCTGAGTCAAAAAACATTGGCAAAAGCAGTAAATATATTTTTCTGAAAGGTCAGAAATCTACTTCATGCTTAAATTAATTGACTTATTTAAATAAAAGCAGGCATACTGAATTGGCCTGTGATTAAAATGCTGCACATTCTTCACTTTTATGAGAAATTGACAGGTAATTAAAAAACTAATACTTTCTGTGACTAGTATCCATTCAGTCCTGTGCCATCTACTTATATGTATCCATATTATGCTATTTTTTTAGATTTTATTTTCAAAATATGTTGTATAGTTTTCAACATTCATCATTGTAAAGCTTTGTTACAAATGTTTTCCCTCTCCCTTCCCCTTCCTTTCTCCCTTAGAGAGCAAGTAATCCAATATATATTAAACAAGTAAAATTCTTATATATATATTTTTTCTACATTTATCGTGCTGAACAAGAAAAATCAGATCAAAAAAGAAAGAAAATAAGAAAGAAAACAAAACAACAAAAAGGTGAAAATACTACATTATGATCCACATTCAGCACCATAGCCCTCTTTGGGTGCAGATGGCTCATTCCATCAAAAGTCTATTGGAATTGGCCTAAATCATCTCATTGCTGAAAAGAGCCATTTCCATCAGAATTGATTATCATATCATCTTCTTGTTGCTGTGTACAAAGTTTTCTTGGTTCTACTCATTACACTTAGCATCAGTTCATGTATATCACTCCAGGACTCTCTGAAGTCATCCTGCTGATCGTTTTTTACATAACAATAATATTCCATAACATTCATATACCATAACTCATTCAGTCATTCTTCAACTGATGAGTATCCGCTCAATTTCTAGTTCCCTGCCGCTATAAAAAGGGCTGCTACAAACATTTTTGCACCTGTCTGTCCTTTCCCCTTTTTTATGATCTCTTTGGAATACATTTTTTAAAAGACAATTGAGATTAAGTGATTTGCCCAGGGTCACACACTAGTATCTGTGCCAATTTGAAATCAGGTTTTCCTGACTTCTGGGTTGGTACTCTATCTACTGTGTCAACTATCTGCCCCTATATTGGACTATTAAAACGAGTTTATAATGCTGATCTCAAATTATTAAGAAAAATGTTAAAATAGAAGGAAAGCATGTAAAATGCTTTTTTTTAAATCCACTAAAAAAAAGTTAAAATACTAATGTGCAGGTATATAAAGGGTTAAGCTTCAGTTATCTGGAAAATTCATCATTCAGAAGCATGGGAAGACCTATATAAATGAAAATTAGTAAGAAGAACCAGAAAAATAGGCACAATATAACACAAATTGAAATGACATTGAAAGATAACCTCTAATTAGATCACTGTAATGGGGAATTGGTTTCAATATACTAAAGATGACAATACTCCCTAAACTAATCTATACCAATCAGACTCCCAAAAATTATTTTATAGACCTGGAAAAAAATAACAATAAAATTCACCTGGAAGAACAAAAGGTCAAGAGTTTCAAGGGAACTAATGAGAAAAAAAAATTCAAATGAAGGTGGCCTAGCTGTACCAGATCTAAAATTATAATATAAAGCAGTGGTTACCAAAACCATTTGGTATTGGCTAAGAAATAGACTAGTTGATCAGTGAAATAGGTTAGGTTCACAGGACAATATAGTCAATAACTTTAATAATTTGGTGTTTGACAAACCCAAAGACCCCAGCTTTTGGGATAAGAACTCACTGTTTGACAAAAACTGCTAGGAAAATTGGAAATTAGTATGGCAGAAACTAGGCAATGACCCACACTTAACACTGTGCACCAAGATAAGGTTAAAATGGGTTGATGATCTAGACATAAAGAATGAGATTATAAATAAATTAGAAGAACATAGGGTAGTTTACCTCTCAGACCTATAGAGGAGGAAGGAATTTGTGACCAAAGAAGAACTAGAGATCATTACTGGTCACAAAATAGAAAATTTTGATTATATCAAATTAAAAAGCTTTTGTACAAACAAAACTAATGCAGACAAGATTAGAAGGGAAGCAATAAACTGGGAAAACATTTTTACATTCAAAGGTTCTGATAAAGGCCTCATTTCCAAAATATATAGAGAATTGACTCTAATTTATAAGAAATCAAGCCATTCTCCAATTGATAAATGGTCAAAGGATATGAACATACAATTTTTAGATGAAGAAATGGAAACTATTTCTAGCCATATGAAAAGATCTCCAAATCATTATTCATCAGAGAAATGCAAATTAAAGCAACTCTGAGATACCACTACACACCTGTCATTGGCTAGAATGACAGGGAAAGATAATGCATAATGTTGGAGGGGATGTGGGAAAACTGGGACACTGATACATTGTTGGTGGAATTGTGAATACTTCCAGCCATTCTGGAGAGCAATTTGGAATTATGCTCAAAAAGTTTCAAATTGTGCATACTCTTTGATCCAGCAATATAACTGATGGACTTATATCCCAAAGAGATCTTAAAGAAGGGAAAGGGACATGTATGTGCAAAAATGTTTGTGGCAGCCCTTTTTGTAGTGGCTAGAAAGTGGAAATTGAATGGAAATTGGAGAGTGGCTGAATAAGTTGTGATATATGAATGTTATGGAATATTACAGTTTTGTAAGAAATGACCAGCAGGATGATTTCAGAAAGGCCTGGAGACACTTACACGAACTGATGCTGAGTGAAATGAGAAGGACCAGGAGATCATTATATATTTCAACAACAATACTATATGATCAATTTTGATGGACATGGTTCTCTTCAACAATGAGATGAATCAAATCAGTAGTAGTCAGAACTCCTTTTCAGTCCACTCAGCAAAATGAATTGTATGCAATCATGCTAGCTCTTACTTATTATCCAGGAGATGTAAATATAATATCTGATTCAATTTATTCAGTAGGTATGGTACAAAGAATTGCCACAGCCCAAATAAAATTTGTAGCTTCTAATATATATCAGCTCTTCAAGGAACTTCAAGAGCAAATGAGAAAGCATCCAGGTAAGATTTATATCTTGCATGTCCACTCTCATAGTGGACTTCCAGGCCCTCTTTTTTTAAATGGAAATTCAAAAGCAGATAGCCTTCTAACCATATTAGGCAATATTCCTTTATTTCAGACAGCCAAAGAATCTCATTCTAAATATTATCAGGCTGCTTGAGCTTTATGTTTGTAATTTGGGATAACAAAAGAGGAAGCTAGGAGCATAATAAAACCTTGTACAGCTTGCCTTCCTTTCCACACTCCTATGTTCCCTCCAGGGAAGAACCCTCATGGTGTGAGACCCAATGAAACTTGGCAAATGGATGTGACCCATTATAAATCTTTTGGTCGTCTGTTGTTTATCCATGTTGTAGTAGACAAATTTTAAGGATTTACTTTTGCATTACAAGCTGCAAAAGAGACAGCCCAAATGGTCACTGAATTCCTTATGCAAGCCTTTGGAATCATGGGTGTGCCACAAGCAATAAAAACAGATAATGAACCTGCATACACTTCTAAACATTTTGCACACTTTTGTGCACAGTATCAAGTTTTACACACCATTTGCATACCTTTTAATCCTCAAGGACAGGCAGTAGTAGAGAAAAGAGAGACATCAAGACACTCCTCTAAAAACAAAAGAAAGGGGGAGCCACAGGTAACCTTAGAAAACTTTTAAATTTAGCTCTTTATACTATTGATTTTTTTTTATTTTTGATAAAGATACACTGGCTCCGACAGACAGGTTTTATAACCCACTGGAAGGGCAGTGTCTGATGCGAGCAACAACACTATCTTTAGATAATCACTAGGTAATGTGGAGAGATCCACAAAGTGGTGAATGGAAGGGACGAAATAGGTTAACTGCTTGGGGGAGAGGGTTTGCTTGTATCTCTACAGATGAGAAGGAATCATTAGTGCCAACGAGCTGTATTCACCTTGTCCATAGGAAAGAGACAGAAAAAAGAGAAGACCCTTGAAACAAAGGAAAAGACCCAAGAAACATCAAATGGTTCCATCTCTTACTACATGTGCCACTGAAAAAGCATGACTGTTAACCCAATGTGTATGACAATTGACTCATGAACATCAAAAATTGTTAATGAGACTGCTGCAGGACTTCAAAACTTGCAGGAATCATTGGGTTCCCTGACACAGGAAATAATGAACAATTGATTGGTTTTGGACTATCTCTTGGCTGCTGAAGGAGACATATGTGTGATTGTTATTTAGATACCCTCCTTTTAGGACTTATGGACACGTATACTTCCTCATGTTGATTCATGTTGTTTGTTACATCACTACTAACCTGTGTTATATTACTATGTGTTTGTATAATAACTCCCATACTGATGGATTTATGTATACCAGTTTCAAGTAAGACCCTTCAGTTCAAAGAAAACCTGCTAACAATATCTGGTTTGACTCCCCATTTCCCTTTGGTGTTCTCACCTCCCTTCCTGAGAAGTCAGGGAAGGCGTGACCAGCTGTGTTCTAAAACAAAAGAAAGCTGGAGATGTAGAGAACTGCAGATATTGGGGAACTCTGAGAAAAGTATACTTGAAGCAAAGATACTTACAGCAGGGTGTTAACTCAGTGTGACTGATGAGATGATGGTTCTCTAGTTCACAAAAACTTAGTATTTAGTATGGTGATTAATGGTTCTTTAGCTGACACATACTTAGTGTGCTGTAATGATGTAATCACACTGAGGTATTTAAGGGCTGAGAGTACTGGAAATAGAGATATTCCATTCTTGACCATGCTCCTGGTGGCTCTTCTGCCTACTTCATTCCTCCACTAAGACCAAGGCTGGTCCCAAGATCTAGCCCAGACATTACAGGAGACCTTGGCCTTTTTAAAGCTTTGGTCTTCAACAGGTCTCAGTTTGCCTGAGGCCACTCTCATTTGGTGATTAAGGCTAAATAGCAAATGAGGCAAAGAATAGCCTTTTTTACCTGGTCAAAAAAAATAATAATAATCAAAAACGACTACTTTGAGCTTATCCTTTTGCTTTGTGAAGTGAAATCTGTTACAAATATTTCTGTAAACTTCTAGCCTGCTTATTACATGCTTTGAGACTATATATTAATTTTCTTCTTCCTTTTTTGAGTAATGAGTAAAAGTATTAATTTTTCTATAGCTGACACTGGACTTGGTTAAACATATAATATATAACCAAGAGTGGTTTGTTTCTAAATGAAGCCATGAAAAGTAATGATTCAAGACTAGGATAAAAAAGTATTCAATGGGTGACAGCTACATGAATATAACCAACAATATGTCAACAAAGAAGAATCAAGCTAATAGCTAAATTGTGTAACACGTTAAAAATTTGAGTTTTTAATAACTCGGCTTCTGGTCACTGCCTCCAGAAATTACTTCCAAAATTACTTTTTATGTTAAAAAAAAAAAAAAAGTGTTGGAGAATATGTAACATATCACTTCAGACTGATTACGTTACTAATCTAGGGTACATATATCTCCATTCTTGAATGGTATGACATTCTTGAAAAAGAGAATTGGAGAATGTTTCATAAATAACTATACTTCATTAAAATTTTCCAAAAATAACAATGAAAAAAATGTACCAAATGAAATTTTCTTCCTGAAAAAAATTTATCTTTATGTGTATATTCATAGTAAATTCTAAAATGTGTTTCTCTTCGTTTTTAATGGGAACATTTCCTAAAAGCAATGGATTAAGGGAATCAAGGAAAAAATCTATAAATTCATGCTCCTGTAAATAACCTAGGGAGATACAATAAGATGGCTAGAATTATACAGCAGGAGTTCATTTATCTTTTATAAAATGATGAGCAACAAATTCTTTCAATGGTTATTTTATCCTGTGGTTCTAGGACAACAGGTCAGTTTTCTTTAATGATTTGCTGAAAGATATTATCTTGGCTCTTTGTTTTTTCATCAGGGATTTTGGAGCAAAGCTCCAAACATTATTGAAAATTAAATACAAATATAACCATTATCCAAAAATATCACTGCCACAAATAACACTGATCCATTAAGATTTAAAAGGCAAGGGGTGGTGCCAACATGGCCAACAGTAGACACATCTTTAGTATCCTTCCTTGTATCCCTCAGATAAATACCAGACAAACCTCTGAACTGGTTTTGGAGTAATATATCCCACAAATATTTAGAGTTTAACAAATTTCCAGAGAAAGATATTTTGGAAGAACTTCAGAAAAGGTCTGTCTCAATCAGGTAAGAGGAAGGGGAAAAGGGGAGTAGCCCAGTGCAGGTGTAGCACAGGGACCCAGAGAAGTGTGACACCTGTGCACTGGGTAATCTACCAGGAGACTCTTAGCCAAAATACAGCAGTGTTGGCTACTCTGTCCTGGTTACAAGCAAGTGGATCAGCAGATTACCTGTGAGACATCCAATGCAAATACAAAAGACAAAGACTATAGAGGAAGTTTGGGACAATCTCCCTTTTGCCCTGAGAGCAGACCTCAACCTTAAAAAAAAATGGTTAAAAAAAAAAAAAAAAGAGCTCTGACCATAGACATCTTTTATGAAGAATGAGAACAGACCTCAAATCCTGAAAATCTTAAAGGCAAATCATCTCCAGATGAAGCCCCAAAGGGTTATATGAATTGGTCCCCATGTCACAAAGTTCTCTTGTAAGAATGCAAAAAGGACCTTAAAAGAAGTTAGAAGAAAAAATGAGGAAAGGAAATGAGAACTTTCCAAGAGAGTTTGGAAAAGGAAAAAGAAATTATCTGAAGAAAACGCCTCAAAAATAGATTTAGTAAAATGTAAAAACCATATAACTCCCTACAAAATAGATTTGAAAAAGAAACAAATTTGTTGAAACACAAAATTTGAGAAAAGGGGGGAAAAACCCAATGAACTAAACACCTCATTTAAAAGTTCAACTGGCCAAATGCAAAAGGAGATAAAAAAGCTAACTGAATAAAATAATTCATTAAAAATTAAGAATTGAATAAATGGAAGTGAATGACTCAATTAGACTTCAAGAATTAGTCAAAGTCAAAAAAAAAAAAAAAAAAAAAAAAAAAGAAAAAAAAACAGAAGAAAATGTAAAATATCTCATTAGAAAAACAACTGACCTAGAAAATAGATGCAGGAGAGACAATCTAAGAATTCTTGGACCTCCTGAAAACCATGATGAAAAAAAAAAAAAAGCCAAGACAACATCTTTCAGGAAATCATCAAGGAAAAATGCCCTGATGTTCTAGAACCAGAGGGTAAAAATAACACTTGAAAAGAATTCATCGATCAACTCCTGAAAGGGACCCCAAAATGAAAACTCCAAGGAACATTGTAGCTAAATTTCAGAATTATCAGATCAAGGGGAAAGTATTGCAAGCAAGCAGAAGGAATATCGAGGAGCCACAATTTGGATTACTCAGGATCTGGCAACTTCCATAAGAATTGAAGGTCCAGGAAACTGATATTCTGAAAGGTAAAGGAACTTGGATTGCAGCTAAGAATCAACTTTCCAGTAAAACTGAGCATTATCTTCAAAGAAAAAAGATGGATATTTAATGAAACAGATGAATTTCATTTATTTCTGATGAAAAAAACAGCTGAACAGAAAATATGACCTTCAAATATAGAACTCACGAGAAGCATAAAAAGGTAAAAATGAAAGAAAAAATAACTTGCTTTTATGTACTTATATGGGAAGATCTCAACTCTTGATATCTGTATCTCTGTAATGGGTACACATGGAGGGTGCAGGTATAATTTGATTTTATTACAATGATATAAAAAAGAAACTAAA
Source organism: Sarcophilus harrisii (assembly GCF_902635505.1). Taxonomy (NCBI): domain Eukaryota; kingdom Metazoa; phylum Chordata; class Mammalia; order Dasyuromorphia; family Dasyuridae; genus Sarcophilus; species Sarcophilus harrisii. The sequence continues at coordinate 226,828,579 of NC_045426.1, forward strand.
GGAGGAAAGGGAATTCTACTGGAAGAACAGGAAAATTGAGTTAAAAAAAAGATAAGTTACATCCCATTAAGAGTCAAAAAAGACCTAGTACAATTGAGGGGGGAAATAGGCAGGGATGAGCATTGTGTGAATCTTACTCTCATCAGATTTAACTCAAAGAGAATATCAGACATATTTAGCTTCACAAAGAAACCTGTTCACCCTACGGGGAAGTAGAAGAGGAAAGGGGCAAAGAAAGGGGGAGGCAAATAGAAGGGAGAACAGAAACAGAAGGGAAAATGTAAAGGACTGAAACTCTGAAAAAGGTATACTTGACTCACACAACCAAGCACTTAAGGCTAATTACCTATTCGATGTGAGACAATGACTCTATTAGCATGTATTTTGGATAAATGGCTCTTCTCACTGTTTGATGCTTACTCAATGTTTGGTCATAAGATAACTGTAGGCAAGGATTAGAGGGTGGGGTGAGATAAGCCAGAGTCACTTTGCAGCAGGATAAGGAGGAGAGAGGTTGGTGACTTTGGATTCGAGAAGCAAAGATACATCATTGGCAAGCCTTGTGTCAGTTTGTCTCCTACACTTCTCCCCCTAAAGACCAAGGACTTTTACTTATTCTGACTTGGGCTAATCCCTGAGACCTCCAGGGAGCAAGCCTGGACTTAATAGGAAAAGGTATAAGAAAGGGGGAGGGACTATAAAAGGAGAGGGCTGTTTGAGAGAGGTGGTGGTCAGAAGCAAAATAATGGGGAAGAGGGAAAGGAGGAAAGGAAACAGAAAAGTTTAAGTTGGGGAAATCAAGATGACAGAAAATACAGAGTTAGTAATTTTAACAGTGAATATGATGAACTCTTCCATAAAACAGCAATGATAGCAGACTGGATTAAAAATCAGAATCTTACAATATGTTGTTTATAAGAAACACATTTAAAGCAGAGTGATATATACAAAGTAAAGGTAAAAGGTTGGAGAAGAATCTATTATGCTTCAGCAGAATCTATTATGCTTCAGCTGAAGTAAAAAAAAGCAGGGGTAGCAATCCTGATCTTAGATTAAGCAAAAGCAAAAATAAATCTAATTAAAAGAGATAAGGAAGGAAACTACATCTTGCTAAAGAGTATCATAGATAATGAAACAATATCAATTCTAAACATATATGCACCAAGTGATATAGCATCCAAATTCCTAGAGGAAAAGTTAAGAGAGCTGCAAGAAGAAATAGACAGCAAAACTATACTAGTGGGGGATCTCAACCTTGCTCACTCAGAACTAGATAAATCGATCCACAAAATAAATAAAAAAGAAGTTAAGGAGGTAAATAGAATTCTAGAAAAGCTAGGTATGATAGACCTTCGGAAAAAACTGAATGGAGACAGAAAGGAATATACTTTTTTCTTGGCAGTACATGGAACCTATATAAAAACTGATCATGTATTAGGCATAAAAACCTCAAAATCAAATACAGAAAGGCAGAAATAATAAACACATTTTTTTTTTCAAATCAGATTCGATACATGCAATAAAAGGCAGGGGAAAATAAAGCAAAAATTAAGTGGGAACTAAATAATCTAATCCTAAAGAATGAGTGGGTGAAACAACAAATTATAATACACAATAAATAAGTTCATCCAAGAGAATAACAATAATGAGACAATGTACCAAAATTTATGGATTGCAGCCAAAGCACTTATTAGAACTTTTATATCTCTACATGCTTGCATGCATAAAATAGAGAAAGAGAAGATCAATGAATTGGGCATGAAACTAAAAAACTTGGGGGAAAAGATAAATTAAAAACCCCCAATTAAATACTAAATTTGAAATTCTGAAAATAAAAGCTGGAGATTAATAAAATTGAAAGAAAAATATTGAATTAATAAACAAAAGAGTTGGCTTTATGAAAAAAACAACAAAATAGATAAACCTTTAGTTAATTTGATTGGAAAAAGGAAAGAAGAAAATAAAATTGTTAGTATCAAAATTAAAAGGGAAAATTTTCCACCAATGAAGAGGAAATTAGATCAATAATTAAGAGTTATTTTGCCTAGTTATATGACAATAAATTTGATAATCTAAGTGAAATGAAGGAATACTCACAAAAATACAGATTGTCCAGATTACCAGAAGAGGAAATAAACTACTTAAATCATCCCATTTTAGAAAAAGAAATTGAACAAGCTATTAATCAACTCCTTAAGAAAAAATCTCCAGGGCCCAATGGATTTACATATGAATTCTATCAAATATTTAAAGAACAATTAGTTCCAATACTATGCAAACTATTTGGAAAAAATAGGAAAAGAAGGTGTCATACCAAATTCCTTTTATGACACAGATATAGTGCTGATACATAAACCACATAGGGTCAAAAAAAGAAAATTATAGACCAAGTTCCCCAATGAATATTGATGCAAAAATCTTAAACACAATATTATCAAAGAGATTACAGGAAGTTATCATCAGGATAATACATTGTGACCAGGTAGAATTTATACCAGGAATGCAGGGATGGTTCAATATTAGGAAAACTATTAGCATAATTGGCTATATCAATAACCAAACTAACAAAAATCATATTATCTCAATAGATGCAGAAAAATAATTTGGCAAAATCCAACACCCATTTTTATTAAAAACACTAGAGTACAGGAATAAATGGAATTTCCCCTAAAATAATTAGTAGCATCTATTTAAAAACCATCAGCAAGCATCAGATGTAATGGGGATAAACTAGAACCATTCCCAATAAGATCAGAGGTGAAACAAGGTTGCCTACTCCTACCATTAATATGCAACATTGTATTAGAAATGTTAGCTTTGAGGATATGAGAAGAAAAAGAGATTAACGGACTTAAAGTTGGCAATGAGGAAACCAAATTATCACTCTTTGCAGATGATATGATAGTATACTTAAAGAATCCTAGAGAATCAACTAACAAACTACTAAAAAGAATTTGCAACGTTAATAAAGTTGTAGGATACAAAACAAATCCACATAAATCATCAGCATTTTTATATATTACCAACAAAGTCCAGCAGCAAGACATACAAAGAAAGATTCCATTTAAAATAACTGTAGATAATATAAAATATTTGGGAGTCTACTTGCCAGGAAAAGTCAGGAACTATATGAACACAATTACAAAACACTTTCTACACAAATAAAGTCAGATCTAATCAAATGGAAAAATATCAAGTGCTCATGGGTAGACCGAGCTAATATAATAAAAATGACAATACTACCTCTAATCTATTTATTCAGTGCCATACCAATCAAACTCCCAAGGAATTATTTTACAGACTAGAAAAAATAATAACAAAGTTCATCTGGAACAACAAAAAGTCGAGAATTTCAAGGGAATTAATGAAGAAAAATGCTAATGAAGGTGGCTTATCTGTGCCAGATTTAAAATAATATTATAAAGCAGTGGTCATCAAAACTATTTGATACTGGCTAAGAAACAGAGTAGTTGATCAAAACAGTCAATAATTATAGTAATCTAGTGTTTGACAAACCCAAAGACCCCAGCTTTTGGGATAAGAACTCACTATTTGAAAAAAAAATTGCTAGGAAAACTGGAAAGTAGTATGACAGAGGCTAAGCATTGACCCACTCCAACATCCTATACCAGGATAAGGTTGAAATGGGTTCATGATTTAGACATAAAGAGTGATATTATAAGCAAATTAGAAGAACAAAAAACAGTTTACCTCTCAGATTTGTGGAGAAGGGAATCTGTGGCCAAAGAACTGAAGTACAAATAGACAATTTTGATTACATTAAGTTAAAATGTTTTTGTACAAACAAAACCAATGCAGACAAGAGTAAAAGGGAAGCAAAAAATTTGAAAAAAATTTTTATTTTACATTCAAGGGTTCTGATAAAGACCTCATTTCTAAAATGTATAGAGAATTGACTAAAATTTATAAGAATTCAAGCCATTCTCCAATTGATAAATGGTCAAAGGATATAAAGACAATTTTCAGATAAAGAAATTGAAACCATTTCTAATCATATGAAAAGGTGCTCTAAATCACTGTTGATCAGAGAAATGCAAATTAAGACAATTCTGAGGTACCACTACACACTTCTCAGATTGGCTAAAATGACAGGAAAAGATAATGATGAAAGTTTGAGGGGATGTGGGAAAACTGGAACACCAATACATTGTTGGTGGAGTTGTGAACTGATTCAACCATTCTGGAGAGCAATCTGGAACTATGCCCAAAGGGCTATCAAACTGTGTATACTCTTTGATCCAGTAGCGTTTCTACTGGGCCTGTATCCCAAAGAACTCTTAAAGAAGGGAAAGGCACCCACATATGCAAATATGTTTGTGGCAACACTCTTTGTAGTGGCAAGAAACTGGAAACTAAGTGGAGAATGGCTAAATAAATTATGGTATATGAATGTTATGGAATATTATTGTTCCATAAAAAAATGATCAGCAGGATGACTTCAGAGAGGCCTGGAAGAGATTTACATGAACTGATGCTAAGTGAAATAAGCAGAACCAGAAGATCATTGTACACAGCAACAACAAGATTAAATGATGATCAATTCTGATGGAGCCGGCTCTTTTCAAAAGTGAGATGATCCAGGCCAGTTCCAATGATCTTGTGATAGAGAGAGCTATCTACACCCAGAGAGAGGACTATGGGAACTGAGTGTGGATCATAACACGATATTTTTACTCTTTTTGTTATTTGCTTGCATTTTGCTTTCTTACTCTTTTTTTCCTTTATTGATCTGATTTTTCTTGTGCAACATGATAAATGTGGAAATGTGTACAGAAGAATTGCACATGTTTAACATATCCTGAATTACTTGACATCTAGGGGAGGGAAAAGGGAAGGGAGGGTAAAAATTTGGAACACAAGGTTTTGCAAGGGTGAATGTTGAAAATTATCTATACATGTTTTAAAAGTAAAAAGCTTTAATAAAAAAAATTTTAAACAATATTTGTTAAGATATAATCATGACAACCCATAAATTCCAAACCACATAGAATGCAAGGTTTTTAAGTAAAAAAAAACCCTATCAGAACAAATCAAAGTTATAAGGTGAATGAAAATTCTGAGAGAGTTCTGGGTAATTAATAATCAATTGTAGATAAAGAAAAGGAGGGAATGTATTTCAAGAAGGTAGCAGAGATAGTGCCAAGAGGGAAGATGGAGTATTATGTGTGAAGAGAGAAAAGTTTGGCTATATCATAGAGTGTGGGGGGGCGAGGGGCAGGAAGAGTAATAATGGATGAAGCTGTAAAGATAGCTTGAAGTCAAGTTGTAAAGGACTTTAAAAGCTAAAGAAAAGTGATTATATTTTATCCTAGAACCAACAGGAAGCCACTGGAGTTGACTAAATAGGTTTGTGACATTGTCAGATCTGTGTGTAGTAGGAAGGACTGGAATGGGAAGATGTAAAGCATGAATCTCAATTGGGAGGCTACTCAAATAATCTAGGCAAAAGGTGAGAAGAGAATAAACTGAAGTGATAGCTACACAGATTGAGAAAAAAGGTAAAATGTCAGATGAAGGTAGAAATATTGAAGACAGAATACAGAAATAGTAAAATTTGGCAAATGATGTATATATGAGTCAAGAATAATGCTGAGTTTAAGAATCTGGGATTCTGGAAGGATGACAATACCTTCAATAGAAACAAGTTCAAATCAGGGGAGAGTTTAGGGGAAAAAAATAAGAAGTTATGCTCTTAACACAATAAATTTGAAATATCTCTGGGATGTCCACTTTGAAACAGCAGGTAATTGGTGATGTAGGACTATAGCTCAAGGGAAGAGCCTAGAAGTAGATAAAATATATGCTTATTGGGAGGAAGAGAGAATGTGTGCCTGTGAGTATTCTGAATATCATGATAGTTAAAATGACCAGAGGTGATGAGGTTACCAGGGAGGGAGGGAGTGCAGTAGCAGGAAAAGAGAACAAGGTCTAAGAGAACTTCAGAGAATACTCACAATTAGCATAATATGAAGGATGAACCAAAAAAAAAAAAAAAAAAAAAAAAAAAGAGGCAGAAAAGGAATTATCAGATGAAAAAAAGCAGAAACAGCAGAAGTTGTTAACATTATAAAAACCTGTAAAGGAGTTTCCAGGAGAGTGGAGAATAATGAAATAATAATTATTATTATAGTAATAATTCAAGAAGCATTTATTAAGCATGACCTTATATTATGTGTCTGGCACTGTGCTGATGCTAGTAATAATGTATAATGTTTAAGTATTACTTTGCAATTTGGAAAGCACTTTATAAACATTATTTTATTTAAATCTCATATCAACTCTGTGAGGAAGCTGATACAGGTATAATAAACCCTATTTTACTGATGAGCAAAAAGAAGAGCTAACTGATTTGTTAGTAAGTGTCAAAAACAGGACATAAATCCAAGTCTTGCTGACTTTTACTATTTTATTATTATTATTATTATTATTATTATTTTATTATTTTAAGTCTATTACTCTATCCAATTTGCCTTGATAACAAATCAGTTGAACAGAGAAACATCTCAGATATCATTATGTTCAATTATATAAAAATAAATATTTTTCATGTAACAAAACCTATATAATTAAAAGAAAAATAAATTATTAGAGAAAATCTTTTGATAAAGAGAAAAAAATCTGACATCTAAAATATATAAGGAATTGCTAATAAATATTCAAAGGCAACCATCTCCAATACATGAATGATCAATAAACAACTCACAAAAGAAACACAAATCAATAATCACTTTAAAATGTTCAACTTATCAAAACAACTCTCAAGTGTCATATTACACCCATAAAACTCGCAAAAATAATTATTAAAATAATATCCAATGCTGATGAACAGATATATATTTATATACTGCTGACAGAACTGCAAACTACTAGATCTTTTTGGAAGTCAATCTGGAGGTCCCCAGGAAAAGTTATAATTATTTTCCTACTTCTGAACCAATACTTCCATTTTTGAAAAATAAACTCTCAAAATGCCACTAAAAAGGAAAAAGTAACTATCAATTCAGATGTTTACAGCAATTATATTCCTTTAAAAAAAAAAAAGGAACCAACCCAAATCAATAAGATGTCATATTAATATATTTTAATATAATTAAGGTAAAGCATGAAGAAGATAAGGTAAATGTGAAGAAAACCTTTTATAAAACAATTACAAATGAAAAAAGCAGAAGTAGCAGTATACATACAAACTATACCTGTTTGCAATTCCAGAAGTAACCTAAGGGTATCTGTTTCTCTACTACTCCAATCCTTTTCAAGAATGAAGAGCAACAATCCCTATATCTATGCCCACCTGCATTTTTTATTTCCTTCACAAGCTAATTGTACAATATTTCAAAGTCTGATTCTTTTTGTACAGCAAAATAATGTTTTGGTCATGTATACTTATTGTGTATCTAAGTTATATTTTAATGTATTTAACATCTACTGGTCATCCTGCCATCTAGGGGCGGGGGTGGGGTAGTAAGAGGTGAAAAATTGGAACAAGAGGTTTGGCAATTGTTAATGCTGTAAAGTTACCCATGCATATAACCTGTAAATAAAAGGCTATTAAATAAAAAAATAAAAAATAAAAAAGAATGAAGGGCAAACAAGAATGCTGTATGTTTGTACTTGCTTGGCTCTGGACTAGATGCTAATTGTTTCAACTTAGATGAAGACAGGAAAGGCATGTTTATTGATTTTTCTGATGACTCAACTATGAAAGGAATAGCTAAAGCAATAGAGTTTAATCAAAAATCAAGAGTTCAAATTTTCTCAGCAGGATATAATGATGAGCTCACAATATGAAATTTAACAGAAATAAATACCAAATTTTTCACTTAGCTGAAGAAAGGTTTTTTGGGGGAAGGGAGACTGAAGGAAGCTCAATGCCTTGTTCTTAGCTTTTTCCTCTGTAGTAAGCACCCAAATTCTTATCCAATCTGAAATAATCTAATTTTATTTTCAGTGCTTTTAATCAATCTCCTTTTTATTACTTCCATCTACTCCTGTGCTAGAAGATTTAAGGATTATTTGGAAATTTATCAATATCAATCCTATTCCATATAAAGATAGGAATTGGTTATATATGCTAAAAGAGTACAATTCAATAAGAAATGAGAGCATATTAATTATTAACCACAGATAAGATCACCTTTATTCCAAAATGTTGAGGTTGGATAATGTTTGTTAGAATAGAAATAAATTTGATATACTGCTTCCCCACATCCCCCATGGGAAGGGGAGAATTTGCTGAAGAAAACTAAATCAATGATAGTTCTTTCTTCTCTCTTTGCTGCCAAACATTTAAGGTTGGTCATTACTCAACATATTTTGTCTAGTAGCCCAAAAATTATTATTCTTTGACCTTCTTTTATTCTTGTCTTGAAATATTAAGCTGAAAAACTTAGGCACAATACCCTTTGACCCAGCAGTGTCACTACTGGGCTTATATTCCAAAGAGATTTTAAAGAAGGGAAAGGGACCTGTATGTGCAAGAATGTTTGTGGCAGCCCTCTTTGTAGCTTTGTGGCCAGAAACTGGAAACTGAGAGGATGTCCATCAATTGGAAAATGGCTGAATAAATTGTGGTATATGAATATTATGGAATATTATTGTTCGGTAAGAAATAACCAGCAGGATGATTTCAGAAAGGTTTGGAGAGACTTACATGAACTGATGCTGAGTGAAATGAGCAGGACCAGAAGGATCATTATATACTTCAACAGTACTATATGATGACCAATTCTGATGGACGTGGCCCTCTTCAACAATGAGATGAACCAAATCTGTTCCAATAGATCAGTAATAAACTGAACCAGCTACACCCAGAGAAAGAACTCTGGGAGGTAACTATGAACCACTACATAGAATTCCCAATCCCTCTATTTTTGTCCACCTGCATTTTTGATTTCCTTTACAGGCTAAATGTACACTATTTCAAAGTCTGACTCTTTTTATACCGCAAAATAACTGTTTGGACATGTATACATATATTGTATTTAATTTATACTTTAACATATTTAATATGTATTGGTCAACCTGCCATCTGGAGGAAGGGGTGGGGGGAAGGAAGGAAAAAGTTGGAACAAAAGGATTTGCAACTGTCAATGCTGAAAAATTACCTATGCTTATATCTTGTAAATAAAAAGCTCTAATAATAATTAAAAAAAGAGAGAAACAAACAAGAAAAAAAAAAAAAAAAACTTAGGCACCGAACTTATTTTTGAAGAATTTTTTTCATTTAAATATTTGCAAACAGATGAGAAATAAGAAGAGGTTAAGTGATTCAATGAGTCACTAAATTTGTATTCCTGTTTTCCCATTCATAAACTGAGAATAGTATTTGGGTATCTACTTCATAAGGTCCTATAAAGATCAAATGAGGTTAAAAAAAATGCTATATAAATTAGCTATTGAGTTTAAAAAAAATACTGTATTCAAATTCCATCTAAACACATAGTTGACAGATACAAATTTTGGAGGCCATCATAAAAAGGTTCCCATTAATCTAAAAATACCTGACAGCATTAGTCCCAAAAGTTACAAAGAAATTTAATTTTTAAGGTAGAAACAAGATTTCTTGATTTTTGTGGAATTGTTAACATCATCAGTATTTAGAAATCTTGTATGTCAAATTTAAAAGTTCACTAACTCCTTTTTATATTAAAGTATAATAGAATGATTATGGAAATTCTATTATAAGTAAAAAGAAGAAAGAAATTGAAGTGCCTATTATAATAGAATTAATATTTTATTTAAATATTTTATTTTAGAATATTTTTTTTCTAAGTAAATTTAAGTGTGGAATGGAAAGCACATATGTAATTGCTGCATCAGTTACTGACAAAGCAATTTTTGGTCATTTTTCCTAACCTAATACAAGTAAAATGATTTTTTAAAAATATCAATTCAAAATATCCATTGCTTAAAATGACTTGTAAATAAAATTAAAACTCCTATTAAGTAACAGTGAACCTTAAATGGGAACCAAAGCTTACAAAAGATGCTAATTAAACATTCAGCACCTAATTTTCTTTCTTATAAGCCACACTATACTTAATTGAATGGTCTAGTCTTCAGAAAGAAACACTTTTTAAGTTACAATTAAATGTAGGAGTTTTATGTGGATCCTTAACTTTTTTTTGTTTGTGGTTCAGTGAGAAAGTCTGATGAAGATTTTGGACCCATTCTGAGAATAATCTTTATAACTTTCATAACTGAATGAAATACTAAATTTCACTTAGATATTAATGAACATAAAGATATATAGATAGATAGATTGATTGATTTTCCCCCATTCAAGTTCACATACTCACTGAAGTCTATGCACAGACTCTTTAAGAATCCATGGATCCCAGAGTAAGAAGTTCTACAATAGTTGGCACAATGATATGAATGATATGCCTTGAAAAGGTATATTGATGAGGAAAGTTCCAATTGTTTAGTACATATGTACCTCCCAGGAATACTTTGTAAATTATTATTTTGGCCTCAATTCCTCATCTGCACAATAAAATATCTCACAGATCCCTTCTGACTCTAAATTTTATAATTCTCTGAAATATTTCTCAAATACCAATCCATAGACAGCATTGTGCTATGTCCGAGGTATTAATGCAAACAGAAAATTCACAATATACATGAACAAAAAAGTTTAAAATAATGATATGAATAGTGATATGAAGGGAAACATGAAGTAGTTTAAATAGTATTAGATGTGGCATCATAAGAGGACCCTGAATTTAAATCCTGCCCTCAGAACATTTGCTTTGTGACCTAGACAATTACTTAACCTTTCTGAGATTGTTTCCAAATCTGTGAAATAATGATAGGAATACTTTTGGTTCTTAAAAAAAAAATCTAATTAAAAAACATATGAAACGTGCTCTGAATTCGATAAAATAATGTAAAACTGTTAGCTACTATTAATACATGAGACTCAACAAGAAAATAAATAAATAATAGGTTGTGGTACATAAAATTAAAGTGTTATGAATTGAATTTCTAGGAAAGTGATTCATTTTTGAATTAGGGTAGTTAGCAAAGAAACATGAATTGATATTTAATGAAAAACAGAATAGAAAAAAAGATGGTATTAAGATGACAGTACCAACGTGATTAAATGTGCAAAAGTAAGAACAAAATAGGACAGTGGTTGTTCTTGGATGTACAAATTTGTCTGGCAAAGACAGAGGTAAACTTCCAGAAGTAAGAAGGTATCTTGAGGAGATAAAAGTCTATTATTACTGATTAAAATCTTGTTTCTTTTTGTCTCTGAGAAGTCTACATTGTACTTGTATTCATATTCACTATTATTATACCAACAAACTTAAAATAGAGTTAATGATATTAATTTTCTCATTTCACAGAGGGTAATGCATAACTGGCAACTTTCACCCTGGCATTAAAAATATAGGGAGTTCCATTTAGAATTTTCAATTAGAAAAAACTTTATACCTAATATTTTTAAAAGATTTTTTTTCAACTACAGCTTGTATTCCTACATATGCTATTTGTCTTCCCTCAATAATGTTAAACCAGTCTTCCTCCATTTTATTGCTGAAAAATATGTTTAATCCATAAGGAATTGAAATTTAAGACACAAATGAGGATTTTTAAATGAATTTACTGTTTCATTTTCATGACCACTAAACCCCATCCCCAAATGAAGGGCCTCAATCTTAGAAGCTTTTCCAAGTATCAATATGTGAAAGGCATACTTCACATCTTTTTACATTAGGAATTTATTCTTGGCACAAAACATCTATTTCATACATTCTCAGATGATTTATTCACACTTGAAAAGTTCGCAAATGTGCATAGAGATGTATCATATCTCATACATACATATTCCAAACTATCATTCCTTAATGTTCAATTTACTGCAAGAATGATTTTGTGTATGAGAAGTCCTCAAGTTAATTTTTCAGAATGTCTTTAAAACTATAACAGTTGCATAAATATTTGATCTAATTTTTTTAACAAAGCAAAAGAAAATGATTCATAAATGCAGATAAAACTACATTTCTTATTTTCAAATGTTTCAGAAGCAAACCACACCATTTAAAAATTGTATTGCTATCATTTGTTTTTATAACATCATAATCTTCCAATATATCTAGCCCCTAACCCAGAACCAACTCTTTGAGCAAAGAATTTTAAAAAGAGAGTATAAAATGGCTCAGAAAAACTAAGCAATATATCAACCAACATCACATGTAATATACATCCCTATTACTATGCCTTTGCAAAAATGGAAGAGATATGAATTTTCATCTCTTTTTTGAGGGCCAATCTTGGCTTTATAATTATAGAACATTTAGTTTTAATTGTTTGTTATTGCTACATAAAAATAATTTATATTTTTGTATTCGTTTTGTGTATAATGCTTTCCTGATTCTGTTTTCTTCACTTTATATAAGTTCAAACATTTCTTTATTCTTAATATTCACAGTTCTTATAGTAAAGCAATATTCCATAAAATTCATTTGTTGCACACTTATTGAATCATTTTCCAATCAATGGATTTCAACTTTTGTTTCCAGAGCCTTGCACATACGAAAAGTGCTACTACAAGTAATTTGGCATACATGAGATTTTTTTTTAATAACTGATGTCCATAGTAGTGCGATCTCTGGTTCAAAGGGTATGGACACTTTATTCATTTTCTTTACATAATTTCAAACTGTTTTCCAGAATGGTTGGACCAATTAAATGCTACAGCAAAATGTATCTTTCTACAACCACACTAATGTTGACTCTTCCTATTTTTTGTTATCTTTGACAATTTCTTCAGTTTTAGCTGAAACTTTGGAATTTTTTTTGGTTTGCCTTATTCTTATTACCAGTGATCTGTAGCAATATTCCATATGGTTGTTAACGATTTGTGATTCTTTTGCGAACTTGTTCATATCCTTCTTCAAGGTTTTTTTGGTCTTATATGTTTATGTTAGTTCCATATATACATAAGTACATGTATATATCTATATATGTTATGGTATTTCTACTTACATATATATATATATATATATATATATATATATATATATATATATATATATATATATATATATATATCCATATCAAAGATAACCTATATCAGCACATTTGTTTATTCTGTTAACCTCCTTTTTCCTCTCTATGTATTTTAATCGATGTAATTTTAATTTCATTTCATTAATGGACACTTTAAAATATTATTCTTTTTCCTAGTGTGGTTGACTTTATTTAGACAAAAGTTTTTTAATATGTGTGATGTGATTTTTAATATTCAGTTCAGTCTACAAATTTATTTTTAAGATATTATTGATGTAAGATTTAAAATGTTTCTCTAAGTCTAATTTTAATGCAATGTTTTCCAATTTTCTCAGTGATTTTTATTAAGCAAGGAATTCTTCCCCAAGTAATTAAAGTAATCAGGTTAATTAAAATCTGAGATAATAAGTTGTTTTTATACTTCCTAGTCTCTTCTACTGATCTACTTTTCTATTTCTTAACCAGTTGCTTCCTACCTTCCTCTACTTTTATTCTTACTTGAGACAGCATGCTGGATCTAGATTTAGGAAGATCTATGTTCAAATTCAGTCTTAAGACACTTATTTCCTAGCTATGTGACCCTGGGGAAATTATTTAAACCTCTGTCTACCTTGACTTTCTCAACTGTAAAATGAAGGTAATAAGTCATTATAAGGTTGTTATTACAATAATAGATAAAGGTTGTTATCTATTGTTAATAGTAAAGTTGTTGTTATGATAAGATAATAATAGCTCATATTGCAGGGTTATTGCAAGTATAAAATAAAATCATATTTGCAAGGTACTTAACATAGTACCTTACTATGAATGAATAAGACTACATCGTAACCCTTCTTCTACATGTCAACTATGTGAATACAGTTATTACGCCTGCCCCATAAAAGCTCTTCTCTAGGCTTTTAAATATCTGTACTTTCATCAACCAATCTTTCTGTGGTTTAATCTCAAGATCTTTCACCATTTTGGTTACCTCTCTGGTGCCCTCAAATGATAACAATGTCCTTAAATGCAATATACAGAACCTAAAGTATTGGAAACAGGAACAACTTTGACCCTAAGAACGGATGTCTTTATAGCTTTTTCAATGTTCTCTGCATTAGAATTTGTTATTAAATATTTACTATACTTGGTTTATTGATTCAGTTTTAATATCATGATATCTACACAAACAACATCTACAATCTAAAGTCACATGATAATATAACAATAGTTAACCAAATTGTACTACATGAATTAATGGTATATCATGGAAAATTTCAGAAAATCTTAGCAAAATTTACTTGAATTGATATGGAATGAAGAAAAACAATGAATACAATAATATGAATAGAAAGATGCAATTATGATAACTAAGTTTAATTCAGGACTAAAGATAAGAAAAAGAATCACTCCCCTTTCTTTACAGACTATGGATAAGAACATTGCATATAATATCAAATTCATCAGATGATTTGGATATTTTGGCTCGAATTGCTTTTCATATTCTTTCTTTTTATATTCTTTGTTATAAAAAATGAAAGGTTAGGAAGAAGGAAGAGGAATATATTTGGAAATAAAGAATGTCAGAAATACTTTAAAATATTAATAGAACAAAGAAAAAATACCCAATTTTCTTCCTTTCCTTCACAAAATATATTTAAACAATGCTGAAAGGTTCAAATAATCCTTAATAGGTACATATTATATTAACCTATACTCTAAAACGATAGCCAATATCAGTCTAGTACATGAATATTTCTTAAAAATAACATTTTTATACATTCATAACATTCTTAAAAATAACATGCCTTAAAATATATTGTCTTTCTTAAAATTAAAATACAGCTCAAGTCTATAAAACAAATGTTTTGGTTTTTTCCTTAAAATACTGTTTTCAAATTAATTCAATTGGTTATGAAAACTTAGGCTGATTATTTTATAATGAGCTAAGGATATTTGTATAATTTACCTTCTTTGGAGCACAAGTAGAAGATTCTTTTTTCATATTCTTTAACAAAAACTCTGGCATGTTATTTTCAATATCTTCTCGTGTACCCTTTTTATGCAGTACTGCAGCCAGAAATGAAATTACCTAGGGAAAGAATATTTGCAAACTTTATACAAAATGCATCAAATTGGAGAAAACCCAATGATTAATTTATATTCCCACAACTTTAAAATACTTAATGAAGTTTAAGACACAAAATATGGATCAGTTGCTGAGAAACAATTAACTATTTTCCTCCTTGAATTCATCAATTTTTAAAATAAAACATTAAATTCACACTGATGTTATTCTAGGACACATCTAATCTATTAACCTATTCAACTTTTAGAAGGATTATTATAGATCCTGATTTGTAAAAATCAGGTTATGCTTCAAAAGTTCGTTTCAAGGTTGTTGTTTCTTACTTCAAACACACTGAAAGGGAGGAAGGTATGAGTGAAGTAGGAGGGGGAAAAAAGAGTAATCTATGTGGTAATTATTCAGAATATACTAGACCAGTAGTTCTGAAAGTGTGGGCTGGGGATTCTTGAGAAATCTCTGAAAACCTTTCAGGGTATATAGCCAGAAGGTCAAAACTATTTTTATAATAATGCTATGACATTTAATTCCTGATATGGAAACTGCAATGAATACGGACCACTTAAACAAAAGCTCTTTGGCCAAGTAAAGACATTGCTTGGAGAAATTTAACCAATTACTATAACAAGGTAGCAAAAAGTGGTTAAAAGCCATTCCTGTAAGGAATTATTTGATCTCCTTGACAAAATAAATGGTAGCTAAGGGCAAAACTGGTTTACAGTGAAAACTCATTTTTAAAACAGTTGCAAAAGATGACAAGCAGTACTGCAGCATAAGAGAATGGGAAAAAGGCATCTGTTTGGACAAATGGGTTTTGAAATGAACTTAGTTCAAGACAGTTAATTTAGCCTATTTTGAGGGATGAAACTTAAGGAAAAACAGAGCCATGAAATGGAACTGATCTGCCAGTTATTTGAAGATAATCTAGTCATTCTCATCAATTAAAAAAATGAAAATAAGCAATTGGGAAACAAAACTATCACTCTTTGTAGATGACATGATTTTATACTCTGAAAATCCTAGAGAATGTACTAAAAAACTATTTGAAATTATTACAACTTTAGCAAAATTGCAGGATATAAAATAAACTCACATACATCATCAGCAATTCTATATATTACCAACCAAATCCGGTAGTAACAGACAGAGAAATTAAACTTAAAATAACTGCAGACAATATAAAATACTTGGGAGTTTACCTGTCAATACAAACTCAATTTGGATATAACTATAAAACATTTTTCACACAAATAAAGCCACATCTACACAACTGGAAAAATAGTAATTGTTCACGGGCCAATATAATAAAAATAACAATTCATTTAAAAAAATCTGTTTATTCAGAGCCATACCAAATTATCAAAAATATTATTTTGTAGAGCAGGAAAAAATTGCAAAATTCATCTAAAAGAACTTAAAAGCTCAAGGTTATCAAGAGAATCAATGAAAAAAAATACACAAGAAGGTGTTTAGCTGTACCAGATTTCAAACTTTCATAAAGTGGTAATAATATCAAAATAATCTGGTACTGGATAAGAAATAAAGAAAGAAATCAGTGGAATATATGTTATAAATTATATTATAGTAAAGGACTATAGTAACCCAAAGATTCAAACTTTTGGACCAAAAACTCATTATCTGACAAAAAACTGCTGGAAAAACTGGGAAACTAGAAGCTAGATACAGACGGACATCTCACAACATATCAAAATAATGTCATGATTTACACATAAAGGATGAAACTATAAGCAAATTAAGAGAGCATATGTCAGATTTATGGACAAAGGAAGAATTTAGGACCAAAGAGCATTATAAAATATAAAATACATAATTTTGATTATATAAAAAATTTTTTTCACAAAGAAAACAAATGTAACCAAAATTAGAAGGAAAGCTGAAAACTGAGGGGAAATTTTGCAACAAGTATCTCTGATAAAGGCCTCATTTCACAAATATATAGAGAGAGCTGAGTCAAATTTATAAAAATAGAACTCATTCCCCAATTAATAAATGATCAAAGGATATAAATAGCCAGTTTTTAGATAAAGAAATCAAAGCTATCTATAGCTATATGAAAAAAATGCTCTAAATTAATATTGATTAGGGAAATACAAATTTAACCAACTCTGACATACTGCCTCATAGTTATCAGATTGGTTAATATGATAAAAAAGTAAAATATTGGAGAGGATGTAAGAAAAGAAGAACACCAAAGCATTGTTGATGGAACTATGAACCAATTAATTTGGAACTGGGCCCAAAGGGTTATAAAATTGTGCATACTCTTTGATACAGAAATATCACTGCTAGGACTGAATCCCAAAGATCAAAAAAAGGAAAAAGGAGCTATTTATACAAAAATATTTATAACAGCTCTTTTTTGTGGTAGTTAAGAATTAGAAATCAAAGGGATTTCCATAAATTAGGGAATTCACAGTTCTTCAGAGAACTGTGAATAACTTAACTAGTCTCAGGACTCAGGAAATATACTATTTGTCTCTAGAGAAAGATCCAATATTGAGTGACCATAGACTGAAAAATGCTATTTTGCACTTTCTTTTATTTTTTTCTTCTGCATCTTCTTATACAAAATAACTTATGTGGAAATGTTTTACATTTAAAAATATATTTGTATTGACAGCTTTTGTATTTCATTTTTTAAAAAAAACACTACTGCAGAATTTTTTTTTTTTGGTTCCTTATGTATATGTATACAAGAGTTTTGTTTTCATTTTTGTTAATGTATGTGGGAGGGGAGAAAGAGTTAGAAAAGAGAGATTTCTGATCATTGAAAAAAATGTGATGAAATTGAAATGAAAAATACCAAAAGACTATATGAACCAGTGGATAAAAGAAGAGAGAGCATTAACAGTATAAAATTTTATAGAAGAAAATTACAATAATAAGAAAACAGAGCAAAAAGTAGGAAAGACTAAAATAGTGCTAAGAGGGAAATGTATATATTTAAATGCTTTCATCAATAACAAAAAAACCCCAACAATTCAATAAATATGGAATGGAAAAATTAGGAAAACATAAAAAAATACAAAGTAGAAAATGCAAAAATCAGATTAACATTAAAAAAAAAGAATAGAATAAAACTAAAGTCTTAAAAAAAGAATAAAAAGCTGATTTGATTTTTTTTAAAGTGAAGACAAGCAAATTTTATCAAAAAATAAACATGATGAGAAAATAAAGAAAACTATCAGAAAGTATTTTGCACATTTATATATCAAAAAAAAGTGATGACTTAGGGAAAATGGATAAATACTTACAAAAATAAAAAAAATTATAAGATCAACAAAAGATGAAATAGATTATTTTAATAATATAACATCAGAAAAAGAAATTGAACAAGTCATGAATAAGCATCCAAAGAGGAAAGGAGAGTAAATTAACTCCAAATTCAGATGTATTTACAATTAAATTTTATCCCACCTTGAAAAAACAATTCCAATATTATATAAACTATTTGTGAAAAGGGATTTTAAAGAAGCAACCTTTCCAATCTCTTTTCTATAATACAAATGTAGTCTTGAAAAGATTATACATTGCCAAATTGTATTTCTGCCAGGAATGCCAGGTTGGTTCAATATAAAGCAGATTATAAACATCATAATGCATATTAATAACATGAATAATAAAAACCACATGAAAGAAGGAAGAAAAAAAGAAGGGGGAAGAGAAAAACTTTTGAAAAAACATTTGATAAAAAAAAAAACATTTCTTAAAAATACTAATGAATGTACTATCTTAATATGGCAAATAATATCCATCTAAAACAAAGATAAAGAGAAAAGTTTGAGGTTTTTAATGTAAGATTAAGGATAAAAAAATGTTCATTATCACTACCACAATATAACAATGTCAGAAATACTTGCTATATCATAAGAAAGAAAAATCATGAAAACAAAGAAGAAAACAGATTTCACAAGGGATACTCAAAAGTTAGGTTTCTATAAGATGTTGCAAGTTTCAATGTAATGCAAGATAATTAGTACTACTGACCAATCAGTTTTCATAAGAAGGAACTAGGCTAACCACAAAGCCCAAATAAAGAGGGGTAGTCTACAAACTGACTTAAACTGGCCAGGGTCAATGACCAGGTCTAGGTTTTTCTTCATTGTGCAAGTTTAATAGGTTTAGTGCATATTAGCTGATACACCCTGAAGACAGAGATAGTAGCCATTTTTGAACATGGGATATATGAAAGTTTGGGGAAACGACATAAGGGAAGGAATGAAGAGGAGGAAAACTTGAGAGTCTCATGAATTGGCATAAAACAACATAACAAGTATGGAGGTGGGGTGGTAGAAGCAGGAATCTCATGAAGTTAGGGAAAAGGGCAAAAAAAAATGTGGAAATAAAAATAAGGAATCCTGGTAAGATAATTCAGTGAGAGGTAACCCTGCATCTATTCCCACCAAAAAGCAAAAGAATCTCAAAATGCAAAAAACTCAATAATGACAGAAAGAAGAAAAGCCAACTAGCCTACCACAAAGTATTCTTTGCCAAGATAGTAAAGAAAGATCATTTCATCAGTCAATTTCTCTGGAGCTCATAAGTCTAGACTCCTTTCATCTTTCACACTGAACACTGGGCTGGGGTATATTGTGATTCTACCCTAGTCCATGAATGGAAATTTTAGACAATGATTTCAAAATTAACTCAATGTCTATCAAAGGTTCTTGTCCTCTTTTGCAGAATTGAGGTCCCCTGACATTTCTCCACACACTCTAAGGGCAAAGATTTCTCAGAGCAAGTCTCTCAGCAGTGTCTTAGGGAACCTCTTCCCTAATCCTTAACTAGTGCCAAGAGCTGTGGCTAAGAACTGAAAAAAAGTTAGTTGCAAAGAGGGTAGAGCTAAAAGAGATAGACTGATAAAAGCAGAGAATAGGTTTCTAACTACAATGACAATTCAGTCTCCTAGGAGAGGTGCCCCAACTCCTCATTTTCATCCTCTGAGGAACAGACTTCTTCCAACCCTGGTGGTCTGAGAGAACAGAGGAAAGGAAGCCAAGCCGGAGGGGCACAAACACACTGAGCTTTCAGAAGAGAATGGATTAGCAGTAAGAAGCACATTTTCTGCAAGGTCACCAAAGGAAAACTCAGGAAAGTGATTCATGAAAGCAGACAAAAAGTTTACTGAGGAGAAATTAACAAACATTTTTAGAAAAGGATATTCGAAAGGATAAACGCTTCCCAAGAAAGGAAAAAGAATGAAAATCCCTGAAGTTGTGAAGATGTCATAAAAAAATGCAAAATTCCTTGAAATGACCAATGTTTTTATACACTACTAACCAAAAAACCAGGAAGAGGCAATGAGGAAAATCTGTTCTCTTTCAGAGGACACACAGAAGACATAAATATAACTACAAAATATGACAGAACCAAAGTGAAGTATAAATGGTGTACAAATGAGCCAGCATTCAATGTTAAACAAGAGTTCTATACCAAACTAATTATAGAAGGAAGATGTGTTGGAACTGGACAAGATAATAGCGGAATTTATGTGGAAGCACAAACAAGAATGAAAAAGAAAATGAGGAAAATTATGAATGAAAATAAAAACATTCAAACTATATTGTAAAGCAGTAATCACTAAACTATTTTAGTACAGGTTTAAAAAAAAAAAAAAATGAATCAAAGGAAAGAGATGGGTAAATAAAAAAAAAGATGCAAAGATAACATATGAAGGAACATCTTTTGATAGTAAAATGATCAAAAAGTAGGAACAATTTTCAAAAGAAGATTTTAAAACTACTAGAAAGACATGAAAATATTCTCCAAGTCACTAATAGTAAAAGAAACATAAATTAAAACAGCTTTTAGCTTTTACTTCATTCTATCAAAGTGGCAAATATGAAAAAAAGATAAGGAACAGTCAATGATACATAGTTCAGGAGAAGACAGTAGATGCAGTGTTGGAATTTCTGTGAAAGAGCCCATGCAGTGTTGGAATTTTTGTGAAAGAGCCCACCTCTTTTGATTTCAATATGGAATTATGCAAGAAATTGCATTTTGAGACACAGCAATCCCCCAACTAGGCTCAACAAAGTTAAAGATAGACAAAGTTCAATATATACCCAAACATTCAGAGCATCATTCTTTGTGTTTGCAAAAAGCTAGAAACAAATTGCTTAGGGAATGTTTTTAAAATTCATGTCATATTATGAAAATTTGTCATATTATAATTATTGTGAAGTTAGTAACAGCAAATATAATGAATTTAGAGGGATATGAGAAAATGTTTATGGACTGATACAGTACAAAATAAGTAGAACTATTAAGACAATATACATATCAATTATACACCATAGTTATACAATTATACACAACAGCATCAATGAAAAGATCACTAGAAGGAAAAGGATTCTGAAAAAAGGGAAAAATCAATAACAGAAGAGAAAAAGGAACAGTACCTACTATGTATCTGTCAGGCACGGTGCTTTTTACTTGATTACTTTTACAAATATTATCTCATTTAATTTTCACAACTTTCCTACAAAATAGGTATTATCATTATTACCATTTATAGTCAAGGAATCTGAGCCAAAGAGAAATTAAGTGACTTGCCCAAGGTCACACAGCTAATTAGTATCTGAAACTGCATTTGAACTCAGCTTCTCCTATTTCCAAACCCAGTACTCTATCTACTGTGCCACCAGAAGAGATAATGAAATATTCCTTCTCCCTCAAAATATATGGATGGAGGGATTGCAAGGACAAAATATGTTGCATACATGTCAGACAAAATCTGTATTGAATGTTTTTGCTTAATTATCTTTGTATGAAGGGAGTAGACTGACAAATAGACAAAAGACATCAATAAAATATGTTTCTTTGTTTCAGCTTTTTAAAGAAAACTAAAATAGAGATACACACTGTTTATAGGTAAGTCTTGTCAACACATCTAAAATGATGATTACTACCTAAATTAGCATTCAATACTATATCAATTAAATTAGCTAGAATAACGAATTAATATGTAAGAACAAAAGATCTACAATTCCGATGAAATTCTTGAGTAAAAGACGAGAAATAGCATTATAATGGTTAAAACTATATTATAAATTAATATCAACAACATTATTCAAAAGAAGCTAGAAAACAGAAAAAAAAAAAAAGATCAGTGATACAAGACTGAATAAGGAATTAAAAAGAGTATCCCAATGTTTTATAAAACCAAGAGCATAACTTAAGTACTGTAAGGAGATCCTTTCTGCCAAGAACTGATAGGAAAACTGAAAAGTAATATGGTAACTATTAGATTAAGAATTTATATCATATAATATACTAAGTTCAACTGGATATATAACCTAATTTTTTAAATTTAAATTAAAAAATACTATAAAAAAATTAGAACAAATAAGATCAGATACCTTCAAAAATAATGGCTATATGGGGAGAATTCCTAACCCAGAAAAAGAGAGGAGAGACCTTTAATCACTCAGTAAACAAGCACTGATTAAACTATATAAGGCACTGGGGAAACAAAGACAAAAAGCAAACTTCCTGCCTTCAAGGAGTTGAAAGCCTAATGAGGGAGACAAACAGATAAATATATAAAAATATAAAAAATAATGGGGAACAGAGGCATTAGTAGTTAAGAGAATTCAAGTTATTGGGGAGTTTCACCTGAGGTTTTTTTTGTTTTGTTTTTTGTGGAGGCAATTGAGATTTAGTGACTTGCCCAGGGTCACACAGTTAGGAAGTGTTAAGTGTCTGAGGTCACATTTGAACTCAGGTCTTCCTGACTTCAGGACTGGTACTTTATCCACTGCGCCACCTAGCTGCCCCTCACCTGAGTTTTAAAGGGAAGTAGGGATTCTTTGAGATTGGGGTGAGTTGTGGGGTAGAGGACATGCATCCCCATCCTGGGCAACAAGCCTGGACAAGGGTCCAGAGATAGATGAATGTTTTTTAAGAGGAACCTCAAATAGCCAGTTCATCTAGAGCAAAGGAGAGCAATTTATACTAGAAAGACAGGTTGAAACCAGATTATGAATGGCTTTAAATGCCACAGGGAAGAGTTTGTTTTTAATACTGAAGATACTAAAGAACAACTGGAGTCAATTAAAGAGGTAAGTACTATGGTCTGATCTATAATTTGGAAATAACACCTAGACAACTGTGTAAAGAACGGATTAAAGAAGGGAAAGACTTAAGTAGGAAATCAATTAGAAGACTAACACAATCATCCAGATAAGTAGTGGTGAGGGCCTGAACTAGGTGGTGATATTAGAACTAGACAAAAAGATAGCATAGGTGGGGAGAAGTGTTGTGTAAAAAGAATTGAAAGAACCATCATGACCTCCTCCTATTTCTTGTCATAATTGCAAAATGTGGTACATACTTTCAGATACCACCAAAAGACTAATTTCTTTTACTTGACAATAATTACAAAGGAGTTGGATATGGGTAGCACCGAGAAGTGACCCTGATCTTAAAAAAAAAAAAAAAAAAAAAGCATCAATAAAACATTTAAAAAGAAAAAATAGCATCCAAAGAAAGGTCATGATAAAGGGTCTCAAAAGTATCTCATATAAAGCTCAGTTAAAGGAACTGGAAAAGAAAAGCATGGTGTATTAGAAAAAACACTCGATTTGAGGCCTAGAACTTAGCTTTGTCTCTTGTCATTTTATTTATTTCTTAAGACCCCCTTTACTCATTTTCAAAATGAGGGGTTGGACTAAATGGCCTTTAAGATGTCTATCTCTGTTCACTGAATCTATGATATTTTTTTAAAATATTTGAAGTTTTTTAACAAACAAGATGGATTAGACTTTCTCAGCTTGCCCTCAGAAGACCAAACCAGAAGCAGTGGATAAAAAGTACAAATGTAAATATTGATTCACTTTAAGAAAATGCTTTCTAACAATTAATTGTGTGACCTTGAACAAACGACTTACTTCCCTGGATCTGTGAAAATGTTTGCCTTTTGTAAAAGGAGGAGTTTAATCAGATGACTCCCTGCTGTCCCTTCCAGCTCTAAATCTATCATGTCATAAATGGAATGGATTGCCTCAAGAGATAATAGCTTAATTGAGGATTTGATGAGAATTTGTTAGCAAAGTTGTAGAGGGGATTCTTGATTAGGAGTCAGTGGATCCTTTCCATATAAGATTCTGTTACTAACTGGAATTTTAAAACTCAGCCCTCCTCAAGTGTTCTACTAAGCTGGAAATGCCAACATGGAAATGTAAAGAACAGTGACAAGTTAGGAGAAAGGAGGAGAAAAGAAAAGAGAAAAACGAATAAGCCATAAAATAGATAAATATTCCTTTAATAACTAACAGGGATTGTAAAACTATATAAAGACTCAAATAATGACCAACTTAGTTAATGGACCTTGGGAAAATAATCTAAGCTTAATTCAATACTTCAAAGAAAGAGGAAGAATACTGTCCCTTCCTAAAGAAAGTCTATAGGTATAAAATCACTTAACACTTTTCATTCATTTATTAATTCAACAAACATTTATCAAGGAACTTATGTGAAAGCCATGATTCAAGTAACTTCTGTGTAATAGTACTACAGGTAATAAGTTATAACAGCACATTACTATTTTAACTATTATGCAATAAAAGAAAAAATACCTGTACTGTTTTTCCAAGTCCCATGTCATCACCAAGAATACATCCTCTTCCCAAGGAATAGTGTCTATATAGAAATTGGACTCCTTCCCTTTGGTAGTCACGCAAATATCTATTAATTGTATATGGAATATAATCACCATCTTCAGATAACTTAAATGAAACAGCCGGTGATGGAAGTTTTTGGTCTGGGAAATAAGGCTTTTCCAAGTCAATATCATCAAACATAAAACTTCTGAAAGAACTTTTACCAGATGTTGTTTTATGGAGTTTTTTTAAAGGTACTTTCTTTTCCAGTGAACCTGAAAATAATACAAGTGCAAATGACTTTCCATTTTCATCTGTCTTGATGGATTTCACTATTGCTTCACAAAGCTTCCCATTGTCTGTGACAGGGACAAGACATCTTTCTCCAATGTGCCACACATCTAAAGAAAAAAAAAAGAGAAAAAACAAGTTTTCAAAGTGTTATAATAAAATAATCATACCTATTTCCATGTAGATACACAGTGATATTTCATTTATCTGGCACTGTGGAGGAGTCTGTGTAGTATAGTGGAAAAGTGACAGACTGAGAGTAACAAGTTCCAAGTTCTGCCACTTCCTTTCTATATAAGTGGGCAAGTCACCAAAGACTATTCATCCGTAACAAGAGGCATTAAATGCTTCTAAAGTCCTATGGTCCTACAAATCTTGATACACATATTTGTCAGTTGTATAGTAATCAAAGAAAAGGAGACTGAAACTAATATGTTGGAAATCTGGGTATTTGGACAAAGATGGAAATAGTAAACAATGAATCAATCTTGAAATTCAGTGAATAGAAGTTATCACAGTGTGTAAATGTAACTGTAATAAAAATGTCATAGAATAAGAACATTCACATTGAAGTGAAAATTCAGGCTAAATGAAACCATCCCTTTAAGTGTGTATGCACATACGTTTGTGCACAGATATATACACATTTTTCTCATGAAAAACGTTCAAATACAAGTGAGTTAGTTTTCAAAGATCTGGGTATATCTTATAATAATGTAGATTCTGTTTGACTTTATAATCAGGGGTCCACCAAACATTCTAGAGGCCTCCCTTGCTTTTTTCCTAGTAACAAAGAATCACTCAAGCTATCATCCCTCACACTTGCCATGTAACTAGTCTTATATCTATCAGAGATTTCACTAATAACATCTTTTACTCCAGTCCTTTAAAATTCTTCAAGGGTTATCTTTTGCAGTATGCTCACACCTATATACCTCTCCACTGCAATCTATTTGATACTAATTTTCAGTTCTTTGGAAAGAATTCACAGTCACATAAATTAAAACACTGTCTTATTAACAAATACAGGCAGTTCCAGGAGAGGGGGATGTATTTCCCCTTAAATACTAAAAGTTAGTCACTATTAGGTGACTGAGTAACCACAAAAAATTCTCCTTTTTCTTTATCCTTACATCTTCCCTTTTCTATCCCTCCCAAAACCATAGCCCCTCAACTTGCCCCTGGCTAATTTTGGGGTCCAAAAGGAAGAGAGGCGGCCTTCTAAATCTACTACTGCCATTCCCCAGTTCCAGGGTCTCAGTATCATTTTTAACCCCTCTTACACTATCTCTTTCTTTTCTCCACTGAAGAACTTACCATAACTGTATTATCATTTGTCACTTTTAGCACTGTTTTCTCAACTCGTAGCTTATTTTAACAGTTATCTTGCTAGTTGGATTCAGGGAGACTGACCCAGTAAACCTAACCATACCCCCCCCTGTCTTGCTGATAAATGTCTTGTAACCAGGACTGAGGAACTGAATAGCAGCAACCAGCACTGGTCAGTTTAACTTCTCAGCAAAAAGTGGATGAAAACATTTAAGAAAGATTTTTCGGTGATGAAATTTAAAATAAAGGTTTTCAGATTAGGCCTGAACTGACATTTTCTACCAAAAAGTTTATTATAAAAATCAATAAAAGCCTTCTCTGTGCCAGGCACTAAGAAAAAAATAGAGATAAAAGATGACACAATCCTTGCTCTCAAGGAATTTATGTTGTATTGGGAGAAAAAATATATACACACACATAGATAGATGAATATAGATGTAGACATATTGAATATATACAAAAGATACTGAATAAATAAAAAAATACAAAGGAGGGCACTTATAACAGTTGGGATCAGGAAAGCCTTTATGATGAAGATATAGGGAAGTGAGGAGACAGTACAATCCAGGAGTGGGGATGGGAGTACAAATGCAGAAAATCAAGAAATGGAGTGTTCTATGGATGACAGAGAGAGAAGGCTAGTTTGCTTGAAACACAGAGATAATATATAAGAAGGCTAGTAAGATCATAACTATGTAATGACCAAAGATAAATCACTCAATTAGATTTAACAATCACATACAATATGCCAGAAACTGTGACAAGCACTACAAGAAAAAGAAAAAAAAAATTCCTTGATCTCAACAGTCTAATGAGAAAAACAAATAAACAATATGTACAAAAGAGACAAACAGAGACTAGATTGAAGGTAGTCATAGTGGGAGTGCACAAAGATTAAAGAGGGCTTTGAAAGGTTTCTTACAGAAAACAAGGTTTCAGGTAAGACTTGAAGTAGGAGACAGAAGTGAGGAGAAAAAGGTTAAAGTATAGAAGAAAAACTGAAAATAATCAGAATTAGGAGATGTGATGTTGCATGTGAGGAATAGGAAAGAGACTAGGGTCATTGAATCTCGGCGTACATGGAAAGAAATAAGGTATGAAAAGAATGAAAAGATAGGAAGAAACAAGTTTATAAAGAACTTTAAAAGCTAAACAGAGAATCTTATATTTAATCCTAGAGTCAACAGGGAGCCAATGAAGTTTGCTGAATAAAGACCGATGAGAGAATGAGTTTTTTTTGCAACATAAATCACATGCAACATGACTCCTCATAATTCTGGCACTATTCCCTATAATCGTATTTCTCTTCATATCCTTCCTAATATTTTAAATCAATAAGAATAAGTAGTACCTTCTATGTGCAAGACCCTGATTGGTTGCTAAGACAACAGATATTTATTGAGCTCTTATTATGTTCCAGACAATACAGATAAAACTGCCCTGCCCTCAAGAAACTTATTTTCTAGGAAAGGAATCCAAAGTACAAACAAATCATTATATATATATATATATATATATGCTGAATTAAGAAAAGAACACTTACAACTAGGGAGATCAGGCAGGGCTTCCAAATAGAAAGTAGCACCCAAGATAAATCGGGGGTTCTGAACTATTTGTGTCATTGACCCCTTTGGTAAAAAGTGAACCCTTACTGACCCTTTGTAAAATTATGTTTTTAAATGCATTCAGACAATATATAAAGTAATTCAAAGGACCCTAAGTGTCAGCGTATTGGATTAAAGTATTTTTTTGTTAAGTTTAAATTAAAAAATTAAGTTTTTTTAAGTTAAGTTTAAAGTAAGTTTTTTTAAGTTAAAAAAAAGTTTTAAGTTAATGTGCTTTTAAGTTCATACACCTTGGACTAAATTTGAAGGAGATTAAGGGTTTTAGGAGGAAAAGTGGGTGAACACTCCTGGCAGGAAAACTGGGCAAAAGCGGGGAAAGGGGGCTTTTCCCCCCTCCCTCCCTCCCTCCCTCCCTACGGAGGAGGAAACCCAGAAGGAAAAAAAGGAGAATGATATAACGGAATAAACATAACTATATGAGTCCATTCAAGTGAGAACCTGTACCTTCTGCTGCTTTTTCCCCAGGGATCCATGACTCTGAAGCAAGAGGATCCATCTGGCGAGGGGGGGACAGCGACTGTCACAGGCGTTTAGGGCCCATCGGGCCTGGTCTAGCTGATGCTTAATGTCACAGTCATTACGCAGGACTCTCAAGTTCAGAATTCACCCGGGATAGTCCAGCGAGGGAGCGAGCGAGCGAGCGCCTGCGCGGGCGAGGAAGGAAAGAGGAGGTAAGTCACATTTTCGGGCGGCCTGTGGGTCTCCCTCCCCAACCGGAAGCCATGCTGGAGCTCAACTCAGGTGGGTAAGTGAGGGCGGGAAGGAGGGCGGGGACCTGCGTCCTCAGCGGCGCTTCCTTTTCCCCTCCGTCTCCACACATCGTCTCCTTTTCTCACCACTCCCGGAAAATCTCGCGAGAACGCACGGGCCGGCAGTCCGTCGGCTCTGTCTCGGAACCCTTTTCCGTGTTTCCTTGGTTAGATTACCGCGAGATCTTTAGCGGGGCGCGGTACTTGGAAGCGCTCACGCTGGTGGGTCGATGTTTTTCCCTGCCTTAGAGATCTGATTGTGACGTCCCTGTGGAGCTAGTTGCTTTTAAAAAGAGCGTTCTCCGAAATGGCGAACATTGGAAGCCAAATCTGTGCCTAACATTTGGGAAATGAGTAAGCAGATTGTATTGTGTGGCGCCAAAGGAGAGGAGGTCAAAGGCTCCCGTGGCTTAGGGAGTCGAAGGGAAACGTGGCGGCGAAAAAGGGAAGATATTCAATCCCCGTTCCGGCAGCATCAATGAGGTCGGCAAAGCGCCGAAACTTGAAAGCGCTTTTAAACGATGGCCGCCGCAAACTTGAAAGCCTTTTTAAAAACGATGGAAAGCGCCAAACTTGAAAGTGCCTTTAAAACGGGCAAAGCCCGAACTTGAAAGTTTAAAACGATGGCAAAGGCCAAAGATAAAGCCGAAACTTGGCCTTTTTAAACGATGGCAAGGGAAACTTGAAAGCCTTTAAACAAAAGGCCCAAAACTTGAAAGTGCCTTTAAAACGATGGCAAGCCCCAAACTTGAAAGTTTTAAAACAGGCAAAGCGCGGTGCCAAAGGCCAAACTGAGCGAAAAACCGGCAAAGCGCTCGCAAACTTGAAAGCGCTTTTAAAACGATGGCAAAGCGCTCGCAAACTTGAAAGCTCTTTTAAAACATGGAAAGTGTCCAAACTTGAAAGGCTTTAAAACATGGTAAAGCCCGGCAAACTTGAAAGCCTTTAAAACATGGCAAAGCACTGCAAATTGAAAGTGCCTTTAAACGATGGCAAAGCGCCGAAACTTGAAAGTGCCTTTAAAACGATGGCAAAGCGCTCGCAAACTTGAAAGTTTTTAAAACGATAAAAAAGTGCTGCCGCGAAGCTTGAAAGCGAAATTAGGCAAAGCGCCAAACTTGAAAGCGCTTTTAAAACGGGCAAAGCCGCAAACTTGAAAGGTTTAAAACGATCAAAGCGCCGCAAACTGGAAAGTTTAAAAACGATGGCAAAGTTTTGCAACGAAAGTGCCTTTAAAACATGGCAAAGCGCCGAAACTTGAAAGGCTTTAAAACGGGGCAAAGCGCTGAAATTTGAAAGTTTAAAACGATGGCAAAGCACGAAGATGCCAGCGCTTTGCAAGCTTGAAAGCCTTTTTAAAACGATGGCAAAGCCCCCAAACTTGAAAGCGCTTAAAACGGGAAAGCGCCCAAACTTGAAAGCGCCTTTAAACGTGGAAAGCCCCGAAACTTGAAAGTGCCTTTAAAACATGGAAAGCCCGAAACTTAAAGGCTTTAAAAAACGATGGCAAAGCGCTCGCAAACTTGAAAGGCTTTAACAAACGATGGCAAAGCGCCGAAACTTGAAAGCGCTTAAAACGGGCAAAGCGCCGAAACTTGAAAGTGCCTTTAAAACGATGGCAAAGCGCTCGCAAACTTGAAAGTGCCTTTAAAAAACGATGGCAAAGCGCTCGCAAACTTGAAAGCTCTTTAAAAACGATGGCAAAGCTCTTGCAAACTTGAAAGTGCCTTTAAAACGATGGCAAAGCGCTCGCAAACTTGAAAGGCTTTAAAAAACGATGGCAAAGCGCTTGCAAATTTGAAAGCTCTTTAAAAACGATGGCAAAGCACTTGCAAGATGCCAAAGCGCTTGCAAGCTTGAAAGCGCTTTTAAAACGATGGCAAAGCGCTCGCAAACTTGAAAGCGCTTTTAAAACGATGGCAAAGCGCTCGCAAACTTGAAAGCGCCTTTAAAACGATGGCAAAGCGCTCGCAAACTTGAAAGTGCCTTTAAAACGATGGCAAAGCTCTCGCAAACTTGAAAGGCTTTAAAAAACGATGGCAAAGCGCTCGCAAACTTGAAAGGCTTTAAAAAACGATGGCAAAGCGCTCGCAAACTTGAAAGTGCCTTTAAAACGATGGCAAAGCGCTCGCAAACTTGAAAGGCTTTAAAAACGATGGCAAAGCGCTCGCAAACTTGAAAGGCTTTAAAAACGATGGCAAAGCGCTCGCAAACTTGAAAGGCTTTAAAAAACGATGGCAAAGCGCTCGCAAACTTGAAAGGCTTTAAAAACGATGGCAAAGCGCTCGCAAACTTGAAAGCGCTTTTAAAACGATGGCAAAGCGCTCGCAAACTTGAAAGTGCCTTTAAAACGATGGCAAAGCGCTCGCAAACTTGAAAGGCTTTAAAAAACGATGGCAAAGCGCTCGCAAACTTGAAAGCTCTTTAAAAACCATGGCAAAGCGCTCGCAAACTTGAAAGCTCTTTAAAAACGATGGCAAAGCGCTTGCAAACTTGAAAGGCTTTAAAAACAATAGCTATACGAATGTTTGTGGCAGCCCTCTTTGTAGTGGCTAGAAGCTGGAAACTGAGTGGATGCCCATCAGTTGGAGAATGGCTGAATAAATTGTGGCATATGAATATTCTGGAATATTATTGTTCTGTAAGAAATGACCAACAGGATGATTTCAGAAAGGCCTGGAGAGACTTACACAAACTGATGCTGAGTGAAATGAGCAGGACCAGGAGACTTATATACTTCAACATATATGATGACCAGTTCTGATGGACCTGGCCATCCTCAGCAAACAGATCAACCAAATCATTTCAATGGAGCCGAATAACTGAATTAGCTAAGCCTCAGAGAAAGAACTCTGGGAGATGACTAAGAACCATTACATAGAATTCCCAATCCCTATATTTATGCCCACCTGCATTTTTGATTTCCTTCACAAGCTAATTGTACAATATTTCAGTCTGATTCTTTTTGTACAGCAAAATAACGTTTTGGTCATGTATACTTATTGTGTATTTAATTTATATTTTAATGTATTTAACATCTACTGGTCATCCTGCCATCTAGGGAGGGGTGGGGAGAGGTGAAAAATTGGAACAAGAGGTTTGGCAATTGTTAATGCTGTAAAGTTACCCATGCATATAACCTGTAAATAAAAGGCTATTAATTAAAAAAAAAAACAAAAACAATAGCTACTATTTGCATAGTGGAGGGAGTTTACACAAGGATGAAATAACTAGTTCAGTCTGTAATAAAAAGACGACTGAAGAACTATGTGAAGGCATGGATAAAGTGATGCAAAGCAAGAAAGTAGAGCCAAAAGAAGAATGTAACATACATAATGACTTTATCCACATAAAATGGGGTGAGAGGAGGGGGAAACACCCAAAGTCAAACGCAGTGGACATTGTTGGTTTAATACTAACCTTTTCAATTCGGGTCAACCAATAACTACTACCTAGTGAGGTTGTCAATATTGTTAATCACTAGGATGTGCTATTTTACAATGTCTGGAGACGTATGGTGATTTGTGGTCTGGATGTGTTTGATACTTTGTTCAATCATGAGTTTCAGAGATTGTATGCTCTCAGCAAACAATATTTATCTATTAAAAATTTCTTTGTCCATCATTTTGTTTAGTGCATAACACATTTCTTGTGTTTGACTGGTCACAAATGTCCAGTAACAGGAGACTGGGCCCTAGTCTTCAAGATTTAGAAGAGGAAATGCCTTTGCATGCTGATACCTGTCTATTCTTGAAAGAATAATGAATTGATCAATAAAGTTCTCTCCGCCACAAATTATCTACAATTAATGGACAAAAATTTATTCACCTTGTCCTGGACATGGTATAATGCATCTTTTGGACCTTAATCTGGTCCTCAGTCCAGCACTCTACCTATTCAAATCTTTTCTATCTTGCCAAAACCTGCCTGATCTTGTGCTCAGTTAGATTAATAGAGAAAGAATCCTTTGAAGGAACTTAAACCATGAATGAGGCATCAGAAAAAGGTGTTTTGCAACAGTTGTCTCAAGTAAATGAAGCAAAACATTCCCTCAACAATCCACCTAGGAGTCCATGTCAATTCAATTATTAACTATAAAATTTGGTAGCATATTTTAGTGGCACAACACACACACATAAACAAACACACACATCCCTTTAGTTCAGATTACAGCTGGCTAGGTGCCTTGGAAAGCACAAAGGAAACCAAAGATATATAAAGCAGTCTCTGTAGGTGAGATTATCCATTTTTTAAGATTTATGCCAAGTTGCAGTACGTGGTTAAAAGTAAAGAAGGCTGGCAGACACTGATTTGAAACTATTAGTAAATCCATTATCCAGCTAATGATACAAAACCACAGTGCTTATCCCTTTGACAAAGGTACCTACAATTGCTAAAAATACATATTTTCAATACAATTTGCTGCCTGCAGTAAATTTTAGTTCCATATTTGGAAAGACAAGAATTTTCTCTGGGTTTAAGTTTTTAAAAGAACTTTTTGGGCATCCTTTATAAAGGTAAAATATGCACAGACTATAAATTTTCCTTTATATATTGTAGCTGTTACTTGTTCTATTTTGCTGCTTACATCTTATTTAGTCTGCCTCCATGCCTAAGAAAACCAACTGAAAAGTTCAAAAGTAAGTCAAATTGATTTCTTCATTTTTTATTTTATGATTTTTTTTAAATTTCTGATTTTAGTTTTGCTGTATGCTGCCAAAAGGCCTAGTTTATTTCAATGAGCAAGCAATTTTGGCATTGTATAGCCAAATTTTAAAATTTTTCATTTCTACCAGATGTCTTCTATTTTTATTATCCTTATATTACTAGTTACTTTATAGACTGAACTGAATTTTGTACAAACTATTCACTAACTTTCACAGGAGCAATAGGGGATAGAGATAAAAAAGATGTCATAATAGTGGATGAATAAAAGAGAATTGCATTTTCTGTGAATCTAATGACACTTTGTAATTATCTTGCAAAATGAATTGAAAAGTGTGTTTTTTATTAAGGAGTTGGAGAACTGCTAATAAGTCTGATGTAATACTTCTCACAAAATTAAAATGTTATTTTATGACAAGAATAAACATTTATGTAGTGCTTTAAAGTATAAATTAGTTCATTTAATCTTTTGGGTTCTCATATAGAGGAAACTGAAGTTCATAGTTACATCCATGATCACACAGCTAATGTCAAAGGTGGGAATAAAAACCACATTTTAACTTAATCACTTCTGCTATTATGTGTCTGACAGGTTCTTGCTAGCACTAAGGAAAAAAATGGCATTGTTCAGCCTATTCAAAATCAGAGAACTTCAGTGTTTTAAGGGATCTCATAAATAACTGATCCAAACTAAAACCTGAACAATTTTCTCTATAATATTTTTGACAGGTCATACCTGACTTGAAAACTTCAAATGATGGGGACCTCAAAGAGAATTTACTATCTCGTGGGCAGTATCTATGCAATCAGAAAAGCCATCTGCATCTTCCTTATTAATAACCTTGTGAGTTCATTTCTTCCTAGATTCTATTATCTCAGTTCCCCTGTCTGTTAAACTAAATCAAAGTTGTTCACTTATTTCAGTTGTGTTTGACTCTTTGTAGTCCCATGTGGAGTTTTCTTGGCAAGGATACTAGAATGGTTTGCTATTTCCTTCTCCATCTCATTTTACAAATGAGCAAAGTGAGGCAAACAGCTTCATAATAAGTGTCAGAGACCAGATGTGAACTCATGAAAGTGAGTTTCCCTGATTCCAACACCAGTGCTCTAGACACTTAAATACTTAACTGCAAATTGCTAGTCTCAAGATCAATTATTTCACAAAAAAGCATGTGTCATCATTTAACTATGTTCTTTGCCCAGTAAGAAGTAACAAAGACCTTTTCAAATTACTAATCCTACCAGCAGATAGGCATAAATTTATACTTATAATCTCAAGAATTAGCCTCTCTTGGCCAAGAAAATAAAGATTTCATTCCATACCCCATTTGTGAGAACTAGGTACCTTGGCTGATAGCTATGATAGCATTATAAAGCAATTATGGAAACTTCACCAAAAATTAAAAAAAAATTATCAAGGCTTGCATCATCCTGATATGATTTTTATGAGGGAAAAAACTCATTTGATATCTTGAGATAAGAAATTCTCTTCTCAGTAGTAAATCTATTAAAGAAAACAAAGATAAAAGATTGCTGAACCAACATGTGGAATCAAAGCTAAAAACTATCCAGAATTGTTAATTCATCCAGGTGATCCTTTGGCTGGCCTAAGCCAACTCATCCCTATCCATTTCTTGAAATACCGCCTCTGTCTTCCTTTTATATTTTTATTTTAAATATTCCAAGCTTCCCTATTAATCCTTCTGTTTACCTCAACATTTATGGTAGGTAAGAAATCTTGTTGGTTTCTTCATGAGAAGATTGGACTTTATGGACCTACATGGAACAATCTCTAATTATTGTGGGATTCTAATTCAAATGTTCTCTGATTATTTTTGGAAGAAAGCCTTTATAATCTATCTTTTATCATCTGGTTGCTTCTTACTCTCTCTTTCCAAGATGGTCATGTACTTTGTACATTTGAATAGTTATTACCCTTCTACTTCCCCTCCTGAAGTGCAGGAATTGATTTTTATTTTTGTATCCCCAGAATCAAACATAGTACATAAAAATCACTCAAGTACCTGTTTGCTTTTTTTTCATTTTGTTTTAATTGATTGGTTTTCCTTATTCAGTTTAGTGCCTATTATGACACCAAGCACACACATACACACACGAAAATACAAAGTTCTATTCAGACATTCTTGGAGTTGGGACATGGAAAGCAACCTAGTCCAATCCATACCTTGAACCACAATAACAGTTTATCTAAGAAATGGTCATCTAGACTTTACTTGAAGGACCTTCAGTGAAAGTATTGTATAGTCATTACCTCCTACCAGCCTATTCTACTTTTATATAGCTCTATACAATTAGACTCTAATTTATAAAAATTTTCTTGTTACTAATAAGTTCAAAATATGTGCAAATCCACAAGTCCCCATCATTATGTTTTTCATTGACTGCCAATAAGATGACTAGTAGACATGAATTAGCTTTTTGAAAAAGGATTGACTAAAAATGTATAGCAAGAATAGTTGGTACAAGACATTTGCTAAAACATTTCCTGAAAGTTTGAGGCTTGCTCTTCCACAAACGAAGATAAAAACCATAGGAATGGGTAGCTAACTGTAAAGCATAATGATAGTAAACACATGTATGATAATAGATGTAGTATATCATGATGGTAGAATACTACCAATAGCCAAAGCATTAAATCATAACTCCTGATTTTAAAAAGTACTTTCAAGATCAAGGAGCAGATCCAAGATGGTGGAGAGAAGTCAGGAAATTGCTTGAACTCTCCCTAGTTTCTATCAGAAACAACATTAAACCAAGTATCTGAACAGATTTTGAATTGATAAAATCCACAGAGACAGAAAGAAACAATTTTCAAGCTCAAGATATCTTGAAACTACTTCAGGACAAGTCAATTTTACTAGGGTAAAAAGGGAACACAGCTCAGCAGAGACAGGGTCTGTGAAAGCCAATGGGAAGATTTTAACTAAAACACAGATCAGCAACCAAGATGCCTCAGTCACAGCTCAATAAAACTCAGTGTGTGGGGGAAAAAAGTGAAGAATTTACAAATTAAGCACATATTGTTCAGGGACTGTTATCTAAAGCTTTAAGGTCTCAGTTGAGGAAGCATATGATTTTAGATAAGGCCTGGATTATATTCTATTGTTCAAAGAAGGATACTGATGGGAAAGTTATACATCTACTACATTCCACTGACGAAATAGAGGAATAAAGACTATGTGACCAATCACATCATATAGAGGGTGAGATTTGGGGGTATTTTTTGTCTGAAATGTATAAAAGTTGTGAATACTCTCAATGGAATGGCTCTCCTACTGTGAGCACCTTTACTGTCCTTTCCCGTCCATAGGACAGGATAGTCTGTTTCTCGAGATTCTAATAAATTCTTTCTGTACATCATTTGGATCAATTCCTGAGAAGTCATTTGGGTAGGTGTACAAGTCCCAAACATCAGTAATGAAGCAGATCTAGTGGACAGCTTCCAATCCCAGCACAAAAGGCAAATTACCATTCCAGGAAATCAGGCAACAAGAGATAGGACTAGGTTGGACTACCCACAATGCTGTGAACAAGTCACTAAACATAAAGGGCATCTGTACTCAAAGTCAAAACTCAGAGTGCCCCAAAACTCAAAGTCATACTAGAAGCTTGAGATATCACCCATTGTGCCCCAGGAGCAGAACTTGGCTTTTAAAGCCAGGAAATAGATGAGAAAGGAGGGATGGGGAGAGAAGGAAGGAAAGGAGGAGGGAAGGACAGAAGGAGTTAGGGGAGAAAGGAAGGAAGGAAGGAAGGAAGGAAGGAAGGAAGGAAGGAAGGAAGGAAGGAAGGAAGGAAAGGAAGGAAGGAAGGAAAGGAAGGAAGGAAGGAAGGAAGGAAGGAAGGAAGGAAGGAAGAAAGAAAAGGAGAGGGAGAGGAATAAGAAGGGAGGAAGGAAGGAAGGAAGAAAGAAAAGGAGAGGGAGAGGAATAAGAAGGGAGGAAGGAAGGAAGGGAGGAAGAAAGAGAGGGAGGGAGACAGGAAGGGGAGGGATGAGAGGGAGGACGAAAGGAAGGAAGGAAAATGAGCAAGAAACAAAAAAAAAGAATCTTGACCATAGAAAGCTACTATTTTCCTGATGATAGGGAAGATCAAAACACCAATTCAGAAGAAAAGAAAATATCTACATGAACACGTGACTACTCTTAAATATGAGTACTCTTAAACTAAAAGAGCCTTGTTGAAAGAACTCATAAAGAATTTAAAAATTAAAATAAGAGGGAGAGAAGAAAAATTGGGAAAAGAAATGAGAGGTGTGCAAGAAAAAGTCAACAGCTTGGAATAGAAAGAACAAAAATTAACTGAGGAAAATAGCACTTTAAAAGTAGTAGAATTACATTGTACAACTCAATGGTAAGATTATGCGATGATCAATTCTGATGGATGTGGCTCTTCTCAACAATGAGACGATTCAGGGCAGTTCCAATAATCTTGTGATGATGAGAACCATCTACACTCAGAGAGAGGACTGTGGGAACAGTGTAGATCACAACATAGCAATTTCATTTCTTTTGTTGTTTGCTTGAATTTTATTTTCTTTCTCATTTTTTTTCCTTTTTGATTTGATTCTTTATGTGCAGCAAGATAATTGTATAAATATATATGCCTATGTTGGATTTACATATATTTTTGCCATGATTAACATATTTTGGATTACTTGCCATCTAAAAGAGGTGTAGGGGTATTGTGTCACAATTCCCTTTTAAAGTCCTGACCCAGTTTTCCTAATTGTCCTATTTAGTTACTCTGCCTCAGGTTATAATCATTTCCTCTTAATGTTTGATAGGATAGGTCTTATATCTTAGACCTTAGGCGATACTTATTCCCTCTTAATGTTTAATAGGATAAAAGTCTTTATCCATTTTAGATGTCATTAGAATATCAGGAGCCTCTCCAGTACCTCTTCCTTTATGTCATCCTAGGTGCCTCTTTCCATTAGGTCATCCCCATACAGATACCTCCTCCATTATGTCATTGTTCTTGTTATCCTATTAAAGAGTCTTGTATCTGATATTCAGGACTGGATTCTTTGAGACAATAGTCTCATTCAGCCCTGGGACCAACCATGGATCCATTTGGTCCCAGTAAATCTCTCCATTTAATAAACTATTAAATTGTTCTCTAATCTCTATCTTGCTCAGTTTTTCGGCATTACAGGGGAGAAGGGAGGGAAATTGGAACACAAGGTTTTGTAAGGTCAGTGGTGAAAAATTATCCTTGCCTATGTTTTGAAAATAAAAATCTTCAATAAAAAAACAAACAAAGAGAAACACTTTTAAAAAATAGTAGAATTAGCCAAATGGAAAAATAAAAAAGGTAACTAAAGAAAATCATAAATTAAACTAGAATTGAGCAAATGGAAGCTAACGATTCTACGAAACATCAAGAATCAATCAAACAAACTGAAAAGAAGGGAAAAAAAATAGAAGAAAATGTAAAATACCTCAATGGAAAAAAACCAACACGGAAATTAGATCTAGGAGACACAATTTAAGATTTATTGAACTACCTGAAAGCTATGATCAAAAAGAAAAGAAAAGAAAAAGAACTTGGACAATATTTTCAAGAAATTATCTAAGCAAACTGCCCTGAAAGACTAGAACCCGGAAGTAAAATAGTCATTAAAAGACTCCATTGATAAACCCCCTGAAAGAGATCTCATGAGGAAAATTTCAAGAAATGTTGTTGCTAAATTCCAGAACTATAAAGTCAATGAGAAAATACTAAAAGCAGTCAGAAAAAAACAATTTGAGTATTGCGAAACTACAGTGAGGATTACTTAGGATTAAGCAGTTTCTACAATACCATATTCTGGAGAGCAAAAAAGGTTGGATTACAAGAATCAACTATCCAGCAAAATTGAGCATATTCTTTCAAGGGAAGAGATGAATCTTTGATGAAGTAGGGGACTTTCAATCATTTCTGATGAAAAACCAAGAACTAAATGGTTTAAATACAAGACTCAAGAGAAGCATACAACTCAAGAGAAGGTGAACAGAAAAGAAAAGGTTAAAATGTCTACATTCCTACATGAGAAGAAGATACTTAACTCTTGAGAATTGTATCTTCATTAAGGCAGTCATAAGGGTTATACATAGACAGAGGGTGTGGGTACAAGTTGACTTTGATGTGGTATTAAGAAAAAAGAGACACTAAAAGGTAGAGAAAGGATTGTCTGGGGGAGAAGAAAGGGGAGGTAAAATGAGGGTAAATTAGATCATATGAAAAGGTACAAAAGATCTATTACAGTATAGGGAGAGAAGGTGAGCATTGTCTGAAATTTTATCTCATCAGATTTGGCTCAAAGAAGGAATAAGATACACATTCAATTGGGTGCAGAAATTTATCTTATCCTATAGAAAAGTAGGAGCAGAAAGGTGAAAGAAAGAGAGGGGCTGGAAAGAAGGGAGAAGAGATTGAGAGAGGGGGTGGTCAGAAACAAAACACTTGTGAAGAGGGATAGGGTGGAATGAGAAAAAAGTATACGTGGGGAGAAAATAGTATGGAGGAAAATACATAGCTGGTAATCATAACTCTGAATATGAACACGATGAACTTTTCCATAAAATGGAAGCTTATAACAGAGTGAATTAAAAACCAGAACATTACAATATGATATTTACAAGAAACACATTTGATGTAGAGAGATACACATATTACACACATGTAGGCTTTAGTAGAATATATTATGCTTCAACTGAAGTAAAAAAAAAAAAAAAGCAGAAGTAGCAATTCTGATCTCAGATAAAGCAAACAAAAGCAAAAATAGATCTAGTTGAAGTTGAGAAGGAAATTACATCTTGCTGAAAGGTACCACGGACAATAAAGTAATAACAATATTAAACATATATGTACCAAGTGGTATAGCATCCAAATTTTTAGAGGAGCAACTAAGTCAGTTATTCCAAATAAACAGCAAAACTATGCTATTGGGGAACCTCAACCTCCCTCTCTCAGAATTAGATAAATTAGATCAATCTAATCACAAAATAAACAAGAAAGAAGTTAAGGAGGTGACTAGAATCTTAGAAAATTTAGATATGATAGCTATCTAAAGAAAATTGAATGGGAATAAAGAGTAATGTGCTTTTTTTTTTTTCAGTAATACATAGCACCTACACAAAAACTGATCATGTACTAGGGCATAAAAATCTCACAATCAAATTCAGAAAGGCAAAAATATTAAATGATAAGATCATGATTCAATAAAAATTATATGTTATAAACGACTGTGGAAAATAATCTAATCCTAAAAATGAGAGGGTCAAATAAAAAAAATCACAGAAACAATCAGTAATGCAAGAGAATGACAATGATGAGACAATATACCAAAACTTATGGGATGCAGCCAAAACAATTTTTAGGAGAAATTTTATATCCCTAAATGTTTACATCAATAAAATAGAGAGGAAATCAAATAATAGAGCATGCAACTGAAAAAGCTAGAAAAAGAATAAATTAAAAAACCCCAATTATATACCAAATTCAAAATTTTGAAAAACAAAGGAGAAATTAATAAAATTAAAAGTAAGAAAACTATTAAGCTAATAAATAAAACTAAGAGTTGTTTTTTGTTGTTGTTGTTTTGAAAAACAACAACAACAACAACAACAAAATAAATAAACCTTTGGTTAATTTGATTAGAAAAAGGACAGAAAAACCCCAAATTACCAGGATAAAAAAATTAAAATGGTGAATATACCATCAATGAAGAGGAAATTAAATCAATAATTAGAAGTTATTTTGCCCTACTGTGTGCCAATAAATCTGACAGTCTAATTGAAATTGATGAATATTTACAAAAATATAAATTGCCCAGATTAACAGAAGAGGAAATGAATATATTTAAATAATCCCATTTTAGAAAAAGAAATTGAACAAGCCATCAATGAACTCACTAAGAAAAATCTTCTGAGCCAAATGGATTTACAGTTGAATTCTACTGAACATTTAATGAACAATTAATTCCAATACTATATAATTTGGAGGAAAATAGATGAAGAAGGATTCCTACCAAATTCGTTTTCTGACACAGACATGATTCTGATATCCAAAGAGCCAAAACAGAGAAAGAAAATTTTAGGCCAATTTCTCTAATGAATATTGATGTAAAAACTCTTAAATAAAATGTCAGCAAAGACACTACAGCAATTTATCACCAGGGTAATACACTTTAACCAAGTGGGATTTATATTAAGAATGCAGTGCTGGTTCAATATCAGGAAAATTATCAGCATAATTGGCCACATAAATAACAAAACTAAGAAGTCATATGGTTATCTCAATGGGTGCAGAAAAATCATTTGACCAAAAAAAAAAAAACAAACAAACAAACAAAAAAAAACCCCAACAACACGAGGAGCCTAGAAATAAACAATAAGCGGCATCTATCTAAAACCAGCAAGCATTATATGTAACAGGGATAAGATGGAAGCATTCCCAATAAGATCAGGGTAAAATAGGAATGCCCATTATCATCACTATTATTCAATATTGTACTAGAAATTTTAGCTTTAGCAATAAGAGAAGAAAAAATATTGAAGGAATTGTAGTAGGCAGTTGAGAAAATAAATCTATCACTTTGCAGATGGCATGTTATACTTAGAGAATAAATTAAAAAATACTTGAAACTAACAATTTTGGTAAAATTACAGGGTATACACTAAACCTACATAAATCACCAGTGTTTCTGTGTGTTACAACAAATTCCAGCAACAAGGGATAGAGAAATTCCATTTGGAATATTTGTAGAAAATATAAAATATCTGAGAGTCTACCTGCCAAGACAAAGCCAGGAAATATATGAGCACAATTCTAGAAAACTTACACTCAAATAAGGTTGGATATAAACAATAGAGGGATATCAATTGCTTAGGAGTAGGCCAAGTATGAAAAGCAGTGTGGTGAAAATGACAATTCTATCTAAATTAATTTACTTACTCAGAACCATACCAATCAAACTGCCAAAAGCTTATTGTATAGAGCTAGAAAAAAATAACAAAATTCATCTGGAAAAACAAAGAGTCAAGAATATCAAGAGAATTAATTTTTTAAAATGCAAAAGAAAGTGGCCTAGCCACACCAGACTTATAACTATATTATAAAGTAGTAGTCATTAAAGCCGTTTGGTATTTTCTAAGAAATAGAGTGGTAGATCGGTAGAACAGGTACATAAGACACAATAGTCAAGGACTATAGTAATCTACTATTTGATAAACTCATAGACTCCAGCTTTGGGAATAAGCACTCATTATTTGACAAAAATTGTGGGAAAACCAGAAAATAGTATGGCAGAAACTAAACATGGACCAATATTTCACACCCTACACTAAGATAAAGTTGAAATCAGCACATGGTTTAGACATAAAGGGTGATACTATAAACAAATTAGGAGAGCAAGAGATAATTTGCTTCTCAGATTTTGAAAAAGGGAAGAATTTATAAAAAAAAAAAACAAGAAATAGATAACATTATGAAATATAAAACACATAATTTTGATTACATTAAAGTGAAAAGTTTTTACATAAACAAAATCAATGCATCCGGATTAGAGGGAAGTAGAAAGCTGGAAAAGTCTTCTGATAAAGGCCTAATTCTAAAATATATAGAAAACTAAGTTGAATTTATAAGAATGCAAGTCATTCCCCAATTGATAAATGGTCAAAGGATATGAACAATTTTCAGATGAAGAACTTAAAACTCTATAATCATATGAAAAAATGCTTTAAATTGCTATTGATTACAGAAATACAAAATGAAATAACTCTGAGATACAATCTCACACTTATCAAACTGGCCAAAATGACAGGAAAAGATAATGATAGAGATTGGAGAGGGTATGGAAAA
The DNA here is from genome assembly GCF_902635505.1 of Sarcophilus harrisii. Taxonomy (NCBI): domain Eukaryota; kingdom Metazoa; phylum Chordata; class Mammalia; order Dasyuromorphia; family Dasyuridae; genus Sarcophilus; species Sarcophilus harrisii. The sequence goes on from NC_045426.1 coordinate 226,871,831, forward strand.
ACTGGAACACTAATCCATTGTTGGTGGAGTTATAACTGATCCAGCCATTCTAGAAAGCAAATTGGGTCTATGCACAAAGGGCTATAAAATTGTGCATAGCCTTTGATCCAGCACTGGGTCTGTATTCCAAAAAGATCATAAGGGAAAAGACCCACATATGCAAAAATATATGTAGCAACTCTTTTTGTGGTGCAAAGAATTGGAAAACAAATGGATGCTTATCAATTGGGGAATGGCTGAATAAGTTATGACATATAAATGTAATGAAATCCTATTGTTCTTTAAGAAATGATGAGCAGTCTGATTTCTGAAAAGCTGGAACTGATGCTGAGTGAAATAAGCAGAACCAAAAAATCATTGTATATAGTAACAGAAAGATTGTGTGAGGATCATCTATGTTAGACTTAGCTCTTCTCAGCAATATAATGATCCAAGACAATTCCAATTGACTTGGAATGGAAAATAGCAAGTGCATTGGGAAGTGTTCTGTTTTCACCTTTTGTTGTTTCTGTTGTTTTGTTCTTTTCTTTCCCATGGCTTTTCCCCTTTGTTCTGATTTTTCTTTCCCAACATGATGTATATGGTAATATGTTAAAAAAATTTTTTTTGTTCATGTATATAACCTATATCAGATCGCTTGGTGTCTTGGAGAGGGAAAAAATTTGGAACTCAAAATCTTGCAAAAAATGAATCTTGAAAACCATCTTTACTTTAATTGGGGAAATAATATTGCATTAAAATGAAATAAAAAAAAAAAAGAAATGTACTTTCTTGACTCCATAATAGTCATTTTATTCTAGTTAAAAAAAGATCATGGTCTTTAAAACTATTTTATTCCTTAGGTGGTTGACTTTCCTGAATTGATTTGTGTTTGTCCTCTGTGTCCTCTGGGTGTATTGTTTGATACTGGAACAGATTCTCTAATAATTATAGACTATGATTGGGGGTGGGGTCTATACTACTCTCTATGGGCTCATTATCCCTGTCTCTAACTACCTTGATAAGAAGCAGAAGGTTCTTATCAAGAAACTATATTACTATATACTATAAACTATATACTAGTTCTTTAGTACCCTGCTTCTTAAACTATGATTTCTGACTCCATATGGGGTCTTATAATTGAGTGTGGGCATCATGAAAATATGATTTATTATCACTAAATGTTTGATTTGTTTACCTATTTTATATACTTTTATATCCAAGGTCATGTAAAAATTTCTCATGAAAAAAGCGTTGACAGTGGGAAAAGTTTAAGAATCCCTGATCTACCACTTGACTTTTGTATCTGGACTGAGAAAATTGCTAAAATTCATCCAGTATTTAAATCTATTCAAATTTAAATATTTAGGTTTTGGGGTTAGTCAACCACATAAGCTCTCTTTTTGATACCCCAAAAAGTAGTTCACATCTTCTAAACCATCTTATTCATATCCTTAAAACTTCATTATGTGTGATCACCTACTTTATTGCATTAATTGGTCTGGGAGTATACTATTTAAAACTATTCTTTAGCATTTTTTCTTCTTTTTATTCTTTATAGTTTAACAACTATTATTTTGGGGTCTGATATAGTGCTCTTCCAAAAGTTCAAACCATCTCACAATTTCTAAATCTGATGGTCTTTTCTTAATCTTTATACTTCTTGACCTATTTCATTTAACATTTTTGACTATCTTCTCTTCTAGGGCACACTCTCTTTTTTGCATTTGCATGACAATGCACTCTTCTGAATCCCATATCCTGAAATGATTGTTTGAAATGAGTTAGGTGATAAAGTTTTCTTTGTAGGTTTTCTTACTTGTCTAACCTTACTTCCCACTTTCCTTTACTAGCTTATTATCTATATCATGGCTATTTAACGTGAGTCTCACCCCACATCTTGTCCTTTTCTCTCTTGTCTCGACTACCATAGCCTAGAAATATTGCAAGTTTGATTCCAGACAACTGCAATAAAATGAATAGTATAATAAAGTGAGTCACAAGAAATTTTTTGTGTCCCAGTGCATATAAAAGTTATTTTTACATTATACTATATAGCCTATCAAATGTATAATAGTATTGTCTGAAAAAACCACTATACACATCTTAATTAAAAATGCTTTATTGCTTTAAAAAAATGCTAACCATCATAAAGGGTCTTCAGCATGTCATAATCTTTTTGCTGGTGGAGGGTCTTGCCTTGATGTTGATGATTACCCAATGATCAGGGTGGTGATTTCTAAAGGTTGGGGTGGCTATGGCAATTTCTTAAAATAACAATGAAGTTTACATCATCAATTGACTCTTCCTTTCACTTGAACACTCAGAGGCTATTGTAGAGTTATTAATTAGCTTGATTTCAGTGTTGTTGTGTCTTGAGGAATATGGTGGCTCAAAGTTGTTGGAATACATGGGAGAGCCGTTAGAATGCACGGGAGCCACCTGACAGTGGTGGCTAGAGATCCAACCCGGAATGGATCTCCTCTTGTGAGAGGATGATACAAGGAGACTGAGAGGCAGTTGCTGTTCTCTGACCTCTCTGACTGAGAGGCCATTGCGATGTCTGATACCTCTCCTCTTCCCTCTGCCTCCAATTTATCTCATTCCCAATCTGCAACACCTGTGTCAGCAAAGGCTACCCTGCAACTCCTTCAGATGCTATGATCCACAGCTGTGGAGGCTCTCAGAGAATTGACCTGCCCCTTAATACTAAGTGAGGGAGAAAGAGAATGGTTGGTTGATAGAGAAGTGAGAAGATAGATACCATTTATTTATTTGTCATCTTATATTGGCATAATTCATGGCATTCCCAAGCAATTATAATAGTAACCAATGAACACTAATTATAGATCACCATAATAGATATAATAATAATGACAAATTTCGAAATATGAGGATTATTGAAATGTGACACTGAAATGGACAAAAGACTGTCCCCCTCATCCCTGGGTCAAGGGGCTTCAGGCTTATAGGAAAATGTTGCTTAAATTAAAATAATCTGTTTTTTATGTTCAGACAGAATGCTTGTCTAACAATGTCAGACATCCTGTAAGCTCCCCAGCATCTCCCTTCTCCAGCAAGAAATCGAGTGACTGTTGTAACCACAAGGCAGAACAAGAATTGCTTATAAGCCTGTCTCTATTTGGGTTCGGCACGGAACTTGATCCAGAGATCCATTCTGGCTGGTGAATAAACTGCTTTCTAAATTGCAAACACCTTGGCTGTCCTGAATTTTATTGCCTGGGCTATTTCAACACAGAAAAAACAGGTCAGCTTATACTATTGGCAAAATGACACTAATAAATTTGCTTGGCAAGGTTATCACAAATCTTTAATTGGTAACATAAAAAGCAATATCTGCAAAGTTCAATAAAGTAAAGTACAATAAACAAGGTATGTATTCTTTGGAGTCTCATCAGTTCCAGTTGGTTTAATTATCTTTACAAAAATGACTCAAAAACGATTACTCTCTTGAGCTCCAATCCTGTACACTAATTGCCTGTTGGATATTTCAAACTGGGTCTTCCAGAGACATCTCAAACTCAACATATTCGAAGCAATGTTCATTATCTTTTACCCAAAACCCATCCCATTTCCAAACATCCCTTTCTGTTAAAGGTACCACCACTCTTCCAATCCCTCAGATTAATCTCCTCAGAATTTTCCTTTACTTCTCATTCTATTTTACATCCACATGTATAATCAGTTGCCATATTTTGTTATTTCAACCTCTATAATAAATATCTCCTTACACATATATTACCTTATTTCATCTCTTATGAACATCCTAGATTTTTACAACAATTTCTCTCTACCTGAAAATCTTCCCCACTCTATCTTCCAAATGACTGCCAGAATGATTTTCCTTAAGCACAGTTCTAATCTTGAGACTCTCCTACTCAGCATAATCTCCAGCATTTCCAGCATCCAAGTGACCCAGCATTTAGCACAGTGCCTAGAACATATTATATACTTAATAAATACTTATAGATTGAATGAAAGGATTATATTTTTCCTAAGGACTTTGCTAGGGCTAGGTGATGTTCCAGTCTTGGATTCTCATTACCTCAGTCTTGGATTCTCATTGCTCCTCAGTTAAATAAGGGCCCTAAGACACTCCAGATTTGATCTAGTAAAGTTACTGCAACTTCATAGTCAATCAACAACTCACACATTTCCCCCATTTTTGGAGCCAAGTCTTTTATATCCCAGAGTGATGGCTTAATGATGCTGAAGATCTTCTGTTGTAGCATGATACATTGATGATGTAGTGATCCTGTTTCATGAGTGAGTGAAAATTCACCAGACCCTCTTTCTCTAGATAGCCTCAAACTATGCTTTTCTACCATCAATGCTGGACATCTTTTTATCTGTCCTGATGCTTCACTCATTGTATGACATGCCAAGTGACCATCAACTTTCCATTTTTTTGCTCTGAGAACAGCAATCAAATATGACAATTGCTTCTAGAAATGGAGTGACAATCAGCCATCCTAGGACTATACTTGCTATTCCTATGACTTCTCAAAATTCTTTTCTCTGGCCACCCCTTTTCTGTAGGTGTTTTCTCTTGCTATTTTGTTTATATTTCTTTTGCAATATTATTTATATTTGCTATATAAGCTCCTTAAGGGCAGAAAAGGAATTGTTTTTCTCATATTTGTATACTCAGAACCTAGCCCATTATCTGGCACATAGTAGGTACTTAATAAATGTTCATTCATTCATTTACTAGACAAAGTACTTGATTAAGAATTATAGGACCACTTTACATCCTACTTCAGCCATTTAATTTTATTTTTAAAAATATAAATTAAGAAAATTATTTACATGGATTGATTTATACAAAGTGGGGAAGATTGTGATTTGGGGATTTAAAAAAAAAGGACAATATTACTACCTAAGGAGTTTTGGGATATAGCCATTCAGCTAATTCCAAAATCTACCTAATTTTACCTAGTCTGCATATCTTTAACTTTTTCACAATAGCATGAGAGGAAATATCTTTGCTAAAAATACTTTGCTAAAAATCTAGGTAAACTGCATCTATTATGTCCCAGTTCATTAATCCTGTCAGAAAAGAAAAAAGCCTGAGTAGAGAGAAAATGAAATAAACTCTGATGTCAGGAATTAAAACTCAGGGTTGGGACTTAAGTCCCAAGACTTATGTGAGAAATTCCTACTATTGAGTTTTATCTCTGAGCCACAGGCTATAATTGCAGCTCTGTATAAATATTATTACCATTATCATTACCTTTTATCAAGGATAACTATTCTATGTGCAGGCAATCACCAAGGAATAAACATTCTACATATATGCCTGCTACATTCAAAGACTTCCTGCTAACCAGATCCTTGTCAACACCATTAATTTTTGACAATGCAAAATATAAGAAAAAGTAATGTTATTTAGCCACTTAAGAAAAGTACTTTTAAAAGTACTCAACACTAGAATATTATCTTTTGATCTTGCTATAGGAAGAGCCTAGAACAAAAAGCTCTTTTCAGAAGAAAGACATATATCATCTATCTATATCAGATTTTATTACAAATTTAATAAAACAGGGCAGAAATCTGTAATAATATGTGAGGTATAAAACCTCAAGACATCAACTCATTTCTCATAAAGGAAGTTCTCAAAAACAGAAGCCAATTAGTCATATTGAGATTGTCTGCTTTTTACTGAGTTTGTCAACTTATCTTTGCCTGTCACTAGCTAAAAAAAAATAAAATTAAAAAAAAATTAGCAGAGGAACTGAGTCTGCCTTCTTTGATTACATTTTTTATCATATTTCTCCCCTACGTAGAATGAGGGGAGAAATATGAATTCAATGACAAATGGGTGAGAGAATATAGTTTTCTGTGAAAGAATGTAGTTTAAGATGTGCAGGACAGTGAAGCTAAGTGCAAATAATACAAAGCAGAGTAGGAGTGTGTTCTTTTGTTTTGATGTTTCCACAGGCCTGGATTTCTTTTTTGGTTCTGAGAAACTTAAGCTGTCCTGAAGGTATAAATCTGAGTATGTATGTTCCCTCTAGAAATGTGATTAAGAACTGGGACATTTGGCATAAATAGATAAATAATTTTCTACATTCTGCATGTCACTTTGCTGTAGAGGCTTATACAATGGACCTAAGCAAAATTTGAAAATAGGTGAATTTTGATTTTGATATTTCCTTGGTCTTCCTTTTTGAATCTTTTAGATGAATTCATCTGATTTCTCAAGTACCTGGTTGCTTTCTGGTAGAAGGACTTTACCCCTCTGACTGAATTAAACATTTAATATATAAATAAAGTTAAACTAAAAATCAGCTACACTCACTGTCCTCCTCAAGGTGCCTTCCAGCTTATGAATATCTTTCTTAAATTATAACACCCGGAACAGAACACAATCTCACAAATGTGGTCTGCTTAAGACTCTCTAAATAGAACCTTAGATAATATTCTTTTTTTGACTGTCCCATCACACCACTATTGATTCATATTGAGTTTGCAGCTCACTAAAATCCTGAGTGATTTTTTTTTTTTAGATGATATGTTGCCTAACCATATTTTTCCTGTCTAAAACTTGTGGAGTTTTAAAAAGTGTAAGATTCAATGTTTATCCCTATTAAGTTTCATCTTCTTAGACTAAGCCAAATGTTCTAGTCTGTTGAGACCTTTTTGGATCCTTCCTTTGTCATCTAATGTGTTAGCTAATCCTCCTAGCTTTGTGCCATCAAGAGGTTTGATAAGCATGTCATCCATGGCTTTTTCCAAGTAACTGATAAATATCTTAAGCAGTTTGTGGCCAAGTATTTGTTGCTAGAATTCACCATTAATTGGCATCTTACCAATTCCTTCAAAAATGACATAAAACCATGAATGATTTCTCTTTGGATTTGACTATTCAACCAGTCCCAAATTCATCTAATTGCTTTTTCCTAACTTACTTCTTGTCCATAAGAATAATACGAGATTTTTGTCAAAACTTTTACTAAAATTTAGACAAACTATCTGTACTTCATTTTCTCAATCTATCAATTTAGTAACTATTATAAAAAAAAAGTAAGAGGCAAATCTGTCATGATCTGTTCTTAATAAAATTTTATAGATGTTTCCTAACCTTTGCTTTTGTCAAAGGATCTAGAACACTCACAGAGTCTAGAAGTTTGTCTCCCTAGGGGGAGAAGATGAGGCCTATACTTCTGGGTGAGTTATTATGCACTGGAAAGGCAATATCTTGGAGAGACATGGTGAAACTGGTTCCAATCTGCTAACCAAATAGTTACAAGGACTCTATTTTGATTGACCATATGGCTGAAACTGGGGAAATCTTCTAATAATTGTCAACATGGCCTTTCAGCCACTTTCCTTTCAACTCTGTTCTTGAAGAATTTTAATCATTCATATCATTTGAGATTATATGGTCCTAGGAAAGGGCCTCAGTATCCGACCTCTGAGTTTGTTCTTTTGTCTTTTAGATTAAGGAATTGGAGCCTCTGCTCCCATTAGTTTTGAAAAGTTCACTATTTTAGAGTCCATTTTCTTTCTTTTTTTTTTTTTTCTTTCTTTTTTTTTTTTAATAGCCTTTTATTTACAGGATATATACATGGGTAACTTTACAGCATTAACAATTGCCAAACCTCTTGTTCCAATTTTTCACCTCTTACCTCCCCACCCCCTCCCCTAAATGGCAGGATGACCAGTAGATGTTAAATATATTAAAATATAACTTAGATACACAATAAGTATACATGACCAAAACATTATTTTGCTGTACAAAAAGAATCAGACTCTGAATTATTGTACAATTAGCTTGTGAAGGAAATCAAAAATGCAGGTGTGCATAAATATAGGGATTGGGAATTCAATGTAATGGTTTTTAGTCATCTCCCAGAGTTCTTTTTCTGGGTATAGCTAGTTCAGTTCATTACTGCTCCATTAGAAATGATTTGGTTGATCTTGTTGCTGAGGATGACCTGATCCATCAGAACTGGTCATCATCTAGTATTGTTGTTGAAGTATATAATGATCTCCTGGTCCTGCTCATTTCACTCAGCATCAGTTCGTGTAAGTCTCTCCAGGCCTTTCTGAAATCATCCCGTTGGTCATTTCTTACAGAACAGTAATATTCCATAATTTTCATATACCACAATTTATTCAGCCATTCTCCAACTGATGGACATCCATTCAGTTTCCAGTTTCTAGCCACTACAAAAAGGGCTGCCACAAACATTCGTGCACATACAGGTCCCTTTCCCTTCTTTATAATCTTTAGAGTCCATTTTCTTAGGATTGAAGTATGATGTCCCTAGAAGCAAGATGTGACCTTCAAGAGATATTATACCTTACCACAACTATACCATATTTTGTATTTATTCTATTATTGTCTACCCTTGCTTGAAGTACATGAGCTTGAAGTAATAGAAGACATTTCTTTTGAATTTCAAATGACAGAGAAAAAAATACTTAGCTAAAAAATGTCCTCTTGAATCAATTTTGCAATTCTTAGTAACTTTCTTCAACTTTTTGGTATTTTCTTTAATTAGTGGCAGCCTGGTGACACAGTGAACAGAGTACCTGGCGTGGAGTCAGGAAGAACTAAGTTCAAATATAAACTCAAACAATTATAAACTATGTGATCCTGGGAAAATCACTTACACTGTTTCCCTCAGTTTCCTCATCTGCAAAGTAAAAAAAAAAAAAAAAAAGGTAAAAATATCTCCAGGGTTGTTGTGAGGGTCAAATGAAATAATAATTATTATAAAGGACTTAGGATAGTACCTAGCATATAGTAAATATGTATATGTATATAAACACACACACACACATATGTTTGTTATTATTATTCTTTTGTGCAACATTGAACCACAGCTATCACTCTGCCTTCTTTCTATAAAATTAAACAAATCCTTCATTTTTAATTAGTTTGCTTTGGTATATATTTATTTACATATATATGTATTTATATATTTAGTACTTATAAAATTATGTATTTTATATTGTAGGCAATTCCACTTGATTGACATTTTTAAGACTCTATTATGAACGAGACATTCTTGGTTTGACATAAGTAACAGCAAAAAGAATTCCCCCTTCCCAAAGGAAATTTTAATACCATATGAGAGACACACAATATACCAACCAAAAAAATATGAAACAAGGTAGACTGTTAAAAAGAAAAGGCAAAATCAGATAAAGTGCCTTGGGAAAATTTGAGGAGAAAGAGATCACTTTCAACAGGAAGGCATCTTGGAGAAAATGAAGCCTCAACCAGGCTTTGATGTAACAGAAAAATTTCTACAAGAAACACTAAGTGCAGACATTCCCGGAAAGAGGGGTTGTTCTGTAGAAAGGAAGGAGAGAGTAGCATGAGATTTTGGAATAAATAGTAGTCCAATTTTACTAGAACTTGGAGCACAGATGATGAAACACAGTGAAATAAGGATGGGAGGTATTGGAACCTGATTATACCAGATTAGAAAATTTGCATTTTATTCTATTGACAATAGGGAGTGATTGAAGGTTTTTTTTTTTTTAATACATGCTAAAATGTTAAATTCAATATGTGGAAACATATTTGTACAATTATCTTGCTGCACAAGAAAAATCAGATCAAAAAGGAAAGTGAAATAAGAAAACAAAATGCAAGCAAACAACAACAAAAAGAGTGAGAATATTATGTTGTAATCTACATTTAGTTCCCACAGTCTTCTCTCTGGGTAAGAGATGGCTCTTTTTGTCACAAGATCATTGCATCAGTCATCTCATTGTTGGAAAGAGTTACATTTATCAGAATCGATTGTCATATAATATCGATGTTGCCATGTACAATGGTCTCCTGGTTCTGCTCATTTCATTTGGCATCAATTCATGTAAGTCTTTTCAGGTCTCTCTAAAACCATCCTCTTGATTGTTTCTTATAGAACAATAATATTCCATAACATTCACATGCCATAACTTATTCAGCCATTCTCCAACTGATGTGCATCCACTCAGTTTCCAGTTTCTTGCCATTACAGAAAGGACCACCATAAACAATTTTGCACATGTGGGTCCCTTTCCTTCCTTTAAGATCTCTTTAGGATATAAGCCGAGTAGAAACACTGCTGGATCAAAGGGTATGCATAATTTGATAACTTTTTGAGCATAGTTCCAAATTATTCTCCAGAATGGCTGGATACATTCACAGTTCCACCAAAAATGTATTAGTGTCCCAGTTTTCCTATATCCCCTCCAACATTCATCATTATCTTTTCCTGTCATCTTAGCCAATCTGAGAGGTATATAGTGCATTGAAGGTTTTTGAATGAGAATGATATAGTCAGATCTGTGAATTAAAAGTGAAGTGATAATACAAAAAATATTTTTCAAGATATATGTTTTAGCCCAGTTTTCCAGAGGAAAATTCAAAGCATATCTGATGATAATTGAGGAAACTATATCTGGGACTGGTTAGAGATAAAGTAGCTAGATAGTGAATGCAGAGTGAAATTAAGTATCAACTAGATTTAATATTTAGAGCGAAAGAACAGATGTTTTTCATGGAAAAGAATTTTAGAGACTCAGTAAATGAAAAGAAAAATTCTACTTCAAAAAGCTGCCTAATTAGATCATTGTTAGAAAATGATTGGTAGTTCATGATTTGATTTATAATTACCTCTATTATTGTCACAAATTTTGCTCAATAATTGACTGGATCATTCTTTTTTTTTTAATTATATTTACAAAACATATGCATGAGTAATTTTTCAACCTTGACCCTTGCGAATCTTCTGTTCCAAATTTTCTCCCTTCCTCCTACCCCTTCCCCTAGATGGCAGGTAGTTCAATACATGTCAAATATGTTAAATCCAATATATGTATACATATTTATACAGTTATCTTGCTTCACAAGAAAAATCGGATCAAGAAGGAAACAAAAACCTGAGAAAGAAAACAAAATGCAAGCAAAAAACAACAGAAAGAATGAAAATGCTATATTGTCATCCACACTCAGTTCCCATGGTTTTCTCTCTCTGGGTGTAGATGACTCTTTTCATCACTGAACAATTGGAACTGCTTTGAATCATTTCATTGTTCAAGAGAGCCACGTCCATCTGAATCGATCATTGTATAGTCTTCTTGTTGCCGTGTATAATGATCTTCTGGTTCTGCTCATTTTATTTAGCATCAATTCATATAAGTCTTTCCAGGCCTCTCGGAAATCATCCTGCTGTTCATTTCTTACAGAACAATATATTCCATAATATTCATTTGTCATAACTTATTTAGCCATTCTCCAACTGATGTGCATACACTCAGTTTCCAATTTCCATTACAAAAAGGACCACCACAAACAATTTTGCACATGTGGGTCCCTTTCCTTCCTTTAAGATCTCTTTGGGATATAAGCCCAGTAGAAATACTGCTGGATCAAAGGGTATGCACAATTTGATAACTTATTGAGCATAGTCCCAAATTGTTCTCCAGAATGGCTGGACCCATTCACAGTTCCACCAATAATGTATCAGTGTTCCCGTTTTCCCACATCCCCTCCAACATTTGTCATTATCTTTTCCTGTCATCTTAGCCAATCTGAGAGGTATATAGTTGTATCTCAGAGTCGTCTTAATTTGCATTTCTCTGATCAACAGTTATTTGGAATACCTTTTCATATGACTAGAAATAGTTTCAATTTCTTCATCTGAAGCTGGATCATTCTTCAACCATTAGGCTGTGAGCTTCTTGAGAGCAGAGACTATCTTTTGCCTTTCCTTTCATCCTCTTAATGAGAAAATAAAAATAATCTATAATTCATTGCCATGATAATATATTAAAGGATATTTTGATCTTCTGATGAAGATGGGAAGTATATTTAAGAGGTGGCATTCCAATTTATTCTCTCAAGCTAATTCCTCCATTTTGTGGCATACACAGGTAAGCAGGTGTGTACTCTTCTAAAGAGTGGCTTATTCCTAGAATGCCACTATGGAGAGCTTTCTTTCTTTCTTTTTTGTTCCAATGAAATTCAAATTTCTCTTAATCATCAAGAAAGAGTGGAGATTATAGTAATTGCCAAAATCCCCTAAGGTTTATCCCTGATCCTGAAAGACATAGAGCAATTCCAAATTAACTTTCAAATGAATTTGTGTAAACTGTGGATTCTCTCTCTCAAGAAAAGATTAATCCGCTACATTTACTTATAAACAGGACCTTAAATATACAACAGATGTTCTCCTTTTTAAAAAGTCTCTTGAATTCATTGACAAGCCTTTGGCTAAACTGATGAATTAATTTGTTCAGGGCAGATTTCATAAATCCTCTAATAATTCTTTCCCTTACACATCTTGACTTGATTTTTGAGATCTACAGCATGTGGTTTAAATGTTTTAACCTTTACTTCTTTAATCATCTAACATTTATTTCAGGGTTGGATGATGACCGACCATTGAAAGATATAGTTAACTAGGAAATAAAGTCCAATTTGTCAGTTAAATAAACCCACAGATTTGAATAATAAGAAGAAATCAATCTGTATTATTGAATTCTGAAATGTTTTGCAGCTTTGATGTAGCCACTCTCTTTCTGTCTCCAGCAGAAAAGCTGAAGATAAATTGCTGGATATTACCATACAGCAAGACATGTATTATAGTTACCATGCTTAGATGTGGCTGATTTAGCTTGGCAGTTTAAATACCAGCTTTTAACTATTCAAATATATTTATGGTGTGTTAGACTCTTTTTTCATTAATGTATGAAGGCTAAGTGCCAATTTAACATGGTTGAAATCAGATTGTAAAACAAATTTTGACTAAGTCTTTTAATTTTTAATTGTTTCAACTAAAAAATATTTAAGTCAAATACATAGATCCACAGAAAGAGATCCTATCTCCAGAAAAAAAGGAGATATCATTCCCAGACAATTGTAGAGAGACAGAGCTTTGATTTGAGAAGGTAGGAGAGGAGATAGAAACACCTGACCTCAATCAGATTTTGAGAGGACCATGATGAAAATATGGCTAAAACAAGAAAAAAGTATGGGCAATCTGTAACACTAAGGAAAAACCCAGACTTCCTTGTTAGTATTGTGAGTCATATATATATAGTGCTGATTTAGACCTCTGAGAAAAAGTACCTAGAATTTTCCTTACTGACCAGTCTTGAATATAAGCTCCTTCTACAATTAATTTTAGATTAAATAAAACTTGACCTATATTCAATATCTTATTTATTTGAACAAGAAGTAGAGAACTCTTTTGGCAAGAGAAAATTTCTATTGTCACCAGTGGAAACTCTTATGTGGAAAAATGGACTAGAGATTTCTCCTTTCCATTCCACCCCCTAATAGAATATTTGGGTCTGTAGTGGCCAAGGAATATAATTCAATTAATACACAGTTTATATCAGACACTAGAATAAATTCCCAAATCATTTAAAAACATGGTAAATTCATGAGTGTATTTGTTGAAAAACTGGATTTCTAAAGACCAATGAGTCCATGAGTGGTTTTTTTTTCTTTTGATGTGATAATCAAAGAAATACAAAAAGCACATTATGAAAAATGGATAAAGTTAGTAATATTCTTCATAATGGTGATAATTCTGAGAATATATTAGAATTCCAATTAAACTACTGCAGGTTAGAGGCCTTTTGTTAAAGTATATTACAGTTCTTCAAGGTGTAATATATGCTATAGATTGGAAATGATATCCTTATTATTGTTTCCATTATAAATTTCACTAAATCTGAGCTAAAGTATATTTTTGGTGATGGCTTTTTACTTTCCTGGAAGAGAATAAATTATATAAATCTCTTTGTTTTTTGTCCTGTCCTTCTTTAAAAATGAAATACTAAAACATAAATATTTCTTTTTGATTAAGGGCTTTTCTGAAAATATAGACAATAAGTTACCGACCCAGTCAAAGTGAGTGTTTTATATTTGGAAAGACATGAAGTAAAGTTGGTAGACAGAACTGGAGTTAATAGTGAATGACAGGAACTGAAACTATGACCTTTTAAAACATATGCGGAAATTTTTTCTGAAAACTCAAGTCAATTTAATACATATGCATGAAGATATGAACATGGTAAATACTGGTAGGAAACACATTCTTTCCTTATAGCTCAGAAAAACAGGTGTGAATCTACTTTTGTGAACTGTATAGAGAACTTCAAGACAAAGTGCATAGGAAACTCTAAATATCAAAAATATAACTTAATGGAGACATGTTGTACAGGTAGAATTTTTAGTACTCTCAACTTTGTTTCAGATTTATAGATGTCAAAAAAGGCAACATGTGGAGAAAGAATAGCATGTAATACTTCAAAAGTTGGGTGGATGAGTAGGTATACTTATAATTTGGCAAACAAATAAACTTGTAGTAGCCATGAATCCAAACATTTACAATTAGCTTTCATTTCACTAAAATAAGATTTTTATCATAAATTATTATTTTTTATTACAGCTTTTTATTTTCAAAGTACGTGCACAGATAATTTTTCAAAATTGACCCCTGCATAGCCTTGTGTTCCAAATGTTCCCCTCCTTCCCTTCACCCTCTCCTCTAGATGGCAAGCAATCCAATTTTTATCATAAATTATGTTGCAAATTCTAAATCATATGGTAGAGCAACTGATGGTAGGAATCTGAATCCTGAATTCTAATTTTTATTCATCTTCTGGAATTCAAAGACCCTGACTTTCTCAATACTAGCCAATCTATTGAATGTTTTTAAAATGACATGGTACATTATTCAAATTATACTATGTATTTCCATTAGGCTAGAAAAAATCTTCATATTTTATGTATAATTATAACTTTGAATAGTACAAATTTAAACAATACAACTGCTTCAAAGGATTCATTATTTATAGTAATCAGAAACTCACTATATTAACCACTGGGACACCTTTAGTATAGTATTGATTTCCAGTTATTAGTGGAGAATTGTGATGACTGCGTATTTTAAAATCAGCCAGCGTCAGGAATTCAGGTTAAGAGAAAATCTTCAATCTTTATTCTCAGTAGAGGTGAAGAAGGATCGGAGGTGAAGGGGGATTAGCAATGTGAGCAGCTGTGTCAAGAAGCCAGTCAGACCAGAACACAGCCAGCAGTCTCTCTCCACTTCTCTCCGCCCCTCTGCCTCCACCCACCAAAATCGTCATTTCCTATACAACACATCAGGACTTGCACAAAGAATGGGCAGGGGCCATTCTTTCTCCAAGCATATATATTAATAGAATATGGTCCAGTTACTATTTAGCCTCACGTGCTTGAGACCTCAGTGCATCAACTCAAACCTCAGTCCATTACAGAGAATCATTGACATGAAATCAACAATCCATTCCTTCTTCCCTGGAAGGTTCAAATCTAGTATCTGCCTATATGCTATGTAATAGTGGTGTTTTAAGTAATAAATTAATGTTTATAACAAGATATATCTCTATGTGTAGCCTGTTACTGGACCCAAAGGAGAAAGTGAGGCTGGTGACTTTGCACAGCACTCCCTCACTTAAATTCAATTCACTTACATGTCATTTCCTTGATGTCATCCAGGACCATGTCATGGTCTTCTTCAAGAATGAAGGACAAACAATAACAATAATGTTTATGAAATGTTTCACATTGTGGTAGAGAATATATATCTATACAATTTACTAAATAAAAGGCCATTTATTTCTATTGTGGAAGAGAATATTAAGAGCAATAAATATGAGTACAATAGAAATTCCAAATTGTATGTGCATTCAGTAGAGGTCAATGAAATGGCTGAAGTTTTACATCTAAACATTAAGTTTTTCTCCCTGTCAGAAGAAAACTTGCTTCAAAATAACAGGAGGTCTGTTGAAGGTACTGAATCAACCAAGTCCCTCTCAGTCTACAATCTATATTTTATATTATATTTGGCATACTGCTCCTTTTTAACAAAAGAACAAGACTGGATATTCCTCATAATTTAAATAATTTCATCTTGTACCCTATAAGATAATTCTAACAGATTAGATTTCATATGCAGGGCAATTATGAGATCCACATTGTAAAAGAGTTTTATCTCTTTCTCAACAGAAATACAAAAATGCTACTCTAAGGAAAATTTCTTTTTTTTTTTTATTAAAGCTTTTTATTTTCAGAACATATATATGGATAATTTTCAACATTTACCCTTGAGAAACTTTGTGATCCAAATTTTTTTCCCTTCCTTCTCCCCCACCCCCTCCTTTAGATGGCAAGTAATTCAATATATGTTAAATATGTGTAATTCTTCTATACATATTTCCACAATTATCCTGCTGCACAAGAAAGCATATCAAAAAGGGGGAAAGTGAGGAAGAAAACAAAATGCAAGCAAACAACAACAAAGTGAAAATACTATGTTGTGGTCCACACTCAATTCCCACAGTCCTCTCTCTAGGTGCAAATGGCTCTCTTCATCATAAAATTATTGGAACTGGCCTGGATTATCTCATTGTTGAAAAGATCCACATCTATTAAAATAGATCATTTTATTATGTTGTTGTTCACATGTACAGTGACCTCCTGGTTCTGTTTACTTCAGTTAAATTAAAATTAATTAATTAAAATTAATTAAAAACACTCATTTTCAATGTCCCAATGAATCCATGATATCATCAATATAGATGATCCTTTTGGCAAAGCAGGTTGCTAAGCATCTACACTTGCCCATCCTGTGCCATTCTTGTCCATGTCCCTCTGTAAATTTCTCACAGAATATGTACTCAACATCTTGAGGCTGTTTAATCTCTTGATATTATATAAATATCAATAAAATTTTCAGATTGTTATCTCTTTTCTTGCTACATTATAAGCTACATCAGTATGGAGATATCACACATACCTCTAGTTTTATTCTTTATACTTCTTTTCTGTAATTATTTTTGTAGTATGTTGCAACCTGATCACATACATTATTAGTCTCTCATTTGTTCTTTGGTTGATAATTAACTACAGTTTTTAGGATATAGTATTTTATGATTCACAGGCCTACAGCATCATTATAAAAATATTAGGCATTTGTTCTAGGGAAAAGTTTAAGGTCATTTCAAAGAACTTCACAATTTCCCAAGTCAATCCACCAATTTTTTTTTCATTTCCTATTGAGTTCTAGACCCAACTCTTTGTCTATTTGCAGAGTCTGTTCAAGATATATATGGTAATGGAAAAAAATCTATCAATTGTCCATGCAACTACATTCTATGATCTGATCAATAGATATTCTTGCCCACTTTGCTTTCCCTGTATGGATTGTTAGGCTACATTCTTTTAAATGATTATGAACTCTCACTTTAAAAAGCTATCAGTGTTCTAGGGCGTGACATGATCAAAACAATATCATCTAATAATATTTAATTTCATTCTCATCAGCTTAAGAATTTCCATAATAAAATTAATGTCTTACTATTTGATCAATAATTTACATGGCAATCAAAATGTGAAGTGATCAGACTACAGATCATGGTCTAATGCACAGATCTTTAGACACAAGGTTTACTATTTCTCTCTGTCAATCAAACTATTACTCACTATCTCCCATATACATCCTTTGCTTTCTTGACTTCTTTCCTTTGTTTTACCTGTTCCTTATTCTTGAAGTGATCTCCTTCCTCATAACAGTCTCCTTGTCAAATCCATCCTCTGTCATTACTGCCACTTTCCTCACTCATTGAAATATCCCTCATTTGTTAAAGCTTAACTCCACCCTTTCCTTCTCTGTAAAGCTTTCCCTACTGCTTAAGTTGTTATAATTCTTACACTGTTGATCCTCAAATGGTATTTTGTTTACATTTCTTTTATTCATTCATCATGAATTATTTTATAATGTACTTAATTATGTATTGTCATAGTCTTTCACAAGATTTTAAGATCCTAAGTATAGAAACTCATAATTGCATTTTTCTCTCCCTTTGCAACTAGCATGCAATGTTCTATGCATAGTAAACATGCTGTATATGTTTGGTGATTTGAATGGAATTATATTCAACACGAGGAGCAAGGAGCTAAATAAGCAATCAGTGGATAGGTCAAGAGTCAATCAGTTAATAAGTATTTATTAAATGCTTACTGTGTGCCAGGCACTGTGCTAAGCATTTGGGACACAAAGAAATTACAAAAAAGTTCCTAGTCTCAAGAAGTTCACAATCTAATGAGGGAGACAAGATATAAACAATTCTGTACAAATAAAATAGATACAGGATAAATTTGAGATAATCAAGAGAGAGAAGGCACTAGAATTATAGGGGAGATTTGGGAGACCTTCTTTTAGAATGTGAAATTTTATCTGGGTCTTGAAGGAAGCCAGGGTTGGAGATGAAAAGAGAGATGAGGAGGGAGAGAATTATAACCAGAGAAAATTCCTGGAGTCAGAAGATAGTGTGTGTGGGAAAAAAAGGAAGCCAGTGTCATTTGATTGAAGAGTATATGGGAGAAAGGGTTAGATTTGTTGTTGTTTTTTGGAAGATCACTCTGATACTCTGATACTTCCACTCTGAGTGGAAGGTGGATGAGAGTAAAGAAAGACAAGGAAGGAAGACTATTGCAATAGTCCAAGTATGACATAATGAGGGCCTATACCAGAGTGATGACTGTGTTGGAAAAAAGAAAGTAAAGTATAAAAAGAGTTACTACAACTGATTGACAACTGATCAAAAAGAAAATTCCTTATTCAGGGTCTAATCTCTAAAACTAGCCTAAATATTTGAAATATAAAAGGGCAGATTACATCCTCAAAATGAGGCTGACAACTGGCTACTAAATAATTGTCTCTAATAGCAAATTATAGTTTGAGAACTACTTTCTGA
This sequence comes from Sarcophilus harrisii, assembly GCF_902635505.1. Classification (NCBI taxonomy): domain Eukaryota; kingdom Metazoa; phylum Chordata; class Mammalia; order Dasyuromorphia; family Dasyuridae; genus Sarcophilus; species Sarcophilus harrisii. Next base: position 226,890,590 of record NC_045426.1, read on the forward strand.
CAGAAGATCTCGCCATAAAACCTGAAGAAATTACATTGAATATAGTATGATTAAATTGTACTAGTCAAAAAGTCATTTCTGTTTCTGAGCTCTAATCTAATCCTTTAATAAAAATGTAATACTCTTTTTTCAAAATTATTTTACTTATTAAAGACCCCACCCCTTTGAAAATATATTGGTAAAAAATATTGTTATAAATTAAGTATTTGTCTTGAGTACATAAATATATAAATATTGGTAGTATTACTTTTTGAGTGATGTTCACATATTCTTTATTGGCTGAATTCTTTTTCAAGATTCAGTTCCTCAAAAAGATCTCTGATAGAGTTTGCTAGAGGAATGGGGATGACCAAGGGTTATCAAAGCTTTTGCAAAGAGAACACAAATCCTTATAGCTCTTAATGATACAGAAAGATTTCAAATAATTTTGAGCAACAAAGCTCAAAGTTATCCCTACTAAGTTCATACAGGTTAATCAATGAGGCCTACCAACAGGTGATAAACCTTTTTGACCAAAACAACTTACAGCATCATCTAGTAAGGCTTATATAAGCTGCATCAGCAAATGAAGTATAAAGACTGGTGGAGAATCAGAAATAATGAAGAAAATTAGGAGTGGAAGAAAATAATCCAGATCAATAAGAAATGGAGAAAGAGAAAAATTCAATAAAATATTTAAATTCTGTTTTACAATATAGATAAAACACTATATATAGTCATATGTATGTATATACATATATATGAACACACACAAGCTTAGAGAGAAAATACCTTGCAAGCATTTTTAACTAGTGAATGTCTTCATTTCATTTTGTTAGTATAGGAATTAGTTTGAATCACACTTCATCTTTAGTTTTACTTTATAGTCTGCTAAAAGCTGTACTTGGGCCATATTTTGCAAGGTTGTGATTTTAAAGATTTCAATTACAGATGACACATGTAGTTACAAAAAAATCAATAGTCTGTTTTTCTGATAGAAGTAAATTATGTCTTAGACTTAATCAAAATGTATCTATAGTGAAAGTATACAGGTAGAAAGATTCCTGTATTCAACTTTACCTTAAGACCTCTAGTAGGAAAGAAATTATTTTTTCCTAAGATAATATATTTCACTTGTTCATAATTTTACTTGGTAGGAAGTTATGCCTTATTGCAAACCTAAATCTTTCTTGTTGCAACTTCTAACCATTGCTCCAAGTTTTGTTTCCCTAGGATCAAGTTTGTATTTCTCTTCTAAAAGGCATTACTTAAAATATTTGAAGAGTGGCTATCATGTTCCTCTTATGTCTTCTCTCCTACTGGCTAAAGATACCCATTTCCTTTGACAAATCATGACATGATATGATTTCAAGACCCTTCTCTATCCAGCTGCCCTCCTCTGAATGAACTCTATATTATCAGTGTTGTTTTTTAATATGATTTACTAATACTTTGGAAAATAGGAGGAAAAATTCAAAGTCAAGCTGAAAAATTATGAAGATAATTGCATTCCCAAAGATGATTGAGAAAAAGGAAAAGAACCTATATGTCCTAAAATATTTATAGTAGCTTTCTTTGTGGTAGTAAAGAAGTGGAAATGGTGGGGATGCCCATCAATTGGGAAATGGCTGAACAAGTTAACATATATGATTGTGACAGAATACTACTGTCTTATAAGAAACGCTCTTAGAAAGTCATGGATAGATTTTCATGAAATAATGAAGAGCAAAATGAGTAGAACCAAGAAAACATTGGTTACAATAACAACAATAGCATTTTAAGAACAATTTTTTTTATTAATTGATTTATTTTTTCTGGTTATACATGCATATTAACTTTTTAAATATACATTTCATTATGAATCATGTTGGGAAAGAAAAATCAGATCAAAAGGGAAAAAACTACGAGAGGAAAAAAAACAGAAAAAAGAAGTGAACATAGCCTGTGTTGATTTACATTCAATTTCTATAGTTCCTTTTTAGATGCAAATGGCATTTTTAATCCAAAGCTTATTGGGATTGCCTTGGATCATTGAACATTGAGAAAAATAAAATCTTTCATAGTTGATCATTGCACAATCTTATTGTTACTGTCTAGCTGTGTTAATGTTCTCCTGGTTTAAGAATAACTTTTGAGTGAATAAGTCATTTTAACTCCATAAGACATATCTACATTCAGAAAAAGAACTGATAAATAGGAGTATGATTATATATATATATATAGGTGCATATATAGAAAGAATAATTATATATGTGATTATATATAGAATGATTATATATATGTATGTGTATATATATACATATACACACACATACATATACATATAAATATTTGTTCCTAATGGTAGCCTTCTCTGAGGAGAGGGAAGAAGAAGGAAAGAATAAAAATTGGGGAAAAAAGAAATTTACATAACTTTATTACATAATTAAAAGGAATAGCAAGTTGTCCATTAACAGATTTGCAGATTCATGTGCCATCATCTATTTTTAAAAAATTATACAGTGTTAAAGAAGTATTTGTTTTATTCCTTGAATTAAAAATTAAATAAATAAAAACTTTAAAAAGACATTCAATAGAGGAAATGAAACATTGTATAATTAGGAACAAAATTTTTTTTGTGCACATTGTGATTACCTAAGAAGGTAATAGTTGGCACCATGGACAGCAGTAATAGTATCTTCACCTGACTGTAACTGTAAGATATGATTTTAAATAAGAAGTAACAAATAGCAAATTTTAACCTTGAGAAATATGCTCATTTTGGCCTAATTGAAATTACTTTCACCCATTGATTTTGTGTTGAAATTTACTCTATTTCCCTGCTCTACCTCCCCAAATCAGTCTCCTTTAAAATATTATATTTTATATATAACTTGAAACTACATATTTGAGAAGCAGCATGGTATAATAGAAAGCAAGTTGACTTTTGGCTCAGGAAGAAATATGCCTCTGACATATATTAACTTCATAACCTTTTAGTGTCCCAAGGACAGCTAGGTGTCATAGTTTATATAAAGCACTGGACCTGCAGTCAGGAAGACCCCATCCTCAGACATTTGACTCTTACAAGTTGTGTGACTCTGGGTAAATCACTTAATCCATATTGCATTACAAAACAAACAAAAACCTTTTAATGTACCTAGTCAATATAAGACATCTGCTCCACACCATTATTTTCATCATCAAATAACTTTCATGGATAGTTCCTCAGCCAGAAGAAAAACACTGATAGTACCAGAGCTATGATTAACACATGGATTTTCCTCTCCCATATGCCTGTTTCTTTTTTCATTAAAGCTTTTTATTTACAGAACATATGCATGGGTAATTTTTCAACATTGACCTTTGCAAAACTTTCTGTTTCAAATTTTTCCCTCCTTTCCCCCACCCCCTCTCCTAGTTGGCAGGTAGCCCAACATATTAAAATATATGTTAAATCCAATATATGTACACATATTTATACAATTATCTCGCTGCACAAAAAAAAAAAAAAATGGATCTAGAAAGAAAAAAAACCTGAAAAGAAAAACGAAATGCAAGCAAACAATGTCAAAAAGAATGGAAATGCTATGGCGTGGTCCATACTCATTTCCCATAGTCCTCTCTCTGGGTGAAGATGGCTTTTTTAATCACTGAATAATTAGAACTGGTTTGAATCATTTCATTGTTGAAGAAAGCCATGTCCATCAGAATGGATGTAGTCTTGTTGTGGCTGTGTATAATGATCTCCTGGTTCTGCTCATTTCACTTAGCATCAGTTCATGTAAATCTCTCTAGGCCTCTCTGAAATCATCCTGTTGGTCATTTCTTACAGAATAATATTTCATAACATTCATAAAACATTCACATAATTTATTCAGCCATTCTCCAATTGATGGGCATCCATTTAGTTTCTAGTCACTATGAAAAGAGCTGCCACAAACATTTTTGCACATATGAATCCCTTTTCCTCCTTTAAGATCTCTTTGGGATATAAACTCTATATCTTTGGGATATAGAAACACTTCTGGGTCAAAGGATATGCACAGTTTGATAACTTTTTAAGCATAGTTCCAAATTGCTCTCTAGAATCCCATATGCCTCTTTTCCAGGTTCTGTAATTCTATGTCTAGTCTTTTTCACAGACCATGAAGGTATTGACAGAAAATGTGTCATAAGGCTACATATGGATTGTGATGCGTTTATTTTTGTATTTTCTTTAATATATGAATAATCTAGTGTTATCATTTTTTGCCTTATTATTAAAGTAAACAATTATGTTTAATATCTAAAAGATGTCATGAAGGTGAGTGACTGGTTTGTATAAATGTAAATTTTTTTGGGGGGGAAGGGTGTTTCAGGAGCTAAAGTGATGAGTAGGAAATGTATATTTATTCAAAACTCCTAGAATTCTAATAGAATCTGAATATAACCAGTGATGAACTTCTTCTGGGAATCTAGATCTGTCACTTTGAGAGCAGCTTAGAGTAAGCCAGCTCAGAAACTGGTAGTACTCTGTGAGAGGTGTGAGACACTGTCAGTATGGGTAGCCAGCACAAACCTTTTGTATTTGAAAAAATAGCCTACATTTTAATTCCAAGAAATGTCTTTGCCAAGTTTTGACATATGCGGTGATAACAGCTGATATTTATTAAGTACCTACCATGTAAAGACAGCTGTACTAGTGATAGGCAAATGCAAATTTTGATAGGATACAATCCATGATGTAAAGGAGCTTACAGTAGAGTAGAAAAATAATATAATGACTATTAACTATATCATATAATGCACTAAGAGTGCATTAAGGAATTGGAAAACAAAGAATTAGGTTAGATTCATGAGACAAAAATCATTGCTAATAGTAGGATTTAGAGGAAGTTTCATTGAGAAGTAGCATTCAAGTTTAGTTTTAAAGAATACGCAGGTGTGTTAATAGTTGATAAGGAGAGACAACACTTCAGGTATATTAAACATAAGGAATAGTATAATCCCAAAACACAAAGGAACTTTTAGGGACATAGCTAAATCAGTCCATAAACATTTTAAAGCACCTACTATGTGCTAAGAGCTATGCTAAGGGAAGAAAATGTGAAAAAAGAAAGTATATACCCTCAAGGAGTTTATAACCTAATGATTATACAAAAGGAAGCTGAAAAATACTGGGGAAATAGTAAGGGGAACATACAATGTGTCTGGAAATGAAAAAAAAAATAATTTGTCTGGGTTTCTGCTTTAAAAAAAGGTTTTGGAGTTTGTCTTTCCACTCTTCAATCAGAGGGGCAGAGGAGATTAATGAGGAAAGAGTACCAATCTGACTGCATCTTGAAGGATGATTAGATTTTCCACTGATGAAGTTCCTAATGGCATGGAGAAGTCAAAAAAGAGCCCAAAATAGTTGAGCCATGTGGAAGATAGTATTTAAACTTAGCTAACTTTCATTACTATTAACAGAAAAAAATGTGCCAAATAAAGGGATGTTTTCAAGAATGGAATTATAAAGACACAAAGAAAAACTAATTCTATATAGAGTAAAAGGGATTATCTAAAGCAAATTGCATAACTGCACTTGGATTGGAACTCACCAACCAATTTAGATTTTTAAAAGAAATGTGTAGAAGATAACTGTGAGGACAATTAGTGGGAAATAAAAATCAAAACAATGACTCAGTCATAAAAACAATCAGGAATGTTAAAATTCAAAATGAGTTGAGACTGGCAGGGACAACAAAACTATGACAATAAAAAGGATAGGATTTTTTCAAAATATAATTGATAGAAGAGAAGGAAGAAAGAATAGATGGTCCTACTCTTGTAAAACAGGGTAATGTTAAACGATAATAGAGAGGGCAGAGTTGCTCTTATTTTTCTTCTTTTTTTTTTTCTGACAAGGAGAATTATCTTCACATGAGAAAGGACAGGAAAAAATGGTAAATAAGTAATTCAGTTCAATTTAATAAGCATTTACTTTTTATATTATACGTTTAAGGTTCAGTGTTTGGTCTGAGGATGAAAACAAACATAAAACAATCCCTGACCTCAGGGAATTTATATTCTATTAGGGGTACACAGACAAACAATTTAAGTTATATATTAAGTAATTTTGATGAAATAGAAGAGCCTCTAATAACTAAGGGTATAAGAGAAGTCCTCAAATACTTTTAAACAAGTACTTGAAGGAAGATAGCAATTTCAAGAGTCAGAGATTTTGAACTAGAAATGATTCTAGAGGCCATGGAGTCCAGTCCCCTCATTCTATCAATAAGGAAACTGAAACACAGATACTTCAGGGTTATACATCTTGTAAGTGGCTGATGCAGGATTTAGACTCAGGTCTTTTTGACTTCCAATCCAGTGCTTTGGATTACTCAACATATTTTTTTTCATTTCTGGGGTCACTCAATAGAATTGTTATGGAAGCAGAAGAAAACCAGTCATACAAGATTGCATCATTTTCTATATGGAATGAGATAGTTCTGGTGTTCAATTTAATTGTAATGAGCTGTTCCATACTTAATAACTGACATTTATATAATCTTATTTTGAGGTTTGCAAAACACTTTACATGTATTAGATCATTTGATCCTGATATTAATTCTATGAAATGAATACTGTAGGCATTATTCTCCCTATTTTATACCTAAGGAAAGAGAAGCTCAGAAAAAAAAAATTTTTCCTTATGGCCACACAACTAATAAATATCAGGGATGAGATTCAAACTCACATCTCTTCTAACACCATGTCTATCAATCTTTACATCAATTCTTTTGATAATTAATGTCTGATCCTCATATAATAGCCTGAGAGATATAGATTTACAATATTACAGATATTCATAATTATACTTGTGTTTTTCATTAGTCTTTTGGTATCTGCCATCATGCTTTATCCTTGTCCCACCCCATTGTCATAGTTTTGTATACAATTATATTAAAACTTTCTTATACCTTCTATCCCATCAAGCACTATCCAATGATGATACATAACTTCTATGCAGATAATCTTAGTAGATAATTCCTCCCAAAAACATTCTACCGCATTGATACTTCAAATTTGTGCTGGAAAAATCAATGTTAGATAGTCATGTTAGGAGGCAAGTATAAATGTGTGTCTAAATCCCAGTGTTTAGCTCATAAAATATGATAAGGCTATGTATAAACTTTTTACATCATTCAGACCTCTTCTGAGTACTCACGGGTATTAAGCCTTAACCAGAAATTAATAAATCATAAAAAGTAGAATTAACATTTACTTTAATCAGGCAAGTAAGTGCTTCAAAACAGGATGTAGACATTAATAACCTAAGTTTCCCTACTATGGAATGATAGTCATTTCTAGACAGACTAACACACCACTTCTAGAACTTTCATTTCTGCTTTTCAAAATTTAAATCTATGATTAGAAGATACTACTTGTGAACATCAAAAATAATAATACAAGATGTACCCAAGCATAGAGTTCTTAAATGTATGTATAGTAAGCAAAAATTTGGAAGAGTGTCTAAAATGTTATGGGTTGTTTTTTTTTTTTAGAATTGAATAATGGTATATTTATATAACTAGAGAACATTATGTCTAGAAACCAAAAGAAATTGGGATAAGTCTCAATGATACTATAAACCCCCAAATATTTAACATATTCAATATTTTAAAAATCTTATCTACTTTCTGTTTTGTGCTTTTGTGTTTTGTGTTTTTGTGCTTTTTTGTTTGTATTTTCTTTTTATTTTCTAGAAAATATATTTTATTATGGGATTATTTCTGCTGTAGATAAGGCATAAAGTTCTTTGCCCTTTTCTTGTTGGGAATAATAGGAAATAAAGAAAATTATAAAGGGAAAAAATAACCTCAGAAAATATGATCAATGAAAACTGTGGAGGCCAGTGACAGTCAGAGAGAGATATGCGTTTGAAATATCTGGTATATCTGGTATGCCTGCTTAAATATTGCAAGGAATGATTATATCTCTCACCCTTCTTAAAAATCTGTATGTTATTATATTTTTATTAATTTTATTAAATTACATTAAATTTTTTTTACTTATTTTATTCTAAATTTTAGAAACAAACATTTTCATAATATAGTAGAATAGTGAATATAGTGAAATAGAATTTCATAAACTATTAGTTCCTGGTGTCTAAGTGTTGTCAACTCAGTCCTCAAGATCACAGCTAGAGATCATAATCTCCCATTACAGTTAAAAAACACCATGTTTTCTGGGTAAATGATATTTCTGAAAGTTATTATTATTATTATTATTATTATTTTGTTAGTATAATAATATGAAAGAACTATGAAGATGATGTAATTTATTCATTAGCATATGGCTGCATAGTAGAAATAACTTGTACCTAAGGCAAGAAATAGATCTGGTAATGGGCTCCCATTTAAGCAACTTCCTAGCAGCTTCCAACTTAGTTCTATATATGGTATCATAGAATCATAGATATAGAGACTGAAGAGAACTTAGAGGTGATTGAATACAATTCTCTCATGAGGTTTAGAGAGGAAAAATAATTTGTTCAATATCACAAAATAATAAGAAACAAAGCAGAGATTCAGAGTTCTCCAAACTCTGGACTTTTTCTACTCTACCAGATGCTGCCATATATTTTCAGCATAGAAACATCAAATCAGTTTGCACCCATCAATTTGATTTACATGTAGGCTGGCTTTGCAGGTACAAGAATTTCCAGAATTATGGCATCAGGAGTTTTAGATAGAAACACTGTGAAGCTGTATATGAAGGTAAGTGGGAGAGTTCATGAGGTTTTATAGAGAAAAAAGTAAAAGAAAACAAGGAAGTAAGAAATGTAAAGAGAGTGTATATGTTCTCCATCTTGAGGGAAATATACATGTTGAGTCCCAGTGCTTGAATCAAGAGAATTTTAGATTGCAAATCCAAACCACAGTAGATATGCTCCCTATGCTACAGACTGATGTCTATTTAGAGTGAGATAACCCTCACAGAAATACTCTCTCTTCCCTCATCCAACATCTCATTGGAAGGGGAAGGTGATCATGGATAGCCCTCTTTCTAATAATATCTAAGCTACAAGTCTCTTCTTGCCTTACCCTCTCTTCCTTGCCTCACCATCAGAAAATTAATGGACCCTATATTTCCATTGTTCTGATTGGCTCCTTTCCTCATTGAATTTTTTTTTTTATTTGCTCTTTCTTTTTGGTTCTCATTCTTTCTCCCTATGGCATAAAACTAATTTATCATGCTACTCAGGTATGGGATTATTTGGGAAATGTTGGGAAAGGAATTTGTCCAGGGTCACACAATCAATAATAGTCTGAAATAGTCTGGGAAAGGAGGGTTGAAGAGTGGATATGGAATAAATATAAAAAAGTTGGACTCAGGTGGGGAATGGCAATGAAACTATGGACTCATCACTTCAAGACAATATTCTCTGATAGGAGACAGTTAGCTAATATACAAAAATAAACTTATAGGCTAATGTATTATTGGATGTGAATACCTCTCCCCTCACCAAGGCATATGTGAACTTTGACTGGGATCTTCTGAGTAAAATGGAGTAATACTAATGGTGATGTGACAGTCCTTGGGGGACATATGGTGAAATACCATACATAATTAATCAAATCACTATTTATTTATTAAGTGCCTATTACAGGTCAGATACTATGATGAATGCTTGGGTATTATCCTGGTACTATTTTATTTATGATTAGCCATCTCCAAGTATAATCCTGCTTGTTATGAATACTTTGGGCAAAGATAACAATCTTTACTTCTGTAGGTGTTTAAGGGGAAGTATGGGAGGTGGTGAGTTGGGGTATGGAGGGAATTAAGGCTGGCTCAAACACCTTTAGAAAAACTTGTTCCCCTTTCACATGGGGAATGAAAAAGATTGAATATTTGTTCCTGTTTCACTTCGTTAAACAAAAACAAGTTCCATCAAAGGCTTTGATTTACTGGGGCCTCCAGTTTTAAGTAGCTTGATGATTCATTCCTGCCTAGTTCACAAAAGGAATCTTACTGTGTATCTAAAATGGCATCTTTGTGGTTAAAGGGTGGTTTTTCTTTGCTTTATATTTAATCTAACAGAATAAGCAACAATATCCACACCAATTAAAACAAGTAAAGAGTTAACTTTCAAAATGACCACAGTCCAGATGGCAGTATGGAAGCCATCAGAGCTAGCAAATCTTTCTGAAGATTTACCACTGCAGTAATCCAATCTTTGCATGTGGGCATTGGCCACAATCCTTAGTACACACATACATACATATACACATACACACAGAATTTATAATTTATGAGCATGATATAAACATTGAATATGAATTTGGGTAATGAAAAGAACCCTTGGGAAAGAATGTTTACTAGGAAAATTGTATAACAACAACACTAACATTTACATAGTGCTTTAAGATTTGCAAAGTACTTTACAGGGGCAATTAGGTGGTGCAGTTAATGGAGGCCTGGATTTGAGACAAGAAGACCTGAGTTCAAATTTGGCCTCAGACACTGATTATGTGGCAAGTCATTTAACCTTATTTTCCTCAGTTTCCTCATCTGTAAAATAAGCCAAAGAAGAAAATGCAAAACCACTCTAGTATCCTCGCCAAGAAAATGCCAAATGGGGTGGTGGAAAATTGGATGCACTGAAAACATTTGAATAACAATAATAGCAACAAGTACTTTATGAATATTCTCTTAACAACCCTGGGAACTTAGTGCTACTATTATCTTTATTTTAAAGATGAGAAAATTGAGGCACACAGAGATTAAGTAATTTGTCCAGGGTCTCACAATCAATAATAGTCTGAAAACAAGATTTGAACTCATCCTAAGACCTTAAGACCAATACTCTAGTTGCCTTAGGATTTGCTTTGAGAATATGTGAAAACATTTACTGTGATTAATTAGAATATTAAAGGTTTCTATGAGTGATCTCAAGTTCATCCATTACTTTGCATTTATTACTTCCCTCCTACTCCCTTCTATTCTTCCTACCAAATTGTATAGACAGAGAATATTAGAACCACAGAAAACTGATATTAACTTCCATACTACATTTTTCTATATATGTCCCAATTCTTTTCCTTCTCCTGATATTTTTTCATGGTAGCCTCTAATCTTACCTTTGTAATATTTCTCCCAAATAATTTTTTGTCAAGATATCTTCTCTCCCAACATTGTGTCCCTGGAGGTGATTGACTGATAAAGGCTTAATTGAAGCCTAGGAGTATAAGCTTCAGATCCTCAGTTATGGGGAAAGGGAGCTGCTATTTATTGGAAAAAGCTTAAGACACTAAAATTCTGGGAGATTTTTTCTGGGACAAGAGTAGCAGAGTCTGGTAAAAGGAAGAAAAGAAAAAGTGATTTGGAAGGATACTTAGGTTTGTCATTTAGAGACTACTGGGATATTTTTGAGCTGTGAGATCCCTTCTGCTATTGGGAAGCAAGTTCTAAGCTACAACCCAAATGAAGAAGATAATAAATCTAAAGTTGGAAGAGACCTTAAAATTCATCTAATCCAAAGCACTCATTTGATAATTGAGAAAACTTAGACTTAGGAATGCTTAGTAAATTGCTCAAAGTTACATAGTAATTAGTGTCAAAGATGGGATTTGAACTCAGATCCTGACTCCAAAATACATCTTCTTCATACTTTACCATGCTTGAAGAGCATGTGGAGCCATGATGTCTCTCAGTTGCAGGAGCCATGGAAGAATCTTAATAAACACAAGACTCAGCTGAGAGGCTTCAAATATCTCTAGTTAAATCTGGTGAGAGCAGGTTGGGGGTAGGTCAGAGAGAGCAACAAATCACTATATTTGCCCACATGCTTAGGAATAGTTTTCTCCATAAACAATTTTCCTTGTCAATTCCTTTCTTCAACCTTCCATTTGGGAAGTTATTTGTTTATGAAAAGAAAAGTATTTTACCACTTGATTCCCTTACTTGTCATTTATTTTTATCATTCATTTTATATCTTTATTAAATGTTTTTGCTTTTGGAATAATGTTTCTTTTAAAAGGTCTATTAATTGAGCATTGAACCAGATGGGAGCTAGGGCTGCACTGAACATAACTGGTTATATAAAACATTTATATATTGCCATGAGAAAATAGAAAAAGGTTCCAGAACCAAACTTTTCAGATTTTTTTTGAAGGTTAAGGGACAAAAATAGAGATCAGTAAGTTCTTCATTTGTATGAAAACAATTATAAGCTACTAAAATAAATGAAGATTATAAAATTTTCATCCCTTTTATTTTCAGCAAGGTGAATAACATGCATAGAGAAATAACAGAGAAAGTTTATATTGAATAAAAAAGTTGACTTGCCGAGTATTGGTTGCAAATTCACAGGCAATTCAAAACAATTCAAGAATACATGAAGAAACTTATATTTTCCTTTCTTCCCTAAATGTCTTTCCCAAGATTTAATTAAAGATGTATATCTTTCAAGTGTCTTCCAAAAAAAAAGTATTCAACTAGGTTTTCATGACAAGTTAATATGATTAGCATTATCATATATTTGATAATTTATTTTTTGTAGAAGAATCATATTTATATATAAAATGACTATTACTAGAATTAGTTTAAAAAAGTTCTTTGAACTCTGGGAGATGACTAAAAACCATTACATTGAATTCCCAATCCCTATATTTATGCCCACCTGCATTTTTTATTTCCTTCACAAGCTAATTGTACAATATTTCAGAGTCTGATTCTTTTTGTACAGCAAAATAACGTTTTGGTCATGTATACTTATTGTGTATCTAATTTATATTTTAATGTACTTAACATCTACTGGTCATCCTGCCATCTGGGGGAGGGGGTGGGGGGTAAGAGGTGAAAAATTGGAACAAGAGGTTTGGCAATTGTTAATGCTGTAAAGTTACCCATGAATATATCCTGTAAATAAAAGGCTATTAAATAAAAAAAAATAAAAATAAATTTAACACTCAGAAAAAAATAAAAAAAATTAAAAAGTTCTTTGCCATTTATTTGTGAAAAGTTTTATAGAAGAGAGAATGCTATTGTGTAAAGAATCTTAGATTTAGCATCAGGAAGCCTAAATCTCTTTGTGACACCTGTGAACTATGAGATCTTTAGAAAATTATTCAATTTCTCTTAGTGACAGTTTTCTCATCTCTAAAATACAGATAAAAGTTATTACACTGCCTATTCTATAGTAGGAATAATTTTAAGGTAATATTTTGTTCATTTTAAAGCCTTATGTAAATATATATTATTATTATTAGTTTTGCTAGCTCAGAAAGACTATACTTAAGCCATCTTGGGTAGATGTTTTGCTGGATCTTTCTAGAATCTCTCATTTATGAATTACAACGAGGCATAATGGGGAGGGTAGGAATGGGATTATTGTTATAGCTTGGACTCCAGTCTGATATATTATTTATATATCAATGGTCAAATAGTGTAACTTCTTTAAACCCAAGTTTCTTCATCTGTAAAAACAGGGATAATAATATCACCCCTACCTACTTCACAGAGTTCTTTGTGAGAATCAGTAAGAGAAACAACTTATATTATATTTTCCAAAACCTATTTGTCCTTGAAAAACTTTGGTGTTTGAAACATATTAATGAAATACACAAATACTGGTAATCAAATAGGGAGAAGATGATAGTAAGGGAAATATTTTAAGAATATTAGGAACATCACTAGAGTGAAAGGAGGCACTATAGAGGAGTCACTGAAGGATTGGGAAAATAGTAGTTTTAGTGAATGGAGATGAGGAAACTTAGCCAGACATTGAGGGAACTACATTCAGGATTGGGGAGAAGGAACTTTAGAAGACAACTGATCAAAAATGTATAAGACAAAGAAGTCTTTCAATAGGGTCTCTGATTTGGAGTTCCAATTTTCCCCCTTTAAAAGAAAAGGAAACAAAACCCTACATAAAAATAAATTACCACATCTTAAAATAAATCAGAAGCAAATAGGAGATTATCAATGATTAAGAATTATTTGACAAATAAAGAAAGGATAAAGACAATCATAAAAGACAATTTGGATCATTTGAAATGTAAAAAAATTGATGAACAAAATAATGTAGCTAAGATAAAGAAGAGAGAAAATTGGGAAAATTGGGAAGATATTTTTCTCAAATATTTTTGAAAAGAAGTCCTATATTTAAGACCAAACTGAATTCATCATCTTTCCCCCAAAATTCTGTCCTCTATCCAATTTCCCTATTACTGCTGAAGGTACTATCATCAACCTGGTCACCTAGTATGACAACATAGATATTATCTTTGATTCCTCAATATCTTACATGCCTCCCTCCCTCATAACCAATCAGCTGCTAGTTCTGTCAATCCTATTTTCATAACATTTCTTATATACATTATATTCTTTCCTTTAACATGTCTATTAGCCTACTGCAAAGCCCATATCACACATGGACTACTTACAATTATATTCTTTTGATTGCTTTCCCTGTCTCAATCTCTCCCCACTCTAGTCCTTCTTCCCTCAGATGTCAAAGTTATCTTCCTGAAAAGCAGGTCTGACCATGTTACTCTCTCCCCTGCAATCAATAAACTCCAGTGGTTCTCTATTGCTTTTAATATTAAATATAAAATCCTCTATTTGCTTTTCAAATACATCATAATCCTGCCCATTTCTGGATTTTTGTATTTTTCTCTTCTCCATATACTTTATAATTCAGTGACACTGGCTTCTTTTCTGTTCCTCATGCAGGACACTCCATTTTCTATCTCTGCATTTTCACTAGCTATCCCCCTTGTCAGTAATTCTTTTCCTCTTTGTTTCTGCCTCTTGGTTTCCCTGACTTCTTTCAAGTTTCAACCAAATTCGAGCCTTCCGCAAGAAACTTTCCCTGTTCTTCCTTAATCCCCAATTCATCCTTTATATATGCTATTGACATATAGTTATTTGCATACTGTCTCCCCCATTCGATTTTTGAGCTTCATAAAAGAAAGCTTTTTTCTTTGCCTTTTTTGTATCTTTAGCTATTCATAGTACAGGATGTGGCATATAGGTATTTAATAAATGCTTTTTGATTTATTGATTTGACATATAGAAGCTTAAAAATATTTATTGATTGATTAAAACAAACAGAAGACTCAAGAGATATTCCCCAATGGATACATTTCAAAAATATAAACATTTTTTAAAATTTCAAACTATCAAGAACTATTATTAAAGATGGCCACAAATCACTAATAAGACAAATTCAACTAAATCAACTCAACTCTAAGGTTTTTACCTCACATGCAATAAATTGAGAAAGATAACAAAAGATGGAAGTTGTCAATATTGGGGGATTATGGGAAGAAAAGAACACAGTAATTAATGTTGGCAAGAGTGTGAACTGGTATGAGTATTCTGGAAAACAATTGGGAATTTTCTGAAGGAAATCATTCAACTCTTCATATTATTGACCCAAAGATCTCATTATTGTACATATTCTCCAAGGAAGACAAAGCCAGAAATAAAGGTCTCATATGTACCCAAATCAGTTAGTCAACAAGTATTTGTTGAATATTTATTTATTTATATAAGTACTAAGGTAAGAATTTGAGAATTAAAGATAAATTGAAAACAGTCCCTTCCCTCAAGGACCTTCCATTCTAATAGGGAAGACAACATAGAAATAGATAGACGAAAAGATGGATAGAGAGATAGGTAGATAGGTAGATAGATAGATAGATAGATAAAAGAAATATTCAAAAATAGATACAAAGTAACCTTAGAGACATAGAAGGAAGTATCTATCCAACCACTGTGCTAAATGCTTTACAAATATAGCATTTTATGCTCATGACAATGCTCAAAGGTAGGTACTACTATTAGTTACACTTTACAGTTGATAAAACAGAGGTTAAACAACTTGTCTAGAGTTACATAGTTAAGATACATATCTGAAACTATATTTGAACTCAAATGTTCCTCACTTTAGGCTTAATGCTCTACCTATTGAGCCATCCATCTACCTGTAAGGTAGTTCTGAGAAACAGAAAAGAAAGGCCACTTGCAGATAGTGGGACCACAAATGCTGAATCTTTGAGAAAGCCAGTGATGATTTTTAGAGATAGAGGTGAAGAAAAGTGGTGAGTGCAGAAGCAGAGCTAGAAAGTGGAGTATCATATATAAGAAATAGGAAATAGGCTAGTATTCCTGGATCATGGAGTTCTTGAAGAACAGTGAGATAAAAGCCCTTGAAATGCCAAAATATCCAAAGCTCTCTATGAGGACAAAGTGGGTGGCTATTAATGGGTAACAACTGAACAAATTATAATATCTGAAAATAATGGAATATTATTATGTCTGAAGAAATGATGAATAGGAGCAATTCAGAGAAATGTGGGACAGCCTGCATGGACTGAAACAGAGCTAAAGAAGTAGAACCAAGAAAACAATGTACATATTCACTACAGTAATTTAAATGAAAAGAACAGTAAAGATAAAATCCAAATGCTATATAATTATAATTATCAATCTTGGCTCTTTAAATAGATGAAGAAATATGTCACCCTCTTTTCTTTGGACAGCTAGGTACTATGGGTACAAAATGATGCTTATTCTGTCAAGTAAGGAATTTGTGTCAGTAGTTTTTGTTTAGCTCTGTTACAAGAGAATAGTAACTGATTAAAAAACATGGCCCCTAAAACTTGTGATGTCAAAAAAAGGCATCCACAAAACTTAAAAAAAAATTCCTTAGAAAAGATCCTTATTATATCTACTATATTATACTACTACTATTCTAAAACTGACTTCCAAACTTTCAATTTTATCAATTCTTTAAGGTGTATCTTTTAAATACACATTTTATGTTAGACTGAAATTGCTTTGATATGTGATTTTTACAACCTTGTAGTTAGGATAATAAAATGTTCTATTTTTCATGTACAAATCAATATAATAGATATTTATCAAACACTTGCTATATACTGTGTTGTATTAAATAATGAAGATACAAATAAGAAAAATTAAGATAGTCCCTGCACCCAAGGAGCTTACAGCCTAATGGGGAAGACAACAAAAAGCTGGAAAAGAGGATCCTTTAGGGATACCCACTATGGAGGCATCATATTTCTTGGAGTTCAAACCAAGCAGAGCCACAGATGGAAAGTGGAGAGCTAGTTGGAGAGGCCAGACCTATCTCTCCACAATGTACCAATGTGTTATGACATTTAAGAAGAATAGTTAATGGTATTGTGAAAAAAACAAGGTTACTAGCTAATAGGGCAAAAACTTTTTCTCTTGCTCTTCAAACATGTCTGACTCTTTGTGACCCCATTTGTGGTTTTCTTGGCAAAGAAACTGGAGTGGTTTGCCATTTCCTTCTCCAACTCATTTTATAGATGAGAAAACTGAGGAAAACAAGATTAAATGACTTGCCAAGGATCACATGATTAGGAAGTGTCTGAGATCAGATTTGAACTTGGGAAGAAGAGTCTTCCTGACTCCAGGCCCATCATTCTATCCACTGAATCATCTAGCTTCCTAGATATAATATGTACCTGGGGAAATTAAAAGTGGTAAGGTAGAATGGGTAGAATTATGGCATAAAGACAATCTGTCCCATATATACTGTCCTGTGACCTCCAGGGGTTTGTGGGGAAAATGAGCCCTAGGATGCAGGTACCATAAGAAAAGCTGGTAGGAGAAGCCCAGGGATATTTCTGTTACATGTAGATGGTAATTGCAAGGTAAAGTTCAGGGACTATCTGCGGGTGATATGAGGGGGTAGAGGAAATGGAAGTAGGTAATTGTTATGAGGAAGGAACTCAGTCCTTCCCATCCATATTGTCAGCATGGAACAAAAACCTTCATTGCTTTGTGTTGTATGATTGATTTCAAGGCAGAACAGGAAACTTGGTAATTTTCTGATAGTGTAATATTGCCTCTCTGACTTAAAAATTTTTTTTACAACCTTCCACCAGAAAAAGTCTGGGGAGCCTCAAACTTATTGTGTATCACACATCTCCCTAACAGCTATCAAAAAAGGAAAATATACCAGCCAATATCAACTAGGTCTCTAAAGAAGTCATATTTCATCCTTTATTGCTTCTGACCTCAGTGGTTTAGAGAGATCCATAACTAAGAAGATGCATAACTTAATTGGAATGACATAAAGAGGTAACCTACAGGGCATCTGGCAGCCCAGCAATATTCTGAGGTTATTTCAGGATTTTTTTTTTTATACTAATGTCCTACCTGTCCTCTCGGCAGTGTTTTTAAACCACACACTTTGCTGGATGTCTAATTCACCTGTACCAACATGTTTCTTCCTGTCGCTAAGAAAATACAATGGTGGGGACTTGGGGCTTCACCTTTTTAATCTCCTGATGAACGTTATGGAACTGAAAAACAGTTGTTATATTGGGGTAATGACAGTATAATTCATTTGTGCCTTTATGATTTCTATTGTTGCTGCTGCTCAATAATTTCAATCATGTTGGACTCTGTAATCCCATTTGGAGTTTTCTTAGAAAAGACATTGGCATGGTGTACCATTTCCTTCTCCAACTCATTTTACAGATGAGGAAACGGAGGCAAGTAAGGTTAAGTGGCTTGCCTAGGGACATACAGCCAGTAAGTGTCTGAGGCCAAATTTTAACTTAGGAAGATGAGTCTTCTTGACTTCAGATATGGCACTCTATCCACTGTGCTACCCTAACCCTTTTCCTTTTTTTTTTTAATTAAAGCTTTTTACTTATAAAACATATGCATGGGTAATTTTCCAACATTGACTCTTGTAAAACCTTCTGTTCCAAATTTTCCCCTCCTTCCCTCTACCCCCTCCCCTAGATGGCAGGTAATCAAATACATGTTAAATATGTTAAATCCAATATACGTATGCATATTTATACAGTTATCTTGCTGTACAAGAAAAATCAGATCAAGAAGAAAAAGAGAAAGAAAACAAAATGCAAGCAAACAACAACAGAAAGAGAAAATGCTATGTTGTGGTCCACACTTAGTTCCCACAATCTTCTCTGGGTGTAGATGGCTCTCTTCATCACAAGATTATTGGAATTGATTTGAATCATCTTATCTTTGGAAAGAATCACGTCCATCAGAATTGATCATCATATAATATTGCTGTTATTGTGCAGAATTGTTGCTTGAGATTAGCTTTCCTAGAAGTCACTTGTAGTTGAGAACATTCATACTGGAGGAGAGGCAAATGCTCAGCACAATGACCCTGACTGCAAGCCAACTCCCTCCCCCTTAAAACTCATGAATAAAGGAAACCGTCCTCGACATTGAGCAGCATTCATTGGGTAAGGCCCAAAGTTTATTAACTGCCTGCAAAGGGAAGTAAGTTGCTAAAGACCTAGAGTGTTGCGTTTCTTCCCAGACTTAAAAGAAAAAAAAGCTAACATTGAATTGGGACTTGAGAGGAGAATTTATCCTCTTTTATTCTATTACAGACTATAGCTGAGTGATCTAATCTTATTTCTCATAAATTGCTGTGGTTGATAATAATAATTAGCATTTATATAGTGTCTACTATGTACCAGGTACTGTAGTTTACAAGTATTATCTCATAACAACTCTGGGACATAGGTGCCATTATTATTCCCCGTTTAGTTGTTATTTGTCCTTTTTTGATGAATGACACCTCTGGATGATATATGTCTTAACTCATGTGTGAATTGGATTTAAGTGATGCATAGTTGCACATTGCATCTCCGGCCATCATCAGACATCTTGACTTCAGTCTTTTCACTGGACTATGATTATGGACATAGGACTGTGTTTGACAAAAGTCAAAATGTCTGGTGTTGGCCTGGGATGCACTGGATGGCCTTGATCTTTTCAGTGTCTTATCAAGTTCTTACCAATTTGTCTTACCAAGTTCTAAGTATTTCAGAACTTTGCTACAGTTGTCTTCTTTGGCTATTAGAACAGATTTTCTTATCTATCCATTCTGTCAGGGAGGTCTTCACATGCTTGAGATAGACATTCTATATCTCATTTACAGATTTGAATCTCGTCAGTAATCTTCAAACTGGTTTAGTCATTTTGCTGAGATGGTTTTAAAAGAGTATGACCATTATACTACAGATTCTTGGAACCACAGATAAGACTTGAATGCCAGGTGGACACAGCAAGCTTGAAAAGGATTCACCAAATTCATGTCAGAGGTGCTAGTCCTCCTTGAATGCTCCATATACACCTACCTCTATTTTATAGTTGAGGAAATAGGGGTAAAGAGGTATTAAGTAATCTATTGAGGGTCACATAGTTAGTATCTGAGGCCACATCTGAACTCAGGTCTTCTTGATGCTAGGGTTACCACTGTACTCAAAGCATTACCTACTTAGTTAGTCCTGTGCTTCCATTTCCTGATGTTCCTTCACAGGAGTTATGTATGCTCAGAATTCTAAGAGCCACACAAAGGAGAGTGACCTGTTTCTGCACATAGTTAGGATCCCATCCCCTTCAGCCCATTGTTATAGAGTTTTTCCCAAGTTGGAATATAATCAAAAGTCAATCATATATTTTATAACTCATTTCCAAGAGCAGAATTACTTGAAAAACCTACCTCATCAGACTGAAGTCCAAAGTAATGACCCCAACGCTATATTAATAATAGACATTAATAATGAGCAACAGACACATTGGTCCACTGCCAGGAGAAGTGCATGCTTTTCAGATGCAGTAGCCAAGGAGAGTGAGGGAGCCTCTGATGGAATGGGCAACCAGAGAGGGACAGGTGGTGAGGGGCTAGTGACAGCTAGGAAATAGAACCTTGGGATTAGCTTCCCAAGTCCTCAGTTTCTTCAGCTTTCCCATCCCTGTGCTCCAGGCTCCTTTGATCTCCTTTCCTGATTGCCATGGAACTCCTTTCTTGTCGAGGCATTTTGAGCAGATGCTTATACTACAATTTTTGAAGTTCTGGAAATCTTACAGTGTGATCTCTTTGGAAATAACAAGTTGGGTGGCTGGAAGAAATGGTTTTTGCAGCAAAAATCCATATGTTGCCTAGGGCTTGCCAGTAGCTAAAAGAAAGAATGCTTTAAACCAATGATAGTTTTTACATCTTTAAGTATTCTCTTCCATAACTGACAAGGGGAGGAGAGCCCACATACTTTGAAGCAGCCTTTTTGATTGTTACCTACAACACAAATATGAATCGTTATTCTAACTTTAATTTGTCCTCAAAAAGCTTTACTGTGAGAATAAAATCAATTTTTAAAGTATTCTGCTAGAACAAAGAGGTGGAATAGTCTTAAGGGTATTTAAAGCAGAATAAATAAGTTCCAAGCAGGAGGAAACTTTGACCACATTAGACTAGTGGTTTAGAAAACAGTGTCTTTGGAAAAAACAATGCCTTGAAAATGTGGCTATTCTCATATCTGATGCCAGTAACTAAATTGTTTCTGCCCACTGACTAGGGGTTTGAAATGGCACCCCCTTCAGAATGTCAGAATATGGGTAAAGACCTGTTTGTCCCATTCTAGTTCTGGGTCCACAAAAGACCTTTATCTCATTAGATCTTTAATAGAGTCTAAATTTTAAATTATAATTCCTTAGAATTTTTCCTTGAAATAAACTGGATCTAGATTTAGTCTCCCCCAAAAATTATTCATTTAAAACTACTAGTTCATAAGAGAAAGCTATTTGGAATGAAAATTTGAACATTTTGAAATAGACTGAGAGAGATAACAATGATTTGAAATAAGGTGGTTGAGGCTGGAAAGTAAAAGACCACCATAAAAACTTTCTGGATATAAAATGGTGAGAACTTGGTGAATGAATATTAGGGATAAGGAAGACAAAGGAATCAGTGATGACTTCTAGGTTTTGGGCATGGTTGACTGGGAAAATAGTGGCACCATTAATCAAAGAACACTCCTAATAATTTCTTGTTACTGTCACAAATCCTGCCTTGATAAGAATGTTAAGATCAAAAAAGAGGAAGAGCCAATGGCGGCTCCTAAATTTCAGCCATGCCTAACTAGGAGAATGATATCATTATTATTCAAAAACCACCCATTAATTTCTCTTGGAACTATTACTCCTCTCTCCCTTTATAAGAATGATTTAATTTTGTGGCATAACTTGACAATGTCAATCATCTTCACAGATCATTCTGCTGTTTGGCAAGATTCTGATTATCTTGGAAGCACAGAATGTTGGTGAAAGAAAGGGATAATATTAAAGTTAACATTTTATATAAAACCTAATAATAGTGACACATTATGGTTACATAGCATGAATTTATTTTAAAAGGGCTTCCATGTGCATTTTTTTAAATCTTTGACTTTATACCTCTCCTCCTTCACCTCAAATATTCAGTTTCTAAAACCAATTTATTCTACCTGCACAGTATCTTACACCCTTACCACTATCAATGCATCAATATATTCAATTTCACACAGAAAGAAGGACTATAATAATAACCTCCTAACAGGCATTAACAATTGCTGAGATAACTGTTTTTGTATATGGGTCTAATCACAATTACTCCTCTGCTCTAATATGTTACATTCCAGGTGGCTCATTGTTGCCTAGAGTTACTTCAAATTCCCTATTATGCAAAATTTTTTCATTTTCTACAAATAATCTTCATAGATGCACAGCTACAGATTTATTACTTTCACATGAGATAAAACATATCCTTTGATATGAAGAGAGAAAAATCTGATTTTGCTTTATTTATGATTTCTTACTTTCACTCGTTCACATTTGAGTAAAGGAAAAGCAATTATCTATGCAAAGGTAATTACACTCTAACTTTGCAGTTCACTTAAACTGGGGATTCTCACATCTTATGAGAGAGATCAAGATTCATATTTCAGAAGATAGTCTAAGAGTATAACTGTGGTTCCAAACACTAGCTATTCCTCATTCTGGATTTGTAGTCCAATAATTTCACAGAAGCTACTACTTAGTATGTAAAATTGTTATTCTGTGGCAAAGGGTATATGTTGTGGTGATAGTAAGTGGTATAATGAACTTGACAAATCATTCTCCTTTTCCATAGTGGGCATGGGTAATAGTGAGAAGATAACAAGTGATGGGGGAGGAGGGGGAAATCAGTGAATAAAAGAATAAATGCCAGCTAAACAACAATTAGAATATTTTCTTAGAAAAGATAACTACCACACATCAGCATATATATACATATATAGCTGGTAAAAGGGGAAAGATATATAGTTACTAAACAGGAGCCTTGATTTCACTGACACAAGATGAAATTGAAGTCTTTGAAATTAATGAAAATAATTTCAAACATGTTTTGAATTAGTTTTTCTGAACATGTTGGTCTAAAAATAAAATAATATGGAGAAGAAATTACATGTCTGCTTGGCACTTCCTATTAGAAGCCAAGAAAAGTTAAACAAACATATTCAGAAAAATTTCTCCATTGAAATCATTACTCAGAGTAGTTTTGCCAAGGTCACTTAGAGCTACAAGTTTACTATGTGTGAACTAGTCCTGTGGTTGAGAGTTTCTTAGGTTCTAGAACATTAAAGAACATTTCTGCTTGTATACCATGGTAGAGGAAGGAGAGAGGTCATGGGGTATACTGGAGTTCAAAGTTAAAATAAAAAATAAACAAAAGAAAATCCATGACAATACTAAATGCCTTTTCTAAAACACAAACAAGCTAAATGGACATTTCTTTTGGATATAATCTTCCTACAAAACACATCCCATTTTTGAACTTAACTATTTTGATCAAATATTTTTCCAGATATTCATTCCAAATAACTTATATTTCCAGTTGCTCAGGTTTACACTCTCACTCTTTCTCATTCCAAATACCTAATCCGTTGCCAAATCTTGTCATGTCTACTTTCACAGACACTCATATCTGTCTCCTCTCTACTCATATGGTCATCACCCTAGATCAGATTCATTACCTCCTGCCTAGACTATTGCAATAGCTTTTTAATTGGTCTCTGACTCACATCTCTCCCTTTTCAATCCATCTCTCACAAAACTGCCCAAGTGATTTTCTTAAAGTGTTACTCCCCTCAATAAACTCTAATGGATTTCTATTGCCTCTCCTCCTCCTCCTCCTAATCTTCCTCTTTCTCTTCTTCCTCCTTTTCTTCCTTTTCCCTTTCTCTTATTCCCTCTTCTCTCCCTCTCTCTTTCTGCCTCTCTCCCTTTTCGTCTTTTTTTTCTTTTTTAAAGACTGGGTCTCTCTATTGTGCTTGGCCTAGAAGTATAATAGGCACTCATGGTTCCATTCTAATTCTGATCAATACAGAAACTTTAAACCTGCTCCATTTCTAAGCTGGGCTGGTTGGCCCTTCTTTGAGTAGTTTAATGGCCACACATACACACAAACACCTGACACACACATACATACACTCGCCCACACCCACACTTTTGAGGAATTTTGAATTTTGTAAAGGCACTTGATAAGTGTTGCCCACTATGTATCAGAACTCCCAGGCCCTAGTGATTCACAAGCCTCAATTATCCCAGTAACAAGGATTAACAGAGTACCAACAAAATTGTGTTTTTCCAGCTAAAAAATGAATAGCCTGGTGATGTGACATAATTAGGGTTGATGTAAACAATCCAATGCTACCTGATTTGTTATTCTCAAGTATTTTATATTATAATTAACTGAAACTTATTTCTTTACTAAAATTTAAGATCTATAGTCAACTAAAGTTTTGATTTTTCCATCTGTCAGCATAGTGCCCTGCATATAGTTGGTGTTTAATGTTTGTTAAATGAACAAATGAATGAAATGACTACGGGAAAATTCTATTTCTTGTATAAAAATCCTGTGTATCAGCTAAGATGTCCAAAAGCCATTTATAATTTATAAGATCAAAATGTTGTGAAGAGAAGCCAAATTTTAGAATCTTGCTTTCATTAAATCCAGGGCTTTCATCCTACTGGGAGAAACCCAACCCTTTTGCCAAAGTTAGCAGCCAAGCCAAGATCTCAGAATCATATGAGGGGTTTCAATTATTCCTTGTCATTTTTTTAAATAGATATACACATTACATTCAGAGTAGCTGTCTATACCCTAGGACAAAATGTTGATAAAATTTTGGAGATAAATTTAAGAACATAAGAAAAAAGAAATCTTATGGTCAGGGTTGGATCATCTTAACAAACTGGGTCTGGAAAATTTCCACCATATAGGGAGGGCCATTTGACAGAACTTCCCAGAATAGCAGTCCATGATTCCTTTTCTAAGTTATTTCCTACCTCTATAGCTGAAAATATGAAAAAAAAAGTTCATTTTGTAAAAATGTATGTATTAATGATTTTATTCATTTTAACTATAAATAAATTTTGTATTGCTTTTTTAATTTTAGAAATAAAAGAAAAGAGAATTATATAATAAAAATAACAAGAGAAAAAGGCAGAACTTGTTTGATGACTAAGATCCAACAAGAATAAACTAAATCATTTTAAAAGGATTACTCAACTTTATACTCTCTGAAGTGTCTTCCCAGTCCTGTATACTTTATTTCCCAATTGACATTGTTATTTATATGAAGCTGGAGAATATAAAGATAATGAAGGTTATGAACCCAGATCATTGAAGTCATTTAAGAGTGGAAAATATCAGCTCTGTTATGATTATGGTCCTATGGCCCCAATTTTACCCAATAGTAAACAGAATATTGTATAGACAAGTTCCTTAGTCTGTTTAAAATTTTAAAGGTATATATAAAATCTGTTATTTTATTAACATCTCATTTAGCCTTCTTAGCAAAAATTTCTGCTCCAAGATTGGAACCTAGTATAACTACTACATAGTATTTTCAGTGATCTATGGTTAATCAGAGACAGGAGAAGTGTGGATGATGAATCCAATTCCAAATCCCAAAACTTCATCTTGGCTATTACTTATAATCATGTTCTCTTATCAAATCATTTGTAAAGCTGTCAATAGAAGGCAAAACAGATTGATTTGACTTTGATCTCTTTCTTGCCCTTGGCCCTGCCCCTAACAGCTCCCTGAATTGAAAGTGCTAACAAGTAAAAGAATGGCTGTAAATGAAAGAAGCAATGACCTTGGATAATCTACAAAACACAGTCAGCCCCTGGATAATTATAATTGGCTACAATAATACAAACTTAAGTAATCATGCAAAATTGAACCTAACTACTGATAAAAAATAGAATTCAAATACAAAGTATTTATATTTGTGCCTTAGTATTGATTTGGACAATACTAAATTCAGTTGGCATTCAATAAGGACAAAGTCAAAAACTGGAGTGAAGTTCTTTTAGAGCAACTCTCTTTAGAGAGTTCTTTGTTTCTTATGTTGATTCATTCAATGATAAGCATTGGTTGAGCACCTACTGTATACAAAGCTCCATGGAAAAACAGAAGATACTGATTTGTGCTTTTGGAATCTAGCTGGAAAGATGAGATACATTTACAGCTACAAGATACAATGTAAAAATTTGATGAAGGTTAAGAAGGCTTATCTTAGTTTAGTAGAGGGGAATCTTCATTTTTGTCTGGTTTTAAGGAAAGGAGATTCAGGTAGAACATTTAGGCTGTGCCTTGAAATATGGTGGGAAACGGGATAGTATAGAGGAGTTTGTGGGTCAATAAAAAGGAGAAGATAGGTCAATTAGGTTAGGAACAAAGGTCTTCCAGCAGGAAGAAATCTAGAAAGGAGGAACATGAGGTTCCAAGAATTAAAGTTACCTACCCAGGGTTATACAGCTAATAAGTATCTGAGGTATAATTTGAAACTAGGTCTTCCTGACTCCAAAGTTAGTTCTCTGTCTACTGTCATATCTTCTTATACTATGGGTCATGATCCAACATAGGGTCATATTTTCATATAATAAGCATGATGAAACTTAAATGAATTTGAAAGAGGGACACCAATTAAGAATAAAGAGGTCAGTGACAAAAATTGGACTTCACCACCTATGTAAGAGAGGTTGATTCTCTTGGACAACTTATAGGAAAAATAAGTATATTTTTTGCTTCAAATGTTGAAGTTGCAGCGGGTTGACCTAAATTGGGATGATTCTCTTTGTTCTGCAGTGGGATGGAAAAATTGAAAATGTCTGTACAACTGAAGAGGAGCTTTTTATACAACAATGGCCTTGTATAGAGACCTTTTTGTTTAGCAGCACAGACAAAGTGGGAATGCCATTCAGAATATAATTCACTTTATTTATTTCTCCATGAAAACTCTTTTGAGTGCTTTGAGGCCATAGATAAGTTGTAATAACAGTGGAAATGGGATGGGGTTCTATGTTTATATTTTAATGAATATCAAGCATCAAAATTTGGTTTTAGATGCATATTTTATATTTGTTCTGGAAGTTATACAAATCTGAAGCTACAACTCAGAAGGCTGATGTCTGACTGTCTGCTTGCCTTTTGCCATTGTCTTTCTAACTTGCTTTCCATTTGACAGAGCTCTTTAAGAGTCAGAGAAGATTATCTGGGCAGCTATGTAGTCTAACAGATATTGGGTTTAGAATCAGAAAGGCGAGTTAAAATCCTGCCTCCTTGGCTCAATTATTTAACTTCATTCAGGGTATTTTCTTGTCTATAAGATGGACACAATAAGATCTTAACTTACAGTGTTGTTGTGAGGATCAAATAAGATAAGATGCTTGCAAATTATTAAGTGTTTGTTGAGTTTTGACCCCATAGATTATATGTGTCTACGTGGGGCTCTTTAGATCTGGCTCACAAGGAGGCATGGTTAGAGTTTCTTCCACCTAGTTTGATCAAAGGGAAAATTTTGACTCCTTCCAGGAGAAGAAGAAATAGATTCAAGTCAAGAGACTAACCACTCTACTTTCCTCAAAGAGAGAGAGAGAGTATTAAGCTAAAGGATTTAGGATCCCTGAAGTATTGTAAGTGTAGGAGAGAGAAGTTTTGGTTCAAGCTGAGTCCCTGATCATTATTTGTTAATGGGAAAAGAGGGTCCTAAGCTATACACTCCCTTTCCACCAAATTATAGTTCTACAATAGCAAATAAAATAATTTATCCAAATCAGACATATGCAGATGAGAATATACTGAATAATACACAAAATAATTGCATTCTCTCATTGAGATTGAGATGTCTCATATCAAGCAAAAGAAAGAGAGTCCAAGATTTCACCCAAAGGGAAATTCCCCAAGTTTCTAGTGTAGTAAGCTGGGAACAGGAATAGAATAGAAGTGCTGACTCCCCAACTTACTGGCTTCTTCCCAGAGTCTTTCTCTCCCTTCAAAATCTCTTCTTGAAAAAAATTTTCTAAGTGCTTCTCTTCTCTCTCAAAGTTGCAAGTCAAAAGACCAGGTCTTTTCTTGAAAGTTCTCATCAGTCCTATTCCCTCACTTCACCAATAGGACAGTCTTGTGCAAATGAACTTTGACACATTTTACACTTAAAGTACTATGTAAATGATACTACTATGTAATATATTCCATAACTATATCTATTTTATGATCATAAGGATCAGTATTTCTAAGAGTCAGATGGATTGCGGACCATAACGTAATTTGGGAATAACTTTATAGTTATTTGAAAGAGATCCTTGACTTGATATATTCACTAAATATTTTTATTTTTATCTTTATCTATTCAAATTCACTGGATCTGTGATTTTATTGGTAGAAGCCACTATATCTATTTAATAACCTTATAAATCTTTATAAATTTATGACTTTATAGATAAACTAAAGAGAGTTGCATGAAACATGAAAATGTCAAGTTACTTTTCAGGGAATCCAGCTGGTGTCAGAAATTGTATTTCAATACAAGTCTGCTTCACTGCATTATCCATATAATCTTTATTTAGCTTCAATAAAGTATGTGACATGATAGGATAATAAATAAGCAAATATCTCTTCTCTGGACTGAAGAGATAAATGTCATACGTGTATTTTTCAGTATATCAAGAGAATTTTTTTAGTGTAAGAACTCCCAGTGTGGTAACTCTCTCCAGTAAAATAGTATATAGCCTATCTATAAGTTACAATCTTAGAAAGTTACATTCCTCACTTAGTGGATATTAGTAAGCTTATTCCTATTTTGTGGTGGTTGAGAAAAATGAGTCTCCAAGAGGGAAAGTGAATATCTGAGGTGTGTTGTGAACTCGGGCTTCCTGACTACAAATTCAGAAGTAGTCCTCCAAAATGCTTGGAACCATTGTTCTAAATCCTTATAAGATGGTAAGCAATAGTGTAAGTAGTGTAATTAGGGCAAAAGGTGTTAAATGTGTTCCTAGTTTTTATCTCCAATGCCCTATCATGAGTTCTCCAGAGTCTAAGTCAATTGATTCAAATAAGCAAAATGTTTATTGATCATCTATTAAGTACATAGAGATGTCTCTAGATCTACTATGTCTAAGATACTATGACTGAGCTTCTTAGGGAGTTAAAGTAACAATTACTCAGCTGAACATTCTCTTTCCAAAGTTTACTAATGACATTTCACTAAATGTGATGGTCTTTCTTCAAACTTTGCTCTTGACCAGTTCTCAAGTTTTTGTGGAAGAGTTAATCCTTACCCTAGTAAGTAAAGTCCTGGGTTTTATTGAATACTATGTTCTACTGCTTTGAGGTCTTATTTGCATCATCTGTTTCAATGAACAATAATTTGAACAACAAATTACACACTTTGTAGTGTAATTTGAAAACTGGTAATATATGCCCCACCTCTACTCAAATTTTTTTTCTTTACTGTTTCCCTTGAGATACTTGACCTTGTTCCTTCAGATGAATTTTGTTATTATTTTTCTATCTCTAGTAAACAAACTTTGAGAATTTCATAAGGTGCTAAATTTGTAAATTAATTTAACTCTGCCTTTTCATTATGTATTGTCTCTGAAATATGATAAATTAACAAATCCCCAAATATCTGTCTTGATTTCTGTAAAGAGGATTTTTTTAGTTGTATGTATATAAATCCTGTTTGTATCTTGGTAGCTAGGCTCTCCAATATTTAATATATTCTGTAGATTTTTCAATGAAATTTCTATAAATGTATTTTTCTTTGTATATGCTTAATTCCTTAATATCTTTAGGTTATTGTATTACTATAACTGTTATTTCTTGAACTACATCAAATAACAGTGGTGATAATAAGCTACTTTGCCTTTAGTTTTATTGGAAAGACTCATATTTTTTAACTATAGATAATGATAGTTCCTGGTTTGAGATAGATAGAATTTACTATATCAGGGACAAGTACATTTACTCCATTTTTTAAAAAATAAAGCAGTATTGTATTTTGTCAAAATCTTTTTAATCTTTTATATAATCATGATATTGAAATTATTATTATTATTTTATTAATATGGTCTTATATTTCTGGTTTTCTCAATAAACAACCAACTCTGGTTCCATATAAGTCTATCCTAGTTATGATGTATAATCTTTTAAATATGTTGACATGCCCTCATTATTATTTTATTCAATATTTTATACCTATATTTATTAGAGATATTGGTCAATACTTTATTCATTTTATCTTTTTTTTTGGTTTGGTATCAGAATCATATTTGTCTCAGAGGAGTTTGATAGGATGTCTTCTTTCTCTCTTTTTATAAATAATCTGCATACTATTGCAATTGTTTGATTTACTACTTTTTGGTTTTGTAATTGTATCTTTTCTTTCTTGTTGATGAAAGGGTTTAGAGTTACAGATTTTTCCTTAAGGATTGTTTGGTTTGTATCCCCAAAGTTCTAGTACATTATCACTCTCTGTTTCTGTATCTCTATTTCTGTGTGTTTCTGTGTCAGTGTTTGTGTATGCGTCTATCTGTTATGTCTCTCTCTTTTGTCATTTTCCTTGATGAAATTTTCTTCTTTCTAAAACTTGCTCCTTACCTACATATTCTCTAATATTATATTATTTAGTGTCCATTAAAATTTGCATATTTTAAAAAATACCTTGTATCGACTATTATTTTAACTGCATTGTGATCAGTAATGTGTGTAAACTTTAGGGGATGCGGAAAAGAATAGTTTGATACAAGGACTCCAAGACTGGATAGAAGAAATAAATCAAGAGGAACCAGTCCTGGAGCAAAATAAACACACCTGGAATTACTCTCATTTTCTCTCAATGTTCTCTTAAGTCATTAAGCACGAAGTTTCCTTCTATTTATGCATAATTCTATTTTTAGGTACTGGATTGAGAATTTCTGCCAGGACTATGCTCTGCCAGCTGCCACAGTCTTAGGGTAGCCAATACTACTCTGCAACAATGTCATACCATTGGATAGTCTTGGTGCCCTCAGCCACAGTGCTTAACTTCTTTCTCCACATTCTGGTAACTCAAGGAAGATGTTAGGAGAGAAGCAATTTCAAAATGGAAAGATCCTTAGAGATTATCTATGAAGGCAGAAGGGATATTCTTTTGGGAAGAAAACATAATTTGGATCTGGGTTCAAATCCCTCTTCTGGCATTACCTGTGGGATCTTGGAAAAGTTACTTCATCCCTCTCCATTCTCAAGGTTCCTTATATGTAAAATGAGGAGTTTGGATGAAATAGTATCTGAGGTTCCTTCCTGCTTTAAATCTATGATCCTATGAACTTAGTTCAGATCTTGGCTCTGTCATTTGCTATTTATGTCTTTGAGGAGATCATTTATTCTCTTTGAGTATTAGTTTCACCATCCATGAAATGGAAGTATTGAAATTGATGACCTCTGAAGTCTCTTTCAGTTACAAATCTATACTTTAATCAAGCTTTCTCATTTTTCTGAAGAAACTGAAGACTAGAAAGATTTGGTAATGCAATCAAACATCACACAGTTAGTAATTGAAAGAGCTGGGAATTAAATTCAATCTTCTGCTTTCAAATTCAGTGTTCTTTTCACTCTTATTTTACTTCTAGTTGAGGGTTAGTCATAGGGACAGAGGCATAGATGTTCTGAGATAATTCATATCTGATCATAATTTCTAGAAACAGGACTTGAAAATTCCATTTTTTCTGAGATATAGAGAATATTCTCAGAGAAAGGCCATAGAGGGAAATAAGTTCATCAAGTCCAGCATTGTAGTGCCCAAAACAACTGGGTCGAATGCAACATCCTTCCAAGTTAGTTGAAGACTTAGGGATCAGAATAGAGCAAATGGGCATTTACATAGAAAAGAATATGTGTGTATACATGCATATATACATGCACACATACATATATGTATATGTACACACACATATATAGAACACAATGGCAGAGGAGAGTGGAGACCACAACATTTGAGTTTTTGCAGAGCTATGTCCTTTCACCTTTGTTTCTTCCTATGATATTGTATACATGTTAACAAAGTAGTTGCTAGCAATTATTTAGTGATCTGGCACCCACAAAATCTAACCCAATAAAGTGGCATCATGGCATAGAGGATAAGATTCTGGTCATAAAGACTGAGTTCAAATGGACCCTCAGATACTGTTTGATCCTGAGAAATTTAAGAACCTAAATTTTGACATTTGAGGGAAGTTGGACTAAAGGACATTGAAGTTCCCTCCTTCCAGCTCTAAATCTTTGATATTATAATCCTATGACAAGAATGTGAAATGTCTGAGCCACTGTGCTAGGCACTGGTGTAAAAAGATAAAATAATAAACAGTTCCTAGCTTCAGAGAGTATACATTCTACTGTGCTCTCAATATGAGGGGAAAAAAAAACACAAAAGCTAGTGATCATCTAAAATACTTTGTTCTAGAACATAAGGTCAAGAGTAGGAAAATCAGTGTTTAAGTCAAATCTAGAGAAGGGGAGTGGAAAGCAAGATTCCTAGGGATGTCAGCTGAGGAATGAAGGAGACAATTATGCTTAGATGAAATTCAAACAGTAGTCAGAAGGAATGTGTTTGGACTATTACAGAAAAAAGCTGCAGCCTGGCTTCTCAGGAGAATAAAAGAAAGAAAATCTTTAAATGTTTAATCAAGAACTAGAGGACAAATTTAGGCTGGAAAAATCTGAAAAACTATTAGTTCAAGGGTCAATAGTTAGAAGAAAGGGCTTTTAACTAAAGAGGAGAGATAAAAGGATGGGACTAAAATGGTGCATTTACTATTTTTAAATGCATACCAAACAGAATAATATAATTGTGTTGATAGACCTTTATATAACATTTTAGAATTTGTGAAGTGCTTTACACATATTATTTCATTTGATCTTCAACAATCATATGAATAAAAGAATTGTTGTCTCCATTTTACAGATGAGAAAATTAAGGTTCAAACTGACCAGGAAACTAATAAATTAGTTCCACAGAATTAGATTTAGAAGGGAACCCAGAAGGTATGTGAATTAATCCAACCCTATTGTTTACAGATGAAGAAAAGGGAGCCAGAGGAGTTGTGATATTGTCTAATATCACATGTATAGTAAGTGGCAAAGTTAGGATTTAACCTCAGATCCTTTGACCAAGTGATAACCCACTTCTATTATGCCATCCTGCATTTGAGACTATTTGAAACTAGGTCTTCCTGACTCTGAATTGCATCTTTTGCACTATACCATCTCATGAGAATGCACCGGTAATTTATGTCACCAGTCACTCATGTCAGTTTAAACTCAAGAATTCCCTTATGCTGCAAAGTTTATTTACTTGAAACAACTGGGCACTGCATTATGGTCGATAGAGTAAGGGGAATATGGCCCAAAAGAAGAGGCAACAGAAAAGGGCCATGCTTGGTGTTCCTGATGAGAAGTTGTCAGTAAATAAAACACTGTTATATTATTGTTAATTCAAGATCTACCAGAGGAAAAGCAGGGTTTGGGGTACTCTATTTCATTATTAGTTAAGAGTTTCTCAGATACATAGAAGTTTTTTTTTTTTTTTATGTTCTCTTACTCTTCAGGCTCCATCTATCCCTCTAAATAATCTTGGTGAAGATTAAGTAACAACTCAGGAAACCTTTCTGTCATGAAGTAGGATCACAATGTGGCATCAAGGGGCAGCGTCTAACTTCTAGTTTAAATCATCAGAGAGAACCTTACTCCACATTTAGAGTATACAGAGTACCTGCATCCACTAAAAACAAAGCTCAAATGACTCTCTCAGTTATTTAGCTTTAATAGTTAGCCAAATGATATAATTATTTCAAAGGAAAATCAAATGAAATGCCATAATAAGAAAAATAATGTAATTTTTATTGCATTATTATTTGAAAAGAATGCATTTAACATTTCTCTTTTTTTACATGTAACTGTGAGATTTTTATGCCCTAATACATGGTCAATTTTTGTAAAGGTGGCATCTACAGCTAAGGAAAATGTATGCTCCTATTTCCATTCAGTTCTCTCTAGATATCCATATAACTTTTGAAATTTTATTTATCTCAACTCTTTTTATGCTGATGTCTTAATGTGTCATATAATGTTTCACATTGCATTAACACTTTAAGATTTGAAAACTGCTTTATATACATTATCCTATTTGACTTCATAATAACCTTATGTCTTTTGATGATGTCATAGCACTAGTCTCATCAAACCTGCTGCCCATTGATCTCTGCTTAACACTTAATGTCTTCCAGATGCTTTTCTGCTTTCTGGTGCTCCACTGGTTACTGAATAAGTAGCCTCTGTCACACACTGCCAGGCACATTCATGTGCCTGGTTATATGGATCATGAACTTCTCTTTGCCTTTAGCTTCTGGCTTTAGCTGAAGTCCTTGATTATCTTTGTCATAGTTTCAAATAATCTTATGATCATGATTTAGGACTGGAGAGGAACTTAAAAACCATGTAGTCCATCATTTTACACATGAGGAAGCTGTAAACTAGAGACATAAAGTTACTTGCCTAGACCATCTTGCCTCTCCAATGTTCTGTAAATTCATAGCTGGAGTCTTTAAAAAATAGTGGACACTTTTTAAAAATAAATAGCAGTAATGGGTGGAGAATTTTTTTTTTTCAGAGTGATGGAGACATCTGCCAGGTCTTCTGAGGAACTTTATATCTCATTTTTCTTTTTCTTCTTTTTTTTTTTTGGCCTAGGGTGGGGATGTTAATTTCTGTGCAACTACATAGTAAAAAAAAAAGATATTAAAGGAAGATATGATGTGTCACCATTCTAAGTTTATAAACTTTTTGGCTAACAACTGCTAAATCTTTATTTATCAACCTTTTAAAATGCTGGGAGTATCCTAAAATGTGATATAAGTCAAAGACACTAGTTGATCAAGTAAATCATAATTTTAAAGGCCATTATTAGCTGATCAAATAAATTATAATTTAAAATCTGTTATTATGGACAGTTCATATCTTTATAGTTGAAGTATTTTAATACTAGTCTCTTCAATTGTCCAAATATGTTAGAAAATTGAATTAGATATATAATTTATAGAGTTCAGAGATGCAAAAAGGGAATCTAGTAAAACAGAGAATGGTTCAGCTTTGGGTTTGGAAGATTTTGTTCAAGTATATCTTCTGACACCTAGTAGGTATGTGACTATGAATACTTTCTCTCAGCCTCATTTTCCTCATCTGTAAAATAACAATGATGAATTTGACAAACTCTAAAATTCCTTCTCCTATAAGTCAATAGTATCTACTGCCACACTCAATGCTTTTTGACTACAAATTACAGGTGAAGACAGGGGTATGTCAAAGCTAGAATATAAAATCCAATTTTCAGATTTTTGTTTGTCAAATTTTCTGTATGATTATTTACACTTTGAATATTCACAAATGCCACAAACCAGATCTTTATTTATTATTTTGTTGATTATTTAGATTTAAGAAAGTGGTGGAGGAAGTATTACTAATGCATTTAAAGTTAAAAGTATGTCATACTTTTTTTTGGAGAGCTGGTTTGGAGAATTATCAGCATACCACTTGGTGAACTGCTGGTATGTATCATAGAAAAAAACAAGGCAGGGAGAGAGAAACAGAGAGTATGAGACAAATAGACCAAATAGACAGAAGGAGAGAGAGAGACAGAGAGACAGAGAGAGAGAGAGAGAGAGAGACAGAGAGAGAGAGACAGAGAGATGGAGACAGAGCAACAGAGATATGGGGCAGATAGAGAGATTGACTTAGAGACAAAGATAATCAGAGGCAAACATAGAGGGAAAAAAACCCGACAAGATTTGAAATCCTTATGAAATAACACCAAAAAATGTAAATCCTTAAAATACTGCCTCAGTATTCTTTCCCCATACAATCTGATCTAAAGACTTATAAGTTAGATCCATATTGGAATCTCTCCTGCTTCATTTTAACCTGTTTCCTTCATCTTCCCCATTCTAGCAACTCCCAGGGGAAACTCCTAGGTTAGCATCAAAAGGCCACACAAAATCTACTATGAATTTCTTGCCCACCCTCCTTCAAGCTTACAAAAAGTATCAGAGTAACCAGCCCAGTCAAGTCAATAAGCAGTTATTGGTGTTTACTTTTATGTCAAATACTGTGTTAAGTGCCGAGAATATAAATATAAGCCTAAAGAAAGATAGTCCTGCTCCCAAGAAGTTTTCATTCTAATGGTGCAATGTAACGTAAAAGGGAGCTAAAAATTAAGGCGTAATGTAAAAGTACCCACATAAGGATATCATAAAGAGAATTCATAAAGAGTCAAGTGTGAAGCCTGGAAAAGAAGATATGGCTGATCCAGATGCTTTCCTTTAAGTGGAGATACCTAAAAGAGTCTACAACCAAAGGAAAAGGATAATGAGGAGGAATTATTTAGAGAGTCAGAAGTCCAGGAGTCCATGACTTTCCACATGAGTAGGTTTCTCTAATATGGTAGAGAAATTTTGTGGATACTCAGGAGTGGCACCCAGAGAGAAATGAAGAAGAGAAAAGATGATACAAGGGATTAATTAAGGTAAGTAAAAAGTATACATAATTATAACAAACCTAAAAATTGGGAAATTAAAACCCAGTGAACACCAGTCCTTTTCACCTATAAAAGGTAAAGAGTAAGAAAGTGAGCAATAAAGGAATGTATGTATATTGAATGAGGGGGAAGAAGGGAAGACTCAGTGCAAAATATTTTAGGAGAGAAATTCAGTCAAAAACTCAGAGCACAGAATTATAAAGCATCTTATCTGTTGATAAGCTATTGAAACTAAAAGTGAGAATCAGTACTAAACCTTCAAGAGATTACAAAACTCTTAAATATTATAAGACCAAAGAAAGTGAATCAATGCTATGGAATTCTAAGAGAGCATGAAAAAACAAAAACAAAAAATCCAGAGTGGGTCAAAAGAGAAGTTAAATTCATAAAAGAAGAATTTAGGAAATAATATATGTCAAAGTTTTAATTAAATAACAGTAATTTAAAAAATCATTTAGTAGATTTGCAGAAGTTGAATACATGGTGGAAAGGTTTTCCAGGGAGGCAAAAAGTAAAGTAAAAAAGTAAAAAAAAAAAAGTAAATTTGGTAGGAATTAAGCAAAAAGCTACAACAGTGATCTCTATATACACTAAAGCCATGACCCTGAAGACAATATGTACAGAAACAACTTAAAGAAATAACTCCCATATAGTGGGGAGAAAAAACTCTGAGCAGCAAAATGCAGGAAATAATGCAAGAAAACTTCCAGAATTTCTGAATATGGAAAAAAAAATCAGTCTAAAGAATTCAGTATTGTCTTAAGAAAAAAAAATGAACCCATTAAGTTCCAAGATATATAATGATTAAAATATATAGTCCCAATGACACAAACAACAGATTCTGCAAGTGTTCAGGAGAAAGACATAAATATTTATAAAAGTAAGGAATTTGAATAATACAAGGCCATTCCATACCTCCTGGAAATCACAAAAGAAAATGTAATATTAAATTTACAAAATTGAAAGAGGTCTCAAGTTGCGATCTAAAATGATATATCCAAATTTAAGTCAAATTAGTAATGAAAAATGTAAGCATTTAGCAAAAGATAAGCATTTGTAGAATTCCTAGGGGGGAAATGAATCGGAAGAATGAAAACAAGCATTTATTAAGTATCTACTATGAGCCAGGCATTGTGTCAAACTATTTATAAATATTGCAACATTTGATCTTTGCAACAACTCTGGAAAGTAGGTACTATTATTTTCCCCTTTTTATAGGTGAAGCAATTAAGGTTAATAGAGATAAAGTGACTTGCTCAGGATCCCACAGCTAGTAAGTGTTTGAGTCTGGATTTTAATTCAGGTGTCCCAGACCCTGAGCCCATTGCCCTGATCTCTGACCCCAAAAAGTTAAGAATCTCTTGACTAAACGATCCTCAGTTCTTCAAATTCTAACTTAAAATCTTAGAACTCTGGGATTTCATGAATGATTAAGAACATTATTCATATAGCACCTGGATTTCATATAAGCTTCTTATCCCAACATTAAAGAGACCCAGTCTTTCTCTCCCTTTTCTTCATACTTCAGCATAACTCACACAGTATAAATTCTTATTTAAGGCACCTTTGATTCAAAGGACAAGAGTAACACTGTTTTTTGAAGCACCCTGTTGCATCCAAAAAGTTAATCTGTTTGGACTAGGCTTTTCTTGACTTGTCAGTGTAATTGAACATCTGACTACCATTTGGGTGGAATAAGTGAAAGGATTATAGCAAG
This sequence comes from Sarcophilus harrisii, assembly GCF_902635505.1. Classification (NCBI taxonomy): domain Eukaryota; kingdom Metazoa; phylum Chordata; class Mammalia; order Dasyuromorphia; family Dasyuridae; genus Sarcophilus; species Sarcophilus harrisii. The sequence goes on from NC_045426.1 coordinate 226,929,005, forward strand.
AAACACAACCTTCCTCTCCCCACCCCCCCCCCCCCCACTCCCACAACTTTGCTGGTGCTCCTTTGGAAATTAATTTAGACACATGAACACATGCCAATTCTGATTTGAATATTTTAAAACCACTTTAGGGGAAGCTGTGTCCAATCTTGAAGGCAGATATCGCTGTCAACACAGCATTCCTAAAGAGGCTTCTTCCCTGCCCTCATTTTTGCCACTCCAGCTCTTAAGTGAATTCAGGGATTTTGAAAAGTACCAGACTGACCCTGACAGCTTCAGATAATGAAATCATCTCTTCCCTAAGCAGTTGCCACAGAGCTGCTGTTTCCCCACATTGCTCTGCTCCATCTGGGTCTTGAGACCACCTCAGCAGAGGGGAAGAGCATGCCATAGAGTATGCAGTCCGGCTCATTTCTAAATGAGAGACAGGTAAGCTGGGTCAAAGCTCTGGAATTTATTGCCTTGCTGTAGAGCAAACTGGAAAGGTTGCCATTCATTCATTCACTTATTCATTCATTCACTTATTCATTCATTTTTTGTCATTAGCTAGTGTTTACATAGCATTTTAAACTTCATAAAACATTATATATATAACATATATATATATATATATATATATATATATATATATATATATATATATATAAACTTATTTAATCTTCCCAATAACCCTGTGCTATTATTTCTTCTATTTTACATCTAAGGAAATTGAGTCTAAGACAGGTTGATTTATGAATCATACATGAATCAATATCTGAATCAAGTTTCAAGTGCAGATCTTTTTTAATTCATCTTGTCCTTTATCCACTGTCACCTACCTTGCTCCTTGATTCAACAAACATTTACAGATATTTACCATGTTTAAGGTAATGTGCTCATTTTTAACCCACTTAGCAAAATCTATCAGTTTTCTGTTCAAATTTCCCTTAACCAAATTTTTTGAGGTAGTTTCCAGAAATACTTCTCTTTTTCTAAGTCACTTAGAGTTCCATGCTTGTAGAAGTATGAAGCTGGGGTGAATGCTTAGGAAATTTCACATAAAACTACTGTCTTCACAGCACTGCCTCCCTCCCCAATACACTATAGGTCAAGAAATTTGAAAGCGATGGCTATTTAGAACCTGTTGAAAAATGAGTAGCATGGATTCTCCCCAAAAAACCTCATTTAAGTACTGCAGAGAAGAATCTTGACTTAAGATATAGAAGTCTGATCTTGAGTTCAAGTCCTGTTTAGGACACCTATCTAATCATGAGCAAGTCACTTAACAGTAGGCCAGTCAATGCTGCAAAATTCTAAAATGGGCAGGAGTTGCCCATTTTCATCAATGGGGCTCCTGAGAATTCTTTGGCCTAATGAAATCACATATCTGGACCTATCTATATAGCTTAACGAAAAAATTAGTTCACCATCCCTGGAAAAATATGATGCAAGGGTGAGTTTATGTGTTTGAATTGGATGTGTATGTGTGTGGGAGAAAGTTATATATGTGTTTTGGGTAAGTTAGGAACAGGCGATATATTCCATGAAGATTTTTAAGTCTGCCATCTGATGTGTTCTAACTTCTAGAAAGCCTGTAGCATAAGGTTGTTGTTCCCTGGTGTTTTTTCATTGAACTGCACTGGAAAAAAAGAGAAAGGTCTTTCTATTTTCACTACAGCTGCAGATTTGAGCCTAGGGGCCTGGAATGCCCCTGGTTTCACTGTGTGGCAATAAGGGAAATTTGACACCTGTGCTGCTATTGGGTTTTGCTGTGAAAGTTTCACATAGGTCTAGTAACTACTAACCTGGAATGGAGTTTGAACCTGTGACCTACAGCAGTGGTTGAAAGGGTCCAGATCACATTACCAATGACTTCAGCCATCCAGAACCAACTGTCCCTGATGCCCTTCCCCCACTCTACCCCCATTGTCTACTTTAAGTTACTTTGACATTATACTAAAATGAGAATGAATTAGGGGCTAAGTTTTACTTCTAAAATAAGTATAATTACAGTCATGGTGGTTGAAGTCTCTTCTAGCTTTGTAGTCTTTTATGTCACAATAGACAACCAACTGAAGGACGTCTGGGAAAACAAAAGAAAAACATATATCTTTTTTAATTAAATCAATCCTCCCTCCTGCCCCCCAACTGGTTTTGGTTGCTGCCGCTGTTTTCCTTTTTAACAACCATATGTACTGTTAAACTTGGAAAATTCTTCAGATCAAGTAAGATAGTTTAGTGTAAGCTGCTAAGCCACAAATCATTGAGGTAATAAGTATTAATTAAGCATTTACTATATGCCCCAAACAAAGAAAGACAAAAAAATTCAGTCCATGTCCTTGAAGAGCTCACAGTCTAATGGGACCGTGAATTTGCTGAAGCAATTGGGGTTAAATGACTTGCCTAGGGAGAATCCCACAGCTAGGAAGTGTTAAATGTCTGAGGCTAGATTTGAACTCAGGTCCTCCTCACTTCAGGGTTGCTGCTCTTTCCACTGCACCAACTAGCTGCTCCAAGACACTAGTATTAAGGAAGAGTGGGCAAAACTTCTTGTAGAAGGTAGAATTTTTAACTGAGAACTGAAAGAAGCCAAAGAAGCCAGGAGATAGAAGTGATATGTTAAGAAATAGACATAAAGGATAGTCAATGAAAACATCCACAGATGGGATATGGGGTGACTTATGTAAGAAAAAGCAAAAGAGATCAGAGTCACTGGATTGTAGAGCATGTGGAGAGACTAAGATATAAAATGATTAGAAAAAGTAGGAAGAGAAACAGAAAATGAAGGTCTTCAATAGCTAAACTGATCTTAGAGACAATAAGAAGCCCTTGGAGTTCATTGAATAGGGAGGTGACATGGTCAGACTTGGGATGGATAGACTGAAATGGAGAGAGACTTGAGACAAAGAGACCTTTGAGAAAGTATTGTAATAGTACAGGCATGAGGAGGTAAGAATCTGCACCAGAACACAACTAGAAGGGAGTCCTGTGCTTGACCTCAAGATCAGAATCAGCCATTGAGAATTAGCATCATTGTTCCCTTTAACTATTATCAGTCCATACTACTTGAGATATAAACCTTTCTAGGATTTCAAAAAAATAGTTATCTTTAAGCCCTGTAAAAATTTTCACAGAGACACTTATTCTTGGACATTTTTAGTTATCACTGGGCTCTAGAAAGGGGAAAGATGCTGAAAACCCAAGTCCATTGTTTTAATAAAAAGAGGGTTTCAAAGGAGCCAAAACGTGGTCCATAGAATTTACACCACTTTGAACTGTAGATATTTATGCCCAAGACTTTTTTTATTTTTTTATTTTTGGTGAGGCAATTGGAGTTGAGTGACTTGCCTAAAGATACACAGCTATCTAGTAAGTGTTAAAGATCTGGGGCCAAATTTGAATTTAGGTCCGCCTGACTTCAGGGCTGGTGCTCTATCCACTGCACCATCTAACTTCCCCAAAATTTTTCTTAGACTATTTCCCCAACTTTGTAATCCCTTATCATTAGGGTAATACTAGAAGAAATTCTTGGGTATTGTCTTGGTTGGATCCTTTTCTATTAGTAAATTATGTGTTTCACTGGTGCAATATTTGAACCTTAATTAACATTGGGTATATGAGATTGAATCAGAAGAGGGGAAGGAAATTTCACCAGTGAAAAACTACTGGGCCCAAAGTATAAGAAGCATCCAGGCACCTATCCATATGGGTAGAATCCCAGGACACAACATGTTCTATCAACTGAGGGGCAGAAAGAAAGTTATCTGCTATACATGTGGTATGGCAAAGACAGAGAGGAATCTGTGCCATTGGACAGCTTCCTATTTAAACATTTTTCCTGATAATTAGGTAATCAGTCAGTAGTTTCTGTGTTGTTGAAGGAATGCAAGTGCTGTCAGCCCCTCCAAAATTCAGTGCTCAGGGGCAAAGCAACCTTTATAACTCAGCAACCATGAAAGCAACTGGGTGGCATTTATAGATGGAATCTGCTGAGATGTGCAAAGGTTGTTACCAGGGAAATACCTTTTGAAGAATAACAAACAGGATAAATAACATTGTGTGGCCTCCCCTCTTCCCCAAACACTTTTAAAGCAGTGAAATGAGATTAAATTGAACATCAGTTTTGAAGACCAAAAGGAGCCACAAAAAAGTAATACATAATCTTGGGTTGAGGAGAGTAACTGTGCAAAGGAGAAAGGACAGCTTTATACTCAATCTTGATGAGAGTAGGAATTTTCTGGTGCTAATTATATGAATACTGTGTCCCCAAAGTCTTTATGAAGCTTTTGAGTTTTAATAGCTATTACAAAGTTAGTCTTTGTTTAAAAGTCTTAGTGCAGTTTTAACCTTTGAGTTCAATCATTTTCAGTTCAGTTCAACTTTTCATGATCTCATTTGGGGTTTTCCTTGGTAAGGATATTGGATTGGTTTGTTATTTCCTTTCCTACCTCATCTTGCAGATAAGGAAACTGAGGCACATGTTAAGTGATTTACCTGGGGACACATGGCTAGTAAGTATATGAAGCCAAATTTGAATTCAGGTCCTCCAGACTCCAGCGCCCATAGTCTATCTATTGCACCATCTAGCTGCCCATGATTTAATAGTTATTACAAAGTAATTTGGGTATCCCAAAAGTCTTGGTGCAGTTTTAACCTTAAAACTTAAAACTACGGGGTAGCTAAGTGGTGGATAGAGCACTGGCCCTGAAGTCAGTAGGACCAATGTTCAAATCCAACCTCAGACACTTCACACTTACTAGCTGTGTGACTCTGGACAAGTCACTTAACCCTAATTGCCTTACCAACCCCTCCCCCCCCAAAATAAAACTTAAAACTACACCAAGATTTTTGGGACATGCTGTTTATGAGTTGTTAGTACAACTACATCTACTACCCTCAAGATTCATTTTTTAAATGATAGTTTTTTAAAATTCACTTATTTTGCCTAAAGGATTTATATCTATGTAATTTAAAAAAAATTCATAAATTGAGTTCCAAATAATCTCCTTTCTTTCTACCCCTCCAATTATACATATGAAATCATGTAAAACATATTTCCATATTAGCCATATCACAAAAAAGCTAGAAAATAAAAATAAAATTATGTGTTCATTTATATTCAGAATTCTTCAGTATCACTTCTCTGGAAGTAAATAGCATCTTTATTTCATGAATCCTTTAGAATAGTTTTAGATCATTGTACTGATCAGAGTATATAAGTCACTAACCATTATCTTGACAGTGATGCTGTAATTGTGTACAATGATCGTCTGATGCTGCTTACTTTACTTTGCATCAGTTCACATAGGCATACCCATGTTGTTATTGTTTTCTGAAACAATTTTTCCTCATTATTCTTTACTGTACAATAATACTCTATCAACAATCATATGCCAAAACTTGCTTAGCCATTCCCCAATTGATGGATATCCTTTCAACTAATTTTTTGCCACAATGAAAAGAGTTCCTACAAATATTTTTGTATTTTTTCTTTGATCTCTTCGGGGTTAAATGGTGTGCAATTTTTTAGCTTTTTAGGTACTTAAATTGTTCTCTAGAATAATTGTAACAGTTCACAACTCCATCCATTAGTGTATCTATTTTCCCTCATCTCCTCCAGCATTTGTCATTTCTTTTTTTTTTTTTTCTTTTTTTTTTTAAATAACTTTTTATTGACAGAACCCATGCCAGGGTAATTTTTTTACGACATTATCCCTTGCACTCACTTCTGTTCGGATTTTTCCCTTCCCTCCCTCCATCTCCTCTCCCAGATGGCAAGCAGTCCTATACATGTTAAATAGGTTACAGTATATCCTAGATACAATATATGTGTGCAGAAGCATTTGTCATTTCTGATAGGTATGAGGTGGTACTTCAGAGTTGATTTATTTGCACTTCTCTAATGATCAGTCAATAAGGATGTATGCTATTTTTATGTGATTATAAATAGCTTTAATTTCTTCTTCTGAATACTGTCTATTTATACCCTTTCACTATCAATTGAGGAATGGCTTTTATTTTTATAAATTTGACTCAAATCCCTATATATTAGGGAAATAAAGTCTTTATTAGAGAAAAATTTTAAAGAATATATGAGCATCTTTAACCATCTTGGGATAATTTTCTTTTTCAAAAAAATAATAGTTTTTATTTTCAAAACATATGTAAAGATAGTTTTCAACATTCACTCTTGCAAAACTTTGTGTTCCAGCTTTTTCTCCTTCCCTTCACCCCACCCACTCTCCTAGACAGCAAGTAATTCAATATATGTTAAACATGTACAATTCGAGAAACTTTGTGTAAAAATTTTTGATATTACTTTATTGTCCATGGTACCTTTGAGTAAAACGTAGTTTCCCTGATTAACTCTTTTAATTAGATTTTTTTGCTTTTGCTATATTTAGGATGGTGATTGCTACCTTTACCTTTTTTACATCAGCTGAAACATAATAGCTTTTTTTGATAGAGCCATTTTTCCCCACCTCTCCCAGACCTGCCCCTAAAACATGGCCCTAGACTACTAATATTAATTTATTCTGACCTGGGGGTATATCTAGTTATAACAGCCCCTTAAGTGTGGGTATGGAACAATTATAACTTAAGTAGGTATAGTAATTTAAGGCACATAGGTAGTTAACTGGGGTTTGGAATATAGGAAAAGTTCCAATTCTGCATTAGATATTTACTAATTGTCTGACAATTGGCAAGTCAATTAATCACTTTCTTCCCAAATTACCTCATCTGTAAAATGAGGGGGTTAAACTCAATGACTCTGAAGACCCTTTCAGCTTCAAATTTATGATAAAGTTTCAGGAAACACTTTCTTCACAACCACATTATTTAGTGATAAGGGAAACTGAGGCACAAGAAAATTACAATTACCTTTTCCTCATAGCACTTTTTCTTTTCATGGTTTTGTTGGAACTTAAGGATATTAATTCGAAGATTTGGAAATCAAAAAAATTGGAGAAAACAATTACTCTGCTGTCTTGCTGATTATATGATCTATATATTAATATTTGTGGTGGTGTTATTATTCCTTGGAATTGTTTTTTTAAAATTTCCATTTCCCCCCTAAAGTATACAGGGCCCCACTTCATTTTCTTTTCTTTTCCTTTTTTAAAAGAAGTAAAATTAACTCAATATTGTGCAGGGGGTGGGGGAAGAGGAAAGAAGATGGCTCTCTGGTATTATTAAGCATAATGTTTGGCTGCTTTTAACATGTTCCAAAGATTTTTCTTTCCATTTTTTCTTCCCAAACTATGTTCTTTGTTTAGGAATTCCTACTTGCCTTCCTGTCTTTTCTACAACTTAGCTTATTGCTTAGCCAGAGACAAATTGAATAGGAGAACACAAAAGGACAATAGTACTAGCTTCCGGAGGCAAGAAACCACCTGCAAGCATTTAAAGAGTTTCCTTCTCATATATCTTTCCATTTGTATCAGTAGCATTAAAGATCAGGGCCACCAGCCAACACCCCCAACCTGTAAAAACAAGGTCAGTGAAGTATTACCCTTTATTTCCCCAAGGTTGATGATTACTAAAGAAGATAGGGTTCAAAGACACCTGAATTACTCAGATTAATTTAGCCCTTTCCTATTATAAAGCATTAGCTGCATAATTGATCTTTGCATTAATTTATCTGATTACTAAAGTATTTTAAACCTATAAAAAGGGGCCAGTGTTGAGGAGGTGAGATGGAAAGGGCAGAGGTGTTAAATGACTTCCCCAACCATAATTCACAACTTTCACCTACTGCAACCTAAAAGTCAAAACAATCTAAACAATTCAAGATGTTTCCCATAACAGGGAAAGGTCTTTTAGTTGAAAAAAGGTAGAACAGGTTCAGAACTCTATTGTTTGGCAACAAAACCATGGGCTTTCATTTATAGCAGGCAGATCTTCCTCTTTCCTGCCTTGTCATTTCTTTTATCCCTTGCACAAGTGAAAGTTTTCTAAAGGTTTAGGTTTTTGGTGAAATATACTATATGAAGGAGGTGGATTTGATATATTCCAACTTTTATCTTTCAGAGTCAAAATAAAAGTGAAAAAGATATCTGGAAGAGTTATGGCCAAAATGCCATCTAATAAAAGGGATTTCATAGGAAACAACATTTGCTGATGCTATCCCATAAACTAAAGAACTGCTGGAACTAATTGTCCCTCAACAACTTTCCATTTGATTGGAAGCAAAGTCAAGCAAAATTAGGGTTTCAATCTTTTGTGGGCTTATGACCTTTTGTCAAGAGCACAAAGGATTGCTAAGGAGGGATAGGGTATATTTAGTAGAAGAGAAAATGAATAAGTGGCCCTTGAGAACAGCTTAGGGTAGTCAGAGAGTTAGAGTACTAGAAATGAATTAGTAACACCTGGTTTCAAATATTATCTCAATTAGCTGCATAACCACAAGAAATGTAGTCAATCCCCTGAACTTCAATTTATTCCTCTCTACAATTATATAAGATTAGAAGAAAAGAAATACTTCTGGACTTCTGGGGGTGGAGTCAATATGGCATAGTAGAGAAGGCAGCCAAATTCTTCCAGTGTTTCCCTCTAAACAACTATAAAATAATGTCTCAAGTCAAATTCTGGAATGATAAAGCCAATAAAGTCAAAGTAAGATATTTTCCCAGTCCAAGATAACTAAAGTTGAAAGAAGAAACTTCCCTACTCTGGTGTGACTTGCCTAGAGCCCATGTGGCATCAACACCAAAAATGAGCAGCTTTGGGAGCTCTCAAACCAGAGTCTGTAAGGGGATCAGGCAACTGATCAGAAAAAAAAATTTAGGAACTCCTTCTGCACTATTACTAGGCACAGGACAGAGAAATCTTTGGAAATTTTATTGTCCACAATTACTCCCAGAACACAGTTCCAAGATGAAGAGTGCTTGCTGTTCTGGAGAGCAGGACCCTCTGAGGAACAGTATTGCTTTTGGTTCCAAAGAAGCAAGAGCCTTTAGGAGTCATGTTGATTTTAGTCACAATCTATGACCATCTCTCTCTCTAGATCACACTTCTTGAAAGCATTAAAAACTTCAACATTTTCAGAACTAGCTCTGAAAAGAGCAAAGAAAAATGTCTGAAGCTTGCAATAGTAACCTCCTTCAGATTTACTCCAGAAATAGAGTAGAACTTTGATATAAAGTTCAAAGTCAAGAAATAGGCCAGAAAAATGAGAAAACAACAACAAAAACTACCCAATCATAAAAAGTTACAAGGAGGATCAAGACACAAAGTCAAAAGAAAATAATGATATCAAAATAGCTAAAAGTAAAGCCTAAAAATATTTACAAATTGAACATGAATGCAACAAGGATTCCTAGAAGAGCTAAAAATTATTTTTAAAATCAAAAAAAGTACTGAATTGAGGGGAGAAACAAAAGCAAAGGAAGAAAATTATGAAAAGACAACCAACAGCTAGGTAAAAGTGACACAAAAAATACCGAAGAAACACTTAAAACATCTTTAAAAAACAGAATTAATGAAATAAAAAAAAAGAAGTACAAAATTTCAGTGATGAAAATAATTCCTTAAAAACATAATTGGTCTAAAGGAGGCATAAAAGTTCATTGAAGAATTTAATGTCTTAAAAATTAGAATTGGGTGAGTGGAAGATTATGACTCTATAATACATCAAGAAACAATGAAACAAAGACAAAAGAACGAAAAAAAGAAAATATGAAATATCTCATCATAAAAGCAACACACCTTAAAATAGATTCAGGAGAGATAATTTTTTAATTGTTGTACTTTCTGAAAAACCATGATAAAAAAGAGGTTCAACATCATATTTCAAGAAATTATCATGGAAAACTGCTTGATATCTAGAACAGAGGATTAGATAGAAATTCAAAGAATCTACCAATCACCTCCTAAAAAAGATCCCAAAATGAAAACTTCCAGGAATATTATAGTCAAATTCCAGAGATCCCAGGTCACAAAGAAAATGCTTTAAACAGCCAGAAAGAAACCATTTTAATATCATGGAGCCATAGTCAGGATTATCCAATACTTAGCAGCATTTACATTAAGAGAGTGGAGAACTTGAAATATGATATTCTGGAAGGCAGATCACAACCAAGAATTACCTATTTAGCAAAACTGAACATAATTCTTCAGGGGGAAAATTTTAATGAAATAGAGAACTTTCAAACATTCCTGATGAAAAGACTAGAGCTGAATAGAATCTTGCACTTTCAAATACAAGCTTCTAGAGTGTTATAAAAAAGGAAACTTGAAATCATTAGGGACCCAATAAGGTTAAACTATTATTCCTTTATGGGAAGATGATACATATAGCTTCTTAGAACTTTATTATTTTTAATTCTTTTTTCTCTCTATTTTTAATTATTAAAGCTTTTTACTTCCAAAACATATGTATAATTTTCAATATTCACCCTTGCAAAACCTTTTGTTCCAAAATTTTTTTCTCCCTCCTTTACCCTCTCCCCCTCCTCTAGATGGCAGAGCTTTGTCACTATTAAAGCAGTGAGAAGGACTCTATCTATACAAAGGATACATGAGTATATTGATTATATTGGAGATTATCTCAAAAAAAAAATGGACACCTGAAAAAGAAAGATATACTAAGAAATTGGGAAATTATCTCAAATAAAAGAGGAACACAAGGAAGTTATTTTATAGTGGAGAGAAAATGGTGATGTTGATGACAGTAAACACTTGAACTTAACTCTCATCTGAATTGATTTAAAAAAGGAAGACTATATATACATACATTTAATTGAATATTGAACTCTATCTTGCCCAAAGAGTAAATAGGAGAGTAATGGAGATAAAAAGAAAAGAGAGGGTGACAAAAGGTAAGACAAATTAAAGGAAGTAGTGGTAAGAAGCAAAATAGACTTTCAAGGAAGGACATAGTAAAACAGAGAGAAAGAGAGAAGGATAAAACAAAAGAAAATAGGATAGCAGAAAATTCAGTTATTAATTATTATTAAATTCTGATGTTAATGGGATGAATTCATCCATAAAATTGAAGGGGATAGAAAATGAAATTCAACAATATGTTGTTTACAAGAAATACAAGTGAAACAGAAATACACAGAGAGTCAATGTAAGAAAACAGATCAAAATATATTAAGCTTCAGCTAAAATTTTTTTAAAAAGCAGGAATAGTAATCATGATTTCAGACAACACAAAATTAGACCCATTTAAAAGAAACAAGCAGGGAAGCTATATCTTGCTTAAAAGTACCATAGATGGTAATATTAATATTAAATATATGTGAACCAAATATTACAGCATTCAAATTCTTGTAGGAAAAGTTAAGTGAATTAGAGGAAGAAATAGACAGTAAAGCTGTACTAGTGGGGGACCTAAAATTTCCCTTTTCAGAACTAGATGAATCTAATCATAATATAATTAAGAAAGAAGTCAAGATGAATAGAATTTTAGAAAATTTAGACATGATAGATCTCGGTAGAAAATTAAATGGAGATAAATAATAGTATACCTTTTTCTCAGCTGTACATGGCATGTTAAAAAATGACCATGTATTAAGAATAAAACCCTCACAAACAAATGAAGAAAAATAAAAATATTAAAAGTATCATTTTAGACAATAAGGCAATAAAACTTCATTTAATAAAGGACATAGAAGCATAGATTTAAAATTAATTGGAAACTAATCATATAATCTTAAGGAATAAGTGTGTCAAAGAACAAGTCATAGAAACAATCCATAATTTTATTAAAGATAATTACAATTCAAAAATTGTGGGCTACAAAGAAGAAAATTCATATTTCCAAAGATATGCATCAATAAAAGAAAGAGTAGATCAATATATTGGGTATATTTTGCCCAATTATATACAAATATAACTGATAATATAAATGAAATGGATATTTACATAACATGAATTGCCCAGATGTTAAGATGATATATTTTGAGAATCCTAAAGAACTAACTAAAAACTAAATAAAATAATTAACAACCTTAATGAAATTGTAAAACAGAAAATAAACCCACATAAATTCTTAGTATTTCTACATATTGTTAACAAAATGCAGTAGAAAGAGATAGAAAAAGAAACTCCATTTAAAATAACTGCAAACATTATAAAATACACAACAGTCTACTTGCCAGCACAAACCAAAGTACTGTATAATAGCAATTAGAAAACATTTTTTCATACAAATACAGATAGAAACTAAACAATTGATAAATTAGATAAATAAATAAATTGCTATAGATAGGTTGACCTAAATAAGATAAAAATATCCTGAGTTAATTTACTTATTCAGTTTCATAATAATCAAACTAAAGAAAAAAAATTAATAGAATTAAAAAAAACAATAATAAACTACATCTGGAAGAAAAAAAGGTAAAAAATATCAAGGAAATCAATGAAAAACTATATGAAGGAAGGTGGCCTAGCAGCAGAAGATTTCAAACTATATTACAAAGTGATAATCATGCAAACAATCATGTACAGGCTAAGAAATGGATATCCCCAATTGATAAATGATTAAAAGATATGGACTGGAACAAATTAAAAGTATCATATAAAATGCTCTATATTATAAATGCTCTAATTTACTCTGCTCTATATAAAATATGCTCTAAATTACTATTAATTAGAAAAATGCAAATTAACTCTGAGTTACCACCTCACACCTCCCAGATTGGCTAAAATGTTTTTTAAAATGTTATATAAAAATGCTCTAAATTACTATTAATTAGAAAAATGCAAATTAACTCTGAGTTACCACCTCACACCTCCCAGATTGGCTAAAATGTTTTTTAAAATGTTAAATATTAGAGGTGATAGGGAAAAAATGGGACACTAATGTATTATTGATAGAATTGTTAACTACTCCCAACCATTTTGGAGAACAATTTGGAACTATGCCTAAATGGCTATAAAATTGTGCATACATTTGACCCAGCAATATCACAATTAGATTTCTATTGCAGAGTGATCAAAAGAAAGATAAAAGTATCTATTTGTACAAAAATATCTATAGCAGGTCTTTTTTGTGATAGCAAAGAATTAGGGATGCCCATTCAAAACTTTTCTTGCTTCATAGCTCTACTTGCAAGTGTATCAGAAAGAACTATATTAACATTATTGATCCCCCAACAAAGAAAGAAAAATAATATTAAAGTTACAAAATAAAGAAGTCACTAAATAGCTATGTGATTGAGCAAGTTACTTATCTTTGAGTCCTAAGTTCTTCCTCTATAAAAAGGAATCAAACTAAACACCAGGTTCTTTCTCTATAAAAAGGAGTAAAACTAAATTACTTCTAAGATTTCTTCTACCTCTAACACACATGTGTACACACACATATATACATATATGATTGAGACCTAAAATACAAGAAAGCCATGTAATTAGATATGTCGGCATTTTAAGATACCTTTAGTCCTTAAAATATTTTACTAGATAGTGAACTTTTTAAGTGAACTACTTTATCTTTATATCACCTCCTGCTTAACTGAATGTTTTGTATATAGCAGGTACTATTAAAATATCTTTTGATTAAAAGAATGAATAATTTTATCATTTGATACAAGGATCTAACCAAAGTGAGAGGGACATGTTTCAACATAAAATAGCAACAAAATCCAGGTTAATACCTAAAATTAAATGAGATAACCTCAGCAAAGTTAAGTTTCTAGTTCATTACAAAAATATCCCCTAAGTCAACAGCATATATTTGGTCTCTTTCAGTAGCAACCAGATGTGACAGACTCATTTTGCAGTTTTTTACTGCTGTTAAAAACAACAGCACAGTGTACCACTATCAAGGCAAAGAAATAAATAATATCAACTTTGAACACCCAAGAAATGTAATCATCATATCTATTACTGGTAATATTGATAATTCGGGTGGTAGGAATTATAATAATCTAGTGTCATAAAATAATGTCAATGATCTTTCTGTTAGCCCATCAAGAAAGGCAGGGCAGGTGAGCAGTGAATATAGAAAAGCAACAATGTAGAAACTATGGGCAATAGAGAAATTAATAATTCTCCCTTCTATACTAGTGCTAGTTGCTAGCAGTATAAAAAACAATGAGAAACAAAAACTTTCATGACTGATATCTGAAATTAGACCTTTTAATAGTTTTTGTACAAAATAGTATAGTATTAAAAGAAAGAGATAGGTAGAATCTTTTTGCAATAGAATTACATAGCTCCAAGACTTGGGTCTTTCTTAGTTTCTTCCCTACCTAAATGTCAGAGTAATAAAGATAGATAATGATGAAAGTGACAAGGTCAGTGATTGTTATCTTCTGAGCCTTTCTTTCTTCCCTATGGGATGCTCACCAGAAGCTGGGAATGTTAATAATTTGAGAATCTGTTGACAATTCCATTAAATAGTATGAAGTATGAATATATTATTTTCCTATTTGATTAATCATCAGCCTCAAATTGGAGAACCAACCAACTAATTAGGCCCATTTTCTTTGTTAAGTTAAGACAGTTTTCAGCACAAATCATAGTCAAATCTGTGTTTTGTAATACCACTTTCCCTAGCTTTCTACTGAAGTTCTACTGATCATCCCCAAGAACATAAGTAATAGATGAGCCAGATTATCATTCATCTGAACTTATGTTCAAACTAATCCTAGCAGAGGATTCTGGGAAGATGGCAGAGTAGTTGGTAAATTTCAAGCTCTTCCAATTTTTCCCACAAATAGAACAAATTTGCATCTCAGGGTGAATACAGACTCATGAAAAATCAAGAAGACTTGGAGTAGAACAGGGGTCTCCTGATACAACCCAAGAAGATCTGAAGAAAGACAGCAGAAATCTGAAGAAAGCTCCAAGATATGAAGAAAGACCCTGACCAGGACTAACCAAGTACAAACACCTTCAGGCTAGCTACACAGAAATATTAAGTGGGGAGCTCTGGGGTGAGCTAGATGTAGCTGAAACCTCAGCAGGAACCACAGAAAACTCTTACCTCTCAGACTGCTTGTAGAATCTGGGTCTGAGTCTCGGAAGACTGAGTGAATTTTGGTTGACTGGGAATTCCAAGTCTAGCTGTACTACGAAGATTCAGCCCTGGGTGAGAAGGAACCAGCACTCCTGAGTGCAAAGGCAGTGGGGCAGGAATGCTGCTGAAAGCAGGCACTTGCTAAAGGATGAGGCTTTTGATTTAGGACTCCTGGTTAGAGGAGAAAGCTGAAGTGAAGCCAGAGACACCAGAGACACCCCAGGATTAGAGGGTGCTTACACTAATACCTCTTATTTTAAAAAAATGAACCAGCAAAGAAGAACAAACCCACCATGAAAACCTACTATGGAAACAAGGAAGACTAGAGTTCATTTTCAGAGGACAATACTGAAGTAAAAAAAAAAAAAAAGCTTCTACCCCAAAGACTGGGAATATCAGGAAAGATTATAGGAGGATTCTGGGAAGATGGATAAGCAGGTTGGTATTTGCACCTCAGAGCAAACATAGATCCTGAAAAAATGAAGAAAATTTGAGGCAGAACAGGGGTCCTCCTAATGCAACCTGAGAAGATCTGAACAAAGACCTGGTGTAGGTATTAACCCATGTGAAGTGCAAATACTTCTGGGTTAGCACCATAGAAACACCAAGTGGGAAGCCCCAAAGTGATCTGGGTGTGGCTGGATTCTCAGCAGAAACCACAGAAACGTTCACCTTCCAAACTATTTGTCCAGTAGGGATCTGAATCTGGGGAAACTGAGTGAACCTTGGCTGATTTGAAATGCCAGGCCCAGCTGTGCTGCTGAAAGATGCTGGAAGGTGGAACTTTTGGTTTGGGATTCCTGGTCAGAGGAGATAGCTGAAGTGAAGCCAGAGTCACCATCCCTCTCACCTCAGGATTAGGAAAAAAAAATGAGCTGGCAAAGAGGAAAGAATCCTAACATCTTAAGAAAAACGATAGATCTGGAAAACAGATCAAAAAGAGAAAATAAAAAAATAATTGGACTGTTTGAAAGTTGTGACCAAAAAAAGAACCATGATATAATAATGCAAGAAATAATTCAAGAAAATTGTTGTGGAGTGATAGAACATAAGAGAAAGTTTAAAAAATTCACTGATCTCCACCTCAATGAGATCCTTTATGGGAAATATTATTGCCAAATTTTGAAACCCTGAGATCAAAGATAATATTTTGCAAGAAACAAGAAAAGAAACAATTCAAATATGCTGGAACTACAATTAGAATTGTACAGGACTTATCAGCAGCCATAATAAAAGACTGCAGGTCCTGGAATCATATCTACAAACAATCAAAAGAACTAGGCCTGCAGCCAAAAATATCATATCCAGCAAGATTATCTATAATATTTTAACCTATTTTTTATTAAAACTTTTTATTTACAAAACACGTGTATGGGTAATTTTTCAACATTGACCCTTGCAAAATATCTATAATACTGAATAAGAAAAAATGGACATTCAATGAACTTGCAGGTTTTCAGGACTTTCAATCAACCAAACTCAAACTTAATAGAAAATTTAATATAAGAGCCAATATCAAACATCAGTTCTAAGGAACTCAACATGGATAAATTGTTTATTTTTTTTACATGGGAAATTTATAGCATATGTTTAAGATTGACATTAACAATACAATAGCTCAAAAGAAAGATTGGGGCAGAGTTAAGGCGAAAATAGTAATTATGTCATACAAATGAGGTACAGAGGAAAAATAGATAAAGAGGCATTAGAGGAGGGAGGAGGGATCATAGTTCTGAAAACCTATTCACATTGGGAATGGGTTAAAGAGGTAACATTACATATATACAATAAAAGGTATAGCACCCTCTAAAACTTATAAAGAAATGAGAAGAGAGAGATGGATGGACAGGGAAGCAAAGAATAAGGGAAGAAAACAAGGGGGGGATCCATGGGGATGAGGAGAGATTAAATAATAGCAAGGCAAATTAGGAGTAGAATTAAAGCAATTAAAGAAGGATTGGAAAGATATATTTGTATGTATGTATATGTATATTTCTACATATGTATATATAAATGTATCCTTTCTTAACTATAGCCTGCTTGCAGGTGGAGGGGGGAATGAAAGAGGCAAAAAGAATAAAATAAAAAATGGTGCAGAGCAGAGAACAAAAGAACAATTTACAAAGATGTAAAGATGGACACTCATGAATATAATTTCTTCTATTAATATATATACTTTCTTGAACTGTTATTTGTTGTTATATATTTTGAATCTTTCCTGATGTTATGCTGGCCACATGACAAATTGATCCTCACTGGATGCCCATTTAATAGACCAGAGAGGTAGACTGAATCTTAAAATAAAAATTCAAGTATCTGATTATGTCCCAATCATTCTGATGTTCAATCTGTGTTAATTTCCCAACCACCCAAAAAGAAAACATTTGAGAAAATTTGTATGGAAAAAATAACAGTGCTGTGTTTATTCCTGAATCAAAGATTATCAATAAAGATAGTAGATACATGAGTACAAGGATTTCATTTAACTTGCCCTTGAAACTATCAGTTTTGACAGAAATTTAGGAAGAATTTAAGAATCACAAAAAACAAAAGGAAAATATATGTTAAGGACAAGGAAAAATACTGATTTGTCTTTCTCATACTGGATTAAAATCTGACATTGACATCAATGGAATTTAAGAGTTCATGGAATAATACTAGTGCTAGACAGGATTTGAGGGGTGCTTTACATTATCCATTTTCCTGTCTGAATTTTCTTGTACCACTCTAAAGAGAAGGCTGAGGCCAGAACATTGAAGGAAATCCACAGTTAGGAAGTGGGTTGTTTGTTCCTTAATGATGAATCACCAAAGAAAACTGAGAGCAGATAGGACAAAAACTAGGAGTGAGCAGTGCTAAAGAAGCAAGGAAAAAGAGAACATTGAGCAAGAAGTGTTATGCAACAATGTCAAAAACTGCAGAGATTTTAAAAGGTATGATATTTGAAAAAATGCCACGGGACTTAGAAATTTAAAAATACTGATACCTTAAACTAATTAAATATTTTAAACTGAAAACTCCAATTCAGGTTGCCTTTCTCCTTGTCAGGCTCAGATTATAGGGCATAAGCAGAACTGGGCCTGACAAGGAGAAAGGCAACCTTTTTCACCAAAGACTTCAGTCGAATGAATGAATGTTGTTTTGTCATTTTCTTTAATTCAATTATAAATTATATGTTATTTGGCCCACCATTTCTTTAAGATTAAATTTTTCAGTCTCCCTTTAAATTAGAAACTTTTCTTAAAAGGCCCTTTAACATTTATGTTTTTTACTGTGCTTCAGTTTATTAAAAAACATTTAATACCTTTTCTTGTTTGGTATTCTTTAAGAAGTCTTTTATGTTCAAATACATAGTCAATTTTTATAATGGTGATGTTTCATGCACAGTTGAAATACAGATATACTCCCTTTTCCATTCATTGTCAGAGAGCCAGTTATCTATTTTTGAAAAGTTCTTTTCTGTTTATGTTTTGGTAGTTTTGTCTAGATCAGAGAAGGAACATAAAGCTCTCCAACAATTATGATCTTTCCTATCTATTTTTTTCTCTAATTTATTTAACTTATTTAAATATTTAAATGTCATATTATTCAATTTATTTAGATTAAGTATTGATATAACTTCATTCACTGCTATGAACTTTCAATCTTTTGTTACCACTTCCCCTCCTAGTAGAAATGGGGGATGACTCTCTAATTGGGGTGCAAAAGGTAAGTTTCTGATCCTGTAGGACTTCCCCTGCAAGGTTATTGTTGTGAGCCTGTTCACTTCTTATATTATCTCTTGAGTTGGATGAAGGATTTTATTGATATTTCATTTTAGATTTCTTGATCATTTTATGAACATTTCTGGAGCATATATAAGAGAGCTATATGCCCTTTTATACTGCTATCTATCTATTATATTTCCAGTTAAGTACCTACAGATCAAAAGTCTGTGGTCAGGACAGTAAACACTAAGTAAATGTTTTAAAACAAAACCAAAATAAAACAAAAGGTAAACAGGCTTTCTCTATGCCTTGGGGGAAATTTTCAGTCTTTGTGGAGTAAGAACAAGACAAAGAAGATACAGGCTTATCCTGTTGGAGTCAGTAGGGTGGGGAAGGTGGGGTGATTTTAGCAATACAGAACTTGTCTGAACACTTTTCTTCCTAGATTGGCCTTCAACAACCTTGTTCCTGAAGTCCTAGGCTCTCTCTTTGTGGTAGCATAGCTTTTGCTTTTCAGGCTCCACTCTGCTGGACAGTGCCTTTTAAGGATCCACGAGTGTGACCAATCATTATTTCCTCCCTTATTATTCAATCAGAAACTCAATAATTATTTCTTAAAGTTTTCAGTCACCAGGTTTTAACACTTTATTAGCACATTAACACTGAATCATTTTTGTTTACAAGACTACATCAACCAATGTGGAAGTGGGGGGAAGGGAACCAAATCTTTACCTTCTCTCCCCGAGACCCTTACACCTAGATTACAGATTCATTTTAGGGGAAAAAGGATAGCAGTTTAGAAAGTAAAAAAAGACTGTAGTTTTTATAGGGATACACCTGTCAGAGTGTCAGAGCAAAAAACTAAATTCAGAATTTACAAGCTGCTAGGAGCAACTAAATTAAGACTAAAGGGAAGATTAACACCCAATATTCCCAGAAAAATCAAACGAAGATGGAAAATCAATTACTCAGTACAGAATAGTTGTAAAAGATTGGTAAAGATTATCAAGGGGTCATTTCTCTGAGCTGATGATGATCCTGGTTTCTGTAAACCTTTCTGACTTTATATTATTTGACAGTACAGGCACAGTGCCCAAAGCATCTCTTAAAATTCCAGATTACTCTTGGGGAAAAAAAAAAGTAACAGGAACTAGGAATGGGACATTTGATCAAGGCAAGTCATGAGGGACTCGCACAGAAGAACAGCAAGATTAGAATCACATTTCAGACAGTCTGTACCTGGGGAAAAGAATAATAACAGCTAAAATTGCTATAGCACTTTGGTTTACAATGCAATTTATACATGTTATCTTGTTTGAACCCCATAACAACCCTGGGAAGTAAATGTTTTTGTTATACAACTGAGGTTGAGAGATATCAAGTAATCTGATTCGGTTTTTGGTTTTCATAGATAGCAAGTATCTGGGGCAGAGTTTGAACTCAGATTCTCTTGAATTGTAAGTTCAGAATTATATCCATTATGTTACCTGGCTGCATAAAGGGAGGAAAGAGAAAGAGTCAAAGTGAGTGAAGAAAGAAAAAATTCCACCCAAAAGAAGCTACTTCATTTTGTTATATAACCAGTTAGCCCTCTCTAACCTAAAAACAAACAAACAAACAAAAAAACTAGAAAGGACTTTTAAGAATGTGCATTAATCTCCCTTGACCTAACGACATAAGTTTCAATTTCAAAACTTTAAGAAAAATAATGTAGAAAGGGAACTATTCTAA
Organism: Sarcophilus harrisii; assembly: GCF_902635505.1. Lineage (NCBI taxonomy): Eukaryota > Metazoa > Chordata > Mammalia > Dasyuromorphia > Dasyuridae > Sarcophilus > Sarcophilus harrisii. The sequence goes on from NC_045426.1 coordinate 226,949,390, forward strand.
CTTCCTGTCCTCAGAAGCTCCAGCTTTCAGTGCTTCTCTGCGTGTGCCAAGGCCCAGGCTAAACACAGTTAATGGCTTGGATCCTTGTTTTTCAGCACTGGTCTGCCTTTCCAGCTTCCACACTGCTGGAAGCATTGATCATCTGTGGGCACTCTTTCTTTTTTTCCATGCATACATGTGAACCAGCCAGAGCTATACATGCAAAAACAAGAAATAAAAGGAAGCCTTTAAACTGTGAGCCCCTTAACTACCCCCCTTTCCCCCTCCCCCCACACCAATTGGAGCAGCCTGTGTAATATCTCCGACAGAAGATTACTCCTGTTCCTCTCTTCTAAGAGATGTTTTTGACCCAGCCGGCATGCAGGGAGGTTTGGAAGCCTTCAGGGTAAGCAGGGCTGGGAACACTGTGCATTCACACAGCAAGGCCACACACAGAGATTATGCATGAGAGCGTGCACCTCTCTCTCTCTCTCTCTCTTCTCTCTCTCTCTCTCTCTCTCTCTCTCTCTCTCTCTCATACACACAACACACACATACACAAATTCTTGTAAGCAAAAAGACATAAACCATCTTTCAACATGAAGCAAACTGTAGGATAAACTTTGCAGGCTCTCAGCTGTCTTCCCAAGGGACAAGAATGAGAGGAATCTTTAGATCAGTCTTAAATCAATTGGTAAAGGTTAACCCTTCATTTTCTTTCTGTCATATTTTTATTCATTCCATGGCAAAGAGGAAACTGATTTTTAAGAAAAGCAGTCCAATTGTTGATTGGTTAGTTAGTATTCATGGAATAAATTAAAGATTGATTTCAACCCTCTTGGGAATAAGTCATGACTGTCAAGTACATGCAACTGTTTTCTTGTGTGTTCCTTTGTGAATTTACTATAATATTGCCAGTGTAGCTCTGTGAAAAGAACCCTGGACATGGATTTGGAGAATTAGGATTCACATTCCAGCTCTGCCACTTACAAGTTATGTTGATTAACCTTAAGTAAGTCACTTAACTTTATAGAGACTTAGTTTTCTCATCTGTAAAATGAGAAAATTGGAGATGATTTCCAAGATCCCTTCAGTTCTAAAGTTGTGATCCAACACTCCACAGAGCATCAGCTGAAAAACCTACTGTGTGCAATTGTGGGTTTGGCCAACATGAAAAACAAAAAAATTTCAGTGAACAAGTATTTATTAGGCATCTACTATGTGACACGTTCTCTATTGTGTGTTGGGAGTATAAAGTTAAAAATGAAATAGTCCCAGCATTCAGGAAGCTCTGAGGGAAACCAGAGTTGTATGGCCAAACAATACTTGAGGGGCTAGGACACAGTGGGGGAGCACTGCTGAAACCATTTGAACCCCTGAGGCTGGAGCTGCTAGTTCTCATTTCTTTCTCTTGGTACTGAGGGGCTATCTATCCATTTTACCAACACAATTTGAATTTTGAGCGAAGCCTAAGGCATTTTGCATGAGACTTTCCTAATTATTTTTAATGCTGTCAAAATGCTAAACTAATTACCATGATTTCATAATGTTTAATATTTAACAGGACAATTTTATTAACATTTTAGATGCACCGATTCCTGAGATTCACTTTGGCTTAAAATGTTTCAGCATGCTTTTTGGAATACGCTTTTGACCCTTATTTTTTTCAGAGCTTTGTCTTTTCCCTCATAAACCTTAAGGACTTTCAGAAAGTCTACCACATTTTGCCAAGATTGGGATACTAACTATGAAAAGCAATATTCCTATGTTACCCATTACATGAACTGGAAATTTCAAGTACAATTAGGTATGGTATGGGTTTTTGTTTGAGATATTCCACTTTTTGTATTAAGCTAGTTAGAATTGGACATATAAGAGTGTCAAAATTCAAAGTGACAATAGAGATAGCTTAGTATGACCCCCTCCCCCCATCTTACAGAAAAAGGAAACTGAGGTTAAAGATTTTAACTTTCTTGCCCAAAGATACACAGGTCAAGTGGTATTAAGGATTAATGTTAAAATCTCTCCCCTTAAGGCAAGTAGGTGACAAGGCATAGTTTTAGGCCTGGAAATAAGATCTTCCTCAGACACTTACTAGCTATGTAATCCTGGGCAAATCATTTAATTTTCTTAGCCTGTTTATTCATTTGTAAAATAGAGATAATAATAGCATCTACTTCAAAGAGTTATAATGAGGATCAACTGATATAACAGATAAAGCACTTTGCAAACCTCCAAATACTACTTATATGATAGCTATTTTTATAGTTATAATATTGTGATTGTTGTATCATCATCATCATCATCATCATCAGTCTAAACTCTCTTGGAGGTCTGGAATACTGCCAGAATTAGTTCTCAATTGATACAGTTGAGGCTTCCAGTGATATTCCCATCAGAATCTTCTAAGGAAAATTTTCCTCTTTGATCTTAGGAATTTGGCCTTTTGTTAGAATTATGGAACTGAGCCTCCTATCTTGGACTCTGTTCTAATCAGATCATATTGGAAAAATTCTGTTCAGTTCTAATACCATATTTAAGATAAGAAATCAATAAACTAAAGAATACTTAGGTTGAAGAGGATGTCTAGAATGGTCACCATCTTTGAAATAATAATATGTGTTTTCATTGAAGGAATAGGAAGGTTTAGCCAGAAGAAAAGAAGACTTTGGTTGGGGGGAGGAGGGGAGTGGAATATGATACTTTTATTTAAGTACTTGAAGTCTTCTCATGTGGAATAGATATTAGGTTTGTTTTGATAAGGTCCGGGGGGATGAATTAGGCTTAATGTAAGCTTAATGTAAGGAAAATTTCTTAACAATGAAATCTATCCAAAAATATAGTGGAATGTTTGAGGAGATCATGGGTTTGTCTTCCTTGGAGGTTTAAAGAAAAGTATGCTGGGACAACTAGATGGTACAATAGATAGAGCACCAGTTCTGAAGTCAAGAGGACTCCATGTTCAAATTTGGCATCTGACACAACAGTTACTAGCTGTGTGATCTCAGGCAAGTCACTTAACCCCAACTGCCTCGGGGGAAAAATAAATAAAAAAATAAAATAACAACAGAAAAGCATGCTGACCACCTATGGCCATGTTTGTTATAGAAGGGATTCTTGTTCAAGTGAAGGTTGAACTTTTGCTATTTAGTCGTTTTCAGTTTGTCTGACTTTGACCCCTTTTGGGGTTTTCTTGGCAAAGATAATACAGTGATTTATCATTTCCTTCTATGATTTATTTTACTGATGAGAAAACTGAAGCAAACAAGGCTAAACGATTTCCCTAAGGCTATAAAGCTAGAAAATGCCTGAAGTGAGATTTGAACTCAGATCTTCCTGACTCTAGACTTGGCATTCTATCCACTGCACCACTAGCTGCCCATGTGAGTTAGACTAGATCCAATTTAATCTGATCCAACAAAAATTTACTTAGTATTTATTATATGTAAGGCAGAGTGAGGGTACTGGGGATATAAAAATGAGAATTAAAGTCTTGTTTCAAGGACTTTGAGATGACTGAAACCAACGTCTCCATTCCTCAATGTCTAGTCTTTTAGGATCTTAGAATTTCTTACTGGATATCCTGACTTCCACTGGCTTCAAAGATTCCATGCTCTCTTCATTGTCCTATTTTTAAAAAATATTCCTTTTCTGTCTCTGGCTCTGCTTCTCTTCCTGATTCTTTAAAGTGGAGATATTCACATAAAATTTTTCCTTTGGTCTTCTTCTCCATTTACAACCTGTCACTTAGCAATCTCATTCACTATTATGATTTTCATTTATTACCTTTACAAAGATAACTTCAGGGTGGAGGGGGAAGAAACGAGAAGGAAAAGTGTAAGAGTAAAGAATGGAGAAACTACGCAGTCAGTAATCATAATTGTGAATGTGAATGTGATGAACTCGCTCAAAAAACAGAAGATAAACCAATGAATTGAAACTAGAAGCCAACAATATGTTGTATACAAAAAACGTACTTGAAACAGAAAGATATTCAAAGTTCAAATAAGAGCCTGAAGAAGTATCTATTCTACTTCAACTGAAAGACATGAATTAAAATCTTGTTACATGACTCTGGGTAGGTCACTTAGCCTCTCTCAGTTTTAGTTTCCTTATATGTAAAATGGAATAACAAATCACATTCCTCCCAGAATTATTATGAGGATAAGAAGATATAATATTCACAAAGTACTTTTTGTAAATCTTAAAACCCTAAATGTGAATTATGATGTTTGTAGTCCTGATTTCTCTTCCAAGTTCCAGACCCATGCCTCCAAGTGCCTACTAGATATCTCCATCTAGATGTCTGTCCCAAGGATACTACAAACTCAACACATCCAAAATTGACTTTTATTTTTTCCACTGAACTTGCTCCCGTCTCATTTTTTTTGTTTTTGCCTGAGGTTTAATCTGCATAACATTCAGATTAAATTCAGTACTGTTATGAAACCAGGTAGTCTCTTTGGTTTTAAAAGAATAGAGAGTGTCAATACAATAGTAATTTGCTGGAAGAGAACAAAATCTTATTACTATATTATTTTAAAATTTTGTAGATAAAAAGAGAGCACACCAAAGCATTTTCAGGGAAAGACAGTGTCAAGTGTAAGAAATATTGGAAGAAAAAAGAGAAAAATAAGGCAGGACAGACTTCTTTGTGTAGAGATGCCAAATTATTTTGTTTGGAAAAGAGATATCTAAGAGGTAGATTAAAAAAAAAAAAGCTCAATAGTTGCTGCTGATAATTACTTTTTAACCAGATTGTTATGCCAAAGAAATACTTCTACTTAAATATTATTGAGTTTCAAGGAAGAGAAGTTGTATCTATATGTTTCCAAACGATGGATTGCAATGCTACCAGATTTAATTATTGGAACTATGAATAGTTGCATAGGCCCTTTGAATTAAGTGCAATATAGTCCAATATGTTCACGTTATCCATTTTATATATAACAGATGGCACAGAGGATAGAGTACTGGACAGTCAGGAATTCATGAGTTGAAATCCTATTTCAGATACTTACTAGATAGATGAGCTAGGAAAAGTGATCGATCCTTTCTGGGTCTCAATTTTCTCATATGTAAACCAAAAAACTTGAACTTGACCATAAGTTAAGTTTTCCTAGATGATTTAAATAATCATCTAGGAAAATATATATCTAGGAGATAGTGTGATACAATGGAAAGCATATCAAATCAGAAAACATGTTAACATTCAAATTCTAGCTCTGTCATTTTACTCTCTGCAGGACATTGGGCAAGTTGAAGTGTAAGACCTCTAAAGATTCTTTCAGTTCTAAATCTATGATCCCAAAAAGCATGATCATCTTCTCAAAATTTCCATTGCTTAGATATATGTAAAGCTACTGCCTATGAAAATAGTAAGAATAAATGGAAAATGAAAATTTTCATAATTTTCTCTAGCTAGAAGTCTAGGATCTCCAACATTAAGAAACTCCTCCCCACCTTCCATTTCTTCTTCCTTTCCTCCCTCCCTCTCTCATCCCTCTTTCCCTTCCTTTTCCTCCTTCCCTTCCTTCCTTCCTTCCTTCCTTCCTTCCTTCCTTCCTTCCTTCCTTCCTTCCTTCCTTCCTTCCTTTCTTCCTTCCTTCCTTCCTTCCTTCCTTCCTTCCTTCCTTCCTTCCTTCCTTCCTTCCTTTGACTCTCCATCCCCAAACTGATTGTTCTCTTCACCAATAATCCAAGAGCCATCAAGGAAGGGTTCAGATTTCAGGGCAGGGAGATATCTATGAATTTTGACACCACCAGAGGGCAATGTAATGATGTTTTCTTGCACATGCTCAGTCTTTTTGCTTCACTACAATTCTTAAGATTGAGAGCTACCATTCAAATTTGCTCATTAAATCAAAAGAGCCATTTTATTTTATTTTTTTTAAGGATGGCACATGATGTTACTTATGATATACTGAGTTAAATGATTTTTCACCTTCCAAATTTTTCCTTTGCTCACAGGCTTTTATTCTGCATGTCAACATTGATGAATTTTATGCATTTCTTCTTCTTGCTGTTCCCCATAGTGTTACAATAAAAAGTATAGTGCCTAGAAAAGTGTCATGTGCATAGTGGGTCCTTAGTATATCTGAGTTAAATTGAATCAAAATGTGTTCATATCAAATGTTTTGAAAGTTCTCTCATTGATAATAATGAGGAAAAAGTAGAATTATTTATATATTTCTATAAATAATATTTAATATTAAGCCTATTGCCATATAGATTTTCATGAAAAATTGAATAGAATATTCTATATATAATAGAAGTTGTTATATCACTAAAACTGCCAAGCAGCAACTTCTTCTGATCTTTATCTCCCACTAATTGGAATCTCTCAGTTGAAATGGTAATGGCAATTCTTTAAGAAAATGATCAGAAATGGTCTCTCCTTGCGGGCCAGAAGAAATTAAAAATAAAATATTTTAATGGAAGTAAGTAGAAAGAGAGTAGGCCTTGAAGTCAACAAGACAAGTTTAAGTTCTGCCTCTGACATTTGCTGTGTGACATTGAGGAAGTCACTCACCCTCTTAGTATTCCAGGCAAGTCTGAGGCTATAAATTTCAGGGAAGGTGCTATTATATTGGTAAAGGGAAATTTCTCATTGGAAAGTCCATATACTAATGAAGTCAGAAGTCTAGTTTCTATTTAAATATAATGGAGTAGAAAGGTAATGAGAGAATAAAGTGAAAATTATTTCAGAGTAAAAGAATATTATAAAAACTGTACCTTTATTTTTTCTTCTTAATTAATGACTCATTTTACATTACTCAAATCAGAGAAAAGAACAGAAAGTGCTAACAGCAACTGGTTATACAAGCCTAGCTAAGTTCTCCAGGGAAAATTAAAAATTGCATTGTTGGAGAGGAATAGATATAAATCTATAGATAACTATAATTATAGAACAAGATTCAAAATATGATCTTAAAAAATTTCAAGTTGATAAAAATCACTAAAACGAAGTATCTGATCTTATATTTTCATGAAACTTTCTGAGTGGTAGGATGTCTCTTTTGTGAATATAAGACCACTTTTTGGGATTGGTAAATTTAAATCCTAATTTCTGGTAATCATATGTGATGTTGCATGAACCATTCAATGCCTTTGTAATCTCTATGTTTTATTCTTTTGCACAAGGTGGAAAAAATGTTCAGTATTTACCTGGTAACAGTATTGTGAGGACCAATTAAATCCAGTTAGTGCACAGATCTCATCACAAGAATATAATTAGAAAGATAAATTTATTTATATAATTATATATGTAATTATTATGATTATACACTTCCACAGAAGTCCTATTCTGGTCCTTCATTATGGTGTAGAGATGACTCTAGCTTCCAGAAGAATAGACAAGAGGGACTCAAGTTCTAGCAGGTTCTTCCAAGATTAAAAAAAGAGTCTGAATGTGAGATTATGTCTGTTGTTTAAGGACAAGCCTAACAAAATTTGGAAAGATTCATCGTCAAAGGGCTGACCAGTGAGTGATGATTTGGGGGTGTTGGAGGAAAAGACAGCAACTTGTGAAAAGCATCACTAAGGTATAGAGCTATTTGAGATTTGCATCAATAGAAAGAGAAGCCTAATGAATAAAATTATAAATGCTAATCATTACTTTAATTTTTAAATTTCTATTGTTGTCTTTTTAAAATGTCCCCTTTGTTTCCAAATATATCCCCCATACTCCTCATATCCAGAGAACTCTATCTTCTAACAATAACAACAATTCATTAAATATGTGTCATAGTATAAACAGTATTTGAAATCCATAGTCCCCCACCTATGAAACGAAATGAATTTTTTAAAACTCTTTTCTGAGGTTGACCTTGGACATAATTATATTGCATTTATTTGTTTTATGTTCATTCAATTTATACTGTAGTCATTATATGTGTGTGCTTATTTTATATTAATTTATGTCTCAAGTCTTCATATTCCATTGTATTTGTGTGCCACATTATGTTTAATCATTCCCCTATTAAGAGGCATCTATATTTTTTCCAATTATTTGTTACCACAAAAGTATTATACATACACATGTGTGTGTGCAATACAGATGTCATGTTTCTATTTTCACCAGCAGTAGGATCAATGATTTAGACTTGTCATCATTTTAGTCACAATTTCCAAATAACTTTCCAAGAGAGTTTGAACAAATCATAGTTCAAACAACAGTGTATTAATGTATCTATCTACACAACCTGCAATAATTATTATTCCTATATTTTTGCTCATTTTCTGTATCTAAGATGAAATCTCAGAATTGTTTCAACTTGTCTGCTTTACTTGGTTAGTAATTTGGAGTAAGTGTTCATATAGTTGTCAATAGTTTGTGATTCTCCTTTTGAGAACCATTTGTTCATACCTTTTGATTGCATAAGTAGTGACTCTTTGTTTTATATATTTGTGTTTATATCCTATATATATCGATGCAGAATCAGAAATGTTTGATGCAAAACCATTTCTCCAAATTATCAGTTTTTCTCTTGTCCTAACTACATTGATTGTATTCATGAAAAAGCTTTTTAATGTCAAGCACTAAAATAATCTATTTAATCTTTTTCTTCCAACCCTTATTTCACTAATATTCCCCTTAGCCACCTTTATAAATTTATCTGTTCTCTTTTTCTTTGTCTTTTTTTTTTTCTTATTCTTGTTCTTCCCCTTCTTTGACTGTTTTACATGCAGCTCACATATATGCTTTGAATATATTGTATGGCTACAGTAAAGTTTTTATCTATAATTTAATTTTATCAAACTGCTTTCCAATTTGACTAATTGTATTTGAAAATACAGAAGTCCTTTCCAAACTAAGTTATAGTCTTAGTTTCATGAAGTACTAGGTTAGTGAATTTGCCTCTATTTCTTATCTAGTCTGTCTCATTGCTTTTCTCTTTTAGACACTACCAAATAGTTTTAATGTTACTATTATATAATATAATATGAGATCTGGAAATACTATGTTCCATTCATTCCAGCTTCTCTTATTATATCTCTTGAAAGTCTAGATTTTCTGTTCTTTTAAATATATGTGGTTATTATTTTGTTAACTTCTATAAAGTACTTCCTCAGAAACCTGATTACTTTAACAATAATTTACTTTTTACTGTTATTTGCTTTTCTATTATTTGTTTCTGAATTATTTTCATTGTTACAGAGAAATGCTGATTTTTAAAAAATTGATATTTAATTTTAATATTTTGGATGTTAGTATGTTACTGAAAATATTATTTATCTTGATAAATTTTGTTATTTATTCTCTAGTATCTTTTGTTTTGATGTCTTATTTGCCTGTGCTTTGCAGATTTATTTTTTAAAGCATAAACAAGAGTTTTATTTTGCTGAAAACCTTTCCTTCACTTATTGATGCAATCATGTGGTTGGGAGTATTTCCCTTTTTAATTTAATAAATTTTGATAATTGTTGGTGCAATGAATGATCCCTGAATACTTATTATGAATTTAACAATTATAATTAATAATATTGGGGAATATTTTACTAAAGTTTAGTGTTTTGTTTTTCTTACTAAGATGTTATTTGAATTTCCCCCAAATATTGCAATATTTTCCCAGTGATGTTGTCCTATATTTCTCTTTTTCTGCTTTATGTTTCTCTGATTGAATTTGGAAAGAGATTTTCATTCTCAATTTTAAATATTTATTTATTATTATAGATATTCATTTCCCTTTAAATATTGGACAGAACTCATCTGCAAATCTGTTTGGACTAGGGTCTTTCCTTCGGCATTTCCTTTACGATTTGTTCAATGTGATCTTTCTGGCATTAGATTGTTTAAGATCTCTATTTTATGTGCTGGTAATTTGGGTCTTATGCATTTGGTAAACAAGCAGTAATTTCTTTTAGATTTTTAGTTTTACTAACATAAACTATGATAGGTCTGATCATTTAAAAAATTCTTCTCTATTATGATTTTCCTTTGTTTTTAATTCAATAATATCAATTATTTCTTCAACCCCTTTTTATTCAGCTTTGCTAAAGGTTTATTTTTATAGTTTTTATAGCATTTTAAAAGAAACAGCTTTTAATAATAACTAGCATTATGTAGTACTTTACCAAACATTGTGCTAGTAACTTTACAAATATTATCTTATTTAATTGTCACAACAATTCTGTGAAGTAGGTATTATCTCCATTTTACAATTGGAAATTAAATAATTTACCCAGGGTCATCCAATGTCTGAGGACAATTTTGAACTCAGATCTTTTTTTACTCTAAATCCAGTATTCTATTCACAGTAGCATCTAGCACCTCATTTATTGTTTTTGTAATTCTATAATCTAATTTTATTGCATGTTTGTTTTTAAAGAATAGATAGCTATAGCTATAGCTTTAAATATTAATAAAATTTCTACATTTTTCTTTAATTTTGAAAACAATTTCTTTGCACTTTTGCACATGGTCTGTTTTTTGTAAATGTATCAAATGTTGGTGAGAATTATGTGTTTTATTTAACGTGTCCATTCATGAGAATAATGAAACTCTCAAATATACTTTCTCCAATAATTGGTTTAGTTTGATATTTTCCCTTTTGCTTATCTTTCTATTTTATATGTCAGGATTGAGAAAGGAATATCATAATCTCATGAAAATATTGTGTGGCTATGTCATTTTTGTAATTTAATTAACTTTTAACTTCTATGACATTTTTGCATATATAGTTAATGAATAATGGTTTCATTATTTACTTTAACAGAACTTAAATGACAATAAATTCTTATTAATTCTTTGATTGATTGATTCTAGAGGCAAAAGAAAACCACTGATGTTTACTGAGTAGGAGAATTACATAATCAGACCCCTTAGGAAAGTCCTTTTAGCAGCAGTGTGGAGGATTGTTTTGGAAATGGAAAAGATTTAATAGAGGGAAACAAATAAGGAAGCTATTGCAATAATTCAGATGGGAGATGATGAAAACCTGTATAAGTGGTGGCAATGTGAACAGAGAAAAGGAGTATATTTTTTAAAATCCTATGCAGATAGAAATGGTAGAATTTGTCAATTGTTTGGATTTGTGGAGTAGAGTGAGAATTTGAGGATGACCAAAAGGTTATGAAACTAAATGAATAGAAATATATTGGTACTCTCAAAAGAAACATTATTTCATTATCTCTTCAGTTTTTCATGATTGATTGAAGCATAATCCTGAAAAATTCAAATGGATGTTTCTTCATATTTAAAAGTCTCATTCTTGGCTCTTTGCAAAATGTGTTGCTCCTTATGGAAGCTGTGAAATTTACTTCTGTGGTATCTTGGAGTTTCTTTTTTTTTTCCTTCTTCCTTTAAAATTTTTTTTTTTAAATCTTTGAAGCTTTTTATTTTCAAAACATATGCATATATAATTTTTCAATATTGACCTTTGTGTAGCCTTTTGTTTCAGATTTTCCCCTCCTTCCTCCTACTCTCACCCCTAGATGGCAAGCAATCCAATATATGTTATACATATTAAAATATATGTTAAATCCAATATGTGTAAACATATTTATACAAAAATATATCAGATCAAAAAAGGAAATTAAATGAGTAAGAAAACAAAATGCAAACAAACAACAACAAAAAAAGTGAGAATGTTATGTTGTGGTTCACACTCAGTTCCCATAGTCCTTTCTCTGTATATAGATAGTTCTTTTCATCACAAGATCATTGGAATTGGCCTGAATCATCTCATTGTTGGAAGGAGTCACATCAATCAGAATTGATCATCATATAATCTTGATGAGGTCTAGATATGGGGTACCTAAATGAAATTAGGGTTTAATTGAGGTCTAGTGGAAGATTCAGGGTACAGGGAGTCAAATAGAGCTCCCCTGCAACTCTCTTCAGTTCTGCACAAGGATACTGAGTTAAATAAGGTCTAGTGGCAGCACAAGAGTTCCCAATAAAGGAATTTATTGGCCCGAAAAGCTAGATGGATAAAAGAGGTTTATTACGGGGTTTGAAAGTAAGGTTAAAGTCTAGTTAAGGAAATAGATGAAGATGAAGATAAGAAGGGCACCAAAACAGGGTTTCAATGGACAGAGGGTCCTGGCATGCCAGGTGTAAGGCTGACATGTTTGGAACTTCTGCAAAAAGAGGGTCCCAGCTTGGCCCTTTTATAATGAGAGATTTAGCTAGAGGCACCTGTGGGTGTAGTCCCAAGTTGACTCAGATCTGGATGGGGCTGACACAGGCTCGGATCTTCTATTGGAATTCAAAGGGACCAGGATTTGTGAATCAAAAGGTCCTAGACTGATCAGCTAGGAGGGATTGGAAATCAGAAAGAAAGGTATAATCAATTCTTAAAGGGACCACACCCGCATCAATCTGGTTCTGCTCATTTAACTTAGCATCATTTCATGTAAGTCTCTCCAGGCCTCTCTGAAATCATCCTGTTGGTCATTTCTTACAGAACAATAATATTCCATAACATTCACATACCATAACTTATTCAGTCATTCCCTAACTGATGGGCATCTGCTCATTTTCCAGTTTCTTGCCACTACAAATTGGGCTGCCACAAACATTGGTACACATACAGGCCCCTTTCCCTCCTTTAAGATATCTTTAGGATACAAGCCCAGTAGAGACACTGTTGGGTCAAAGGGGATGCACAGTTTGATAACCCTTTGGGCATAGTTCTAAACTGCTCTCCAGAATGACTGGATTCCATTCACAATTCACAGTTCCACCAACAATGTATCAGTGTCCCAGTTTTCCCACATCCCCTCCAATATCCATCATTATCTTTTCCTGTCATCTTAGTCAATCTGAGAGATGTAGTGGTCCCTCAGAGTTGTCTTAATTTGCATTTCTCTGATCAATAGAGATTTAGAGCACTTTTTCATGCGATTAGAAATGGTTTTAATTTCTTCATCTGAAAATTGTTCATTTATCAATTGGAGAATGTGCCTTGGAGTTTCAACCATATACTTTTCCTCTGGCAGAGATCTGTAGATTTGGGCTATTGAGGCTCTGTTTTCTCTATTCAAAAGTCTTCAAAAACATTGCTGTTATTTTGAAGGTGGGATATTATTTCTGGCAGTATAGTATTCTGGATTTTTAATTTTTTTCCCTGGGAAACCTGTTATTCTTAAGTAATTTCTGAATATCCTATTTTTAAAAAGAGTTCCTTGCTTTATAAAGGATTTATGGTTCTTTTAAAATTGTTGCCTTTGGCTCTCTTCTGCCAAATTTTCCTCCATTTTCCTAGTTTTATGTTCAGATCTTGTTTTTCTTTCACAGTCACAATATCTGTGAAAATATCACTTTGTTTTGTCTTCTAAGTCTAACACCTTATTTTTTGTGGTTTTTAATTTTGTGTTGAAAACTCTGATTACAAAAGCAACCTAATTCCATTATCTTTTTAAAGTTTTATGGAGGTTTTTTGAAGCACAGTGGAGTTTCTTGCTTTTATTCTCTGGGATCTCTGGAAGATCTTCAAAAAAATTTTTTTTTTGAATAAGGAGTTTTGATTAAATTTCTCTTCATAGTAAAATATTTGTTCACACTATTATGGTCTTTCAAGCAGTTTTAAGTCATCATTCCTTCTGCCTTTAGCTTATTTGTCAGTTCATTTACTTACGAGCTCATATTTAAGCTTTCTCACTTGGATTTTTGGTCTTTCAACCATTATCTTGTATATATTTAGTTATTAGTCCCTCTTGGTTCCCTATATGGAATTTGGTTCTTATACCTTCAATTGCTACAGCAATTCTGTTCATTCAACCCCATCCTGACTAAGGTTAAGTTTTCTTAGCTTTCTTCCATTACAATTTTTCTTTTCATGCTTTTTGGATCTGGCTAGAGCCCTTATCCAAATTAGACTCAAAATAGAGAGGAATAAACCTACCTTATTTTCCTAACCTGAAGAAAACTCAGACATAGAAGCTCTTTCCCTCTGGTTGGCTCTACATAATACAAAGTTCTATGTTGACCATGTTTCCTTTATCCTATCCAGATGTTCTCCCCTTCCTTTGAGTTGTGGTTGGAATCAATGTCTACCATTTCTAGTGGGAAAGAGGTAGGATTCAATCTGACTCACTGTCATGAAGGGAATTGGTAAGGCCCCACAAATCAAATATGAAGCAAAGCCTTAGGTAATGCTTATGTACATTATGGCTACCACATATGTAGTGAGGTGAGGGGTGGAAACACAGAATAGGGCCCATAAGTAAATTCTTTTAGTTTATTTCCTTGCTTTTTAATCTTATAAATGGTTTCTCTCTTATTAACTTTTGTAGTGAACTCTAATTACCCTCTAACTGGCACTTAATTTTTTTTCCTGAGGTTTTGGGATTGAAGAAGTTTGCGGAAAATGTCTGCTATGCCATCTTGCTAATCATGTTATCTGAACAAGTATTAAAGCAAATATTAAATAATTATTTCAAAGTTCTCTGTAAACCTCAACCTCTAGAGAAATGCTAAGTAACTAGAAAGGAATGTTAATTAAAAGAATGAATTTATATATTCTCTCTTGAATGAATGAATGAAAGAGCACTTATTAACTATTTATTATATGTCAGGCAATGTTCCAAGCATTCAGTGTACAAATAAATGCAAGCCACCAAGAATCTCTGCTCTCAAAAAGCTTACAGTGCAAAACAGCACGTACAAGGAGCCAGAATTGAAGAGCATGGGAGGTGAGTTCCAATAATAGGCTAAGGAGGGTTGTTTATTTTTGATTCTAGAGAGAGTAGGGGAAACCACTGGAGTTTATTGAGTATGGTCAAATCTGTGCTTAAAGAAACTTGACAACTGTTTGGATGATGGATTGGATTAGGGAAACATTTTGAGTCAGGGAGACCAAATAGGAGATCAATTTAATAGACCAAGTAAAATAAGTGGGGGCTTGAACTAAGATAGAGATTATAAAAATAGAGAAGTCAAATGCAAGAGACAGTGTAAAATCATAATGATTTGGAATCTTTTGGAATAGAAGAATTGTAAAATTGAGGTTAATGTCAAGGTTATAAAACTGGAAAATTGAAAAAATGGTTAATCCACATGTGCAAAAATGTTTGTGGCAACCCTTTTTGTAGTGACAAGAAACTGGAAACTGAGTGAATGCCCTTTAGTTGGAGAATGGATGAATAAGTTATGGAATATTATTATTCTATAAGAAACGATCAGCAGGATGATTTCAGAGAAGCCTGGAGAGACTTACATGAACTGATGCTGAGTGAAATGAGCAGAACTAGGAAATCAGTGCAACAGTACAATTATACAATGATCAATTCTGATGGGCATGGCTCTTCTCAACAATGAGATGATTCAGACAAGTTGCAATGATCTTGTGATGAAGACAGATATCTACAAACCCAGAGAGAGGATTGTGGGAACTGAGCGTGGATCACAACAT
Organism: Sarcophilus harrisii; assembly: GCF_902635505.1. Classification (NCBI taxonomy): domain Eukaryota; kingdom Metazoa; phylum Chordata; class Mammalia; order Dasyuromorphia; family Dasyuridae; genus Sarcophilus; species Sarcophilus harrisii. The sequence goes on from NC_045426.1 coordinate 226,964,728, forward strand.
AGCATCCTCACTTTTTATTGTTTGCTTGCATTTTATTTTCTTTCTTATTTTTTCTTTTTGATTTGAATTTTCTTGTGCAGCAAGATAATTGTATAAATATGTATGCCTATATTGGATTTAACACATATATTTGCCATGTTTAACTGGATTACTTGGTATCTAAGGGAGAAGGTGGGGTGAAGGGAGGGAAAATTGGAACACAAGATTTTGCAAGGATTAATGTTGAAAAATTACCTATGCATATCTTTTGAAAATTAAAAAGCTTTAATAATAAAAAAGAAAGAAAAAATTGTGGTAACTTGAACAAAAAAAAGGAAACTTCAAAGAGAGCTGTATTGAGAAGGAAAGATCATGAGTTCTGTTTTAGATATGTTGATTTGAGATGTTTTTCAGTTTGAAATATAGAGCAGGTTATTGGAGATTCAGGGAAGAGATTAGGGCTAGCTATATAAATCTGTGTGTAGGGTACATGGAGACAACGTTTAAATCCAGGAAACTGATGAATTTACTAAGAGAGTGTATAGAGATAGAAAAGGATTCAGAACAGAGCCTTGGGAACATCTATATTTATGGGGTGTGATACAAGGTATGCTGGAACCAGAGTGAACTTCAGAAGATCATTAAACTCTATAGATAGAGGCTTAATTTATCATCTTGTTAACTGTCCAGAGTTAAGGAAACAATGGAGAAAATAGTATTAATATATATATATATATATATATATATATATATGTATGCTTGAATATATTTTTTTTCTTAGAGAACTGGTTGTTAAATATTTACCATCATATTCTAGGTGTGAGTGATGAGTTCAAAAAAAAGACTGAGAAGTCATGGTCAGACAGAAAGAAATCAGCAGATAATAGAATAACAAAAACTCAGAAAAGAGAGGGTATTGAAGAGGAGAAATGAGTGAAGATTGTCAAATAAAAAGGAGAGATCAAAAATAAAAGGGACTAAGAAAAGACCATAGATTTGTCCATTAAGACATTGGTAGCAGGAAAAGAGCAGCTTTATTTGAATGATGAGATCTGAATCCAAATTATAAAGCATTGAAATGTGAGTAAAAGATGAAGAAAGAACTGAGTTTATGGACAACTTTTTTTTTTTTCCTGAGACAATTGGAGTTAAGTGACTTGCCCAGGGTCACACACCTAGGAAGTGTTAAGTGTCTGAGGTCACATTTGAACTCAGGTCTTCCTCACTTCAGGGCTGGTGCTCTATCCATTGCATCACCTAGCTGCCCCTCATGGACAACTTTTTCTAGAATTTTGACTGAAAAAAGGAAGAGATCGTGTATGACAGCTTGATGGAACAGTGTGATCTAGTGAGTTTTTTTCAATATGGTAGAGACAGGTATGTTTGAATACAGTAAAGGGGGAACAAGACAAGAAACACTGAAGATTTGAGAGTGACGATGATTTAAGAGGCAATCTCCTAGCCAAGTGAAGATGGGAAGAGAAAGGATAAAGGGAACATTGCATAGAGGATTCATCATTGGGAAACCATGTGTGTGTGTGCATGTGCATGTGCATATCTATGTGCAGAGGTATATGTATGAAGAAAGTGCTTTGTAAATCAGAAAATGGTATATAATTGTGAATTATTGATATTATCATCATTTATTCTAATCTCCCTCCAATCTAACATATTACGCTGCACAATGCAAGCTGTTAATATATGTTTACTAAAAATATTTTAATAAAATTTAATTTAGATCTGAAATAAACCTTAGAAACTGCTTAATTCAGCATTCTCATTTTCAAGCTGAGAAAACTAAAACCCTGAATGGTTAAGAAATTTGAATAATGGGATGATAAACCTAGGATTTTAGATGTGGAAGAATCTTAGATATCAATTTGTCCAAGGACATACAGTTAATTAATGTCAAAATGAGGCCTAACAGAGGAGTCCACTAATCTTTCCACTAGTCCACAATGATAACAAACAGCACAGTACAAGGCCAGTAATTAACTGGACCTTTTGTTTTGGTAAGATTACACCAATAAGCCAGTATCATCCTTGTAGCAAGAATGTTAAGAATTCTGAAATTTGATTTCTCTTTGGAGAATGAGAGACAAAACTCCTGTAGTGCTACAACCTAAACTTTGGGTGGTTTTCTACAGTCCTCTATATGAAAGAAACTCATGTCATGTTTGCCATTTAAATATCTAAGGCCCTCCTGAGTCAACATCATCATTTTCATTTCCGGAATTCCCTTTTAGCTTTAATCCAAAAGTTGGTTACACAAGGTACTAAGGTGGCTGATTTGCAACCATATTGTTTTACATAAACACTCCTTTTGTGTTTTCTCCCAGCTCTCCCAATTCAGAGTCAGGAATTTCCTCAAGCTCAATTGTCAGTCTTAAATCCATCATTCCCACCCCCACTTTAGTTTACTGAGAAAAATACCGACTAATGGAGCATGTAAGGGGCTCACTTTTAAACAGCTCAATGAGCCACCAATATAGTAAAGACTTAGATCAGCATTTTAACACTAAATTAAGATCCTGAAGCCCATGAAATGGTTGTTAAACTCTGTTAAGAGTTTCTTTTAGTCTTGAATCTTTCCTCCTCAAAACCCAACTCACGATGGCCCAAAGAAGGCCCAAAGGGATCTAGGAAGTTATCATTATCTCCTGACTGAATCAATTCCATAAGAGACATCACCTCAATAGATGCCCTTCCAGCCTCACCCCACCCCCCCCCCCCTTCACTCCTAACAGTCATTTGGACATCCTGTAATCTGAAACCAATACTTTAAAGCAATTGAGTTTGGTGCACAAGACAAAGCCTGCTGCTGCAGGAATAGTTGGCCCCCCAAATGTTTATCAGCTCTCTGACATAGCCTTGTCCATTTAAAGCTCACAAACTGTTATTTACTGGCTCCTTCACATCTAATAACACAGCTTTTGAACAGGTGGTGAAAATGGAGGGTGATTAGCTGGACCTCCATGGGAGATGTGCTGTGTGTGTCTGCGGGTGGTCTCAAGCTCCTTTAGCCCAGTGCCCACATATGAAGACATTGTAAAAACCTCCAATTTAGGAGATAACAAGTCTGTGTTGTCTGTTTGTGTAAAGTACTGTCCAAGTTACAGCTGGAATGGCTTGCTGTCCAGCAAACATTGCCAAGAAAGGTTAAAAGTTCAGAATAATCAGAAACATCCCCCCTTTTCCATACACACACCCAGTTCCTTCTGCTTTGTTGAACAGTCTCAATGACTGAACAATGACTAAACTCCTGCTTCATGAACTCTTGAGGAATTTTGGTAAAAGCTGAAAATTTTAATGAGTTGAGAGAACCCAGGACTTCAAAAAGATCCGACATGGCTGTTTTTAGGAGTTCCTGATTTTTGATTCTTTATGATTTTTATGATTCAGTTCTTCACTGAGATGAATCTACTAAGTAACCAAAATGCCCATTTGTTATTCTAAAATATTGTCCATGATGTACAAAGCCTAACGAGTGAAACTAAGGTACACTGAACTGTTCCTGTGCCAACAGAAACTTAAACTAAATGTTGAATATCACAGTTCTCCAGGTACACATCATGAACCTGCCAGTGGTGATGGGAACGATCCAGAGCACCTAATGGTCTGTGTAAACTTTGGAAGATATAGATTTCATTAGAACTACCACTTTTGTGACTCCATTTCTCCTTCCTCATACAAACCCTATGAGTCTTCTATTCCTACCCCCTACTCCAACTCTTACATTCCCCTTTTCTTTTATGAGTCTGTAAATATTTATTAATTACTTGCTATGTGCCAGGCACTATACTAAGTGCTGAGGATACAAAGAAAGGGAAAAGAGAATCTCTGCCCTTGAGAACCTCATAATTTGAGGGGTTTGAGTTATATCATACAGGAAAAGCAATATGTCAAAATCTAAAAGAGATCTTAAAGATTTGCCTGAAGCTTAGAGAGTTTAAGTGACTTGGATGTGATCGCACAGCTAATGGCAAGAGATAGAATTTGAACCAAGGTTTTCCAGACTCAAAATCTAGCCTTCTATCCTTTGAGACACTAAAGACAATTGAAACAATGTGTGGAAAGCAATTTCCTTTTTGTTGTTGACTTGCATGAGATTTGCATTCACTGGGCATGCATCATGTAGGAATGCATGTGGTATCACACTGTGTTACTTCCTGCAGGTTCCTGCAGATGTGGGTATAACTGAAGAGATACCAACAAACCTTTTTATAAAGTATATCTGGAAGGAATGTCCCCTGTTTCATCATTTTGATTGAGTCTATTGCCAATTGGTCTTTAGTTTTCCTCCTGAGAAACTGCCCTTTAATTTAACTGACAACACTACAAAATATAGGACAAAAAAAAGAGCTTAAAGACTGTCTAGACCCACCTCTAACACTAAATAAATATTTTTTACATCATTCTTCACATTTGGTCATAAGGTCTCTTCTGGAATAAGTTACTGTCAATTTTAGAACACTTTACTTTTGGGCATCTCTATGAATTACAAAGTTGTTTTATGCTCAACTAAATTTTTTGTTTGTTTTTGTTTTTATTTTTTTTTTAACATTATTTAGGTTTTGATTGGATTTGTTGGATTGTAGGAACTCAGATTTGGAATATATGTTAGAAATCAGCTGGTCCAAGTCCTTCAGTTTATACATAAGGAAATTGAAGGCCAGAGAGTGAGATGACTTGCTCAAAGTCTTCTATCCAATTACCTTTCAATAAACATACTTTGTAGAAAACATGAATCTATCTATGCAACTATTGTAATCCCCATTAAAATGTGAGCTCTTTGAGGGCAAACATCTGTAGGGTCTTTAGTTGTATAATATTTTTTGAGTTGAAATAAAATATTTGAAGATACCAATCACATCTTTTATTATATGATTATCTAAATATGACTATTTCCTATAAATCATTATTCATACAATAGGGTTTCCATACTTCTCATGATCTTGTATTCTTAATACTCTAGTTTATGAATGACCTTTTGAAAACATGGCACCCATAATTTAAACACCACATGTATTCTGAGAATTTTCAAGAATTCTGAGACTTCTAAGAATCATTACTTCACAAGATTTGGATATGATATTTTAATTAAAGTAGTTTATGGTTGTGGTGTTTTTGTTTTTGTTTTTAATAACTATGTCACACATTTGACTTATTAACTTTGTGGCCAATTAGACTGGTGTCAAGCATGGAACTCCCAAGTCATATAGTCATACAATAATTTTTTTATTAACCTAAATGCTGTTGTTATGACAACAACAATGAAGATAAGAAGTAGGATACACGGATGGCCTCATTTGTTAATTGATACTTGGGTAACAAGAATTCTAATGGAGTCATGGAGTATTTATCTTTTAATAATAAATACAGAGTAATCCTAGGGTTTTAGTGAAGTTTAAATCTTTATTAGCCTATAACTATCTTAATAGTTTAAATCTGAATGAAGTTAAGTTTTAACTCTTAAAGTTTCACTAGGAAAGTTAAAAACTTCACTAAGATTTTGTAGACACCCTGTAGAGGAGGTAATGAAAAGAATGGATTCTATTGGAGGCAGCTTTTGAAGAAAGTGGTATTTTTAGGGAAAATCAGGTTTTAATTAATAAGGTAGAGATATGCAAGAGGAAAAAATGAAGATAATGTTCACAAGAATAATAATATGAAGAGTTCAAATGATCTGGAAACCACATCATATAATTTGGTCATTGGAAAAACATTGTTCAAACTCTCAGTTTATCTCAGTTTTTCCAGTGGCTATGTGATTTTGTAAACTTTTAGGTCTGAATTTCTTGATCTCTAGGATAAGGATATTCAACTAGATGCTATATAATTTCTCTTATACTTTAAATAATTTGTGGAGCTATAAGATTCTATTTGTATTGTTGGTATGATGGTACAGATTTCCAAAGACTCATTCCACTCATCACAGTAGTTTGTATGTTTCTGCAAAAGAATGGGGGACAAGGTGGTGGTAAAAACATAGCAAAGACCATCCTTTCTTCAAAGTCCTTTTATTTTGTAAATAAGAAAAGTGAGGCGCATAGAAATTTTTTTTACATGACCAAACTTATTTTGCTGTACAAAAAGAATCAGACTCTGAAATATTGTACAATTAGCTTGTGAAGGAAATAAAAAATGCAGGTGGGCATAAATATAGGGATTGGGAATTCAATGTAATGGTTTTTAGTCATCTCCCAGAGTTCTTTTTCTGGGCATAGCTGGTTCAGTTCATTACTGTTCCATTGGAAATGATTTGGTTGATCTCGTTGCTGAGGATGGCCTGGTCCATCAGAACTGGTCATCATATAGTATTGTTGTTGAAGTATATAATGATCTCCTGGTCCTGCTCATTTCACTCAGCATCAGTTCGTGTAAGTCTCTCCAGGCCTTTCTGAAATCATCCTGCTGGTCATTTCTTACAGAACAATAATATTCCATAATATTCATATACCACAATTTATTCAGCCATTCTCCAACTGATGGGCATCCACTCAGTTTCCAGTTTCTAACCACTACAAAGAGGGCTGCCACAAACATTCGTGCACATACAGGTCCCTTTCCCTTCTTTATGATCTCTTTGGGATATAAGCCCAGTAGTAACACTCCTGGATCAAAGGGTATGCACAGTTTGATAACTTTTTGAGCATAGTTCCAAACTGCTCTCCAGAATGGTTGGATTCGTTCACAACTCCACCAACAATGCATCAATGTCCCAGTTTTCCCACATCCCCTCCAACAATCATCATTTTTTTTCCTGTCATCTTAGCCAATCTGACAGGTAGCACATAGAAATTAAGTGACATTTAATTTTTGAAGACTTAGGAACCTTAAAAGATCATAACTATCATGGAACAAATGAGGCTTTTCCCTAGAAGACTGACGTCTATAGTGTGTTCTCCTTTCAATTTCTACCCTCATCCCAAGCAATCTGTCTCTGCACTTTGCTTTGTGGTCCAGAGATCAATACTTCACTAAAACACAATTACCCCCAAGCCACAACTCTCAGGAATCTAATAGTTATGGCTCTCTTGCAGCCATCTTGCTGGAGTATAGGTTGTTCTCTCTTCCAACATGATTGCACTTGTGTCCTCTACACTGCCTTATTCACTCTCTGCTTCGAAACAATCTGCTGGGACCCTGTACATTCTCTAGCTCAACTGTTTTTGTCTCAGGTACTAATATGATACTAATATACTAATTATATTAGGAATTAATATAAATTTGGTATATTTATAAGTACATTCTATTCCTTGCATCTTTTATGAGAACAATTAAAGCTTTTCAGATAACATTTTCATGAAATTAAAAGAAGCATTTCAATTGAAATACCTTAAAACCTTATTTTATTAATCACATCTTGTCTATTTTAAACTGTCAGTCTAAAGAAAAGACATGATTTTAATTTACTGTGGATAATGGTAAAACCTTGCTTCTAGACAAATGACCAAAAGCAGGAGTAATTAGCATTTATGCTAGCCATCAATAAGAGCATTAAAATGCTCTCCAGTCAATAGAACTGAATTACCACAAATGATGAAGAGGATTGAACAGGCAGAAAGAACTGGATATTTGGGGGCAATTTCATGGATAACAACTTCATCTTTCTCCTTGAACTTCTAAGTAGCTGAATGATCCCAACAAGTTCCATAAACTCAGACTTCCTTGTTTTTCTAGAAATTATTCAGCCTCATTCGTAATTAGATTTAAGGAAAATAACAATCAGATTGAATGTAGGAGTTTATAAAATTAAAAGACATAATCATTTTCGTCCTTGAATACATGCATAAATACTACATATATACATTCTCATACACACTCTTTGGCTGAGTCTGATTACAAACCTACTAAAATCAGTAACTTAAACTGAAATCTGAAACCTCTTCAAACATATTCTTCTTTGCCTGGCAATTGAAGTTCCCAAGCTGAATTTACTAACTTGACCTTTTCTATTTTTCACTTTCCTCTCTTTCAGTTTCCGTGAAAGCCATCTTTAGAAATGTGGGAAGGCATAATGACAAAGCTTTTAATTTCCAGCAAAAAAAGGTCACCGGCAAAGAAGGCAGTCAACAAGAATGACCACATAAGAGCAGAATACTAGCTGCTCATGCTTTAATGTTCAGCATCATCCTTACTATAAATGTGAAAAGTGAAGGGTTGAAGAAAGAAGGTTCCACAAATATGGAACTTCTTCCAATGTAGATGTGGGTGATTATCAACAAAGCTTTAGTGAGATCCACAACACAAATTGTATTAATTCAGACTTACTTTGACAATTAAGTAGTGTCATCACCCATATAACATATTATCAAAGAACAAGGCTTTGAGTGTTTTGAGGAAGGGGTAAGTTTTGAAACAAACTTTTTTTTCACAGTAAAAAAAATGTTTTCCAGTAAAACAAAAATTTTTGTGTTTTTCCTTTTTATAATTGTTTTACTTATAACTGTATGTACAGAAAGTTTTAGCTCTCTAGTTGTCAAAAGTTTTCAAATCATATTTTTTTTAACCAGATGTTTGGTTTCCAGGTGATCTTAAAATAGCCTATGAAATCACTTTTAATAACCTATGAGCCCAGCACTCATGTTTATTTGATCAATTTTTTATTTCATGAACATGATTTTATATACTCCTGATTATCTCTGCCCCACTCTATCTCCTTATCACTCATTCAAAAACATTTATTAAATGAATAGAGATATTTTCAGTCTGTCTGCTCTCTTTATACTAACCTGTTTATCATCAAAGTAGATATTTGACTAAAGGGGGTTCCAGATCCAACAATGATGGCACTGAGCTTCCCTCTGCTCAGATGGGCTAGTTCAAGCCAGAAGTAGTCAGAAGTCCCTGCCAGTGACCAGTCCTCTGTAAGAGAGAAGAGGTTGACAGAGTGAGAGGACATTATATCCCCTTCCCAGTGAAACATTTGCAGTCCCTTATAAAATGAATAGGATACACAAGAATATTTGTGAACCTATATCATAAGCATCATTATTTAATATGGTAAACTTGGTCACTGACCTGGAACTTCTTTAGTTAATTTTCAGATTGCACAAGCCAACTATCAACTGCTTGTCTATTAGTCTTTATTTCAGTTTGTTGATGTACCTATCATTATTATCTCCATGCTTTATAAGTGCTTTCTTCTCTTAGTTGTCTCTAAAGATGAAGCATTTTTATTAGAAATGGATGACCTTTGAGTTTAGCTTCCTAATGTTCTGTATTTATATAGACAGCTGCTTTGGAACAAGAAAGAATTTTTCTGACTGCCAATATTCATATCTTGTTTCTTGAAAGAGACAGAAAGTCAACACTCACAAGCTACAAAGGTTTGCTCTTTCTAAGATGTTCCAAGGATGTAACACAAGTTTATTATACTTTCTTCCAAACACATTCCTACTCTATTTAGACATCTGATGATACATTTAAGTTAATAAAATCTACTTCTTACTAGTTCAGACGTCCTCTATTGGTCTGGCTTGGCCCTAGAGTGAAATGGCTTGGGTAACATCTCCCTGCTGTTACTATATTTGAGATCAATTATAATTTGATTCAGTATATTATGAAGCAACTCCAATTTTATCATTATTAAATCAGTAGATTATTCTATGTGGAAATAAAAATTGAATTCTTCAGACAATTTCTAGGAATTATCTACTAGCTCTTGTGTAATTAGCAATTTGCACTGGTGAAAGGAAAATCCATATTAGAAAAAAAATCACAGTTCCTTCATAAATGTACAAGGTACTTTGCCAAGTGCTAGAGATACAAAAGTAGTTAGAAGATAGAAACATAGCATGAATAGACAGTTTAGTGTATAAAAAAAGGTCATTAGATTTGGAAGCAGAGAACTATACAAATTTTAGCTTTGTTATTTATTAGCTGGCCTTAGCATAGTATGCCAATTATTTCCTCTAAGCCTGTTTCCTCATCCATAAATGATGTGTAAGATCCTTTCTATCTCTCAATGCTACACCTTCAGGGAACTAATAGTTTAATGAAGGAGAAAGGCATGTGTACAATAATGAAATTACTACAGAGAACAAGATATGTACAAAGGAGAGATCCAGGCAAAATTTGAGAAAAGAGAAATAATTTTCTTTTGGAGGGGAGGGGAAAGTTATTGGTTTCTATTGCAAATACATGTCATGAAGGAAATTACATCTGAGTTGAATATCTAAGGAAGGGAGAGATACCAAGAGATGAATAAATAAATGAACTTAGCAAATTTAAAAAAATTTAATTAAAATAAGAAATGGGTTTATTATTCCAATTATGGGGAATGGTTATTAACAAAGACTTGGAAATGATTAAGAAATAGGTTGAGAACAGAAGATGGAAAATAGTTCTGTTTTGTTGAAATATAAAAGATAAGGAAAGGGGAATGTATGAAATTAAGTCAGAGAGGCAAGTTAGTAGCAGATTGTAGACATCTTTGACTACAAGGATCTGCAGATTTAATTTTATTTGAAAGGAGAGGATAACCACAGGAGTCTTTGCAATAGAGAAGTGACATGGTCATTCCAGTGAATGAGGAAAAGCACTTAGGAGGTTACTGTAAGAGAGCAGATAAAAAGAGATGAAGCTTCAATTTAATATAGTTGGAATGAATATAGAAAATAAGGGTCAGATGTGAGAAATATTTGTTAAATAGAAATAACTTGAAATTTGAGGAGAGTTTGGAAAATGAAATACAGGTCTGAGATTCATCAGCAAAGAGGTAATAATTAGGGTCATGAGAATAAATAAGAACATCAGAATACAAAGCATGTGGAAAGGAGCAAAAAGGACCTAGGATAGAATCTTTAAGGGGTAGAGCTATGTTTAAATGACCAAAAAAAGGCTAACAGACCAGAGAATCTTTGTGTCTTGGCATAAGTACTCAAGTATCCACAAGAGTATAGTGCCATAGAAACGAAGAAGAAAATGTTGGTCCATAGGAACAAATAAGACAGAGAAGACAAAATAAATGAAGATGGGGAAAAAGGACTTATCAATGCTGTCGTGGAGTTATTTCCTCCATGAGGAATTTCCATAGGATGGTAGGAAATGAACCAGATTTCTAAGGGTTGGGGAGAAATGGACAAGAAGAGGCAAAGAATATAGATATCTTTTTCAGAAATTTGATAAGGAAAGAAAGGAAAGAAATAAAATTATACCTTGAGGGTGGCAGAGTCAAGGGAAGTTTTGTCTCTTGAAGGAAAAAGGAGATCTATACTTAATAACAATGAGTATTCATTCTAATTCTGACTTTCATCTAAATAGTTATAAACTTTAAAAAGCCACATAAATCTCCAGAGAATTGTTTGGAGTTAATAAGATTTTTATTAGTTGTTTTTTTTTTTTATTTTTTTATTTTGAACAAATGACAATTGCTTATTTATATGGTTGGTCTAGTAAGTCATATGTCAAAAGACCAGTAAGTCACAGAGCGATAATTTCATCCATATGGGCATTCCTTCAACCAGTGCAGATGGCAACATATCTATAACTTAATAGATGATCCTTGAGAGCTTCTGTGGCTGTGCAATTCATCTACCTGAAGCCAAACTGGTAACAAAGCTCTCTAAATTTAGCTGGGAATAATCCTAAGCCATAGAAATAGAACCATCACCAGACCCATGCTCAAAGCCTTTCCAATTTAATAAAATCTGCCAGAATTGTTATTCTGGGCCTTCAATTATCCAGCATTACTTTCACATCATAATGAAGCAGTGAGGTTGGCGAGACATTCTTGATTTAAATAACATAGTTCCTTTATTAGACATTTGTGGTATAGTGGATTCTGTGCCTGGAGTCAAGATGACTTCAGTTTAAATTTGGCTTTAGTCACTTACTAATTGTGTGATCATGGAAAATTCAATTAATTTTTTTTGCCTCAGTTTCCCCAACTCAAAAATGGGGATGATATTAACACCTACCTTCGCAAAGTTGTTCTGAGAATCAAAAGAGATAATATTTGTAAAAAGTGCTCAGCACAATACCTGACATAGGCACTCTATGAATGCTTACTCTCTCTCTTATCCTTAGTCATAAATTTTTTATCTGTCTGGTCTAGTAAAAAAAAAAGTCATTCTCCAAAGGTCTCAATTTCATCATTGTGAACAAACCCCTCTTTTACACAATTTCTATCCTTTGTATAAATTAGTAAAAAGTCTTTGAGAGCCACTAATTCATCACCTTTTAAAAATATAAAGAAGTAACTGAACCAAGCTTTGGTGAAAGAATAACATATGGGACTAGACATTAGACTAAGAATACAAAAAGCTTGGGTTCTAATCTCTATCATTATATAATTCTATAACCTTGAATAAATTCCTTTCTTTTTTCAGCCTTAGTTAATAAATCTTTAATATAACAATAATAAACCTCATCATCCTTGTTCTACTAAATTGAAAAGTTGGTTGGGCTTTTTTGCTTTGTTTGGGGGTTTTGTTGTTGGCTTTTGTTTTGGTTTGGTTTGGATTTTTTAGGATAAAAAACTGAGTTTAATGCTAATCCTTGTTTAGCAATATTTACCCTAAGAGACTTGTAATCAATGTAATTCATCTGCCATCCAGTAAAAGCTCTAGGTCAGTCAACCACCATACCTATTATTTCTGTCTTTGTCTTCTTAATTACTGACTACCTAGGAGTAAATTATCCCCAGTTCTCAACTCCTCTTCTCTCATTCCCATAATTCATAACCTACCTCACCTATTATCCATTCCAACTCTGATCACTCCTTTCATTGTGCTTTCTGGAATTTTTGTTCCATAAATAACAAACTTCCTACAATTTTGCATATCTTCCTCTCTTACCTTTCCGTCTAATTGCTCTCTAGAGTGCCAGGGGTCCTCAAATTTTTAAAATAGGGGGCCAATTCACTTTCCCTAAGACTGTTGGAGGGCCGGACTAAACAAAAAACAAAAACTTTGTTTTGTGGGTCTTTAAATAAAGAAACTTCATAGCCCCTGGGTCAGGGGGATAAACGTTGTCAGCTGGTGCATCTGGCTCGAGGGCCGTAGTTTGAGGACCCCTGCTCCAGGCTAGACACTTTGAGGCTTGTTCCTTCAATCAACATTTCATCCCTGGCTATCTCACCATTTCCCATAGATGATCTTGATTCTTTGATCAAAAACTAACATTCTTCCTTCTAACTGGCCATACTTTCTTATAATTCTATCTCTCTTTATGTTTCTTCCTTCCTAGACCTGTTTTTTATTCTCATTGCAAATTCCAATCTCTTTACTCCTTGCTTGGTATTCTCTCAAGTCATTACTCTTTCTCTAATCTCACTTTATTCTCTTTCCCATTTTGACACTATAGTTAGCCAATTTAACATGAGAAAAATGGTGATTAAACAACTAATAATTAATATTGGGGACAGGATTTTTTTTCTTTCTGAAACCTTATTAGGTCAAGCCAGCCTCTGAAGGACATTGCTGATAATGAGATTGGATTGTCTTTCTTCTCAATCTTGTTCAGCCACCTAGGTGGGAAAACTCATTGTGTTCCACTCAGGTTTGAGTAGGGATAAATTCTTTGATTAGATTTGCTATCTAATTTCCATCCAGTTAAAGTTCTAGAGTGATTTGGAAGTAAAAGTTTACCTAGAGTAATTTGGAAGTAAAAGACAAAATCAAAGTCATGGACCGCAGTCCCTCATGAAGATAGCTCCATCTCTCATAATATTCATTCCTTCTCTTTATTTGTTAACCAATCAGAGTTGATTGCCACCCTCAGAAATACTCTTCCAAGGGCATATAAGCACTAAGGGGTGTCATGAGGAGTCTTTGGCATTTGAGTGTCACTGATCCCTTTTATTAATAATATGATAGCATTATTTTAAAAAATGATTAATCCAGAAATTACATCTCTCAAACTTTTTATACATCACAAACTTTAGTCTTTTATTCTAGAATCATTTAAACTGTCTTGATCTCACTTGTCAAGTCCCAGTCATGGATTACTTTACTCTGTGCTTTCTCTGCTTTTTTTCAAATGCTCCTAAACAGAGCTGGCAGAAATTACACAATCATCTTCATTGGTTATACTCTAAATTTATTTTATCTGTTGTTTGCCCTTCATTCTCAAAGAGAACCATGACATTAGAAAGGTGATGCCATTTAAGTGAGGGGAGAGGGGGCTGTGTAAGGTCACCTGCCTCACTTTTCCCTCCAGAATCATCTGAGTCCAGTGGCCAGATATAACAAGGCCATTGGAGATGGCCCTGGATGAAATGGGAGATCTTGGCCTTTTTTATCTAACTTTAGCTGGATCATCACAACAACAAAACCATCTTTTTATTCCTTCCTAAGTGAAAGTCTCAATCTTCACAGAAATTATTTTAAATGTTCTCATTTCTCCCACACTTCCCTGGTGTTCCATTCTTTCAGTAGAAGATCTCAGATCCTATTATGCAGAGGAAATTGAAGCAATTCACTACAGATTCCCTTTTCTTCCTTTCTCTTTATATCAACCCCTCTTATTTTCATTATTCATTCTCTCCTTTGATTGCTGTAGAATAGTGAGAAGTCTTCTGGAAGAGATTTGTAATCATTTAAAGAAATGACCACACAGAAATGATCCACACAGGAGAAATGAAGTGGATAAAGAATGTCTCTTACTCAGATCTCAATATTCAGACAGTTATCTTATAGAGTATATGTATCTAGGACAGAAAGAATAAGTGAGCAATGAATGGGACCGAGAGTTGAAAAGGTAGAGGAGAGCAGGCTGTATTGTTATCAGGGGAACTGCAAAGCTCTTTTACTGATCCCAAGTTTTCCTTGAAGGCAAAGGCCTATCTTTTCAATACTATCATATTACCTATGTTATTATATGGGAGGAAAAGAAGGGAATGTGGTACCTATGACAGTTCCAGGCACTGTGCAAAGCAGTTTTTAACAAATGCAGTCTCATTTGATTCTTATAACAACACTGCCAAGGTAATTTTTCTGGTTTCCTCTAATTGCTAGAGCCTTGTCTTCTAATAATCTTCCATCTCTTCTATCTTATTCTCAAAGAGGACCATGGCATCTGCAAAGTGATGCCATCATTTGCAAGAGAATTGGATTTAAGTGAGGGAGGGCTGTGCAAAGTCACCAACTTCACTTTCTCTTCCAGAGTCATTTGGATTCAGTGGTAAGATATAGATCAGGATAACTAGAGATGGCTCTGGATGCAGTGGGAAACCTTGATCTTTTAGACTAATAGTGTATGATTGTGAAGGAATATTGTTTAGTCATTTTCAGTCATGCCCAACTCTTTGTGACCCTATTTGGGGTTTTCTTGGCAAAGATAGTGGAGTGGTTTTCCATTTCCTCCTTCAGTACATTTTACAAATGAGGAAACTGAGGCAAAAAAACTATTAAGTGTTTGAGGTTGAAATCAATTGGTAGATGAATATAATATTACTGAGCTGTAAGAAATGTTGAATGTGAATAACATTAAGAAGTTTAGGAAGGAGTATGAACTGATGCAAAAAAAGTAACCATAACTGAGAAAATAATGTGCACAATGACTATGATATTGGGAATTAAAAACAAACATTAAAAATTAAAACCAATTTTGGCCACTCAAAAGAGACATGAGAATACATCTCTCATATCTAGGTGGGAAGCTATTGGTGTGGAACACTGAAATAGGGTGTTTTTTTTTTTTTTAATATTTTCCCTTTTTAAAAAAATTCTTTTGTTCTAAGGGATGTCTCTTTTGGAACAGAAGAAAGGGGTTAATGGG
Organism: Sarcophilus harrisii; assembly: GCF_902635505.1. Taxonomy (NCBI): domain Eukaryota; kingdom Metazoa; phylum Chordata; class Mammalia; order Dasyuromorphia; family Dasyuridae; genus Sarcophilus; species Sarcophilus harrisii. Next base: position 226,980,433 of record NC_045426.1, read on the forward strand.
AAATGAAAGTGATGCAATAATAAAAGATATCAATAACAATTAAATTTTAAAAAGAAAGAGAACAAGACTTCCCATAAAGATCCTGAACAAAAGTATTACTAATAAGGGTAAGGGAAATTTTCCTTCTAAGAAACTAGAATCCTAGTGCTTTTTCCTCTGGGAGTAAGTAAGCAAGGTAATAAATGTTTCCTTCCCTGCAAGAAACCTATCCTTCCATAATCTATCATTTGCTTCCTCTCCTTATAGAATTCTACAATATTCTAAGCTGTGTGGAACAAGCACTCCCCAGAATCATTCCATTACAGTGATATCCTTCTCTTGGGCTCATCATCCCCTTAGTTCCTGAAGAGAAACTGACCCAATTCCCAGTCATCTGCTATATCCCACAAACATTTTAGTTTCAGGTAAAAGTATCCTTATTTATTGTTTTGATCCTAAGTGATTGAAACTGGAAAAGACTATGTTAACCACACTCTTGCTTGAATTCCAAGAAGCATGGTAATAACTAATAATTTGATTTACACACACTATCTCATTTGATTCTCCCACCAACTCTGTGAGACAGATGTTATCATTATCCACATTTTAGAGGTGAGGGAATTAAGGATAACAAAAGTTTAATGATTTGGCCAGGGCCATATGACTACTAAGTGTCTGAGGCAGACTTTCCGACTTTTAGTCCAATATTCAACTATGCCACATCTTCCTAAGAAGCATCTCTTTTAAACAATGCATATAGTATCAAGAAAAAGAGCTTTTTCCATTTGAGTGGAATTGGAGAACCTCTAGTCAAAATTTCTTCCCCTCCCAGGATATCTAAATTCTAGGAGGTCCGGAAACTCCCACAATGCATTTTTTTAAAAGTATCTTTTTGCTTCTAATAACTACCACCAATTCACTTCCCAATTCCTGAACAAGCAACAATTTCTAAATGAAAGCAAAGCAGGAATAGAGAAATACCCCGTCTCTCCCAGTTAGTTTTGCACTATTCACCAAAATATCTCCACACCATCACACAAGTGTCATTATCCCCATGGTACAGCTGGATAAACAGAGGCATAGGGAGGTTAAGGGACATGCCTAGGATCACACAGTGAGTCTTTATCTAAGCCAAGAATAAGTCCTTGCTCTTCTGACTTTTGCACTCTTCTCTAGTTCTCCCTGTCCTTATATGGTGATTCAATGGGTCTTTTTCTTCTCCTAAGGAAAAAAAAAGGTGGTGGGGAGTAAAGGGAGGGAAAGTGGAAGGGGGAAAATTAATTTGAATGCAGCAACTTTACCCAAGTCCAAGAGTACTGTAGTTCTTTTATGTATTTGGACTGAGTGGGTATACAGAACAGCTTTGTTTTTCAATTCATTAACTTCCACAGGGGGAAAAAAAAAGACCATCTTTTCTGTTTATAGTAAGGGAACAGAATGTCAAAACGATTGCCATGTGTGTGGTGTAAATAAGTAAGGCCACCAATGGAGACCCTTCTCTTTCATGATGAGAAAATAAAACTTTGTTCCTTGGGATCCAAGGGGAAGTATCTGACTTACCAGATGTCAGGATTTATTTTTTACTTCCAAAAAAATAGGTAAAATAGTGGTGGTTTTGAATTTATCCCCTGTAATTTTCAGAGTCTCAGTGAGTTCTAAAGTGTTCCTATACGTATAAAGATTTCATGGGAAATTGAAGTCCAGAAAATGTGAGAGAGATGAGAGACTTTCCTGGAATAAAATGCACAGGGTTATCATGGGATAATTACATCCCTTCAGTATTAAGTACAGAGCTGGGTGCCATTAATTCTCCCCCAGTCATTGTCCCAAGCTGACTAGGCCCCATGGAATTCTATTATTGTTGTATAACATTTTAATCATAAAGGAATGTGATATTTGTGTATGTCTCTTGCAGGAAGATAAATCTCATCATAAACCAAGGCCAGAGGTGACAGGATCACATCAATAATAAATCTGGCCCCCTCATCCAATGTTCTATCTGCACATATTTTCTCAGTTCATCATCTTTGGCATTCATACATCCAGAAGCACTTCTAAGAAGAAAAGCATTGAATATGATGAGGTTGCTCATTTTGCCTGCCCTGAAGACTTTAAAAATAAAACTAAAGGGAGCAGCTTGTTTATCATTCATGTCTTATTGTATTTGCATAATTAAGATCTATAGTAAAGAAAACATTTCAGGACTGTCAGAGATAATCTTTGAACCGTCCTTAGCTCCAAAAGTAGAGTTTGATTACAAGGAAATGACTGTTCACAAATTTCTGAGCTAACTTCCTAGGCATATTCTAAAAACAATTACAAAAGTTGCAATCAAGGTCAGTCCAGCCACTCATAGAAATGTAGGTACAGTATTCAGGACAGTAGATTATTTTGTATCACTGTTAGAGAATGGTGCTGCAATGGGAAGAGTTCTCAAAATGCTTAGGAGATCTCTTCAATAGTTATTAGCTATATGACTATAGATAAGTAATTTTTTTTCTCCTCTGCAATATAGAGATAATATTCTTGTTAATCACTTCACTGAGTTATAAGGAAAGTCATATATAAACTCTAAAGCATTACTTCAGTGTTAAGTTGCTACTTTGATACTTTATGTTTTAGTGAGGAGCAACTTTGTAAAATATAAAAATCTAGAGCAGCTAAATTTCACAGTGGATAGAATACAGCACTGAAATCAGGAGGATCTGAGTTCAAATCTGTATTTGAACACTTTAAACATTTAGCTGTGTGACTATTGGGCAACCCACTTAATCCCAATTACCTCAGTCAAAAAAAAAATACAAAAATAAGTGGACTCCACATAAAAAGAATTGGCTCCAACCTTTACCAGTTAGAGACAAATAACTAAAAATCTCTGTCAGTTTTCTTAATGCACTACTCATGAACATTATTTTTAGGGAAGTGTTTTGTAAACCTTAAAGCAGAGATGATCTATCATTATGGTCTGATTTTATCTGTTGATTGTCTATCTACTGATACAGAGTACAACCACTTTAGGCTTTTTCAACTTCTTATGTTCATAGTCATCACATACTCTCATAACTTTTCTACAGAGTACTTATTCAACATGCAAGGGGCAAAGTTGTGAAGATGATAATAATAATAATATAATTTAAATTACTACAAAGCATAATAGTCACCAGTTTGTCAGGAGATTTAAACTTCCTTAGTTGAAAAACTGTCAGGTATAAATACTGATATTTCTGGTTTTGCTCTAGTAATTCCCTATACTTCCTTTTCCAGTTCTCCCCCTTCTACAGTCAGTAGCCAGTCAAAGTGGCTATTACAACTCCAGTTATAACTTTAGAATATCTACATATAGCCTTTGTGACATATAAGAAGCATAGTGAATAGAGCAACAAGCCTTGGAATCAGGAAGATTTGAGTTATAATATGGTCTCACAAACTTAATTAGTTGTGTGATTCTGAGCAAATTATTTAACCTCTGTTTGTCTCAGTTTTCCCAAATTGTAAAATGGAGATAATAATAAGAGCTATCTCTTAGTGTTGTCGTGAAGCTCAAATTAGATAATATTTGCTTAGCACAGGGCCTGGCACATAGTAGGCATTTAAGAAATGTTTGTTTCCTTCCTTACTTTATGAAAGCTCATGTCAAACTTTGTAAAGCAATACATTCAGATGAAATAATTTTAAGACGTTCAGCTGTCTCTCCTCTATGATATTAGGCAAGCCTAACTTGCCATTTGTTTACCGAGTGGAATCCATCATTCCACCTTAACAAGTAAGAAGTAATCAGTGGTCCTTTTCAGCTCTGAAATTCTATAATTCTATTTTGCCATTCTGTAATGTCCAGGGCTTATACACACACACACACACACACACACACACACACACACAGTCTCTCTGTTTCTCTGTGTGCATCTCTGTCTCTCTGTCTCTCTTTGTCTCTATCTGTGTGTGTCTCTGTCTCTGTCTCTCTATCTCTCTCTTTCTCTGTCCCTCCTCCTTCCCTTTTCTTTCTTTCTTTCTTTCTTTCTTTCTTTTTTTCTTTCTTTCTTTCTTTCTTTCTTTCTTTCTTTCTTTCTTTCTTTCTTTCTTTCTTTCTTTCTTTCTTTCTTTCTTTGTCTCTCTCTGTCCCTTTCTGTCTGTCTCTCTGTCTCTGTCTCTCTCTCTGTTTCTCTCTCTATTTTATGCTTTCTCTTGGTTTCTATCTCTGTCTGTCTCTTATCTCTTTCTGTGTCTCTTTCTCCTGTAAAGAATGGGGCAGTCTCAGACCAATTGTCTCCCAAGGATTTCATAATGGGAGCCTCATAAATCTAATGATAGAAAGGTTCATGCTTTGATAGAATGAACCTTGGAGCTCATTAATTATAACCCTTCATTTTATAGACATAGAAATGGAGGTTCAGAAAATCTGAGTTGCTTAAGGTCACTTAGCATATGGCAGAACTGGGTTGTTAATTTAGGTTTTCTAACTCCAAATCCCACCCCATACTCTACAACAGTGTCTTAATTTCAATTCCCTTATCTTGCATATCAAGAAACTGAGGCACCAGGAAGTTGTGACTTGTGACTTGTCATTTAAGTGACTAGGTCTCACAGATAGTAGGTTCAGAGGTGTGATTCAAATCCAGATCCTCTGGCACTCATAGTACTTTATGCTATACTAAAGATCTTGCTCCAAAATCCTTATTCTGTGAAGATTAGGAGAAGAGGATGGATGTATTTCCAGCACAATAAAGCCAACAACATGTAGTTCAGAGTTGTATGGGGAAAATCACAGAGGGACAAAGATGAACAGAGTCCTATACACAGAAAATCCACATGCTGGGATAGTGAGAGTCAGTGATGGGAAGTTCTGTGGGGAAGTGGATAGAGTGCCAGGTCTGGAGTCAGGAAGACTCCAATTCAAATCAAACCTCAGGCACTTATTAGCCGTATGACCCTAGGCAAGTCACTTAACTCTGCCTCAGTTTCCTTACCTGTAAAAATGAGTTGGAAAAGAAAATAACCCATTCCAGTGCCTTGCCAAGAAAATCCCAAATGGGGTCACAAGGAGACATATATGACTGGAATGTTTAGCAATAATAATAATGGTCAGTAAAAGATGGGATAATTCCTTGGGAGTAATAGAAATCAATCTAAAGTAGAACAATTATTCATTGATAGTTTTTGCTCTCTTTGACTTTTTTTTAGAATAGATCTATTACTGACAATCAATACTTCCTTAGAGGGAGTGATACTGTTGGAGGGAAAAAAGATCTTACATAGATGTCCTGGTAAAAGGGAACTATGGTATCAATACAAACTGATTATATGCCAAAGACCTATGCTAGAATAATTACTAATAGACTTTTTGATTAACTTGTTCATACCACTAATTATCTAGATAACTACTTTTATATGGTTTATGAAGTGAGATATTTGTAAAGAGCTTAACATAGTGTCTGGCATATAGTAGGTGTTTAATAAATGCTGTTTCCTTCCTCCATTTTTATTTTATAAGGAGACTATTGCTTGAATAGTACATTATGTTTTCCTAAAGTAAGTAAAATTCAGATGCTTTTTCACACCACTAATAATCTAAATAATTATTTTTATATGGTCTATCAAATGAGATATTTGTAAAGAGCTTAACATGGTGTCTGGCACATAGTAGATACTTAATAAATGCTGTTCCCTTCCTCCTTCCTTTTTATTTTATAAGGAGACTATTGCTAGAATAGTGAATTATATTTTTCTAAAGTAAGTAAAATTCAGATGCTAATAAGGACACGGCAGAATGTTCCATTGCTTAAATGTGTTGCTGACTTTTCTGTCCTTCTTTAGCAACAACTTGAATTCATCAATCACTCATTCAGAAGTTGTCCAAATCCAATAGTGCCAAAGGAGGCTAATGCAAGGTCTGCTGTGTGTCTCAGCCAGATATAGATTCACTCAAAATTGGCTAATTTAATCTGCATGTGTGTGATTTATTGCAAAACAGATTAAACTGGCAAGAGTAATACACTTAATAACTCTTTGCAATGCCTCTGGGCTCCAGGGGAGATGTCTCTCTAATGGGTTCTTCGTTTTGTTTCATAAACAAATATTAGTGCCACCAACTTAGATCTCATGAGCAAACCTACCATAACAAATGGGTTGAATATGCTTCCCTTTGAGGAGACTTGGGGTGAAAAGATGAAACAAAAACATGAGAAAACAATAACAAAAGCAGATTTAGGGCATAATCTTTTTGTAGCTAAGGAAGATATTTAATCCTAGCACTCTGACTTCATGGAGATGAACTTGCATTATACGTATCTATCCCTAGTATTTAATCAGAAGTCTAGGATTGATTATGTGTTGAGTCTCGCTTTAGTGACCCCTAGTGGTTAACTTCAAAATAACACTATGTAGGTAATGGACTATATTAACAACATTTTCCTGTCATTGGCTAATCTTCTAAGAGGTTGAAAACTCCCAGGAGACTTGTGGGACAGCTTAAATCTGCAGCCGTTTTAGATCTGAACTAAATGACTAATCTTTGTCAAATTTCACCATACTCAGAAAGTATAAGTCTCTTAGTAAACCAGGGCATGACATAGCTTGGGTTTTAGCTCTTTGGTTGATGAATCTTCCTGGCAGTGATACTCTTCTCCTCTAAGAACCACTGCAGTTGCAAGAAATTATCTTCTACTTGGTTATCAGTTTTCTTAGATCTGTAGCCCCATCACAAAGACTAAAAGAGCAACCCAAAGTCATTATTCATACATGTCCTTTGGCACATGTGGCCAGAGTAAATCTCCATTCCTCTGCTTCCCAGAATGGGGGAGTAATGTGATCATGGTACCAGCTGAACTTTCTCCCAATTTTCTCCCCCTAAAAAACAATTCTTGGTAGCCAGCCTTTATAAAAGGGATGTTGTCTGCATTGCTGGGAAGAATATCCATGCTCAGGGAAAAACAGTCTCAACAAATCCTCAGTTAAATGTTGAGTACAACCTCAAACAATCCCTTTTATCACTTCTTCTTTCTCAGTTACTAAGATATATAGAATGTTTAATTGAATTTCCCCCAAGACAATTGGCCTTTCCAATAGCCCTTCAAGGTTTATATTTAATTGGGGGGTTTCCAAGCAATCAAGAGATCCCTTAATTATATACCCAGAAGCCAAGACTATATCTGCATCAACATCAAGGCTCATGTTTTAAAACCTGCCTTACCTATGATGTATTAACTCTGGAATGTTTCATTATAGCAATAAGGTCATTGAAACTAAAATCAATGTGTAATGATCATTTATGCAGAATATCTTCTGATACAGTTAAATGAAAACCTATTTACTAAAGAGTTTCTAGCCAGGTGACCAATGCAACCTACTATGGCTAGGATTAGAAGAACTAAACAGGCTGGAATAACATAGGCTTGCAATGGGACTCTTCATAATGACATGGGAGATGCTGCCTAAAGAGCTGGTGAATGAATGATTGTTAGTGACAAAAAAAGAAATAATAGCTAGCATTTATTTAATATTTTGTTAAAATACCTTACATATCTTATCTTATTTGAGCCTCAAAACAATGTTGTGATGTAGGTATTATTGTTTTCACTGTTTTACATATGAGGAAACTGAATCTGAGAGAAGTTAAATGATTGCTTAGAGTCACACAACTATTGAAGTAGAATTTGAACTTGGGGATACAAAGAAGGAAAAGAACAATCCCAGATATCAGAAGCATAAAGAGAACTGGAAGGAATAATTTGCAAACAACAATGAAAAAATAAGATATGTATACACACACATATAAAATAAGTAGGAGATAATCAAGAGAAGGCAGGCACTAGAATTAATGAAGATTAAGAATGGCTCCTTGTAAAAGATAAAGTATAAAAACATTTTTATGCAAATAGTATTTTTTAAATTACATATAAAGATATTTTTCAACATTCACTTTTATAAGAATTTGTTCCAAATTTTTCTCTCTATCCTCTCACTTCAAGAAATCTGATAAAGATTATACATGTACACACACACACACAGACACACACACATATATATACAATTATGTCAAACATATTTCTACATTAGTCATGTTGAGAAAGAAGAATTAGAACAAAAGGAAAAATCATGAGAAAGGAAAAAAAAAGTGAAAATAGTATGCTTTGATCTGCATTCAGTCGCCATAATTCTTTCTCTGGATGTGCTTAGCATTTTCCATCATGAGTCTTTTGGAAATGACTTGATCATTGTATTACTGAGAAGAATGAAGTCTAACATAGTTGATTATTATGTTCTCCTAGTTCTGCTCATTTCACTCAGCATCAGTTCATGTCTTTCCATGTTTTTCTTAAATCTGCCTGCTCATTCTTATAGAACAACAATATTCTATTACATTTACATACCAGAACTTGTTCTACCATTCCCTAAATGATGGGCATCCCCTCAATTTCCAATTCTTTGCTACCACAAAAAGAGATGCTTTAAATATTTTTGTACATCAACTTTCATTTTTTTATAGGATCTTGACTTCCAAATTTTTCTCCCTCCCCTCCTCCTTCCCCATGATAGTAAGCAATCTGATATAGCATGCATATGTGCAATTATATAAGACATATTTCCACATTAGTTCACATTAGTCATGTTGTGAAAGAAGAAATAGAGCAAAAGGAAGAAAGCACAAAAAACCCCAAAAGAAAGTGAAAATAATATCCTTCAATCTGCATTCAGATACCATGAGCTCTTTCTCTGTATGTGAATAGCATTTTCAAACATAAGTAAAAGGTGTTTTAGCAGGAATTTAAAGGAATCCAGGAAAGCCAAGATAAAGAGAAGAAAAGGAAAAGAATATCAGTCATGAAGACATCTAGTGAAAATACCCAGAATCAGGAAATGGAGACTCTTGTGTGAGGAATAACAAAGAGAATTGAGTAGGTGGAAGGAAGGAAGATGGAAGAAGATTGGAAAAATAGGAGACTAGGATATGAAGACTTTAGAAATCAAACAGAATTTTGTATTTGGTTCTAGAGATAATAAAAGTATGTGGAATGGAGTGGAGTGGATGGGGACAGAGCATGGGTGGACCAGCACTTTTTAGGAAGATCAATTTGACAACTAGATTGAGTATGGACAGGAATGGGGAGGTACTTGAGACAGAGAGACCAACCAGCAAACTACTGCAATTGTACAGGCGTGATCTAGGGTGATGCCAGTGTCAGAAGAGAGAAAGGGACATTTGTGAGAGATGTTGCAAAGGTAGACTCGACAGGAGTTGGCAACTAATTGGATATCAAAGTGAGAAGTGAGAAAACAAAGTGAGAAAACAAGTATGACACTTAGACTATAAGCCTGAGTAATTTCAATTTAGTAATTCTTGTTTGGTCTTTGGATGAATATTCGACTCTGAAATGTACAATTTTTTATGATCTTCTGCTTTATATCTACATATGTATATATGTGTGTACATATATATATATATATATTTCATTTGGTATCACATTACAAAGATTATTTCTACTGATTTCTGTGTAATGTGTAATGATCATTTATGCAGAAATTGATTTCTGTCTGATTGATTGATTTGATTGATTTCTGAAATCTCTGATTTCTGTTCATCTACCAAAGGCTATCATAGATGTGGAAAAGATTATAATTAACCATTGATATGTTATGTCAACATTATTTCTAAATGTAAATAAAAAATAAAAGTTTCTTGTTATGGAAGAGGAGGATCTTCTAATACAAATAGTATCTTCTCAAAAAACATATTTGAATATCATATTGCTTGAATTTAAAGAATTCTATACATTAAAAAACATTAAATGTATTTCAATACATTTCTGCTTTAAAAATGGAAAGCTACCATTTTCTTTTATTTATTTTTTGAAAAAACCTATTGTTTATGTTCTTGGTAACCTAGAAAAAATTATGATCTGCTCGCTATACTCTGTGATCCAATAATGACAAGTCAAATAATAATTTCATTTGCCACAAGAAACTTTCCACTCTGATTTTCACAGAAACAACTTTTGGCAAAGCTTCAGAAATGATAAATTACTCCCAACAAAAACAAAAAAGAAACTCCAAGCTTCATAGCAGATAATTGTAAAGAAAACAGTTACTTGCATCTCTGTCTTCTACAGTTTTGAAGTACAATGCATTTGAAATAATGAGACCTGAGAACCGTAAAACATTTTTTAAAATTTTCCTGTCATAATTAGAAACACTTGGGCAAAACTCTTTGTCCATTCAAGCTTTACACTTATGTTTGGATTTTACATTTGACAAAGTTAACTATACCCACCCCCTACTTCTATCCTCTAATATCATTGAGCTTTTACAGTTAAGCTTCACAGACTATAGGCTTCATCCTTAATTTTGGAATTGCTCATCCCAATGATGTCTTTGGTCTCCATGCACACACTCAAAGACACATACACCATGGTACTAATAGCTATGTTATATAATGCTTTAAAGTTTGCAAAGCTTCTTTTATATTTTATCTCATTTGTTCCTCACAATAATCCTGAATGATAGATCATAATTTTGCAGGCTATCATCTAGAATGAAAGGTATCTCAGAGTTCATCTGGAAATTGAGGCCCAGAAAGGTTAAAAATCAAACCAATAATTATCAGAGGTAGAATTTGATCTCAAATCTTGTAATGTCGTCGTTCATTCCACTGTAAATGTACTGATATTATTAAATGGTCTAATTGAATCTTACTCAAACATTTAATTTTTCTAATAGTCCGTAGGACTCAAACTTTTCTTGAAAATAACAAGACAATTGGGGAGGGGCAACATCATAAATTATTATTCTATAGGACAAGTAAAAAAAAATTGAGGCCTAAGAGTAATAAGACTTGCCCAGATTTGCACAAGTGATATTTAAAGCAAGACTTAAACATTAGCCTTCCTTATTTGAGATCTAAAGTGCTAATCACTGTGCCAAAAAGCCTTATCCTGGATTGCCTTTTGTATTAAAAAATAATTCTTATTGAAGTGTTAGTCATGTGTTCACAGATCACTTAAAAAATTCAGATACATTACTAGCAGAGATTTCTATTCTCCATACATGGAAAACTAGTCAACCGGTGTAAAGATATAACTGACCTTTGTAGAACACATGTCTTAGAAGATGTTGCCTCTATCACTAATGCATTCTAAGTGGATTCATCTTTTGTTTCTCAAGACTAAAAATACATTATTATCTATCTATATGTATAAATACATATATATATATATACTCAAGGTATATTTACTTATGCAGGATGCAAGTGTTATCCTTGCATATGTATATGGCCACATGAGTTCATCTAAATGTATCTTGTGGTCAATCAAGAGAGAAATCTACATTATGTCAGTTATATGTGTATGTATGCATATAGGTGTATATATATGTGTGTGTGTATATAAATATGGGTGTGAATATATAATATATATTTTTACAAATTATATATATACATATATGTTCATGCTTAACTATAGCCAGCTTGTGGAGGGATGAAGGAGGAAAAAAGAATAAAATAAAAAGTATATGGCAAAGAACAAAAGAATAACCTACAAGAAAGCAAATATGGACAATCATTAATATAATGCCTTTTATAATTCTGTATGCTTTCTTGAAATGGAAATTTATTTATACATATCTTGAATCCTCCTGGGCACATGGCTTTTTTTTTCTGTCTTTCTTTTTTATTTTGTTTTTTCTTATTTTGTATTTAGCTTTAAATAAATATTAAAAAATAAAACAAAACAAATAAATGCATCTTGTGGGAAGCCTCTGACATGTCGTTCAGGAATCTTGTCTACCTCTCTCTAGAGACGACTGATTTCTACCTGGAGAGGAACAGGAGAAGGGACTCTGATCTTAGTTTTGCTGCTCTTCTCAGAGATGATTTACTAGATTAGAATTATATTTGCCCCTCTCCCCAACTTCATATGGCCAGTCTAAAGTAAATGATTTTTTTCTTAGGTTCAAGTCATTTTTCAGCTCACTAAGCTTAAAGTAGAACAGATGTCTCAAGCTTATATCCAAAGGCTTTACACCTCCCTATAAAATTCTAATTATACACCATCACAAATAGTGAATAGCAAGCAAACCTAACTATCCAACCAGAAAGCAAAGAAAAATAAAAAAATTGTACCAATTAGACTATACTAGATAATACACAGAGCGAATTACTCTCCCACTAGGAAGAAACTATCTTATCTCAATCAAGAGTCCCTGATCTCACCAAAAGGGAAATGTACCAGTCTCTAAAAAGCAAAGCAGGAAATAATAGATATGCTGGGAAGCCACTTTTCCTTTATATGTCTGCCATCCAAGTCTATTCCTTTTCTCCCCCAATCTTTCTCCTTTGATGTCACTTATGTCCACTCTTAAATAAGAAAAGAATAATATCTCTTCTCCAACTCTTATACCAATTCTATCCCCCTATAGGTTTGAACTGAGGCTACCAGTAGAAAATCTTTTAGTTACCTCACTATTGGTCAGTTCATTATGATAGATAGTTTTGGTTATAGACCAGTCACAAGTTTCTTCAAAGTCAGTTTAATAGGAACTAAAGGGGTTAACATCTTTCTAAAATTTTAAGTTCAATACCTTGAATGATAAGCAGACTTTTTGTTTTCTGATCCACAATGTCAATGGAATAAGAACTGGATGATTTTCCAGGGTAGGGAACTTGGGTGTAGAAACTTTTTTCACCAATATTGATTAGAAGCTCATCAATAACTGTTTTAAAGAATTGCTTGATGCACAGCTGAGAGGTTGTGACATACTAAAAGTTAATTTATACCAGAGATGAGAATTTTTTCCTAGTTCCAAGGTCAGTCATTTATCCAGTAAACAATGCTGCTTTTCATATCTCACCGTTCAAATTCTTTTATGATTTTAGTACAGAAAAGAGCCCCAAATATTACACATTTATATCCACTTTCATAGATTGTCTTCCTGGATCTACTCAGGGTTTTGTTGATGGTGTTGTTGTTGTTGTTGTTGTTGTAAATTTTTGTTTAATTTGGTGTGGGGTATTTTTTCATGGTAATCAGGTTAGGTGACTTGTCCAGGGTCACACAGCTAGTGTCAAGGGTCTGAGATCAGATTTAAACTCAGGTTCTCCTGACTCCAAGTTTGGTGCTCTATTCATTTCTTCATCCCTATAAAGGGTTGTTTGGATTTTTTGGCAACTAGATCCTGAAAAGCCATCAGGATGCTTTTAATATATTTTTCTAGTTACTAGTAAAACATTTTTTACATTTGTTTTCTCTCTCTTCCTCCCTACCCACCTCACTCCCATTAAGAAGGCATATATGAAGTTATGCAAAACTTTCCTATAAAAGTCATGTTGTGAAAGAAAACAGATCCCCCCCCAAAAAAAAACTCTCAAGAAAAAAAAAGTTTAAAAAAAAGTATGCTTCAATCTGTATTCAGACACAATCAGTTATTTCTTTGGGTATATCCTATCCAGATTTTTTAAGGACAGAGTTTCACAGGCCAATAGTTGGTTGACTAATAACCAAGAGTTAATTAGAACTCTTTTATCTCATAGCAGTCAATGTGTTCCCATAGTCAAGAAAACAGTACAGCTGAGCTATAGACAAAGACAATGATTCTACTAAGGATGCTAAACTCTCTCCCACTCTGATACAGCCTATAGGCATTGTAGGCCCATTATTAACAAAGTGGTTGATGGGAAGTGGAATTTTTCCCAAGGAGATGAAGAGGCACAGGGGAAAATTGGAAACTCTGAAACACAGGGATGAATGTGCCTATGGCTCCACTATTGTGGAGTGCAAAGGAAGGTAAATGCTACTTTGAACTGATTATAAACATGAATGATTGGAACTGCTCACTGACCCAATTTAGGAGTGAACTACTCTGTCAGAATTTACTGAGACTATGTGAATTCATCTTCTTCCCACTTCCTTCAAATCCCCCACCACCCATTCCAGCCCTTCCTTCTCCCTTGTCACATTGCTGTCTGATGAACTGGTATCTATTACCCTTAAATCTGGTCTGTTTGCTCTCTTTTATAATGTATTTTGTCTCTGGATAAAAATAAGCCTCTGTTTATTTCATTCTTTGTTAGTATTTTCTATAGATCTATGTGGGGAAAATTTTATATATTAGCATTGTAGTGATTCCCTAGGGGCTGTGGTTCTGACCCCAAGAGATATTGAATCTACCAATTTGATGGTGGAAAGATAGTTAACATCTCATTCTCCTCACAATAGCCAGTCACAGGATTTGTCTCCAACATAATGACATCTATCTTTATCCCCTGCAAAACACTTTCAGTCTTCCTTCTTTTTCTCCTATATGATTTCTCAACTCCACTGTCCCTATTTTCTACATTAAGAATCGGCTCCTCAGGTCAATTATCACCTTCCCAGCTACCACAGCATCAGGTGAAAATTCCTTCCTCCCCAGGATACCACCCTGTCCTCCCCCAAATCTCCTCAATAGTTTTTCATTGAGCACAATTTGGAGAATAGGCTCTACACTTTGGGGAAATGACTGGTGAGGAGGAGCCCCATCTTTTCAACCTCCTCCCCTATATAGGTAATGCAGGGGATTGAATTCTGGGCTTGGAGTAAGGATGTGTGACCCTGAGCAAATAACCTCTATTTACTTCAATTTCTTCAGCTGTAAAATGTGGATAATAACACTCACTTCATAGAGATGTTGTGAGGACAAAATAAAATAATATTTATAAAGTGTTTAACAGAGTGCCAGGTACATAGCTGTTTCTTAATAAATACTTATTCCCATCTTCCCCTTTTCTCTCTTTTTCCACAAACATACCCCTCTTCCAGACTCACCACTCTCACACATCCTATACCATATACCAATTAGTTTCCAAATCTTGTCATCTTTACCTCAACAAAATCTTGTCATCTTTACCTCAGCAAAATTTCTCACTTCTGTCTCCTTTCTACTCATACAGTCACTACCATAATTTAGGGCCTTATCACTTCTTGTCTTGATTATCATAACAGTCTCCTAATGAGTTTGTCTGCTCCAATCTTTCCAGTCCCTAATCCAGCTTCCACACAGCTGACAAAGTGATTTTTCTAAAATTCAAGTCTGATCATGCCACTCTCATTCAATAAACTCCAGCACCTTATTGACTTCATAATCAAATATTACTTTATCTTATTCTTTTTTGTATATTATATAATATATTAATATATTATCATATATAATATTATATATACAAATTTTCTTTTTGGCATAATTTGTATAATGTATGTAAACATTAATGTGGGTTGGAATAGCCTTTGAGGGCTCTTCCACATATTAAATTGTGTAATTCCATCATAGTAAAGTAATATTGGTATATAATTCATAAGTATATACATGTAATTGTGAAAAACTACTGCTTGTTCTAAATAATTAGAGCACTTCTCTTCACTAAAGCCTCTCTGTCAGCTTGTATCCAAATATGTGCAATCTAGCCTGTACAATCCAGACTAGAGGAGCCTGACTACCTAAAAGTAAAGCCAAACTCCATTTCTTGTGCTCTTTGGCTTGTCAGAGTCCTTCCCAAGGGTACCCCAAAGGGAAATTAATTCAAGATTAAGCCTTGGCTCATTTCTAGGGAGAGCTATAAAGACACTAAATGTATAATGTAAATTAGATTTGGAATAGGTATTTATTTCTCACACACATGAGAAATGTTAAATGCAAAAGACCCTCAAAGTGACAGAAACTGTGGAAATTTTTATGGTCTCTTGGGAGGTTGAGACCTAAATATAGAATACCTAGCAGTTTGTGAGACTACTGAATAGGCATTGTTACAGGTCACCTTGGCTCAGCACTGTCCAAGCAGCTCCTTCCAAGATAGCTTCTGGCTAGCCAAATTAGGGCTCTTTCTGGAGTGGTCATATCCAAAAAATACTTCTGGACCTGCCAAAGATTCTTACTGAATTGACCAAAGGTGCAGGTGTTTGCTACAACAAAAAAATGTTACCATGAATAATTTGTTTGAATGAGAATTTTCTCTCTTCACTCTTTCTGGGGCATAAATCTAGTAAAAGTATTGTTAGGTTAAAGGATATGTACAGTAATTTTGTTGTTCTAATTTTGTTTATTTTATTTTGATTTTTAGAATTTCTATTCTTGTTTTTATGAGTTTTATATTTGCTATTTTTATAGTTGTTTTTTTAAGTACACAGATAATTAATTGATTTGTCCTTTCTTTATTTTGTTGATATAAATGTTCAGAAGCATACATTTTCCCCTACAGACTGCTTTGGCTGCATCCCAAAAGATTTGGCATTTTCTCTTACTTTGTTACTATAATTGATTCTTTGATACAAAGGAAAGAGGGAAGAAAAGAATAAAGGAAGCAATGGAGAGAAGGAAAAGAGGAAGAAAAAAAGGGAGGGAGGAGAAAAAAGGAGAGAGGAAGTATTTATCAAGAACCCAATAACTCACAGGCACTGTGCTAAGGCTCATTTAAGCCTTACAATAATCCTGAGAAGTAGATGCTATTTATTATTATTATTTTACCCACTTTACTGTTAAGGAAACTGAAGCAGATAGAGGTTAAGTGAGTTATACAGCTAATAAATATCTGAAGTTTAATTTAAACTCACATCTTCAAACCCCATCTATCCATGAAGGACTGGATTATTTATTCTCCATTTAAGGTTTAACCCTTTCTTCAAAGGACCCTTATTTATTATAATTTTTAAGTTGCTGTGGTTAGAAAATCACATGGAGCTTTGGGTTTATGGAAACCATACACAGAATGGAGGCGAGGAATTTTATTATCTCAAATAATTGAAATAATTGTCAAATATATAGTAAATATATGTAGCAGGGACTGAGAGCCACAGAGGAAAAGCTTTCAGAGGGCAGAGAAGACAGGCAGGAAGCTCAAGTTCTCGGAACAAGGACAAACATTCATTTGATCTTCAGTCAGTCCACTGGTGGCAGGATCTCCTCCTGCATTTCTCCACTGAGACCAAGGCCAGTCTGAAAGGCTCTCCAGAAAACTGCCCAGCCTCAGGAAGGAGATAATAAAGAATCTGGACTATAAGAAAGCTAACCGGGCTGCAGGAAAGGAGACAAGGCTTTGAAAGAGATAATAAAGGATTTGGACTTTAACCCCTGGCTATTCTTGTGATAATTACTGAACTGAAACTAAAGCTGCCCCCTGGAGATCCCAAGAAAACCGAACTAGAGAACATTACAGTTTCCATTGTCTTTTCTGGGGTGTCTTTCTAATTCAACTGGACACAGGAATTTGTGTTGTTGTTATACTGTCATTTCAGTCATCTGACTCTTTATGACCTCATTTGGGATTTTCTTGGCAAAGATACTGGAGTGCCATTTCCTTATTCAATTCATTTTACAGGAATTGAAGCAAACAGGGTTAAGTGACTTGCTCAGGATCACACAGCTAGTGACTGCCACTGCCACTGTAGTTGAAATTAAATCTTCCTGGTTCTATCCTCAGCTTATCCACTATGCTACCTAGATACCCAATGCAGGAATATATCCTACTGATTTCTTTGAAAACTAATATACTATCAGTGAGATATGGAGGAAGGTAGAGAAATTCCTTCCTCCTGCATGTAAGGATATCACTTCACAATTGCCCTGAAATTTGAGCTCCTCACATCTTAGTTATTTAAAACCCCAGTGTGCATGGCTAATTTGTTTTCTCAGCCAATCACATTGTTGCCTTCTTGACTCAATGAGGGAAGTGTTCACACCTCATAAAGGGATAAAGGTATAGATGCATCTTTCACAGTTAGTTTAACACCTCATTAACACCTTATGACTACATTCTAGGTCTATCTACTGAGGAGTGAAGAGCCACCTCTTCCCTTAAACAAGGAAGGGTGCAATTAGGAATCTCACAACTTTTGTGATCTAAAGGAAAGATGAGATGGGAATTAAGATGCTAAGAAATTTTTAGGAAAAGAGGAAGGGATCTGAGAGAACTAATATCAAATGGCTTCAGACTTCCCTAATGAGAGGAGCTAGGTAGAGTTATTCTAGTTTATTCATTGCCATTGGTATTTTTGAGATTTAAGACATATTCTTGCTAACAAGGAACACCAGTAATAAATGTCTTATGGTGAAAGTGAACTTTTAATTTATGAAATTTCATTCAGAAAACTGTCAGCCAGCTTATGTCTGAGAAACATAGCCAACACTAAGGTGAGGTGGTGTCTGAGTTAACTGAGTACCATCCATTTCCTGCCTCTCAGCTCAAGTAAGTTGCAGACTTTAAAAAGTTCTTGGCACCAGTTTCCTGTAACAGAGGTGATCTAAGTGGCCAGTTATGCAGGCAATGCAGCCATAGGGAGAGCAGGATTAAGGGCCAAGCATTTGCATTTAATAAGTAATAAAAATGATGATGAAGAATGCAATAAAAATAATAAAAACACTTTGTTTGAGACACTAATAGCATATGACAAATGTCTCTTTAATTTCTTCTTTCTTAATTTATTTCTGTATTATTCATACATAGAACCACTCTTGCACAAAAGTATGGTTCTGCATATGGATAACATAGGTACTCCACATGTGGAGTATTGTTTTCAATTCTAGATAGAACATTTAAAAAAAATTAACAAACCTGAGATCATCCATACTGGTATAGTGGGGAAATGTTATTTTTGAAGTTAGAAAGCTTGAATTCAAATCCCAGTTATGATACATAATATCTGTTACCTCTTGAACAAATGTTCTCTGAGCCTGAGTTTTCTTATTTGCAAAATGAGAGGAATGGACTAGCTGATTTCCTTGTTACCTTCCAGCTCTAAATCTGAGGTCTGTGATCCTGAGATTAGGGTGGAGAAAGTACTGAAAATCATGATATATCCTAAGAAATGGAGGAATAGTTCAAGGAAATGGGAATATTTACCCTTGAGAACAAAACATTTGAACAGGAAAAAAAAAGATAGGATGACCAACATCAAATTTTGAAATTTCCTTAAGAGAGGAATTAGACTTAGCCTGTGTGACTTCAGAAGACAGAAATAGGATTAATGGGTAAAAGTTTTAGGGAGGCAGATTTCAAACTATAATAAAGAAGACTTTTCCTTATAATGAGAAGTGCAATGGGGTGCTTATGAGAACTCTAATCATCATAATTGTCCAGCCATTTTTCAGTCGTGTCTAACTTTTCATAACTCCATTTGGGATTTTCTTGGCAAAGATATTAGATTTGCCATTTCCTTCTCCAGTTCATTTTACAAATGAGGAATGAGAGGGTTAAGTGAATTGCTCAAAGTCACATAGCTAGAAAGTGTCTGAGGCTGAATTTCAACTTAAAAAGATGAGTATTGTTGACTTCAGACCTGGCATTCTATCCACCAAGATACTAGCTGCCCTGGTAGTATATTTGCTATAACAAATCAATCTAAAAACTATAATGTTTATATCATTATGAGAAAAAAAGTATCTTTAGTCTTTATGGAAATGAATAATGATTTTTTTTTTATTTTAAAGCCTTCTGCCCACTTGCCATCTTGTTTTCCGTGAACTTGTTGATATGTTTAGAGTTGGCTTCTCATTCTCATTGTCTCTACAGAGTGAAGGGTAAGTTGGGAAAACTGTTCATAGTTAGTGACAATCACCCTGGAGTCTTGAAGGCCTTTTGTAACATGCAAATCCAAAAAGAGACCACACACATTTTTTTCCAGCTTATTCTTTGCTTTTATGCTTCATTGGAAGCCAGAATTTGAATGAAGACAATATGGCAGATGTCTTTGTGGAACATTTACTTGCTTTTGTTTCCCTTCCATCTCTTTGCTTTAGATTCCAAACATTTCCATGCAGTTCTTTCTGAGGTGAAGTAACTCACACCTGCCAAACTATGGCCCCTGGGATTCTCCCTCTCTTCTTACCCTGAATAAGTTGCTTTCCTAGACAAGTTGACCATGTCACTCCCCTGTCCAAAAATTTTCATTGAATCTATGTTGCCTCTAGGATAAAATACAAACTCCTCATTTTGGCATTTAAGGCCTCCTGCAATCTGGCTTCAATGTACTCTTCCAGACATTTCAAATTACTCCCCTTCACACCCTCTAGGTCCCCCAACTTCAGTATTGTCTCACATGGAATATGGGAGCTTTTGCACAGGCTGTCCTCCATGTCCAGAAATCTATCTCATAAAATCCTTGGCAGCCCTAAAGGCTCAGCTATGGTAATACCTTGGGTCACCCCTTGAGTTGAAGTTGTATACTCTCCAATAAACTATTAGCTTTTTGAGATCAGAGCTGTTTTGTTTTTGTCTTTATATCCCAAGGGTCTTGCACAGAACATAATAGATGTTTAGTAAAGTTTGATGAATAGATCTGGAAATGAGAACACAGAACCTGAAGGAGCTACTTCAACATTCCCCAAACTGGTAAGTCTTGTCTGTCATAGTTACAGATGGACTTTCAGGCAAAAGTCACCCCTGGAAGGGAACTAACAACTTCCCATTATTTTCACACTTGTTCTGATGGATTACACAACTTCCATAATGAAGAGTGGGTTCAATATTGAACTTTGCTATTCTGGATTACTAACTAATGACAAAGAAAACACTATATTTTATAGTTTCCTTCAGAATGAATATGTAAATTCTATCATGAGGAACCTTTTTTTCCATGTTGTTAGGGTCTTTCAGCCTGTTCACTTATCTCTAAGAAATTTTTTAAACATATTAATAAACAGTCATTTTGTTACTATTTAATGAAAGGCAGGTGTTTTATTTTCTTCTGTTTAAGCTCTAGTGATTCCTATTTCAGAGACTACAAAGTTGAGAGAGGAAAAAATTCATGTCTCTGGCATGAAATAATATTTGCATGTGAAGTTCTGGAAAATGGGTCAAACATGGAGTGGAGTAGGGATTTAACAGCTTCACTTTAGCAAAGCTCTAGATTGGGCATCAGAGAATCGGATCAATACCATTGGACACAACTATTGGGTCTTGAATAAGACCTTAACCTTTCTGAGTCTGAGTATGTTCATTTATAACAGAAATGGAGTTGTATCACTCAAAGGTCCTTTTTCAGCTCTAAATCTATGTCCTGAACCTCTATGCAGGGACATTTTAACTATTAGTAGACTAAGTGGCAGCCAGCATGGCACGCTTTGAAAGGCACCAAGAACATTCCTTTATGTAAAGCTACCCATTTACTTCCTTGCCTCTATTCCTATTCCTCTCAAGTGATAAAGCTTCACAGAGTAAGAAATTTTGACTATATCCATTGATACTCTCACAGCACCTTAGTTTTCAGTGTAAGAAAATATTTTCTCTTACATTTTTGCTGCTGTTATTGCTTATTATTTAAGCCCATAAAAAATAAAGTGTTCAAAATGTTAGTAGCATCATTTTTTTTGTGGTAGCAAAAAACTGAAAACAAAGCAGATGCCCACTGACTAAACAAATTGTAACATATAAATGTAATGAATTTTTATGACATAATGAAAAGGAATAAGAAAAAGTCAAACAGTATGGGAAGAATTATAATAACTGATGCAAAGTGAAATAAGCGAAATCAGAAAGACCAAATCTGGCACCAGAGAAGAGTTGAGAAAATGCACCTAATCTTGGGAGTTTCTTCCTAATTAGCTCCAAATTTGAAAGTTCCTAATTTTGAAAATTCTAGAATCCAATTTGAAAGCATAGATAGATATAATTCTAGCCCAAATCCCCACCTCCTGCTTTTCTTCCTAATAGGAAGCAAAGTATTTAATTTTTTGGGCAAGGTAATAGGAGTTAAGTAACTTGTCCACGGTCACACAGCTAGAACATATTAAGTGTCTAAGGTTGGATTTGAACTCAGGTCCTCTTGACTTCAGGGCCACTCTTCTATCCACTTCACCATCTAGCTGCCCCAGGGAGCAAATTCTTAATTGTAGAATTGGTAGGTGTGAACTAAAAGAGGAAGAAAAGGAGAGAAAGAGAGGAGATATTAGAAAATCTGTTCTTGCATCCTTTATAAGCCACATCTAGAAAAACATAGATAAGATATAACCTACATGGGCAACCACAGCAGTACATCTACATAAACTTACTTAAATAATAATAATAATAATAATGTAGATTAACCTAAAGATTGTCCAGTGTGCAATTTTTTGGGGGGTGGGGGAAGAAGAAATCTAATTTTAAACTCTTTATCAGCATATTCCTTCAAATATTTTTTATAAACTCTTGATTATATGATTATTTAAGCATAATTGAGATATCCATCCATTCTTGCTTCCAAATCCTGTTTTAAACATTTTAAAAATATTCACATACTTATTGCTATTCATTCTTTTACAAGTAATTTCTTGTGCCTTACAGAGGCAATCCTGGGTTCACAAAACTTATGCAAGCAAAGCACAAGTTTAATAACTGAATAACAAGAGTTTTGAGGATAGGTTTCGAGGAAAACTATTATCTAAGAACCAGTCTAGATAAAGTGAAAAGATCATCACCGAGCTGGCTACAACTAATGAAGTTTTTGTCTAGCAGAAATTCTCTAAGACTAATGAAGTTTTTGTCCAATAGAAATTCTCTAAGACCTAAATCATAGAGGGATTGCAATGTATACAAATGAAGGGACTACCTACAATGGTGAAATCAGAGAACCTTGAAGTTTTGTGCATTATCAAACCTTTTGATATGGATTGGTTTACCAGTGACAATTCCCAGTGACAAGTGAGATCAACATTGCTTGAGGACTATGAATCTCTGTTAGGAGGTAGATGAGGAAGAAGAGGATCATTTTAAAATTTAATTTCCTAACTGAAGAGGGCAAATTTTGATATTTGTTACAGTGGAAGGGCCGCAGGGGATAGCTTAGTGATACACTGGATAAAAGGATTGGACCTGGAGTTAGAAGGAACAAAGTTCAAATGTGACCTCAGGCACATACTAACTGGGTAAGTCACTTAACTCCTATCTGCATAAATTTGGGGAAGAAAATAGCAAACTATTCTATTTTTGACAATTAGTCCATGGGATCATTAAAAGTTGGACACCAGTGAATGATTAAACAACAGTAAACAATACTGTGGGAAGACTCTGGACAATAGAGAAGCAGAATTAGAATTTTGGTCTTCCAAAAGAAGCAAAGACAGGGAGAGCAACAAAGGAACATGTTGCCTGCTTCATAAAGTAGCTGCAAGTCAACTCATTTGCTATAGCTCATTATTTTGTTCATTTCAGGCACCCATGGACCAAAATATGTTTCATAAAACAAAGGAATTGATTGCTAAGGCAGGTGCTAGTCATCCTTAGCATGTATACAATAGAATATTCACAATAACATCTGAATTCAGAACATTGATTTCCAGGATAGTGGGAAGATCCCAATTCCTTTTAAGTGGAATGATTCAGCTTTTTCCTCTTAGACAAAACTATCATGATGCACTATCCCTGGACTGGAGAAATAGCAAAGGTAAGTTTACTTTCCTACCCATAGTTCCCAACTTTTAGAAGGTCTACCTTCAACATAGTTGTCTGGAGTTGGGGCAATTTTTTCTCCTATTGTAAGAGTATGTAGGATGGCTTCAATGCTATTAGGAGAGTCTGTTTGCTCAACACACAAGAGGATAAAGCTGAATACTCATTGGGTTTAGCTTTCATCTTATTTTAAGTCCATTATGTCAGACTTCCGTTGCTAAATCCATGTAGGCAATTATATCTCTTGCCCCACACTGTTGAAGCAGTTTTTCACAAGGGTGTGGTCGGAAAAACCCCAACATAAAGTAACTTTTTACCATGTAAAAGAAGGCAAAAGTCTTCAGCTTTTATTCAATTCACTGTCTTTTCTTAGTTTCTAGTCTGTTATTAGCTACCATTATACTAGAAATCTTGTTCGGAATGGTAACATACAACATCTGCACTTAGTTTCTTTAGCACCCATTTTTGTGTTGATAGAAAACAGGATATTCAAAAAAGCAATGGTCTTTTATACTCATTATTAAACGTTCGGGCTGTCTTCATGTGTATTTTCCAAGCCAAGACATAAATAACGACAATGAGGTCCATCAGTTAAAAGAAACTGTAGTTAAAGCAATTTCATTATTAAAATAAAATCAATGATTGAGAGGATCTAAGTCCCCCTAAATTTAGATCCCCTTTAATTAGCCATTCTACTTTAATAAATTCTAGCTGAGTGAATCTCTATACTTTAGTTTCTTTTTTTTTTTTGTAGTATTTTATTTTTCCAAATACATGCAAAGGTAGGGAAAACTAGGAGCAGAAGATGGAAAAGGTAAAATAAAATAAAATTTAGACTTGATGAAAAAATTTTCCTAATAATTTAGCTTATTCAAAAGTAAAATAGGCTATACTAAGAAGATATTAGTTCTTATTCATTTGAAAGCTTCAATGTAGAGGGGACACTATCAGATACCTAATGAATTACTAGACAACAGGTTTTCTTATTTGCTACTTCTTTTCACCCAGAGAAAATTTAAATGACCCCATATATATGAGTATATAAAATAGGCATACAAATCAAACATTTGCTGATAATAAATCATAATTTCACATCCCCTACATTCAATTATGAGATCCCATATGGAGTCACAATCCACAGTTTAAAAAGATTTGCTATTAATCTCTTCTCTTAGATTCTGTAAAAGAACTGGGTAAACATCAAAGTCCTATAGTAATATGAGCTGCTATTATTAGAAATAGTCATCTTACACTGTTTTGTAATCATTGTACCAAAGGGTTTTTTTGTGTTTTTTGTTTGTTTGTTTTGGTGTTTTTTGTTGGCTAGACAATTAGAGTTAAGTGATTTGCCCAGAGTCACACAGCTAGGAAGTGCTAATTGTCTGAGATCAGATTCAAACTCAGGTCCTCCTGACTCCAGGGTCAGTGCTCTATCCATCATACAATCTAGCTGTTCCTATACTATTTTGCCCAATATTCTTTAAACGTCAAGAGGTTTCTATTTTTATTCTCAACTTGAACCCAGAAGAATTTGATAGTCTTTCAAGGGGACATTTACTTGAAAACGGTTATAAAGATAAATCAATGTGGTGCTGTAGGAGGAAAACCATTTTATAAATATATATATATTTTAAAGCTGTTTCCTTCTAATTTAATGTCCTTTTAAGGCCATATTTCACAAATGTTAGCATCGTATGGACAAATTAAGAAATACCTGATGGAAGTGGGGAGACTCTTTTTAGAAGGAAAAGAAAATGTCCTCTTTTGAAATAGATAAATATAAAATAAGTAGGTTCACTGCTTGAATATAGGTTTACTCACTTGGCAAAATATTTTTTGGCTTCAAACAAGCAAAAAAAAAAATAGAATTCTAAAAGAAACTCTATGGCTTTGTCCTAATGAAAAAACAAGAGACTGAGATGTTGTTCTTGCATTTATCAAACATATTAGCATAATTTGGACACAACTTATCAGAGAATGACAAAAAATTGCTGGAAAAAGCAGAAAGCAAATTAGTAGAAAACAGATTTAGATCAAGACCTCACACAGCATACCACAATTAGCTCCAAATAAATACATGACATAAGCATAAAAGGTCACATCATGAACAAATTAGAAGAGCAGAGAAAGAGCTACCTGTTATACCTTTAAATGGAGAGAATCAACCAAGGAAGAAATCTCTTGATCAAACAAAAACTGAAAAATTTAAGAGCAAAGAAAATTAATATAGTTAGAAGGGGAAATCTTTTCAGTAAAGATCTTATATACCAGATAAATAGAGAATTGATATAAATATAAGGCAAATGCCTATAAGGCATTTTGTAAGTTATCTATAGAAAAATATAAAAATACATGTCATTCTCCAATAGATAATCAAAGAATATAAATGGAAAGAGAAAGAAAGAAAGAAAGGAAGGAAGAAAGGAAGAAAGAAAGAAAGAAAAAAAGAAAAAAGAAAGAAAGAAAGAAAAAGGAGAAGGGAGGGAAGAAAAGATGAAAGGAAGAAAAGAAGGAAGGGAGGAAGGAAGGAAGAAAAAGGAAGAAGGAAAGAAAGTATCTGGAAAAATTTCCTAAATCACTAGTAAAAGAAACAAATGACCAAAAAATATTGGTGGAACAGTTTCAGTTATTTAGAATTAATTCAATCATTGTGGAAAGCAACTTAGAATTATATCCAAAAAATCATTAAAATGTGCTTGTTTATTGACACTAATGATACCATCACTCAGCATTTATTCCAAAGAGATTGAACATAGAGGAAAGGATCCATAAGTACACACAAAAATTGCATATGATCAATTTTTGTTGCAGTAAACAACTGGAAATAAAGTTAGTGCTCATCATTTGAGAAATAGCTGAAGATATTATAGCCTATTAAAGTAATAGAATATAATTGTGTGAAAATAAATAAGAAAAAAGATTGATTTGGTGGTATCTTGAATGTGACACAAAATGAAGGCAACAGAATCAGAATATTCGATAATATAAACTAAAACAACTTTGAAAGTTTTAAGTATTATGATCAAAGCAATAACCAATCATGACTCCAGAATACTAATAATGCATGTTTATCACCTTAAGACAGAGAAGTGATATACTAGAGGGAAAGAATGAAGTATACATTTTCTCCTAACTGAGATTCATAATAAATCAAAAAGAGTTTGGCCTGATATTCACAAAGAAAAAGATTAAATAGTAAAGCATGTCTAATATTATGATAACCACAGCAACAACAATAATAATGATAAAAATATATTTATTTTTTAAATTATGGTAAAAAATGAATAACCCATAAGGTTCATCTACCAGTATACATATCTTGGATCAATAATGCAGATAGAAAATAGACAAGACCTAAAATAGAAAAAGAAAAGGAGGATAGGATAGATTTTACTTGGGAAATTGTAATGAGCCCAAACTTCTCCCTGAAACAAATCCCATCTTTTTAACATCAATATTTTTCTGATGGTCCTATGTTGTTCAAATTATGTAATACTACAAAATTACACAATCATAGAATCACACAGTTTGTTTTGGAAAGGAATTCAGTGGCCATTGCCCCCCCCCCCCCAATCTATCCATGAAAGGAAACCCTGCTACAACATACTCAGCAAGTGTTCATTCAGCCTTTGCTAAAAGACCTCCAAGGAGAAGGAATTTGGCACCTTTTGAGGCAGCCCATTCCACTTTTGGACAGTGCTAATTATTAGGAAGTTTTTCCTGACATTAAGCCTAAATTCATCTCTTTGCACTTTCCATTTGGTTCTACCCTCCAGGGTCAAGCAAAACAATTCTAATCCCTTCTCCTTTTGACAGCCCTTCAAATACTTATGAATGACGATCTTACCAAAAACTTTCTGAGTTTTTTCTTGTTCCTGTTTAGCTATTATCGGTTCCTTCAGCTGAGGCAAAGAGGTGATGCAGTGGATAGAAAGTTGGGCCTGGAATCGGGAAGGCTTAAGGTCAAATCTAGTTTCAGACACTTACTAGCTGGTCAACTCAATGAACCATTGTCTACCTCAGTTTCCTCAACTGGAAAACGGGGAAAATAACAGTATCTTACCTTTTGGGATTGTTTGGAGCACTGAATGAGCTAAAACTTGTAAAGCCTGGCATAAAATAGCCACTTAATAAATACTTGTTTCTTCCTTCCTACTCATCCTCCTATGATCTAAACTGAAGGTCTTTCATCATCTTGATTGGTCTTGTCTAGACATACTATAGTTTGTTAATATCCTTCTTATATTGTGGAGCCCAGTACTTAATAATTAAGGTTTCAGAGGGGCAGAGTACAGAAAGACTACTGCTTTCTTATTTTTGGAATCTCTACCTCCTTTAATATAGAGCAATGTAGCCTTAGTTTTTCTGGCTGTCACAAAGCACTATTGCATTATACTGAGCTCAAAACACGTTAAGATATCTAGATTTATTTCAAACAGCAATTTAAAATCCCCCATCTTGTATTTATCTCATACTTGTGAATTTTAATTTTTTGTACCCACATATAAAATCTTACATTTGTCCATATTAAATTTCACTTTCTTAAGTTCATACCAATGCTAGTCAATAAACATTAATTAAAGTTGCTACTATTTGCCAGGCATTATGCTAAGCATTTGAGATATAAAAAGAAGCAAAAGGCAGTTCTTCTCAAAGAGGTCCTGATCTAATGGATGAAAAAACAAGCAAACAAATATATGTAAATTGTGTAGAGAATAAAAAAGAAATACTTAAGAGAAAGAAGGCACTAGAAGGAAGAGGGCTTGGGAAGACTTCCTGTAGAAGGGGTTTTAGGATTTTAAGAAAGCAGGACAAGTCAATGGGTAAAGACAAGGAGTGAGGACATCCTAAGCCAGAGAAAATGTTTGGAACTTTATTTCCAAGGTGGGGTGTCTTGTTTGGAGAATAGAACAGAACGGAGGCCAGTCTTATTGGATTAAAGAGTATGTATTGGGGAGTAAGGTATTCAGAAATATGGAAAGGTAGGAGGGGGTTAGGTAATGAAGGGCTTTGAATGCCAGAACAGAAGATTTTGTATTTTAACTTGAAGGCAATAAGGAGCTATTAGAGCTTGTTGAGTGGTGAGCTCACATGATCAGACTTTTGCTTTAGAACAATCACTTTGGTGACTGGAGGATGGATTAGTATAGGGAGAGACTGGGGAGGGCAAACCCACCAGCAGACTATTGCAGTATTCCAGACAGGAAGTGATGAGGATCTTTACTAATGTCATGGAAGTGTCAGAGGTGAAAAGGGAAAATATTTGAGAAATGTCTCAGAGGTGAAGTTGACAAATCTTGACAACAGATTGGATGGAGGGAACTGGGGGTATTGTGAGATAGTTGGGAATCATAGATGATACCTAAATTGCAAACCTCACGGATTAGGAGGATGGTGGTACCCTGCCGAGTAATAGGAAACATAGGAGGAATTGAGGATTTGGGAGGAAATATAAGAAATACTGGTTTAGGCATGTTGAGTTTAAGATGTCTGGTGGAATCAAGTTCTGAATGTCTAAAAGGTGATTGAAAAGAAGAATGGTGGTCAGCAGAGAGTTTAGGACTGAATAAATAAATTTGAAAATTATCAGCAAAGAGATGGTAAATAAATCCATGAGAGTTAATGAAGTCACAACTGAAGTAGTTATAGAACAATATACTTACCGTCACGTGCAATAATTTAGATGAAGATATAGCAGAGGAGATTGAGGAGAACCAAGGAAGTATAGTGTCCCCAAGACCCAGAGAGAGATGTCAAGGAGGAGAGGGTGTTAGAGGCTGCAAAAATGACTAGAATATTGAGGTCATTAACTTTGGCAACTAAGAAGTCATTGCTACCTTTGGAGTGAGCAATTATGGTGGAATGATGAGGTCAGAAGCTTGATTGTGAGGGTTGAGAAAGCGGAGACACCAATTGCAGGCAATTTTTTCAGAAGTTTGACTTCAAAAGACAAAAGATAGACTACACCCAATTACATTGAATCAGTACTGGCCCACAGTCTATGCTACCTATAGCATAGTTTTGCTTTGTTTTTTTTTGTTTTTGTTTTTTTTTTTTTTGCTTTTCCACAATGTAAGCTACTTTGTTAAGTTACTAGCTAATATCCAAATGCTACTGTGAATATTTTGTTGCACATAGAGCCAAAACAACCAAGATTTTTTCTTCCTTCGACTTCCTTGGGACAACATATCCAGCAAGGGTTCTCTCAGTCAGGGGTATAGATTTTTTGGTGAGTCATCCAAAAGGTAATGGATGCCTTGTGAGTATGAATAGGTTATAGAACATTAGTGAGGTAGACTTGCTCCAAATAATATCATAAAAGATGTCAGACATGAGATGTAAGGCCATCATTAAAAAATTATACATAACAAAAGTTCACAATTTCATATACACTCAGGTTTGTTCTGGCATGTTAAAAATGTTAATGTTTAGAAAGTAAAATAATAAAAATAACTATAAAAAATAAAAACAAAATAATTTTTAAAAGATGTATTGCCAAAAAAGGAGTTGATAGATGGGTCATGTAAAAAAAGATGATAAAGAATAGAGGCACAGTTCAAGTATTGCATTGGTTGCCAAATAACGCCATAAAAGCTAGGGCAAACATAGAATAGATATTCTGTGGAATATTTATGAGATGACACAGATAAAGACTCCATTGAGGATAACAATTTATAAAGGGGCTGAAATCTGTACCAATGGAAGGAGTACCCATATGACTAAGATAACAGATTCATAGGAATATTAAATTATTTAAGAAATAGCTATGGAAATTCATACAATAGTAGAGGAAAGTGGGAAATAAGCTGTGGGATTTTTTTTTCCTGTATAAAACTCTGAGACAGAATTAAACTCACTTAACCTCATTAGTGCTATGCTTGCAAATAAATGAGCTAACCCGATTTTTTTTTATGACTACACACTGTATTTTTAATTCTCACCAGCTGAATCATAAATGAGTCATAGAATCAGAACATGTTTAAGATAAAAGGGATCTTAGAGATTATCTAGTGTCCTGCCCTCTCCATTCATTTTTTATCAAATGAGATAGTATCTCATTTTATGTTATCAAATAAGATACTTTTTGTAAAAACACTATATAAATATCAGCTTTTTTTTTTTTTTTCAGACAGAAAAACAGAGACACAGAGCAGGGAAATGTCTTGCCTATAGCCATAAATTATGAAGTGGCATTCAGGAGTCAAATGTAGGTCTTCTGGCTTCAAGACCATCATGCCTTCCATCACTAAAGAGCATGGATATTTCAACACTTCCTATCACTACTAATAGGGAAAAATTAAAAGTACACATACTTTTGGTAAAGAGCATCATTTTCATATATAAAGGAGAGTACACATAGAAACAAGCGAAATAATTTGAAACAAAACCTGGATAATTTTACCACTTGGTATATTTTAATAACTTTCAATAAAAAGACTATAAACTATTCTTTTTAAACAGTCTCTATTCACATTTTTAAAAAAATTATAAAATTAAAAAACTCTCTGTCAAACCTAAAGCAAATGTTTTAAATGATCCTAAGAGACATTATATCTTGGTCTGGCAAATGAATGACAATCAGAGAGAAACTGCTTTCATATCCATGAGTACCTTGCTATATCAGAGAATATGCTGATTTATTGAGATCATTTCTTTTATTATGCTTAATATTGGCAAATATTTTGAATTTCCTAAACCCTCAAATTTACAACTAGAACAGGATCGTGAATCCAAGATGATTAGAAACATCTTCATTGCCCAATAACAAAAATTTGGGGGATTATGGTTTGGTTACTAACAGAGCATCCTATTTAGATCAAAGACAGGCATTGGCAGGAATTTGGGAAGTGGCAAAAAGGACTGTTTAGCTTAGAGAGATCAGTTTAGGTCTAATAATAACTTCCATGAGTGCCAACCAAGGATGAATTGTGGAACTCTAAAAATGTTCCTTTCTTCTCAGAATCTTTTCCTAATTTCAAAAGATTAAGACTGAGAATCTTTTTTTTTTTTTTTTTTTTTTTTATTTAATAGCCTTTAATTTACAGGATATATATACATGGGTAACTTTACAGCATTAACAATTGCCAAACCTCTTGTTCCAATTTTTCACCTCTTACCCCACCCCCCCACCCCCTCCCCTAAATGGCAGGATGACCAGTAGATGTTAAATATATTAAAATATAACTTAGATACACAATAAGTATACATGACCACAACATTATTTTGCTGTACAAAAAGAATCAGACTCTGAATTATTGTACAATTAGCTTGTGAAGGAAATCAAAGATGCAGGTGTGCATAAATATAGGGACTGGGAATTCAATGTAGTGGTTTTTAAGACTGAGAATCTTAAGAAGATTATTATTTCAGTTTCCTTGGGTATGTCTCATTAGAATTTAATTGCAAACAGTAGGTATACCCGGGCAAATGAAACTGATTTAATTTGAAAATATCAAGAATTAGTTAGAGAATTCCAGGTAAGGGCAAAACCTAAGAAATCATCCTGTCTTCAGCGAAAAGAGACTCGAAATTATCATCCTTGATAACAACCATAGAATGACATAACTTATATCAATGGTCATGGGAAAATTAGATCATTAATTTATAAATGGAGGGACAATCTTATTTTATACATGAGAAAATTGAAAATCAGAGGTGGATTGATTTGCCTGAAGTCACAAAAACAGGGACATAGCAAGGATCTGAAACCACTTTCTCTTGCTCCAAATCCATAATTTTTTCCCCCAATGTGACATGTTACCTCTAAAGGCAGAAGTTACACAATACTTACTGGTGATGTTCATGAATATAGTTAATCTAACATTGAAGTAAATGGGAAAAGGGTTATGAAACAGTAATTCTTTGATATAATCTAAAAGATAGACTGCATATTTAGAAATTTTTTGGATCCCCATTGTGCAACTGAATCAGATGTTTGATTGGTCGTATAAGTCACATAAAAATCAACTTATATTAATGTAAATATGCTGTACTGAAGTGGAAAGAACAGTGGATTTGAAGTCTCAGGATTGGGGTTCAAATCTACCACAATTAGGTAATTAGACCTTTTTATGAAAAACGTCTGAGTCCTTATACATACAATGAAGTTAGACTTAGATGATCTCTGGGTTTTCTTCAATTTTAAAGTCTATGATTCTGAGATACTAAAGAATTGTGCTACATATTATATTTGTCTTTCCTCTGAGCAACACCTTGGGTATTTATAAAGAATATTTTTTCAGCATGTAATATCAAAAGGGATTTCATCCCTTCAGAGTGCTAACTAGCACAGGCCAAGAGAGATCAGTGTTAGGATGCTCATATTCAGGGGTATACTCTTCTTCCCTATAGAAACCACTATCTCAGGATCTCAATGCACCTCATAGACCTCCCTGGGCCATGCCATCATGTAGCACAGCCTCCTGGTTGGTCGTCTACCTCAGAGTACCATAACCATAATCACCCTTCTCATGGGTCCACATGAGACCCATGTCTCTCACAAAGGTACAAATGCTTTCTCTCCTGATATAACTATGCATCTGTACCATATACACTCCATACACATGCACCTGTTTTTACCCTAGGGAAAAATAATGGTGAGTCTGTGTTCCTAAAGGAATCTTAAAAGATCTAAAGAGATCTTTTTGCTCAATTGTGTCCAAATCTTTGGAACCTCATTTCTTGGCAAAGATACTGGAATGGTTTGCCATTTCCTTCTCTAGTTCATTTTATAAATGAGAAAACTGAGGAAAACATGATTAAGTGACATGTAAAGAATTTCACAGCTAGTAAGAGCTTGAGGTCAGATTTGAATGAAATTCCTCCTAATGACCAATTCCCTCTATTAACCCAGATTAGCAGTTGATTTTTAAAGTATAGCCTTGATATGGGGCCTGACAGACCAAGTGATTTGTGAGATCACCCAGATAGCATGGGACAAAGGAAGGATTTGAATCCAGTTCTCTCTGAGTCTGACACTGACTTTTTGTTTATTTATAGATACTCCAGTACTTCTACAAGAAAGCTGAATGTTTAAACTATATTTGGAAATAGTTTTATTTGATCAAGAAGGTTTTTTTTCTACTTATAACAACAAGAAGAGAGTTATAGAATGTGGGAGGTGAGAGAATTTGTGGCTCCCAAACTCTACATAAATATAGGCACATTACATTGGAGAAGTAGAGGAATCTCAAGTTTAGATGTAAGGGCCTCCCAAAGAATTTTGTTTAGCACTGCTTCCTACTCTTCCCAGGTTTTCCTCTTTATTTCCCCAACCCCAAATGATCTAAGAAAATACTTGGTTTGTCTATAGGAGAATCAATTAAAGTAGTTACTAATTACAGTTATTTATATAAACTGTTAACCATTTATGTCTAATTACCATCTGTCTTGGCCCCACTATTAGCAGGTGCAAAAGATTATGGAGGGACGGTAGTACTTAGTCATAAAAGATAGCAGATGACAAAACTGTTGGATATTTAAATTAGGCCACCAACATGAGGAAAAACCATATTTTGTACTCCATTGTGAATGACTCACCTGTTTTGATTTTTAAACATTTGTTTTTCCATTTTAGCCACTCATTGGATATTTTGCTTAGGTATCCTTGATTTCAACCATGATAAACTATTTTGCATTTGAATTGTTTATTCCATTTCCCATTCATCCTTTTTAATCTCTTATTGGATACACTGTTCTCCCTTCCACACTGCACACTTCCACTGTCCTTGATTCTTTCTCCAGATAGATTTCTCAGTATGACATAGTCCATAGAAAAACCCTATCCCTATTTAATCATCGGACAATTTATTTGAATATACCATGATATAATCTTGACTCTGCTTATTCAGGCAGCAACATATAGCAAAATACCAATGATTCATATCATAAAAGATATCTCTAGTAAACTTTGTTGTGTTTTATTTGGTTATAAGGGGTATCTTGTGAATTTTGTTAGGAGTTTGAAACTGTGTCAGTCAATATTCTTATCAATGCCTTCTATAAGGGTATAGCTGACATATTCATCAAATTTGTAGATGACACAAAGGTGGGAGGCATACTAAAGCTATTCATGGATTTACAACTTAAAACTGGAAAAACTTAGTCATCTCCAAACAAATCATGATCCAAAACAATTTCAATGGACTAGTATCCTTATAAGGGATGTCCACATAAAGGAAAAATGTAAGCAACATTTTCTCTAATTTCCTTTGAAATTATGAGATGATTTCTGTGCTAAGTTCAGAATTATCTATGAATCTCAGTATTAAAAATGGCCTCAGAGGGCATCAGCTTAAGCAATACTTAAACAGAAATACCTACAACAACTAACTCAGCAAATGCGCTTCTAAGAAACAACCACCTTATGCAGAAAATCATTCCAATTTTGGATAGTTACAATTATTAGGAAATTGCTTTTCCCCCTTAAATCATAGTGTTGTAAACTGGGTCTGCCCCAGCATAGTCTTGTGCCGTAGGTCCAGGATTGGAACAAATAAAACTAAGCTTTTTAATAATTTATAAAAAGAAGTTTATTTGGAGCATGGAACATAATAGGTGCTTAATAAATGCTTATTGATTGATTGACCTTTTCCATTCCTGAATTTTTGCCTTACAATTAGTCTTTCCAATAGACTCAATCCTTGAATCTCACTTATTCACAAATGTCCTGGTATAATCTGCCTAGATTTTTTGGTTCACAAATATTCTTTTTCAAATTCTTATGTTATCTCCTTGGTCCCAGGCAGAATTGATCTTCTCCCAGCTCATTGGTGGTTTTTTTTTTTTTTTTTGGTTTGTTTGTTTTTGGTTTTTTGAGGTAACAAGTACAAAATATTAAACAATTCTTATTCACAAAAAACTTGCATTGAAAAGTATATATGTAAATATATGCAATATAAACATAAAATGAATAACTACAAACACATACAAAGTAGTTAAATATAAGGTAGTTTGGGGGAAGGCATTCATAGTTGGAAGATCAGAAAAGTATTCATATAGAAGGTCCTGATTAAGTTGTATTTTAAAGAAAAGAGAAAGACTTCAAGAAGGAGAGGTGAAGACTTTAAAAGATCTTTAAGATTAGGGAAACAAATATAGTGAATGCAGTTTATATGAGGCATCTTACATATGCAAAGTTTTATTATAACTTTTTATATTTCTTACTCATACTCAACACTGATAAGCCAGTCTGATCATGATGGAATTTAGCAAACTCCTGATTTAGTAGGTTCTAATGGATATGAACACATACACTCAAACAGCAAACACACATTAGGTCTATATTTGACATCTTTGCATTTGAGAAGGACCTGGAAGAACTGATAGAATAACCTGTCAAATAATATGGAATAAATTTCAAGAGCCAAAGTTTCCCTCCAATTCATGGTGAGATATTAAAATGGGATACTAATAGAAGATCTAAATAGGCTAATTAATGTAAGTCTCAAATGAAATAAAGGTTTAAAAGTGACATTTTAAAAACTAGATGCATTTTTGCTTAATTTCTTTTTATAGAATCAATCTATAAGTATTTATTAAATATCTAATATATGCCCAGCAATGTGCTTACAGTGGGGATACAAAAGAGGTAAAAAAAAAAAATAGATCCTGCCTTCAAGTTGCTTAAAATCAATTGGGAAAAACAATATGAAAACAAATGTGAAACAAGTTACATACATGATAAAATAGAAAATAATTAACAGAGGGAAGGCACAAGAATCAAGAGGGTTTGGAAAAGACTTCCTGTTGAGGCTGACAGTTTACTTGGAACTTAAAGAAAGCCAGTTGAAACAGAAGAAGAGGGAAATTTCAGGCATGGGAGATAGCCAGAGAAAATGCCTGACGCTAAGAAATGGAGCATCTTGTTCATGGAACAGCCAGGAATCCAGTGTCACTGAACTAAAAAGTAAGGAAAGTAAAGTATAAGAAGATTTAAAAGATAGAAAGGTAAATTATGAAGGAATTTGAATGTCAAACCAAGCATTTTGTATTTGCTCCAAGAAGCAATAGGAAACTGCTGGCATTTATTGCATAAGAAGTGACATGATCAGACCTGTGTTTTTGAAAAATCAATTTAGAATGGAGGATAAATCATAGTGAGGAGAGATTTGAGGCATGCAGAACCACCAGCAGGATAATACAATAATACAGGTGTGAGGTGATGAAAGCTTGTACTAGAATGGTAGCAGTGAGGGATCCAAAATGACTTCTAGGTTATAAGCCTAAGAAACTGGGAAAATGGTTTTGTCCTCTATAATAAAAACAAAGGTAGAGTAGATGGGTGTGGGGGGATATTAGGGGGTAAGTCAACAAAGTAAACACAGTAGGGTTTATTGAAATCTTCTTCCAGAGACAAGACAAGAGAAGTGCATCCAAAAAGACTTTGCTGCTCATGAAAATTACATGTTGGGTTAATGAGTTTTAGAGATAGTAATAATGAGGGAATAATGGGATCTAGTAGTTTCCAGTAAATGAAGTTTGACTAGAAGGGAGAGGTTCATTTTGGTCCTTTGCCCCAACTAAATGGAGAATATAAGCATATGTATTAAATTAAGCCACTCATTTTTTATTCAACAAGCATTTATAAGAACTTAAAACATATCCAAGTATCAAGCTAATTTTATAAGAGATACAAGAGAAGGGACTTACCCAGTCACTCTCTTTGAGATTTCATACACTTGACATCTAGAATCAGAAGAATCTTAGAGCTGTAGAGGAACTTAGAGATGCTTTAGTCCAACTTCTTTCTTCTTGTCCTGAAGCATGAGCCATCTTTAAAACATAAATGAAAAGTTCTGATTATATATTTTAAATGATTCACTGTTTCATAAAACAATTTCCTCAAGTTCTAGACCCTTTAAATGTTAGGAAGTTCTTCCTTATAATGAGTAAAATCTGCCTCTATGCATCTTCCACCTATTACTCATTACTTTTCCTTCTGTAACTACATAGAATGTCCAATTCTTCTCCATGACAATATTTCAAACATCCATAGACATCTACCTGATGTCTTCTCTGTTCCAAGCTAAGTTCCAAGTTCTAGGTCCATATGGTATAATATCAAGATTCATTTCATCTTGACTGTTTTCCTTTGGATATCCTTATTATCCTTAAAATGCTGATCATGCAATCAGCTAAAATCCAATCAACTGAAACATTACCTCCCCCAAACTAATATCATCACTACTAAAATCATCACCACGACCATCACCACCACTACTATTATAACTGCTATTACAACAATGATGACAACTACGTCCCAATTACTGTGAACAGTGAGACCTCTACTTAAAAGATTCTAATTGATTCCTTCATTATGAAGAAACAATGTAAGTGATGTCATCAATAAAAGGTATGAGTAAAAAAAGAAGAGCTGCTCATTGGCAAGAACAAGAGATAACTATCAGACAGCTCATGTGTTCCACTAACATCCTCATGATGTCGAGAAAAAGTAGGAAACTTCAGCACATTGGTTAGAACTTTGTAGGCATCATTGTTGCATAGAATAATTAGGCATAGATGGATTTTGAATCTGCATCATTGGAAGGAATATGCATATCAGTAAAATCAAAGATCTGATGGAGTAGCATGTAAGTATTTGAGCAAACTTAATAAATGTAACATTCCTTTTTTTATTTTTTCAAAGAAAGTCCTATAAAAGGATGAATTATTTGAAACAATTTTCCAAGATAAACTATTGGCAAGAGTAAAAGGTTTCAAATTTACAAGGCTCATGGAATGTGGATTCCATGTAAAAGCAATACATGTCCATGAAAGAGATCTTGACAAGATACCAAGACCATTATTGAATTATAGTCATAATAACCATCATGATAATGGATCTTTCATGTTTTTCCCCTATCTCCATATATTTGGTTGATAAAACCAGAATTTCAGAGGACAGGGTTAACCATCCAATATATAATTCAAATTTTCTTACTTAAGAAAATGGAGTATATAAAAAGTCTGTCCTATTAGAAATGGGTAGGTTTAATTTTTTTTCTTAAAGTGTCTGGTATTTTTTTATTTAGTTAATTTTATTAAAATGTGCTTAAATCATTAGACCCAGTCTTCATGGGGTAAGTTTCATTTTAATTTTGAGACAAATATTATAAAATAAAGCAACACTCTAAGAATTGCTAAGAGATTAATTAAATAACAAATAACAGAGAGTGGCATTATGTCATTCTCTTTTTTTCAGTTAAGAAACAAAATCATTTCTGTCTTAATTATTCCCATTTGTTAATTGGCTCACTGTAAGATTTAATAGATATGAATTATATTCTTGTCTTTACTAAAGAAAGATATTTTTCTTCCAGACTTTGAGTTTTAATAGAATTCCATTCAAATGAGGCCCTATGTCACCATAATAAGGTTCAGTTCTTTGCTGCAAGGAAAACAACAAAGTTAGTTGTGGGACATGAAATCTCCCCCTTGGAGCTAAATGATTGATTACAATTCAGTGTCTGATCTTGATTCATCTTTTACAAGAATTCACGCACATAAACATACACAAACTCACACAAATATGGTGTAAAATATCTTTGCAAAGCCCTAAACAAAATCAACAGTAGCACAAAGAAAAAGATTCAGATGTCAACTAGAATGGAAATGAATAGAATGAGTGTAATAGGCTTTCAGTTGCTGTATGCTTAGGGTTGGCCCTGATCCAGCCAAGCACCACAGATTTTAAACTAGAGGATCTCTCTAGTCTGGGGTGGGCTTAGAGCATCATTATTCAAAAGTCACTTTAAGGATATACTATTCCAAGCTACCACCAGTCCAAAAGAGCCCAAAAGAGACCTGGTGAATTACAAGATGTTTTTAAGAACTCAGGAATCTCTTCAATCAACCTGGGGGTCTGGTTTATCTTGGGACACCTAGACAGTACACCAGTATTTAGATAGAGACAGCATGGCTTAGCATGAAGCCTTCTATACTAGTAGATGAGAAAGTTCTGGTCTAGTCCCATTTCTACTACTAATTATTAGTATGAGCCTGAACAAATGCCTCTGAATCTTTTTTTCCTTTTTTTAAAAAAAAATTATGATTTTTTTAGGTTACACATGTATATTCCTTTTTTAAAAACATATTTCCGTATGAGTCTTGTTGGGAGAAAAAATCAGAACAATAGTGAACACACACACACATACACAAACAAACAAAAGAAAAATAGATTAAAACAGCATACTTCAATCCACATTCTGTCTTCATAGTTCTCTTTCTTTCTCTCTGAATACAGATGATGTTTTCTATCCAAAGTTTATTGAATTGCCTTGAATCACTGAAATGCTAAAAAGGGCTAACTTTACCTGAGTTGGTCATCACACAATTTTTTGTCATTGTGTACAGTGTTTTCCTGGTTCAACTCACTTCACTCAGCATCACTTCTTCTAAGTCTTTCCAGGCTTTTTCTGAAATCAGGATGTTCATCATTTCTTATAAAACAATAATATTCCATTATTTTCTTATATCATAACTTATTCAGCCATTCCCCAATGGATGTGTATTCATTAACTTTCTATTTCTTTGCCACCACAAATAGAGCTGCTATCAACATTTTTGCCCCTGTGAGTCTTTTCCCCTTTTTTATAATCTCTTTGAGATACCAGTAGTAGCAGTGCTGGACAAAGGGCATACACAGGGTTATAGCCCTAGGGCCATATGCCTTTATATGCTTTGGGGCATAGTTCTGAATTTATTTTTTTCACCAGCAAAATTAAATTAGACTAAATGATCTCTAAGAATTCTTGTGAGCTCTAGAACTCTTATTCAGACTTTTCAAAATCCAGTTACATCAAGCTTCAAAATGAAGCTCACATTCTAAAAAAGGGACACAATTATGCATAGATATATCATATATATAAAATCATAACCTAATATGTACCCTGTATTTTAGAATATAAACATATAAATATATGTATATGTATGTGTGTATATACACATATGTATATGTATGTATATATTAACATATATGTATATGTAATTAAAAACAGCAACTAAATCCAAAGTAATCTGAGAGGGAAAGCATCCGTTATGGGGAAGGGGAGGGAATGGAACTTAGAGGAAAGGCTCCTTCTGAAGACAGTACTTGAGTTGAATCTTAATAGAAGAAAGAGAATCTATGATGTGGAGGTGAGTAGGTAAATGAATTCCAGGCATATGGGATGTCCAGTACAAGGCACCAAAACTGGAGAAAGAGTATCAAATATGAGAAACAGAAAGTCAGGTTGGATTGTAGAGTGTGGGAGAGAATGTAATATTCAATGAAGTTGGAAAACTAGGTGGGGATCAGGTTATGAAGGGACTTAAAAGTGAAACAGAAAATATATATATTATTCTAGAAGTAATAGCAAGTCTCTGGAGTTATTTGAGTAAGGAAGTCATATCATCAGATCTGTGCTCTGGAGAAATTATTTTGGCAACAGTATTTAGGACAAACTGGATTAGGGAGAGGCAGAGAGACCAATGAAGACACTTTTGCAATAATCTAAGTGAGATATGATGAGAACTTGAATTAAAGTAGTACCTCTGTGAGTGGAGAGAAGGGGTCAGAAGGGAGACATGTGGTAGAGATGAAAACAGCATGATTTGGCAATTGATTGGCTAAATATGGTGAGAGAATTAGTAGTATAGGACAATACCAAGATTATGAATGTGGGACAGTGGAAGATAATGGTACCACCGATGGAGTTAGAGGAGTTTGGAAGAAGGGAGGATTTAAGGGGAAAGACCACAGTTTAATTTGAATACAGTGAACTGAGTCATCTCTAGGACATGTCTAGGACATTGAAATGTCCATTAAGCAATTTTTTTTATAGATAATGATATATAGTTATATAACTATAGATATAGGTCTGTATTCAACAAAGATAGGAAGAGAATGAAGAGAGATGTCTAAAGGTAATTTTGAGAGGATATGGCATCCAGAATAAGAGAGTGGTCAAGAGGATGAAAAGCTGCAGATAGTTCGAAAGACTGAGGAAATACCATTCTATTTAACAAATAAAAGGCCATATAAATTTCCAAAAAGGCAAAAAAAAATTATAACCAAGAAGTTTAAAACCTTGACAGAATTTTGGAAAAATTAATTAAAATTGGCTTTAGGCAAGTATTAAATTTGAAATCGTTAGAAACATTGTCCAGATTTCCAAATCACTTTTAAAAACTATAATAAATCATATGTATGACAATTTAAAAAATACTAATAGATGCAGAAAAACTTTAACAATAACAACACTCATTTATGCTTCAAAGAAATATTAAATTTTTTAATATGATAAACCCTATCTAAAAACCAAGAGCTATCATTATTTGTAATGGAGAAACACTAGAAAATTTCTAATAAGGGGTAAATAAAGCATGTCCATTACTACAATTATTATTTACTATGGTTCTAGAAATACTAGATATAGTAAGAATGAAGAAAAGAAGAAAGAAAAAAAGAAAAAAGAAAGAAAGAAAGAAAGAAAGAAAGAAAGAAAGAAAGAAAGAAAGAAAGAAAGAAAGAAAGAAGAAAGGAAGGAAGGAAGGAAGGAAGGAAGGAAGAAAAAAGGGAAAAAAGGGAGGAAGGAAGGAAAAAGGGAGGAAGGGAGGAAGGAAGAAGGGAGGGAGGGAGGAAGAAAGAAGGGAGGGAGGAAAGAAGGAAGGAAGGAAGAGAGGAAGGAAGGAAAGAAGAAAATAATAAATAAAGAAAATAGTGATAGAATGAGCCTCTGAAAAGAAAAAGGGGGGGGAAATCTCTTTTTTAAGGTAATGTGAAAATATCAGAGTTATAGTAAAAAATTAAGCTAAATAATTGATAACAATTAAAGTAGCACAGTATAAAATAAAATCCATAAACTCTGCTTTTCTGTATATTACTAATGTATTTCAGGAGGAAAAAGTAGCAAAATTCCAAAATAACTACAAAATACACAAAATATCTAGAAGTTAACTTTCCAAAGCACACTAACAACTATAAAATTCTTTTTACAGAAATAAAAGAAGACAAATAATTGGTGAGAAATTAACTGTTCATTAGGCCAAGTCAAAACAATTAAAATTATGATACTACCTAAAGTAATTTACACCTTTAGTGTATATCAATCAACTGAGGACTGAGGACTTTTGAGTCAGAAATGACCAAAAGAAAGACAAAATGATTACAAAAATTATCTAAAAGAGGAAATACTAAAATTTTGTAGAAATTAGATTGTAAGACTATAATAATCAAAACTCTTTGTTAATGGTTAAGAAAAAAATTTTAAAACACATTAAGAAACCTCCCCCCCCCAAAAAAAAAAGTTTTACTGTTTGATAAATCCAGGAATACCTACCAATTCCCAATTCCCAATTCAACAAAAACTTTTGGAATGACTAGAAAGCAGCCCATCTAAATTGGGTTTAGATGAACAT
This sequence comes from Sarcophilus harrisii, assembly GCF_902635505.1. Lineage (NCBI taxonomy): Eukaryota > Metazoa > Chordata > Mammalia > Dasyuromorphia > Dasyuridae > Sarcophilus > Sarcophilus harrisii. The sequence goes on from NC_045426.1 coordinate 227,023,184, forward strand.
CTTGTACTGTATGCCACAATAAACTCAATATAAAAGATCAAAAAGAGAATGATAATAGGGTTCTTCATGAAAACATTCATAGAGAAGATCTTAAAAAATAAAATAGACTACTTCAATTACAAAAAATTGAAAAGGTTTTGCATGAACAAAACGAATGTAGCTAAAATAGCAGCAAATAATTGGGAAAAATCTTTGCTACAAATATGCCTGATACATATTTGATTTTTAAGTCATATAAGGAGTTGATATAAATATATAGAAATGCGGTTCATTCCACAATAGATAAGTGGCCAAAAAATAGAAAGTTTCAAACTACTCCAAGAGAAATAGCAAATTAAAACACTTTTGAGGTTTACCACCACATGAATCAAGATAGGCAAAAATTATACATAACCCTTGTCCCAAGACTCATTAGTCTCATTCATCTTATTCATTCATCTTATCAGTGGAAATGAATAATGTTCCCTGTGTGAGGGGTGGGGTGAAGTTGGTGAGATGTGAGAGTTTCAGTTCTCGGTCAGTCCCTCTTTGGGGACTCATCATTAGGTACTTCTTGCTTCCAATTTTGAGAGATAATTCTATTTCAGATTACTTAAGGAAAAGACTCTGGGAAGCAGGAAATCTCCATCATGTTTCCATTCTCAGTTTTAATATCAAATTGATAAATTTCTGATTAAATCTCCCCTGAAATGGAATGGACTGCTTGGTAAAGATACTGAGAGGAAGATTCTTTATTGAAAGTCGTCTAGCAGAAGCTAAATGACTCACTATGCATTATGTTAATGCATAGATGCACGTGTATAGGTACACATACACATACACAGGTACATAACATTGCATACATGCACTATGTGTATTGTGCACTGTACACATTGTACTTGTACATTAAGTGCCTATGTATGTGTGTTGTATGTAATGCATGTGTATTGTGTTCATGCACTACACATGCAGGCAATTTGCCTGTATATTGGACATGCTTTATTTATTATGAATGTCTGTGTATAGTGTTTGTATTGCACTGTGTGCATCTGTATCTGTATGCAAGTGTATATATATATATATATGTGTGTGTGTGTTTATGCATACATGTATATGCATATCTATTGTAATATGTACAATTATTATATTTTTATATGTATAACATATGTAAATTTTAAAATTTTATAAGTTTTCATTGATTTGTTTTGAGTGGGTTTATATCACTATTATTTATCCCAAGATCTGTTCCTCTTCTTCTCCCTAGAAAGTAATCACAAATAAAGCAGAACTTTTTAAGACCAAAAAAAAGTAAAAGTAAAAAAAAAAAATCAGTATAACTGGCCAATATATACAAAAGTCTAAAAACAATTATATTGTGCTATACTTGCAGACCTCCCCCTTTTGCAAAGAGATTGAGTGAAGGTGTCTTCTCTTATCTCTTCTTAAGAGCAGTGCTTGTTCTTTGTGATTTTGAAACACTGATTGACTTATTTAAATGGTTGTTCTTTCCATATGTTGTTATAGTCATATATTGTTTCTTGGGCTCTGCTTACTTCACTCAGCATCAATTCATGTAGACCTTCCTATGCTTCTCTGTATTCATTGTAGTCATTATTCTTTATGGCACAATAATATGAGGAAAGACTAAGTAAGGGAAGAAAAGGAAGTCAGTATCTCTGACCAAAAGAAAGAAATGACAACATTGAACCAGTGCTCATAATTTAACCAAATATTTTTAAAAGTTAGAAGTGGTTCATAAATTGGGTTTGGCATTTTCTCAAATTTCTGCACCCAGCCTCAGAAAAATTGTGGCTTAAGTAATGAGCAGTATGTTTTCAAACAAACATATAAATAAAGGAGATTTATAAAGACAAAATGTACTTGCTGGACTTTGTATTCTTCATGCTTGTCTAAATATATTAAGATAATATTGGAAGATCACAACAATGAAACTAATACATTGCAACATACCACATGATGTATTCAGTAGTTTTGATGGAAATTATGGTGAACATCCTCCAACATTGTTAATGTAACTGACTCATCATGTATGTTTCAGATCAATCAGACATGAAGTCCATATAGAAACTAGATATACACCTAGGCTTTCTAATCTAAAGTGATCATAGACTGCCCTTTCAGACACAGGAATTAGCCTTAGGTAACTTTGAGAGTCTATTTAAGATTAGAAAACAATTTCTTCCTAGAATTGATGATTGCTAGAACTTAGTCTGAGATCAATCTGACTAAGACAGCTATAGTGAGTTAAGACTAGGCAAAACTCAAAAGGGTGACATAATAGAAAGAATTATGGACTTGAAGTCATATCTGAACTTTTATTCTGTCTCATATACTTTCCTGAGCAAGTGACTACCTCTCTCAGCCTCAGTTTCTTAAATGTAAAATGGAGATAATAATAGCACCTACTTCACAAAGCTGTTGTGGAGCATCAAGTCAAATCAACAAGTATTTATTAAATATCAGGTATTGAAATAATAAATATAATATAATATATATAATAAATAAGTATAATGTAAATAAAACAAAAATGTAAGAAAATCTGATATATAATCTCTGCCTTCAGGAAATTTACATTCTAATATAGGAAAGTAACACATACACAAATGGAAGCCAAAAAAAGGGGTGAAGGAAAAAGCACCCATGTAGAGACAAGGTAGAAAAGTCCAGAGAATAAGGAAAAGAGGAAGGAAAGAGGTGGAGTGAACATGACAGGCCTCAAAAATGATTAAATGAGATAATATATGTAAAATATTTTGCAAATCTTAAAGCACAATGCAAACTTTAGCTATTATTATAAGAGAAGTTAGGAGTTGTTTGAAGCAAGGGATTATGGAAGTAAGAGGAAAGTGATAATATTGCTCATTATCTAAAACAATGATCGAGTATAATGAGCATCAAAATCACTTTAGGAAAGATAAGACAGGGAGAGAGAAAAGATGAAGGTAGAGCATCCAAGACTGAGAAGAATCCAGGTTACTAAATTTTTTAAAAATTAGGCAAAATAGGGGATTTTTTTTTTTTGGAAAATTTCTTGGAAAGGAATAAAATTCCAGCCCCGAAATTCCTCCAACACACATGCTATGTAGTGGCCACCTCTGTGATGTACCCCAAGCCTAAGCTCATTGATGCTGGCTGCCTCTTGGCAGCTGGAACCCTACAGCAAGCTTAGGGAATGACATCAAGAGCTAAGAGCCTTCAGGCAGAAGAGGTGATCCAGAAAGCTGTACTGTAAAGGTCACACATCTGGCAACCACAACCAGCCTTAAAGTATTTAGCAGAGAATGGGGAAGCCATGTGCAGATAGTTATGTCCATACCTCCCAAGGAGAAGGGCAGACAAATGGGGGAGGGGCTGCTCTGTAACCCACTAGCCATGTGACCTTAAACAAGTCATCTCACCTGTCTGAACTTCAGTTTTCTCATTTGAAAAAAATGACATTGAATTAGATGATATCTAATTTATCTAATGATATCTAATTTGTAGCATTTCTGAAATGCTATATATCTTAGGCTAACTAAAAAAAAAAAAAATCTATGAGAATTTAATAGCAGAATAATAAAGGCCCACAACTTTCCTATTCTAAGAGTCCTAATTAAAAATGTAAAACAATGTATTTGCTTTTCCCTTTTTCTACTTTAGTTAGGTCTACCCAACTATACTGATAGTATTTAAAAGGCAGAGGTTATAGATTGGTATGATAATTATATTTGGGGTATCTAATTATATTTGTGATTTCATAAATAAACCAAATTTCTGGTGTGGAAACTCTCTATCCTGATGTAAATAACTTTGAGTCTTAGGGACAGCAAGAGATTAAGTGACTTGCCTGAGGTCACACAGCTAATTAGCCGAGGTGAGATCTGAACCCAACTATTCTCGTTTCCAAACCCTGCACACTATCTATACTCTCATTCTGCCCCTTCATTTGTCCAGGTAAATCATCTAAAATACTGCCATGTTTGTTGGCATTTAACAGATATGTACAGCTAAATAAGTTTGTCTTATGAAATCTAGACCCAAAGGTGGAAGGGTCAAAAGTCATCTCAATGACATCTGTCAGTCATTACAATTATCCTCACAAAGCATAGAAATGTGCCCCTTGGCAAGAGGAACTAGTCATCCTGTTTTAATATTGTTAGGCCAAATAAGAATGTAAGCAGATCAAATTTGCCACTCACCACATTGTAAATAATGTGCAATGCTGAGCCTTTGAATTCAGATGGAGGACATATGATCTTTTATCTACACCCCTCTGAAATGTGGGTAAAGTGTCCCTATAATTGGCTGAATTTTTCTAGTTTTCAACCCTGCACTTGGCATCCTTCAGACAGCTTTCAAACCAGACTGCAGAAAGAAATTGAACTCTAGACCCTGTTTCCTTTGTCCATTCCCTGTACACACATGGAAGGATGTCATGAATTTACAAAGCAATTATATAGGGTTCATTCAGAAAAAGAAGCTATTCTTTAGAGATGGATCAAAAGTTTAATATAGTACACTATAATGATGCACATGATAAAAAGGCTTATGTTTCACCTTGTTTCACATTCAACTATGGGTGAATGTGAATTTAAAACAATTTAAAAAGATGAAAAAAAAAGAAAAATTCAGGCTTCAAACAAGTTGCTTTGTCTCCATGATGCCACCAACCAATTTGACTGCCATGTTGTTATAGTAGAAAGGGCACTGGATTTGGAAGCATAAAACTTGGATTTAAATCCTGGTTTTGCCACTTATTACTTCTGAAACCATAGGAAAATCACTTAATCTCTTTGGGTTTGTTTCTCCAAAGATAAAATGAGAACACTGGACTAGATTGCTTTTAAAACTTCTTCTAACTCTACTTATATCTATTCTCTGATTTTTTAAGAATGAGTTTATTATTATGTCCAATGGCTATTTGGGAAAAAAAGAAAGGAAGAAAGAAAGAGAGGAAAAGGAAGAAAGAAAGAGAGGAAAAGGAAGGAAGGAAGGAAGGAAGGAAGGAAGGAAGGAAGGAAGGAAGGAAGGAAGGAAGAAAGGAAGGAAGGAAGAAAGGAAGGAAAGGAGGGAGGGAGGAAGGAAGGGAGGGAGGGAGGAAGGAAGGAGGGAAGAAAGGGAGGGAGGGAAGGGAAGAAGGGAGGGAGAAAGGAAGGGAAGGGAAGGAGGGAGGAAGGAAGGAAAGAAGGGAGGGAGAAAGGAAGGGAAGGGAAGGAGGGAGGAAGGAAGGAAAGAAGGGAGAGAGAAAGGAAGGGAAGGGAAGGAGGGAGGAAGGAAAGAAAGAAGAGAAGGAAGGGAGGGAGGAAGGAAGGAGGAAAATTGGTCCAGAATTAAATGGAAAGAGAACAGGCTAACTGCCTTCAGGAAATTGCAAGCTTCTCAGAGATCCCAGTCTTCTCTCAGAAACAAAGACTAATCATATATCTATGCACACACACACACACACACTCTCTCTCTCTCTCTCTCTCTCCCCATATTTATATATATGTATATATATATATATATATGTGTGTGTGTGTGTGTGTGTGTATGGATTAATATATACATATTTGCAAAGATTAATTATATATACACACACATATAAAGATGAGTACACAGACATATATATATAACAAAGACTGATCATATATACAATGTATACCTATATAAAGATAAGCATATATACATTTATAAGACTAATTACATATATAAAATACACACGTATATAAAGATTAGTTTATATATATAACAAAGACAAATATATATGTGCACATATAAATGTGCATATTTTATATACATACATATGTATGTATATGTATAATTCAGCATAGCAACAAGATTCCTACCAGTGTATAATGGCATTAAAGGTATGGGTAAGGTGTTACACAGTTACAATAGAAGCAAGAAATTTGAAAAGAACAAATATAAATCAAAGAGTTTAAGAGTGAGATTGATAAGGGACAGTTACTAAAATTAGAAGCAAGACAACACCATTTCTGAACATGATAATTCATAGGTTTAAGCTACAATATCCCTAAGACTGCCTTTAATTGACATGAGGATTGAAGGGGATAGTTTCATTCTTTATTAGTTTTTTTTTTTCTTTTGACAAAGCATCATTTTTAAATGATTTGACGGATTAGATAGATCCTAAACTAGTTAGAGTTAAGTCTGGACAGCTCTAGATTTGAATCAGGGTCCTCTGATCAGGGCCATAGCCTCTTCTGTTTTTCTCTTTTTTCTTTTCTCATTCTCTTACAATTTTGACTCAGATTAACATCTCTAAACTGTTAGATTAGTGTCTAGCTCAATCTGACTCAGTCTCTCCTGAACTCCTCCTCTCTCTCTCTCTCTCTCTCTCTCTCTCTCTACCTTCTCTGCTCTCTCTCTCTCTCTCTCGTCTCTCTCTCTCTCTCTCTCTCTCTCTCTCTCTCTCTTTCTCTCTGTCTCTGTCTCTGTCTCTCTCTCTCTCTCTGTGTGTGTGTGTGTGTGTGTGTGTGTGTGTGTGTGTATTTGTACTGGAGGCCAGGTCAAGGAGTGGTTTGAAATGGAATGGAATGAAATGCAAACTTCCCTTATATTCTCCCAAGGAAAACAAATACTAAATTTTCATGTTTATGATTTCTCAAAGTGAAATTGCTTAAGGCAGAATTTGTTTATTTTTTAAAGGATAAACAAATTTACACATGTTTCATACACACGGTTGAGAAACAACTCTATCCTGTGCATTAAATTGAAATGTTAAAGGTACAAAACAAGATCCCCCAAATCCAAACCACATGAAAATATGACTACAATTTATAATCCATATATAGGGGCATTTTCAGAACATGTGGATATTTTTAGAGGTAGGACTTAATATAGGAAATACATTATTTATCAAATTTCTTTTTTCAGAGCACAGTATGTGAAATGATTCCTTAAATTTACTTTGACTCACTCTCTTGAGATCTCACTCAACATATTCACAGTAAGTCCAGTTCAATTTTAATAAATACCATTATAATGAAAAAAATTCTGTAGAACTAACATAATTTGACTCATTTATTTTAGGGAATGTAGGATATCCCAAAAGATTTTGGGTGGACCAAGGTATAAAAGTATAAAATTGGACTAAGACTTTTGGAACAGGTTGTATGTTTGATAAACTTTCCCCAAAATTCTAGTCTATTCATATTTTCTTATTTTGTATAATTCTCATGTGTAAGGTATAATAGAAAGAACACTGAATTTAGAAATTTGGAATCTGAGTGTGAATCCTCATTCTGTTAAAAACTATCTATATAATCAGTATGTTATATTATATTATATTATGAAAATAATCAGGTAGTGCTGGTTCATCTTGAACCAGCAAGGGCCAGTTATTAAATTTTCAGTATGAATATTTACAATTCAGAGATCAACTAGTGCTGCCAACCAGGGCTTGACTTATTAGGTCTGATTTACTATTTTATTGTTTCCTAGGCCTAAAAAGAGCAGTTCAATGCCTGGAGTCACAAAAACTTGAGTTCAAATCTAGCTTCAGATATTTACTAGCTCTTTGATCCTGGGAGAGTTACTTAACCCTGTTGCCTCAGTTTCCTGTGGGGTCACAAACAGTCAGATATGACTAAAAAATAATGCAATTAATTTAAAAGTATGTTTTGCATATGTTTTCTCCCATAAAACCAGTTATTAAATATTCAACAGCACACTGCTTGATGTAAACTTAAGCAAATGACATAACCTTTCTGCACTTCTATTTCCTTAAGTATATAAAATGAGAAACTTGGAAGAAATTTCTTTTAGGGTTCTTTCCAACCTTAGAATTATGATCCCATAATCCTTATTTCATAAGTCTTTTACAAAAGAACAACCTAATGCACTAGCTTCCTTCCTGTGTGTGATTTACTGTTTTATATATATGGGCAACTCTGATTATCCATTTGTTATCCTTTACTTTTGCTACAACAACCAGTCCATTTCCCTTTCTAGTCATACATGCTTTTAATGATGTTTTTTATTCTACCACTCATGCATAAGTCATCACTGCTAATGTGATGCAGACTTGCTTACTTTCACCATGTGTCTTTCTTGACCTTTGGGTGATTAGCAATTTCAATTATTCTGAGGTCATAGTATTATTTCATGCTTTGTAGCCACATAGGATCACCAGGGGAATGTTGGTGGTTAAAAGTAACCGGGAACAATTTTGGATTATTGAGGGCACTGTACTTTTTACCAAATATAATCCAGGCCATTCTTTTCCTCTAATTCAATCTAAGGCCGAGATCATTGTCTATGTCCAATGCTTTCCAAGATTTGTTTCCTGATGAGCAGCTACCTGATCAACCTTGCTTTAAAAACTTGATAACATAAATTGTTGATTTACTTGATTTTTCCTTCATCTACCCCTCAGTTCTTTTGCAAATCATCACTCCTAAACTGGCGACCATCTTTTTCCTTCACCACTATTACTCTTTAGTGAATCAATTCAACTGTACACTATCCTCTTCTCTCAGATCCTTGATCCTTAATACTATTGAAGACATTTTCCTATCACACCTCAATCTTGAATTATCCCACTGTCTTATGCTTTTGCTCCCACTCATACAGCTAAATGAAGCTTTAAAAAATTTCAAAACCACACTGACTGGTCCACTACAAGTTTATATTATATAATCTCAATTGTGTTCTTATTTTAGCAAGGCAATTCTTTTACAATTCACTCACTTACCCCAGTAGCTTTTCCAATCTTTCTCATCCCTTTCCCCAAATTTCGCTGATTCCCTTTTCCCCTCATTCTCTCAGCTCTTGCCTCACATTTCTCCAGGGAAAAAAATTAAATCATTTGTCAAATGTTCCCTCTTCTCTCCTTTTTCTTATTTCACTTATTCCACTTTACTCAAATGCCTTCCTCTACTATTTTCTCCATTATCCCTGTAAGAGGTGAGCCTTCTTTCCAAGACAAGGAGCCCTCTAAAACCACGTGATCCCATTTCATTTCATCTTCCCTAGCTTCTCTCTCATCCCCATCTAAACACTTATCTTCATACTTTTTCTATATATTGGTTACTTACCTAAAAACATGTATCCTCTGTCTCCAAACATGTCTATCCTCAAAAACCTTCTCTTGATCCATCCCAGCCCTACTAGCTATCATCCTATATATTTTCCTACTTTCATGGCTAAACTCAAGAAGGTTTTCTATATCTATTTCCTTTCCCTCCTTTCCTTTCATTTTCTTCTTACCTCTTTTCATCTAGCTTTGGATGTCATTGTCTAACTGAAACTGCTCTCTATAACTGATGAATTGAATACCCCTTTTTTTCAGTCCTCATCTTTCTTGACTTTGCAAACTTTGATATTACAAATAATTCTATTCTTAATTTTCTCATTTCTGTTTTCATAATACTACTTTCTCTTGATTCTTCTCCCACATGTTTAACTGCTCCTTTGCTGAATCTTCATCTAGGTTATATCTTATAACCAGGCCATGGACATTCACAAAGACTCTTTCTTGGACCCTTGTCTCCTTTCTTCCACCCACCCCTGTTTCTCTTTGTCTCTGTCTCTATCTATCTATATCTATAACTATACTGTTTTACTTGCTAATTTTCTCAGATCTTAAGGATTCAATTATCTTCTCTATACACAGACATTTATTCATCCCTAATATTTCTCCCAATCTCCAGTTTCATATCTCCAACTGCCTATTGACTATGTCAGACTGGATTTCTGATGGACACCTTAAAATCAATAAGTCTAAAACTATACTTATTATCCTTCTCCTCCCTTCCCAACTGGTTGGTAGTTGAGGTCACCACCATCCTTCTATTTACCTAGACTCATCATCTAAGTGTTATCTTAGACTCTCCAGTCTTTCTCTTTCCCTGAGTTCAATCTGTTGTCAAGTCCTATCATTTCAACCTTCATAATAGCCCTCATATATGCTCCTCCTCTGAAACTGCAGTCACCCTGATACTGGTCTGCCTTGACTGAAGTCCCTTCCCAGTCCTTCCTATATTCAGCTGTCAAATTAATCTTTCTAAAATGCACATCTGATTATATCACTACCATCCCTACTCAACATTCCCTATTACCCCAACTTAGTGTTTAATTGGGGATTTAAAATTTTTTTTTCTAGTTTTTAAATTGGATACTCAATTCACTAGTCTGTTCTTTCTCTAGTTTATTAATTTAAGCATTTAGAGATATAAATTGTGCTCTAATTAATGTTTTCGTTCTATCCCATAGGTTTTGATAAATTGTTTCATTATTGCCATTCTCTTTAATGAAATTATTCATTGTTTTTATGATTTATCATTTAACTCATTCCTTTAAGATTAGATTGTGTAATCTCTGGTTTTTAATCTTTCTTTGGCTCCTTATTTCTTACAAAATCAGCTTTTACTTCTATTATTCATTGATTCTCTCCCCAAGGTTAAAAGAATTTGTTAAATATCTCTCCCAAATTTGACTTGTTAATAAGTATTAAATAACTCGTTTCTTTTGAAATTCTGAAGATTAACTGAAAAACATTACATTGTCATATATTGCTCTCTCTCAGCTATAATCTCTTGTTGCATTTTGTTTTTTAATATTTAGATCATTGTATTTCAATGTCATTTGTTTTCTTTATAATCCTATGTATTTTGTTTGGTACTTCAATTCATTTAATAAACATTTATTAAGTATTTACCATATACCAGGCTGTGTGCTAGGCACTGGAAATACAAAAAGGCGATAGACAGTCCCTTTCTTCAAGAAGTTTACACTCTAATGGAGGGGATAGATGTACAAGCAAATATATACAAAGCAAGCTATGTTGGATAAATAGGAAGTAATTAAAAGAGGAAAAGTACTAGAATTAAGAGGGGTTAAGGAAAGTTTCTATAGAAGATGGGATTTAATGCGGGACTTAAAAGAAGCCAAGTTGATCAAAGTTTGGAGTGGGAGAGGAAAAACATTCCAAACATGAGGGACAGTCAGGAAAAAAAAATCCTGGAAAAAGAGAATTTCTTGTTTGTGGAATAGTCATGAGGCCAGTGTGTATTGTGGAGTAAGATATACAATGACTACAAAGTTATCAAGGAGCTAGGTTATGCAGATTTGAAGGCCAAATTTCGTATTTGCTCCTAGAGACAACAAGAGGGTACTGAAATTTATTGAATAGAGGAGATATGATATAATTGGGCTTGCAGTTTAAGAAAATCACTTTAGTGGATGAAAGATGAATGGATTGGAGTGGAGAGAGACTTGATATAGGCAGATCACCAGCAAATTATTGCAATAATCTAGGGGTGAGGTGATGAGGGTTTACCCTTAGGGTGATAGCAGTGTTAGAAAAGAGAAGGGGGAATATTTTAGAGATATTGCTAAGGTAAAATCGACAATTTTTGACAATTAGAATCCACAGAGTGAGAGACAGCTAAGAATCCAGGATGACTCCTAAATTGAGAGCCTCAGCATCTGAAAAGTTAGTTTTGTCCTTTATATAAATGGAAAAGGTAGAAGTTGGGGAAGGTTTAGGGGGAAAGATAATTTAAAATTGTAATTCTGAGAAAAGACCTTACCAGATTGACAATAAAATACATGACAGGCAAAAAAAGCTTTAAATCCTCAGCTCTAAAGAAAACATTTCTTCATTAAGCAACTTTAGTGTTTACAATTTTTCCTTATCATATATTTTCCTAATAGAACTACTGTGATATTTTCTAGACTGGGAACATCCATGGCTAAGCATAAAATTAATTCCTAGGATTTAAAAGGCATTTGCATCATACATTAGAGTTCCAAATTATATCCAATGGAATGGGAAATATTAAATGAACAACATAAATTGTGATGCCATTGCTCAATACTTTAGCTCATTCCCATATTTTTTTTAAAATAGAGAAACTGATCAGTACATCCAGCCCAGACCAAGAATAAACAAAATGTTCTACAAGATGTTGTCTGAGGGGGCAAGGATTGTCTTCCTTACCACACGTATCCCTCATCTCTGAAATAAAATATCTTTGTCATTATTCAATTATTCAGTCATATATGACTCTTCAAGACATCATGGACCATAGCATCCATGGGATTTTCTTGGCAATACTGGACTGTTTTGCCATTTTCTTTTCTAATAGTTTAAGGGAAACAGAGATTGAATGACTTGCCCAGGATCACATAATAAGTGTTTGGGGCCACATTTGAAGTCAGTTCTTCCTAACTCCAGGGCCAGCAATCTGAATCATCTAGCTTTAACAACATCCAGTTCTACCATTAGAAATTCATTCCCTCAAGAGAACCCTCTTATCAAAATCAAAATATGTTTTAGAAATTTAGCTATCCCTGGATTAATGTAACATATACTTTATAATAGTGGCAGATTGCATGCAGGAATAAAAGATAGGATAGAAACATTTTAAAAAGGCATTATTAGAGAAAAGCCCAAAGAAAATTTTCCCATCTTTACACTCTCGTTTAGAGCCAGCCTTTCAAAAAGCATTTAAAGTTGTTCTTTTTCCTAAGAATAATAGCACCATTTTCATTAGATACATTAAAAATATTTGTGATTCAATATTCTAAAACCTAAGAAATTTTATTCATTTTTTAAAGAGTTGGAATACCCTAAAAATCACCAAAGTCACCTCTGGCAATTTTAAGTTTACTTCTTCAAGAAATGTATAAGGTACTCAGAATGGTGAAAGATCATTGTATCATCTCCTTTAAAGAGCAGTTGAAGGATTTAGGAAGGTTTAGCTATAGAAGAGATGAGCTAAGTAGGATTACGATAACTATTTACAAATATTTCAAAAATTGGAAAGTAGGAGGGAGATTAAACTGGTTCTTCTTGGCTTCTTAAAGTAGAAAGAAGAGAAATGGGTAAAAGTCACTAAGTGGTCATTTTATACCCAATGCAAAAGAAAAAGAAAAAATGATCCAGAAGTGTAATAGGCCCTCTCAGATGTGAATAAGTGGATTTTCGTTTACTGAAAATCTTCAAGTAATTGTGGATGATCATTTTTTGAGTATTATACAGATGCCATTCTTATTCAAATACATATTGAACTAGATGGCTTTAGGTCCCCCAGAAATTCTGTGTGGGTGATGTGAGAACTGGATGAAGGTTTAGTTTCCACAGAGTTATGAAAATTGAATTAGATAAATACAAAGAAATTAAACTTAAATTAGAAAAATAAAATGAAACCAAAGAAATGGAGGGTAGGACCCTGGGATGCAGAACAAGTGAATAAAAATAATAATAAAACCAGAGTGTAATCAGGGGTGGGAGATTCAAACTTGTAAAGAAAAGGAAACTCTAATAAGTATGGGAAATTCAGATAAGAAAAGAGAAGATAAATGTAAACAGAGAGAAGGACTGAACTCCCTAATAAGGTGAATACCAAGGAAAGAATAATGAGGATTTTATTGTATATTTGAAAGGAATAACAAATCATACATAGTCAATTTGCAATTTCATTTACAATCATCTATTTATTGTATTATGTTATTGCAATGCATAAATTAAATGCATAGATTCAATATATATATATATATATATATATATATATATATACCTAATAACTACATAAATAAATAAAATAAAAAAGAAGTGTGAGGAGGAAGGTTAGTGCCAACGAGATGGATCAGAGAAAATGTGACTATTTATTTGATTTGGATTTTTTAAATTAGGCCAGGGAGTTCCAGGGGAGGAGCCAAGATGTTGAAGTAAAACCAGGAAGCAGCTTGAGCTTTCTCACTTTTCCTCAAAAAGCACATGAAATCAAGCCTCTGAATAGAGTTTGACAGAATGAAACTACTCTCCAACTCAACATAGATTAGGAGGATTTCAAGAAAGATCAGTCTCATTGGGGTGAAAGGGCTATTCAGCCCAGCTGAAATGGTGTCCAGAAAAGTCACTGAGAGGATCTTAATCATGGCAGATCAGCAACTGAGACCCTTAGCTCTGGTTTAATAGTAGAACAGATCCCTGTGGACCCATCCTCTAGTCCCAGCACAGAAGGCAAATTGCCAGCTCAAGAAACCAGACTGTTGTCTGGAGGTAGGAGTACCCCCTACTGTTAGCAAGACACCAAATACGAGAGACCTCTGTGCTCAAGGTCAAGGCTAAGAGCAGCACAAGAAACCTGGGACAGCAACCCCCTAAGAGCAAAGCTTGACCATAAAAGTCTCAAAATAGGAAATAAAAAAGAAAATGAACAAAAGAAAAGAACTTTAACCATGGAAAGCTACAATGGTGAGAGGCAGGACCAAAATACCAACTCAGACAGGAAAAAAAGCCCACATGGGAAATTTCAAAGGGTGACATGAATTGGTCTCAAGCCAAAGAGGCTTCTTGAAAACACTCATAAGGGATTTTAAAAGACAAATAAGAGAAATAAAAGAAAAACTGGGAAAATAAATGAGAGGTATGCAAGAGAGAGTCAACAGCTTGAAAAAGAAAGGACAAAAATTGACTGAAGAAAACAATTTTTAAAAAATAAATACAATTGCCCAAATGCAAAAAAAAAAAAAAAAAAAAAAAACAACCACTGAATAAAACAATATCTTGAAAATTAAAGTTAATCAAATGGAAAAATGATACAAAAGTTAACTAAAGAAAATCATACATTAAAAAGTAGAATGAGGCAAATGGAAACTAATGACTCTGAGAGATATCAAGAATAAGTCAAACAAATTAAAAAGAATGAAAAAATGGAAGAAAATGTAAAATACATCATTGGAAAAACAGCAGACCTGGAAAATAGAACCAGGAGAGATTATTTTAAAATTATTGGTTTATCTGAAGGCCATGACCAAAAAAGAGCCTGAATAGCATTCTTCAAGAAATCATCAAGGAAAACTTCCCTGATACATTAAAACCAGAGGACAAAACAGTCATTGAAATAATATATTGAGAAACTCTGGAAAGAGATCCCACAAGGAAAACCCTAAGAAATGTTGTGAAACTCCAGAACTATAACAACAAGGAAAAAATGTTGTAAACTGCCAGAAAAAAATTCAAATATCAAGGAAACACAGTCAAGATTACCCAGGATCTGGCAGCTTCAACAATAAAGGATCAGAGCACCTGGAATACCATATTTTGGATAACAAAGGGACTGAGATTACAACAAAGAATTAATTACCCAGCTAGACTGATAATCATCTTTCAGGGGAGGAGATAGATCTTGTATAAAGTAAGGGACTTTCAATCATTTTTATTGAAAATAACAGAACTGAACAAAAAATTTGATCTTCAAACACAGAATTCAAGAGAAATATAAAAAGGTAAATGGAAAAGAAAAAAAATATTATTTAAAGGTTAAACTGAATGGAATTTCTTAGAAAATGGTAGTTGACTGGGCTTATACCCCAATGAGATACTAAAGAAGGGAAAGGGATGTGCCAAAATGTTTGTGGCAGCCTTCTTTGTAATGGCTAGAAACTGGAAAATGAATGGATGCCCAACAATTGGAGAATAGTTGGGTAAATTGTGGTATATGAATGTTATGGAATATTATTGTTCTGTAAAAAATGACCAGCAAGATGAATACAGAGAGGCTTGGAGAGCTTACATGAACTGATGCTAAGTGAAATGAGCAGAACCAGGTGATCATTATACACTTCAACAACGATACTGTATGTGGATGTATTCTGATGGAAGTGGATTTCTTCAACAAAGAGAAGATCTAATTCACTTCAATTGATCAATGATGGACAGAAGCAGCTACACCCAAAGAAAGAACACCGGGAAATGAATGCAAACTGTTTGCATTTTTGTTTTTCTTCCCAGGTTATTTTTACCTTCTGAATCCAATTCTTCCTGTGCAACAAGAGAACTGTTTGGTTCTGCACACATATATTGTATCTAGGATATATTGTGACATATTTAACATGTATAGGACTGCTTGCCATCTGGAGGAGGGGGTGGACAGAAGGAGGGGAAAAGTCGGAACAGAAGTGAGTGCAAGGGATAATGTTGTAAAAAATTATCCAGGCATGGGTTCTATCAATAAAATGTTATAATTACTTTTAAAAAAAAGAAAAGAAAATAGTAGTTGTACCTCTTCTGAACAATATTTTTTATTAGGATAGTTAGAAGGGAAATACAGAGACAGAGAGTGCAGGTATTGATTTTGATGTGACGATATTAAAGAAAAAAAGCATTAAGGAGTAGAAAAAGGATTGGGCTGGGAGGAGAGAAAAGGGAAGGTAAAATAGAATAAATTAGATTACATGAAGAAGCACAAAAGACATATTACAATAGAGGGAAAGAAGGGAAGGGGATAAATATTTTCTGATGCTTAATTTCATCAGTTTGGCTCAAAGAGGGAATAACATTCATTCAGTTAGGCATAGAAATTTATCACATCCTATCAGGAAGTAGGAGGAGAAAGGGGAAAGAAAAGGGAAAACTGGGTAAAAGGAAGGGCAGAAACACTTGGAGAAAAGGATAAGAGAAGAGAGGAGAGATGATAAAATGAAGGGCAGGTTGAGGGCAGTGCGGGTCAGAAGTAAAATACTACTAAGGAGGGATAGGATGAAAAAGGGAACAAAAGTATATATAGGGGAGAAAATGTATGGAAAGAAGTACACAGCTACTAATCATAACTGGGAATGGGAATGGGATGGACTCTCCCATAAAACAGAAGTGAATACCAGAGTGAATTAAAAAAAAAAAAACAGAATCCTACAATATGTTATTTACAAGAAACACATTCAAAACAGAGAGATACATACAGAGTAAGGGTAAAAGACTGGAGCAGAATTTATTCTTTAGCCAAAACAAAAACAAAAAAAGCACAGGTAGCAATTCTGAACTCAGATAAAGCAAAAGCAAAAGCAGATCTAACTTAAAAGAGATAATGAAAAAAACTGCATCTTGTTAAAAGATACCAGAGACAATGAAGTGGTGTGGATACTAAATGTATTTGTGCCAAGTGATAAAGCATTCAAATTCTTAGAGAAGTTAAGCTAGTTACAGGAAGAAATATACAGGAAATCTATACTAATGAGGGAACCTCAGCCTCCCTGTTTCGGAATTAAATAAATTGAATCATAAAAGAAAAAAGAAATAAGGGAAGTTAATAGAATCTTAGAAAACTTAGATATGATAGACCTCTGATAAAAAATTGAAAGGAATAGAAGGGAATATAATTTTTTCTCACCAGTATATGACAACTACACAAAAACTGACCATGTACTAGGACATAAAAACCTCACAATCAGATGCAGAAAGGCAGAAATAGTAGATATTTCCTTTTCAGATCACAAGGCAATAAAAATTACATTCAATAACAGTCCAGGGAAAGACAGATTAAAAATCAATTGAAAATTAAATAATCTAATTCTAAAAAAGAATAGATCAAAGAACAAACCATAGAAACCATCAATAATTTCATTCAGTTGTCAAAACTTATGGGATGCAGCTGAAGTAGTTCTTAGAGAAAATTTTATATCTCCAAATAGTTATATGAATAAAACAGAGAAAGAGGAGACAATGAATTGAGCATACAACTAAAAAAGCCTTGGAAAAGAACATATTAAAACTCCCAATTAAATGCCAAATTAGAAATTCTGAAAATTAAAGGAGGGATCAATAAAATTGAAACTAAGAAAACTTTTGAATTAATTATAAAGCTAAGAGTTGGTTTCATGAAAAACCAACAAAATGAATAAATTTTTGATTAATTTGTTTAAAAACAGAAAAGAAAAAAAAACATTACTAACACCAAAAATGAAAAAGGTATTTCATTTTTATTTACCACCAATTAAGAAGTAATTAAAACAATAATAAAGAATTATTTTGCCCAATTGTACACCAACAAATCTGACAATCTAATTGAAATCAATGAATATTTACAAAAATATAAACTGCCCAGATTAACAAAAGAGGAAATAGGTTACTTAAATGGTCCCATTTTAGAAAAAGAAACTGAACAAGCCTCAATGAACTCCCTAAGAAAAAATTTCCAGAGGGGTTTACAAGTGAATTCTACAAAAC
Source organism: Sarcophilus harrisii (assembly GCF_902635505.1). Taxonomy (NCBI): domain Eukaryota; kingdom Metazoa; phylum Chordata; class Mammalia; order Dasyuromorphia; family Dasyuridae; genus Sarcophilus; species Sarcophilus harrisii. The sequence continues at coordinate 227,041,119 of NC_045426.1, forward strand.
ATTAGTCTACTTGTAGAGTGTCATGCCAATCATACTGTCAATAAATTATTTTATAGAGCTAGAAAAAAATAATAATAAAATTCACCTGGAAGAAAAAAAGGTTAAGAATGTCAAGGGAATTAATGGAAAAAAAAATACAAAAAATGATGGTGTAGCAGACTTAAAACTTATAACTCCAGACTTAAAAAAAAAAAACTCAGACTTAAAACTCCAGTATCAAGTAGCAGTCATCAAAACCATATGGTACTGGCTAATAAACAGAGTGGTAGATCAGTGGAATAGATTACATCCACATGACACAATAATCAATGACTATAGTAATCTAGTATTCGATAAGTCTCAAAACTCCAGCTTCTGCGATAAGAACTCACTATGTCACAAAATTGCTGGGGAAACTGAAAAGATAATATATCAGAAACTCAGCATAGATCTACATCTCACACCCCATACCAAAATAAGGTCAAAATGGGTACATAATTTAAGCATAAAAGGTAATGTCATAAACAAATTAGGAGAGCAAGGCATAGTTTACCTATCAGATCTTTGGAGAAAGGAATAATTTATGGCTAAAAAAAAAAAAAAGAACTAGAGAATATTGTGAAATGCAAAATGAACAACATTGATTATATTAAATTAAAAAGTGCTTTCACAAACAAAATCAATGCAACCAAGATTAGATAGGAAGCAGAAATCTAGGGAAAAAATTTATAGTCAGGCCTAATTTCTAAAATATATTAAAAAATGAGTCAAATTTGTAAGAATAAAAGTCATTCTCCAATCAAGAAATGGACAAATGACATGAAGAAATAATTTTCAGATGAAGAAATTAAATCTCTTTATATTTATATGAAAAAATTCTCTAAATCACTATTGATTAGAGAAATGCTAATTGAAACAACTCTAATACACATATAGCATATGTACACATATAGCATATGTATAGCATATGAAAGTAATGAGATATTATTGTTCTACTAAAAATGATGAATAGGCTGACTTCAGAAAAACTTGGAAAGATTTACATGAACTGATGCTAAACAAAACAAGCAGAACCAGGAAATTGTACATAGTAACAGCAAGACTGTGATAATCAACTATGATAGATTTGGTTCTTTTCAGTGATTTAGAGTACTAAGGCAATCCCAATAAACTTAGGATAGAAAATGACATCGGCTCCCAGAGAGAAAATTATGGAGAGTGAATATAAATCAACATAAACTATGCTCCCCCCTTTTTCTCTTTTTCTTCTGTGGTTTTTTTCTCTTATAACTTTTATCCTTTCGGTCTGATTTTTAAGATTCATAAGGAAATATGCAAAAAAAAAAGAATGTACATGTATAACAAAAAAGCACAAAACAAAACACCAAGTCTTAAATCCAACTCTGGCTCTCATTGATTGACCAACAACAGGTCCCAGATCAAGCCCCAGTTGGTCATTGTTTGAGCCCTCAATTGAGTGAATATAAATAGGAATTGTTTCCCAGATTGGATTTTTTTTTGGCTAAATAAAAGAAGCCAGTCTCTGCCTCACCTATCTTTACCTAGTCTTTATCACCAAATAGGTATTGCTTCAGACAAACAGATCTGTTGAAGACCTGCGAAAGGCCAAGATCTCCCAATGCATCCAGAGCTATCTCCAGTCATCCTTATCTATATCTGGCCACTGCACCCAGATGGCTCGGGAACAAAAAGTGAGGCAGATAACTTTGCCCAGCCCTCCTTTATTTAAATCCAAATTATTTGCATGTCATGGCATCACCTCCCTGATTTCATGATTCTATTAGAGGACAAAAAGCAAACAACAACAAGAAATGTTAATAGTTATTGATAACATAAATTATATGCAAAAATAAGATGCCATAAGCATTGACAAATCTGTTGGCCTTTCTTCAATCTTCACCCCTGACCTCTGCAGCATTTGACACAGCTGACCATTCTTTTTCTCTGTTTCTCCTCCTATTAGTTTGACTACCAATGAGACAATATATCAAAACTTATAGGTATCACAGGTACTCCTCAGATTCTTTTGTTGAGTACTGGTTTAGTCTGGAGAAAAGAATTAAATTTGATTTCCTCATGACCTACTCTAATTCCTTTAATATCTTTTTCTTCTCATTGCCAAAGCTAACATTTCTAATACAATATTGAATAGTAATGGTGATAGTGGGCAGCCTTGTTTCACTTCTGATCTTACTAGGAATGATTCTAGTTTGTCCCCATTACATATGATGTTTGTTGATGGCTTTAAATAGATGCTACTGATCATTTTAAAGAGAAGTCCATTTATTCCTATACTCTCCAGTGTTTTTAAAAAGAATGGGTGCTGGAGCAAATGCTTTTTCTTCATCTATTGAGATAATTATATGATTTTTATTATTTTGGTTATTGATAATGTTGATTATGTTAATAGTTTTCCTAATATTGAACCAGCCCTGCATTCTTGGTGTAAATCCTACTTGGTCATAGTGTATTATCCTAGGGATGACTTTCTGTAATCTTATTGCTAATATATTTTTTAAGATTTTTGCATCAATATTCATTAGGGAAATTGGTCTATATTTTCCTTTCTCTGTTTTCATCCTATCTGGTTTAGCTATGAGTACCATATCTGTGTCATAAAAGAAATTTGGTAGGACTCTTTCTTTCCTTGTTTTTTCAAATAGTTTATATAGTATTGGAATTAATTGTTTGAATGTTTGGTAGAATTCACATGTAAATCCATGGACCTGGAGATTTTTTTTTAGGGAGTTGATTAATAGCTTATTTTATTCTTTTTTCTAAGATGGGAGTATTTAAATAGTTTATTTCCTCTTCTGTTTATCTGGGTAATCTACATTTTGGTAGATATTCAAAAGTTCATTCTTTAAAAAATGAAATAAAGTATTTCATACATTATAACCTCTGCATCATCTTAATTAAAATGGCATAATGAAAAAAAAATCAATTTGCTAGAAATTTCTACAAAAAATTGTGATGCATGTTCAAATACTATACATGGATGACAAATATTCCCTAGTGATTTGAGTGAGTCCAAACCACTAAGTTTCTTACTCTTCCTCTAGTCACACTTCCTCTAGTCCACTCTCATATAATCTTAAGATTAGTGACTACGTAGGGTATATGTGGAACAATGTGGACTATATTATACAGAGACTACAATAGTAATAGTATTCCATTACATTCATATAACACATTTTTTTCTGTCATTCTCCAGTTGATGGGCATTCAATTTCCCTTTTTTGGAGGGTCCACTATTCTTTGAAAGTCCTTCTTCTTGTTTGTAATAAAGAATGGTGGTAAGGGGGACAGAATTCCAATATGAGCTCTCTAACACAAACTGGAAATTCCAGAATTCACTTTGCAAGGGAACTTATACAAGCAGATATAAGTATGTAGAAGGCAAAGGAATCAGAAGCAAAGAATGGGCTTTGTGGATTCTAATATATGAGAGCCTCTTCTCTGAAGACAAGGCCAATGAGGCAGAAAAAGAGAGAATAGTATTCTGTTTGTCTCATCTTTGAGTGTGAAGGTTAGTAGATATGAGAAACTAGGAACAAATTCTAGAAAAAGCTTAAATAAATTTCCAGGAGGTGATCCAATTAAGATATGACTGCTAGCCACACATACAAAAAAAGCTTTGATATTGCCAAACCACAGAGAAATTTTAGATGTAGAAACACAAGAAATATCTTGCTGTATAACCAAATATTTTTTTAAGTCCATCTAGAATAGACTTAAATTTCCAACAGGACATTGTTGAGTTATTATTTTTGCCCTGAATCCAAAGAAAACCTAAGGCAGCAATATAATGGAGATCCCAAAAAACCCAGATAAGCAAACAGAAATTTGCAACGAATCTTTCTTAGCTTCAGCAAAGTCATCTTTAGGAAGTATTGACCCAACTCTCAGCATATTAGAATAGAATATATTGAAGCAACTCAATTAACAAGCCCTTTTCATCCACTCTTTGCTTTTTTGATCCCTTTGCCTCCTACACACTTATATCTGCCCATATAAGTTCCTTTGTGAAGTAAGCTCTAGAATTTCCAATTTGTCTCAGAGATCTACATATTGGATTCCCCCCTCCCAAAGTTTTTATTACAGAAAAGCAGAAGGACTCTCAAAGAATAATGGGCCCTCCAAAGAATGAGAAATTGAGGGAATGTCCATCAACTAGGGAATGACTGAACAAGTTGTGATATATGAATATAATGAAATATTATTGCAAAATGATGAACAGGCAGATTTCAGAAAAACCTGGAAAGGTTTAAATCAACTGATGATGAGTAAAGTGAGTAGAATCAGTGGAACATTGTACACAGTAATAGCAACATTCTGCAATGATCAACTATGATAGACTTAGCTCTTACCAACACAAAATGATCCAAGACAATTCCAAAAGCTTCATGATGGAAAATGCTATCCACATCCAGAGAAAGAACTAATGGAGTCTGAAGGCAGATCAAAGCATATTATTTGCATTTTCTTTGTTTTTGATTTTGCTTTTGGGGCATTTTTTTGTTTCCTTGTTTCCAGTGATGTTGACATTAGAGCTACTGGTCTCAATTAAGATTAGTATGATAAAATTAAACAGAAAAGTCAAATAATCTTATGCATCATTTTAGAAGTTTGAAAGAGAGAAAAATAATTGTGGTTTTACAGTAAGAAGGAAAGAGGACAACTGGGGTCAATTTCCCAAAAGGATACAAAAAGGAAAGAATAGGTGAATTAGATGTAGTCAAAGGAGGGAAAGAAAGTTTGTTTGCTTATAATACAGCATATGAGCCAGTATGACAATAGCTAAGGATTAGAACATTCCCCAAAAGTCTTAAAACTGACAATTTGATTCAAAAGGTAATTGGGAGGTGGAGTTTGCTTCTGAAGAAGGTACAGATATAATGAAAACAGTATGCATTTAATTCTTGGTACCAAGGACTTAAGAAATACTAAAAATTCTTAGAGAAAAATAAAACTAAGCAGGACTATAAAAACAATAACATAATCACAGGTCTTTATCCCTGTCCATTATCCATTTCTAACATTAAACACACTAGAGAAATCACTTTTATATTCTAATAATAGAAAAGCCCGTTTAAGCTTCCAGATATTTTCTTAATTCAGACCTTATCTTCTTTGGTATAGTTCCTAGGTTCTGTGAAAGATAATTTAAACAATGGCAAAAAGAGATATAGGGACACTCACCAATAAACTCAATTCAAGAACTTTCCTAAGTACCTATTATGTACAAGATAACTTATGACACTATCTTCTATTGGGAAAATAATATACTATTTACAAAATGCTTTCCCATATATTATCTCACTTGATCACCATGGGATTCAAAGTTTCAATATAATGTCATAACTCAAAAGAATTCAGGACTCCAGCCCATTGGGCAAATACCATGTTTTTATAACTTGGGCATGATTTAGGCTATTTCAGAATGAGGCAAAAAATGGGGAGGAGGAGAAGAAAGATTCATATAACAATCTAATAGTTAACAAAAGATTTACTAACCATGGCATAGAAAACCATGCATGCAAGGATATAGCATTGATTCTCTTGAATGCTGTTTTCCTTTTTCTATATTAGTTATATCGAGCATGCTAGTCAAGATTGAGGGATAATTCTCCTTGTCAGATAGGTTTTATAATTAGGACACCAAGAAACTTTCAACAGCCTGAGCTTTAAACTCTTGAGCCAATTATGCCTCTAAGATGGCTTCAAAATTCTTAAGGATACTACACTGGATGACAGATGTTACTTCCACTTCAGTTCTATACCATTTGGTGGAAAAGTCCTCAAACTAAAGGTCAGTGAACTTTACTTCAATTTCTGAGAAAATTCTAGATCATCAATCCACAAATGGCTGATAAGTATTAAAAAGGAGAATGGGTGATTATAACAAGCAAAGATGATTTTATTTTTTAAAAAAGATTATACCAAATTAACCTCATTTTCTTTTTGACAGGATTACTAAACTAATAAATAAAAAGAAAGCTAGTTTCCCTAGATTTTAGCAAAGCCTTTGAAAAAGTATTTCATACTATTCTTATGAAGATCTAGATATGGCTTAGATTAAATTATTGTTCTATAAATTAAAAACTCCATTTAATGGAGTACTCCAAGGATCTATGTTTGGCCTTCTCCATTTGCTATTTTTAATCAATGATTTAGATAAAAGTATAGTTAGTATATTTCATCAAATTTGCAGGGAACACAAAGATGGATAAGATAGCTAACACAATGGATGATAGAGTCAGGGTCAAAACAATTCTTGACAGTCTAGAGTATTTGGCTAGATCTAACAAGATGAAATTTAATGGGGATAAATGTAAAATCATACTTTGATAATAAAATATCACCTTCAAAAGTATATAACACAAGAGAGGATTGTTAAGCAGCATTTGTTCTGAAAAAAGACCAGTGGTTTTAGTGTAGAGTAACTTTAAAAATAAGTCAACAATGTGATATGAAATAAAAATAAATAAATTCATTCTTGGGCTGCATAATGAGAAACATTCTAGGAAGTGAGAAGTGATAGTTCCACTGTACTTTGCCTTTGTCAGACCTCTTCTGTCCTATTGTGTTCAATTCAAGATACTTTAATTTGTTAGTTAGAGATAAGGACAAACAGAATAGTAATCTGAGGATTTGTTGAAGGAACCAGAAATTTTTAACCTATTGAAGAATAGCTTTTTGGTTGAGACATGAAAGTTGTCTTTAAGTGTCTGAAAGGCTGCCATGTTGAAGAGTGATAGGTCTTATTCTGTTTGAGCCCTGAGGGTATAACCATGAACAATGGGGTAAAATTTGGAAGAATTAAAATTAAGGCAATATGTGGGGAAAAAGCTCCTAACAATTAGAATTATCCAAAAGTAGAATGGTCTGCCTCAAGAGGTTATTAGTTCTTTCTTGGAGGTCTTCGAGCAGAAGCTTGCTGACCACTTGCTGGGTATATTATAATGGGATTTCTTTTGTGTAAGCATTAGACTAGAAGGTTGCTAAAGTACCTTCCAAATCTCAAATTCTATTCTTCTGTGATTCTAAAGGACTTTTCTACCACTTAAATGTCTTTAGATTTATTACTGGACAACTCTAATCTCAGGAGATACAAGAAGCTAGACATAGGCAATACTGGTTGAAGGGGGGAGGGGGGGGAGAGACTAAAAACAAACAATTCAAGTAACTTCATTATCCTCTGAAGGGAATGATAGAATTTGAAGAACAAAGACTCGAAATCCCAGTCTTCACTTCCTTGCTTCAGAAGAAAGAAATCCAAGATCTTAATGATCTGGTCTAATAATAGAGCTTAGATTATAGAGAGGTCTTTAGTACGTGAATCAACACCAGGCACACCACTGGTTCTAGGGTCTACTACTGGACGATGATCCCCTTCTATTTCAGGGCCAACTTTTGACACTTATGTCCCATCCCCAGGGCATTGCCTGACAACTCTACCTTGTGGTAGAACCAAAAACTGCCCCATACTTGTGTCAGAGCCAGAGTAATCTCCCTACCCTTTTCTTTTTCCCATTAGAGTAAAGGAAGTCAATATCATGCAATTAGAAAAGCAATGAACTTTGGAATTAAAATCTCACTTTCCTCCCTTATGGGCTTTATATGTCCCTTAATCTCTCTAAATCTAAGGACTTGTGAAAATCAAATAAAAAGACATGTAAAGTACTTTGAAAACTGTACTGTAATATAGCAGAAATTCACTTCGATAGTGTCTTGCACATAAGAGGCTTTTAACAAGTACTTGTTGAATCCATTTAAAATAATCTCATCTTTTTGTAAAACATAGTATGATTTTATCAAAATTATTTTGACTGTTTCACTAATGAATTCATTCATTCATTCATTTTTACTCATTGATGCATTTATTAAATATTCACTATGAGCAAGGCATTATACTAGATTCTGTGAAATATATAAAAATTAGTAATATATCAAATTTCTGTCCTCCAGGACTTTATCATTTGTGGGGTAATGGGGAGTAGTGGTACTAAGACATGCAGTCATGTTTGCTTTTTAAATGTCAATCATGTAATAGCAAAAGCATGATCTATGAAATGTCATTTGTGAAAGTTTACCCGCTCACTTTTAATGCTTTAATAAGGATGTCCTCAGCTTATTATCATAAAAGTTTCATATGAATGAGAAAGCAGGAATATGAACTGCTGGTTATTAATATAGTTTTTATAAATAATTTTTTAAAATAATATCTAAAATGTTTTTTTCCATGCTTTTGCTCTTTTCTTTCTAATGTCTTGAAAATCAGTTCTTCAATACCCTCAAAACTATGAAACCCCCTGTACAGGCTTTTTCTGTATACATTTAGTCTAGTCTAGCTGGGTTTTTTTCCCCCTCCATCTTTGTTTTCTTTGGTGCCATTTCCACTTTCTCCATAAGTACATCTGGGATTGTAATATTGTAATCTAAATAAGGCGGTTCCATTGCCCTTTATGGTGAAAAGGGCTTATTATAAATCTTAGCCCCATCAGTAATTTATGACAAGGTACAATACTCCTGCATCCTTGATATATCTTAAATCAAAAAGAATAAAAATCCCAATTTTTAGATTGCCCCTAAATAGATGATCAGTAAACACAGTAAAATGAAAGCATTATGTAGTAGCCTGGTTTCAGTGACCAGATCACTTGGTGAAATGGATGTCACAGAACTACATTCACATATATTCACTAATTAGTAAATACCAAATTGTCAGGAAAGAAACTTTTCCTTAGGTCTGTGCTTATCCTGTCTCTGAACTTGCTGGGTGACCTTGAGCAAGTATTGCTGAGAGAGGAAGTGTTTATTTAAGCCATTTATTTAAACCAGTCCTGTTGAAAAATAGACTCATCACATAAATATATGGACCCTTTAAACTAGCGGGGTGGTTACTGTGGTGTTTGCTTATGTATATGTGTATGCTATGCACATGAATTCCACATACAGCATTCCTAAACAGTAGATATACTGTGGATATATATTACTGAGACATTTGATTAAGATTAAGCCTACCACACTCATTTGAAGTGTATGTTAACAAAGCAGCAAAGAAAATTCAACTGAGTGTCAGTGAACAGATAAAACCTGTGCTCACAGACCACATGGGTGGGCAGCCCCAGAACTGTTTATATGTGCTGGCCAGGAGACAAACAACACTTGGAATTTCAACTGCTGGGAACCAGATGAGAAGGTACTACAAGCTAGAGTCACTGCAGTGGACTAGGGAATGGGCCCCTTCAAGAAAACATTTCAGATAAGATCTACGAGGCAGAGAAATGCAAAAAGAAATTTCAAAGACCTTTAGTATGTGGACTTTCATTCCGGATTTGTCCTACCCTTACTTTTCTGGAAGTTCACTCATTCAGTCTGCTGCACATTCACAAGGAGATGTAGATTGGACAGGAATAATAAAAATTATTAGAATGAGGTCAAAGAAGGTACTTTAATAAGACAGAATCTTCTCTCCTTAGAATCTCCATGTGTAATCTCTCTCAAAATACGAAAATGAAGGAAATGTTCTCTTGAGAATCCATTAAAGTTCCTGCATCTAAGATTCTGTGATTACATCCAAAAGACAAAGGATTAAAAAATAAATACACAAATGTCATCTATATACAGATACACACACATACACATATACATATGCATATGTATATAAATATGTGTATATATGTATATATAAGTAGCATAATTAGAAATACCAAGATATGCCTTTTGACTCAGAATGAAGTGGAACCTAAGGGGTCCAATCCACATTTGTAAGGGTTAGATTTTGTTAGGTATAGGTAGAGTTGTGGTAATCAGAAAGCAATGATAACTATGATTGTTGCTAGAGCAGAACTGATTAGAAGGATCAGGATTAGGTTAAGTATTTTACTCTGGTTTTACCCATAACATAAAGAAGATGCAATGTGTGCTTCCAATGATGGATAAGTGAATCAGTGGGATGAGTTAGTGAAGATGGAAAACAATGATGACAGCAAAAATCTCCTGAGGGCCTTATATGGGGAAGGATTTTTGAAAGAAGAAGTAGAGACTCATTTACTGAAGAACAAAAGCTCAATTCATTTAGTCAAACTAGAAAGCTCAACTTATTCTAAACCAATAAAAATTAAACCATTATCTGTAGGGTATAGAGAATGCAATTAGTATATAACAAATGAAAAATGACAAACTAGCCCAATTTTGTGCTTTCTCTTTCTTAGAGAAAGGTCAAATATAAAGGGCCTGAGAGGACTCCAAGATTATAAAGATTAAATAAAAAGGAGATATTAAGGTAAGGATAAAGAGAATTGCATGCTAACTACCAGAGATACAAAATAAGGTAAATCACATAATTCTTGTCTCAAGAAGCTTACACTCTCATGAGGAAAACAACACATAAACAACTAGATAGATAGAAGGCATTAAAAGGAGAAGAATGGATGGTAGGGGACTTTAGAAGAAGTTTCTTCTGCATGAGGAGAAAATTAAATCAGCATTCTTAGTGCCTGATTGATATCCAAAAGACAAGAGCATTAAATTTGGAGGACTCAGGGGGCAGTTAGGTAGCTCAGTACATAGAGCACCAGCCCTGAAGTCATTAGGACCTGAGTTCAAATCTGATCTCAGACATTTAACACTTCCTAGCTGTGTGGCCCTGGGCAAGTTACTTAACCCCATTACTTCAGAAAAAAATTGGAGGACCCAAGTTCAAATCTTGTCTCTGACATTTACTACCCATGTGATACTGGGCAAGTCATTTAACTTCACTGGATTTCAGTTTTCTTATCTATAAAATGAGGGATGTGAATGAGGTGACCTCTAAAACTAATTCCAGTTCTAAATATATTTTCTTGGATCCTGATCATAAGATAATAAGAGCATCTCAATGCCTCAGATAAGTTTAAATCAGCAAGCTTCTGAGGAAAAAAATCCAGATAAATATGATTTCTAGCTCACTATCCATTAAAAGGCAAGTGTTGACTCAATCTTAAACAATTTGAAGAATTTATTCAAGATTTAGTTATTAAATATATAGGAAAAAGGAAGCAATTATCACAAAGAACCAATAGGGTTTTATCAAGAATATATCATAGGGAAGATAGCTGATAGTTGTTTTCATCAAAACTCTCTAGCCCAAAAGATTCACACACACATGCAAAAAAAGAAAATGTTTTGCAAGTATAGGGCAACCAAAGCTGAAGTCACAAGATTCCAGAGAATCAGTGACAAAGAATGCTACCTACCTTTTTAAACAGAGAAGTGATATGCTCATATACAGAATGAGAAATAGATTTTTGGATATCATCAAAATGGGGATTTGGGTTACTTGACTATACATATTTTATAAAGTTTTTTTTTTTCTAGTGGAAGGAAGGAGGTGGGAAAGAAAGAAAAATGCTTAAATTTTTAAAGAAGGAACAACTTGCAAAGGGAAAAAATACATTAAGCTCAATAGGGTTACAAGTAGCAATAGAGAATAGAAAGAGGAGGCTTTATAAGAAAGGTAGAATTTTAAGATTCCATCTCACACCTCTCAGGTTGGCTAAGATGACATGAAAGGATAATGATAAATGTTGGAGAGGATGTGGGAAAACTGGGACACTAATGCATTGTTGGTTGAGTTGTGAAATGATTCAGCCATTCTGGAGAGCAATCTGGAACTATGCCCAAAGGGCTATCAAACTGTGCATACTATTTGATATAGCAGTACCATTACTGGGTCTGTATCCCAAGGAAATCTTAAAGGAGGGGAAAAGGACCCACATGTGCAAAAATGTTTGTAGCAGCTCTTTTTGTGTTAGCAAAGAATTGGGAAAGGATTGAATGCCCATCAGTTGGGGAATGGCTAAACAAGTTGTGGTACACAAAGGTAATGGAATATTATTGTTCTATAAAAAATACTGGACAAGCTGATTATAGAAAAGCCTGGAAAGATTTATATGAACTGATACTGAGTGAAACAAACAGAATGTTTATTTTATTATACATAATTGTGTGATCAATTATGAATGGCTTGGTTCTTCTCAGTAGTTCAATGATCCAAAGGACTCTCAACAGACTTTGGACAAAAAAAAATGCCATCTACAACCAGAGAATGAACCAAGGAGATTGAATGTAAATCAACACATGCTATGTTCACTTCTTTTCTGTTTTTTTTTTTTTTTTTGGTCTCTCCCATGGTTTTTCCCATTTCCTCTGATTTTTCTCTCCCAACATAATTCATAAAACAATGTGTATTAAAAACAAATATACTTAAAAAAGAATTAATGATTAAGATGTGGAATATGTGAATAGAAGAGAGATCAGCTGTTGGATCAGACTACTTCAACTATAGGTTTCTAGCATTCATCATATTTCTTTCCTTTTGTCATCTTCTCTTACGATGATGGAGGGGAATACACCATTAACAATCATAACAATGAACATGAATGGAAACTTACCCATATAACCAAAAAAAGGTAGCAAAATGGATTGGAAAACATAATTTAATAATTTTTTTGAAAAAAATGCACCTGAAAGATAGAGAATAATATATAATTAAATAAAGGTCAAGAACAGAATTTATTATGCATCAGGTGAACTCAAAAAAGTGTTAACAGTCATGATCATGAACAGCAAAAACAGACATATTTAAATGCAATTAGCAAAAAAAAAAAAAAGGCTATGTTGTATTTAAAGGTACCATATAAGATGATGCGATATTAAATTTTAATGTTTTTATATATGCACCAAATGGCATAGCACCTAAAAACTTAAAGAATAAGTTGATAAAATTATAGTGAGGAATGGATAGAAAACAAGATAATCCTAACAAAAATATAAGTAAGACCTTATGACCTAAGTAAAATTTTAGAAAATGTATATGCGATAGATGTTTGGTGATTATTGAATGTGACTAGCCAGGGATATTCATATTCTCAATTATATATTGTACCTTTACAAAATCCAAGCATATTTTAATGCTTAAAACCTCATTAAAAGCAGAATAATGAAATAATAAACTCATTCTTTGCTAATCATAACACAATTCAATTATAATCAATAAAAGACCTTTTAAGAAAGTATTAAAATTTAAATGGAGACTTAATATTAAAGAATCATTGAATTAAAAAACCCAATAAGAACATTATATCATTTCAGAGAAGAAAATTGCAATGAGACAACATACCAAAACTTTTATGGCTAAACAAAAGTGGCAAAGAAAAAAGTTAACAGAGTGAATTTTATCTTACACCAGAGTCAATAATGAACATTTATTGCAAAACTAATGGGCAAGTAGGTGGTATACTAAGTAGAACATTAGATCTAGAGTCAGGAAAACCTATTAAGTTCAAATCTGGCCTCAACTCTATGACCCTGAGCAAATCATTTAACTCTGCCTTAGTTTCTTCATCTGTAAAATGAATTGGAGAAAGAAATGGCAAACCACTCCAATACCTTGGTCAAGAAAATCCAAAAGGTATCACAAAGAGTTGGACATGGTTAAAAATGATTAAAGAACAAAATGACAAATATCTGCAAAGAAACCTTATGAAAATAATTGCCACTTATGCAGTGACATCAGCTGATGAAGATGAATTAGTAGCAAAACACTATGAATAATTTAATTAATTCTTCAAAATCAAATTAGCACTCTGGCCCTTGTTTATTTAAAAGTGAGAAAAAGTGAAGCTGGGGAAAAAGATAAGGGAAAGTATGCTTTAGGAAAAAGGAATGTAAGAGTCTAAAGTCTTGTATATTACACAGAAGCTTTGCATGTTTGTATCATGAATACTTTCTTTCCAAAAGAAGCAGTAGGCACTGGACATGTCAAGTACCAAATAATATCATAATTAAAATTTATGTTACATCTTAATAAACATGAAAAGATTAATTCTTTATGTTTCTGGTAACTCTGAGCCATCTGTCATCTTGCCAGAGCTATGATCAGAATTAAAATTAGAGTTCATTCTTGTCCTTCCCTCAAAAAAAGAAAAATAATGGAAGTTTTAGTTCACAATTAAAATGTTTTACCCCTGAATCATTTAAATAAATAACTGAAAGTGGAAAAATGGGAAATAGATAATAGAAATGACATCAATACCAACTATAATTATTTAAGAAGTTTAGTCAATGAAATTAATTTCTGTAACAAAGAGACCAAAGGTGCCTAGAGAGTGTCTTAATCAGCAAACTGAATTACTTGCCAAATGACAAGAGATGATTGCCAAAAGTCATGCTGAGTCAAAACATAAACTTGATTGTAGAAACTAAAATAGTAATTATGAACTCTCAGGTGCTTATCTCAACTCCCACTTACCCTGCCAGGTACCCTAAAGGGCTTACTAGCTATACCTCTGCCTCAGGTTTCCATGTCTAGTATTGTGATTTTATTTTTGTATCCCTAGCATGTAGTACAGGTTCTAGCACTTAGTAAGTACCTAATAAAGACTTTTTTTTTTACTTAATGACTAGACTCAGAAAAATATGGAAAGACATATAAATTGATGCAGAGTGAAATTAGGAAAGCCACTAAATTTTAAGGATAACTCCCATGGCTTTTAGGGTAACCCTAAGAGATAATACAATTTTCTCTAATGTCATTGACTCAAGACCCCATTCTTGGGTGTTGTTCACAATCTCATTAGTCAGTTACCTCTTTAATACCATCTAACCAGTGCCAGTTAATATCTTCTCAGTATGTCATTACTCCTGATTTCTGTCCCACTATCATTTAATCAATTAATCTCAATTAGCTTTTGCAAAATGGATATTTGTAGAGAAGGCATAGTAAGAATAGAAGTATAAAAATTCCTTCCCAACCCTGTCAAATGAGGGCACATCCTCTCATTCTCTAGGGTTAGCAGATTCACATTTAAAATGACAATTCTAAAACATTCCCCACACGAAGTTTATTTCCAAATGCTTCATAATAGATAGATCGAGTGTATCCCTTGCTACAGCAGAGCAATCTCACAATCAATACACTTTAAGAATGTCACTCCTCAAGACTTCCCTAGTGCTTTACTTGGTTTGATTGCTGACAACCTTTGGCATGAACTCCAGGTCCTATATTCCTCATGGCTTTCTTGACTTTTCAAAGTTGACAAGTTTTCTATCTATTCCATTCCATCCCCAATACTCCATCACCTAAATGCAGGAAAGAACAAATATAATGAGGCAAGGAAACAGACAATATGTTGGTAGGTACATATCAATACAGGAAAAGAAATTGGCAGCTATGAGCAAGAATTAGAACCACTGTCTTAAAGATTTCAGTACTCATTCCCTTACTGACTGACCACTAGGAAATTTAGAGGTTGGAGTTTTTTGTCTACATTAGAAGAAGCTCTTTCTTTACTACTTGGCAAATGGAACAAATAGTCTAAGAAAATCTGAGCATGTTCTGAAGCCCATGTAGTGGATTACTTCAAGCTAAGCATACTGGACATACTCATGGGCTGGGCTCCCATTATATAGTTTCCTTTTACTCTTAGAAAGAAGTGGCTTGATGGATGATTATGAGTAGGATTGCCTCATAAAGTAGAAACTTCAGAGAAAGGGGAAAAAACAATTTAAAGAAAGTATAGGAAATAGCAAAGTAGGAAGGAGAGAAAATAAATGCTTCTTAATTGAAAAAAATTTTAAAGAGATAACCAACTAAGCAAAATTATCTCAGGGCATTCAAGGACAATGAAGGACCTCTTGAAGTACCTCCTTTCTCAATACAGGATATTGTGTAAAAGAAGATAACAAAGGGATGAGGGGAAAATCTTAGACCTCATTGATTCTGAAAAAGGTGAGTGAAAAAACTACTATTTATATATATGACTACTTTCCCAACTATACAAAGTTTTTATTACAGTCATCTATAGTTGAATGAAGGGCATACTTAATGAATACATTAGTAAGGAAAAAACAAGCTTCTGAAGCAATACCAAACAATGTGCTACATCTTCATTCTTGCATAATTAATTAAAAAATGTAAAAAAAAATAAGTTCCCATTTTATTTGTGAGCTAGTTACCAAAAAAGGAAATTTTATTAGGCAGAAGAAAATTATATTTTAAAATGTTCTTATAATGTGATGTCATCACATATACATTCACCAAGATCATTCAAGCCCTTGAAAAATGAATTCCCAGAGCTAATCTCATTCAATAATGCTTTAATAATAAATACCAGGTAAAGCATAAAACAGGGAGATAAAAGATTATCAATATATTTGCCATTGTGATAAAATAGATCCAGTAAATCCAGAATATAAATGAATATTTCATAAAGAAAATGAGATATGAGGTAGGACCTGAGGAATAGCTAAGATATGGATAGTACTCAATCTTTTTAAAAGATTATTTCATGATTATAATTTTTTAAGATAATAATGATACCATAAATTGTACCAGGATAGAAATTTGATAAATTATATTTTTTTATAATTTTTGTTACACACACACACACACACACACACACACACACATGAACACACACACACACACACACATATATATCCCTCAGCAAAACTATCCTCCCAGTCACAACTAAGAAGTCATTCTGGATTCTCCTCAATCTTTCATTCTCCTATATCCAGGACATGTCAATTTCAATTTATCTTATATATAATTTACTTTGTATATATTTGTTTGTGTGCTGTCTCCCTTTAGATTGTAAGCTCCTTTAGGGAAAGGAATGTTTTTTGCTTTTCCTATCCTCAGAACTTAGCACAGTTCTGGTACATAATAGGTACTTAATAAATATCGATTGCTTGGTTGTAATAACTAAACAAATTGTGGTATGTGAATATAATGGAATATTATTGAACCCTAAGAGATTAAAAAAATAAAGAATTTGAATCTGAGAAATATGGAAAGACATATATGAAGTGAACAGAAGTAGGTGAACACTTTATACAACTAGAGTAATTTAAAACAAAATACATTTGAATAACTGATCAATGCAATAACTAATAGAATTGCAGACTAATTACGAAGCATGTTTTCCTGATAGCAGAGAAATGGTGGATGCTGAATGAGACTACATTTTTAGACATTGACAAGATGGGAATTTATTTTACTTGCTTATATTATTTGTTGCAAGGGAAAGCCTGTTTTGTTATTGTTGTTGTTGTTGTTGCTGTTTGTTTAGGGGAAGAAATGATGACAGAGAGTAGCAAGATAGTAGCAATAGTGATACCAAAAGAAAAAATAATAAAATCAATGAAACATTTTTTTAAATTTAGGGAAAAAAGCAGAGGGAAGTCAGAAGAAGGCTTGATCAAGCAGAGCAGTGCAAGTACTATTTTAAATGTAATATATATATATTTTAAACTTATATATAAAAGAGATTTACAGCTTCATAAACAATATTCTTTTATTGTTTTTTTTTTTGAAGATAGAAATGTTCCTTTGTTTTTGTTTGTTGAGTTCATAATAAAAAATTAAATTAAAAATATTTTTCTTTTCCGGAAGACACCAATTTGAATATGTTCTACCTAATTCTTATTCCTTTTCCCCACCCAAAATTTTCCTTCCTTAATTATTTTTTACTTTCCTATTATCCTTTATAGTCATCTTATTTTCACCTTGAATAAATGTTTATAATTATTAAATTTGTCTTCTGCACCTCATCTAATTGCTCTCTCAAAATTTTACTTAAGTCCTGACTGGGAGGTATTTTCTCCATGACAGCTGAATCTAGGGTCTCATTTACAGGCTCTATTATCAATTGTAAGTCACATATTCTGATTTTTTTTCTCCTTTTTTTAGCTTGATTATGTTATGAATCAGAGAACAAAGAAAAAGTTACAGGGTCAGCTTCTAAATGAAGGAACCACCCAGTGAAAATCACCCCTTTTGTTTGTGACCTAGAAAACCCTAAGCATAACTTGGACCAGAAAATAAAAAGGAAGAAGATTTGGCCAAATAGAAATAAGGCTCTCACAAAAGAGAAAATGGGGCTTATTACAGTTTTGCCAAGAGAATATTGGAACATTGGTTTCATCCAATTAATTTCAAATCCTCAGTTAGAAACTGAAGACTAGCATTCTAGGGATATTCAACATAATTATCAATAACCTTTTAATTTTTTAAAAAAACTGGACAAGGCAGTACTAGATCCAAGAGAAATTTCACAGCTGCCTATGGTGCAAAAGACAGTGAGATAGCACAAAGAGCAAGACTTGTAACATTTTTATTCAACTCAATTTAATTCAATAGGCATTTATTAGGTGCTTACTATGTGCCATATATTGTGTGAAATATGAAAGAAAACAACTTTATCAGGAAGGCAAAGCCAAGATAGTGGAATAGAAAAGCATTTATTTAGCCAAGATGTTCCAAATTCCTCTCCAAACAACTCTAAAATAATTCATCAAATCAAATTCTGGAGGGACAGAACCAGCAAAAGATCACGTGAAACAATTTTCTACCCCAAGACATCTTAGTAGAACAGCAAGAAAGGTCTGTCTCACAGAATGGTGCTCAGGATTAGACAGTAGAATAGATTGAACAATGAGACACCAGCAGCAGGTTTTGGAGGAGACTGCACTGGTAAAAAGCAGCAGCCTCAGGAGCTTTCAGTCCACAAAAGGTGGAAGGTGAAGAGTGGAAGACTGGATAGCTATTAAGAAAGAGATTGCAGGATCCAGAGAAAGAATTATATAGAGTGAATCTGTATTAAAGCATAGTATTTTCACTTTTTTTGTTATTGTTGTTGTTTGTTTGATTTTTTCTTGTTTTTTTTTTTTCCTTCTTGATCAGATTTCTCTGCTGCAGCATATAGAAATATGCTTAGAAGAATGGAGCATATTTAACCTTAAAAAAAGGAGAGAGAGATTGCAGGAGACTCTTTATTGGGTTCAGGATCCTATTGCATTGCTATACACAGATCTGAGTCACAGTTCCAGGGCCAAAGGAGGGGGCGTTCCACTTGTGGCTACAGGAGAATAGGGATTGCAGTAATGGTTCCAGATGGAGAGGAATGCCTTTGATTGCTCATGGGGGAGTAAGAAACCTGGTCTCAATTACAAGACAGAGGAGGGCACCAACACTTGCAGCTGCAGGAGAGCAGGAGACCTGTTTACAGTTCTAAGGCCAGAAGGAGCATTAGCACTGGTGGATACAGGGGAAAAAGAACCATTCCTAGGGAAAGATCAGATTGGAGACCAGATCTGGAGAGCAGTGATCACACCCCTTTCTTAAAGCATACCACTTTGGAAGTACCAAAAACCTCCAGAAGTAGCTCTGAAAACAGCCAAAAGAACTTTGGGAAAATGCAACTTCTAACCTAGAAACAGAGTCCAACTTCAACATAAAATTGAAAGTAAATCACCTGGCTGGAAAATGAGGAAACCACCAAAAAAAAAAAAAAAAAAAAAAAAAAGAATCTGACCATGCAAAGTTATTATGGTAACAAGGAAGATCAAAACACAGATTTAGGAGAAAATGAGTTCAAAGCAGATATATGCAAAGATTCAAAGAAAAGTAGGAATTAGTCACACACACACACAAAATTCATGGAAGGATTTTTAAAATAATAAGAAGGATGCAAGAAATTTATGAAAAAAAAAGTCAACAGTTTGGTAAAACAGGCACAAAAAATGTCTGAAGAAAATAATACCTTAAAAACAGAATTGGTTAAATGCTAAAGAGATACAAAAACCCACTGAATAAAATAATTCCTTTAAAATTAGAAATAGGTAAAATGGAAGCTAATGACTCCATGAGATATCAAAAAAGAAAACAAAATCAAGAGAATGAAAAGATAGAAGAGAATATGAAATAACTCACTGGAAAAAGAGATGACTTGAAAAATAGATCAAGGAGAGAGAATGTAAGAATTATTGGACTACCTGAAATCCATGATAAAAAAATGCCTAGACATCATATTTCAAAATTATCAAAGAAAGCTGCCCTGTTATCCTAGAATCAGAAGGTAGAATAGAAATTGAAAGAATCTAGCAATCACCTCCTGAAAGTAATCCCAAAATGAATACTCCCAGGAATATTGTAACTAAATTCCTGAGCTGCCAAGTTAAAAAGAAAATATAAGCAGCCAGAAAGAAAGAATTAAATATCAAGAAGTCACAGTTAGCATCATACAAGATTTAGCAGCTTCCACATTAAAGGAGCTCAGGGCTTGAAATATGATATTCTGAAAGGCAAAAGAGTTAGGATTACAAGCAAAAATAACCTACCCAGCACAACTGAATATAATCCTTTAGGAGGTATTTAATGAAATAAAAGACTTTCAAGCATTCCTAATGAAAAGACCAGAGTGAATTTAAAGTTTTGATATTCAAACACAAGACTTAAGGATAAAAAGGAAAACAGGAAAGAGAAAACATAAAAACATCAGTAAGGCTAAAATGTATATTCCTATATGGGAAGGTGATCATTGTAATTCCTAAGAGATTTATCATTATTAGGGCATTTTATTTACAAGTTATATGTATGGGTAATTTTATAGCATTGACAATTGCCAAACCTCTTGTTCCAATTTTTCACCTCTTAACCCCCCACCCCCTCCCCTAGATGGCAGGATGACCAGTAGATGTTAAATATATTAAAGTATAAATTAGATACACAATAAGTATACATGACCAAACCATTATTTTGCTGTACAAAAAGAATTGGACTCTGAAATATTGTACAATTAGCCTGTGAAGGAAATCAAAAATGCAGGCAGGCAAGAATATAGGGATTGGGAATTCAATGTAATGGTTCTTAGTCATCTCCCAGAGTTCTTTCGCTGGGCGTAGCTGGTTCAGTTCATTACTACTCCATTGGAAATGATTTGGTTCATCTCATTGCTGAAGATGGCCAGGTTCATCAGAATTGATCATCATATGGTATTGTTGTTGAAATATATAATGATCTTCTGGCCCTGCTCATTTCACTCAGCATCAGTTTGTGTAAGTCTCTCTAGGCCTTTCTGAAATCATGCTGTTGGTCATTTCTTACCGAACAATAATATTCCATAACATTCATATACCACAATTTATTCAGCCATTCTCCAATTGATGGGCATCTACTTAGTTTCTAGTTTCTGGCCACAACAAAGAGGGCTGCCACAAACATTCGTGCACATACAGGTGCCTTTCCCTTCTTTATGATCTCTTTGGGATATAAGCCCAGTAGTAACACTGATGGATCAAAGGTATTAGGACTTTTTAAAAGAGTATACATAGAGGACATAGATATGAGCTCAATATGATGGTATTATATGTAAAAATATAAAATTAATGAGTGAGAAAGTTGGATACAAAGGAAGAAAAGGGAAATGAGAGGAAAAATTAAGGAAACTGTGTCACATAAAAGAGTCATGAAAGGAAGAGCTTTTACCCTGTAGAGGAAGATGGTGGGGCTGATAGCCAATGCTTGAATTTTACTCTCATCAGAACTGGATCAAAAACAGAAAAACACATACATTCAGTTGTGTATAGAAACTTATCTTACCATTCAGGAAAGTAGAAGTAAAGGATACAAGGGAATATACGAGGCTATTAAAAAAGGAGGGTAGATTAATCAAAATTAAGGTCAGAAGTAAAATACATTTTGCGGAGTGTTAGGGTAAAAGAGAAAGAAAGAAAAAAATAGAAGAATAAATAAAATGTAAAGAAATACACAGTTAATAAATATAACTGTGAATATGAATGGCATGAACTCACCCATAAAACAGAAGAGCAGCATGGATTAAAAAAACAGAATACAGCAATTTGTTGTTTAAAAGAAACATACTTAAAAGAGAGAAATGCACATAGAGTAAAAATTAGATCCTTCAGCAGAATCTATCATGCTTCAGCTGAGGTTAAAAAGAAAAGGGCAGATCAGCTAGGTAGTAAAGTGGATACAGAGTTAGACCTGGAATCAGGAAGATACTAACTATGATCTTGGTTAAGTCACTTAACCCTCTTTGTCTTGTTTCTTCATCTGTAAAATAAGATAAAGAAATGGCAAACCACTTCAGGATCTTTGCAAAAAAAACAAAAACAAAAACTTTCAAATGAGGTCATAAAGAGTCAAACATGACTGAACAACAAAAAAGCAGGGATAGTAATCATCATCTTGGGGGGAGGGGAAGCAAAAATAGATCTACTTAAAAGAGAAAAAGCAGGAAAATTATGTTTTGCTAAAAAGTACTATAGACAATGAGGTAATACCAATACTAAACATATATACACCAAAAGGCATACATCCAAATTCTTAATGGAAAAGTTAAATGAGTTGCAGAAAGAAATAGATTAACTATGTTAGTGAGGTCACCTTAACTTTTCCCACTTAGAACTAGACAAATCTAACCATAAGATGAACAAGAAAGAAGTTAAGGAGATAAGTATAATTTTAGAAAATCTAAATGACAGATCCCTGAAGAAAAAATGAATGGGAATAGAAAGAAATATACTTTTTCTTAGCTGTATAAAGCATCTTCACAAAAATTGACTATGTATTAATGAATTAAAATCCTCACAGTCAAAAATGCAGAAAAGCAGAAATACTAAATGCAAACCATAAGCATTTAAAATTTATATTCAATAAAGGGTCACAGATTAACAATTAATTAGAAACTAAATTATTTAATCTTAAAGAATGAGTGGGTTGAGGAACAAATCACAGAAACAATAATTTCATCATATAGAATTACAACAATGAGACAACACATCAAAATTTATGGGATGTAGCCAAAGCAGTAATTAAAGGAAATTTTACATCTCTAAACACTTGCATCAATAAAATAAAGAAAAAAACAGATCAATGAATTGGACATGTAATTAAAAAGCCACTGAATTAATAAATAAAAGTAAGATCTAGTTTTAACAACAAAAACAACAATAAATAGATAAGCCTTTGATTAAAAAAAGGAAGAAGAAAACCAATTACAAGCATCAAAAATGAAAAGTATTGCTGGTGATAGAAGGGACAGCAGTTACTTGGTTAAGTGGAAACTAAGGACAGGAGAGAAGGAACACTTTATTAAGTGCCTATCATGTGCCAGGTACTAGTTTAAAAACTTTACTAATATAGTCTCTAACACGTTTTGGTTTATTGACAGAAAGTCTCAAACATTTTGATAAATGTTTACCAAAATGTTTACCAAAAATTGCTAAACAAAAAAGTAAGAAAATTTTCTGCACAAAGCAATTACAAATATAGAAAGATTTGGTTATTTTGTGATCCTAAATGATGAACCTCAGTTATTTACAATCATTCTTTGAGAATTCCAAATGCTTTCCTAAAATAAATTTAATATGGAAATGGCCAACCATATGAGAAAGTTCTTTTCCCTTTCCTCATCCTAAAACCTCTTCCCCAAACAATCTACCCACAAAATACTCTTACAGGCATGTTATGTTGAGTGGTCCTGTGCCAGTGTTTCCAATGTCTTACAATAGTGTGCTCACATCAAAGAAGGTACTGTGCTATATGAGCATAACAGAATTTCAGTAGCTCAAAAGTAACGTGAGATATTCATATATCAAGACATAACAATTCAAAAATGTCCATATGTACTATTTGTAACCAACATGTCCTAGAAACTTTCAAGCTTGTATTGATTTGATCAGTCATCATCTGACACACTATATCTTGTTCCCAACATAGTCATTTTGGTCCTTTTGTAGAAAGAAGAACAACAACTAAATAAGTAAATAGTGCTGGGCACTGCAAAAAAAAAAAATGAAGTGTAATGAACACATGGTCCTTTACTTCATGAAGATGACCTTCCAATCAGAGAAACATAGGTGAACATACATGAAATAAACAATGTGACAATAGATAATGATGGCTAAATTATGTACAGAAAGAATTGAAGTACTCTAAGGGATCAGAGGAAATAGACATCAATTTGGGCTGGAGGAGTCAACAAAAGCAACAACAATAACAAAAACATGTAGTGGAAAGAATGATGGACTTGTAATTAGAAAAATCTGGCTTTGAATCTTGTTCCAGCATTTGCTAATTGTGTGAGCAAGAGCAAGTCATTTTAATTTCTGTGAATATGTTTCCTCCACTATAAAAATGTGTGCAATGTTAATTTCACAACCTGCCGTAAAAGGTTGGTATGAGGGAAAATGTTGTATAAATCTTAAATGATCTAGAACATAAAGTGATTTAGAGATTATCTTGTTTAATTAATATATTTTACACATGAGGAAATTAAAACACAAGAGAGATTAAATGATTTGTTAAGAGCTACAGAGACAGTAAGTAGAAGAGCTAAGATTCAAGTCTCTGCCTATAATTCTTGTGCTTGTAAGCACAGGATCATAAAGAATGAGTAGAATTTAGCTAGCTACAGAGTTATACAGATGCTTATCAAGACAAAAGGAATAATAAGGAACTAGTAATATTTTCTATTGCTCTGACAAGCTGAATATTAACTGTTCAGGCATGGGTACATGCACTGTTTCTAGTTGTCTCTTATGTGACCACTTCCTGTTTATGATTCTAATTTTTCAAAGTTTATTTTCCCAGTATCTCCCTTTCGCATTAACTCCCAAGTTAGCATTGTCTGGGAAATTAACTTGCTGTTCACCCACTTCCAAATCATTAATCCTTTGCACATTTCACAGAATTCAGTTTAAAATCTTATATACAGACCATGTTCTATTTTAATTTAGTTTTCAATGCTTTTGTTGATATACCTCCTGGCAAAGGTCTATAATGTAATATGAAAGTATTAGTGGACATTACCAGGAAAAATGAAACAATGACTACAAAGCCAGTATGACTTCATCAAAGACAGACCATGCTAGACTAACTCTTCTCTCCTCTTCCCTCTTTTTATACCAAAATTAGTAGGCAGGTAGAATAGGAATAATATAGACATAGTTTATCTCAAATTTTCATCAAATAATTTGATGGAATCTCTTAGGCTGTCCTTGTGGGCATGATAGCGTAAAGTGAGCTAGACAATAATATAATTAAATAGATTTGAAACTGGTTGATTGGCTAAATACAAAAAGTGGTCATTAGTGTCAAAATATCAACTTACAAGGAAATCTTTAGTGAGTTTCTAAGTGTTTCAACTTAGGGATCCATGATGATTGTTTTTAGTTGTAACAGTGGCCATTCTGTGAAACATGTACTGGAATAGACTTATTCCTTAGTCCCTTCCAGTGATACATGTTCTAGCAGGGGCACTTCCCCAAAACTGTTGAGCTTGGGCCCTGGAAATTTTTATGAAACTATGTGTGCTTTATTATAATCAGAGGCTTCTGGTAAATCCCCACAGGTAGCTTGCTCCCACCCCCATCATATAGCATCAAAAATGATTGAGTAACAAGAGTTTCCCATTTAGACTTTAAAGGGAGATACTTTTGCTCTTGCTATATTTTTTCCTCTCTTCCTCTCTTCTAAATGTGTGACAATGCATTTTAAGCATTTGTTTTGTGGTAGAGGAAATAAGTCAGCTATTTCCTGACTTATGCCTGATCTGTCATGTACTTTAAATTTTTTTCTAAAAAGTGTCCTGTTAGTCCACTTTTAGGGAGATCACCTAGACATAAATCATTTTCAAGCTTTGTACTTTGAGGCTGGAACATAATAAACCAGGGATAACTATAAAGTCTGATACTTTATATGCCAGGAGTTCCCAAAAACATACCCAATCTACATTAGCCTAGAGTGGGGCTCTTAATCCCCATCCCCTGATCCCAGTGGCACTGTTGCAGAATACAAATATTTCAAGGGTGGTCTTACAGAAAAGAGAATAGACTTGTTCTTCTGTCAGTCACAGAGGGCAGAAGCAGTAGATATAGTTGAAAATAACTAAGAGAAACATTCTTAACATTAAGGATATTCAAAAAATAGGAAGGCTAACTCAGGAGATAGTGGGCTTCCTCTCACTGAAGGCAATCCCGCAAAGGTTGGATGATCACTTTGGGAGAATATGGTAGAGTATTCTCCGTCAAATCCTAGTCATCATGATGTGGAAGTGACCCTAGGTTCCCAGAGATGATTTGTGTATATATTTGGCAGGTGACTCCAAGATGAGAAGAACACTGGATGCCAGAACTTGGATCAAAAAAAAAATTGTGACAAATCATTAAGCTTAATCAAATACTATTTTAGTAATTGATTAGAGGATATATTTTAACAGGCATGGACTAGAGTAGATGGCCTCTAAAGTTCCTTCCAGTTCTGAGATTCTGTCATTTTGGATTTGCTGCAAAGCATGAAAAAGATATCACACCATACACAATTTTATTTTTTTTTTCATACACAACTTTATACTGGCATAAAGCAAAGAGTGGTGAACAAGGAGGTAGGAAAGAAATCCAGATTTAAGTTTTAGATCTGCCATTTAATTGGTGCTTAACTTTGGCAAAGCATTTAACCTTTATGAGCCTTGGTATCCTCACCTGTAAACTGAGGACAATATTCACACGAATTTATGGAATTTTTTATCTATTTGTTTTCTTTTGGGGTTTTGGCATTTAGTTCTTCACAAACCCTAAAGTGCTATATAAATATATATATATATATATATATATATATATATAAATATAAATATAAGTTGAATTTGAATAGACAACAGATACAAAAACTGCTTTCATTTAATTATATAGTTTATTTGGTAGTGTCCATATTAACTTTACCTTAGTAACATTTTTCAAATTTATATTCTCTATTTATCCACAATGTCATGTTGCAAAGATATGCTAATATGGCTTCTATTGCCTTCATGTTATAGATGAAGAAACTAAGGCTAAGAAAAAGAATAAAAATGATCCCACCTTTTACAAAAAGCCTTTCTGAATCCTTATTAAAGCCTGTGCTTTCCCTCTATTATCTCCACTTTATTACATATATATATATATATGGTTTGTTTGGTTTTTTTAAATTTCTATACAGCAAAATGCCTGACATGTACTAGGTATTTAATCGATATCTATTGACAGATTAATTGACTGACTGACATTGCCCAGTGAATAGCAGAGTGAAGATTGGAGCCTCTTTCCTTTATTTTTAAGTCCAGTGCTCTTTCCATTGTGTTTCTCTGTCTCTTTTCATATTTGCTCTTTGGCAGACCATTAAGGGAAGCTCTTTATAGGAAGGTAGATCCAGGCTCTGTTAGCCGCTACCAGTTCTGCCTTGGAATAAGACTGACTTGGCAGCCTTCTTCCTTTTAGCATTACTCATTACACATTCCCCAAACCCAAATAGCTCTCCCTCTCAAAAGCATTTTGTAAATTATAGGGAGAGTATACTGGGATGGCTCAGAATAATCCATCACCACCTAATGGAGAAAAGAATCAAAGAACAGGCCCTGCTGATGGTAGGTCAGTAGAGTGATTCTGTGTATACAAAGGGCACCACTTTAAGCTCAGTGTTCCTGGAGGGGGAAATATGCAGAGGGAGAAAAAGGAAACTGACGTGAACCTTCCTGGGGGTGAAAATATTTTCCTGAAAATACAGCATCTTTTATGCATTAGGTGTTGACATAACTGCCCTTCTGTCTCGAGCTGGAACTAGGAATAGATTTTTTTTTTCTTTTTTTACAAGAAAAAGGAAATGCATGGGTGTGGAGCTGCTGAAGCAAAGGAAGTTTCCAGGAGACTTGTCATAGTACAATTTATAGACACGAGTCTCCGAGGGCTTGTAGAAGGTGGCCAGTGGAGAGGGTGTGATTTGTTGATTATGGACCTTGGCACCTGGACCCTTTCCTTCTGGATTTTACTAGTTGTATATGTGTGTCCCTATGTATATATAACTATACTCTTGTTGCTGTAATGAAGAAGGAAAAAAAAAGAGGAAAAGAAGAAGAAAATTTAGATTTATAGGGAGGGAATTTAAATGAGAATAGGAAAGGAAAATGATAACTTGGTTGTAGAGCTACTAGGCAACAT
Source organism: Sarcophilus harrisii (assembly GCF_902635505.1). NCBI lineage: Eukaryota > Metazoa > Chordata > Mammalia > Dasyuromorphia > Dasyuridae > Sarcophilus > Sarcophilus harrisii. The sequence continues at coordinate 227,068,944 of NC_045426.1, forward strand.
CTCTTAGGGGCAAGGAAACTTCCCTACTTTTCTGGCATGTTTACTTGGGACTCTTTGATTTATAACACCTTCACCATGCATCCGAATGCTCAAGAAACACAATAACACAGATACCATAAAGGTCTTTTCAAGAAAGGACAAACCTCTTTAGCTCATAAGATCTGTCTGCTGGGATGTGAACAAATAAGCTTTAAGAGACATAACCAGATAACTTGACACTGTTCCCTCTCCTTTCCTCACCCCCAGCCCCCAACACCTCTCAAGTCATTGAAGCAACCAGAAAGGAGAATAGCTCCTTAGTGAAAGCTAATTAAGCAGCTAGGGCTGACAGTCAACATGTCACCCTGTGGGAGAATACCACAGGCATGTTTATAGAGACCCTAGACAGCTTGTGCCAGAGCAAACAATCCACATACACGGTACATCTGTGGCGAAGTTTAGAGAATTAAAACGTTTGCTCTGGAGAATGAGGCCTGTGATTCAGAAAAGGACTTGAACAGCCACAGTTGCTTCAATCTCTAGTCTATTCTTCCAGAAAATCCTCCCATCTGTATACACATTTTAAAATAAACATAAATAAGGAATTTCATCCAAACTGAAAAAGAATTACTGGAGTTCATCTTAAGGGTAGAGTATGAAAAGCTGCAGCTGCTTCCTTTACCTTGGGAGAGAGAATACTGTGAGTGTGGTTGTGGAACTGAGAAATGTGTGAGCCAGTTTGAATGAACAACCCACAATTTTGTTTTGCTTTGATTAATAAATTGAATTTTATTCCCTTAAAGACAGTTATGTTCTTCTGAACTCAACCCAGAGAACCTCAATAATGTGAGAGCAGCTTCTCAAAATAATTGGAAGCTAGTCAACTCTGGATTTTTGCTCTGACCAAGGATAAAAAGGTTAAGAGCCAGTTATTGCCCTTTAAGTATTTGTTTCCATTGTTTTTCCATACCTACCCTCATCATGTGGATCCTATGAATTAAAGTATGGATGAATGCCGGAATGCCAGTCCTGAAGACTGACTATAAATAGATATGATACAGCAAAGTCTATAAGCATGTGCTTATAAGCATATGCTTACAAGCAAGTGTCTAGTTTGTGTTTATTTCTCGGCATATAAAAAAGGCAAAAAACAATTCTGATCCTTGTAAACTATTATGATATATCCCAAATGGACTTTAAAAATGAACTTGAATGTAAGGAGAGAGGCAAATTTTGAGATTCTGTCTCTAAGAGTTGACTCTGGTCAAGAACAAATCTGTACAAGGTTAAAGGTATTGTTATGGGGCTATACTGAAGTACTGAATGAATAAAAAAGCATTTATTAAATACTATTTATTTATGTTTGAAATACCCTTCAGCTGACCACATTGTTGAATGTCAAATGTATGCTTGCCAAAAAGATTATTTTATTGAGAACTCACACAGGGCAAGCACCTACAAGGTCATCAGAAAAAGCAATACAAAGACACTCTCAAAGTCTCTCTTAAGAACTTTAGAATTGATTATATGACATGAGAGATCACTGGCACAAAACAACCACTCAGCATAACATGCTCTCCTTAGAGAAGGTGCCATGCTGTATGCACAAAGCAGAACTGAACTAGCTCAGAAGAAACACAAGATGCACAAAGTTAGAGAATATAATACCCCAAATGTTCATAGGGACTATTCATATCTAACCTGTGGCAGAGCATTCCCAAAACATATTGGTCTGGCAGCCATAGTCAGACACACTAATTTGATTCTAATATATTGATGTCATTTTGGTCCTCTATAAGAACAAAACATTAACTAACTATTCTGAGTGCTGGTGATAACTATAGAATAGAAAAAAATAAGATAGGCTATGCTCTCAAAGACCTCAAATTTTAACCCAAGATGATAGGATATAAAAGAAAGTTTGTTGAAGCAGATAGAGAGATTGACATGCCTTAAGGACATAGTTAGCAAAACCCAGAGGTTTTTAGGCAAAATTAATAGATAATGACCATGGCAGAGCACAAAGACAAGGAAAACGATAAGGCTTGATGGCCCTTAATATGTAATGCCAGGAAAGGTTCTATCATCTCACTACACCAACAGAGCTGGTGATTCAAGGTGGTGCAATACATAAAGCACCAGATTTGAAATCAAGAAAAACTGAATTAAAATCCCACCTCAGAGTTCTTTTTGTGGTGGCAAAGAATTGGAATGTGAGCAGATGCTCCATCAGTTGTGGAATGGCTGAATAAGTTATGGTTTATGAAAGTAATGGAATACTATTTTTCTATTAAAAATGATAAACAAGTTAATTTTAGAAAGACCTGGAAAGATTTGCATGAACTGATGCTAAGCAAAACAAGCAGAAACAGGAACACATTACATGCAGAAATAGGAACACATTACACCCAGTAACAGCAAGATTCTGTGATGATCAACTAAGACAGACTTATTCTTCTCAGTGGTTCAGTGATCCAAGCCAATCTCAATAAATTTTGGATGGAAAATGCCATCCATATCCAGAGGGAGAACTGTGGAGACTGAGTATAAATCAACGCAATACTTTTTTTTTCTGTTTTATTTTTCTCTTGTGGTTTTTTCCCTTTGTTCTGATTTTTCTGTTCCAACATGGTTTGTAAGGAAATATGTTTTAAAAAACAATTTTAAAGAATGTACATGTATAATAAAAAATGTCATGTTTACATATAACTGGGAGGAAAATAATTAAATAAGAATCCTGCCTCAGATACTTAGCTTCATGATTCTTAGGGTCAATTTCCTCATCTGTAAATAGGGGAGAATAATCGCATCTACTTCACAGCATCCTTGTTAGGATCCAATGAGATAATGTGTAACCTGCTTTGCAAAATTTAATGGGCTACAAGGAATGGTAGTGATGACGACGACGACAACGATGATGATGATGATGATGTTGATGCTGCTGCTGAAAACTCCCCATCTCATCAAAGCCATGTGAACAAGCAAACAAGTCATACTGGGTTATGGGAAAGCTTGTGGCCAAAAAAAGTTGAAGAGGTAAAGCAAGTGGGAAAGGACATCATAGTTGTAGCTTATTTTTCTACCTCCCTGTAATGCTTAAATCCTTAATTTTTTTTTTTTGTTTAAATTCTCACCCTTCAAATTGTAGAGGAACTAAATGGAGGAACTTTTATTCTGTATCTGATTTTCACTGATTAAAAACTGGTTACTAGAATGGAAATACTGGGAACTTGTGAGAATAGTTACATAATAATAGTAAGATTATTTAGATTATTATTATTACTGAGATTTTATAGCACTTTATGTTTTTAAAGCAGTTTATATACATCATCTCATTTGAGCCCGACAACAAATATTATAAATATTCTTATTCATATTTTACAAATTAGGAAATTAGAGCTCAAAGAGATTATGTAAGTTGCACCTGTGTTCACACAGATGATAACTGTCGGGTGAGGTTAACACTAAGTAATCCTCTGGCAATTACATCATTGTATCTTTAAATTTGTGATGAAGAAGAGAAAAGTCAAACACTCTAAATTTGGGGGGAGTGTATTTCAAAGGGTAGAGAAAAAGGATAGGTAAGATTTAATGGAATATTGATTCTACAGAGGAAGTCAGTGCAAAAAGGATGAAAAACTCTAAAGAATGATATTTCGGAGGCAAAAAGACTCAAAGTTCCCAAGAAAATAAAAGGAGGAATTTCCAAAAGAAAATAATACATCTGCAGAAAAAAAAAAAAAGAACTCATTCACCAGCTTAGATTTTTAAAAGATAGCAAATTGGAAATGAGGAAAGGTAATGAATTCAAGATATTTTTTTTTTAAAGCTTGACATAATTCTTGAGAATCATCAGCAATACTAAAGCTCAGAAGGAGATGACACAAGTAAGGAAAACTATAAATTCAAAACAGGGCAGATGACTTTTTTTTTGTAATATTGGTGAAAAGAGAAAGATCGAAGAAAGGAGGGATCTCTTCTCAGGAGAGATAAAACAATAATAATGAACAATTGAGAGAAAGCAGAGCTGCTCAAATCCTATTTTGCTTTCATTGTCTTGATCAAGAAAAGTGATCTTTAGGCTGGAAAGGGCAGAATAAAAATGACTATGCAACTCCTGCCTTAGAGCCCTACCCCTAATCCCAAGACTCTGGCATCACATGGAAGAGATTCAATCTGGGACAAGCTAAAGGGACATTGTATTTAATTTGTTAATTGTCCCCATCCTTAGTTATTTTTTTAATTATTTTTTTCTGATTTGCTATTTCATTCATTCATTCTTTTCTTTTTCTTTATTATAGCTTTTTATTTACAAGATATATGCATGGGTAATTTTTCAGCATTGACAGTTGCAAAACCTTTTGTTCCAATTTTTCCCCTTCTTCCCCTCACCCCTTTCCCCAGATGGCAGGTTGACAAATACATGTTAAATATGTTAACATCTATAGTTATTAAAGCAGAATTCTAAATAGAGTTTATAATTAGGTTTCACCAAATATGAGTAATGGGGATCCAATTCACATTATAGACACTCAAAGTGACAATATAGGTAGAACAGCTTTTTCTTTTCTTTCAAAAAATTCAGAAAACAGAGGATTCAAAAGAACACATAAACCAATACAATGATACAGTACTAGCGGTACTTCCTTGGAAAATGATCTACGGAAATGGAGGCATATTATGACTTCCAAAACATTCAAATAGCTGAATACTCCAATAAGAATGAAAATGAACTTAATGTTGCCACAGCATCCTCCACAGTCTAGACTTGTAGCATCACTCTTTAATTTGGATGTATTCCAAATGGCAAACAAACTTTGAGGCTGCTAAGAAATTCCCTTCCCTCTAGGCCTTTTTTCACTAGTTTTGCTTTCCAAGTAAGACTGTTCAGAAACCATTTCGAACTTCACTCCTTTGGCATCCAGGATCCTTGTTCTAGAAGATCCAATGCCCAAACTCTCAAATTTGGGATGACCCACAAGTATAATCTCACAAAACTGGTACTTTGCAAGGAATCTCCCCTCTCTGCCTTAAAGACTAGATTGTAGCATCAGACCTACTAGAAAATACAAAAATCTTTCCTCTTCCATACAGTAAATTGAGACTTAAAAACAATGTCTATGAACTACTTTCTTGGACTAACTGTTCACATACATGCCTTTATCATGCATTTCTACAGGAAATCTATTGATTCCTCTGTTATTAACATCTATTAAATACCTCCTCTCAGGCCCTCTGTACCATAGGACCTATTTTTCCATAATACAAATTTTTAAATGTTTTAGCAGAATATATTTTCCCATAAAATGCAGGAAAGTCAAAACAATTGGGAAGCCAGAGTAATAGTCTTGATTTCATGTAGCATCTTGCTTTGTCTGTCTCCATGCTTTTATCAAATATTATAATATGCATACAACTCATTAACAGTTTTTTCCTAAATATTGTTTTGTCCCCAAGGACTATACAAAGCTCTGCATACAATAAGGCATTACTAAGGGGAAAAAACAATCTCAAAGTAACAACTATGTCTGTCTTTGGCAGACATGTGCTAAGCACTGGAAATAACATTCTAAAAGGGGACACCGTATTTCTAGGTCAGTGTTGATCTCAAAAAGGGTGAAATTAGAGATAGTAAATGAGGTTGTAGGTTCAGTTGACAGACACATCCTTTCCAAATGCAATTACTAATGTTGATCTGGTACTTGTTCCCATAGCAAAGTCTAGAAATGGAAGAGAGAAAGATAGATATAGGATAATGAAAGGGAAACAAATAGTTGAGACTGTTTAGTTAAAATGAGTTCCTTTTTTTTTTCTGAGTCAATTTGGGTTAAGTGATTTGCCAAGGGTCACTCAGCTAGGAAGTGTTAAGTGCCTGAGGTCAGGTTTGAACTCAGGTCCTCCCGATTTCAGGGCTAGTTCTCTATCTTTTGTGGCACCTAGCTTCCCCTAAAATGAGTTTTTATCAATCAGTATAACTATAGGGTAAAAGCTAGAGGTTCATTTAGAAGGATGGAAAAGACAACATGCCCAAAAGATAGTTGTAAATTATAAAATAAATTATTGAATCAATTATGCTACTGAATCAAGCCATTCAAAATTTAGTTGCATTGAATTTTATCTTATACTATGTAGAAAGCCATATTTCAAAATAGCCAACTACAATTTTGGTTGAAAGTTTAGTCACACATGGTCTAGTGGTACTTTCTTGGAAAATGATCTATGGAAGTGGAGGCATATTGTGACTTCCAAAGCCAGCCCTTACAATTCTGTCATTGAGCATAGCATAATTGTATAAGGTGATTCTCATGGGAAACAATTATTTCTTTAGGAATTTGATTATGGACACATGAACATACACTGTAATTGGAGGGTTCTTCAAAGTGATGTCAGCAAAATGTGCAATTTTGCAGTCTTACTCTCTCTTTTAGAGTCATTGAAACTCATTGAAAATGGCAAGAAAAAAATTCAAAATTACTAGTGATGATCCAAGAAGAAGTGGATGACCATGGCATTTTTGATATTTAGTCAAGCTCTGAGTGCTCCACAGCACCTCTTTTAGTCACTTTAGAAAATTAATTTATTAATCTTGCTCTTCCAATAATTTATAATGATTTATTCTTTTTAAAATCAATTTTCTATACCACCCAGAGAGTATTCTCAAAAAAAAGCAGACTAGATAACATTTTCCTGTTCTTCTTGAACTCTATAAAAAAAGTTTCTTTGACCCACATATGGAAAAATGTTTGTAGCAGCCCTTTTTTTGTAGTGGCAAGGAACTGGAAACTGAGTTGTACAATTGCTGAATAAGTTATGGTATATGGATGCTATAGAATATTATTATTCTATAAGAAATGATCAGCAGGATGATTTCATTAAGGCTTGGAGAGATTTACATGAACTGGAGCTAAGTGAGTAGAACCAAGAGAACATTGTATACAATAACATTTATACAATGATCAATTCTGGTGGATGTGGCTCTTTTCAACAGTGAGGTGATTCAGGCCAGTTCCAATGGTTTTGTGATGGAGAGAGTCTCTGCACTCAGAGAGAGGACTGTGGGAACTGAGTGTGGATCACAATATATTATTTTCATTTTTTTGTTAGTGTTGTTTTCTTTCTCATTTTTTCCCCTTTTTGATCTGATTTTTATTGTGCATCATAATAAATGTGGAAAAGAATATAGAAGAATTGCACATGTTTAACATGTATTAGATTACTCTAAGGGAGGAGGGGATGGAGAAAAAAATTGAAACACAAGGTTTTGTAAAGGTGAATATTGAAAATTATTTATGCATGTGTTTTGAAAATAAAAAGCTTTATGAAAAATGCTTCCTTTACCCTAGTAGATTTCTGACTATGAAGAGACAGTTTTTAAAAGAAAAAATACAAACTATTATTGATCATATGAAAGAATTCACCAATCACACGAGGATTCTGGAAAGATGGTAGAATAGGTCAAAAAATTTCAAGCTCTAAACATTTCCCCCACAAACAGATCAGATTTGTCCTTTGGATGAACATAGGCTGGTGAAAAACAAAGAAGACTTGGGATAGAACAGAAGTCATCCTAAGACAATCCAAGAAGATTTGAAGAAAGACTTCAGAACATTGTAACCAGTGTGAAGTGAAAACATCTCCAGGCTAGCTCCACAGAAAAAACAAGGGAAAAATTTTATAGCTAGCTGAGTTAGGATGGAGCCTTGGAACCACAAGAATTTCCCAGACAACATGGGAATGAGAGATATGAGTGCGAGGAAGACTAAAAGAACCTCAACTGGTTAGGCACACCAGGCCCAGCTCTGCTGCTGAGACACAATTCTAGTATGAAGGAACCAACATACCCAGTGAGTGCAGAAGCAGTAGGGCAGGGATGCTGCTTGTTTAAGGCACTTGCAGAAGGAGTTTTTTGTGAAGATTGAGTATTTTAAAATCAGTTGGAGTCAGGAATTCAGGTTAGGGGAAAATCGTCAGTCTTTATTCTCAGTGAAGAAGGATCAGAGGCGGAAGAGAATCGGCGATAGCAATGTGTGTAGCTGAGTCAAGAAGCTAGCTAAACCAGCAGCCACACGACCAGCAGCTAGGAGAATGGACCCCGGGCCCAATCTCCCCCAGCTTCTCTTCCTGTCTCTCTGTCTCCACCCACCAAAATCGTCATTTTCTATACAACACATCAGGACTTGCACAGAGAGTGGGCAGGGACCATTCTTTATCCAATCATGTATATTAATAGAGTATAGTCCAATTATTATTTAGCCTCATGTACTTGGGACCTCAGTGCATCAACTCAAACCTCAGCCCATTACAGTTTTTGGCTTGAGGTTCCAGGTCAGAAGAGAGAGCTGAAGTGAAGCCAGAGGCACCATTCTCCCAAGCCCAGGATTAGAAGTGCTTATACAATACTTCTCATTTTAAAAAGAGAAGAAGAAAAACAGGCAAAGAAGAAAGAACCCAACCAAAGAAACTTACTATGGGAATGGAGAAGATTGGAATTCATCTTCAGAGAAGGACAATGAAATAAAAATAATAATAATAACCTCTTCTACTCCAAAGAATAATATTAAATGGCTTCTTATCTAGAAAGAATTTATAGAAGAACTCAAAAGACTTTTAAAACCAAATGAGAAAAATTGAAGAAAAAATAAAAAATAAAATAAGAGCAATTCAAGAAAAACAAGATTTATGGGGGAAAAAAGTTAACCAATTAGAAAAGGAGATATAGAGTCTAGTTTTTGTCTTTGGTTGCTTTTTGTTTAAGCATTTAGGGCTTTGTTACTTGCCCAGGGTCACACAGTTATAAATGTTAAGTGTCTGAGGTCAGACTTGACCTCAGATTCTCTTGATTCCAGGGCCTGTGCTCTACACTGTACCATCTAGCTACTCCAGATACAGAGTCTTAAAAAAGAAAATCATTCTTTGAAAATTAGAATTTGGCAAGGGGAAGCCAGTGAAGCTATAAGAGATCAAGAAATAACAAAACAAATATAAAGAATGAAAAAAATAAAACAAAATGTGAAACATAAGATTCTGGAGAACAGATCAAGAAGAGAAAATATAAGAATAATTGAACTACCTGAACGCTGTGACCAAAAAAAGAACCTTAACACAATAATGCAAGAAAATTGTCCTAAAGTGATAGAACTTGAGGGGAAAGTAGAAATAGGAAAAAAAAATCCACCAATTTACCACCTCAAAGAGATCCTTTGTAGAAAATACATAAGAATATTATTGCCGAGTTTTGAAACCTCCAGATCAAAGAGAAAACTTTGCAGCAAACCAACAACAACAACTAAAACAATTCAAATATGCTGGATCTATAATTACTTTTGCATAGGATTTATAAACAGCCACAATAAAAGACTGCAAGTCCTGGAATAATATATATTAGCAATCAAAAGAACTAGGCCTTCAACCAAAAATATCATATTCAGCAAAATTATCCATGATATTGAATGAAAAAAAAAATGGACATTTAACAAACTTGCATATTTGCAGAACTTTCTCTCAACCAAATCTGAACTCAGTAGAAAATTTAACATATAGGAACCAATATCAAATATTAATTTCAATTAATTAAACATGGAAGTAGGATAAGCTGTATAGATTAATAGGAATAGGATAAAAAAAAAAAGAAGGAAAGGGTATTGGGAGAAGATAAGAGATGAATCCATGGGTGAGAAGAGATTAAATAATAGCAAGGCAAGTTAAAATGCAGAATTAAAGTAGAAGAGTTAGCAGGGATAGGAAATAAGAGATATATAACAAACACTACAACAACGATAGGAGTAGAATTTATTGGGGAAATAAGTAGGGCTAATCATTATTGATCTTAGACAAAGTGAAACTTAAAGATTCAAGAGAGAAATCTGTATTATTTGTCAGCAATATTAATATAGTTTTAGATGCATGTTTATATATGAGTATATGGTCAATGGAAGACACTTTCCAGTTTTATTTATTTTCAGATTTAAGTTTTTTCCCATCAAGGAAGCTTGTTCAGATGTTGTTCATTATATAAAGAAAACAAACAGCATTGTATTTGAGGCTCTTGCTTTGTCACAGAAGCAGCAGGCAAAGTCTTAGAAGCTCTTGCTCCAGGGTATTGGATGGAGCAGGACTATCCCTGGTAGCAAGCTGGACATCCTGTTCAGAGTATAAATACTACAGAGTTCTTAAGGCTGCATGTTGGACAGTCCTTTCCTCCTCCCTGTTATCACTGAAGTCCCAATTACCAGAAGATGACATGTTGGTTTTCAATGGTCCAGGGAACTCAGTGTGGAAATTTCTTCCTGTGATCTAGACTGATAAATCATCTGGGGACACTGAGAGATAAAGAGACTTCCACATGGTCTCTCCTAGTATATGTCAGAGGTAAGACTTGAACCCAAGTTTTCCTGGCTCAAAAGCCAGTCTTTTGACCTCTATACCATACTGCCTTTCAATTCCAGAGTACTTTTTCCTAGAAACACATCCTATGTTTCACTAATTCAAAGCACTTGTTCGTGAAATTACTCAGCTATTCAATCCCAGAATTTACATAAAACTTGAATTGACATCTCTTTTGTTAGATATTACTGTTATTTGTACTTTAGTTAGAATGTAAATTTCAGGAGGGAATGAACCATGTTTAATCTAAATTTTATACGTACTCCACTACCTAGTTAATACTAGAAGCTCTAGCATATATACACATATCTATGAATACACATACATATATTTATACACACACACACACACGGATATGTATTATTTGTGTACATGTGTTGCAATACAGATATAGGCATTTTTTTTTTCCTCTTGTGGATGAAGTTTATAATTCCATTGACATAAGGAATTCTCAGTGAGGAAATTTCTCTTCCCAATGCAGTTTGTTCATTACAACTCAATCCCAGTTGATGCAACTTGAATCCCCAGAAGTGGTTACATTATTTGAACTGACATTGCAAATTTCCATTAAGCCAGAACCAAATACCACATTTTACACAATTGTAATTTTGAATAACATGAATCTAAATACATGTGATTACTTCAGGGAATTTATTATTTGTACTAAATAGAAACTGTCTTCTGCAACTTAGAATTTTCAGGCTCTATCCAGGCTGAGTAACATATTAGCTAAGTGACATGTCCAAGTTCATAATATATGTCATAGTCTGCACATGAACTTAGTTCTTCCTAACACAATGACTAGCTCTCTATCCATGGCATACTGGACCTCCTGTGTATGTGGTATTTAATCATATTTCCTGAATTAAATTGAGTTAAATCTGTAAAACAAACAAACAAAAGTCGCAGGTCTATGACTAATGTCATTATTTTCCTATTTCTATTTCCTAGTTCCTAGAGTTGTCGATATATCTTTTCTTTAACTCAGTGAACTAGGTTCTTTTAATATCCAAATCACCTGCAATCAAAAATGAGGGAATTTGAAAACTGCATTAACTCTTGGAAGGACCCTTAGATACATATATATATATATATATATATATATATATATATATATATATATACACAAGGGAAAACTCATTATGTTCCTACTTAATAGTAGCAGAAGCTGAGGAACATTGGAGATAAGTAGCTGCCCACAGTTCAAGATACATATAGGACAAATAGTTTAAGTTCATAAACACTTAGACTTGTCCAGGCATTCATATTGCTGAACAAGGTGTGAAATCTATTAAATGTCAGATTAGACTGCAAAGAGGGACACAAGAGCCCTGGATTGGAAATCAGTAAACCTGAGTTCTCTTCCTCAACTCGCTGTTTTAATTAAATTATTTTTTTTCAATTAACAAGTATTTTTTTTCTTGTTTCTCTGTCACCTCTAAATCTAATTTATGAGGGGAAAAAGGCAAAACAATCAAAATAAATTCCCATACTGCATATGGGGGGGAAGAAGTAAGTCTCATACTATACTGTACATTTTCATATCATGTCTCTCTCAGGAGGTAAGTAGCATTCTTTGTCATGGGTCTTCTGAAGTGATGATTGATCACTGTATTGATCAGTGTTCTTTATTCTTTTAAAGTTGTTTGTTTTTACAATGTTGCTATTATTGTATACATTGTCCTGGTTTTATTCCCTTCACTCTGCATCAGTTCATATGAACTGAACTTTCTGTAAAGTAGTTGTGTTATTTTGAACAAATCATTTACTTTGGAGGGGTGATTAGTTTCTACATCAATAAAATGAGAGGCTGGCATTTACTAAAAACAAATTTTCTAAATTCTTGCATAAAATCACAACAACAACAATAATAATTACTGAACTTTGAAAAATACTTTAAAATTTGTGATGCAATTTATATACATTATCACATTTGAGTTTCAAAACAATCTTGAAAGGTAGGAATACAAGAATTATTATTCTTTATTTTATTAATTATTTTTTATTATTATTATTATTTTATAGGTTGGGAAACTAAAGTTCAAGAACACTAAGGGGTTAAGATAAAATGATAAGCAGTGATTATAATGTTGTTAAACCTAGAGAGATATAAATTCAAGTTATGTCTAAAGTCTAAGGTGAATGTGGTCAAATAAGTCAATTTCAGAATTCTTGATCATGGACGTTTAAAATAATACTCAGTTGCAAATGAGATCAAATTGGTATTATGTTTGGATGAGAGAGAAGGAAGAAACAGGTTTTGAGAGTTGAAAACAATGAGTGAGGAACTGTGAAGCCAAAATATTTGGAGTCCTTTATAATAATGTCAGGGGTTGGAATGAAGAAGACTACGAGTCAGGTACTGAACTCCTAGAGAAAAGGAGAATAAATCTAGAATAAACTGCTACTAGTAGTATACAGTAGGAAACAATCCCATCAGTATTTGGATTGAGTGATCTATTGGACTAGAGAGAACTCAAAGGAGAAGCAGCTGCTTAGAGTAGCAGGAGGGTCTGGAAGTAACCATCCTACCCCTATTCTTCAAATCCATCAACCTGAATCTGGTGTCACTATGTCCTCACAGAATCAACACATATCCCATAGCTTTCTATTGAAAATTGACAGGGGAGTGTCCTTGCTACTGGTAGTCATCCTAACATACTGGTCAAATCTGCCTCCTCATAGTTTTTGTATTTAAGCTACCAGAAAGCTATGCCAACAACTCAAGCTTTAGTTTTCTGGGTGAATTAAGTTTTGAGGATGATTACAATACATTTTAATTTTTAAAATTAGCCCTGCCTACCTGGGAAATATTACTCCTAGATTCTTCCAAATCTAAATCATAAACTCATTTAATGTTTATAGATAACTGTATCCTTATCTATAAAGCAAAGGGATTAGATCTAAATTCCCTTTAAGTGCTAAAACTTTGATCCTAGGAACTCATTAACTCTCTGGGCTTCCATTTAGTCATCTGTAGGAAAGAGCGGAATTAGATGACCTCTAAGATCTTATCAATGTTCTAAGATTCTTAAATTATTAATCTTCTGTCTTCAAGTGTCTTGGTTTCTCTTTCAAAATCCTACTCACTAATCTGGTTCTGCAGACAAGATTTCCCTAGTTGATCAATGATAAGCTTCTGCCAATGAAATGCCACCTTCTTGTTTTTCTGCCCCAGTATTATAGGTGAACTTTGTGGGAACACTAAAAATCCAACCAGAAAGAATGATAATAGCTTTTAAAACCCACCTCTCCAGTTCTTGGATAATCTTCCTATACCCAGCCCTTTCAAATCATTTCACTTCCAACTTTTGCCAAGAAAAAGGCTAAAAAAGAAGCTAAGTAAGGATATTTATTTTAGACTCCTCATTTGGCAGTACTAGACTCTCTAAATGATTAACTTCCTCCTTTCTTTTAATCCTTCCCTTCCCCCTCTTCTCATATATGTATGAAGCCTATGTGAATATTTTACTCTTCCTGGCTTTGATCACCTTACCTCAGCATCTTATTGTGACCATAGCTTTCAAAGATCTCCACCCACCAAATGCATTGCTTTTAATTTTCTTGCTTTTTATGTACGTCCAAATATCAGAAGGTTTCTAATCCTTCTCATTTGGGTTGGTGGTTTTTACTTGCAGTTTGTTTTGTTTTTCTATATGAAAGGGATTTAGGTTGGCCTAGTCATGAATGACATGCCAACAACTCCAATTTGAAAACCAACTTTTTATTTTGGAGGCAATTGAATCCTGGACTTCAGAGATACTTTGTTTGGAGTCAGACTGTTTCAATGTTCACTTTTCATTAAATATAAATTGGAAGTAATAAACACCTCCTGATGTAGCCTGGCATTTTCCCCCCTCTTTAGTAAACATTGACAAACGGAACAGGGAGGAAAAGGACCATTCAGAATGCTTTGCCAATGCAAGACACAGAAGGAGCAATTTAGTTTTTACTGGATCTGACTAATCTGGATGTATCCAGGTGGGCTCTGAATTTTCTAGCTGAGCAGTTTGGAATCAATTGTATTCCACAGTACCATCATAATATCTTCACATGAAGAACTTGTTAGCTAATAAACCTGCGTTTTATTCTTTGCAAAGGGGTTTATCTTTGTTTTTAAAATTGTATCTCTTTCTCTAGAGATAAGGGAAATAGGAGCTAAGAGAGTAAATTACTTGACCAAAGCTTTAATAGGGCAGTAATACCACAAGGGAGATTAAAATTCAGAAGTTCCCGAGCCCCTTGATTTTGGGACTCAGACCACTAGAACAGGCTGCTCTCTGTGTTGTCTTCCAAATCCAATTATAACACAGAGAGAGGAACAATGTAAAACACAAAAATTAAAAAAAAAAAAAAAAACTTAAAAAGACATTCCAGAGCATGAATTAATGGACCATTATAAAGTGTGTAGGACTAAGGAAGCAATCTAATTGGCTGTTGAGAATTCCAGTCTGGGTGATTCTGAGAGAGCCATCGTTCTGATGGTGCCTTATTAGTCACAGGGGCCTCCCACAGAGCCATCCGCCCAAGGAAAAGGGAGGAGGGGGAGAATCTTGGTGATTTTTTTCCTTTTGCTGTTCCCCACCCCCCCTAATTAATTTTAATCCATTTATGTGTAATTTTGAAAGTGCTGGGGGCAGTGGGATTCTGAAGCTTTTAGTGCCTTTGTCCCAACCACAGATCAAGCAGCAGCCTAAGTGGCAATGTCTACCACATGGAGCTTTGAAAAACCGCAGACTAGAGAAGCCAGAAGTAGAAGGTTGGGGAGAGGAGACGGGGAAATTGGGTGGGTAGCAGAGGGTAATTATATTGAGGCTAGCTGTAGAGCCCAGCTGTAGCATCAAACATGAAGCAATGGCTGCAAGAATGTCTGATGGATACTTCATTCTCAGCACCATCTTTTGCAGATGATGAAATCAAAAATCTTCTTTTAGAAAAGACTAGAGGCTGTGGAATTTAAATGGCTTAAGAGCATAATACTTTCATTAAATTAGTTTTCCAAAGATTGCTTTGACTTTTGTCCTTTTCTAGAATCAGCCGATTTTAGACCTGGTGAACTCCAAGACCATCTACTCATGGGATCATAGATCTAAAATTCTTAGAGTTACTGGAACCAATCCTTCTCAATTTAAAGTGAGGAAATTGAAATTGTGACTTGCCCAGAGTCACACACCTAAAAAACATGTAACTTGAGAGGTTGTGACTTACCCAAAGTCATACAGCTTTGTGGAAACAAAGCTAAGATTCATCTGTACTCTTTTCCTGTTTGGTGACACTGCCTTTCCTGCTGTTCTAACAGATTCTCTGTCCAAAGTCAAGACAGAATGAGATTCTATATCTGATTTTTCAAATAGGTTTTTTCACTTATTTCAAATCAGCTTTTCATTCCAATCCAAAAAAAAAAAAAAGACAAAAGGAAGATACAAAGATATAAAATAAATCATAATTCCCAATGAACCTGGGAGGTATGTGAGGTTGGGGAGGGTGGAACTGGGGATGATACTTTAGTTTATATGAGGTGGTGAGCTACACTGAGAACAAAAATAAAAGA
The DNA here is from genome assembly GCF_902635505.1 of Sarcophilus harrisii. NCBI lineage: Eukaryota > Metazoa > Chordata > Mammalia > Dasyuromorphia > Dasyuridae > Sarcophilus > Sarcophilus harrisii. The sequence continues at coordinate 227,084,857 of NC_045426.1, forward strand.
GCTTAATGGTTAGTTTTATGAATGGCCTGGAAGAACATCTAGGAAGAACCATGACTAAGTGATGGATCTATAGTCTGCTACAAAGCCTATATGACATTTTTTCCTACTCAGTCAGATGCATTAACTGGAGCAGGATGAGCAGAGCTTTTATTCCAGGATATATAAATATGAGAGGAGAGAGTGAAGGACTTTCAGTCTTTAAGTAGCAAAAACAACTAAGCTTAGCACCTACTTAGCAGGAGTAATTAACATAGAAAACTACCAGCTGTCTTTTCTCCTGAATTCCAACAGCAACTCATGGCGATATCCTCCCTAACTTCACCTTGCCTTGCTTCCCCCTCCTGAGAACAAGCTCCCTGAACCCCACAGAACCCCTATGCTGTTCCACAGTCTCTAACATCCCTCCCTCCAACTTCATTTAGAGTGTGTTTATTGATCCTAGTAACAAGGAACCTCAGAGTGTGTCAGAACGTCAATAAATGGAACTTCACTGAATTTCCACAAGGTACTGCACACAGTAGGTCCTTTATGAATATTTGTTGAATGAATGATTTGTATGGTGGCTAGGACTGAAAGGAACCTCACAGATTATCTAATGCAGACATTCTTAACCTGGGGTCTATAAACCTGTTTGTTTTTAAATATTTTGACATCTTATTTCCTTTGTAAACTATGTATTTTATTTTAATTTATGTATATAAAATTATTATTCTGAGAAAGGGTCCACAGTTTTCACCAGACTGCTGAAGAATCTATGACACAAAAACAAGGTTATCAACCTCTGTTCTAATCCAATCCCCTCAACTGAAGTCCAGAGAGAGGAAATGAATGTGGCCTTGACTGAATCATCTGCCTCCTAATTAGTGTTCTTTGTACAGCATCATTCTATTCCCTAAGAGATACCACCAAATAGCTAAGCCTCATATACAAATAAGCAGCATCTGGGACTGTCTAGCTGAAGAACTGGCATCCCTCCTGTCTCCAACACATACTCACCAGCTGCTTGTTGCCCTTTTGTGAGGTTCCCTAGCTTTCTTTGCAATTAGATTTTTCCCTTTTTGAAAATGTAGGAATGTGAGTGAAGGGCACATAGAATGATTTTCTTCTGAGCATTGCCCACTAGGAATGGCCCCATCCTGTTTGCATTTGGGAATCTCTACAGGCAAAACAGCAGAAGAAAGTGGAGTGGGGGGGAGAAGGAAGCACAAAAACTACTTGAAACCACCATTACCCTAAGTCCCTTTCATTAAACAAGGAAAATGTTTTAAAAGAAAAAATCTTAGTGCAATGGTTCTCAAAGTGTGGTCCACAAACCACAGTCTGTGATCATTTTCCAGGTGGTCCATGAGTTGGTTCCTTGTAGGACAGCACTAATGTTTTTAATGTGTCAATGTCTGTGCATGAGTTTCTGGCATGAATTAATAATATACTTATGATATCCCTCAGTGGCAGCTCATCAAAAGCAGCACCAGGCTTCCCATTAATTCTGGCTGGATCTTTTGCAGTGAGGTTTGGCTTTGGGGGTTTGGGATTTTTTTTTTTAAATAATAAGTAGAAGTGGGTGGGGTAGGTAGTCCATGGTTTCTTTGAGAATTGCTATCTTGGTGACCTGAGAGAGTTAAGACAGTTTACTTCTAGAGAATAAAATCTGCAGTAGCATATAAAAAGACAAATAAGATGAGGTCCCTTAAGGAGTTTACATTCTTATAGGAAGATAAAAATATACACAGATAACATAAAATACAAATGAGTATGTATGTGCAAAAGAGGAATAGGAAAGAATAGGAGAGCAGATTAGTGCTCTCCTGTTTTCCTCTTATTTATATTCATGTGTGAATCTTCCTTGACTTATCTAGATTTGAATGAATAATGCAGAACAGAAATGTAATTATTTGAAAATTTAAAAAATACTCTAGCTATTCTAGTCATCGCTTAAATCAATCAGCTCTACCAACAAACTGTCTCTCAATCTTGTTACATACTTTTAGTTTTAACTGGATAGAAGTACATCTATGTGTGTTTTGGTGGAAAATTTTAATTTTGGAAGTTATCATAGGCAAAGGATTATGGCTATTCTACCGCAAGCCAAACTGTCTAAATGCAACTCAGCTTTCATGCACTTCTCTGCTCTGTTCTGTTCTGCTCACAGGGAGGCAACTAGGTACAGTGATCCCCTGTTAGGCTGTTTACTTTGGCAAGGCAACAGCACATGTGTGCATGAGGAAAGGTTATGTAGTAAAAGGGATTAAGAGAGTAGCAAAAATGGAACTATAACAACATTTCATACCTTTCTACCAGCTTTGGTTCAAATTCAAAAATCTGGATTTGGACGGAAACCAAGGAATGAAAAGGAATTCTTTACATTTGCCCATTGTTCTATGCCAAGCTTGACTCAGGTTGACCCAGTGGTCCAAGCTAGGAATTAGAAGGAAATAAGACACCCATAGACTGTATAACCTTCAACACAAGGAAGTTGATTCAACAGTAGCATGGGAAGGATATTCAGCAGAGACACAATATTGCTTTTATGGTGGCATCTGCATTAGCTAGGCTGATATATTAGGTCAAAAATGCTTTATTTACTCATCAAGTAAATTAGACAATATTTATAAAAGTATTTAGCATAGTTCCTGGCACATAGTAAGCATTTATATAAATGCTTATTTCCTGTGCCTCTTCCAACTTACTGTGTGACCTTGGGCAAATCACTTAACCCCAACTGCCTCACACACACACACACACACACACACACAGAACAACGACCAACCAACTACTGTTCAACACCTAAGAGTCGGTACATTAGAGTCATTGTTTATGTAGACATATGCTTCCTAACTGGAGAAAGGAAGAGAAAGGAATAAGAATTTATAGAGAACCTACTTTGTACCAGGTACCTGACTGAGCACTTTACAAATATTTTCTCATTTGATCCACGCAACAGCCATGAAAATTGTTATCTCTGTTGTAAAGTTGAGAAAACTAAGACTATTTCAATAGAGATTAAATTACTTGCCCAGAGTCTTATAGCTAGTAAGTGTCTGAGGCTGGATTTAAACTCAGGTCCTCCTGAATGTTTTATCTACTGGGCCAACTAGCTTCCTCTTTGAGACAAATTTAAAAAGTAAACATCTAAACTTAAACTTATAGCAACTCGTTAAGAAGGTATTTCATGTTAGGGGGAATCCTACTGGCCTCTCAGACCTGACAGTATGTTAAAGGAGTGTAGATTCTTTTCTTGAGACAGTTAACTAGGATGCAACTCACATAGTGGCAGAGCAAGCAATTTTACAGCAATATCACAAGGGCAATTAATGCCAACATAAACAAAGGAAATCCTCCCTCCTACATACCTAATGTTCCATTAGTACTGCATTCATAATATAAATGGGTTTTTAACATGAAAAGCATCACCAAATTAATGGTTTGGACTGAGGTGAGCCCACAATGAATCCTCAACTTGTGTCATCTGGACCATCTCCCAATAAGGACTCTCAAGTAGATAAGTCAGTCTCTGTCCTTCCACTCAAAGAGTTCTGATTCATGTTTTGTGATTTTTATAGATATTTGGGTTAGAGATCTCACTACAAATGATTGAAAAACAGTTCCTGAAAAATTGGTGACATGGGCTGATTTTATTCAAATTTTCAGTTCTAATCTTTTAGGTCAGATCAGAAGAAGAAAAAGGGACAGCAATTCTGAATGTAATGAAACTTTCTGAAATTTGCTGGGTGTTACTGGCATTCTAAAACAAGAGAGAGAGCCAGCACATGTAGAAATAGGATAAAGAAGCCACAGAACAGAGATATAATTTCCCCCAAAATAATTCTCTACAAGCTGTATAAACTTTCTTTGGTTAAATAAATACACAAGCCAATACAGATTGAAGTTTGTATATGAAATATTTGCCATCACTGTGGTCTGTGATCTCATTCATGGTCCTTGTACCTATGAGAGTCCCATTTCTACTCTGTAGGAAAGATTTCTTTCTTCAACCAGACACTCTCTGATTCAATTTCACTATAGTCTATGTAGGAAAAGGGACTACTAAAAACCCTAGATTCAAGTCTGCTGCTGACTAGTTATGTGGTCTTCATCAAAACTTCTGTGGTCTTCAGTTTTCTCATTTGTAAAATCAATAAGGTTAGACCAAATGACCTCTAGGGTACTTTATGGCTTTAAAAGTCTTTAATCCTATGATTTTATGTTATTTGTATTTATTGTCCATTAGTGCAAAAGCAAATTGTCCAAAATCATATCACTGAGGGTCATAATATAGAGGGTCCCAAAAGTCTTAGTGTATTTTTAAGCTTTAATAGCTTAAAATGTCTCCCAAAAGTCTAAGTGCATTTATAGACTTTAATAGACTAAAAATGCATTAAGGTTTGGGGGATGCATTGTATAGATCATCGTATTATAATACTAGCCCCCAAAATTGGGAGGCATATGTTTTAGTCCAGGTCCTCAAACTTTTTAAATAGGGGACCAGGTCACTGTCCCTCAGACTGTTGGAGGGCTGGACTATAGTAAAAACAAAAACTATGAACAAATTCCTATGCATGCTGCATATATCTTATTTTGAAATGAAGAAACAAAATGGGAACAAATACAATATTTAAAATGAAGTAAAGTTAAATCAACAAATTTACCAATATTTCAATGGGAACTATGGGCCTGCTTTTGGCTTAATGAGATGGTCAATGTCTGGTTCCATATTTGTCACTGCTAATCGTAACAAGTGATGCAAGTGTGCATCTGTTAGTCTTAATCTGGTTGGAGATTTCAAATGTTTCATGCTAGAAAAAGTCTGTTCACAGATATAAGTGCTCCCAAAGATGGTTGCCATTTTAAGTGCATGGTTCCTGAGATGAGGATATGTCTCAGAGGGGAGAGATGCATAGAAATTATGAAGGCTGCTTGACTTGAATGTGTCTTTCAGAGAGTCACAATTCTGCAGTTCAGCCAGTTCCATTTGGTAAATTGTATCCACATTTTCTATGTCAATAGAAAATGGGTTAGGGAAAAGCTGTATGTCCTGTTCGTGGAGATGAAGCTCTTTAAATCTAAATTGGAACTCCTTTTGCAATTTTTCCAGTGAATCCACACATGTTTTGTTTGGAAATGCAACCAGCAATTTTTCTGCTAACAGATTTTGAGTTGTGGAGAGATGGCAGAAGTTTTCCTCCTTTACTTGTTTGATGAGGAGGCCTAATTTTACTTCAAATGCTTTGCCAGGTGATTGCATTTCACAGATGAGCTTCCCCTTTCCTTGAAGTTGCATATTGAAATTGTTGATAGCTCTGTTACATCTGTCAGAAAGGCAAGGTGCCATTTCCATTCTGCATCATTGAGCTCTGATACTTCTTTGTTTTTGAAAACAGAAAAGTTGTAATCTGTGGAAGTAAGTCATAGAAACGTTTCAAAACTCTCCCTCAATTCAGCCAATGGACTTCTGTGTGACATAGAACATCTTCATACTCAACATTTAGCTCAGACAGAAATTCCTGAAATTGTCTGTGATTTAGTGCATTAGCTCTAATGAAGTTAACACAAGATGCCACAATTTTCATAAGAGTCCCACTTCAGTGATTTACTACACAGCGCTTGGTAGATGAGGCAGTGTATGACTATTAGATGAGAATGGTTATGTTTGTCCATCTCTTAGTTAATGCGAGCAGTTACTCCTTTTTTAGACTCCACTATGCTAGGAGCACCATCAGTTGTCACACTGGCTAGTTTAACCCAGTCCAGCTCCAAACCATTCATAGTTTGGCAAACCTTTTCATAGATATCCTCTCCTGTAGTTGTTTCTTTAATGCATTGCAGTGAAGCAAGCTCTTCTATGACTTCAAAATAATCATTTGTCCCACAAATAAAAATGAGAAGTTGTGCAGAATCACAAACATCATTGCTTTTGTCGAGTGCCAAGGAAAAATATGAAATTTTTTTATGGAGTTTTGCAAATGCTGATGCAGATTATCTCCCATTTCTTCAACCCTCCATGTAATTGTAGGTCCTGAAAGACTCACTGTACTAAATAAATCAGCCTTCTCTGGACACATCTCTTTGGCAACAGAAAGAAAGCATTCTTTAGCAAATTATCCCTCCACGAATGGTCTGCCAGTGCGTGCTATTAGCTTGGCAACTTGAAAACTTGCTCGCAGTAATGAAATATTTAGCGGCTTCTGCTTCACAAAAGTATTTTGCTGAGTTGTCAATGTATTTTTCAGTTTTAATATTTTATCTTTCTCACTTCTCCAACCAAACAATCATATTTATCTTTATGTTGAGTTTCATAGTATTGATGCAAATTATATTCTTTGAACACAGAATATAGTGTCTGGCATATCAGACATAAGGCTCTTTCCTTGTACTGCATGAAAAAAGTAATCATAAGTCCATTGTTCTTTGAATATCCTACACTCTGAGTCAATTTTTCTTTTTCTTAACATCATTATTTCCTAGGGATTCCAAATTGCTATTAGTAAAATACATACATACATATATATATATATATATATATATATATATATGTATACACACAGTACTACAAAAACAATATACCAGCAATAACTTTGCCCACACAGAGACATACAGACTGTAATGCCCAACTTCCTCCAAGCTGCCTCTGCACTGTGATGCCTCCATTTCCCGCACTCTCTCTCCTGCTCTTCGTGCTCCTGCTTCCGACCTTCACTGCTGCAGTGAATTCCCCCTGCAGCAGCTGTGACATGCGCAGCATGCATTGTACATCCCCAGCACCTCTCTGTTGTGATGGCTGCCGTTACTGTACAAAGCCGTGAGCTGTCAGTTCTGAATCTTCTGCATCTCTCTCCCTTCCCCACACCACACACAGCAGCCTGGGAACTCATCTCACCTCAGTATAGCCTCACACTCTGTCTCTGCTGCCTCAGTCCAGTGCCAGAAGTGTGCTTTGCTAACATGAGTTTAGGTCGAACATCACTTCCAGTCTGATTTTGCCATAACCTGGCAGGCTGCATAAACGTCCTCAGCAGGCCACATCTGGCCCAGGGGCCATAGTTTGAGGGCCCCTGTTTTAGTCCTACTTCTTCTTCTTCATACTTGAGCAACCATAATAAACAAATCACATCCACTGAGACTTAATTTCTTATAAAAGGAGAATAACAATATTTGCCCTACTACCTGACAAAGTTATTTGTGGTGAGCTTCAGATAGAATGCTGTATGTAAAAACCCTATAAGGAGGTAGGAATGATGTGATTTGTACCAGCAGCACTGAAGTGTATTAACTATTACTATATGTGAGCTGTAGAACAGAATGTAAATGCTAGGCTTCAGATACAAGTTCAATATTAGGAACTTCTCAATAAATATCTTTTTGCCTCATTAACCACTCTTGAAGACATCAAAATGTGCCTCTTATCTAGCTATCCACAACAAAATAAAAAGCACATAGCTTTCATGAAAGCATTTAGCTTAACAAACCACCAAATATATGACAAGTTTTATTTAACCTCTTTTTATTTAATCTATTTAACCTAAACTTTTAAAGGCAGCTACATCATGGAATAGAGTGCCAACTCAGGAGTCAGAAGGACTTGAATTCCAATATGACATCAGATGCTTATTAGTTGTATGACCCAGGACAAGACATTTAGCCCCATTTGCCTCAGTTTCCTCATCTTTAAACTTCTTGGAGAAAGAAATAGGAATCCACTCTTGGTATCTTTGCCAAGAAAACCTCAAATGGAGTCATGAACAGTAATGAGGACTAAAATGATTTAACAAAAAAAAAATAGCCTCTTACTAAATGTTTGCTGATTGTTGAATGGAAATCAACAAAAGATTACAAAGGATTCACACCTGAGCCCTTGACCCAGGACATATGCCATCTTTCAGACTTAAATTATTCCCCTGGGATGGTTGGCCCCTGAATGGGCAAAAAAAAAAAAAAAAACTGGACTGCTTAAAAGGCAACCCCTTAAAAAGTAAAAAATAAAAATGAATGCCCTTCCTTATACCTTTACTATCCACATAATTTCCTATATCAGTAAAGTGTAAAGTCTGGGCTTTTTCCTTTTTTTTTTTTTTTAAATCAAAGCCCAAACAGAGCAGTATATGTGACACCTAAGTAATGGAAGGATTTTTTTTAATTTGTCAATATGGAAAACCCTCATGTAAGAAGCCCTCAACCTCTGAAGGTCAAAGTGGCTATGAATGACACAGTAACTAAGTTTTAGGGGGATTTTTTGAAGCTTATAGAGGTTGAGTCCAAAGTCACATGGCTAGAAAATATCAAAGGCAAGATATGAATCCAAGTTTTCTTTACTCCAGCTTCTTTCATGATTCTACTTAAAACTATAGATTCTTTAAATGCACTAAATCACTATTGATTAGAGAAATGCAAATTAAGGCAACTCTGAGGTACCACCTCAAACCCATCGGGTTAGCTAAGATGATAGGAAAATATGATAAATATTGGAGGGAATGTGGGAAAACTGGGACACTAATACATTATTGGTGGAGCTGTGAAAAGATCCAACCATTCTGCAGAACAATTTGAAACTATGGTCAAAAGGCTATAAAATTGTATGTACTTTTTAATCCAATAGTATCTCAACTAGGTTTGTGTAACGGGCTGAAGCTCGATTTGATGTACTGAGGTCCCAAGCACGTGAGGCTAAATAGCAATTGGACAATACTTTATTAATATATGCTTGGAGAAAGAATGGCTCCTCCCACTCTCTGTGCAAGTTTTGATGTGTTGTATAGGAAACAAAGTAGAGACGATTTGGTGGGTGGAGAGAGGCAGAGGCACTGCTGGCCGGATTCATGTCATGACTGTTCTCACTTCCTATCGCCATTCCCCCTTCACCTCCACAAAGAATAAAGATCAAAGATTTTCCCTTAACCTGAATTCCTGACTCCAGCTGATTTTAAAATACACAATCATCACAGATCTGAATCCTGAAAAGATCATAAAAAAGGGAAAAGGACTCACATGAACAAATATGTTTGCAGCAGCTCTTTTTATAGTGGCAAGGGACTGGAAATTGATTGGATGCTCATCAGTTGGGAAAGGCTAAATAAGTTGTGGTATATAGAGGTAATGGAATATTATTGTTCTATAAGAAATAATGAATAGGCTAATTTCAGAAAAGTTTGGGAAGATTTACATAAACTAATTCTGAATGAAATGAGCAGAACCAAGAGAACACTGTACACAATAACAGCAAGATCATCTGTGATACAAGCTAATTGTACAATATTTCAGAGTCTGATTCTTTTTGTACAGCAAAATAACGTTTTGGTCATGTATACTTATTGTGTATCTAATTTATATTTTAATGTACTTAACATCTACTGGTCATCCTGCCATCTGGGGGAGGGGGTGGGGGGTAAGAGGTGAAAAATTGGAACAAGAGGTTTAGCAATTGTTAATGCTGTAAAGTTACCCATGCATATATCCTGTAAATAAAAGGCTATTAAAAAATTTTTTTAAATTAAAAAAAAAATCATCTGTGATAGACTTGGCTCTTCTCAACAATGTGATGATTGATTCCAATAGATTTGGGATGGAAAGTGCCAATCACATTCAGAGAAAACTATGGAGACTGAATGTGAATCAAAGTGTGGTATTTTCAACTTTTTGTTTATTAGTTTCTTTTTTCTCATGGTTGTTTGTTTTTTCCTTTTTGGTCTGATTCTTCTTGTACAACAGGACAAATATGGAAATATGGTTAAAAGGATAGTACATATTTAACTTATATTTGATTACTTGCTGTCTTGGGGAGGAGGGAGCTAAGGAAGAGAGGGAGGAAAATTTGGAACACAAAGTTTTACAAAACTCATAGTTGAAAACTATCTTTGGAAAAATAAATTACTATTGAGGAAAATCTATAGATGAGACAGAGAAACGGAAAAAACAGAGAGAGAGAGACAGAGACAGAGAGAGACAGAGACAGAGAGAGACAGAGAGAGAGAGAGAGAGAGAGAGAGAGAGAGAGAGAGAGAGAGAGAGAGAGAGATGTAATACCTTCTCTGGGGACCATTTCCTCAACACATACTCTCACCAATAAGTTAGTTCACCTAGGAGATAACTATCCTCAGATTCCTCAGTCAGAAAAGACAATTAGCTCAAAGTAAAAGCATTAAATGTCGTATAAGAAGATGGTAAGAATAGTAGCTACAAAATGTTGTATCATAAACTCAGATCATGTTGTTATCAGTTGTGTTCAACTCTTTGTGATCCCATGGACTATATCATGCCAAAACTGTTCATGAAATTTTCTTGGTAAAGATACTAGAATAGTTTTGCCATTTTTTTCTCTAGTAGATAAATCCAGTAGAGATTAAGTGATTTACTCAGGATCACACAGCTAATAATTGTCTAAAGTTGAATTTGAACTCAGGTCTTCCCAACTCCAAATCTAGAGCATTAGATATTGAACAACCTAGCTGCCTGGGGAATACTATCCCACAAAAATATACAGCACCCATGAGAAGAATGGGCACAAACTTAGAGTACAATGGTAGTGAGTCACACATATACCTAAATCCTTTCTCTTTTCATGGACTGCCCATGTGAATCTCACTGGAACATATAGACTGCTAAGTGGCTCACTCAGTTGAAATAGCTGGGTTTCTTTCTTTATGAGTTTCTACTCTTGGCAAACCTAATTCTCTCTCTCTCTCTCTCTCTCTCTCTCTCTCTCTCTCTCTCTCTCTCTTTCATCTATATCTATCTATCTATCTATCTATATATTCATATATGTATGTGTTTATTCTGTGCCTAAAAGAGTTCAACTCTACTACCAAGGAATAGTTCTGCTACAAGATTCCAGGGCTGATAATGGAGAAAAAAATCACCCTCAGATAAATGAGCATAGGGTGGGGAGGGGGAAGGAATGCCACACTCCACATAGCTATGTTTACTCTATATTTATTTATTCTCAACTTCAAATTCCTCAAATGATTTTGACATTTCCAGAGCTTGACAAATTTAGCTTTTAAGTAGTACTCTAGAACATGGCTAACATCTCTTGATTCAAATAACTTTTTCACACTTTGCAAAAGGATGACAGACCTTTGCACTTCATTAGCATAGTAATGCCTCAATGACTCCTTTATCTGCCCCTGCTTTTCTGGGATTTTATCTACAACTGTAGGAAAAGAAACCAAATGCTCCTTCCAATGACCAAAAAAAAAAAAAAAACTTAGACAGCCTCGAAAACAAAAGAGTAAATATGTTTTTGAGTTTTGTTGCAGTGTGGTGTTAATTCATTTGGTTTTATTTTATTAAATGTCCTTGGTTAAGATTTTATTTTTTAATTTGTCAATTTGATTTTTGTGTCTATTTGTAGTTTTTTTTAATTAAGGTATTACTATTATAATTGTATCTCCCCATCTATAATGGAGAAACAATTTTATTTATAACAAAGAAAAATGTTGCAAAATTAAATCATTAGTGATTCAGAAAGATGTGTCCCCATGACAATGCTTTGAAAGTTGTGACTAGGAACAATTCTTGACATCATGGAAAACTTTCTCTTATAGTAGAATCAGACAATTACTATATAGAGGAAACATATCTCAAAATCTCTGTAAGCACATCTCAGAGTAGTCAAAGTTGAAGGGATTGTGGAAAGATAAGACAAACTAATGCATTACTGGAGGAACTGTGAATTGGCACAACTATTTTGAAAAGAAATATGGAATTCTGCTAAAAAAATATGTTTTCTGTAGTCACCTTAGGAGAAAATCCAGTTTCTTGTTTTCAGAACTTAAAAATTTGGACTAAAAAGAGAATTGGTCATATTAACTATCCATGCCATTTGACTCAGCAATCCCATGATAGGCCTGACAGAAGGAACCAAGGAGGACAAATCTAGAGGGAAAAAAAAGATCCAACATACACAAAAATATCTATAGAAAGATATTTTGTAGTAGAAAAGAAACTGGAAAACAAAATATTATATTTGCTAGTCATTTGGGGAATGGATAAACAAAATTACAATACATGACTTTGAATAAAACTGAGAAGAAATGGTAAATTTGAAGAACATAGGAAGACTTATATACACTTAGGTCCCTCCTGGTTTTACATATATAGACATCCCCCATTTATTGCTTTTTTGTTTTTCATAAATGCTTCATTTTTTACAAAGTAGAGGTCTGTGGCAAATCTTCATCAAACAAATCTATCAGCACAATTTTCCCAATAGCAAATACTCATACTATGTCTTTGTGTCACATTTTGGTAATTCTCACAATATTCCAAACTTTTTCATTATTATTATCTCTGTTATGGTGATCTGTGATCAGAGATCTTTGTTGTTACTATTGTAACTGAACCACACCCATATAAAACAGCAAACTTAAATGTTTTGTGTATCCTGACTACTCCACCACCTGGCTTTACCCCCATCTCTCTCTCTTTCCTTGTGCTTCTCTATTCCCTGAGCCACGACATTGTTGAAATTAGAATAATAATTGTACAATGGCCTCTAAGTGTTAGAAAGAAAAAGTCAATAGATAGGGCAAATTTAATTGCTATCTTATTTTTTTTAAATTGCCACTGGTACCATCACCTTCAGCAATCACTATCCTGTAAGTCATCAGCCTTCAAAATTGAGGCAAGACTCTCCATCAATAAAAAGATCATGACTCCCTGAAGAATGAAACAATGGTTACTAATTTTTTTAAAGCAATAAAACATTTTAAATTAAAGTATGTATTTTTTAGACATAATACTATTACACACTTAATATACTAGAATATAGTATAAACAACTTTTATATGCATTAGGAAACCAAAAAAATTCTGTGATTTACTTTATTGAAATCTTCCTTCTATTGTGGTGGTTAGAACCAAACCTGAAATATCTCCAAGATATGCCTGTTATAACCAAAGATCCCATGGTGTAAAGTGGAGTAAACAGATCAGAAAAGCAATATAAATAATAAATACAAAGAAGCAAGTGAAAAAAAACAAACAACTATTGAACATTGAAATTAAATGCTACATAATTACAATGACCAAGCTTTATTCCAAAGAAGAAAAAGGAGAGAGTACTTTCCTCCCATCTGTGGATGGGGGGCTAAGAATGTGAAACATTGCATATACCTTTGGATTTGAATAATGTGCTGCATTGTTTTGCTGATATGGTTTTTTTTTTCTCTTTGATTTAAAGAATGACTCTCTAAGTAGAAGATAGGGAAAGATATATAGTTATCTTTCCACATACTGACTTTCCCTATTGTGGTTTCAACTTATTTGGGGTTGGCATAAAAAAATTAAATCAGACTATTGGGAGTGTTCTGCAGAAGCTGTTCTAGGTCCCAGAAAAAATTTAGAAACTCAGAAATGCATAAAATATATATATATATATATATATATAATGGTATAACAACATATTTTATCTTGTAATACCATAATAATATTTCTCTAGTACAAAGGGAGAGCCAAAAAATTTGTGTGGGTTTTCCAACTTTTGGGGGCACCATGCCTGTAAGTCCTGCTATAAGGAAAGATTAAATGTATTAGAAAATGAAGATGATATAAAATATACATATACACATATGTGTATATACATAATTTAATATTATTAAAATATTTTAAAACATATGCAAGACCAGTACTGGCCATTTCTGAGCTTTTAGCAAGAGCAATTTTTATTTTTCCCTGATGTAGGATAAGAAGAATATTGAAACATACTGAAGGAGAGAGATTGGAAAGACAAGGAGAAAGAAGCAAAGGGAAAATGATGGCTTGGTTGGGTTGTATTAATCCTGGCTGATATGACAGAACCCCTCAGAAGAAGGATGACGGAAATGTTAGCTGCTTCAGTCACCCCACCCTTACTATGGCTATCTATGTATATTTGTAGCTAGTCCATGTGTGGAATCTGAAAGAACACACTCTGTTTTAAAATTACCAAAAACCTCATTTTCGCCATAAAATCTCTGAGAATAGGTGCTATTATTATCCCATTTTACAGATGGGGAAACTGAAGCAGACCATGATTAAACGATTTGCCTAGAGTTATAAATCTGGTAAATGTCTGAAGTTGGACTTGATTTCAGGTCTTTCTGACTATAAATTCGATGCTCTACTCATTGCATCACTTAGCTGCCTCAAAGGTAAGTTTCAGTATTAAAAATGGCTATCAATCCTTCAGAGACACACTTTAAAATATCCATCTTCTCTGTATTCTTCTCAGAAGAAAATCCAGTTTCTTATTTTCAGTACTCTAGAACACAATACAAAATTTGTTTATATTAACTTAATAAACAAAAAGATATAAAATAATAAGCTCACCACAAAAACCTAATCATACAGATTTCTAAAATGAGAGATAACAGCATAAATTAAAAAAAAATCCTAATGAATATGGAAACTGCAAGTAAATGGAGTAAATGAGAAGGACTTGGTTCATTATAATGATCCCATAGTTGCTCTAAACCTAATTTTGCAATAGCATGGAAAGAATAAGAACCTCTTAAGCTGGTTGTCCTCTACTCTGAGACAGGATAATCTTAGAGAAACATTTTACGGTGCATCTTTTGAAGAAAAGTACATTAGTCGTTACTGAAAAAACATTTGGTTGACCTTGAAAATAAAAGCATTCATGAGAAGTATGAGCAGAAGTTTTCATTATTCCTTAAGCCCTCCCTTCAGAGAGACAAAAAATTCCACCCTCCATTGCAGCTCCACAATACCAAGTTGCCAGGCAACTGATCTTTTATGGTAGATCGCCATGGAGACGGATGTAAACAAAATCATAAATCCCATTACTTAGCTAAATACTAGAACTGGGTTATAAAAGGAGCAAAAGAGCTGCTTTTTTATTTAAAAGAGATAATATAAAACCTGAGTGGCAAGATTTTAGTCAGAGTAAATTGTCATGGATGATATTGTGCTTAGCATAGCTCTTTTTCTTTACAATGAGCAACAGCCTTTGATTTTTCCATCTCCCCTACCTCCCCAGCAAAACAATGACAGGAAGGAAAGATCATTCATAATTTAAGAATTATGTTGTCAGCCCAGTCACACCAAATAAAAGACCAATTATGGTTCATCCCCAGTCAACTTCTAAGTATACCTCTGTCTACCTGTCTGAGGTTAGAATCAATCAATCAGTTCACAAACATCTATTCACCAAGAGGTGTGTGCAGAGCATTCTGTCAACCTAAGCCGCCTATAGAAGTGAGAATAGCACAAATTCTTTATTAAGAATTATATTATAAAACCCTTCATGAAATAGAGAACAAAGTAAAAAATAAAGGCATCTGTAGGTAGCCTTGAATCTGTCCAGTCTGCTCTCAGGAAAAACAACTACCCCCAAGCTGAACTGTCATTCTCAAAGAAGTTCAGATAAGGTTAAACAAAATCTATATCAGTAAAGTTGACAATTATTTGAGAACTAGATTTCAGATCCAATCGTTTGCTATATTTATTGGTCTTTACCATTTCGGAAAATTGGATTATGTCTGGGTTCTAAAATTATATATATATATATATATATATATGAAATAATGGTCAACTGTCACATTGATATACCTAGAAAACAAATCTCTTCAGTTCAGGCTTCCTGAAGCTGCCTTTCCTAGTTTCTAGTTTGTATTTTATCTATCTTTCAGTTCCCAATATAGACACTCCTATGCCCCAAGAGCAATTTTTTCTTGTTTTTCTCATCAATTCCCCTGATCAATATTCAACTATTTAGCTCTGAACTAGTTTGTTATTTTTATATGCCATTCCAAAATGTGTCTAATTATTTCTGCTAGTCACAAGATGTTTCTTACATGTAGTCACAACTTTTTATCCAATGATTAAAGTATATTATTCCTCTCAAATTAAGTACCTATTGACACCTAGTTTATGCTTTTAATTGATTCATTCATTTATTAAGCTTTCTAGGTCTCCCTTAATTAGGAAAATATATGGTTTTTAAGTAGGCTTAAAGATTTTCTTTGGATTTACTGAGTAAATGTTTTATCCTCAAAAACAGAAAAGTGAAATATACATTCATAATACTCAGTCAATCATTTGACTAAAAATGTGATCTGATAGAGAAAATCAATTGTTTTTGCATGACACATTTATTCATTTCTCCTACTTTCATCAAGGAAACCCCTGAAATATTCATAGATACTATTATAAAGAATTTATGAGAATGAAAAAATAGGTATATGAATTAGTAGTTGCAACTATCTTCTCAGTTGTTTTTTTCTTTTTTCTTTTGGCAATAATTCCTATCACAGTCTCCACTGAGAAAGTTTTGAGATCTTCCCCAATTTGAGCTACATTGAAAATTAGTCCCCAAGTATCTTTAAGACAATGCTGTCTCCAGCTTGTATTCCTTCTGTATGTAAGTGGTTAAACCTTGACACTTCCCAACTTCTCAAGTGTTCCTGCCATATCCTCATAGAGTGTTTTAGGTACCTAAGGGGTGGAGTCCAAATGTAGTGACTTCATAGAATCATAAGATTTATGACTTGAAGGGATCTTAAAGAAGATAACGTAATTCTTACTTTGTAGATAGAGACATAGAAGCCCACTGAAATAAAATGAATGGCTTGCTAAAAAGTATTTCAAGTCATGGCTCTTCTCAGCAATGCAATGATGCAATATGATTCCAATAGACTTAGAATGGAAAATGTCATCAACATCCACAGATAGAACTAAGAAGATTAAAAGTGGATTGAAGTAAGGCATTTTTACTTTTGCTTGCTTTTTCTTTCTCATGGCTTTTTTCCCCTTTTGATCTGATTTTTCTTGCACATAATGACAAATATGGAAATATGTTTAAAAGGATTATATATGTTCCACCTGTATCAGATTGCTTGCTGTCTTGGGGAGAGGAAGGGTAAGGGACAGAGGGAGAAAAAAATTAGAACACAAAATCTTACAAAAATGAATGTTGAAATTATATTTACATGTATTTGGGAAAAAATACTACTGAGAAAAATATATTTCAAGTCACATAATAAGTGATAGAATCAGGATTCAAACTCAACTATTCTAGTGGATCCAGAGATCTAATGATCTTTCCACTTTGCCATTTTGCTTTTTTCTCACCTCCATTTCATAAGTTTCCATTAGATGACTCAATAACTAAACTATTTGACTGATGAATAAACAAATTATTGAATGAATGAAAAATAGTTTGTTAAGCATGCACTACATCTAAAATACTGTATTAAGTATTAAGGGTTAAATTGAAAAGTAGTACAGTTGTTGGCCCCTCACATTCTAATGGAGAAGACAAGACATATAAAAGGTTTCAACTGCAAGTTAAATGGAAAAATCCTATTTTCCTTAGGGTTAAGTGACAAAGCAGAGGTAACCTTTTCTTTATTGTCATTTCTACTGAAAAAAATCACTTGAGTTTCTGATATTGAACCATGTGACAGTGCCAAGGATTTTGGTAATGACAATGTTTTTTCTAGGTATTAAGTAGCTGGCTATGGTCACTGCAAAACCAGAATGCTTTTCTGGAGGAAGGAATATTTCTTTGAGAGATGAGGTGAAAACAAAACTTATTTTCTGAGGGGTTTGCTTCCATTTCCAGAGCTCTAGATCTTACCTGTCCATTAAAGGCATTTGTTTAGCAAGTAATATTGTTGGTGTCAAGGAAAGTGGGCCACTTCTCAATTTATATTTCCCATAATAATGGCTACAGAGTTCAGAGTAGAAGTAAGACCAATAGTCTTGAGGAAAATGCTGTTTTTAAGACATTTCTAAAGCCCCCTACCAGGAGCTTACTCCACACAGGTTTCAAAAGAAGCAATAGTTGAAGTGATGGTGATGGTTTGACTTGCCTAGCACCAACTCCTTTTTCTTTCTTACAGTCTCATATTGTTCCAACTATACTAAATTGCCTGCCTTAGAAATAGCAGTTGGTATTGGTAGGGAGGGCAAGTCATTTCTCCACAATTACTCCCCACAGGATGGATATAGGAGCTGGACTGGAAGGAAGAATAGAGGCCAGAAGGCACTGGCATTCTAGGACTCTTGGGTTCAGGATTCTAGGCTATTGCCATCAAGGTCTCAGGAGGGAACTGTAGTTTCACTGCCCTGGATCCAGCTACTTCATGCTTCTGCCTCAGGTGCCTTGCATAATGTGCTGGGATTAATCATGTTCAAGTCAGGGATTTAACAGTTGTGTGTGTGTGTGTGTGTGTGTGTGTGTGTGTGTGTGTTTACTTGTCTTTCCACTGTTCTTCCCACTTCAAGAAGCCTACACCACAAAGAAATCAGAATTCTTCAAATTACTAGGAAGTCCAAAAGTCTTTACTTTTTTTGAGCATTGATTATGCTATTTTGAAGCAAACATTTGTCAGTCCATGGACTTGTGTTTTGATTTTGACTATTCTATTCTTTAAACTTTGTTTCACCTTGTCCTATTTGAAATGTTGATTCAGTTACCATTCAAAAGCTACTTTGTAGGATGACAGATTTAGAGCTCAAAGGGAACCTAGAAGGATATCTGATTCTTGTGTTATAGAAGAGAAAACTAAGTCCACAGAGATTCAATGATTTGCTCAAAGTTTCACAGCAAATGACCATGCTGGAACTCAATCCAAAGGCTTAGAAGACTTCAGATACAACATTGTATCCATTGCATCATGATAATATCCCTATTTCACATTTGAGGAAACTGAGGTGGATACAGGTTATATGACCTGCCCAAGATCACACAGTTAGTGATAAAAGCTAGATTTGAATTTGTCTTCCTAACTCTGAGCCCACTCCTCTATTCACTATGCCATCTAGCAGCTAAAATTTTTAGTTCTTGTTTAAATTAAGTTCCTTTGTGGTTTCTTCCTTTCTTTTGGGAGAATGGTTCAAATTAAAATTTAATTGTAAAAAAGTAATAATTTAATTCAGTTTGGGGCTCAGCCACTTAACAAAGCTTGTTAGAGCTTTTGATTCAGGCTTACTTTACCATCAACAAAGAATCTATTCCATTACATATCTGTTTTCCTTTCCTTCATCTATTTTTATCTTAAAACATTCTTAGAATGACTCAGTTTAGCTATAATGAGGTGTGAATTACTTGGGACAGGCAATAATTCTGCTATAGTTTTATCCTGTAATAACAGAAGTCAGATAAGTGATCTTCTATTGACACAAGGTTAATTTAGAATGTCTGACCTTGACCACACAAAATAAGATTGAGCTGATTTCCTCACCATTACCCTCATCTGAAGGTTCAATTTCATGCCACATCCATGTATTTCATGGCTCTCTTTTGTTGTGCTTTTAGTTCTATGTTTTTTAAGATTGACTATTAGTCGAAGGGAACATGGTAGAGATTATTGTTACTTAAAAGCATATTTCAGGGACTGAAACAATTCAGAAACTGTTGGTGTGAATAAGTCAAGCATTTCAAGGATCATTTAAGCCCAAAATGAAATGGGATAAGGTGAAACAAAGCTTAAAGAATAGAATAGTCAAAATCAAAACACAAGTCCGTGGACTGACAAATGTTTGTTTCAAAATAGCATAATCAATGCTTAAAAAACAAGTAAAGACTTTTGGACTTCCTAGTAATTTGAAGAATTCTGATTTCTTTGTGGTGTAGGCTTCTTGAAGTTGGAAGAACAGTGGAAAGACAAGTAAAAACACACACAAAAAAAATTGTTAACTAATTCTATTAAGAAAAGAAAAGAAAAATTAGACACGAAGCAATTCAACCACTAGAGTTCAAAAGATCAGGAAAAGCACACTACTATTGGTCAAGCTCATTTTTAAAAATTATTATTACCATTTAAGGCTATACCAATACCATTCTCAGAAGTCTAGGAGAGCCAGTAAGATTCAAGCATCTCCATTAAACTATAAAATATCAATCCCCCAAGATGTTTAAGGAATTTTTTTCCTTCCAGTAGATCTGGAAGTCTTGCATTGATTGAGGGAATAATGAACTCTGATAAATAAATTGATATAGTGAGAAGCAAAATTACTTTAGAATTACTGAAATTTCCAAAAGAAGATAAAATAGTAAATCAGATTCTTACACCATCTTAAAAGGTGAAGAAATTTACTCAAAATGGCATGAGAACTCACTCGTTTAAATCTTATTCAATAGGAAAATGAGTTTAATGTATTATGGTCAAGGATACATTTGAAATAGAATGAATTGTTAGTCAAATGTTATGTCTAATGTCCAATGTGACAAAAATGTGGTTTTGTGACTAAAATATATGTCAAAATCTTGTGAACTTAATGCAAATTATATAAAATGAGAGATTGTAGCAAAAGTTTGCTACCTATTAAAAGTTTTGAAAGATGTAAAAACTTGTAGCGTTTATTGTATCAATTTATTTTATTATTTTGTCCCAAGTAATTTATATACCATTGTAATTCTTGTTGTTGTTCATCACTGGTTTTCGAATAGAATCAATGACATCAAAAGGTGATATCTTGATTTGTTAAGTGATTGCATTAAGTGAGTCAGAGTTGTACAAAGTCATCAGACTCACTTTTTCTTCCAGTCATTGAAGTTCAGTGGTAAGACAAATTTAAGACAACCAGCAATTGCCATGGATACAATGGATGATCTAGGCATTTTTGATATCTGACCAAGCTCCAAGTGACCGCTACAGCTTCTTAGAGCCACAGATGAGAGTTGGGTAACAAATGGACACCAAAGGTGAATGAGAAGCCCTGAACAACCAGAGTTGTTCTTCTCAATAGAGTGGAAGAAGGAAATGTTCCTCATTTTAGTAGTTTTTACCTCAAACTTTCTGTAGGTATACTTCCCTCTATATTACTTCTCTTTTTGATTTTTTTATGATCCTCTCCTTCCTTCAAAACACACAGTTCTCTGTTTAATATTTTTAATGCCCTAATTGAAGTTTATTGGTTAATCTAATTAATCAGTTTTAAGAAGAATTTTAATTATTGGTTGCTTTATTACTTTTCCCTTTGTGCAAACTTGCACATTCATACATACACTTTCCAGAGAATATAAAGTTCTTCAATCCCTTAACCTAAACGAATAAATGATGTGGAAATTTCAATTACATAATGACAGGAAAAGTAGGAATGATATTTTTAGTCATTGGGACAGTTTTACTATCTTCAAATCATACCATATCTAGCTTTCTTCTGTTTTTATAAGTAAAAATGTCTCTGCCCAAAAAACACAAGGCCATGAGCACATGGGCACATTTGCACATACATGGTTCAGGGCATAAGGAGAAAGGCTGCTTTTTCCTTAAGGGTCCTCTGGGTCCAGATGTTGAACTGAGTTTAGATAACATTCCTTGAACCTGCAGCTTAATGACAGTCATTCATACACTGAATAAACATATACTAAGGGCTTTCCCTGTGTTTAAAGCACTGTAGTAGATTGGGGAAAGGGGAGAAAGTTTGGGCAGGAAGGAGATGTAAAGATGAATAAAACATTGTGCCCACCCTTAATGAACTTACCATGCTTTAATGTCCTGATATATCATTTTTTACTATAGCAAATGTAGTATCAAGATAAGCCAAATATTTGAATATCTTTATGGTGTAACATTTTGACATATTCATGATAGTGAAGAAATCAAAAAAATTTAAAAAGAGATTGGTAAAAAATACTAAATAACTTTCATTTATTCAGCCACATGCAAAATATTGTCCTATATAACAAAAGACATTTTAAAAATGACACAGTTCCTTTCCTCAAGGAGCTTACAGTCTTAGTACATGAATTTATAATGTAGAAGACCCTTCTCTCTTTATCCAAACTCACATCAATCAGTGGGCACCTAATCACTTAACCCTACTTCCACCTTAAACAGATTCCTAACTAGAAAACTTGCAAAATCTGAACTAATATAAATCCAGAGAAAGTCAATCCAACTTTCATTCCTGTTACCAGTGCTTAAGAATGTCTTCAGGCTAAGTGGCAGATTAAGCTTTCATTGGCCCAAAAGGAAAGGAAATTTCTGATTACAAATTCAAAAGATTCTAAAAGAAATAAACCAACAAACCCAAATCCTTAACATTTTAAGAATCAGCTTTCTCACTCATAGTCAAAAACCTATACAGAATATTCAGTATTCCCATTCTAGAGAAGCAGAATGATATAATGGATAGAGGTCTTAGAACCAAGAAGACCTGTGTTCAAGTCCTGCCTATGACACAGTTATTTTATGACCCTGAATTTACTTTAACTTTACACAGTTTTTTTATGACCCTGAAAAAAATTGGAGGGAGGGAACATCCTTCCTATAGTGGGTTACCAAACATTTTGTACAAATTAGCTAAAATTAGTTAGGAGGGAGAGGTAGAAAGGGGAAAACCCACTACTTCCTTTTGTAGATTATGACACCATATAATCAACCTCCTGTGAGGGCACTTTCCTTTGCTCAATTTCATCCCATTACATGTAGTTATATCCTTTGGAGACCACCTTAAATAATGTCTCTTTCTGTCTCTGGTGCTTGTAACCTTCAAGTCGATTAAAGAGTGTTTTTATATTTCCTCCAGTCTGACCAACTTTGGTTACTTTTAAATCAATCTAAACATGTTTGCTTCTTTTAATCACAATTTATAATGTTGGGGTAGGAGAGGAGAAGAAAGGAGGAAAAGAGAGAGGAAGGGTAGAGAAGGGAGAAGGAAAGATGATTTTTCATTATGCTGTCAGATAAAATGGAGTATAGTCAAAAGTGCCTGAAATTTGTAACCATTATAATTCAAAAAAAACTCTGAACTATATGGTCCACCCTTTCTCATATCCTAATTGCCATTTTTGAGTTTCCAGGTTTAGCTGGTAGGTTCAGGTCTAGGGAGAATGAAGCCAAACCACAGTTAGTCTGGGCAACTGGAGTGAGTCTTCAAAATTAAACCGACTTCTGATCCAAGGAGGTTGTTTTGATCATCTCAGGAAATGTCCCAGAATACCCTCATTTGGTCTAGCTCTTCTGAAACTATGTTCCAGATCCCCAGAAGCCATTTCCAAACCTACATTCCCTAATAAGTTCTACTCATTATGATCTCATGGGATGTATCTGCCCTACTTATGCCATAAGGGACTTTGTGTAAAACTTGAACTGGATAAATCACTAGAGCCTCAATTAACAAAAATATTTTTGTTGTGTTCCACTTTTAGGAAAAAGAGACAAATGACAGCAAACTAAGTTATCAGATTTAGTCAATACTTTGGCTTCTAAGATAGGACATGAAGTCAAATTCCATATCTGTTAAGAGAACTTATATAAGTCACTATAAGATTTTGAATAATCTATGAGAAATTCAATTATATAAAAACTCAATTAAACCACAAAATAAATTAGCCAACATACTGATTCCCTGAGTATTCCACTTAATCAAGTTGTGGGTTGTTTGTTTTTTTTAATTTTTCATCATTACCCCATTAATTTCAAACGCCATTTGCAAAAAGCAATCAGCACAGTATCTTGACCAAGGGGATTTAACTGTCAAAATGAATTTCAGCCCCTTGGGGACTTCTGCTCAAAGCAAAATCTGCAAAAGACTATCCACCTTAATGAAAAAAAAATGTTTTCTTTGTTTTCTAAGGAGCGGTGACAAAAATGCAATATCTACTCAATGTCTGTCTCAATTCCCTCAGTGATGTTGTGGTCTAGAGGTTTAGGGTACACTACAAAAGTCAGCAAGTCAGAAAGATAATCTAAAATTGCAGATATATTATCTTCATGGAGCATATTTCTACAGATGTCTTGGGGTCCAAATCTAACAATCTTTACAATCTATCTCATTGTCTCTTTCCAGTTTTATTCCCATATATTAAAAAGTGGGGAGGGAGGGAGGGGAAGAGAGCATGGAGAAAAAAGATAGGAAGGAAAGGAAGATAAGGAGGAAGGAAAGAAGGGGAAAGGAAGGAAGAAGGGAAGGAAGCATGGACCTTAGGGGTGTGTGTGTGTGTGTGTGTGTGTGTGTGTGTGTGTGTGTGTGTGTGAGAGAGAGAGAGAGAGATTGGGAGAGAGGGAGGGAGGAAAGGAGGGAGGGAGTGAGGAAGAGAATGAGGGAAAGAGAGAGAGATTTAGAGTTGAAACACTTAATATTCTCTCAATTAATTTTAAGAATGTCAGAGATTCTGAAGTTGCTGAAGGGAACTCTGAGGATTGAAGGAATCTCAAAGATCAGCTTCAAAGCCAGGGTATAGGGTTATGCTACAGTAACCCCAACTCATCTTTCTCATCTTAGGTTCTGAAAATTGAGCAAAAACTTCAAGTTGTTCTGGGAACTTTAAAAATACCTCCTCATGGTTTCTCCATCACACTGATTCCAAAAACACCAAGGAAACAATATAATTTCCTATAAGTTAGTCTTATATCATAATGATAGGGAGGAGGAGAGCTGCAAGTGATCTTAGCCTACATTCTTTAGGGACAAATTTTACATGGATTTGAAAAATCATAAAAATTTATAGTGCAGAAAAAATAACAATTTTTAAACATAGTTATATCTTCATTTAGAGTTAAACTCTTTTCTCTGAGTTGGACTTAGGAAGCATACAGAATCCAAAAAACACTTCAGATAGATTTTTTTTTATTAATACAATTTTCTTACATACCTAAGCACCTTGTTATTCTATTTGAATATATATATATATATATATATATATATATATATATATATGCAATTTAAATTCACTCTGGCAAATTCTTCTAGTTTCATAATTTAATAAAATATTATAAATAAGTAATGGATTGTTCATGTGAAAAATGAAAGAAAATAAAATAAAAATAAAAAGAATATATATTTAAATATTGTCTCAAATATATTTAGATGGAAATCAAATTTCTTTTTTCTTAAGTCTTCTCAATTGCCATTTGCCCCTACCAAAGAATCACTAAATAGTCTAGTATAGAATCACAGTATTTGAGAGTTAGAAGGGAGCTTAGTGTCTAGTCCAACTCACATTTGAGGAATCCTTACTATAGTATAAAGCAACAAATGTATATAAAAGATCTCCAAAGAGAAGAAATTCACCACTTCCATAAGCATCCCATTCTACTTTTTCACAACCTGATTGTGAAGTAATTTTTCATGATATAAAGCCAAAATTAGCCTATTTGCAACTTCTACCTGCTTCTAGTTCTGCCCTCTAGAACCAAACAAAACATAGCTCTTCAGTGTCATCTTAAAGGGAGCCTAGGCCTGAAGTTATAGTTGACCAGGGTTTTCCAGATCAAGAAATGAGTATATTAAATGCACATACGCGCATGCACAAACACACACACACACACGCTCATTATTTATTGATAACCTCCACTTAGATAACTCTAATAACCATCAGGAAAAAATAAAGTTAACCTACTAATAATGATACCAAAAAGAAAAGACTAAGGTGGTTACCATGAAATTCAGTATATTCTATAGGCATCTTTCAATCAAAAAGTAGAATGGGCTGTCTTGGGAGATAGGGGGTTGTCCATTGTTAGAAGGATTCAAGTAAAACCTGAATAACTACTTGTCAGGTTGTAAAATACATTGTAGCTGGTATTCTTTTTAAGATACTGGTTAGAAATAATGAATATTAAGGTCTCTTTCTTCTGTAAAATTCTGTAATTTTATATGATCCTTGATTACTCATTACTGATCTACTCTTTTGATACTTTGACAGATCTGTGATTTCATCAGTGAGTATCTCCCTCACCAGTATAGAGCTCAAATAGTCTATATTCCAACATGTGTTGTTCTAGTTAGCATCTTTCCATAAATCCTACAAAAAAGGATTCTTGACAGGACTTATTATATCATCCCAGACATATCAATAGGGCTCTTAGCTCATCTAGTTTCTGTATTTCAAAAGTGGAGTTACTCTAGTCTGAGAGACATTGTGTACTCCTGTTCATCTTGTGGGCTGTTGTGGCCATTAAAAAAAATCCATAAGCTAATGTTTATTCATAAATCAGTCTTCTACTGATAATGAAACTACTTAGGAAGACAGAGTTTATTGCAAAGGCCATTATTTGCAGTCTCTTCAACTTAGGTTTATCAGATAAGAAGTCTGTCTTTCCCTTGATGTGGTTTACAGGATACTTCACACTGTCATAAGACTTCAAAATAGAACTTTAGTGAAGTACCCAAATCAATAGAAATCCAAATAATGATAATCTCAATTCTGATGAAAAAACAAGTGGACTTTTTAGCCAAGTATTGGAAGCCCAAAGAAAGTTTTCTCCAGGATGACTGAATCAGCCACAAGCAGTAACAAGAAGCAGCAGCAAAATTTAAATAGAAAACTATTATAATTTTCCTTTGTATCACATAGGTACTAATTAAATTGTCCAATTAACTTAAATCAAAGATGACATGGCAGAGTGCTACTTTATATCTTCCAGAAACTATTTTAGGGCTTATCAGGAACTATCTTTGTTTGCTCACTGAAAGGGAGTGTCTTTTAGTAGAAAGTGTACTTGATCTAGGATAGTTGGCAAGTGGATGGAGCACCAACCCTGAAGTCAGAATATATATATAAAGTCATGAGTTCTATTCCTGGCTCTCCCATGTATTTAGCTATGTGACTTTAAGTAAATTAGAATTGTGTAATTGAGTACATATTGGACTCAGAGTATGGAGATCTAGGTTCAAATCCAAGTTCGGACAATTATTAGATGTATGGCCTTAGGTGAATCACTTAATTCCTCTGAGTCTCAGTTTCCTTATTTGCAAAATGGCAGGTTTTCTAAACCAGATGTCTTCTAAAATCCCTACACCTGTAAATCTATGATCCCATAATCTGGGAACAAGTCATGGTACTTTTATATCTCAGTTCCTTCATCTGTGAGAATAACAATAGTTGGACCAGGTATTATATAAGGTGGTTGTGAAGAAGCACTTAAACCTTAAACCTATAGACATGTGAGTTAATGGAAGAGGAACCAAGATGGTGGAATAAAGGCAGGGCTTGTCTGAACTCTCCCCTAAGTCCCTCCAAATTCCTTTAAATAATGACTCACAAACTAGTGCATAGTACAGGAGAGTAGAAAACCATAACTCTTCCTAAATCATATCACCTTGGAAGAGACAAAAACTTATAGGTCCCCAAAATTACCTCTGAAAACAGTTGCACAAAAACATGAAGCTTGAGACAATGCCCCCTGGGAAGCACAGCCCCATTTTAACATAAGATTAATATAAATTCAATATAAAGAAAGAGGCTGATAATAGAAAGAAAAATTTAAAAAAGAAATAGGCTGGAAATGAGCAAACAATAGAAAAAGAAATTCTGACTATAGAAAGTTATTGTGATGACAAGGAAGATCAAAGTATACACTCAAAAGAAGGCAACAAAATCAAAATTTCTGCATCTTAGAGAAAATATGAATGGATTTTTAAAATCAAGTAGGAGAGGAAAAATTGGGAAGAAAAATTAGAGTGATTAAAAAAAAAGTCATGAAAAAAGCTTGACATAGGATAATAGAGCTTTGACATCTCTATAGCATTGGACTTACATACCCAAACACACACACCTCCCGCTTCAGGACCAGATAAATTTATGAGTAAATTCTATCAAAAATTTAAAGAATAATTAATTTCAAGATTAAACTGTTTAGAAATATTCAAAATTGTTTAGAAAGAGTCCTACAAAGGCCCTTTCATGACACAAATATGGTTTTGATACCTAAACTAGGGAAAATTAAAAAAGATCAAAACTACAGATCAACATCCCTAATGAAAATTTATATTACAAAATACTTAAATATATTATCTGAGTACAGAAACATGTCAAAAAGATCATGCATTATGACCAGGTTGCTTTTATAGCAGGAATTCAGAGTTTATGTACTATAAGGAAAACTATCAACATAATCAAACATATCATAATGAAAATAACATAGCATAGCAAAAACAATACAAGTAGATCAATAAATGCAGAAAAAAGCTTTTGACAAGATACATTTATTCTTGTTAAATAATATTAGAAAACATATAATTAAATTAATCTTTTTCTGAATATGGTAAATGATATCTATGTTTGAGATAAGAGAGATAAAACTAGATGAGATTTTCCTCTCAAGAGCCAGCATTATGAAGACAGAGGACTTCCTATAAGATTGAGGATAAAGCCAGAATTTCATTATCATCAATACTGTTTCATACAATAATTGATATATAATAGTAAGAAAAGAAATTGAGGAAATAAGCATAGGGGGAAATGAAACTAAATTGTTTTTTTCTAAATTTTATGATGGTTCACTTGGAGAACCCTAAAAATCAATTAAAATGTATTTAAAAGAATAAGTTAAGCAAAGCCAAAGAATGTAAAATAAATTTATATAATCTTCTGCATTTCTGTATATTGCAAATAAAACCTAAGAGAAAGAGAAAGATAAATTCCACTTAAAATAACTGTGAATATATATGCATATATATATATATATATAATATTTTACATGCTACTAACCAAGACACATAAAATAACAATATGAATACAACTATAAAATAGTTATTACAGAAATAAAGACAGATCTAGATAATTAGAGTAATATTTATACTCATGGGTACACTGAGACTATATGATGAAAATAAATACTAACTAAATTAATTTATATATTCATTGTCATATCAATCAAATTACCAAAAGATTTCTTTCTAGAACTAGAGAGAAAAATGAAATTCATTCATAGGAACAAAAAGCCAAGACTCTCAGGGGAAAAATGGGGAGCAGTAGTTAGAAGGAAACAAGAAGACTTAGTAGTACAAAATATTAAAGTATAATAGAAATAGTATAATAGAAAGCTTTAATTATCAAAATAATGTTTCAAATATAGTGGTCAACTAGTGGAAAAGATTAGATACGTAACAGAAAGAAGCAAATGAACACAGCAGTCTATTGTTTGATAAGCCCAAAGATTTCAGTAAGGACTTTGTTCAGTCAATTCAACCCTGTCCAACTCTCTGTAACCCCATGGACATTCTTCTGTCCATGTGATGTTGGGGGGTTTTTTGGTTTGTTTTTTGTTTTTTGTTTTTACCAAAGATACTTGTTTATCATTTTCTTTTCCAGTAGGATATATGTACACAATCTTTTCTCCCTTCTTCCTCTCTATTGACATAAGGAATCATAACTTTACCTGTGGATGCTCTGCCCAAAGGAATATAAATTTTGATCATTTAAACCTCACAAGATATATTGGAGTTTTCATATTAGATTTTTTTAAGTGCTATGCCTTATACCCAAGCCACTCTAGCCAACAATAGGTCCCAGCCAAAGCCATACTTGGTCACTGTTTGGACTCTGATGGCTCAGAGTGTAAAAAGCAATTGTTTCTGTTTTGACCAGAAATTCTGAGGGTCTTCTCCTCCCAGATTGATTTTTGTTTTATTTTTCTGTGTTTTTTGACTAAGTAAAAGAGACCATTCTTTTCTTCATTTCTGGAACCTAGGTTAATCACTTGAATGGGTGTTGCCTCAGTCAAACTGTATCAGGTCTGTGATCAGTCCTCCTGACTTATGTCTTGTCATTGAACCATGTAGACATGTTTTCCTGACTCCAAGCCCAGTGCTCCATCCACTGAGCTACCCAGCTGCTCCAGTAAATCCATATAAGGGTTTATTATTCAACCAAAAAAAAAAAATGCTGTGAAAACTGAAAAATGAGAAAGTAACCATAAACCAACATTTCACAACAAAGTTCCAAATGGACACATGACATAGACAGAAAAGGTGACATTAGAAACAAATTAGAGGAGCAAAGAATAAATTATCTTTGAAATTACTCATGGGAAAACATTTCAACACCAAGAAATTTCAGTCAACAAGGAATAGTGAGGAATACAAGATGAATACCTATGATTATATGAAATATAAGTTTTTTTCACAAATAAAACCAAAACAGCTCAAATTAAAAGAGAATTAGGTAGCTGGAAAATAATATTTTCCATAAGTTTCCCTTATAAAGGCTTTTCCAAGATATATGACACAAATTCAAATTTATAAGAATATGAATCATGCCCTAATTGATGAATGGCCACAGGATATTAATGGGTGGTTTTCAGAGAAAGAAATCCTAGCTGTTAGCAGCTTTATGGTACAGGGGAGAAGTTTCACATAACTAATAATTATAGAAACTTAAATTAAAGGAACTCCAAAGTTCTACCTTATACCTATCATAATGGAAAAATTGACAAAAAAAAAAAAAAAGAAAATAATAAGCAATGGAGGGCTGCAGAAAAACAAGTAAATTAAGACAGACGTAAGAATTGATTCACTCAGTCCCATTTCAGAAAAAGAAATAGAACAGGCAATTAAACAACTCCCTAAGAAAAAATCCCCAGGACCAGATGGATTTACATGTGAATTTTACCAAACATTTAAAGAACAATTGGCCCCAATGCTATATAAATTATTTGATAAAATAGGGAATGAAGGAGTCCTACCAAATTCCTTCTATGACACAGACATGGTACTGATACCTAAACCAGGTAGGTTGAAAACAGAGAAAGAAAATTATAGACCAATCTCCCTAATGAATATTGATGCTAAAATCTTAAATAAGATATTAGCAAAAGACTACAGAAAATCATCCAGGATAATACACTATGATCAAGTAGGATTTATACCAGGAATGCAGGGCTGGTTCAATATTAGGAAAACTATCAATATAATTGGCCATATTAACAACCAAATTAACAAAAACCATATGATCATCTCAATAGATGCAGAAAAAGCATTTGACAAAATCCAACATCCATTCCTATTAAAAACACTTGAGTATAGGAATAAATGGACTTTTCCTTAAAATAATCAGCAGCATCTATTTAAAACCATCAGTAAGCATCATATGTAATGGAGACAAACTGCAACCATTCCCAATAAGATCTGGAGTGAAACAAGGTTGCCGTTTCTATTTATCACCGTTACTATTTAATATTGTATTAGAAATGCTAGCTTTGGCGATAAGAGCTGAGAAAGAGATTAAAGGAATAAGAATAGGCAATGAGGAAACCAAATTATCACTCTTTGCCGACAACATGATGGTATATTTAGAGAACCCCAGAGATTCTACTAAAAAGTTATTAGAAATAATCCACAACTTTCCAGCAAAGTTGCTGGTTATAAAATAAACCCACATAAGTCATCAGCATTCTTATATATCACTAACAAAATCCAACAGAGTTACAAAGAGAAATTCCATTTAAAGTAACTACTGATAATATAAAATATTTAGGAATCTATCTGCCAAGGGAAAATCAGAAACTTTATGAGCAAAATTACAGACCACTTTTCACACAAATTAAGTCTGATCTAACCAATTGGAAAAATATTAAATGCTCTTGGATAGGGCGAGCAAATATAATAAAGATGACATTATTACCTAAACTAATTTATTTATTTAGCGCTATACCAATCAGACTCCCAAAAAACTATTTTAATGACCTAGAAAAAATAACAACAAAATTCATATGGAAAACAAAAGGTCAAAATTTCAAGGGAATTAATGAAAAAAAATCAAATGAAGGTGGCTTAGCTGTACCAGATCTAAAACTATATTATAGAGCAGCAGTTACCAAAACCATTTGGTATTGGCTAAGGAATAGATTAATTGATCAGTGGAATAGGTTAGGTTCAAGGGATAAAACAGTCAACAAATATAGCAACCTAGTCTTTGACAAACCCAAAGACCCCAGCTTTTGGATAAGAACTTACTGTTTGATAAAAATTGCTGGGAAAATTGGAAACTAATATGGCAGAAACTAGGCATTGATCCACACTTAACACCGATCACCAAGATAAAGGTCAAAATGGGTTCATGACCTAGGCATAAAGAATAAAATTATTAATAAATTAGAGGAACACAGGATAGTTTACCTCTCAGACCTGTGGAAGGGGAAGGACTTTATGACCAAAGCAGAACTAGAGATCATTACTGATCACAAAATAGAAAATTTCGATTATACCAAACTGAAAAGTTTTTGTACAAACAAAACTAATGAAGACAAGATTAGAAGGGAAGCAATAAACTGGGAAAATATTTTTACAGTCAAAGGTTCTGATAAAGGCCTCATTTCCAAAATATATAGAGAATTAACTCTAATTTATAAAAATCAAGCCATTCTCCAATTGAAAAATGGTCAAAGGATATGAACAGACAATTCTCAGATGAAGAAATTGAAACTATTTCTAGTCATATGAAAAGATGCTCCAAGTCATTATTAATCAGAGAAATGCAAATTAAGACAACTCTAAGATACACTACACACCTGTCAGATTGGCTAAAATGACAGGCAAAATAATGATGATTGTTGGAGGGATGTGGGAAAACTGGGACATTGATGCATTGTTGGTGGAGTTGTGAACAATCCAACCATTTTGGAGAGTAGTTTGGAACTATGCTCAAAAAGTTATCAAACTGTGCATACCCTTTGATCCAGCAGTGTTACTACTGGGCTTATATCCCAAAGAGATTATAAAGAAGGGAAAGGACCTGTATGTGCACGAATGTTTGTGGCAGCCCTTTTGTAGTGGCTAGAAACTGGAAACTGAATGGATGTCCATCAATTGAGAATGGCTGAATAAATTGTGGTATATGAATATTATGGAATATTACTGTTCTGTAAGAAATGACCAACAGGATGATTTCAGAAAGGCCTGGAGAGACTTACACGAACTGATGCTGAGTGAAATGAGCAGGACCAGGAGATCATTATATACTTCAACAACAATATTATATGATGACCAGTTCTGATGGACCTGGCCATCCTCAGCAACGAGATCAACCAAATCATTTCCAATGGAGCAGTAATGAACTGAACCAACTATGCCCAGAGAAAGAACTTTGGGAGATAACTAAAAACCATTACATTGAATTCCCAATCCCTATATTTATGCCCACCTGCATTTTTGATTTCCTTCACAAGCTAATTGTACAATATTTCAGCGTCTGATTCTTTTTGTACAGCAAAATAATGTTTTGGTCATGTATACTTATTGTGTATCTAATTTATATTTTAATGTATTTAACATCTACTGGTCATCCTGCCATCTAGGGGAGGGAGTGGGGGGTAAGAAGTGAAAAATTGGAACAAGAGGTTTGGCAATTGTTAACGCTGTAAAGTTATCCATGCATATAACCTGTAAATAAAAGGCTATTAAATAAAAAAAAAAAAATTGATTCACTCTAAAAAGCAATTTGAAATAATATTGTGAAAGTGTACAATGTCTCCATTACACAACAATCATGGGGGGAGCGGTCACTGCTTCTGAATATATTGGGGTTTGAATTTGTAGACTTAGACCATCTCCAAATCAAGAGGCAAAAGTTTTATTACTCTGTCCATTGATTGATGGCTAAGTTCCAAAAGGGAATTTAACTGTTAACAAAGGGGAAAATGCCATACAAAGTGGGGGGAGGGATGCCATTAGATGTAGTTAGATTCCTGATGAACTCCACAATAACCATAAGATAGGCTAAATTCCTAAAGAAGTTGGCAGGGCGGGGCAGCTAGGTGGTGCAGCGGGTAGAGCACCAGCCCTGAAGTCATGAAGTCAAATCTGCCCTCAGACACTTAACACTCCCTATCTGTGTGACTCTGGGCAAGACACTTAACCCCAATTGCCTCAGTAAAAAAGGAAGAATAACAACAACTTGGCAAGGGATTAAACCATTGACTGGCAAACTAATCCTAAAAGGAATTAATATCCTAAAAAACGTTATCAAGGAAGTGGGGTATAAATAGGTTCTTTTATGAGAGAAATAACATCAGTGATTGATATTATAACTTGGCCTTCTGATTGGAGACAGTAAACTGTCAAGTAAGGAATTGGACAAGGAACAAAAGATCCACTTAAGGAACCAGTGCTCCTCCCTGTTTACCTGAGGATGTTGTTGGTTTCCTGATTGTTTATATTAATTCAGGCTTTCTTTTGTTAATGTCACTCCCTATGACCAAGAAATTACAAAGACTTGGGGTCTTTTTGTTGGGGTCTTATTTACCCTGTTAGACCTATATCATAAAGAAGAATAGTATCTATATAAACAAAAATATTTGTAGCAGCTCTTTTTGTGGTAATGGAGAACTGGAAACTAAAGGGATATCCATCAATTAATGGAAAATTTTTTTTAAATGATGAAAGGGATGGTTTCAGAGAAACTT
Source organism: Sarcophilus harrisii (assembly GCF_902635505.1). NCBI lineage: Eukaryota > Metazoa > Chordata > Mammalia > Dasyuromorphia > Dasyuridae > Sarcophilus > Sarcophilus harrisii. The sequence goes on from NC_045426.1 coordinate 227,118,926, forward strand.
GGAAAGATTTGTATTACCCAATACAGAATACAATGAGTTTGAACCAGGAAAACAATTTGAACAGTAACAAAAAAAACAGCATTGAAAGACATGAAAACTTTTGACAAAATGACCAACCATGGTTACAAAGGACCAACGATGAAAGATATTGCCCACCTGCTAACTGAGAGCTAAAGATTTCACCATACTTATTGAGACAATTTTTTGTATGACCAATATGAAAATTTGTTGTGCAGACTATGCATATTTATTATAAGAGTTTTGTTTTACTTCTTCTATGTTGACTTCCACAAACTCCTATGAGGATGAGGATGAGAGGGATATAAAAATAGATTTTTTTTTTGTTAATTGAAAAAAATTAAATTAAAAAAGAACTGCTTCTACATTTCAGTAAAGTGATTAATAAAACAGGTCATAATTTGTTTTTATTTTATTTGCAGGGCAGATATTTTTTTAAATTAAAAAGCATATAAAAAGATGTAATTTATCTGTGCATTAATTTTTTTTCACAAATAGAGTAATTTTGTCTTTCTGAATCAGAATTGGAATTAGTCTCTTTAGAGAATTTTTTTCCTCAAAACTATCAACAAAACATTCAAGTTTAGTAGGAAGGTTTTGTTACATTTGCATCTTTATTATTAATAAAAATGTCAATTATTTTTTGACAATCAGTATTTTTATTTCCCTAGTTACATGTAAAGCAATTTTTTACATTTGTTTTTAAAACTTTGAGTTCCATATTCTCTCCCTTCCTCTCTATCCCCACCCCATTAAGAAGGTATATGTGAAGTTATGCAAAATATTTCTATAAAAGTCATGCTGTGAAAAAAAAATCCATAGATCTTCCCCCCCAAAAAAATAAAATTCTTTAAGAAAAATAAAGTAAAAAAAAAAAAAAAGAATATGCATCAATCTGTATTCAGATGCAATCAATGCTTTCTTTGGGTATGGATAGCATTTTTCATCATAAGTCCTTCAGAGTAGTTATGAATCGTTGTGTTGCTGAGTACAGTAAAGTGATTCATAATTGATTATCCCACAACATTGCTATTGCTTTGTACACAGTACATTTCACTTTACTTGAGTTCATGGAGGACTTTTTAGGTTTTCTGAGAACATCTTACCCATCATTTCCCATAGAACTATAATATTCCATAATAATCACATACCACAATTTATTCAGCCATTCCCTAATTGATAGTTGTCCCCTCAATTTACAATTCTTTGCCCTAAGAAGAAAACTGCTATAACTATTTTATACATATAGGTTCTTTCCCCTTTTTTAAAAAATCTAATTTGGAATTCATGCCTGTATCCCCCTGATCTTTGGGAGGAGGTAGGCCTGGGTTGGAAAAACCATGAATTTCAACACCTCCCGGCCTCTGGGAAAATTTCTAAAATGACCCCCACCCCCCTGCCTGGTTCCGATTTGAATAATATTATTGCTCTTCCCTCACATTTCTTTGTTTAAATGTGACACACATGATGTGTTCAAAATATACAAAATATACAAAGGACCACATTTAGCGAGCTCTGGAATTGTATTGCTCATACTGAATTCCATCAGTGCATACTCCAATATGATTTTCTTACATTGTCATTTTTTTTAATTCCTCAGTTATATTGCAAATGTTTCTTGTTGTAAAATTGCCATCAAAAAGTATAAAGAGTAACAGATCTCCCCTTGTAAAAATTCCCAGAATATGTTATATAATCAAACAGGTTATATTTGACTATATCTGTTGCCTCTTCCATTTGCAATCCAAAACAGGAAGATTTTAGTTGCTCAATTGATTGCTCACAGAAGTCTTGAAATATTGGGAGATTCTCTTTACCATATTATCTGCAAATCAAACTTTTACTTATTTATTACTTATTTATTTTATTTATTATTATTTACTTATTTATTTTTATTAAAGCTTTTTATTTACAGAACATATGCATGGATAATTTTTCAACATTGATCCTTGCACAACCTTGTGTTCCAAATTTTCCCCTCCTTCCCCCTACCCCCTCTCCTAGATGGCAAGTAATCCAACACATGTTAAATTTGTTCAAATATATGTTAAATCTAATATATGTATACATATTTATACAGTTATCTTGTTGCACAAGAAAAATTGGATCAAGAAGGGAAAAAACTGAGAAAGAAAACAAAATGAAAGCAAACCACAACAGAAAGAGTTAAAATGCTATGTTGTGATCCACACTCAATTCCCACACTCCTCTCTCTGGGTATAGATGGCTCTGTTCATCACAAGACTATTGGAACTGATCTGAATCATCTCATTGTTGAAAAGCACCACATCCATCAGAAATGACCATTGTATAGTCTTCTTGTTGCCATGTACAATGATCTCCTGGTTCTGCTCACTTCACTTAGCATCAGTTCATGTAAGTCTCTCCAGGCCTCTCTAAAATCATCCAGCTGATCATTTCTTATATAACAACTATTCCATAATATTCATATACTATAACTTATTCTCCATTCTTCAATTGATGGGCATCCTCAGTTTCCAGTTTCTTGCCCCTACAAAAAGGGCTGCCACAAACAGTAAATCAAAGGTGAGCTCATCACGTGCTTTGCCAAACATCTGACAATTTTAATAACTGTAGACAGCACAAATTTTTTCCCACAAATGAAGCTTTTTATGATTTAAAGTTCTTCATAAACACTTTCATGTAATGAAAGCAATCTTTTTGATATAGACATATTTTAATTATTTTCATTTTATTTTCTCTGTAAAAATTAGGCAATATATTCTGCATGTATACTTTCAAAAATAGTATGTCAACTTAATTTAGTTTCATGTAAAATATAATTATTTTATTCATAGAAAGTAAATAGTAATTTTCCAATAACAGCATTTGTCTTAGGGATAAATATAATCATTTTTTTCAAGATTTGGGCTTTTTAATTTGTGGGTTGTCTTTCTAAATGATCAATATATAGGCACAGTAGATAGAGCACTGACCTTGAAATAAGGACCTGAGTTGAAATCCATCTCAGACAATTAACATTTACTAGCTATGTGACACTGGGCAAACAGTTGCCTTGCCAAAAAAAAAAAAAAGTTAATGCATTTTATTCATCAACTCCTTTTAAAGAATCATAGAAAAAACTCTGCAATTTTATTAAAACTTTCAAATAACTATTTATAACTGTTCTTAAGTTATTTCAATTTCTTGAAAAGAACTAGTTGTTTTTTAAATCAGCAGTATTATTTCATACTTATCAAAATTAATAATGTTTAAAACTTTTAAAAGGTATGATGATACTTCTGAAGTCCATAGAAAGACTGTTTAATTTCAACTTTAGATATGTCATGCTTAAGTAAACAGCATGATGAAATAATTCACTTGTGTCTTGAGTCAACAACTATGATACTAATGATGACAAATGTTGCACATAGCAGGATTCAATTCAAGGTGGTCAGAATTGCCCTCTTTTCTACATATCATATTAAATAATCATTGCCCTATATTCATGATATTATTCTCACTTCTGTTGACTTTGATTTGAACTTTATTTTCATTTTTATTTATTTTTTATTATAGCTTTTTATTTATAAAACATATGCATGGTTAATTTTTCAACATTGACCCTTGCAAAATCTTGTGTTCTAACTTTTCCCCTCCTTTCCCCCAGCCCTTCCCCTAGATGGCAGGTAGTTCAATTCATGTTAAATATATGTTAAATACAATAAATGTATACATATTTATACAGTTATCTTGCTGCATAAGAAAAATCGGATCTAGAAAAAAAGAAAAAAACCTGAGAAAGAAAACAAAAATGCAAGCAAACAATAAGAGAAAGAGTGGAAATACTGTATTGTGATCTACGCTCATTTCCCATAGCTCTCTCTCTGGATGTAGCTGATTCTCTTCTTTACTGAACAATTGGAATTGGTTTGAGTCATCTCACTGTTGAACAGAATCATGTCCATCAGATCTGATCATCATATAATCTTGTTGCCATTTTACTTTCATTTTTAAAAGCTGATGTATTTATGTGGAAATTATAGTAAAAATACTAATAATTTTGACCATTTTGTCATACTAAGATTTTATTCATCCATAAAAGGTCAACTCCATGGAATAACTTGCCACCCTTCAATGACTCCACAGAACCCCCATCTTTTCTCCCCTTGTATTGTGTGTTGTCTCCCCTTTTCTGTATGTTTAGATTTTAAGCTCCTTTATGGTAGGGACTGTCTTTTTTTATTAATTGTATTCCCAGTGGTGCTTTGTACAGTGCTTGGCAAAATGTAAGTACTTAGTAAAGATTTTATTGTATCAAATTAGGAAGCTTTCTCAATTTAGCCATCCTTGTCAATATCACAATTCAGAATCAATGCTTTCTACCTATTTGAATGGGGATGGAGATGGGGAACACCCAGTCTCTCCCTCACTTGAAAATATAGATATGGTCTTTGAATGGTGACATATTGAGAAGGCATTAATTAATGGGTCAGAAACCCTTTCCTTTATCATTGGGTCAGCACTTTGAAAAAAAAAAAAGCTGACTCCTTTATCAATAGAACTTGAAGTATAGAAGGTAAGAAGTGTCACTCCACACTTGGGGATTGAGCTGAATAGTACACTTGAATCCTCAGAAGAAATATGATGAGGAGTACATAGCATGACTTGAACAGCCTTAATAGGTGGAGTTCCAAAGCCCAGATCTTTGCAGTATTTCCTATAACTTGGTTCTCTTCCCTTCTCGTTGAGTAGAAGTACTATAGTATTTTGGCTTTGCTTTATTCTTGCCTTCTTTTCCCTCAGTTTGAGCAGCATTAGAGAGACTTCCCCATGTTGGCTCTTAGGAGAATTAGGGAGCATTGTGTGTCCTCAATTTCTGTGTAAGCAAAAGACTTTAAAGGACTACTTTTCTGAAAGTAGAGAAGTAATAAATAACTTTGTCTTTTCATTCACTTCTCTCTCTCTCTTTCTCTCTCTCTCTCTCTCTCAAGTCTACCAGATGATATCAAGGTATGCTCCACTGTATCTGGATCAGATCTTGATTGTTAATCTATTACAATTTGTTTTCCAAAAAAACAATGTGGTCAATTTTTACATTCTTCTTAATATTTCAATTTTATTTTTAGGAGATATTTTTTATATAATGGTATTTAATATAATGGTATATTGAGCTGGGAATTTTTCCTTGCTCTGTGATTTATAAATCTCACTTTATACTGAATTTGTCAATATCATAGTTCAAAGTCAATACTTTCCAGTTTTTTGAATGGGAAGAGGGATATAGAATACCCAGCCTTAGCTCAGTTTTTAATTCATATTGAACTAAGAATTTTCCTTATATTGCATAAGCCTGATAGTTATCATAAATAATGCTCTCTACAAGAAAAGCTATATATTTTGTTGCGTTTGACTTCAAGGAAAACTACTGATCAGTTCAACTCAATTTAGCAATCATTTTTAAGTGTAAACCTGACCATGTCAACTCAATTCAATAAACCATTATCATTCTCTACTACTATATCTGGAAAATAAAACATAGAGTTGTCAATTTGGCATTTAAAACTCATCACAATCTGTCTCCAACCCATCTTTCCAGCCTTGTTATTTCCCTTCATGAACTTTATAGTCCAGCCAAGTGGCCTTTTTGCTCTTATTTCTCATATGAACATTCCTTTAGAAAGAAAACTAGATAGCACAATGAATAGTTTATGTGGCTCTAGGTAAGACCTTCAATTTCCTCATCTTTAAAATGGGCATAATAGCACTTCACAAGGTTGTTGTAAGGATCAAATGAGATAATAATATATGTAGCACACTTTCCAAATCTTAAAGTATTATATAAATTAACAGCAGCAACAGCAGCAGCATCTCCTGACAACACAACTTTGCATTGGTTATCTATCTTCCATGCTTTGAAGATACTCATCTCTGGCTCCTAGTATCCTGTTTTCCTCAACTTTCTGCTGAAGTGCCATTCCCTACATGCAAACTTTTCTAATGAAGTTTCATTATCATCTCTATGCATATATTTATCTTCCTAGTAGTAGGGAGACACTGGAGATTATTGAGTAGGGGAATGAAATGGTCAAATTTACACTTTGGTATCACATTGGTAGTACTATGGACAATGAAAAGGACTGGGAAGAGATATGAGGCATGAGACCAGTTAGGAAGCTATTTAAGTAATCCTGGTGAGAGATGTTAAAAATTTAACGTTGCATAATTAGATAACCAGCCTCACCTCTCTGCTGAGTTCCAAGTTTGTATCAACAAGTATTTTTTTGAACATATTGAAATGGATGACCCTTAGACATCTCAAAGTCAGCATGTCTGAAATAGGGCTTAATATCTTTACTCATCCCCCCCCAAACTCTACCATCTTTTTAATTTTCATATTACTCTTATGAACTTTTTCTGGAGGCAATTGGGAGTGATGTGCCCAGAGTCACACAGATAGTGTCAGAAGGCAGATTTGAACTCAAGACTTCTGACTTCAGGAGTTCTCCATCCACTGCACCATTTAGCTAACCTTCCCTATTACTTTTGAAGGTATAGCGACTTCCACTCACCCAGATTACCAGTCAGCATCATCTTCACTTCTTTTACAAGTCAATCCATATATACAATCTGTTGCCAAGAGTTGTTTCTATCTTTACAACATTTCTCATTTCCATCTCCTCTCTAATCACAAAGCCACCATGCTATACAGGTCTCATCTCCCCTTTCCTAGATTATTACAATAGCCTTCTGGTTGACTTCCCTATCTCATATCTTTTCCCCAATCCAATCCATCTCCTCTTGCTGCAAAACTTTTTGTGAATAGGTTCCAAAATATGTCAGGGACCTGGATCCTCTAGAGAGAAAAACTACATGTGGTCAATGCTCTAGAGTACCCATTAAAAGAAAGTACATAAGGATTTTTCTCAAATGTGATACTAGATAATTGGCCCTCTTCTAAGAAAAGTTATCCCTGGTTTAGGTCACTTTGTGGATCCATATTCATTCAAAAAAAAAATCACAGTTCATGAGACCTCACTATTGTGTTTATTTTTATTACTTAACTAGGAAATATTTACTTTAACACAAAGGCATTTAATTTTAAAAAACATAATGAGAAGGGGAGTAATAGAACATTCTTTAAAAATAAGTTCTTTAAAAAAAACTAACTAGCCTCATTAACAATATTTGAGTTCATGAGTGAGAAAAAGTTTTCAACAATCTTTTAAAATTAGGAGGAACAGAGTGAGCATTGAAATTCTGCAGAAACAACTATCTCCAGTGTGATCCAGATGTGAAGGCAGGTTACCACAATGTTGAATATGGATTTTCATTTGAGGAGCCATATTTTATTTGTTTAGAGAAGAAAAATATGATTTCCAACTTCTCCTCTCCCACCTCAGCTAATGTAGTCACAAGATTTATTCCTAGGTGATGAGTTTTAATAGAATAAAGTATTAAATTAACTAAAATTTCAGCTACTTTTTTATAAGATAGAAACAAATGCCTTGAATAAATCAGAAAGGAACATAATTGGTCAAGCAAATAAATAAACCACAGTTCTGGGGTCTTTAAGTATCTAAGTCCTGAGGAATTTGAGAAAGGGGCTAACTGGGAACCTGAAGTTAAAAAAAAGAACCAGGTCCCATGGAGGGACTTCTTAGGGAATCTGAGAAAAATTTTCTCTGGTGTGTTTCTTTCTTTCTCTGTCTCTCTCTATTTAACATGCAGTTCTAAAGCAGAGCTAGTGGACCAGCAGGAGACAATGCATCAAGCAAGGAGGAAAGATATACTTCAGACAGACACAGGTACAGGATGGTAGTCCCTCAAAAAAAGGAAGGATTTCAAGGAATAGGATTATGGAGTGGAGCAGATACTTGGAATCCAGATGAGCCATTCACCCTGCTGAGAGTCTGACTTCAAGGGAAGTTATATATGCACTCTGCTAAGAGAAAAAGCATTTCCAAGCACTCTAATACTAGCATGGGAGTTTCCTTTGTCACATATTTATCTTACTTGTATGCCTATTATTATACTCTGTGTCCATGTGAAACCAAGTCTAGTGTTTTGAATAAGAACAGTCATTTTTTCTTGTTGAAAGCTTTTTTCTGTATCTTTTGATTTTTGTCATTATAGTTATTAATTTGATCAATTATGATCATCATTTTCCTAGTACTAAATAAATCTTTCCTTCTTGGTATAAATCCAACTTGGACATAGTGCATAATTTTTGTAATGTGCTGCTAAAGCTTCTTTACTATTATTTTATTTAAAATTTTTGCTTCAATATTCATTAGAGTTATTGTTCTACAGATACCTTTATCTATTTTGACTCCCCTTATGGGGATTAGGTATCAAGACCATAATTGTTTTTTCAAAGTTTTATAGAAACTTTGTTGTTGTAAATCCATATGGTCCTGGTTCTATTTTCCACCTTTATGAGTTCATTTATGACTTGTTTGATTTTTTCTATGATTAGGTTATTTAAGTACTCTGTTTCTTATTTAATTAATCAAAGCATTTAATATACTCATCTATTTCATTTTGATTAACAGTTTTATTAGCGGAGGATTGGGTGAAATTATTCCTAATAATTTATTTCCTTTCTTCATAGCAAACATATCACATTTTTTTCACAAAAATTCCTAGTTTAATAATTGATTTAATAGGTTTTTTTTTGCTTTTGATTTTGTTAATCTCTTCTTTTATTTCCAATATTTCTTTTTTCTTTTTTGTTGTTGTTATTGTTGGGTTTTAGACTATTGTTTTCTACTTGTTAGGTTTTGGGGAAAGATTTGAGGAGACTGCATAAGCAATTTATTAATCTGCTCTTTCTCTCTTTGACTGATGAAAATTCTTAGAAATATAAATTTCTCTCTAAGGACTGCTTGAGTTGCAACTCCAAAATTTGGGTAAGTTGTCTCATTAGTGTCATCTATAATAAAATTATTGATTGTGTCTATGATTTCATTTTTTACCTACCCATTATTTAAAATTTAATTAACTGTCAGGAGGACCTGAGTTCAAATCTAGCCTTAGACATTTAACACTTCCTGGTTGTGTGACCCTAGGCAACTCACTTAACCCCAATTGCCTCAGAAAAAAAGAATTTAATTAATTGGTTTTCAATCAATTTTAATTATTTCACCTTTTTATTAAATATGATTTATTGCATTGTGATCTGTAAAAGATGCATTTCATATTTCTGTATTTTTATGAAGGTTCCATATGTATACCCTTTCTATTTCCATTCAACAATATCCAGAAATTCAACTTTTCTAACCTTCTATTTAAGGGTTTCTTTTGTTGTTGTTGTTGTTAGATTTGTCTTGGTCTGAAAGGGGATAAATTGAGGTCTATCAGTATCAGAGTTTTATTATTTCTCCTCAAAATTCATTTGACTTTTCCATTAAATCTTGGGATACTATACCATGTGCTGCATATATGTTTAAAATTTCTATTCATTCATTGTCTAAAGCAGAGCTTCTTAAACTTTTTCCACTCATGACCTCTTTTCACCAGAGAAATTTTTACACGACTCCAGATATAAAAATATAATAGACATACAAATCAAACATTTTTGATTAAAAAAATCATAATTTCACAACCCCCACATTCAGTTATATACCCTCATGTAGAGTCAGGACCCACAGTTTAAGAAACTTTGGTCTAAGGTAACTTTTAGCAAAATGTAGTTTTCTTGTTTATCTTTTTTAAAGTAAATCTATAAAGTATTTTGTTTGATTACTGCCCCTACCTTTTTTACTTTAATTGAAGCATAAAAGATTTTTCTTAGACATTTAATAAGATTGATTGATTACAATGTGTCAGACTTTGTTGTAAGTAATACCACATTTTCTAATTTCTAATACATTCTGCTATCATCATCCATTTTATAGGCAACTTTATCCCATGCACATTCACAGTTATAATAATTGTTTATTATCTATTTCCTTTCATCCTGTATCCAATTCTTCTCATGGACTCTGTATATATTGGTTGAAGAGAATATTCTAGATTTATTGGTGGAACATTTCATATTATTATTTTGACTATGCCATCTTAGTATATGATAGTACTAACTGTTTTCTGGATGATTGTTAATGGGAAACATAATGGTGGGGACTCATAAACTCATAGTTTTAGAAGAGTAACTCTAGAGGTCACAGCTTAGTAAATATAGTTATCATCATCCTTCTTAGGAACTAAACTTTGAGAGTGAGTACAAATTGAGGAAGTAACCTAGAAGGGATTCTACATTTGGGTTTCATTAGTCTTTAAGGTCAAATTTACAAGGAATGCATAGTCCATATTACCCTTCACTTTAATGAGGAAGTCATTTAACAAGTATCCCTTCAAAGCTAAAGATTCATAAGCTCCCTGAAAGAAGGAACTGTTTCACTTTTGTTTTGTGTCCAAAGCATCTAGCACAGTGAAAGAGAGAGAGAGAGAGAGAGAGAGAGAGAGAGAGAGAGAGAGGAAATGATGCACATGGAGAAACAGGCAGAGACATAGAGATACACCTAGAAAGAGACACATACACAGAGACAGACAGACACACCAAGACACACACACACACACACATACAGAAAGAGCGCATGATGACACAGAGAGATGACAAGAGACATACAAAGTATTTAAGATAGACATAAACAAAGAGACACACAAAACATCTGATCTTTTACAATTCTATTTGCAAGATAACAGTAATAAGAATGACTTTAACAAGCTCTTTAAGGTTTTTTAGATGTTTTATAAATACTTTGTTTTATCTTCATAAACTTAGGAGTAAGATGTTATATTAACCCCATTTTATAGATGAAGAAACTGAGACAGAGGATAAGTAATTTGCCTAGGACTGAATGGCTAGTAAATGACTGAAGTCAGATTTGAACTCAGGCTCCAGCTCTATCCAGTTTATGTCTAATTGCCTAAGACATATTCATATGAATAAAAACTAAATACAAATGTTCATATAATGAACATTATACAAGTTTTTAGGGGAAAAATATCATTGTAAAAATTGAAATATTAATCTAATGAAGATTTCTTAGCAAATGGATAAAGAGGAGGGAGATATATCTGAAAAGTGAATATAATAAGCATATTTCCTGACTCCCTTTTGTAGTGTCAAAGCTATCATTGCCTCAGTAATGCTCACAAGTAGCTCATGAATAACAATCTAGAAAATATCATCTAATCCAGAGTAGAAAGATATCTTCTTCTCACATCATAATTGAACTCAGACTGATTTATTTCATAATGTGTGCTATCTAAGTGGTCCATGGAAATTTCCTAGGGGAACCCATGCATAGACAGCAGGCATTTCCACCAGTCATATAAGTAACAGTGCATATCCGAAATTTTGGCTTCAAACCAAGCTAAAGTGAAAAGGTTTCACACATGATCTAGCCTATTAAGTTCTTGAGGGTTTTAATGTTTTATCACGAGTCTGGCCAATCAATCATGCACAAAGGGATACTACATCAAAGCACTGGTACTTCTCCAATTTAAAGAAAAATAAAGGGAATTATACAATTATATGCATAACTACATGTATTGTTATAGCTATATATACATATGCACACACAAAACCATACTAGTGAAAACTCCTTTTCTAGAAATTAGAAAAAAAAATCCATTTCACTTTTCTTTCCACCATTTTTAGCATATGTACCCCGTTGGTAAATATGTTCTGTGGAGAGGCATCACAAACTTATTTATGAAGATACTAACCCAACTTTCAATTAAATCACAATTACATAGAACCATGTTGTGGAAGAGGAGTAGGAAATAATGTCACTTTGAAATTTCAACATTACACAGCCAAGAATCAGTATGATATGATAAAAAGAGAAATAGACAAAAACTCAGGAAACCCTGTTTTACTCTTCACTTTGCTATTAAATAAATGGTTCTAAAGATTAAATACCTATTAAGTAAATGGTTTTGCACAAACTAATTTCTCTGGGCCTCATTTATAAAATAAAGGAGTTGAATTTCTATTGTCTTTCATATTTTTGCCTATGAAGTATAATTTACTTCTGATTAGAATAGTAATAGTGATGGTAACCTCTTCAGTTAAATTGTAAATTCATTGAGAGTAGGGTTTATTTATAAAAGAGTTTGTTTTTTTAAGAACCTGTGATTTCATTTGGATATGGAATTTACGGTGTCCTTCCTCTGATGAAGAAGGACAACAACAATAGGAAGCATTTATTAGCACCTATCACATGAATCAGGTGGATTAACAAGTGAATTTTACCAATATTTAAAGAACAATTAATTGAATATAAACTATTGGGGAAAATAGACATAGGAGGAACCCTACAAAATTCTTTTTATGAAACAAATATAGCACTGACACCTAAATCAGGAAGAGCAAAAATGGAGTAAGAAAATTAAAGATCAATCTCCTTAATAAATATTGTGGCCAAAAATTCAAATAAAATATTAGCAAAGAGATGACAGCAATTTTTCAGCAGGATAATACATTATGACAAAGCAGGATTTATACCAGGAAATCAGTACTGGTTCAATATTAGAAAAACTACTAGCATAATTGTTCATATCAATAATGAAAACAACAGAAATCATAATTATATCTATAGATGCAGTAAAAAAAAACTTTTGACAAGTTGTAATGCTCAATCACAGAAATAAATGGAGCTTTCATCAAAATAATTGCATATATCTAATACCATCAGCAAGTATTATTTGTAAGAGGGATAAGTTAGTGTTTACATGTAACTGAGGAAAAAACTAAAATAAAAATTACATGAAGAAAAACTCAGGTCCTTTGAGCTTTAGCATTTCTGCCCTAATACAGTAATATTATCACTCCTATAATTCAATTTTGTTCTAGAAATGCTATCTATAGCAATAAGACCAACAAAAAAAAAATAAGCAAAAGAAGAAATTGAAGGAACTGGAATAGGAACTATCACTCTTTGCATATGATATGATAGTATGTTTAGAGAATCAACTAAAAAACTAGTTGAAATATTTTCCAACTTCATTAAAGTTTAATAAATCATCAGCATTTTTATGTTACCAACAAAGCTCAGCACCAAGACAGAAAAAGAGAAATTTCATTTAAAATAACTGAAGACTATATAAAATACTTGGGAAAGTCCTTGCAAAGATGAATCCAGAAACTATTTGAATATAATTACAAAACATTTTTCACACAAAGTCAAATCTAAACAATTAGAGAAATAGTAAGTGCTCAAGAGTAGATTAAGAACTGAAAACTGAGGAGATATCCATCAATTAGGGAATGGCTGAATAAGTTGTGGTATATAATTGTGATGGAATATTATTGTGCTGTAAAAATTGACAAGCACGATGTTTTCAGAAAAATCTATAAAGACTTACATGAATAGATGCAAAGTGAAATGAACAGAACCATAATAAAATTGTACACAGTAACAGCATTATTGTATCATGATCAACTTAAATCACAATTATTCTCAGCAATGAAATATATATATATTATATATATATTTATATTATGTATACATTATATCATATACATTATATTATATAATTATACTATTATATAATATAATGTATATGATATAATACATAAATATAATATATATATATAATATATATAAATATACATTATATATATATATATATATATATAAACTTTCTTATTCTTTTTTTGGTCTGCATTTTCTTTTGCAATGTGGTTAATATGGAAATGTTTTGCATGACTGCACAGTTACAATCTACATCAAATTGCCTTCTCAGGGAAGGGAAGGGTAGAGAGAAAGAATATGAAACTCAACATTTAAAAAGAAAAATTTTTAGCAATTTTTGTTTATATGTAACTGAGAAAAAATAAAATTAAAATTATATAAAGAAAAACTGGTCCTTTGAGCTTCATCACTTCTGTCCAGATACAGTAATATTACTTGAAGCTTCATTGGGGACTATTAAAGGCTGTGGGTTATACATAAATCCTAGGCAAAATGAAAATCTGGTTCTATCTGAAAAAATAAGGATTTTTTTCTGATTTAAACCACGAGTACTTAACAAATCTACAACACAGAGAAACTATAGTTTTGCAGAATTACTTTTTGCTCCTAAACAGCCATTATTGATAGAAGTAACTTGCAGAACTTTAATCTGTGTTAAGTCATCAATTGTCAACTTAAAGTCAGAAATTATGTCATATCAACTGTTGCTGCGTGTTCTGTAGAAAAGGGCATTCAAGGGGGCAATGAGGTGCATGTCAATTAAAATCAGGAGTTTTTAATCCCTGGCACCTAGGTGGTATAATAGAAAAGGCAATAGACCCAAAGTGAGGAAAACCAGAGTTCAAAACCTACCTTAGATACTTAAAAAGCTGTCTTACCCTGATATTATAATTGCTTATATCATAGACTCCTTTTTCTAATCTGGCAAAACCTATGGACCTCTTCTCAAAAATGACTTAAAATGCATAAAATTCCAAAAGAAATTAATAATATTGAAATATATTTATCAAAATATTTTTAAAAAACCAAATTCATGGACTCCAGGTTAAATACTTCCAATTTAAATAAATAAAAAATGAAAAAAGTGAATAAAAAGAGTGACTGCGACTTTTATTAAGTCGTTCATTTTACTATGAAAATATTGCCCATAATAAAATGTCTTTGTATTCTGATTAGATCGGTTCCATTCAGGAAAGGCAGAAAGCTAAATTGTCAAAAAAAATATCTTATAGTTCTAAGGAGAAGAAAGCAGGACAGGAAGTTTTGGGGACAGCTGGATGACGCAGTGGACAGAGCACTGAGTCTAAAGCCAGAAAGATCTGAATTCAAATCCAGTCTCAGATACTTGCTGGCTGTGTGACTGTATACATGTCAATTAAACTCTAGTTCCTTTGGTATCCTGTTATAAAATTGAGAGCTCCTACCTTGCAGGTTTGAAAGGATCAAATGAAATAATCATTTTAAATGCCTAGAAGAGTACCTGTAACATATTATAAAAATATTCATTATTATGAAGATGTTGGAGTCCATTCCTTCTATGCATAGAAGTCTCATAGAAGCAAATTATCAATCAGCTCTTCTGTTGAAAAAATAAAATACTTTCACCTTCTACCTTGTGATCTCAAAAATAATTATAATAAACAGACAAATGAATGAATGTATTCTCAAAAATAAGAATAGATAAATAAATTCTCAAAGTGAGAAAATAACTTTTCAAAAAAGCTACACAGTTCATTTCTCAATCACACACCAAAACAAAGTAGTGTGACATTTCAAATTGGTACTGCTTTCTTCACCTGTTCCATAGCAGCACCAATAATCATGCTAATCCTTACCTTTGGATGCTAGGTTAAATGGATGACAGTATATTCCAGACATGGAAGTAAAGGAGGAAGAAATTTTCTACTAGCCTTTCCTATCAAGGGATCTCTATTTATAACTATATTGAGACTTCCTTATGCTTACCTGACTTGTAATTTTGTTTTTGCTTATTTGTATTTATGTGTTTGTTTCATCCACTCTAGAAACACAATGGCCATTCATAATATTGATCAGCATAGTTGTTCTATTTGACATTTGAGCTAGTTAACTTTCCTTCAGCAGTCTAGGTAGAACCATCCCTCCCTCCCAGGGATTCACTTAATTAATGTTGTACTCAGGGCTAACATCCCATAAGCCTTACTGAAACTCCTGAGCTCAAAGCCTCAGCCTTCCTGGTGGCAGGGACTACAAGTGTACTTTACCTTGCCTGGTTCCATATTAGCCATATTGCCAAAAAAAAAAAATTCAGACAAAAGAAAGTATAAAAAAGTTTTCTAAAATATGCTTCAATCTAATAATTATATTGACAGAATCCACGCCTGGGTAATTTTTTACAACATTTTCCACAAATCCCTCAGATTGCAAGTAGTCCTATATATGTTAAATATGTTACAGTATATCCTAGATAAAATATATGTATGCAGAACCAAACTTCTCTTGTTGCACAGGGCGAATTGGATTCTGAAGGCAAAAATAACCCAGGAAGAAAAACCAAAATGCAAACAATTTACATTCATTGCTCAGTGTTCTTTTTTTGGGTGTAGCTGCTTCTGTCCATCATTGATCAGTTGAAACTGAGTTCCATCTTCTCTTTGTCAAATAAATCCACTTCCATCAGAATACATCGTCATACAGTATCGTTGTTGAAGTATATAATGATCTCCTGGTTCTGCTCATTTCGTTTAGCATCAATTTATGTAAGTCTCTCCAAGTCTCTCTGTATTCATCCTACTGGTCATTTCTTACAGAACAATAATATTCCATAACATTCATATACCACAATTTACCCAACCATTCTCCAATTGATGGGCATCCATTCATTTTCCAGTTTCAAGCCACTACAAACAGGGCTACCACAAACATTTTGACACATACAGGTCCCTTTCCCTTCTTTAGTATCTCTTTGGGATATAAGCCCAGTAATAGCACTGCTGGATCAAAGGGTATGCACAATTTGATAACTTTTTGGGGCATACTTCCAGATTGCTCTCCAGAATGGTTGGATTCGCTCACAACTCCACCAACAATGCATCAGTGTTCCAGTTTTCCCATATCCCCTCTAACATTCATCATTATTTTTTCCTGTCATCTTAGCCAATCTAACAGAAGTGTAGTGATATCTCAGAGTTGTCTTAATTTGCATTTCTCTGATTAATAATGACTTGGAGCATCTTTTCATATGGCTAGAAATAGTTTCAATTTTATCATCTGAAAATTGTCTGTTCATATCCTTTGACCATTTATCAATTGGAGAATGGCTTGATTTCTTATAAATTAGAGTCAATTCTCTATATATTTTGGAAATGAGGCCTTTATCAGAACCTTTAACTGTGAAAATGTTTTCCCAGTTTGTTGCTTCCCTTCTAATCGTGTTTGCATTAGATTTGTTTGTACAAAGGTATTTTAATTTGATGTAATCAAAATTTTCTATTTTGTGATCAATAATGGTCTCTAGTTCATCTTTGGTCACAAATTTCTTCCTCCTCCACAAGTGTGAGAGATAAACTATCATATGTTCCTCTAATTTATTTATAATCTCATTCTTTATGCCTGAATCATGGACCCATTTTTGATCTTATCTTGGTATATGATGTTAAGTGTGGGTCCATGCCTAATTTCTGCCATAGTAATTTCCAGTTATCCCAGCAGTTTTTGTCAAACAATGAATTCTTATCCCAAAAGTTAGGATCTTTGGGTTTGTCAAACACTAGATTGTTATAGTTGACTTGTGAATCTAACCTATTCCACTGATCAACTAATCTATTTCTTAGCCAATACCAATGGTTTTGGTAACTGCTGCTTCATAATATAGTTTTAGATCAGGTACAACTGGGCCACCTTCATTGACCCTTGCAAAAACTTCTGTTTCAACTTTTCCCCTCCTTCCCTCCACTCCCTCCCCTAGATGGCAGGTAGTCCCATACATGTTAAATATGTTAAAGTATATGTTAAATACAATATATGAATACATATTTATACAGTTATCTTGTTGCACAAGGAAGATCATATTTAGAAAGAAAGTAAAAATAACTTGAGAAGAAAAACCAAAAATGCAAGCAAACAATAACAGAAAGAATGGAAATGTTACATTGTGGTCTGTACTCATTTCCCAGTGTTCTTTCTCTGGGTGTAGCTGATTCTGTTTATTTACAGATCAATTGGAACTTATTTGGATCCTCTCATTGTTGAAGAGAACTACATCTGTCAGAACTGATCATCATGTAGTATTGTTGTTGAAGTGTATAATGATCTCCTGGTTCTGCTCATTTCACTTAGTTCATGTATGTCTCTCCAAGCCTGTCTGTATTCATCCTGCTGATCATTTCTTATAGAACAATAATATTCCATAACATTCATATACCACAATTTATTCAGCCATTCTCCAATTGAGGGGCATCCATTCATTTTCCAGTTCCTAGCCACTACAAACAGGGCTGCCACAAACATTCTGGGACATATAGGTCCCTTTTCCTTCTTTAATATCTCTTTGGGATATAAGCCCAGTAGTAACACTGCTGGATCAAAGGGTATGCACAGTTTGATAACTTTTTGAGCATAGTTCTAAATTGCTCTCCAGAATGGTTGGATCGGTTCACAACTCCACCAACAATGCATCAGTGTCCCAGTTTTCCCACATCCCCTCCAACATTCGTCATTATCTTTTCCTGTCATCTTAGCCAATCTGACAGGTGTGTAGTGTAGTGTATCTCAGAGTTGTCTTAATTTTCATTTCTCTGATCAACAATGATTTGCAACCTTTTCGTATGACTAGAAATCGTTTCAATTTCTTCATCTGAAAATTGTCTGTTCATATCCTTTGACCATTTATCAATTAGAGAATGGCTTGATTTCTTATAAATTAGAGTCAATTCTCTATATATTTTGGAGATGAGGCCTTTATCAGAACCTTTAGCTGTAAAAATGTTTTCCCAATTTATTGCTTCCCTTCTAATCCTGTCCGCATTAATTTTATTTGTACAAAAGCTTTTTAATATAATTGAAATTTTCTATTTTGTGATCAATAATGACCTCTAATTCTTCTTTGATCACAAATTCCTTCCTCCTTCACAGGTCTGAGAGGTAAACAATCCTATATTCTTCTAATTTATTTATAATCTCATTCTTTATGCCTAGATCATTTTGATCTTATCTTGGCATACGGTGTTAAGTATGGGTAAATGTCTAGTTTCTGCCAATTTTCCCAGCAATTTTTGTCAAACAATGTATTCTTATCACAAAAGCTGGGATATTTGGATTTGTCAAACAATAGATTGCTATAGTCATTTTCAGTGCAGGTCTTTATCCACTGTGCTACCTGTGTCCAAAAAAAAAAAAAAGCATTAGGAAAATTGTTTCCTCCCTCCCTTTACTTTCCTCTTAAAAAACAGAACAAAATTCCACTTAGGAAAATTTGTCTTATTTAGCTTCTTCTATTCCCTTTGAAGATTTTACTATTCTAAAGATACATATCCTTACTATAACATAAACATTTCCTAACATTTAACCTCTTCTAATTATTTGAATGTATTTAGTTTAGTGAGTTTCTTTTACTCAGTTCTGGTCTTTTCTTCAGGAATGTTTGGATATTCTCTATTATATTGAACCTATTTCTCCTTCGTATGATTGTACTCAGCTTCAGCCAAAACAGTATTGTTTATAAGTCTTTATCTTTTACATTTTTAGAATTTCACATTCCCAAGTTTTGTCTTCTTCAAAGTAATTGGTGCTAAGTTTTATGAGATCCTGATTGTGGCTTCTTGATTCAAGAGTTCCTTGAATTCTTTCTTTAAAGTTGCTTGCAATATGTTTTCTTTGACTTAGACTATCTGAATTTTGGCAATAACATTCCTAGGGCATTTTTTTCAACTTGGGGTTTCTTTCAGGAGGCAATATATGGGCTCTGAATTGCACAATTTTTGTGATTTTTGTTGTTTTGTCATTTTTAAGACACTAATGATAATTCTTTTTGACTTATTTTCCAAAGTCAACTGTTGTTGATAGTTGATGCCTTTCACTTTCATCTATTTTTTTTTCAGTTTTCTGATTTTGCATTAACACTTCTATCAACAAACCTGTCTTCTATCATAGACTTCTGGTTGCTATATTTTATTCTTAAGGGAGTTAACTATTTGGATAAGTTTTTCTACCCTCTATTCAAAGATATTTTTTCATTTCATTTTTTCCTCCCAAAGGCTTATTTCATTCGTTTTTTTTTTTAAATTTTCTGGTATGTGTTTTCTTTCACATGACTAATATGGAAATATGTTTTGTAGCACAACACATGTACAACCTATATCAAATTGCTTGCCTTCTCAATAGAGAAAGGATAGATGAAAAGAATTCTGAAATCAAAATTTTTAAGAATGAATGTTAAGAATTGTTTTATATATAATTTTTTTAAAATAAATTACTCAAAATCTTATTTTACCTATAATTTTATTTTTATGCCTTATTTAATTTCTTTTAGAACTTTTTAAAGTGTTTTTGTCCAACTCATTTTTTCCTCTCTGAGGTTCTACTTACAGTAGTTCTTGTAGTTT
The DNA here is from genome assembly GCF_902635505.1 of Sarcophilus harrisii. Lineage (NCBI taxonomy): Eukaryota > Metazoa > Chordata > Mammalia > Dasyuromorphia > Dasyuridae > Sarcophilus > Sarcophilus harrisii. Next base: position 227,138,973 of record NC_045426.1, read on the forward strand.
CAGTAATTTGACTTGTAACTATTATGTTCTCTTCTACTGGCTTTACATTATGGTTTTCTCTTCTCCCATAGTGCTTTTTCATTGCATGCAATGCTTTCTTCTAGCTCATCTAAGAGAGGCAGCTGGGTGGTACAGTAGATAAGATTGCTGGGCCAGGAGACAAAAAGATCTGAATTCAAATTCAGCTTCAGACATTTACTTGCTATATGACTTTGGACAAGTTATTTAATTTTTATCTGCTTTGGTTTCCTCAAATGTAAAGTAAAGATAAACTACAAAAATAAAGATAAAAAAATTTAGTGAGGATCAAATGAAATAATATTTTTAAAATACAATGTGCCTGGTAGATAAGTCATGTCAGCCTCTTCATGACTCTAGTTCAATTTTTCTTAGTGAAGATAATGGAGTTGTTTGCCATTTTCTTCTCCAGATCCTTTTCCAGATGAGGAAATTGAAGCAAATAGGCACCACCTATCTGTCCTACCTGGCATATAATAGACACTTAATAAAAACTTGTTTCCTTCCTTCTATTTGCTTGTATATTCAACCTCAATTTTTGATTTGGGTTTTTTGTTTAGGCCAGATTTTTCAGTCCTTCTCAGCTAAAGAGGTTTCATCCTGCCCCTCTGTAACATAGATGACATCACTACTGCAGAAATCTAGATGGGATGATTAGAATTAGGCTACATTCTCTGTCTCAATTTCTGACTTCTATGGCTGACTCTGGAGCTTAACGCTGGCCAGACTCTTTCTTTTCTTTACAAGATCCTCAATTGAAAATTATTCTTGCTGTGATCCTGATAGGCTCCAATGAGATATATAAGAAATCATGTTGGTCTCAGACCTTTTACACAACTCCCCTAGTATTGGTGCCCATACAAATTGATCTTCTCTCCCTCTATGGCTGACATTGCTCCAGGGAATTCACTTTTGGGTCTATCTCTCAGTGAGTGATCTAGGGTGATTCTGTCCTACTTCTGTTCTGATAATCCAGTATTCAGATGTAGCTTCCTTCCCTGAATACTGAAGCTTCTGATGAGTTATGACCCACTTCCTTATCACTGGCTGATTTCAAGTCCATTTATAAGAACTCTTGTTGGTTTGCCTGGTACCACTTTTCTATCCTCCTTCACTGGCTTCCGTGCTTACCTACACTGCTTCTGGCTTCCTTAATAAGAGAAATATCTCTACCTGATTCCACTAGCTTCTGCCCAGTAGAGTTCTGAATTTGATAATGGATTTATTTTTGTTTCTTTTAACTTTTCTTTATCATTGTTGTTGTTGTGTTGTATTATTGGTTGTTGCTTTCCCCCCCTTCTAATATTTGCTGGTGTTTATTTGAGAGAACTGGGTTTCTCTATGAAACTTTACATTGCCATCTTATCTAGAAGACCAGAAGTTCCCACAGGTAAGGAAAATGTCTGAATTTAAAGGATGGGATCCCACAGGGAAAAGAGGTTTGGGAAGGGTCCCATCTCTAATGCTCTTCCACATATTAAAAATGATGCTCATGTTGTAGCAATAATACTTCATAGATAGTCTTAATGACTTTTTTTTTTAGCAGTAAAGGTGATAAATCTGTTTTTTCTCATCCCATGAGGATTAAGGATATTCTCCACCTTAGTTCAAGTTTAAATTATCACCTGTTTCCATAGGAATGAAACCTCTTCTAAAATTTTTACCATGTCAGAAAATAAATGTTATTCATTAATCTGAATTTTGTGGCCACTAAATATAAGAATAAATATATAAGGAAAAACATATAATTAATTGGAGAACAGTTCATTTGAAATGTTGGCTACCTGAAACTAAGATACCAAATAGATATATTCTCCCCATTTTAACTTCTTTCAGTGAGTATTTGATAGTTAACAGAGGGTCATTCCCCTTTCAGGTATAGAGGAAAAGAAAGAGAGTAGCAGTGTGAGCTTGTGTGTGTGTGTGTGTGTGTGTGTGTGTGTGTGTGTCTATAGCTCAACAGTCCACTACACAATTGACTTTTTCTAGTGCCATCACAAACTACTTCCAGTTGCCTTGTCAGGATAATGCTGCAGTGTCCCAGAGAGTAAGGAGAGAGTACAGATCATGTAGGAAGCCAGGTACAATTCTAATACCCAATCCTTCCCTGTTTTTAATGAAAGTCTCTGCCAAGATACTCTTATATCCTTCTCCTTTCTAGAATTTTCAGTACCAAGTTCACAACAATCAAGACCCTGGATAAAATCTTCTTGGTTGCCACAGATAATCCCACTTTTCACATTTCCATGGCAGTGTTAACAGACTGGAGAACCAAGAGCTACTATCAAAATTGATAAATTCTGCTGCTTAATGTAGGTAACTTGGTTCTGCTAAAGCACAGTTCCCTTAGTCTCTTTGTATCATCCCAAATTGCACTCCCAAATGAGCTATTTTCAATTCTTTAAATCCTTATCGCCTTTCTTGCTTGTTCCAATTCCTTAGTCCAGTATGGTCATGGTATAATAGAAAGAGCAATAGATCATAAGGTTAAAGATCTGAATTCAAATCCTGGCTTTTCTACTTACTCTCTGTTTGACCTGGGGGGAATAATTTACCTATTCTGAGCTTGTTTTCTTATATACAAGAAAAAATTTTGGACTAGATGGTCTCTTAGGTCCAATACAACTTCAAATCTATAATCTTATGATTAAAGAATCCTTTTCCTCTAAGTAAAAGATCATTTTTTTGTTTCTTTTTGTAACTTCTGGGAAGCCCTTGAATTATATTCCTTTCTTTTATATTGGCCTGAGAGATACTCTTCTATCTATTCTTTGCCATGTTTATTAGTGTTTCTTTCTTAGGTCTTTAGAATCATTAGGCAATTGTTGCTGCCTTCCAGGCTCCTGAACAGAATGGGACTTGGAGATATTTCAGAGAAGCAACAGATATACTGAATTGTGAGCTACACACTTAGAGGTCTAAGTTCCACAAACCTTGATTGCTGCTGTTAAAGTTAAAGTCACAGAAAATCACAGAATTTCAGAGACAGACAAACAGCTAGACAGATAGAGGAGATACTCTAAAAAATTTGTTAGAAATGAGAGAAAATTATCTTTGAGGGTGTCCTGGGGACAGCTAAAAAGCTTTCTGATGAAATTTAAATTCAGTAGGGTGGAGTGGGGACAGTGTTGGAAAGAAAATTTGTTAAGAGTTAAGGAAACAGAAGAAAGAAACAAAGAAATCACTAGCAATATTGGATGATTGGGCAAGCAAACATTCAAACCTTTTCATTTGGGGCCAGTAATGTATAATTTAGTTTTGTTGTAACCATCTCCACAGTGGTGTTTAGTTTATTCTCAGTAAAGGGGCCTTACCAGCACTCAGCTCATGGTACACATTAAAAAAGCCAAGAGTGGATTTAAACATTTAGAAATCTTTAGAAAGATTTAAGAGCACTGACAAAGACAAATGGTTGTATGATTTTTGCAAGTTTCATGCCTCTGGAATGAGGTCTGCTTTTAGAGTCGCTCCATGTTTCCCAAATGCCTTTTCACTATCTCTTAGAGAAAGCTTAAGAACAACAAAATGAGTAAGTTATCCAGCAAAAACCATTAAGTCACATCACAGCTCCCAAGACAGTCTCAAGAAAGTCTGGGATGTCACTTGTCACTTTCACAGAACAGATGGGGTTAATAGTACTATTAACTTGGAGAAGATTCTCTTAGGTTAATTAACACAGTATGATGCTAAACTGTGACTCGGATGTGCCATGATAAAGCCAGAGTTATGATTCTAGGTCCTAGAAACTCTAGAAAGAAAAGAGTATCTTGTGAGATTTGGGTTATTGTTTCTCCCATGTTTCCAAGTCTTAAAAATCACTTTCTCACAACAAGCTTGTTTTCCCCATTTAGAGTCAACAGTATTTAAAAAACAAATTGATATACTTTAGGCTAATCTAGAGATTCTCGTAAGTGTCAAAAATTACATACCCCAGCTTCCTTATTTTTCCAATTCCAAATGTAAAAGGGGGCAACTTGAAGACCTAAAGTCCTGAATTCAAATTCAACCTCAAACATTTTAGTAAATGTTTGGGCAAATCATTTAATCTCTCCATGCCTCAGTGTCCTCATCTGTAAAATGGGGATAATAATAGCCCCTACTTCCTCAGGTTGCTATGACAATAAAATGAGATAATATTTATAAAGTGGCTTATATAACACCAAAGTACTATATAAAAGCTAGCTATTATTCTTATTATAAAACAACCCCATCCAAAAAGTATTCAAATGAATCAACTTCAAAGTTTCCCCCCCCCCCCACCAAATTCCTAATAACCATTACAAAATGAAATAGCAAAACCTCTTGAGTTGTTCTCCTTTTGGGATAAAGGGTATTGTTTTTTGTCCTTTCTTGAAGGAGAAAGAAGTCATGGCAAAGGAAAACAGAGGGCTCATAGAGCTCCAGGAAATGCTTGCATAAAGCTTATTTATCTTTTAACTAACATTTGTTAACTGAGGATTAGTGGAACAGCCTCTTGTAATTATGGTTGTTGTTCCATTTGTGGCTATCTACATGAGACCAGTAAATCTTAAAATTACAGACTGACCACCCGGGAGAACTAAGGTTGAGTCAGCCACATCTCCATTGGGCACCACACTGGGATGATTACCCCAGAGAGGACATTTTAGCCAAAGAGAAAAAGGCCTATACTCACAGCTTGGGAGTCACTCTTGGCCCCATTGTGGTTGCAAGGTCAATAAAACCAGGGTGGCCCTTGACATCCTGCTTCCCATTTTAGTAGAATGGGAACCGGCTGGCTCAGATGGTCCCAGTTAAACAGTCTATCATCTTAATGCCCATCTTGGATTTCTCTTGGTTAGAAAGTCTAAAGAGCAGAGATATAGTAGAGTGAGGAGAGAGTAAGGTGATGAGGGGGAGAAAATGATATTTGGCCTGACAGTAAGTTTTGCAGTCCTTGCTCTAACTTGAGTGTCAACAGTCAAGGTTAAAGCCTTTGTAGACTTTCCATGTCACAGGGAGAGAGATATCATATCACCAGGTGATCATATCTCTGACTTTACCTGGAATTTTATCAGGTCTTAAATGAAAAGTTGCTTTAAAATGATGGATTGGGGGGGGGGGTGGCTAGGTGGTGCAGTGGATAGAGCACCAACCCTAAAATCAGGAGAACCTGAACTCAAATTTGGCTTCAGATATTTAACATTTCCTAGCTGGATGACCCTGGGCAAGTCACTTAATCCAATTACCTAAGCAAAAAAATAAATAAACTTTTTTTAAATGATAGATTTTTTTGCGTCTAATACTTCACTTGAAGTCTATACCTTGAATTAGGGAGTTCAGAAGATCATTGATCTAAAATAAAATGGACCTTAGAAGCCATCAGATCCAACCCCTTCACATTATGGGAAGGGAAACTGAGGCTGTGGAGGTTATTTGCCTTACCTAGAGTCACATAGATAGTTCCACTGGCAGAACTGTATTATTATCTTCTACACTATCCCAGAAATGATTATTACAGAAGTGTAAAAAACTTCCCTGGTCTGTGTCATGCATTGTAATTAGGATATTCACAAGGACAGAGATATTATTACTGTTGGCATTTTATATTTTCTGTCACATAGATACCAATTCTCTCTCTCTTTTTTTAATTAAAGCCTTTTATTTACAAAGCATATGCATGGGTAATTTTTCCAACATTGACCCTTGCAAAACCTTTTATTCCAAATTTCTCCCTCTTTCTCCCCACCCTCTTCCCTAGCTGTCAAGTAGTCCAATACATGTAAATATATTGAAATACATGTTAGATCCAATATGTATACATAGTTATACAGTTATCCTGTAGCACAATAAAAATCAGATCAAGAAGGAAAAAAAGAAAAACTGAGAAAGAAAACATAATGCAAGCAAATAACAACAGAAAGAGTGAGAATGCTATGCTGTGTTCCACGTTCCCATGGCTCTCTTCTGGGTGTAGATGGCTCTTTTCATTACTGCACAAGTGGAACTGGTTTGAATCATCTCAATGTTGAAGAGAGCCATGTCCATCAGAATTAATCGTATATTCTTGTTGCTGTGTATAATGATCTCCTGGTTCTGCTCCTTTCATTTAGCGTCAGTTCATGTAAGTCTCTCCAGGCCTCTCTGAAATCATCCTGCTGGTCGTTTCTTACAGAACAATAGTATTCCATAACATTCATATACCATAATTTATTCAGCCTTTCTCCAATTGATGGACATTCATTCAGTTTCCAGTTTCTTGCCATTACAAAGAGGGCTGCCACAAACATTTTTGCACATATGGGTTCTTTTCCCTCCTTTAAGATCTCTTTGGGATATAATCCCAGTAGAAACACTTCTGGGTCAAAGGGTATGCACAGTTCAATAACTTTTTGAGCATAGTTCCAAATTGCTCTCCAGAATGGTTGGATCCGTTCACAACTCCACTAACAATGTATATGTCCCAGTTTTCCCACATCCCCTCCAATATTCATCATTATCTTTTCCTGTCATCTTAGCCAATCTGACAGGATACCAATTCTCTTTCAAAGTAATTACTGTGACTGCATTGAGGAACATGCCTTCTAACATACTATTTCAAGACATTTCAAAATAATGAAATAAGCATTTAGAAGATAGGAATTACCTACAAATATATCATAATGGTCTATGAATAGCATGCTAAATTCAGGACTCTATCTTAACATAATAATGCCTTTTATTCTAGAGTTATGTTTTTATATATATATATATATATATATATATATATATATATGGAAATCATTTTAGAATTGTTGAATTCTATGGGCAGAAACCTTCCATTTTATTACTGTCACTGTTATCAAGGCCACTGTTTAAAACTTTTTTTTAACTTCATGAAATCACTCCTTCTAGACTTCCAATAGATTACAAGTTTCAATAGATGTGTAGTTATTTTTAGGCTCAAACCTCCAAGAAATGCTAAATCTATTAAGAGAAGAAGCAAGAACCATAAATAAAATAACAAAGTATTTAATTGGGACAGAATAGTCAAGTAGGTGTCAGGAACAAGTCAAGCAAGAGACTCATGCCCAGCCCACCCAAGGAATACAACCTCTCAGGACTGACATCCCAGTGGGAAAGGCATTAGGGTTCTTCCCTGAGCAAATCCCTAGAAAGCTCATGTTCCAAGATGAGGCAGAGTTTCAGAATCCTCAGTTTGAAACCTTACAGCAGTCCACTATGCCTCACTGCTTCCTACCTCTCCCTCCCACGACTCCATGGCATGGGAGTTCAGAAACTCCCTTAGAATTGTTACACCACATATCTCCTCTGCTACTGTTCAGCTTGGAAGAATACCATTTTGATGCCACTGAAAGATCTCATCTCCAGAACAGTGACCTGCTGAAGCTCTGTCTCATCTGAAAAGTATTATTTTCTTTGAGAGTTTTTAGAGGAAAACAGGTAAAACAGTGGATAGGATGCTACCTAGAGGCTAGAAAACCTGAGTTCAAATCATCCCTTAGACATTTGCTAACCTTTGTTTCAGTTTCTTCATCTTCAAAATAAGAATAACAATAGTTATAATAGTTAAGTAGCTCACTCCTTTGGAGTGAAAATACCTAAACCAATAAACCCCAAAGCTAGATAATACAATCTCAACTCTATTTTTAGTTAATCTTAAAATTTTCTGATGTACAAAAAGGCTACTTGAGCAACAGTAAGATTTTCTGACTTATCTTACTCTTTGGAAACTCCCTGTTCCTATTCCTAGATAAATTAGGGTCATTGAATTCCATTCCCCTGTCCTTAACCTTAACTAAGTGTGCCCCTCTGTGATATGATCAGCCCCTCTTGCTAAGTCTTTCTGATACTAGAAATACAAATGCAAAAACTGTTTCATATTTGTCTTCTCAATTCCCATAATGCCCAGCTTCAACTTCCAGATAGTACCTGGCTATGCAAATTGCTGGTGAAATTTCAGTAAACTTTAGAAGAGTATTAAGGGAGAGAGATAGAGACAGGGATAGAGTCAGTGACAGAAACAAGAAAGAGTTGGTGGCCTCTGCAAGCATTATAGCAAATCCCACACCACAGCTAGGTGGTGCAATAGATAGATCATTGGGCTTTGAAACAAGAAGACTGGTCTTCAAGAGTTCAAATCTCTCAGTACTTACTAGCTGGGCAAGTCACTCAACCCTGTTGACCTCAGTTTCCTCATCTGTAAAATAAGCTAGAGGAGGAAATAGCAAGCCACTCTAGTATATTAGCCAAGAAAACCCCAATGGGATAACCAGAGTTGTGCACAACTGAACAAAAATAAAAAGAGAAAAAGAAACAATGAGACAGAGACAAAAAGCTGGTGGCTTTTGCCGGCATTTCAGCAAAGCCCACAACACTCCCTTAACACTGACACTAATGAACACTGTACCTCTGGAGCATTCACAGAAAGGGATATTGCCAGTCAATTTAAGATTGATCAGTTATCCTTTTTCCAGATGCTTGGTCTTATCTGCCAATCAGTAAGCTCCTCTTTCTAATTCTTTAGGGCTGTTCATTTTGATGTGGCCACAAAAAAAGAAAAAAAAGACTGGAAAGTTTTAGGTAATTCCTCTCTCTCTCCAGGGCTCAAAATACTTTGCAACTATGATTATCTTAATCCTCAGAGCATCCCTAGGGAATGTATTTTACTCATAGGACTATAGGCAATGAAGCTGGACAGGACCTTGGTGATCAGCAGGCCCAATATATGACAAAACCAAGACCAGCCCAGCTAAGGCATTAATGATATTAGTTCTTAATGAATGTCTTTTAAAAGCAGCTGCTCATCTTTCCACAACACTTTCTTAAAATTTGCAAAACTCCTTACATATATAATCTCATTTGTTCCTCACAACAGTCTAGTGTGCTAGATTCTATTATGTCTATTTTAAAAATAAGGAAACCAAAGTGAAGGGAAATGATTTGACCAGAATCACACCCCTAGTAAGATATCTAGTATGAGTTGAACTCGGGTCTATCCAGACAGCAGATCCAATGTTATGGCCACTATATTCCTAAATATTTATTAACTTTCAATTTAAATTTAAAAAAAAAGGTTTGGAATAGACAAGTTCAAAATCTCTCACACTTCTGGCAATTTATAAATACCTAACTTAAAACAAGTAGAACTTAAGGGATTTATCCAAAACCATTCAGATGACAGATATATCCTTTCTTCTCTTTTGCCAACTCATGTCTGACTCCCTCTGTGGGTAAAAAGTCCCATGAGCAGTGTAGGCCTGAGAATGACATATCCAGCTCTAAAGAAAAAGAAAAAAATGGGCCCAGAAAGTCATCAAGAAAACTACCCCAATGAGTGCTCCTTTATACACATAAACACTAAGAAAATTCTAAATTGGGGTTTTCTACACTTGCTAACTGTGAAAAACAAACTCCTTGGGGAGTAGGGGGTTAGGGGGAGCCAATGATAGAAAGCCTTGCAGAAGGGAGTTAAATTACAGTTGCTTTAGGAACTGGGTGGGAGGGCTAGAAGGATGGAAGGAGGAGGCATTCACTCCCTCCCCACCCTGGTGGGTCAGCTTTTGATTGTTTACAGCAAAAATGCCCCAAGGGAGCTTCTCTTTTGTTCTAGGACTTGAGTGCTTTTCAGACATTAACTTATTGATCCATACAACATGCCCCCCAACCCCTACCCCCTGGGAGGTACAGGCTAGGATGGTGGTCTCTCTATGGGAGGAGAAATCCATTCTGAAAGAAGGTCCCAGACTTGCCAGAGTCTATAGGAGAATTGTGAGCAATACCTAGGTTTATTTAGAGTCTGGGCCTAATCTGTAACATTAGCTGTCAGATTTTATGTCGTTCTTTTTCAGCAGTACATTCACACACTTACAGCATTTAGGTACTATACCTTCCCTCCCCTTCCAAGAATGCATCAAAGGTCCAGAGAACACACAAAACTTGCTAAATTTTACTCAGTTGTCCTCTTCTCAGGATGGACCACCTCATCTTCATCCCTTAAAATAACTTTTTTTGGTCTTCTATATTCATAATGGCCCTCCGTAGTTCACACTTCTGTCCCCCACCGCTGTTTCATTTCCACTTTATGGCTGGATTCACATGCCCCTGACTTCTGTGGAGAGAAGGCTGTTGGAAACTCAGACTCCCCTTAGAGGGGCCTGGTGCCAAACCGTCTGGGGCCCCCTCCCTGGGGAAACAGGAAGCATAGCCAACCTTGTCACAGTGCCCTAAAGTAGGATTGATAGCCCTGGTAAACTGATCCTTGCTAATGTAACTATAGGTGCTATTTTATATAAATACATCCATGTAGAGTTTTACCATCAATGGGGAGGTGGGTAGGAGGGGAGTCAGCAGAATAATGAGAGAATCAAATGAACGGATAGATGAAAAGTGCCCTATAAATCTTAAAGCACCACATAAAAGTTATTATTATAATAATACCACCACTACTAGTTCTACTAGTGGTAGTGGTGGTAGTAGTAACAATAATAATGCTATTCACCTCCATCCCAATCTGCAACAATGATCTGTTTACATGTGTTAACTCCATTCTTGGGGGAGGGGGTATCTAGGAGTGTTTTAAGTGTCTGTTGTAATGACAAATAAGGGGCTTGAAAAGCCTTCTTTTTTCTTCATTCATCATTTTATATAATGTACATATCATATCCCCTGTTACTCTTTCTTTTGCCAAATTAAACAGCCCTAGTCTTTCTAATCTCTTCTCAGACAGAGGCCCCAGAAATAAATCTAGTTATTCTGGATACCCTTCTCTGGACTAGTATTCCTGAAGAGTTCAGCAGAGAGCACATTATAAAATACACAACAGATAATAGTATAAGTAGCTGTCACAAAGTATGTTATAAAATGCAGATGTTGTCCAGACAATGTGACTATTATAAGACTTAAACTGCAAATTAACCATTTTGCTAAAAGGGAAAAAGACAATTTTTTTTTTCATCTTTATCCTTCCCATGTTTTTTTCTTTTGTCTTTGTTGCTTTTGAATGGTAAAATTTAAGGTAGGATGGGGTAAAATTAGAGAAAATGAACTCGTCTCTTTTGTACCAGCTTCTCTTTGCCTGTAAATAATAATTTAAATCACATTAAGTTTCTTGATCCAAGTTTTAAAGAAATGTAAATAGACCTCATAACTTCAATTAAATAGGACAAATGTATTTTTAAAGTATAAGAAAGGGTCTAGACCTTGTGATTTCATTATTACAGGAAACTCCCAGATGAAGATTATCCTTCCAACAATGCAGGACTGCACCTTCTCTGCAATTTAGAGCCCTAATTGCCTGGAACACCGAAAAGTTGAGTGATTTTCCCAATTTCACACAGCCAAGAGGTGTCAGAGACAAAATTTGACCCTAGAACTTCTTGACTCTCTAATTCACTCTGCCATGCTATCTCATTTTTTAAATAATGGAATATACATGTCTTGGTACTATTTAAACAGACATTATTCAACGGCAGCTGGTGCCAAAGTGGATAAAATGGTAGGCCTGGAGTCAGTAAAAACTAAGTTCAAATCTAGCTTCAGATACTATTAGATGTGTTGCCTTAGACAAGTCACTAAATTTCTGTTAGCCTCAGTTTCCTCAACTATAAAATGGGAATAATAATAGAGCATATCTCACAGGGTTGTTGTGAAAAATTAAAACATGCTTTAAAAGGTGCTTAGCACAGTGCCTAGCACATAGTAGGTACAATATGAAGGATTCCCTTCATTTATTTCTCATACAACTTCTTCCTCCAACGCAGCTGATATTGATAATGCACATCACAGACTTATTTTAATACTTTTAACAAGTAGTTATATCACCTGAAGCTCTGCCTACAGAAAGAAGGAATAATGCTCTCAAATTAGATGATATTTGTAAAATGCTTAGCACAGTTCCTGGCACATAGTTAGTGCAATATAAACACTTATTCTCTCCCTTTGTATATATGCTGAGAATATATAGCCTATGTTCTAAGATAAATGAAAATTTCCTACAAATATTTGATCCTGCTAACATTGTATGATCATCAAATGTACACAAAGGAAAACAGATTTACAAAGAAAGTCTTTTGGATCATCAAGGAAATGAAACAATACTTCTTTTTTATCCTTCCTTTTCTATTAACCACCTTCCAAAATAAAAATCAATTCCAAGTGTAAGGAAATGTCAGAAAATGGAAATGTTGGGACCAATTTTCCTTTTGGAGTTTTTAGGTCATAAACAGATGCCCATGAAGAATGAGCTATGAATAATGAACTTACACAAACAGAATTAGTGTTTTGGAGAATGGCTGAATACCTTGGCCAACCCAATTCTCTGATCCCTCCCCAAATGCTAAATTAAAAAAAAAAAAAAAAAAAAAAAAAAAAAAAAAAAAAAAAAAAAAAAAAAAAAAAAAAAAAAAAAAAGCAACTTTGATTCCACGGACAAGGATATTACTAGAAATGATTTCAGTTGGGTGCAAATTTAGCCAATGACCCATAACCCAACTCTTAAGAGGAAAAGGAAACTATTTGAGAAGATAAAAGAGTTAGAATATGAAGAACATTTCTGGAGTTAACTAAGAGAAAAGAAACAGTGGCAAGGTGAAGGGCAAAGAATTGAATAAAGCAGAAAGCTGCTCTGGGAACCTTTAGGACCATAACCCAAGAGTATACAGGCATTCGAGGAAGATAGGTAGCAAGGTATAGGAACTGACGTTAAGAAGATCTAAGTTCAAATGTGTCTGACATTTACTGACTATGTGACTTTGGGTAAGTGCCTTAACATCTTCTTACCTTAGTTTTCTTACATACAAAATGGAGATATAATAGAACCTACCTTACAAGACTGTAGTAAGGATCAAATAAGTTAACACATAAAAAGCATTTTGTAAAACTTAAAGCACAATGTAAGTATTAATTGTTACTGTTAGAATTTGCTAGGGAGTAAGATACCCTAAGCATTCTTTGCTTACTGACATGAGCCCCTCTGGTAGGATCTAGGGTCTTAAAATGTTGATTGACTTAAGATAGGGTGGTCTTGTCCACTCCTTTAGGGAAATTGTCCCCTTTCTCTAAAATCAGATGTGGCCACCTGGCTTCAACTGGGAAGATGATAGTTGGTAGAAGTTGTACAAACCTTCTCTTTCATAAAGGCAACTACAAAGACTCATCAACTTTGAGCAACAGCAGTCAGGACAGCAAGGGTTAATCTGTAATTTGTGGTGATATAATAGTTAAGTGGCAAATATTTAAGAGTCAAGGACAGGTGCAGAAATAATGAAATACATGGGACTACTGTCAGTGTGAAGGAGGGAAGCCAAAGCCAAAGAAAAGGTATAGTAATGGTAAACGTCCTCTACAAAGGGCATTCTATGTACAGAATCCTATATGGATAATTCTCTATATATAAAGGAATGAACAGGTAGGGAGTGAAGGGGGAAGAGAGGAGAAGAAGGAGGATGGAGGAGAGGGAGAGAGGAAACTTGGAAAAAGCAAGGAGCACAACAGAAGAAACAGAGCATGGTAAATTGTGAAATTCTAATTTTCTTGAAATCTCCACCGGCAATCCCAGCTGGGAATAAAAATAACGCCCACCTCAGAGAATTATAATATAAAGCAAAGAGATCATTTTTGTAAACCCTTGTTTGCATGAAATGGATTGAAGCACTTCCAGTGGAAATGGACAGGTGCTCTTACTGGGTACATACGCTCTATCCTCTCCTCAAAGAATATTTATGACATAGAAGCTCCTGATTGGTCCTTTGTTCTCTTATGATAAGAGTTATGTGGAAGATGATTGGCTACTGAGCCAGAAAGAGCCACCTACCTGCAGATTATAAGAGCAGGTAAGGAGGAATTGACTGCCTATTTTACAAATAAAAAACTGAAATTCACTGATGTTAAATTACATGCCCAATATCATGCAAGAAGTGTTAAATTGAGACAATTCAGATCTTACTAATTCTAAATCTAAGTGCAAGTACATTTCATAAATGAATTCCAAGTATGGGCCTTGTGTTTATTAACACAAAAAGGGAAATGAAAAGCTAATGGTACCACATTGGAGATGATGTGGTATAGTAGAGAGAACTCTGGGTACTGGAGTCAAGAAAATCTGGGTTCAAATTCTATTTTATATACTTACTAATTGTATGATCTTGGATAACTCATTTAACTTTTCCTGGATATCAGCTTCCTCATATATAAAATGAGTATATTAAAGTTGATCTGTAGGGTTTTTTTCCAATTCTAAATTTATTATCCCATAAAAAAATCCATATTTCAGTTAAAAGAAATGTAATATATGGGAAGAGGAATAATATAAAATATGGCTAGGTAGATTGGACCAAGAGAGTAGATAGTTTTGAATCTAAGACCATGGAATTTTTATTTTATTCTAGAAATAATAGGGAGCTAGTAAAGACTTTTGAATAGAGGAGTCATATAGTCTGTGCCTTAAAAAGATATTTTGGCAGCTGTGTAAAGGTTAGATCAAAAGGAGAAAGACCTGGAAGCAGAGAGACCACTTAGGGATCTGTTACAATAGACTATGGCAAGAGAGAATGAGAGTCTCAATTAAAGTGATGGTTGTATAAGTAGAGTGAAAAGTACAGGTGTGAATGTGGAATTGATTTGGAAACTAGTTATAGTGGTTTAAAAAAAGAAAGAATTGAGAGTGATTTCAACATAACAAACTTAGATGGCTTAGAGGATTGTAAAGACCCTAATAGGAAAAAAAAGTTTCGAAAAGTAAGGCTTTTAGCGGAGGTAGAGGATAAATTCCATTTTGGTGATAGGACAGCTAGATTGAGATGTTCAGTAGACAGGTAAGGATGTGGGACCAGAGTTACAAAAAAAGATCAAGAGTACTCATTTTGGCAATATACATATACTAAAACTGGAACAAAGCAGAAAAATTAGCTTGGTCCCTGTAAAAAGATGACCTGCAAATTCATGAAATATTTCAAATTTTTTAATCTTTTGTGTTACAGCCAAAGCAGTCCTTTGGGCAAATTTATGTCTCTTAAAGACTTTCATCAATAAAAGAGAAAAGGATGAAAAGAATTGGGCAAATAGTATTTTTAAAAATCCAAAAGAAAACAATGAATAAAAAATGCTAAAATAGATATTTTGAAATTCAAAGAAAAATGAAATTCAAAAAGAACTAAAATTATGAACTGATTTTAAAAAAACACAAATAAAACCAACAGACTTAGCAAATTTTCTATTAAAAACCAAAAGAATAATGGACAAATAAAATTTGCAGTGGGTGAATAGTAAATAAAGGAAATTATTAGAAACTACTTTGCCTTTGCCAACAAAACCAACAACTTTGGAAATAGATGAATACTAACAAAGAAATAAAAATACTCAAATTTACATAACAGGAAATATAAATTTTAAATAAAACTATTTATTGGGGGGGGGGAAGTGAATAAGCAATAAATGAACTGCCAAAGGGGAAAAAACAGGTCTAAGTGAATTTGAAAGCAAATTTTATAAAACAAATCATTCTAATATTTTATAAATTGTTTGCAAAAATATAAAGGTAGAATCCTATAAAAGTCCTGTGATATATTTTTGATGCTCAAACCAAGGGAAAATAAAATAGAGAAAGAAAAGTATAGATCAGTAGGTCTAACACACATCTAAACAAAAATATTGAATACTAGCAAAAAGTTTATAGCACCATATTTAAGAAATTATATAAGTTGCTCAGTTGGATTTATTCCATGAATACAAGATTGATTCAATATTAAGAAAACTACAGACATCATAGTGAACTCACTATCTTTCCCCAAGTTCTCCATCTTCTGAACATTTGTGTTATTGTGTGCCATCATTCTTTCAGTCATCTAGACTCACAATCCAGATGTAATTCTTCATCCTTACTCTTACTCTTTCCCCATATTAAATCTGTTGTCTAGTCTTATCAATTCTGCCATTGTTTTATCTCCTAGATGCCTCACTTTCTCTCCTGTTACTATTACTATTCTAGTAAAGACCTCATCACTTTGTGCCTAAACTATAGCAAGAAGTTGTTGATTGGTCTTCCTGACTCAAGTCTTTCCCAACTCCAGGACATCTTCCTCTCAGTTATTAAATTAATCTACCTAAAGTGTATTTTTGCCCTTTATACCTACCTATTCAATAAATTCTATTAGCTCCCTATTTACTTCAGGATCAAATACAAAATATTCTGTAATTCAAAGTCCTTTATAATTTGGTCCCCTCCTGACTTTGCAGATATTTCTTGAGTGTGCAATTTCACTGGCTCAACCTAGCTATCCTGTCACCAAAATGGAATTCATCCTCTACCTCCCCTAAAATTCCTAATCCTTGAAACTTTTTTTCCTGTTGGGGGACATTACATTTCTCTAAGTCATCTAAGTTTGTTATGTTGAAATCACTCTCAATTTTATCTTCTCTCAAATCATCATAACTAATTGTTTCCAAATCAATTCTATGTTCTTATCTCTGGCACCTATAATTTTCACTCTATTTATACGTCACCTTAATTCTTGCTTTCTCTCTTTCTTGCTACAATCTATTCCAGGTATAGAATTCTTTCTTTTCTCCTGGATTCTTTGATTTCTCTCATCTCAATTAAAATCACCAATATTAGTATCTTCCTTCTGTTGATTATCTCCAATTTATTTCAGTATTTATCATGTTTGCAAGTAGTTTTTTTGTATGCTATCTTCCCCACTAGAATGTAAGCCCCTTAAGAGCAGGAATTATTTTACTTTGTTTGCTTGGTTGCTGTTCTTATTGTTTTGGTATTCCCTAGAATTTAGCACAATGTCACTTAATAAGTTGACTTAATATGTTGACTAACTGATCATCTTTTGGATGAAGTTGTAGATAGAACACCTCAGAAGGGCCACTGGCAAAAATAAAGTCAATATCTGCTCCAGAATCCAAACCCCCATCACATCATAGAAGTATATTAAATTAATTATTGACACCTATTTGAATTACTACTATTAAGTAGCAAAAGTATTTTCACATGGAAATGAGCAGGACCAGGAGATCATTAAATACTTCAACAACAATACTATACTACATCAATTCTGATGGACATGGCTCTCTTCAACAATGAGATGAACCAAATCAGTTCCATTTGTTCAATAATGAATAGATCCAGCTACACCCAGCAAAAGAACTCTGGGAAATGAGAGTGAACCACTACATAGCATTTCCAATCCCTCTGTTTTGCCCACTTGCATTTTTGATTTCCTTCACAGGTTAATTTTACATTATTTCAAAGTCCGATTCTTCTTGTGAAGCAAAATAACTGTATGGATATATATACATATGTTGTATTTAACAAATACTTTAACATATTTAACATGTATTGGTCTACCTACCATCTGAGGGGAAGGGTGAGGAGAAGTAGAGGAAAAATTGGAACAGTAGGTTTTGCAAGGGTCAATGCTGAAAAATTACCCATCCATATATCTTGTAAATAAAAAGCTATAATAAACAAACAAATAAATAAAGGGGAAGAAACATTTTTTTTGAAAAAAAAAGTATTTTCACATGAATTTTAATGAAACTTAGCAAGATTAAAATTAATGTTTACAGTTTCTGTGGGTATACAGGACCATATTAGGCTCCCCTTTTTCCTTTCTACAATGGGAAACCTGATCTCCTTGCCATTTTTGCCAAAGAAAAAAATATCAGTTCTAAGATTCAATTTAAAAACAAAGGAGTTCCATAAGTTCTTGATCTAAAGAAAATAAAGGTAAGTTTCTGTAATATATCACCATATTTTTGGTAACTATCCTTAATTCAAACTTAAAATTTTGCTAAATTGGGGCAGCTTGGTGGCACAATGGATACCACCAGCCCTGAAGAAAGGAGGACTTGAGTTCAAATTTGGCCTCAGACACTTAATACTTCCTAACTGTGTGATCATGGGCAAGTCACTTAACTCCAATTGCCTCAGGGGGGAAAAATACTTTGTCAAATTTACTCTTTTTTTGAACAATTGACTAAATTAAATAAGAATACTTACTATTTCTGAAATAACAACAAATAAAAAATTTTAAAACTTTATTTATATAAGCCATTCTTTATTGATAAATGGTCAAAGGATATGAACAGATAATTTCCAGAAAAAAGAAATTAAAGCTATTTCTAGTCATATGAAAAAAATGCTCTAAATCACTATTGATTAAAGAAATGCAAATTAAGAGAACTCTGAGTACTACCTTACACCTATCAGATTGGCTAAGATGACAGAAAAAAGATAATGATAAATGTTGTAAGGAAGACTGAGACACTAATATATTGTTGGTGGAATTGTGAACTGATCCAACCATTCTGGAGAGCAATTTCAAACTATGCCAAAAGAACTATCCAACTGTGCATACCCTTTGATCCAGCAGTGTCTCCACTTGGTCTGTATCCCAAAGAAATCATAAAAAAGGAAAAAAAGACCTATATGTACAAAAAATGTTTGTAGCAGCCCTTTTTTATAGTAGCAAAGAAGTGGAAACTGAGTGGATGCCCATCAGCTGGGAAATGGTTGAATAAGTTATGGTATATGAAAGTAATGGAATATAATTGTTCTATAAGAAATGATCAGCAGGATGATTTCAGAAAGGCCTGGAGAGACTTACATAAACTGATGCTAAGTAAAGTGAATAGAACCAAGAGAATATTGTACAGCATTATACAGTGATGATTAACTGTGATGGACTTAGCTTTTTTCAATAATGAAGTAATTTAGGCCAATTCCAACAGATTTGTGATGGAGAGAGCCATTTGCATCCAGAAAAAAGACTGTGGGGACTGAATGTGTGTCAAAACAGTCATTTTACCTTTTTTGTTGTTGTTTTTGTTTGCTTGCTTGTTTCATATCTTATATTTTTATCTGATTTTTCTTGTACAGCATGATAAAAGTGGAAATATGTTTAGAAGAATTGCACATATTTAATCTGTGATTACTAGGAGAGGGGATGGGAGAGAGGGAGAAAAAATTAGAACACAAAGTTTTGCAAGGGTGAATGCTGAAAACTTTGAATGTATTTTGAAAAAAAAGCTATTATTAAAATTTTTTAAACTTTATTCATTATATTTCAGGATTTTCATTTTTTTATAGAGAAAAAACCAACTCAATAATAAATCAATTATATGTTTTTTATGATTTCTTTTATCTGTTGTTCTGTTAAGAATTCTCTTCCTATAGTTGTAAAAAATTCTTACATCCATTTTCTTATCTTATTTTAAGTGATATAATCTATATTTGTCAACTATCCACTTAGAATTTACTGTGGTAAAAAGTATAACATGCTAATCTAAACTAATGCTGTGATTGTTATAAACATTAATAACAAAATCATAAAAATCATATGATTACATATCAATAAGTACAAATAAAGCTAATCATGGAATAAAGTAAACAAACAAAATTCAGACTTAATCAAACATGGTAGACAGTGTTTAGTAAACCCAGGTACTAGGATAAGGGGTCCCTAATTTTCAAAAACTGATGGGAAAAATAGAAAAACAGTCTGACAGAAATTCAAATATAAATCAACACCTTTTATCATACAGCACAATAAGCTCTAAATGGATATGTGATCTAAATATAAAACAACATATCATTTTTAAAATAGAAGAAAACAGAAGGAGTTACCTTGTTTAATTATAAGAAAGGAATACTTAGTTATGTGAGCGATAGAGGTAACCCTACTTAATAAAATGGACAATTTCATTAAGATTAAATTTAAAGGATTTTGCATGAACAAAAATAGCTAAAATCAAAAGAGAATCCACTAGTTGAGAGGGAATAAACTTTCCAGCAAATATCTCTGTTAAAGGTCAAATAGCCAAAATATATGAGGAACTATTACAAATATATCAGAATTCACTCCCAAAAGATTTTTAAAGAATGCATAAAACAGGTGGTTTTCAAAAAAGAAATTTAAACAATCAACAACCATATGAAAATGCACCAAATAACTAATATCTTCAGTCTGGCAAAAATAACAAAATAATATTAAATGTTTGAGGAGCTGAAGGAAGACAAGCATAGTAATATACTGTTGGTAGGAATATGGATTGCTTGAACTATTCTAGAAAGCAATTTGGTAAAGAAGGGGCTAAAATGTGAAATATATCCTTTGACTATATAATATTGATAATACCAATATAACCATGAAGCAAATAATACTCCAAGGTAATCAAAGACAGAGATAAAGGTCCCTCTGACTCTTGATACTATGATACATACATATACATGTATATTTGAGTGTCTATAAAATAATGTTTATATAGCATTTACAATGTATCAGATTCTGTGCTAAGGGCTCTACAAATATTACCTCATTTCATCCTTACAACAACCCTGGAAGGTAACTGCTATTGTTATCTGTATTTTGTAGATAAAGAAACTAACACAAATAGAGATTAAGTGATTTGTCCAGTATTAAAGAGATATTAAGTATCTAAGGCCAAATTTGAACTCAGGTATTCCTGACTCCAGACCCAGAGCTCATCCTTTGTGCTACCTAGCCACCCTAATATAGAAAAATACTTATGGTAGCACTTTTTACATTAGATGGAAGGGAAATTGGAAGGAAAATATGTGCCATAAATTTGGGAATGACTTAACAAACTGTAGTACATGAACGTAATGTTTACATTATATCATATAAGCAATAAATTTGGAAAAACAGAGAAGAGCCATGTCAATTAACACAAAGTAAAATAAGCAGAACAATTATTTAGGGGAACAATTTATGCAATGACCACAATAGCATCATAGAAGATAGCATTGAAAAGACTTTAACCTTCTGATTAGTGTAGTCAAAACAAAAAAACATGACTTCATAGCATACCTCCTGATTCTCAGCAGAGGATGATCGATTTAGAAGCTGAATGAATTTTAAAATGCTGTCAATGGGTTAACTTGTTTTGCTGGACCAGACTTATGCATTACAAGAGAGGGTTCTATCAGCAATGAGGCAAGGGAAGAGTCATTGGAAATTCACTTCTTTGTTCTGATTTTTTCTTTTGCCTTTGTGTATCCATGAACTAGCACAATGCTTTGTATGCATCAGGATCTTACTGAATGGTTGTAGAATTGAAATGAACACTTTTCAACTCAGAGGAGTTGAGGAATAAAGAGGGTAAGTGATTTTTCTCATTATTTTGAAGATTTGGGCATTGAGTTTTGGCTAAGAGTTGAGAAAATCATAATATGATATGATCATAAATCTGTCACTGAAAATTTAAAAAAAATACCTAAGAGACCATCTTGCTCAATTTATTCATTTTGCTGATAAGGAAAATAAAGCCATGGAGACTGAGTAATTTGTTAAGTTCACGTGGGTAACAGACATGAGAGGTGAGGGTGACAAAGACCACTGGCAATATTTTCTTAGACTAAAAAGTCTGAACTACTTAATTTTTTAAAGTTCATTTCTGAAATTTATTTTTAAAAAAGGAAAGAAAGAAAGAAAAAAGTTGAGAATTTTTTTTGAAAGCCAGCTTTAGGGGAATAAATGAGAGAAGTCAGATCTTTGTGCTTTTTTTCTATCCTTTGGGGTCTTAATATAAATAAGTGCTATTTTAAATTATCTTGAAGCAAGTCAATAGAAAAGAAAACTGGATTCAGAGTGAAAGGATGTAGGTTAAACATTCGAACTCTACCACTGTGATCTTAGGCAAGTCATATCTCTCTGGGCTTCTTTTTGCTCATTTGTAAAAAGAGGAAGGTGGAATGGAAGACTTCTATTGTTGCTTCTGACTGTAAATCTATGATCATATTTTCTTAACAGCAACTAGCAAATATTTAAACTTTCAGTTCCTTTCTCATTCTAAAGAAAGAATAGTGATGTATATGTAAGTAAAACCAGGTGCAAATTGGTTAAGGTTACCCAAGTTGTTTGGGTAACATGCTCAATACTTGAGAGCATTGCAACCAGTTTGAAGAAAAACATGGAAAACCTTATAGGAATATAAAGGGAAAAAATAATATTGTTTAATTAACTTTTTTTCTAACTCTAAAAAGACCACACAGAGGGTCCCATGTGAATTGTACACTGAATCATCTTCAAAAACATGGAATTGCATTTTCAACTGCCATACATAGGTCTGGTTTCATTAAATGTAGGAATCAAGCTATTAGACAAGCAGACATACTGAAATACTGGATCCTTCCATGGTAGGAATTTTCCTTTGCTGAATGTTCTCTGATAAGATAAGCATTAAGGAGAGAGCAATGTTAATGCTTTGGAAGTTGGGCAGATGTCTCCATCTGTTTTAAAATCATTTTGTAGTTAGGAAGAAAGTGCTGAGATGTGTTTTGACATGCACTCAAATTGGTTTATTCTTTTGTCCTCTCTTCATTGAAATACATTCAAATGCATGTGTTTAAAGGCTAATTAAATCCATATGTTTCTAATTTATTTACACTTAACTCAACAAAATATTGTTTTGTAATGGTTTTTTTTGGAACTCCAAACCATCACTTTTGAGCCTTTTTCCTAAGAACAAGGAATTTTCAGAGTGCCAGACAACAGGAGGAATAAGTACCAGAAGGTTCAAATATGTTTCAAAATTCAAAACTAATATGGTTTCTTAAGATGACCAAATAGCCCTAAGCTGTGTTCACAGTGACTTTCTTGAATGACCAACTCAATAGCCCTAATATATTCTTCTAGCCTCTTTGGTATGTCCACAACTAGTCATTTACAATTTAGAAAATGATGCACAAGAAGAAGAATATTAAAGAAAGACATGGGACCTGTTTTAATATATTGCACATTATGTATCTCCTAATATGTAGTTACTCTGTTCACTGACATGATAAAGAATGCTAGATCTAGAAGGGACCTTAAGGATCATCAAAACACCATGAAAGCCAAGCGATTTGCCCCAGTTCACACAAGCAGTAAACAACCAAGCTGATATTCAAAGCAAGGTCCTCTGAAGTCAGACCCGGGGTTTTTTCCTAAGGAATCACACTATTTTTCTTCTATTCAGCCAGCAATTTCCTAATGAGTATAATGTAGCAAGGGAGGAAAAAGGCATAGGATTATTAGATGATAGCTGAAAAACAGGAAGAAACCAAAGGTTCTAGCCCAACTACCTCATTTTATACATTTTACATTTGAGGCCTGTGGAAATTACGTGACCAATCCTAGGATATAGGTAATGCAGATCAAAGGTAGTATTTCAACTCAGGTCCTGACAGCAGCACCTTTTCACTGTACCTTGTTACCTTTTTATTTTAATTCTTTTCCAAACATTGACCTTCTGACATATCTCCATTTGCCCTAATTTGTCACCCAAAATGGTATCTGTAGGAGGGACAGCAGATGGAAGTTAGTGAGATGAGATACAGAATGCATATAAATGACTTTCGAAAGTGATGATATGGGAAGAAATGGCCACCAGAGCAAATAAGCAGACTGATCTTCCTGTTGCTGGGCTATGGGATCATGCTGCCCAGCAGGGACTCTTCCCCATGAAGATGGGATTTCAAGAGTGCTCCAGCTGTGGAAGTGAGTGTCCCTAACCAACCAGAACAAAAAGAAATTTCTAGTTGTAACTCAGGGAGGAAGCCACAGATGAACACAAGAGAGAGCAAAAGAGTATCTTTGGACTTTAAGCCATCTCATCTATTAAGAATTTAGACTATGTTTCTCTTTGTCTCATTCTACCTCTAGGAGGCAAGATGTTGATGACCAAATATAGATTCCTATGATGCAGTGACTCATTTCTTAGATGCAGTGACCCATTCCCTAGCTAGGAAAGCAATATTTTCCTGAGTACAGGTTCTCCTTCTGAGATGGGAATCATAAAGATATGAATTAGATCTGAAATTGAAAGTTTATGTCATGTCTGATTGATGTTTCTCCTCTTGTTGTATTTACAAATTTAATTGACCTGTGTATTTAAATTATTATATGACCCTTTTGAAATATGATTGATATGGCATATTGGGAAAGGGAAGGAAGATATGGTCCAAGCAGGTTGTGACTCAGAGACAGAGAGAGATATCTCTAAATGAGATCAATAAGAAAGAGAACCTGAGGAAGTAAGAGTTTGTATAATAGAAAGAAAGGATGAAATGAAGAGTTTTTGAATCATATGCTTGCTCAGAGTCCAGACTGCTGATAGAAGAGATCAGGTCGTGATCAAAGTGTCCCCTATCTATTTCATGAACACAAATGATATCACTGAAGGTTTCATTTATCTGATTCTCCCTTTCTCCCTCTTCTATTCTGTACTGTAAATTTAACAAGACAAAAACTATATAGGTATATAACAGGCTGAGAATAGAAGCATTTGGAAACACCACCTTGATCTGAAGCAGTTCCCGGCAAGTACTTAGGGATATTCTAGAGATGAAAGGAATAGGGCAACCTCAAGCAAGATAAATGATAATACTGGGAAGATGAGAGACTTTATTAATTACTTATGGAATGAACTTGTTTACAGAGAAATCATGAGATCCATAAACCCATATAGCTAACTTTCTTCACCTCTTTTCTTTTAGTTCTTCAGGAAGATCACTTGGCAAGGATTAAAATGAAATCTATAGAAGTAGACAGGAAGAAACCAAAAGAAGGTCGAGAGAAAATAGGGGGAAATGTTAGAAAGCATCACCTTTAAAGAAATGTACCAACATGTGCCATTTCATCTTCTGCAATATGTTTCTCATCCTTTGGACTTCCAGACTTTATGTTTTTTTTATCCAATTGGAGTCAGTCATTTCAATACTAAGATTTCATCCTCTTCACTTCTTTCCTCATCTCTTAGTCCTGCAATCTATTTGATTAAATAAATATTTATTCAGAATCAACTAAAAATTAGTTGAAATAATTAACAATTTTAGCAAAATTATGGGATACAAAACAAAACTATGTAGCTCATCAGCATATTTATATATTACCAAGAAAGTCCATCAGTAAGAGAGAGAGACAGAAATTCCATTTAAAATAACTGTAGGCAATAAAATCCTTGGGTATCTACCAGCCAAGACAAACCCATGGTCTTATACAATCAGAAAACACTTTTCACACAAATAAAATCAGATCTAAGCAAAAATAGCAATTGCTCATAGGTAGGCTGAGCCAATATTATAAAAAAAGAACCAATTTATACAAAAATATTTATAGCAGCTGTTTTTGTAGAAAAAAATTCATGTTGAGGGGATAGCCATCAATTGGAGAATGGATTAAAAAAAGTTGTGATTTATAATTGTAATGTAAATAGTACTTAAGAAATCATGATGGGGATGATTTCAAAAAAATATGGATTTACCTGAACTGATGCAAAGTAAAATCAACAGAACCAGGAGAACATCGAGTACAGTAATAGTAATAATGTATAATGATCAATTGTGAATAACTCAGCAATGCAAAGAGCCCATGATCCACAGGATTCATGATGAAAAAATTCTATCTACATCTAGAGGAAGAACTGGTGAGTAAGTTAATACAGATAAAAGAGTACTATTTTTCACATTCTTCATTGGATGAGGGGCAGTGATGTGATCTATATCTTCTTTCATAACATGACTAATATGGACATCTATTTTACATGAATGCACATGTATAACCTGTATCAAATTGCCTACTATCTCAGGGAGGACAAAGGGAAAGGCGGGAGAGAATTTGGAACTTAACATTTTTTAACCATATTAAAAATTGTTTTACTTATAATAAGAAAAAATCCAATATTATTTTTAAAATATTTATTCATTATCTATTTGTTAATTTGTTAGGTGCTGAGAAGAATAATATATCATCATAGCTAACATTTTTATAGCTCTTAAGGACTTATAAAGTATTATTATCTCATTTTTTCCTCACAAAATTCTTGGGAGGTTGGTGCTATTATTATTATTATCCTCATTTTATAGGCACAAAAACTGAGTCATACAGAGATTTAACTGACTTACCCAGGGTCACATAGGTATAAAGTGTCTGAAGCTATATTTTAACTTAGTTTTCAATTATAGGTCCAAGATTCAATCCACAGTGTCACTTTGCTGCCTTTAAAAAATAATAATAGCATTTTGGGCAAAGATTTTGAAATGGTTTGCCATTTCCTTCTCCAGCTTAGTTGAAGAAGAAACTAATGTAAACAGGATTAAGTGACTTGTCTAAAGTGACACAGCTGAGTGACAGTGTCTGAGGGCACATTTGAACTCAGAAAGATGAATCTTCCTGACTCCAAGCTTATGACATACAAAGCAATGTGCTAAGCAGTGGGGATACAATTAAGATAGCAAAACAATCTCTCGTCTCAAGAAGCTCAGTTTTTATAGTGGGAGGAGACAAAACATATGAGATTTCAGTCTCAAGTCAGATAGAAAGATACTCTATCTTTGATATGACATCAAAGGGTACATTCAATCCCATTAAGTCTGTAATCCAAAAAAAAAAATTACTCTAGGGAGATGCTCTGGATTTTAATAACTCTAATCTATCCTGTAATCAAGAGCACTGGATGGTAATCAGGATAGATTTTCTTCTGAAACTTCTATCTTCCCAAAGATGTGAATCCGTCTTAGTCTTAGTAGGGAGTATAACAAAGATGACTAATTTAATTCACTACACAGAATTGTCCCTACCTATTTCAAGATTATATTTTTTCTTGTTTACTGCTCTCAAAAAAATTTTTTATCCCACCACTGTTTATCACCCATAATCTGAACAGCAATCAAAGAACTCTACAGTAATACATTCACTTATATAATTTTTATCACCGGGATTAATCAGCATTCTGTCTATTATAAAGATTTTTTATAAAAGTGCCGTTTTCTTGACTTAAATATTCACTTGCATGCAAGATAGTTTTCTCCTCTTCTTTTTCCTCAAGCTAACCCCCCCCCCCCCCCCCACTTGTCCATAAAAGAATGTTTTAGCTAGGCTATTGTTAAGTTATTTGAACCAAGTTCAAATCCTATCTCTGTGTGATCCAGGGCAAGTCACTCAACTTCTGCTCAGCCTCAATTTTCTCATCTGTAAGATGGAAATAATCATAGCATCCACCTCATAGGGTTTTTATGAGGATCAAATAAAATAACATAAATCACTTTGAAAATCTTAAAGTGCACTAGAAATACTAGCTATAATGCTAATTATAGCAGCAACCACTTAGCTGTTACTAGAAATAGTTCAAATTAATTTCCACTGAAGACAACTAGAGTTTCCTACAAATAGCAAATAGAGAATCATGGGATGAAGGGAAGGGAAGAGGGAATAAATACTCAAAATAGATATGCTCTCAAAAAAGCTAATGCCTGAGCAAAGGACTTTTCCTTCTTCTGCAAAAAGTATTGTTCTGCTAACTAGAGTTCCCATGCATGATGAGTATTCCCTAAAAAAATTGGTTAACCCTTTCTCTGCTACTGAACCCTTAATCTTCAAAGAAGGTACTCTTTAAATAGTTCTTCAGTTCATGAAAACATCTGGTTCCTAGAGTACATCAGAGGTAGGAAATTTAACTAAGGAGACAAAGGTTAGAGTCATACTGTAGAGGGCCTTCAATACAGGGCTAAGAATTTATATTCTTAATAATGGTGGTGATATGGAGCTATTTGACTAAAGAAGAAAACTGCTCCATTTTTCTGATCTCTGCCACCACCAGCAGCCTCATACATGTGGAATTCAACTCACCCTCACCTTCAGACGTCTCAGTGGTCAGGATTTTCTTTTTTGTCATTACCTTTCATTTTGTCTCTGAGTCTGGGTGAGAGGGGTTGAAAATAGAGAAAAGGGGCCCTTTCACTGGTTTTCAGAGAACAATGAGATTGCCTAAGGACATTGATTTAGAAATTTCTTCCTGCATATTGTTAGCAAATCTTCTCCTACCACACTGTTGGTTCATTTGTGGCCTGGGAAATTTAAGACTAGTCATATTCACTTTGATGTTTGTTTTTCTAAAATGTAATAATATACTATCAATAAAAAAAAATCTCTGGTTCAACTTGAGTCCCCAACTAATTAAAACCTCAGTAAATTAGAATTTCCTTTTCACTCTCTCTGTAACTGACCATACCTTTACTCTCAGTTGCCTCTAAGCAAGTGAATAACATATATATCAATAATGTATTGTTAACCACAGTTTTATTGCAATACTGTTTTTCTAGACTAGCTCTACAGAAATCCAAAAGAAACTTTAAAGAAATAAAATTAAGCTTTGGAATGGACATGTTCACCTGAGGGTGAAAGAGGAAAGAAGAATAAACACTGTTGTTTTCTGCTAAACAAACAGCTAAACAATTTCTAGTATATCATTATCTCAACCTCTCATTCTTTTAGGCATATGATACCCTTGCTTTTGAAGCTATTAAGCATGAAAACTGTGACATCACTTGAGTGAGAAGACCGTGATGGGAACCAATATTTCTCCCACTGCTATAATTTTTATGACTGTGATCTCTCCCAGAATCATGATACACTTCCTAGACTCCTCATGACAATCTTTGATAAACTTGTCTTTTTTTGGCATTTCCTTATCACAATCTTTCTTTCTCTTCTTCTCTTTCTTAGAGATAGGAGGAGCTGGACTTTCCAGTCGCAGGTCCAAGTCTCAAATAGATAAGAGGAAAAACCCCAAAGCATTTATTAAGCACCTTTTATGTGCTAAGCATTATATTGTTTTTAAAATATTATCTCTTCTGATCAACAAAATGGGGAGCCATGGAAAATTTTGAGATATGGTCAGACCTGTGCATGAAGAAGATTACAGCGATAATATGAAAAATTTTGAAGTGGGAAGAGACTAGAGACAGAAAAACCAGTTAAAAAGCTATTATAATAGTCCAATCCAATAATAAGAGTTAATGAGGATCTGAAAGAGAAAGCAAGATGAATGGAAAGGAAGGGGAGGGTGGAGAGATATTGTAGGCAGAAAGCAAAGGACATGACAACTGATTGGATGGGAGTAAAGACTCTGAGGTTATAAGTCTAGGGGTAACTGTTGAGAGGATGTTGGAGTCATTAACAGAAATAGGAAAGTTGACAGAACAGATTTTTCAGAAAGAATGAATTTTAAACATGTTAAATCACTATATAAGGATGAACTATTTAGAAATATTTAGCAAACATTAATTCTTAACATGATGGAAACCCAGAGATGACTCTGGTAGTGGAGATAAAGATTTGAGAGTAATTTGTAGAGAAGTGATAATTGCTACATTGGAGCAGAAGACATTACCAAGGGAGAGAAGAGAATTATGTAGGGTGCCTTGGAAGACATAGTTATTGATCAAGATGAGTAAACAACTACAAAAAGCTATTGAGGAATCATTGGACAGAAATAGGGAAATAATCAGAAGAAAGTAGTTACATAGAAACTAAGAGAGGAGTATATCAAGAAAGGGGGTGGGAGTTGCAAACAATGGTTTCAAGTACTGAAGAAAGGTCAAGAAAGATAAAGCTTGAGAAAGGTCACTGGCAATAAAGTAACTAGTGTCAGCAAGGGAGAGTCAATGATATTTATTGACAAACAAGATTAGGGATGAAATTGGAAGTTTGAAAAAAGACAGGGAAGAATACTGGGAAATAATATGATAGAGATTCAATCAGAGACAAAAAAAATGCCATTCATAAGTGAAAGCCACACTTTGCAAGAGTTCATGCAAATCTTTCCAAGGTTTTCTGAAATCATTTGTCATTTCTTATAATACAATAGTATTTCATGACAATCATATACTAAATTTGTTCAGTCATTCCCCAATTGATGTGTATCTCCTTGATTTCCAATTCTCAGACATCACAAGAGCTGTGATAAATATTTTTGGCAAAGTAGATTCTCCCTCCCTTTTTCTTAGTCTCTTTGGGATACAAACCTCACTGTGACATTGCTGGATCAAAAGATATACACAGCTTGATTGCCTTTTCAACATAGTTTCAAATTGCTCTCCAGGATGATTGGATAAGTTCACAACTCCACCAAAAGTACATTAGTATCCCAGTTTTCCCACAAACCCTCCAACATTTATTATTTTCCTTTTTTTACCACATTAGCCAATCTGATAGGTATGAGGAGTTTTGATTTACATCTCTCTAATTATGCTATTTTCATATGACTATAAATAGTCTTAATTTCTTCATCTGAAAACTGCCTGATCATATCATTTGGACCACTTATCAAAAGGAGAATAATTTCCATTCTTATAAATTCAATTCAGTGATCTACATATTTGAGAAATGAGACCTTTATCAAAGATACTTGTGGCAAACTTCCTGCCCAACAAGTTTCTTATATTTTTGGTGGCAATTGTTTTGTTTGTACAAAAACTTTATTCTTTTGTAATCAAAATGATCTATTATAGCTTGCATAATGTTCTCTATGTTTTGTTTGGTCCTAAATTCTTCCTTTATCCATAAGGACAGATAAATAATGCTGCACTCTTCTAATTTGCTTATGGTATCACCTTTTTCTGTATAAATCATATATTTATTTGACCTTATCTTGGTATACAGTATAAAATATTTATTTATAACTAGTTTCTGCTATACTGTTTTCCAGTTTTCCCAGCAATTTTTTTGTCAAATTATGAATTTTGTCCCCAAATCATGGATCTTTTCACTTATACTAGATTGCTATGGTCATTTACTACTGTGTCTTATGTACCCAATCTATTCCACTTATTCCACTTTTTTTCTTAACAAGTACCAGATCATTTTTATGATTATTACTTTATATTATATTTTGAGGTCTGGTACAACTAGATTATCTTCCTCCACATATTTTTTCACTGATTCCTTTGATATCCTTCCCCTTCTGTTCTATCAAGTAAATTTTATTATTTTTTCTAGTTCTATAAAATAGTTTTTGGACAGTTTGATTGATACAACACTGCATAACTAAATTAATTTAGAATAAGTGTCATTTTTATTACATTGACTTAGCCTACCCAAGAACAATTAACATTTTCCCAGTTGTTTAGATCTGTTTTTATTTGTGTCAAAAGTGTTTTGTAATTGTTTTTATGTAGTTCCTAAGTTTGTCTTGTCCAGGAGGCACCCAAGTATTTTATATTATCTACAGCTATTTTAAATGAAATATCCCTTTATATTTCTTGCTTTTGGATTTTGTTGGTAATATAATTTTCCCTTCCATATCTCAAGGCTTAGAAATATGGCATTTCATGATCTGGAAAACCTGCATAAAGTGTTTTAGCCCTCTGAATTATTATATCAAAAATAAAATATGTTGATGTTGTAAAATTCTACATGTATTTTATGCATTTATGAATTTCTAAACTTTTTATGTGTCATCTGTTTGCCTTTACATATCATCTTCAGCTTCCACAAAACTCCCAAAAAATCCCCTTTAACTTCTTAGGCTAACCAGCAGTATATCGAAATTGTGATGGGGAAAGTTGTAATATGTAAGAGAAAACTGCATATAGAAATGGTATGGATTTGTTTTGTATCATACAACTTTGCTAAAGTTGTTAATTATTTCAAAAAATATTATTTAAATTTCTCTTATATACCAGGCACTAGACCATGTCCTCAGGATGCAAATACAATGAACCAAACAATTTCTATTCTAGGTATCTTGGATCTGAATTTTGGAGATAACAGTATACAAGCACATACAGAATTTTATATAGACAATAAATATAAAGTAATTAACTACAAGGTAGTTCAGGAGGGATGACACTAATGATTGAGTAGATCAAGAAAAGCTTCAGGTAAAAGGTGGTGCTTGAATTATATGTCTTAAAAGGAAAGAGGGATTCTACAAGGCAGAAGTGAAAAGGGAAGAGCATTCTAGGCATGAGGAATGACAAGCATAGAGACTGGATTTAGTGCCCTAGAAAATAAACCAGTTTGGATGGATTGTAGTGGATGGGAGGGGGGTTGCAGGTAGATTATGGAAAGATAGATTGAAACCAGGTATTGAAGGACTTTAAAAATTAAACACAGAAGTGTATATTTTATCCTAGAGGCAAAAGGGAGCCAATTGAGTTACTGGAGTAAGGCACTGACAGGGGCAGATCTTTGCTAAAGAAAAATTATTTTGACAATAGTGTGGAAGATTAACCAGAGGGGAAAGAGACTTAAAACAGTGAAATCAATTAGGTAGCCTTTTTAATAACCTAAGTCAGAGGTAATGAAGGTCTGAACTAAGGTCATATCTTTGTAAGTAGAGAGAAGGGGCCAGATATAAGAAGTGTTAGGGAGGAAGAAAGAGCCAAATGTAGTAACTGGATATATAGGATAAAAGAGAAAGAATTTGAGGATGAAACTGAGAGACTGAAGTAATGGTAATGTCTTCAACAAAAGTAGAAATGATAGGAAGATTATTAGGTTTTAGGTGATTTAGGAACTTAGGTTTTAAGTTCTATTTTGGACACACTGAGTTGAAGACAGCTCCAGGATATCTATTATAAAATATCCAAGAGGCAATTTCTAAAATGAATCTGAAACTTAGTGGAGAGAATGGAATATTTATATCTGTGGAGTAGCTAAGTGGTGTAGTAGAATGCTTGGAGTTAGGAAAACTGATCTTTATGAGTTCGAATTTGGCCTCAGACAAATACTAGTATATGACATGGACAAGTCACTTAACACTCTTTGCTTTAGTTTTCTCATCTGCAAAATGAAATGGAGAAGGAAATGGCAAATTGTTTCAGTAACTCTGCCAAGAAAATCCAAAATGAATTCATGAAGAGTATGATACAACTGAACAACATAAACAACTTATAGATCTGGGAGAAAATAGCATAGAAATTATAAACAATTAAAAAGAGTAAGTCTATGAGAATGGGAAGAGTATTAGCATATCTATATGTTATAAAAGAAATAATGAGGACTTCTGGCCAAGATGGCAGAGAGGAGGCACACATCTACTTAAGCTCTGTGTTTTCTCTCAGAATTTATTTCATGACAAGCCTTGGAATTAGTGCTTGACTGAAAAAAAAAAACCCACAAATAATTACCAAGAGAAGACATCTTTGAAATTCACCAGAAAAGGTCTGTTTTTGCTTGAGGGCTGGGAAGGTTTTAGATCAGGCGCAGGCTGAGGGCAGGCAGTGGCAGCGAAAGCACAGTAGGTAGCTTACAGATGAGCAGACCTGGGGGGTGGGGGTTGATCTCAACCATCTCTATAGGGAGAGCTTTACTACAGTATTGGATACTTTGCCCTGGCAGCAAGTCAGTAGACAAGCAGAGAAGCTAAAAACACAGGGTCTGAAGACTATAACTCGAAAAAGCTAGGGTCTCTCGGGACCTGGTCACCCACCTACAGTGACTTAGCACACTTTCAGAGTCTCAGAGTGCAAACGCAGCACAGCCATTGCTGTCCTGCTAGTGCCTTGCTGCTGCTCCCTGCAGTCTGTAGAGGAAGCTTGGTAACACCATCCAGCTCCCCTCCTCCCCCCCCAAAAAAAAAGCATATTGCATTTTTTTTCCTAGTTTGTCTTCTTTGATTCTTCTCTGACAAAATGAGCAAAAAATTTAAATGGATCTTAACCATTAATAGCTTCAATATGGATAGAGAGCAGACTTTAAACCCTGAGGAGACTAAAAACAGACTATCTTCAGATGAATCCCCAAAGGAGGATATGATCTGGTCCTCAACACAAAAAACTCTCATAGAAGAAATTTAAAAGGCTCTCACAAGAGAACTAGAAGAGGGTAAGAGGTGAAAAATTGGAACAAGAGGTTTGGCAATTGTTAATGCTGTAAAGTTACCCATGCATATATCCTGTAAAATAAAAGGCTATTAAATTTAAAAAGAGAGAGAGAGAGCTAGAAGAAAAATGGGAAAAGGAAAGAGAACCTTGGCAAGAGAATTTAGATAAGTCATCCTACTCACTTAAAGATAGAGTAGATAAAGAAATCAAATCCTCGAAAAACAGAATTAATGAACTGAAAAAAGAAAATAGCTCTCTAAAAATATAATTGGTGAAATGGAAAAAAATTCCATAAAACAAAATAACTCACTTAAAAACTCAATTGGACAATCAAAAAAAGATATAAAAAAAAGTGAGTGTAGAAAACAACTCATTAAAAATCAGAATCAAACAAATGGAAATGAATGACTCGAGGAGACACCAAGAATCAGTCAAACAAAACCAAAAAAAATGAAACAATAGGGAAAAAATGTCAAATACCTTCTTGGGAAAACAACAGACCTGGAAAATAGATATAGGAGAGACAATTTCAGAATTATTGGACTCCCTGAAAAATATGATGAAAAAAAGAGCCTGGACACTATTTTCCAGGAAATTATCAAAGAGAACGGCCCAGATGTTATAGAAACAGAGGGTAAAATAGACATTGAAAGAATTCATCAATCACCTACTGAAAGGGACCCTAAAATCAAAACTCCAAGAAATATAGTGGCCAAATTCCAGAACTATCAGATGAAGGAAAAAATACTGCAAGCTGCTAGAAAAAATCAATTCAAATATAGAGGAGCCACAATAAGGATTACTCAGGATCTAGCAGCATCCACATTAAAGGATTGAAGGGCCTAGAATCTGATATTGCAAAAGGCTAAGGAACTTGGTATGCAGCCAAAAAATTAACTTACCCAGTCAAAATGAGCATCTTTTTCCCGGGAAAAATATTGACATTCAACAAAATAAGTGAATTTCATCTATTTCTGATGAAAAAAACAGAACTAAATAAAAAATTTGATCTACAAATATAGAACTCAAGAGAAACCTAAGAAGGTAAAAAGAAATCTTGGGAACTATATTTCTGCTATAAATATATATAAAGAATGCATGTATATACCTTGTTCTAGAAACTAGAGGTAGAAAGGAAATTGTACCCAGAAAAGGGTAAGGTGGAGGTACTACATCTCACGAAGAGGCAAAGGAAACCTATTATATCTGAGAGAAAGAATGAAGTGGGATGAACATAGTGTGTATCTTACTGCCATCAGAATTGTCTTAAAGAGAAAAATTTTAGACATATTCGATTTATGGTGAAACTTCTCCCACCTCATTGAAAAGTGGGAGGGGAAAAGTGAAAAGGGAAGGAATAACCTAAGTGGAAGGGAATACAGAAATTGTGAGGGAAAGGAGTAAGGTAGGGGGAGGAACTTTAAGGTGAGGGGAGGGACACTAAAAAGGGAGGGCTGTGAGAAGCAAGTGGTGCTCACAAGTTTAATGCTAGGGAGGAGGGTAATGGGGAAGGAGAGAAAAGCATAAACAAGGATTAACAAGATGGCAAGTAATACAGAATTGGTAATTTTAACCATAAATGTGAATGGGATAAACTCCCCCATAAAGAGAAAGCAGTTAGCAGAATGGATTAAAAGCCAGAATCCTACAATATGTTGTTTACAGGAAACACACCTGAAGCAGGGAGATACATGCAAAGTAAAGGTAAAAGGTTGGAGCAGAATCTACTATGCTTCAGGTGAAGTCAAAAAAACAGGGGTAGCCATCCTGATCTCAGATCAAGCAAAAGCAAAAATTGATCAAATTAAAAGAGATAAGGAAGGGTACTATATCTTACTAAAGGGTAGCATAGATAATGAAGCAATATCAATATTAAACATATGCAACAAGTGGTGTAGCATCTAAATTCTTAAAAGAGAAATTAAGAGAGCTACAAGAAGAAATAGACAGCAAAACTGTAATAGTGGGAGATCTCAATCTTACACTCTCAGAATTAGATAAATCAAATAACAAAATAAATAAGAAAAAAGTCAAAGAGGTAAATAGAATACTTGAAAAGTTAGATATGATAGATCTCTGGAGAAAATTAAATGGAGATAGAAAGAAGTATACTTTCTTCTCAGCAGTTCATGGAACCTATACAAAAACTGACCATATATTAGGACATAAAAACCTCAAATTCAAAAGCAGTAAGGCAGAAATAGTAAATGCATCCTTTTCAGACCACGATGCAATGAAAATTACATTCAATAAAAAGCTAGGAGAAAATAGACCAAAAAATAATTGGAAACTAAATAATCTCATACTAAAGAATCATTGGGTGAAACAGCAAATCATAGACATAATTAATAACTTTACCCAAGAAAATAACAATAATGAGATATCATACCAAAATGTGTAGGATGCAGCCAAAGTGGTAATAAGGGGAAATTTCATATCTCTAGAGGCCTACTTGCATAAAATAGAGAAAGAGAAGGTCAATGAATTGGGCTTGCAACTAAAAATGCTAGAAAAGGAACAAATTAAAAACCCCCAGTCAAATACTAAACTTGAAAGTCTAAAAATAAAAGGAGAGATCAATAAAATTGAAAGTAAAAAAAACTATTGAATTAATTAATAAAACTAAGAGTTGGTTCTATGAAAAAACCAACAAAATAGACAAACCCTTAGTAAATCTGATTTTAAAAAGGAAAGAGGAAAATCAAATTGTTAGTCTTAAAAATGAAGGGGAGAACTCATTACTAATGAAGAGGAAATTAGAGCAATAATTAGGAATTACTTTGCCCAACTTTATGGCAATAAATTCGACAACTTAAATGAAATGGAAGAATACCTTCAAAAATATAGCTTGCCCAGATTAACAGAGGAAGAAGTAAATAGACTAAACAGTCCCATTTTAGAAAAAAAAATAGAACAAGATATTAACCAACTCCCTAAGAAAAAATTCCCAGGACCAGATGGATTTACATGTGAATTCTACCAAACATTTAAAGAACAATTAACTCCAATGCTATATAAACTATTTGAAAAAAATAGGGATTGAAGGAGTCCTACCAAATTCTTTTTATGACACAGACATGGTACTAATACCTAAACCAGGTAGGTTGAAAACTGAGAAAGAAAATTATAGACCAATCTCCCTAATGAATATGGATGCTAAAATCTTAAATAAAATATTAGCAAAAAGATTACAGAAAACCATCCCCAGGATAATACACTATGACTAAGTAGGTTTTATACCAGGAATGCAGGGCTGGTTCAATATTAGAAAAACTATTAGCATAATTGACTATATCAATAACCAAATTAATAAAAAACAAAGGATCATCTCAATAGATGCAGAAAAAACATTTGATAAAATCCAACATCCATTCCTAATAAAAACACTTGGGAGTGTTTTTATAATAAATGGACTTTGCCTTAAAATAGTGAGGAGCATATATTTAAAACCATCAGTAAGCATCATATGCAATGGGGAAAAATCAGAACCTTTCCCAGTAAGATCAGGAATGAAACAAGGTTGCCCGCTATCACCATTATTATTCAATATTGTATTAGAAATGCTAGCCTCGGCAATAAGAGTTGAGAAAGAATTTAAAAGAATTAGAGTAGGTAATGAGGAAACCAAGCTATCACTCTTTGCAGATGATATAATGATATACTTAGAGAACCCCAGAAATTCTATTAAAAAACTATCAGAAATAATTCATAATTTTAGCAAAGTTGCAGGATACAAAATAAATCCACACAAATTCTCAGCATTTTTATACATCACCAACAAAATCCAACAGCAAGAGATACAAAGAGAAATTCCATTCAAAATAACCGTTGATAGCATAAAATATTTGGGAATCTATCTACCAAAGGAAAATCAGGAATTATATGAGCAAAATTACAAATCACTTTCCACACTAATAAAGTCAGATTTAAATAATTGGAAAAATAGTTAGTGCTCTTGGATAGGCCAAGTGAATATAATAAAGATTACAATACTCCCTAAACTAATCTATTTATTTAGTGCTATACTAATCACTCTCCCGAGAAACTATTTTAATGATCTAGAAAAAATAACAACAAAATTCATATGAAAGAACAAAAAAGTTGAGAATCTCAAGGGAATTAATGAAAAAAAAAATCAAATGAAGGTGGCCTAGCTGTTCCTGATCTAAAACTATATTATAAAGCAGCAGTCACCAAAACCATTTGGTATTGGCTAAAAAATAGATTAGTTGATCAGTGGAATAGGTTAGATTCACAGGACAAAATAGTCAATAACTATAGAAATCTAGTGTTTGACAAATCCCAACTTTTGGGATAAGAATTCATTATTTGACAAAAACTGCTGGGAAAACTGGAAATTAGTATGGCAGAAATTAGGCATGGACCCACACTTAACACCGTACACCAAGATAAGATCAAAATGGATCCGTGATTTAAGCATAAAGAATGACAAATAAATTAGAGGAACATAGCATAGTTTACCTCTCAGACTTGTGGAGGAGGAAGGAATTTGTGACCAAAGATGATTTAGAAATCATTATTGATCACAAAATAGAAAATTTTGATTATATCAAATTAAAAAGCCTTTGTACAAACA
Source organism: Sarcophilus harrisii (assembly GCF_902635505.1). NCBI lineage: Eukaryota > Metazoa > Chordata > Mammalia > Dasyuromorphia > Dasyuridae > Sarcophilus > Sarcophilus harrisii. Next base: position 227,177,162 of record NC_045426.1, read on the forward strand.
AAACTAATGCAAACAAGATTAGAAGGGAAGCAACAAACTGGGAAAACATTTTCACAGTTAAAGGTTCTGATAAAGGCCTCATTTCCAAAATATATAGAGAATTGACTCTAATTTATAAGTACTCAAGCCATTCTCCAATTGATAAGTGGTCAAAGGATATGAACAGACAATTTTCAGATGTTGAAATTGAAATTATTTCCACTCATATGAAAGAGTTTTCCAAATCACTATTGATCAGAGAAATGCAAATCAAGACAACTCTGAGATACCACTACACACCTGTCAGATTGGCTAAGATGATAGGAAAAAATAATGATGAATGTTGGAGGGGATGCAGGAAAACTGGGACAATGATGCATTGTTAGTGGAGTTGTGAACGAATCCAACCATTCTGGAGAGCAATCTGGAATTATGCCCAAAAAGTTATCAAACTGTGCATACCCTTTGATCCAGCAGTGCTACTACGGGGCTTATACCCGAAAGAGATACTAAAGAAGGGAAAGGGACCTGTATGTGCCAAAATGTTTGTGGCAGCCCTGTTTATAGTGGCTAGAAACTGGAAAATGAATGGATGCCCATCAATTGAAGAATGGTTGGGTAAATTGTGGTACATGAATGTTGTGGTATATTATTATTCTGTAATAAATGACCAGTAGGATGAATCCAGAAAGGCTTGGAGAGACTTACATGAACTGATGCTAAGTGAAATGAGCAAAACCAGGAGATCATTATATACTTCAACAACAATACTGTATGAAGATGTATTCTGATGGAAGTGGATTTCTTCGACAAAGAGAAGATCTAATTCAGTTTCAATTGATCAGTGATGGACAGAAGTAGCTACACCTAAAGAAAGAACATTGGGAAATGAATGTAAACTGTTTGTTTGCATTTTTGTTTTTCTTCCTGGGTTATTTTTACCTTCTGAATCCAATTTTCCCTGTGTAACAAGAGAACTGTTCGGTTCTGCACACATATATTATATATAGGATATACTGTGACATATTTAACATGTATAGAATTGCTTGCCATCTGGAGGAAGGATGGGGGGAGGGAGGAAGGGGAAAAGTTGGAACAGAAGTAAATGCAAGGGATAATATTGTAAAAAAAATTATCCAGGCATGGGTTCTGTCAATAAAAAGTTATCATTATTAAAAAAAAAAAAGAAATATCAAAGGAGAGCATCAGCATAAGGAAAACTCCCCCCACTAAAAAGGAAGCTCTTCTAGAACAGGATCTATTTCAATATTTAGTCTCTGAAATTTCCAACATAGTGCCTTGCTTTTAATAAGGGACTAATAAATGCATATTTAATTGGGTGCATATGTAATTCCTTCCACCAATCAGTCAATAAACATTTATTATGTGCTTATTATTTGTGCCAGGCACTGTGCTAAGTGCTTAGGATATAGAGAAAGGGAGAGGAAAAACCAATTCCTGATCTTTCTACCAATGCAGATAGCAACCTGTCTTTGCTAATGTATTAAATTCTTTATTAAATTGAATTGGTGTGGAAATTCCCTGCTTGAGCCTGACAGAAGTTATATCAGTTTTCCAAGATAATACAGTTTGCATATGTCAGAGATGGAATTTGAACCCAGGCTTTCCTGACTCATCTCTTTTTGTAAAGGAAATAAATTTAGGTTTCATATACAGACCTTGTCTGTCCTAATACACACACATACACACAGATGTATATATATGTAGAGACAGAGAGAAACAGAGGAAAGGGAAGGAAGAAGAAGAACAACAACAACAACAAGAGCAAGAGGATGGAGGAAAAAGGGAAGGGGGAGGAGGAGGAAGGGAAGGGGGAGGAGAGAGGAAAAAAGAGAGGAGAGAATAGAGAAGAGGAAAGGAGAGGAGAGAAGAAGAGAGGAGAAGAGTGGAAAGGAGAGGAGAGACCCACAGAGAGACCCAGAGAAAGAAAGAGAGAGAAAGAGGGATGCTTAGTTTATTTGCTATACATTAAATTCAGAATTTTTTTTTAAATAAAAGGGTGAAATTAGCTTGTGAGTTTTTGAACCAGTTACCAGTTACAGATGAGTCTGCAAAAAGTAGGTCCCTCAAACATGATTGATTCCAAGTACAATTTACGGATGTGCTCTATGGAAAACAAGAATCCAACCTGGTGAAAAACAGAAGACTTTATGAGAAGGCAGAAGAGGGTATAAAATGAACAGCTGAATATCCCAAAAGCCACACAAATTCTTTCATCTACTTGACTGGATTCTTTCAGTAACAGTACTGACCATTCATTTAAGCCAGATAGAATATGCACAAATCCATTTCCCTGTAGGTTGCCCCTTTTCCTTCATATCCTTTCCTTCTTTTAACTGTGTGCATTGATTGGAAAGCTCATAAACAGCATTATAATGTGGCATAGGGGAAAGAAAAAATACAGGGAACCACAAGAGGATAACTTTGTGGAATCTCTTGGTGGTTAAAAGCAGTAACCAAAAAACTGAATTTTATCCCAGTACTCTGTAGTTGGCACTAAAGGAAAAACTAGCATTTTTATAAAAAGCTTTCCATGAGGGGAGAGTGATCTCACTTCCTGAGGAAATTACTGCAGGGATGTCTGCAGGAGCCAGCCAAGCATGGCTTTTTAACATCTGAAATGGTACCCAGTAATAATCATGTATGACTATTGAGTCACATAAACTACCCATTTTTATAAGCTTATTATGTTATCTGCACATATATGTGCACACATACATATACAACCATAGTACATAGTACCACAGATATTATAAAAGTGAGACATTTTGAAATGTTCAATATTCAGATAAATCTAAGCAGTTATTGAAAATTACAACCCAAATGACAGAAAAAATCCATTTAGAGCACTCGCTGAAATGGACAGGTCACCAGTCAGCTTAAATCACATTTTAATTCTATTCCACAACCTTTAATAAGACACAAAGATGGACAAATATGGGTAGCACCACAGCATCCTAGCAATTATCATTTAAATAAATAGGGCTCTTTTATAATACCCACATTCCTTTCCAGTGTAATCATGAAATACACACACACACACACACACACACACACACACACATTCATTCCCTCCTAAAAAAAAAAAAAAAAAAAAGCATACCAACTATAGTGAAGAGAAGCACCAATTTGTTCATTCCAAGTGCTGTTAAAATAATGTCAAGTGAATACCTAGAAATTTACTTCTAATGTTGCTATTTGGGAGCTTATGGAAGAAGCTATATTATAATTATTAGAACATTGAAAGTAGCACTATTGATGGCAAAGATGATACTGTGAAAGTTTAGATAACCCAATATAGACCGCCTAGGAAACCCTCCAGCAAACAAAAAGGTTCCAGATGAAGCAATAATCAATAAAACTAAAGGGTAATACCAATAAGCTCCTCCATCTAGTTTAGAACTACACAAGAAGACAAAGCCTGCAGGCATTCCAGTAAGAAGGATGGGAAGTGAGGGAAACTGAAGCCAAAATGGAACCTGAAACAAGTGGAATTTCAGCCCCAGCCTATTGGAACTGCAACAGGGAAGGAACAAAGCTAACTCCTGGCAGGTCCTTGTGCAATGAGGAGACAGAGATAGGACAGAGCAACTTAGGCAGTGAACATTGCTCAGGGCCCATCAGAGAACTGAAGCAATTCAAATCTCCATGCAGATTTGAAGCCATGCAGCAGACAAACTGCCTGAGGAAAAGGAGATGAAAAAGAAATACCAAACCCATCAGAATACCTAAAACTAGGGGAAAATCCAATATTCTTTGGCCATTTCAAAAGATAAAGGAGATAGAAATGGGATCCCAATAACCCTGAGTTTTGAGACCCTTCAGCAAGCCCAAAGCCAAGCCAGTCTCTGATAATAAATCCAAGTCTGGCAAGATGACAACAGTGTACAAATGCAACTTTCATTTGGAGACTACAACAACAAAGTAATATAGATAGTGCTAATTCTAGAATCTGTGTTGGGCCATAGAAGACAGACAAAAGCTAAATACTAGAGAAGAAGGTAAGTACAGGTCTTATGTCCAAACCCAATTCTCTGGTCCATACAAAGATTGTAGAAACAGGTAGGAAAGGTATCCAAGATCCTACCACATCATCCATAATTGTTCAGAGAATTCAACTGCTGTAGTAGAAGGCAGAAGAGACAACAGTAGGGTCTAGTCACTCCAACCATTGTGAGAAAGGATAGAATCTAACCATGACACAAAATCCCAAACCCAGCATATTCTGGAGACATAAGTAAACAAAAGAACCTCTTAATACAATATAAAAATACTCAGAGTTAAGAGAACTACAAAAGATAAACATAGAACAAATTCCATAATAAGTAGAAATAAGACCACAGGAAAAAAAAAACAGAAGAACCTGGGAACAAGACCTTAAAGAATGACTGGGGGAAATAAAGTAAGAGAATTTTTAAAAATTAAATTAGAGTTCTTGAGGGAAAAAAAGAATTTTTTTTAATCAAAAGATTAAAAAATATAAAGATAGATGCATTATCTACTATTAAAAACAACAAATTTAGGGTTTAAAACTTTCTTTTTTCTTTCAATCTTTCTAGTTTTCAACATTCATTTTTATAAGATTTTAAGTTTCACATTTTTTCTTTCTCCTTCCCTATTTTCTCTCCTCCCCAAGATAGCAAGCAATCTGCTATAGATTATACATGTACAATCATATTAAATGTATTTCCACATTAGTCATGTTGTGAAAAAGGAATGAAAAACAAAAGGGGAAAACTTCAAGAAAGAAAAAAACAGTTAAAAGTCAAATAGGTGCATTCAGACTCAACAGTTTTTTCTCTGAATATAGAAGCATTGTATTGCTGAGGATAGCTAAGTTTATTAAAGTTGACATTGTACAATGTTGTTGTTATTGTGTACAACATTCTCCTGGTTCTGATCATTTCAGTCAGTATCAGTTCATGTCTTTCTAGGTTTTTCTGAAATCTGCCTACTTATCATTTCTTATTGCACAATAGTATTTCATTATATACCACAATTTGTTCAGCCATTCCCAACTGATGGGCATCCCCTCAATTTCCAATTCTTTGCCACTAAAAAAGAGCTGCTATAAATATTTTTGTACATGTAGGTTCTTTCCCTTATTTAATGATCTCTTCAGGATACAAACCTAATAGTGGCATTGCTAGATCAAAGTATATGCAGAGTTTTATAAAACTTTGGGCATAGTTTCAAATTGCTCTCCAGAATGGTTAGATCAGTTTACAATTCCATCAACAATACATTAGTGTTCCAATTTTACCATATTTTCTCTAATACATATCATTTTCCTTTTCTGTTACATTAGCCAATCTGGTAAGTGTAAGATGACCCTCAGAGTTGTTTTAATTTTCATCTCTCTAATAATATAATAAACTAGAACATTTGTTTTCATGTGACTATAATAGATTTAATTTCTTCATTTGAAAATTGCCTGTTCATATTCTTTGGCCATTTACCAATTGAGGAATAAATTGTATTCTTATAAATTTGACTTCATTCTCTATGTATTTTTAAAATGAGGCTTTTATCAGAAACATTAGCAATAAAAATTGTTTCCCAGTTTTCTGCTTTCCTTCTAATCAAGGTTGCATTAGCTTTGTATAAAAACTTTTTAATTTAATGTAATCAAAATTATCCATTTTATATTTCATAATGTTCTCTATTTTTTGTTTGGTTATAAATTCTTTCCTTCTCCATACAACTGACAAGTAAATTATTTTTGCTCATCTAATTTGATTATGTATCACCCTTTATATCTAAGTCATGTATCCGTTTCAACCTTCTCTTTGGTGTAAAGTGTAAGATATTGGTCCATACCAATGGACCTATTTTCTGTCATACTATTTTCCAGTTTTCTTAGCAATTTTTGTGGAGCAATGAATTCCTTCCTGTCCCAGAAACTAGTCTTTGAATATAACAAACAGTAGATTGTTATAATCATTGCTTACTTTGTCTTGTGTCACTAACCTTTTCCACTGACTTACCATTATATTTCTTAGTAGTACCATATAGTTTTGATGATTGCTACTTTATAATAAGTTTTAGATCTGGTATAGCCCCTGAACCATGTTTCTTTGAATTTTTTTTCATTAATCCCCTTGATATTCTTCATCTTTTCTTCTTCCAGATTAATTTTGCTATTATTTTTTCTAACTCTATAAAATATCTTTGGCAGTTTGTTCGGTATACTGAATAAGAAAATTAATTTAGATAGACTTGTCATTTTTTTTATTACATTAGCTCTGCCTATCCATGAGCAATTGATATTTTCCCAATTTTTTGCATAGGTTGATTCTCAGATTCTCTAAGTACACCATCATATCATCAGCAAAGAGTGATAGTTTTGTTTCTTCATTGCCTATTATATGCAATTTTTTTCTCTTATTGCTAAACTTAACATTTCAACTATTATATTGAAAAAGAGCACTGATAACAGGCATCCTTTTTTCCCCCTCTGATCTTATTGAAAGACTTCTAGTTTATCTCCATTACATATAATGCTTGCTGATTATTTTAGATAGATGCTACTTTTCATTTTAAGGAAAAATCCATTTGTTCCTGTGTGCTCTGGTGTTTTTAATAGGAATGGTGCTATATTTTGTCAAAAGATTATTATGCTTTTTATTATTGATATGATCATATAATTTCTGTTAGTTTTGTTATTGATGCGGTCAATTATGCTGATAATTTTCCTAATACTGAATTAATTCTGCATTCCTGCATTCCTGCTTTGTCATAATGTATTAACCTAGTGATACATTGCTGTAATCCCTTTGTTAATATTTTATTTAAAATTTTTGCCACAATATCCTTTAATGAAATTGATCCACAATTTTCTCACTCTATTTTTGGTCTTCCTGATTTGGATGTCAGTGCCATATCTGTGTCATAAAAAGAATTTGGTAAGATTCCTTCTTTGCCTAGTTTTTCAAATAGTTTATATGGTATTGGAATGAATTGTTCTTTAGTTTGGCAGAATTCACTTGTAAATCCATCTGGCCCTGGAGATTTTTTCTTAAGGAATTCATTGATGACTTAATCAATTTCTTTTTCTAAAATAGGATTATTTAAGTATTTTATTTTTCTGTTATTCTGAGAAATTTATATTTTTATACATATTTATTTATTTGACTTAGATTGTTAGATTTATTGCCTTGCACTTGGCCAAAATAACTCCTAATTATTGTCTTAATTTCCTCTTTATTGGTGGTAAATTCATCCATTTCACTTTTAATAATTTCAATTTTATTTTCCTTTCCTTTTAAAAATCAAATTAACTAAAAGTTTGTCTGTTTTAGTGGGGGGGGTCATAAAACTAGCTCTTAGTTTTATTTATTAGTCCAATAGTTTTCTTACTTTCAATTTATTAATCACTTTATTGATTTTCAAAATTTCTAATTTGGTTTTTAATTAGGTTTTTTATTTGTTTTTTCCCAGCTTTTTAGTTACATGCTCAATTCATTGATCTCTTCTTTCTTCATTTTATTTTATTCATGTAAGTATGTAAAGATGTTAAGAGACATAAAATTTCCTGCATCCCATAAGTTTTGGTATATTGTTTCATTATTGTCATTCTCTTGGATGAAATTATTTATTGTTTCTGTGATTTTCTCTTAGATCCACTCATTCTTTACGATTAGATTAATTAATTTTTAATCTATCTTTCTATGGCTTTGTATTACATGTATTTTTATTGCATCATGACTTGGAAAAGGTGAATTTAATATTTCTACCTTTCTGCATTTGATTGTGAGGTTCTTAGGCCCTAATATACAGCCAATTTTTCTAGAGATGCTGGTACTGCTGAGAAAAAAATATAGTTAGATTTATCTAGTTCTGAAAGGGGGGTGTTGAGGTCCCCAACCAGCATGGTTTTGCTATCTATTTTTTCCTATAGTTCACTTAACTTCAACTCTTGAAAATTTGGATGGTATACCACTTGGTGCATGTATATTTATTACTGATATTACTTCATTCTCTATGGTACATTTTACCAAGACTTACTTTCCTCCCTTATCTCTTTTAATTAGATCTATTTTTGCTTTTCCTTTGCCTGAAATCAGAATTACTATCTCTACTTTTTTTTTTTTACTTCAGCTGACAAAAGCAACAAAATTTTGAAAACAGGTCAAGAAGAGATAATTTAAGAATCATCATTTTCTCCAATACCCAATATTCTCCAAAACAAAACTAAAAGCAGAGTTATATGCCAGGAGTAGAGCTATTTCAGCTGCCTCTATCAAATAAGAAATTAAGGAGCTCAACAAGGAAACAAGTAAAAATAAACAGTGGAGAGTGCTAATCCCTAACTCAACACATACTCAATATCTCTCTTCTATCAGTCTCCACATTCTAACCCAGATTACAGACCATCCCATAGCCCAGAGATCCCCTCAGCAATTTTCCTGCTCTTGCAGTCTCTGCCAGTACATATGTTCCTTTTCTATTCTATTGCAACAGATTTCAAACCCCCACTATCCCTAATTGGGTATAGAAAAGTGGGAGAGTATAAGTTGTAGAAACCGTGCTCTGCTTTGGAGAGCTCCAAGACCACAGAAACTCTGCCCCAAATATCCCATTCCTGCCCCCCTACCTAAAGCCTGCAAAAAGTGGAAAATCTTGACTCATCTCACTTAGAAAACTAAAGTGCAAAAGGAATTGGAGCAATGGAATTGACATATGGGACTATAGCAGGTCTGAAGAAAATGGGGCTACCATCTAGCTGATGCCAGTCCTTGATTCCCCCAGAAAACAAACATCATTGTTTGATGAAAGTATTATAGCCATTGAAAAATAATTTCCCAATATAAGAATAGATTAATATAGCTGTGAGATCTACCTCCAGAAGGATAAACCTAACATCCAAGGAAATGAAGTTAAAAAAAATAAGTGATAATGGAATATAGGAATAAACCACCAAAGATCTCAGGAGGAAGAATCATCAAATTCTCTGAAAATCACAACCAATCAAAAGAATCAGAATACCATATATCAAGAAATTTTCATCAACACTGCCCAAAATGATTAGAATCAGAGGGAAAACTAAAAACAGAAAATATCCACCAAACACTTCCTGAAATCCTAAAATTGAAAAATTCCCATTGAAAAAACCCAGAAATGTCATTGCAATATCCAGAGTTTCTGGGTAAAAGAAAAATTATTCAGGAAACCAGAAAGAAGAAATTTGAGTATGAGGTCTCTTCTATTAAAAACAAGGAGATGTGGAAATGTTAGAAGACAGTAGGGAAGGAATCAGTAGATTAAAATATTAAACATTAAGTAAATATTAAAAATTAAATATTAAAAAATAATAAAAGGGATGATTGAATGGACAATTTGCTAGAGAAGATGGGAAGAATGGTTACAAAAGTATAAATGGAGCATTTGGCCTTGGCAAGGATAAAGACCACCTCATTATCAAATTGAAGAAAAGAAAAAAAGTGTTGGATCATGTCAAAGGGATTTTAAAGCAAAAATGAGAGAAGGATATTGTATCAAATGGTCTCATTTTTTTTCCCAGTTAAATAGGAATCAAGACCCTAAGAGAGACCATGAGGAAAGAGAAGACATGAGAAGCTTGAGGGAAAAAAAGAGTTTGGAAGAGCTTCTAGGGAGAATGGGAAAGGGAATAAATTAGATTATAGTGAAAGACTTGCCTTGCTTCAGTGAGGATTCACTTGAAGTTAGATGATTTAAATTTGTAAGGCACTCATTCACTTAGTTGCACAACTGCCTTTAGTTCTGTTCTGGAAGATGATGGGAATAATGCAATTGGAGTCTGAAAATGAATTAGTAGGACAAGATGTCAAAGGACTCAAGAGTAGAAAACAATATGGAATTTAATTGGGTAAATACAGAGATAAAATTGAACAAAGCAAATCAATATCAGCCCTGAAAATAATGACCTGAGAAAGTACTGAAGAAAGGAGAGATTGGAAGTCACAATGAGGATGAAGAATAGTTTTAGGAGAGGTGAGAAACAGGGAGAAATGGAACAAATGATAAGAGATTACAATCAGATAAAGAAATGTCTAAGGAAACCCACTCCCTACTTTTATCAAAATAAATAACAACACGACCACATATCAAAATTTTTGAGATGTAGCTAAAACAAAGCTGAAAATTTCTATCTCTAAACTCTTTCATCCACAAAAGGGGGAAAATTAATAGAAGGTTCAACAACAAAAGCTCAAACAACAATTCTTTAAACAATATATAAAGAGATATAATGAAAATCTAAGAGATAAAATTGAAATTAAAAAAATCATTGAATTGATAAAACAAGGAAGTATTTTTTCAAATATTAATAAAATAATCAAGCTTCAGCTTAAAAAGAGAAATTAAATAACAAAAACCAAAAGGAAAATGATAATAACAGAAGACAGGGAATAACAAAAGAAATGGGATATGTTTTCCTCAAGTATATCCCAACACAAATTATAACTTAAATTAAATGGATCAGTAAGGATAAATACTGAACTTCTGACTTCATTGGTGTAGGGAGTGTCTAGAGCACGGACAAATTAAATGACTTGCCTAGGATCACACAGCCAATATGTATCAGAGGCAAGATTTAAACCTGGGTTTTCCATATTCTTTTTATGTCTTTCAAATGGATGAATATTTACAAAATTATTTTAAAAACCAGATTATCCAAATGAAAAATACAGAATTTAACCCAATCTAAGAAAAAGAAAGTTAAAAAGCCATAAACCACCCCCCAAAAAACTTATACCCAAATAGATTTTAAAGTGAATTGCATGAAACATAAACAAAAATAAATAATTCTAATATTACAAAAATTGTTTTCAAAATTAAAGAAGGAATCCTATTAAGCTATTTCAGTAAGAAAGATAAGATTCTGATGCCCAAATAAAAGAGAGCTAAAGCCACAATAGAAAAAAATAAAGACTAGTATCTTCAATAATTTCAAATGTCAAATATTGAATGTACAATTATAGAAATAAGTATATATTATAATAAGACAAAATAATTTCTCTCCAGGCTATATTATGGAACTTCCTCTATAATGCCACAGCTCTTCATCCTTCATCCTGAAGCCTCTTGCCCTGAAATTCACATATGGGAAGTACTTCTGCTCTTTTGGCCTCATCATTTGATTGGAGGGAGCTTCTCTCAGAAGCTTCATTTAAGGAAAGATCTCAAGTCAGCCATGTCTCATTCCTCTCTAAACTATACTCTGGAATTCTTTCTTTATCTCCTTTCCTTTTTAAAGTATCCTTTTATATGGTGTTTTCTACCATCATAAGGGAAGCTCCTTGAGGGTAACATGGACAATTTTTCTACTTGTGTTTGTCTTCTTATAACTTAGCACAGTGCTTCACACATGTAAACACTTAAATACAAATTCTTGTAGCCATTGTTTTAAACAAATTGATATAATGAGCATAAGGAAGAAGGGAAAAATTACTACCTTTTTTACATTGTTGTTTTTTTACATTGTTGTTTATTTAAAGAACTTGAGATTTGCTTAAACATGATTGAAACAATAACTTCTGAAATGTAGCAGGATATAATATAAACCCAAAAGAAAAAAAGAAATATTGGTCTTTCTCTATACTACAAACATGCTCCAGAAGAATGAAAAAGAAAAGGAAATTCTATTAAAAATAACTACTAAATGTATAAGATATCTATAAATATTTGTCTACAAATATATGGTCAGGAAACAAATACAAGATGCTTTTTGTAAAAATAAAGTATAACAAATAATTATAGAGCTTCAATTACTGATAGATGGGCAGTGGTAATATAAGAAACATTCTGATATTATTCAAATTATTTTTATCAATTTAGTGTCACATAAAACTCCAAAATGGTTACTTTATACAACTAAACAAAGTAATAATAAAATTAACCTGGTGAAATAATCTTGAAGAAAATTAGGAAAAAAAGAAAACAAGACAGTATATTAGTAGTAGTAGATCATAAGTCTTACTCAACAAAATTATTTAAATGGTTTAAAATGGTTTTTAAAAAAAGCCTTGCATTTGTTACCATTTTCATTTCTCAAAAAGAAAAATTTCACTTTAAATATTTTTGATTCTGTGCTTTTATTCTTTTGAGAACTGTCTACTTATATCCTTTATTTTCTTATCTATTTGGAGAATGATTCTTGTTATGCTATATATTTGCTATATATTTCATCAGTTTTTTTATACATATCATGGCTATCTAACTATCCAACTTAAATCTAAGAACTTTGCTACAAGTTCTACAAAGATTTTTCCTAGTTAAATTCTTCCCAGTTAAAATTCTTCTAATTTTAATTGTATTGATTTCATTCATACAAAAGCTTATCAATGTTTACAATCAAAACTGTCCATTTTAATTCTTATGATCCTTTCTATCCCTTATTTAAACAAAAACTCTTCCCCTATCCACACTTCTAAAAAGTATCTCTTCCTCACTCCTGTAATTTGCTTATGGAAAGTCTTTTATATCTAGGTTATATATCTATTGGAGTTTATTGTGGAATGTGATATAAGATGTTGGTCTATTCCTAAATTTTGCCAGACTACTTTTGTCAAATAATGGGTTCTTACCTAATCGATATCTTTGAGTTTAGCAAACATTGTGTCACTAAATTTATTTCCTTGTGTAGCTTGTGAATCATTTATCCACTGATCAACTTTTCTGTTTTAATCAATATCCCATTATTTGGTTTATTCCTATATTTTAAACAAGTTGTTTTAAAAACATCTCATACTCAATATTTACAAATTAGAACTTATCAAGAAAAATGAGTTTAGCAAGATGAATTTTTCACAGGAAAAAAATCTTGAGAACTTATTTAGTAAGTACGATTATACCTGAAAGAAGATTTTTCAAATTACATAACAGGGATGTGTGAAAATCAAATAAACTTCAATATAATTTCTTACAATGGAGTGCAAATAGATTTTTAGTACCTGATCAAAACAAATAGCCAGAAAATTTATCATGACACTAAATAACTTATTTTGATCAACTTTTTTCACTTACTTGAGTAGTAAACACATTCTTATAAACAGAAACTTGGGGACACTGAGATCATAGAGTACCACTAAGTGATTGTTTCAAAATAAATCTCAAAATTAACCATCCATTTTTATGCTTTAATATATAAACCTCAAAAACCTTATCCTGGTATTTGAGACCCTCAAGGCTCTGACCCCAATTTACCTTTTCATCTTATCTCATACTACTCCACTTCACATGCCCTAAGCTCTTATAATACTATTAAATTTCTCATGAATTCTGGGAATACCTTCTCATCTCTGCCTGTTGAATGATATCTCTTCTAATAAACCATATATTGTTAAGTTATTGTTTTTTCTCCTTTTTGCTCTAAACACTATATTATGTTCCTTAAATTATTTTGCTTTAATCTTTTTTTTAAAAGCCCTGTTCCCTCTAATTCTCATCCCTTCCTTCCTGATTTCTTCTTTAGTTTATTACCTTTTTTTTTCTTTTAGGGTTTTATTTATTGGCTCCTTTCTTCTCATTTATCTGGTTATGTATTTGTCCATTTTCCCCTTTCAACCATGTAGATTTGCCCTTCCTCTCTTCCCCTTTACCTGGTCTTGTTCATTAGTTTTTAAATTTCATTTTCTGCTTTCCTTTCCATCATCCATCTTCTTTTTCTGCTCATTCTAGACCTTCCTTTGATTTAAGATCCCTACAATCATCTGAATTCTCTCTTTCCCCTACATTCTTTATATAATAAGTTCCCCAAGGTATCTTTTCTAGGCTTTTAGCACGGAAGTCACCTTGGTCTCATTGCTAGCCCTTGACTACATCATTCACTCCTTTCTTCCACCCTATTCTTCTCCCTCCCTTTCCACGTAGTCTTCTATGTGGTAATGTACCTCAAAAGTAGTATGCAGTGGTAGGCAGGGTTTTGCCAGGTTCTGTCTATAATATCCCTGTCTGTCCCTTCACTATTACCTATACCAGATTTCCACTTTCACCCCTATTTTCTTGCATATCTTTAGAAAGGAGTTTCTTACTATACTCTCTTGCTATTGCTTGTTAGCATTTATTCATTCCTCTCATAATTTTGTAGTTTGGGATTTTAGAAAAGCAAATTATATCTTGGGTTCTGGTTTTCTTTCTAAAAATATTTTAAACTCTTTATTATTATTGAATTCTAACTTCTGTCAGATTTGCAGAATAGATCAACCTGGACTGAATCTGAGCTCCATTACTCTGTGGAACACATTGTTTCAGTACCTTCTCCTTTTTCTTGTGCATGTAAAATAGTCCTGCATTATTCAAATATCTTTTCCTTTGTATTTTTCCTAATAGCTTCTAGAACTTGCTGTTTCTGAATTGAATTATTAAATTTAACTACCATGTGTCTTTGAGTTTGCAGCTTTGGATTTTTAGAGGTAATGTATGAATTCTTTCCATTGGGCCTTATTTTCTATTAGACATTCTGAAAAATTCTATTACTTTCATTATGGTGTTAAGATTTCTTATCATATCATGTGCTTCTGAGAGATTTATGATCCTTAAGTTGTCTCTACACATCCTGTCTTCAAGATCTGTATGTTTTATTTGTATATGAACATATTTTATTTTAATAATTTGAGATTTTGCTTCTCTTCATAAGAGGCTGTTACTAAGAAGTAGCTCCACGTGATGAGAGGAGAAAGACATAATTAGGAGGAGGAGACATCCCAAAGGTGATGTCTACTCTTACCTAACCTTTTCAGTCAGAAATGTCTAATGATTACATCAGAAAGTTTCAGAACCACTCCTGAAAATGAAAGTAGGTTTTATTCTTTTAAATGTTTTTTGATTCCTTGACCCCCAACAGGTTTTTTAAGTTATTCAGCTCCCTGATGGCAGCAATTTCTCCTAAGTTCTAATATCATTAAGGATTCCTCCTTGGAAGTTAACCTTTGTTTAATGGCTACTTAGGTAGATCAAAAGAATACAAGAATATAACAGACATAATATGCATGATTTCAACAAATTTAATTGACTTTACTATGTATTAAGCACCTTTTTGTGAAAAAGGCACTGGGAATACAAATATGTTACATTCTATTCAACTATCTGCTCAGATCACCTTATCAACTACCCTCCTACTACTCTACTTCTTTCCACCTAGAACTGAAACCTCTTATTTGGATCTTTAGAAATCATACCCAGAGTCCTTGAGATAGTTAATTCACTTAGCTTTGGACTAACCATCCTGGGACTGAGTGTGTCCTAATTGATGAGTGCAAAGTCATCTAGCTCAGTATATCTAGTTGGCCAGAAATGAGACCAGGTTTCAAATACCATCTAGCCATTCACCCTGTCCATCTTCTCATCACCTTGTGCAGGGTCACATGCAATCCCATGATAATGAAAAACCAGAACAGATAACCACGAGATTGGATAATAGAATCATAGTTCTGAAAGATTTCATAGACTGAAGCATTAGGTTAAATAAAATTAGACAAAATTTAATAGTGCAAAGTGTAAAATCCTTGGGATTAAAAAATCAACTACACAAAGGTCATAGGAAGGGTTGGAAGTAGACAATAGTGTGTGTGAAAAACAATTGCATTTGAAATCAGTTATTAGATTCACATCCTGGCTCTGTTATTATTCCCTATGTGATTTTGAACAAATCACTTGACCTCTCTGAGCCCTACTTTCCTCATTTGTTAAGTAGGAAGAAAGTAGGGTTTGTCTAAATAAAACTGAGATATTTTCCAGCTCCAAATCTATTATTCTATTGATAGGTTCAGAACCCATAGAGAAAATTACCAGAAAACCAAGTTTTCAAATATAAATATTCTTGAGTCTGAAGATTATTCATACACAGCTAATATTTTATATCATCATTTATTAGCTATATTCTAACAGAATACTCCAGACTAAAAAATACTAGAGCATTTGAAACAGATAAGTGCTGAGGTACTTTCTAATTCTTATCTTTATGACTATAGGCAAGTCATTAGATCTCTATAAACCTTTATTTCCTTATTTGTAAAATAAGGGAGCTGGGCCAGGTAATTTATGATATTCTTTCCAGCTGTAAATCTATAATCTATGAAATTTGAATTATAGGATCAAATAATGCTGGGAGAAATGTCAACATAAACAAATGAGCAACTTCTTAGGTTTTCACGAATCTAATTTTAATT